>NC_135504.1:3265358-4591608 GCF_052857255.1 Amblyomma americanum
GGATACATAGTCATACGAGAGAGAGGAGAGCTTCTGCCGCTATTGTTCCGCCGACAAGGAAAAAAGGGGTAAAGAAGAGGCCGAACTTCTCACTCGGCGCATAGAGTGAGATGCGAGAGCTGCTTCCCCGTGCGGCAGAGCGAAGGAGAACGGGGTGCGCAGGACAGTGGAATCAGAACAGAGAGCGAGCGAGATGTGAAAGAAAAAGGCTCTAACTGCGCACACTATTGCGGAATTAGACTGAAGCAGATGCGGATTCTGCAAAACGGCGGAAGGCTCTTTAAAAAGAAGCAGAGAGCTTGGGGCGCAGGTAAATAAACGTGAAACATGAGTAATCGAAGGGCATTTTAGCAGACACTTCCGTTTATGAGCAGGCTGTCCTTGGATGATTAGGATGATGATGATGTTAATGACGATGGCGATTGCGCATAACAGTCTACATGTTATTCTGCGCGAATAGTGTGAAAGAAGTAAGGGACACAGGTGGAGGGGAAGGGAAGCAATGACACGGTAAAAATAATGAACCAAACTGCTTAACTCAGTTGTCCATGATGCCTTCATCATTATGAATACAAATCTTCCTGCTGCGCAAAGCTACAAAGCTACTAATGTTGCAAGGTTCCAATCAATTGAGAAGTTAATTGCTCATTAGGCATCCACGTGAGCTCTGGCATTCGGCAACGGAGGGAAGCTATGCACATTTCTCGGGAATTTTTCAGTTTAGTTGTATTTTGTGGCTTCTTAATTTTAGGGAGCAGTCGCTGTCTCGATTGAGATCTACTTCACTCAGAAAAATTCACCTAAATACTGAACAAGAGTGTAAGGTTATATGTTCATTGCCTTCCGGCAAGTTTTTGCGAATAATGAAAAATTGATTGGTACTGTCAGGATCAAAAGATTCTGATCCCGACTACACATAGTCTACAGGAAAAGGTCCACCAGGCGCCCTTCCTACTTGAATGCCACAGAAAGAGGATAAGAACAATACACAGAAACTTAAGAAGTTTATAAACGAACGAAAGTATTTAGGCTGTTTATAAACTGCGTAACTTTTATTTTTTCGCTTCCGGAGCTCTGACACGTCCTGAAATTATGTTGAATCGAAATACGAAAGCGATGGCAAGTTTCTGTTGCGCGGACACTTCTATAATAATAATTCTTAAGTGTTCATCGCGATTCAGTTCAGGGAACATATTTAAAATTCCATACAAAACCTCGAGTAGGTTTGCTTTTGAACTTACTGTCTTCCTAGTCATTTCTCTTTACATGGCTTAGAAGCTGCGAGCGAACACATCAACACAGAAGGGAAATTTTTAAAACCAAGAAACGCGCGGAAGTTTCAAAAGGAACGGTGGTAGTTGGTCCCGGCAGGAATGCCCAGCGGCCCCAACCTCAATATAAAAGCACCGTTACGGTGATTTACGTTCCCTAAGAAGGATGGGAAGAAGGGGAAGGGAGGGTACTCCGTAGCCGTACACTTTATTCTCCACTGGACGCTCCGGAAGAAAGTCCTCTAGAGCCATAACAACCTGCGCTCGCTTCGCCTCGGTGCGCGCTCTAGCAACTTATTTGAAGACGAGACGCACTTCGGAAGAGGCGCGCTTTCAAAACAACTAGCCGACAAAGAAAACAAAGGGCAAAGTGGCGCCACTGCAGAAAAACCATCGCATGTGGAGCAGATGCACGAGCTTTGTTCAGGCAGCGCAAGGTCTAGGCTGAAAAGCGTACGAGGAAAAAAAAAAGTTGGAAAGCGCAGTGTGATGAGTGGAAAGGAGGTAGACAAATGGAAAGGGAAGGTGAGGTCGAAGGCGGCCGAAGTGCCTCCGGCGGACCCCAGGGGGCGTGGGAGGCGGGGAACGAGGGGCGCGAAATATCGCGGCGCCAACAGCTGCGACCTGCGCAAACGCAGTGTCCAACAACAACGCGCGACGAAAAAGAACGCGTCGATAAGTAACAAAAAAACAACTAAGTTTTGCGAAACGCGCGGAAAAGATGACGACAAGAAGAATCTCTTCTCCAACTACGCGCAACTCGAGAGTCTCGTGACGCTGGAAAACAAAAACAGGGGGAAAACATGAAATGCGAAGTGGGAAAAATGTGCAGAAACCTTAAAGTAGAGGGAAGGTGGCAAGCAACGGCGTGGACGAAAGAGGATCTTGTAGGGCCCTCCCCAAGGGGTGAGCAAAGTTGAAAGACTGGCCGGATGTTTGTTTTTCTGCTGGCTTGCTTGCTGGCCTGTTTGCGCGCTTTCCAGGATTTGAGCGCCTCAGGAGCGAATAAGAAGGCTTCCCGATGCAGACAGGGGAGTGCTGGCGTGGGCTTTTCTTTTTTTTTTTGGGTGGGGGGGGGAGGAGAAAGGCGAAAGGGGGAGAGAGAGAGAGCTTAGAGTGCATTCTCACTATGTACCAGGGTCCCATCAAGGGTTGCCGTCGCCGTCACGAGGGGAGGGGACGGGAGAGAACCAACACCGCGAGAAGTCGTAAAACAAGGCCGGCGCTAGAACCCTTAACGTGGCCGACGCCGCAGCTGCATCCCTTTTCTCTCTTTCTCTACGTATAAAAAAATAAGAAGACAAGAACGAAGAAGCCCCCCGTTTGGCCCCCTCACTACCGCTGGATGGTGAGGTGTGGCCGAGTGTGAAAAAAATGAGGGCCATCAACGCTTGTTGCGAGAGACTGCTTTTTCCTGGACGGATTCCGTGGAGATGTTTTGAGCGGCTGTGAGAGATTTGTAGGCATGGGTATCCGTAAGTGAGCGCGTTAGCGGGTGGGTGAATGAGCGTATGAGTAATCTGGATAGTGAGTGATTAGGCGGAGTAAGCGAATGAATAAGTACTGAATCGATGAGTGAAGGAATGAATGAGTGGCCGACTGAATGAACGAGTGCGTGGCTAACCAAGCGAAAAGGCAAGCGAAGTAGTGAGTGAGCGAGACAGCTAGACTCAGTAAGCGAGCTGGTGAAATAGCGAATGAGTGAGATAGACAGTAAGCGAGGGAGATCGCGTGAACAGGTGACGGAGGGAAAGAACGAGTGAGTGACTGGATGAGCGGCCGAGATGACCGAATTAGACCGAGAGAGTATGTGATCCAAGTAAGGGAGACAGTGCGGAGGTGGGACAGCGAGAGAGTGAGTAAATGAGCCGTGGAGAAATGAGCAACCCCTCCTAACAGTAGTGCCATTGACTGAGTGTACCCGTTTAAATTAAGGTATTGTAGATGCTAATACCCGGGTTTCGTTGTGTTTTCACGTGGAATACGCCGTAACCACGGCAAGCCTAAAAAAGAACGCGTCAAATAAATGCGCGCATATGTAGAGGAGAGTACATTTCAAAAGTTTTCTGTCGTGTTCATTACGCGCTTCATGGGCTGCAGTCCATTTTTAAGTCTTTTTTTTTTTAAATAAACGCCGTAGAGTGGCGTCTCGGTTAACAGCGCCGAGCGCTGAGCGCTCTGCCGTTATAACTTATAATAAATACCTTCTCAATTTTCAGTGAGCACACAAGTGCCCTTTTTTTGTTTTTATTTTTCCGCGCCTGTTGTGAGGAGGCTTATAAAATATTTTGTTCTTGCACTGTCATTTACGCCAGAAACCATCTAACCCTATCATAACACGTATCCGTCTTATTTGAAGTCCACAAAGGCTCGCTAACAATCCATCGAGTTTAAACGAACCCTTTTATAAGGCAGGCTTTTTGTTTACTTCGCGTATAGCTTACGGAGCGCTATTGCGCGAGGAAATCTGAAATGTTTCCTGTCTAAGAGGACAGGGGTTTTTTCACTTTACTCGTGAGCACAAATATATTGTTTTGTTTTTTGTTTATTTTTTCTCTCGGAACATGGACTGAATTCCCGTCGCTTAAACAATGAAGTTTTTCTTGCACGTATTTGCATGTGCTTTGTGAGCGCTTCCTGTTTTATCTTTTCCTTGTACCTTTTTCTCCCTCGTGAAAGAAGTTAAGTTCATGTCTGGCGCATGGCTTGCAATGCTTGAAAAAGCTACTTTTTATACATTCTTGCAAGCTCAAGAGCCGCGTCTTCCTTGCAGTAAACGTGGCCTGGGAAGACCTTTCACGACTTTACCATTACCGCGGCCTCGAACGAGAAACACCATTGAGCAAGGTGGTTTCGACCCAAGATTGGTGTCTCGAGAAACAGATATGTACGTATATCTTGTGCGCTATATGTGCAGTACGTGTCTTGCATCGCATGTCACTACATTGCCTGCCTAAGGCTTTGAAATCTGCCGCAAATATTGCATCTTGTATTTTGTCGAAGCGTTATATTCGCATATACTTTCCTTGTGCAGAGGGAACGGACTAAAGTTGCATTCCGTCCACAGATGCGGTGCAGATTTCAGTGCTGCGCTTATGGTTTGTGATTTGCAGGATCAGACAGCGATGGACAGCTATGTTAGTTGGCTTCGAAGAGAGATGCCAACAGCTTCTAAACAAGCACGTAACAAACTAACAGAGAAACCCTAAGTGTAGAGAAGAGTGGTGAAGTTTATCGGAGATAGTACATGCTACTCCACACTACCAACGGCTCGCACGGTATCCAAGACATAATGCTCACGCCAACGCGTACATGAGTGGCTAGCACGGATAGAAGATTCTAGTTCCGCGTGTAGCCTACAAAGTTACAACGCTCACTTAATGCGAATATCAGCCACATAAAGCGTAAACATTGTGTTTTTGAAGGTCTTTAATTCACTCCCTCCTGAACCCCTTCCTTCACGGAACGGTACAGGTGCCCACACGTTGTAAGGCTGCTACCACACCTTCCCTTGTAGGTAGATAATTAGGTAAACTTTAGTGATTAAAATCTGAGGAATGTTTCTTGAGGCTTGTGGGTGCGGTCCTCATTCCAGGCCTCCACTGGCTTGAGCTGTCAGACGGACCAGTTTTATGAGCGCTCTTCGGTCCTCGATACGTTTGCTGATCAGCGTCGCCTCCCACCGCTCAAATGGCATGTACTGCGTCTGTAAGTGGTTTGGTTTCGCCCCGCATCCCCACGAAATGTGGAAGAGTGTTGGGCGATACTCGCACCGTGGGCATGTGCCAGGGTATAGTGTTGGATGCATGAGGTGAAGTTTGTGGAGAAGGGGAAAAGTGGTCGTTCGGATCTGACGCCAGGAGATTGCGTCCTGAGTGTTTAATTTTTTGTGAGGAGGAGGGTACTTTCGTCTCCATCGATTTCCCTTGCAAGCACCCATGACACCTACACAACGCCCATAGAGGGCTGGAGAGGAGCTTAGAGGCAGTCGGCGGAGCCTGAACGACCACTCGTGCCACCCGGTGACAACGAACGTTGCGCGAGGCATGGTCTGCGAGCACGCGGTGGTCACCTGACCGCGGGTGAAAATGCACTCTTGGGGGGTGAGTACGGGACCACCAGGGTTGCTATGACCGTTTACGAGTCATAGCACCCATTTCGAAGATGCCTTCCCAGAAGCAGCTCCCGTTGTACAAGCATCAACCTCTCGACCTCAACAAACGTTCGAGCACACTTCACACTTTCAACCTTTAAGGGCACCTGAGGAGAAATCCAAGTTCTCCTACTTCGACAGATTACCTCGTTCTACTAACAAAGAGACTATTTTCACTAAAACCATGCTTTCATAGGTGGATAAGGGTGCAAAAAATTAAATGCAGGTGTCGCCACTACCAGCCTTTTCACAAGAAAACCGCGAAGACGCAAACACCCAATTTTTTGCGCGGGTCTCTGAAGACAGGCTACGCCATCGCTTATTTCCAAGTGGTAATCATGGAGTCCTTTCCGACCGTGACATCAATAGTTTGGTTCGAGTGGAGGGAAAATATGTTCCACCTTTAAATCCAAACTTCGAAGCAATAAATGCGTATTTTGCTGCCGGACATGCATCCACACATCCAGAAAGACACACTGTAATCAATTTTTTACCCAGAAAAAAAATTGTATGGAGTCGTCCTCAGCATCCCTCTCAGGATATGCCTCGAAGGCGGGCTTCAAGGTCGGTCTCCCAGCGTTGCATACAGCCAAAATACACACGCACGAGTCCACATCACACACATATGCTTTGGAGGCAAGCGTCCTCAAATTTCATAATGGCTGATTAACTTTAAAAACAAATATATTTTTGAGACTCATTTTTTAAATCACTGCAGGCCTAGTAAAGGTCAGAGCATGCACGCACGTAAAAGACTAAACATTTGAACAGGCTCCTTTTTGCTACGCCCTAGCAACAAACAGATTGGCTCTGCGACGCGATAGGTCATCTGAAACGTAGCCCAATAGATTCCTCTTTCCTGACAGCTTCGCTATTCTGTTTTTCTTCAGTCTCTGGCTTCCCAGATATCGATTTGTGAAAAAAAAAAGAAACGAAGATACCACTCTGCGGCAGCATTTGACGTCGAACGGATAAGATTTTATGTGTTCGTCTCTTTCTCGCCTTGGCTAAGCTTTCTGGCGCCTCTAAGGCTTTTCGCTCAATGGGTCAAAAAGCAGGAGCGCGTTTAGTGGAACGGAGGCGGAGGCGTTTTCGTTATTTCATCTTTCAGGAGCAAAAAAAAGCGATTTAGTTACCAAACTTGCTCCAGAAAAGTGTCAACATGAAGGTCACCAGAAACGCCTTGGTCGTCACGGTTGGTTGAACACTGCGGCGGCGAGTTATTTTGTCAAAAAGAAGTGACGAACAGAAAAGGGCTGAAACTGACACGCATCGAACGACTAAAGCACAAATATTAGCGGGCTTTTAAACTCAGCACGCTGGTTCCACCTTCTCAAGCCCTTAGTTCACTTATGTATAATTGAGACAAATAAAACGCAGAGACGCGTTAGTAGTACTGTATCGAGTAACTGTGACGACAGGTTTTGGCGAAGTATATTTGTTACTCGAAATCAGGGGACTACCGCTTATTCTAATTTTCGTCTCTGCTTTTTACGTTTAAACTTCGCATTGAATTTTCTAGTAACGCCGCATCTATGACAAGTTTGAGTCATATTCAGCACGATTTTTCTCCTTCACAGGCATGTTTCGTTGTATATTTTGCGCTTATAATGAGCCTACCAAACTGCTCTCACCTTAATGTATGCAGTACAGCAGAAAATAAGAAAACACGGTGCAGGCTTTTGTAACATCGCACTGTATGGTAATACACAAATGGGAGGTGGAACAATTTCTTCAGTGATGAAACGATGGGACATTACAATACCTACCTAGGATATTGCAATGCCGCTCTTCGGGGTTTTTAATGTATTCGAGGGAACAGAAAACAAATAATACACTGTTGTAGTGAGTTACAAGAGTGAAGCAAATCGTAACATGTTAAACTCGACACTTGAAAGTAGTTAAAAAAAAAAGCCTACGCTTCATCACCTGCTTTTCAATCACGCTCAGTATTATCAGCACTGCAATACCTGGACGAGCTGAAGAGGATGGAGCATTTCAATTGCATAGAAATACTGACTTTTAAAATCCCTATTGTGTCGTAACGTTTGCAATGTATAGACGTCATGCTTGCGACAGCGAATGAAAGAGCTTGCTCAGAGGGCCGCAGCAAGGCATAAGACACCGGAAAAAGGACCAGCGACAAAAGTCAGTGCATTTTTTTTCGTTTCTGATTGCGAGGATGTCGAGACTCTTCGTACTGGAATGTTTAATACGCCTCCGAGTGAAAGCCTCGCCGGTGTCGTCATTAGTCACAGCGCTTGTTTCTCAGGCGGCATGCGCCGGCGCTAGTGGGGACTGTATCAAAAAGTAATGCGCTCTTGGGAAGGGGACATTCCGAACAGTCATTTGAATGTCAGATGTTTTAATTCCTTTGTTTGATACAAATGCACTACTTGGGCAGGAAGAGGGGGTTCAAACGGTACGAGGAGAGTGTGTGCGTGTGCTGCTATTCCATCTCGAGTACTGAAGTGCACCGTACGCGGCCCCTGTGAAAACGAATGACGTTGTTTGAGATGCAACTAAATAGTTTGCTCAAGAGGCACTCAAGATTCCCATGAGGTATTATTTGCTTCGATCAGAGTAGACGCATTGAAGAAAAGGAGATTCAAAACTTTCATTGACAATGAGTTGCCGAACTACATTACTCACCGCGATCTCCGCAACGATCTTCATAATGAAATACGGCTGTGCGCACTCGTAACGCACAATGGAAACGAATCGCTCCCGCTGTCTCCACGTGCCGGCAGTCGCCTCCCTTGAGAAACAAGAGCGAATCTGCGAGAACACGTCAAGCGCAGACATTTCGTAAATTGCAGTTCGGCAGGCTCTAATGAGACGAGCTGCCAGGAACAAGGCTGCGTTTAAGTGCGTCGTTATTACTGCCTAATGTGCGCCTCCTACTCAGAACTAATCACAGCAGTAACTAAAAAAAACAAAATGAACCGTGTTTCAGGCAACGACTCAAATCTTACGGAACGCGGACAGACGTTGCCACGTTTAATATTGACGATTCTCATTAGTCGAGACCGTTCTTCGGAACAATAAAAAAACCTTCACATCCAGGCTGACAGGGAGAGAAAAACTCAAGAAAGAACGACAGAAAGAAAATTAATGAGCTATAAATGTTTCGCATTAGCAGTGATAATGACACGACGAGCGCGCTATATGATTTGGTAGTGATCATTTCGGAAAGATTTCTAGATGGGTTTGGGATACCGGTTAGTCGGTTACACGTGAAACGTGTTCAGCGGAAACCATTTCTCTCTAGTATGAAAAACGAGTTCATGAACACAGCCGCTTCGGTTTAGGCACCTGGTGGCAACGGGCCTCTTCCTGGACGGCGCAGCATCTTCTTGGTGCCTGGACACAGAGATCGCATCATCGCTCCCATCTGTACTTCGTTCGTCGAGGCAACCTGTTACTATTGATCTGGCACCCTCTTCGATGCCTTCAGGAGATGATTACTGCTGAAATATCAAATCATCGAGGTTCGAAGATTATAGGTCCATTCGCACTGGCATAAGAAGTGGTGTATTTCCGTTTCGCAGTAACAAGGAAAAGGAAAGCTTGCCACCACTCCCAAACAAAGCACAGCAAGATGAAGCGCTCAGCACGGAGGGCGAGAAATGCTTTTCTGAGTCCTCAGCCCGTCTTAGTTATATTTTTTTCTTTCTTGGGGAGTCATTATCGCAGTCGGGGACTTTCAGTTGCATCGCCTGTAATCTACCGTACAATGCGCAATGGTGGAACCAGCGAAATGGACGCAGGACAAGAGGAAGTAGGCACACACACAACAACGCTGCACTTACAACTCAGGAGTTGTAAGTGCAGCGTTGTTGGATGTGTGCCTACTTCCGCTTGTCCTGCGTCCATTTCGCTGGTTCTAAGTGCAGCGTTGTTGTGTGTGTGTGTGCCTACTTCCTCTTGTCCTGCGTCCATTTCGTTGGTTCCATCATTGCGCATTATGAACCAACTAGCCCAGCAATTTACTCATCTTAACTAGTACCCTACCGTCTTCCAAGAATTTCTTTTGCACATGGCGGGGCGATAAATGCCAGGAGAAAAAAAGCCAAAAATACTTCGCTCGCGAGACACTTCTCACAAACTCTCGTCTTTTCTGGTCGGAAAGCTAGCCGCACTGACACTTATCCATTAACCAGCGGACGGTGGCGGCGGACTCAGAGTTACGTCCGAGCCTTTTTCTTTTATTTCCGAAAAGCCGGCTCTCCATGTCTGAGCTCTGTTCACGCCTTTCAGAGTTTCTTCTGTGTTCCGATCTTTCCTTTCATGTAATATTCATTGTTGCCGACGGTTCTGAGCCTTCTCTTTCTGTGTGCTTATGTCTGCCTAGTGCGGCACCACGCCTACCTCTTTACCAAATGTCAGCGCGGCCGGGCGAAAGCGTGTCGATAAGACGTATCGACGCTTGGCTCCTTCATGCTACCCCTTACAAAACTTGTTCGATCGTTTTTCCTTTTTCCCCTGGACCTCCTGTCATTCTTTTTATTTCCTTCCTCCTCCATTCTGCGGTGTCGCATTCCCCGCTCACTTTGGGCGGGCTCCATTTAGGCAACGTGATCCAGTTCCTTGGCCTCTGTTCTGCCCCTGTAAAGGGTGCGCCACTGCCAGTTTTGTCTTTGACAGGAGACGCCGCCTTTACAGGAAAACAGGAAAACAGGAAAAAAAAAAGAACTTGGTAGACTGAGAAGATGAGAAGAAGGTTAAGAGTAGGGTAGATATATGACACAAAAAAGATAGGTAAGACAGACAACAAAAAAGGAAACTGTGGTGATTGGGCACAAATATTGAGGGCGAAAAGCGACCCCTCTATTGAAAGCATTTCCAATACTGGTGATTCAAAGGCTTTCAGAAACTCGCTAGTGTTTCTGTATGCATGGGTGCCTGATTAAGAGAGAGTGTTCTGCAGGGTTACGTATTGTGCCTGACAGCAGGCGCTAGAAGATGCTCTTGTGTCAAGGAAAGACAGCTTGAGCATTAGTCGCCAGTGCGATATGGTATTGCAAATCCAAAAGTTGGTCACGTGGTATGGACCATATGGTACAGTACGGTATGGTATGGTATGGTATCCTGTTTTTACTTCCGAAACCTACATTAGCGGGTCAGGGGCTGCATATCGGAAGACTCCGGGTAAATTCCGACCACAGGGTAGAGATGCAGCCAGAAACTGGATGAAAAACTCAAAAACGCGTGGTGCTGGTGGACTTAGAGTTGGAAACATTGGTGGATTAGTATGAGATATTAACGGCTAGGTGACGCACGACATGACGCACACGTCATAGGAGATTCTCTAGCGCGAAGTCAGTCAACCAGCAAAGTAAATTATCCACTTTCATGTATTTTTTCCAGATTCAAATGCAGAGTAAATGTTTTTTTTTACTACAGGACAAGGTAATTACTGAGTCAAAGCAAGCTGACGTAGATGCAGCAGGCGCGATATGCTAATTTAAAGTTTACGATGCTATTTGGTAGTGTGTACAGGTCGCAAACATCCGTGGTGCTGCTGCTTTGCATTTGTGTGCAGATATAAAAAATGATGTATTATTTCTGCGGCATCTTTGATGCGCCTGTTAAAATAAGGAAGGAACTACGGCTTGTTATAGGAAATGAAGCAATCACAAACCCTCTGCACGGCATATGTCGCAAAGCGTATCGGGTATTACCATACAGTAGTTTATGCTTTGATGCGTCACGCGCATGTTATGTACTGGTATTGAAATGATTGCCGGCACTATACTGCGTCTGCATTTCCGTAGCTTAGCGCTAGCACTCGCATAGTAGCCAGTAACCTCTTAAGCTAAACGAATGGTTCTTTTTGAATAGCCCTGGCTGAGGTGCCACTGCATTTTCTTCGGATCAACGAAATGGCACAAGTGCCAATGCATTACAGCATTACATTTTCAATGATCCTTAAGGGATAACTCCGCCTACAATGAAGCAGTTGTTATTAAAACCTCCATTACAGCTCCTCCGTGTACCTCTCCATTTTCTTTCTTTTTCCTCTGCTCTATCCACTTTCACTCCCTCTCTCTCGTTTGCTGCGTCGCGCTCCTTGCTGTTTTACGGCAAGAGCTGTTATTGAGAGCCCACCAGTCTTCGTGTAACTGAAGCCCGTTGTAGCTGTTGTAGGAATCTGCAAGCCAAGGCAAACTAAACCCAGACAAGAGAGAGAATGGAAAGAAGAGGCGAGAGAAGAAGATGAAGAAAAGGGAAGTCAAGCCAGGAAATAGCAGAAAATAAAGAGGCAAGAACAAGAGAGAAAGAAGGGAAGAAAAGGGGTGGAAAACAAAGACACATGACGGCCCTCGCCGAATCTGAATAAATATAGAATTTCATATATAGTTTTATATAAAAAACTCATAATTTTGACTGTGTCTACGATGTTTTGTATATGTCCACTCTTGCGATAGCCCTTGTAGGGGCTACAGTATGTACAAATAAATAAATAAATAAATTTCGATCACCTCCTGCCTAGTAAAGCGAGTCATTTGGTTTGTCCCTGTATAGGGAAGGGTGCACCGCTGCACGCCCTGTCTTCCAGGAGAAAAACATTGACAAAAAAAGAAGGTGAGGGGAGGAGAAGAAAGTAGAGGGGTGGGGGAGACCGGATGGGCTCGCACAAAATATTCCACATGGTGACGTTGTCACATATCGATGGCAGTCCGCCTAACAAAGCCGACGATCTTTCGCTCGAAGGATTGTGATGGCTAATGTACGATTACCAGGAACACTTAATGGAATCAACAAGCGAAAAACTAGAGACAATCACCCAAAAGGGGGCTGCGGATGATAACGGCAGCTGCGTGTGCCTGCCGAGGGGTGGGCCTTCATAGCTTCAGCTTAGGGTGATGACAGTCATTGTCGGGTCTGGAGACGCCATTTTGTTTGACGAAGATAACGTAAACATCTGGCATAGATAATTGGATACTATATTCCTTGCCCTTTTAAGGCTTCAATACACAGGCGTTGCTTTGGACGACTCCGTGGCTTAGACAGCCAAAACTTCGGCCTTTCTGAATGTTATTGCACCAGTGCTAGTTGATTTTGCGCTGAAAACTGGCGTAGATGTCACTGCCCTAAGCTGATAATCGCTTCTCAGGTTGCGCTGTTTTCCCACGGGGCAAACGTAGCCCCACCGATGAGGGAGAGAGAGCGCCTTCCCTTTCCTGTCCTCACCACCTCCTGCCCCTGGAAAAGGGGAGGAGGTACCTGTCATTTCGTGCTAACGAACGGCAGCTTTTTTTCCACTAACGTCGCTCGATATCAGTGCGCGGTCGGTTGCCTTGTTTGAGTAAGCTGAAGTTTAAAAGAACCCTGCTTGCAGAACGTCCCATTAGGTTTGTTGCGCGTAACAAAATCACGTTACAGAAAAGCAGTGAAGCGTTGGGAATGCCGCCAAATAAAGACAAAGGTATATACAACGATACCGCTTACGTAAAATTGATTCAATGATGATAACTGAGAGATGCATTTAATTTTAAGCACACCCTAATGAAAATGTTTCCAACTGAACTCGCCTGACGGATTCACTGCGCACAAAAGCCCTCAGGCTATTTGTCCGGCCTCTGAAAACGCTCTTTCAACTGTCCAATCAAGTTATATAACTGTCATTCAAAGGGAACCTATTGAATATCTGTAAACAACAGTCTCGGCCGAAGAGCCGAGGTGGGGCAGTGCAGGGATCATTGAGGTCGTCGTAGCCCGAGAAACACTGAATGACGCGAATTCCTTGAAAAATAGACATGTTTGCGTAATCGCTTCCAAATCCCTTCTCCCCGTCGCTCGTTATATCATATTACTGCAAGTGTCCGTTACGAAAGTGTTTAGGAAAAACATATGCAGCGCCCCATGAGGAGCCCAGTTTCGATATATTTTAATGTGACAGCAGCAGAGACCCCGTTCACGAGAAAGCTGATGTCCAACCAACCGTCCGTGTCGCGAAAAGCAGAGCAGGCCACCTGCCACGATGAGCAGGCGGCAGTAAAATTAATTGAATAAATTCAATGCAATCATAACGTCGGCCCACCATGGCACTCCACGTGCGCCCACTGATCGAGAGATGGCCGTCCGCAGAACTACCTGCGCAAAAATGAGCCTCACGGGAAGAGCAACCTGGGTATCTCAAGCCTCACCGGTGGCTGCGTTTAAAACAGCCATCTGTCGAGGCATTGGCGCATCGCTTACTGCTGCGGCACTGCGCCGGAAGTGGCATCAGAACTCTCCCCGATCTATGGATCTATGAAAGAGAAAAAGTACTTGCTCAGGGAGGATCTTAATGCTATCTCATTCTACTCTTAACAGTAAGCTAGGCTTCGTCCATGTTTTCTTTTCTTAATTTCGATTAGACAGTGATAACGGGCTGCTGTAAACAAATAAAGTAAGAACTCTGTGGGTGAGTGCGTGCGTACGTGGGGCGGGCGGGCACGCGCAAAGCACTTGTATAAAGTAGCCACCCACAATCCATGATACACAGAGACTTGCTAAGAAGCACCCACAAAAGTAGAAGAAAGTGACAGGTGCTACGAAGTGTAGCCGAATTGCAGTTGCTGAAGCAACTGCTGAAGTGTAAATAAGAACATTTTTTCATCTTGTACGCTCACAATTGCTCGTAAAGCCTCCGTACAGTCGTTTACAGAATGTTTCGCATTCCCAATAGGGCTTCCTCACCTGAAAAACGCATTCGTTTCCCCCATCTGTCCAGCACGTCCGGAACACCGGCTAATCAATTGTGATTGATACGTCGCTAGAAGCGAAGTAGCCGACATTGCAGCAGAACACCAATACGGGAAGAACACGCCGCTGCTTTAGTGATTTGTTCAGAAGCACGCCGACGCCGGGGAACAAGAACTAACGGGACGGACGTGAGGCTGGCGAAGGCAGAAATAATAAAGAATTGCAATCACCGTTTATATACGAAGGGCACGGCCGAGGACAGCGTCATCGACGTCGGATGGCGCGGTAACACTCTGCAACCCAAAACGATCGAGTACTCAACGACCTTGCACACTTGACGAAGCACATCCGTACAGATGGAGCAGACCCACCACTTGGTATCACATTTTCAGCGCCACTAGCGCAACGGGCCCGTATAATAAATTGCGTAGCGCCACACACGTAGCTCGACATAACCGGACCGTGCGCTGGAGATACGTGACTCGCACCGCATAAAGCTGCCCCTGGGAAAATGTAAAAAGATAAATAAAAACGGTGATAAACGAATCGAGAGCACTGGAGAGTTAAATCTCTCCCACATTTTTTCCCGTCCAATTGAAGCAACACAACCGACTGCTCTTGTTTTATTCATTCCAGAGGCTTCACGAAATATCGCGCAGCTGCAGACACGCTAAAAAGAAGGCTAAAGGGAAAATGAAAAACGGGCACACGAGCGCTGTTCCAGCAAGCAGCCAGCCGAGCGAAAGATCGCGGCACGCTATTATGTTTCCAGGACCACGCGGTGCTTTCGTAAGCCCCTAAGAGAAATCGGCACCAGTGAGAAAAAAAAAACTCGCAATAAAGAACAGAAGAAAAAAATCAAACAGTTGGAAGTCGGTCCGCGCCATCCGCGAGCGCATGAAGCGGGGGAGAGGTTGGGCAAAATGGGAGGAGCCTGTTTAAACCGATTGCGAAAGAAACAGGCTGAAAAAAAAAGAATAAAAAAATAACTTGAAAAAGGGAGGCAGAGGAGGATGTATGTGCAACATCGGGGTGCTGCGCAGGTCGCACAAGCAAGGGCGAAGCAAAACGCTCGCTTATTTGAAAGGAAATCAAGATGGGAGGTTAATTTATGGCCTTTGCTCGGGCTGCCTTTCAAACGGAAATAAAGGTTGTACCCCGAGGCGAGCCCTTCAGTTTAACAGTTTAAATCGTTGCTGCCTCGAGCAGTTTTCCTCTTTCTGTTCTCAGAAAAACTAGCAAGAAACAAGAATGCTTCGGAATCGTTTTGAATTTCCAATGATGTCTTCCGGGACGGGAAAAAGAAAGGAGACGCCTTAACGAGTTTACTTTCAAAGCAGACTACTTAAGAATGGTTCTGAAGCATAACCTGGTCAGCTTGGAAGGAAAAGATTGATCGCATTAGTAAAGCTTACGAATTAAGAGCTAGCGCAGTTTTCTTTTTAAATCGCCAATGAGAAAGAACAGGCGCAATTCCGCACACTATTAATCGTGTTCTTGCTTCGTTTGTTTGTCGTATTTGATGACCAACTCCGAAAAACTTCGGGCAGGTCGTTACCGATGCATTTGCCTTGGATGATTAAATGACCGTCAGTTAAAAAAAAACGAAAGTGGGAACTTGATAAGGACGCCAAAAAAAACGGCATATTACCGACAGGATACAGAAATAAAAACTTTAAAACGTTGTTGAGCGTCTTTTCACGTTCTGTTTTTTGTGCTTTGTTTTTATGAACCCTCACAAACTCGTCTAGTTTGATACCTTTTTAAAAGCATCTTACGGTAAACACCGTTCATCGTAGCTGCCTCCCCGTTACCGTACCAAGAAATTGATACAACTGCTCCAGGAATCCTTTTTCCGGAAGCTGGCGACCACGTCCGACATCGATGTTCATCCGGTCGTCGTGTTCCCATCGCGGCATGAATAAAACAATACTGCACGGGTGCGCGCAAGGAGACCAAGCTGCGGAAGAGAAAGCACTAATAACCCGCGACGTATCTGAGTCCACTGAAGGCCTGCCAGAGTGCGGGCTCCAGGAAGCCATAGGACAAGCGCACACGGTACACGCACACAGGAACGAGGCAAGCGATTGGGACCCGGGAGATCGTAATGGCATCCCGATACGACCTTTATCGCGCCGCTAAAAGATGGCCGCGGGGTAAGGGGCTGCAAAAATAAAGACCGCGCAAGCGGACCAGCATGTTACGAAAGAGGTCAGCACGGCTAATATCCGGCCCCCGCTTCCCTTCGGGATGGCTGCAGGCGTGTACCTACGTAACGTCTCCTCCTCGAAGCTCGCGAATAGGGAACCCCGAGCAAGGGAAAAACAAGCGGCACGGGTGGTGAGGGAAGAAAGAAGCCCGCGTTCTTGGTGCGGTGTACACGGTACAGGAAGCGTAAGTACGGCGGGGAAGAAAAGAACACAATGACAAAGAGAAGGAATGCTTGGTCGGCTACTAAGACACAGTGCGGCTGAAATAAAGCGGGGGCGACGCCAGTGCTTCCAGCGCTTTCCGAGCCGATGCGACGCAGAAGACGGGGGAAAAGGAGCAGGCGAATAGGGGGAAAAAGAGAAACGTGGCAGACGACAAAAGGGGGAACGAGGAAAGGTGGTGGCAGACGACGGCGCAAGAACAAAGGAAGCAGACGACGACAGGACGGGCCGGCGCAGAGAGAAAATGTGCGCCAATCTCCCGGCAGCCACTGCCACCGGATGCGTTAGTGTAGACGTCGACGCATTCTCCGGAGGTCTTAGAGGTAAGGGCTTGGAGAAAAGGGGGAGTTGCTGGCGCTAAGGCTCTTCGGCGGGAAGAAAGCATGGTTTGTGGGACGGCGGTAAGGAAACACGCAAACGTATAGGCTCGGAAGCCGGTGTCAGAGCTAGGCCAACGCTGGGTCGGAATGCGCGCTGCGGCCCTATTCGCGCCACAGGCGTAGGCGAAGTCGCTTCTCGATTGGTCTTTTCGCAGTCGCCATGGCAACTGAAAGTCCACCTCCACACTCTCCGCCTCCTTACTTCCACACCGCACCCTTCCTTCTAGCATTGAACATACGAGGCAATGGGAGAGCTTTGGGCTGACCCGCAATTATTGCGAGCTGATGTTAAACACCTCGGTCAACTCGCCTCGCACATGCTTTTTCTTTTGTCCTTCCTTTACCCGGGTGCCGTGCTCGCGTGAAAAGCTGCGTTAGCTATATTTTCTCGCCAAGCACACAAATTGGTGCGAACCCTCTTTAAAAGAGCCAGCAGGCGTTAAAGTCTTTCGCATGATTTTATGTTTCAAGCGTTCCTTACAGTAGTATACTGCATGTATAGCTTCTTTCAGAGTAAAATTTAACATTCTTGTTCATGCTTGTAAGCATGCAAAACTCTGTAAAAAAAAAACACCAGTCATGAACGCTCAAGAGCTCCCGAGTGAAAGCTTGAGCGAAATATAATTGCTAACAGTGGAAACAAGTCATTCTTTTTTTACTTTCTTTGCCTTGAGTTCATGTCAACGACGCCCTTACTCATCATTAAAGGCTCGTCTTGAACGTCCAACCAAATAATCTCTGAAAATTGGATGACTAGCAGCGTCTAGTGTTGCCGGAACACCGTTAGCCCATTAAAAGCCAAGGCTACATTCCGTCAGAATTCGACATCATTTTCATGGAAGAAAGAGCTATAAAACTGAATGATAATCCTCTGTCACATCCTACAGTAATTGAAATGCGCTTTGGGCAGAAAGTGGTACGTACAAAAGTAAGTTTGTTTGAGACAGGTCACCTCCATTTGCCGCTTCCTAATTGCCTCTACGCAAAGCGAGACTTTGATTTATAAGAATTTACGACTATGAGGAAAGACAGGATATTAAAATCGAAAGCACGCGTGCTTTATTGGCAACTCCACAGAAGGGTGGAAGAAGATTAGGGAAATAAAACAGACAATAAACGCAGGTCGGATCCTACCATAGCATGACTAGAAAAGGGGTCTGAATTCATAAAGGCAGCTGACGCCTCTTGAATCGCAACGACGGAGGTCGGACAGCAGTTGCGAGGCAGTTAAGAGAAGAGGCTGGGTTGCCACCACGCAGTTCAAATGACGGATTAATAAAACAAGGCAAAAAGCACAGAGCCATTTCTGTATAAGACTGTGATCTGCTCTGAATTGCTCAAAATTATGACACATGCCTTAGCGTGAAATGAGCTCTGTCACCCGCTACAAATCATATGGGAAAGATAGCAATTTTTTTCACATTAAAATTCATCAGCGTGAACGGGAAGAGGATGCCCTTAAAGTGAAAAACATCATCTGACACCATGTAAACGTATGCATTGCGGTGCATTGAATCGGTACTGTATTAATGAAGCATTATCGGTACACGCTTTGTAAACGGACCTTTCTTTTGGAGATTAGCGCATCACCCACAAAAGGTACGAAACGCTTCTCTTGAACACAGCAGCAGAGTAATGAGAGCTGTGTGGTAGCGTTGGGCAAGGTGCGAGCCTGCCTAGTAAGTAACTAACTAGTCGACACAGTGATGAAGTGCCTTTAGCAATTAGGAAATACGACAGTAGATCACTAAGTAAAAGCATTGTTTCACATAACTACACTGTTTAGAGTTACAGCTACAAAGTAGTAGTTGTGAAATGCACCCGCCCCTCACATGTAATTCACCGTGATGGGATTATTTTAAGGTAAAAACTAAAACGATACACACACATAAATAAAATACCCGCTGTCTCCGTATTATTGTTTGCAACTACGTGGTCATGGGTTCTGACGCTTTTCCAGGCTAACTTCGTCACCTAGACTCTGCAGTATTATCAGGCCGGCCATGCTGCCTAAGCAGGAAAAAAAGGCGCTGTTTTATTGGTTTAAAGTTGTATTAAGGTGGACAGTTGTTCTAGGATCCCCTAATTGCGCGCCCAGGCCTGGGATTCAAGTGTTCCATCATCACCGTAGAAACTTGCAACCCCGGCAACACCGGCAAGAGTAGCAGCTTTTTTAAGAGATGATCCACTCTTCCCTTTTTGTTATTATTTTCCCGATGAAACCTTAGCAGGTGCTTTAGTGCTGGCAAATTAAGAAAAAATATGAAAGATAGAATTGTGGAAAGAGATTTCCGCCACCGTCTCACCGATCGCTCGCCGCCAAACTCTGTAATTAGCTCGCTGGAAACGGCTCGATATCAAACCGCCTTTCGAGAGCTCGGCTTCGTTTATCCCCAATATTCCTTGTTTTCTGTTTCTTTTTCTCTCCCCTTCCTGTGTCCCTCATCCGCAGCCGGGCTACGATCGAGCATCTAATGAGCGATTCGCCGTCGCTAGGGAAAGACGTTAATTAAGGGGAGAGGGGAAGCCTTGTTAAGGTGGCGCTCATTAAGCAACGTCGGCGCGTGTGTGCGTACACCCAGATATGGGATGGCTGCGAAAACACACTCATCGTCTCCAGCCGCTATCGAGCTGAGGTGTAGTTGACGACCCGCACAAGGAGGAGGTCGGGGAAACGGGGCAGTTTCGAAAGAGCCGGGTGGTGTTCTATGTAACGGAGTAGCAGACGACGCATGCCGGCAGACGACGTGATGACCATGTGTTCTGCTATGCCCGTCCGGCCATGGCAGTTGAAAAACTCTCGATGAAGCCCATGCATCAATATTCGGCAGGCTGGTAGGTGCAGTAGCCAGACATCAGCCGACTGTTGCGCCATTCGCCGCAGTCCGATTAACTGCTCAGGACTGCCACAAATATACAAAAAAGTTAAGGTGGGCACTTAAGGTCCTGACGTTCTGCGATTGCGAAAGCATGCTTTCACCTAAAGACCTTTACATTAAAAGCCTTCACCATAAAGACCTTTACCCTAAAGACATTTGACCTTACGGCCTTTACCTCAATGGCCTTTACCAGGAAGGCATTTGCCCTGAAGGCCTTCGCCCTAAAGGCTGTCCAGCTAAAGGCCTTCATCATTATCACTGTCATTAATGACCCCACCCCAAACCAGCATGGCCGTCGCCAAACATTCGTTCTTTTCCCGCCATTTCCCGCATCACGTGACTAACTTCAGAGACTTCACTACACAATAGCATTTTTCAGATTAGGAGGCCAATAGTGCTCTCGCATTAAAATCAGCATTATCGGCGACTTCCTGGAGGGCCGAATGGAGGAATTCCCTTTCCTTTCCCTTATAACCTCATCGCAATGATTGCGACCGAGCGAGGAGAGGTGTAGGGTTTCGCGCAAGTTATCGCAATTTTCCTCCGCTCTTTTTAACCTTCTCGCAGGACACTTCTAAAATGCACGGACTTCTTCCACAGCAGCCCGCTTGTTTTATGCACATCTAGCAACTCTAATTCCCGATCTTCGCTTTCCACTCAACCTGCCTGAATAAGTCCACTTTCTTCCAGTGTGCTCCGGAAGAAAAGCGCGGTCGTGATTTTCATCTGCTCGTCTTTTCGCCGCCATCTTTTTTTTATTCCTCGTCTTCTCTGTATTCTCCTCCCAAGTCCGCGTAGACAGTATTCATCAGCTATCGTCCTACTAGCGCGTCCGCGTATGCGTGGTACGCTATGCGTTGCCATGCGTACAATGTACGTTTGTTAATGTGCATATGTTGCAGTTACACTGTACTTACAGTGTTGTACATTGTTCATTCTCTCTGTGTGTATTCTTTAATGCAAGCAATGCCGGCCTAACAAACGCTCAGACCGAAAACTGCCGACATAATGGACGCTGAAAACCGTGGATGCAACCTCAAAATGCTTTCCTACATTTAAAAAATTAAGAGTACGCTTAAGCGACGCCTTAAATCCAGACGCGATAGCGCCTTCTCCACATTTTTTTCCTCTTTTTGTTCATTTTCATTCTAATTTCTCGCCGATTACTAATCCACAATCGCATTACCGATCGCATGTGATCAATTGCAATCAAAATTACCTATCACATTACCGATTACCAACCACCAATCACTATGGTCAGATGTTTTGGGGAATAATTACTAAATAAGGGTGTAGTTACTCCCTTATTAAAAACCTACTCCACCTTGGCGGATTCCCCTAAACGTCTGACCAACACTTTTCCCACTTCGAGTTATTGATCAATTCGCTCTCGCCCTACCATAAGCTTGCCGTCCCGGTTAGTTCAGTTGGTAGAGCGACTGCTCCGGTTAACCTGTGGTCCCGGGGTTCGAACACCGGACCAGGGCGAATTTTTCTTCAACTATGAAGTTTATGAGTAAGCTGTAGAGCTTTTTTCTGTAGTCGTATGGCTGCGCTTGGATGGATACCAATTAGTAATTACTCCCACATCACCAATCACTATCTAGGTTACACAGCACGACATACTACGCCACTAAATACTCATAGACATGCGCACCATTCGCAGTTTCACAACTATTATGCATTAAGATTTCAAGCTGCCCTAGTAGGTCGCCTGCTACAGCGCAGATTCAGGACAACGTGCACTTACCACCGTTACCTCGAATTTAACTGCACGCTACATGGCCACAGTGGCGACATCTTGTGAACACACGTTCGAAGGTGTATTGCTTAAGTGTCAGGCACATTGACCTAGTAGAAGAAGTACCGGTAAAGCAGCGGACGCAAGACTAGCCTAGCAACGGTACTAGGTGGAATTGCAGATGATGAACTGACAATGTAGCAGACTTGTTGGCGTAGCAGCCGACGACGACGTCCGGGAGATCAAGAAGGCGATCGCCCTGGCGGCGAGAGTGTCTCGGCGTGAGGAGTTTGCAAAATGAAAGGGAGACTGCGGATAATGGTTGATCCGTTCGCACTTCCTTTCAGAGCCTGCTAAATATGATCGATTAGGGGATATTCCTCCGGCTAAACCCTCCCCCATTGTTTGGGCGAGCACCTCCCCTCTTGCACTGCGACAGACTTGGGCACCAGCCCTTATCGATTCGGCCTCTCGAAAGGCATCGCTCTACACCGCATGGTATGGCACCTCCTCCGTTATCGGGCACCCTCTCTCACGGGGGGAGAGAAAGGGTGGAGAGGGAGCAGAGGGGAAGAGACTCCTTTGTCCAGGTCATAATATAAGGCAGCTTGCCTCGCAGACCACGCAGTACAGTTGCCCACATATACAGCGTGCTCGCCGGGGCGTGTCGATAGACGCTGAGCGCCAGATTAATTAGGCGCTGCGACGAATGAGCGCTGGCGATAAGCGCCGCCGCGCGGTGGTTCGTCGCGGGCTGCTGAATTTCGATGGGAGGGGGGGGGGGGGGGGGGGGAAGAAATATTACGAAGTAAAATGCGGTATTGCATCCATTTTAGAGCGATAGAGTTGCATGCGAAACTTTCTACGAGGAACATGACGTCAGGATCACTGGCATCGTACATCGCAACGCAAAAGCCCTGCGCTCGACATTGGTCGACCAAAGTGCTATCAAGGTGGAATAGAGCCGCGAGCGAAACTTGGAAAGGCAAGAAGTTTACGCCTTTTTTTTTTCATTTCTGCAACACAAAATATAAACAAACTATTCTGTTCCGAGTGCCGAAATTTAACTCTTTCCATAGACCCGCTGCTTGAGTTTTGAGGTAACATTTCGCTTTGCCGCATTACATGCTCTTAATTCAGCACATCACGCCGCAGAGCAGTTTGGACGTTGGAGTTAATTAATAGATCACCGCAGTAATTTTCCTTGGGAATGAATAATGTCAGTAGCAATGTTCGCACCTCGCCTGTTCAGTATGGCTGGTGATCAGGGGGCTTCTAGAAAGAAAAGGCGATTTGCAAGCCAATTAACAATATCATCGGATTTTCAATCGGACCAACCTGAAACAATACATAGCTGTATACATATTGATGAGAAAAGCATTCTTTGACCTTAGTCGAACTTAAGAAAGATGTTTCGAAGCAGCTACGGATTGCTTGACGTCAACAAGACACCCTTAGGCGGTTTCGAAAAGCTTCTGTTTAATTTTACTGCGGTCAGTGACTGCCCCTTTATATCATCACATAATTCTTGAACGCGCAGAACTGCGCCGAACTCCCAAAAGCAGCATAATTTTTTTTTTCGTGTGATTTACATTTTAAGCGCATGCTCGGTGTACATTGTCTATCCTCTATAATTAAATGATTCATCACTGTCTGGTGTGACGAAAATTTTGACAATCAGTCGGAATATTTTTTTTTGTTTTCAGTCGTCTTTTTTCGCGGACACTTGTTTTTTTTTTTAATTGATCTCTATAGAAAACAAAAACAATATTTTTGCTTAATTTCTCTGTGAAAAATAAAAGAATCTCTCGCGTCATGTCGGGGTGGAATGGCGGTCAGATACAGTAAAAAAAAAGAAAGAATCAGATGACAGTGTGTGCCCTCAGGTCGTCGAACTTCGGCAGTTATAAAACATGCAGTGCAGTACAAATAAACAACAACACGAGAAAAAAATCCCCAGTCCTATTTTGAATGAGCATCATCGTTTAAAATAATTGGAAATAATACCCATAAAAATACTCTTTCAACGAACAACAGCAACAAGACCAAAGGTCTTGGACTGTGGTTAGACGTCGACATACCTCCACAGCTCCCAGGCGGGTTGCTCACTTCTCCGAGTGAACGACCAATAAATAGCTGCTAAGGCGAGCAAGCCAGGCTGCCTCCTCCGATCGGTAGACGAAGTGCTGGTCAACAGCTATTGCAAAGCACTGTGTCGATCGCACGGCTGCGAAGTGTTTATAGCAGCGGTCCTTCACACGAAGACGTCATAGCGGGGTCCAACTACGCCCGTGCATTTTACACGTCCGCCTATTATATTTTCTTCAGTCGTGATGGCAGGGTCTTTTACAACCAGCGCACAGTAATGCAGCTCCGGGCTGCGAGAGTGCCTTGAGGAAAGAATAGACGACGAACAGCGCCTCGGGGTGTAATAAAGTGACAAACAATAGGCACTGCGCTCGCGCTGAGCCCAACATCAGAAAAGATAGCTCAAAGACTCATAGGTGAAGGATATATCAGAGGACGGATCAAGGAAAGCGACGCGTTAATGGGCGACAAGTCTGAACCGTAAAATTTTCAACCGCTTGTGCCTAGAACTAGCGGGGTATGGACATAATTTGCATCCGTGTAGGAGTATTTCCACGCGCGTTTCCCTGCTTGCATGCCCTACCAAATCCACTAGACCACGCTGTGATTCTAAGGAACACAACTGCCCGTAAACTGCTGACAGCGCAGAGCATCGAAGAAAAGCGTGAATGCTTGCACGACGACCGCTTCATCCAAGGTTAAATCCCTCGCTGGTACGGCCTGACTATAACGCTCGTTCGACATATAGGCCTTTGCGCGCAAGAGCTTCTGTGCGTGTGAAAGGGTGATTGTCTGGCACGCGAGGCACGTGTTTTATTGTTTCTAACAGCCAACAAAGCTAGCCGTTCGTAGCACTTACAGCTGGTCAAAAAATAATCGTGTATGGCTGGCACTGGCTACCCTTACTTTTGCGGCCACAGCTGACGCAAGGGGGCTTCACTTCAGAGTCACTACCCCGCCCCTCTTGTGTATGTCGGACAAGCCGAAGAGGCGTCGGACGCAAGCGCCATCCGTGGGAACGACGCAGGCGTTTCGCCCGCGATTCAGGGACATCCCGACAGGTGCTCTGCGTGTGCGATCGGCTGTGCTTTCGGGGCAACCTCCCGGGACCACCATCGGCTTGCAAGTCCCGGCTGCAAGAAGCCTGCCGACCTCACTATGCATCCCACTTCAGCACCGCCTTTCGGCGAATTTCTGAGTTACATTGCCGCAACCTTGGCGCACGTATTTGCAAGAACCCTCCAAGGCGAAATCTGCCAAGGTCAGGCGTATGCTAACGAGCAGTTATAGCCTCATCGAAAACTACTCCACACCGGGTAATTTAACATTCCTTCTTTCTTGCTTCCTTTTTAGTTCCTTGTTTTGTCAGTACTTTCTTAAAGATTTCTTCAGTCAACTGCATTAACAGTAAATTCAATAAAAATTTCCCTGTGTATTTCATGTTTTTTCCAACAACTGTAGGCTCCCATTGTGAAGAGCTTATGTAAAAGTTCTATAAGACCCAGCGCAATGACGAAGGCGACAGTACAGAAAAACAGACACTACAGCTACGGTAATCAGCGAGGAAGCCGATGGCAGCACGTGTTTTGTCAGCAGCCAGCCGCGGTTGATTTAAACCCATGGCAAACGAGGGGGGGGGGGGGGGGGGGGGGGGGGGGGCTACATGAGCTCTCGCGTCGCTTTGTATCGCCGTCTTCCCGGAAGTCCGGAAGCCACAACCAGAAGTCGTGCGGAAATCGGATACGCCGGTCGCGGAATCCCCACGGGGCAGCGGCGACGGCGTCCCGATGATTGCGACTAGCCGCTACCGATCCATTCTTCTCTGCTCATTCCATGCTCTGTGGGTGGTTTTGTGTTATCTGCAACCTTGGCGGCATTCTATGGCGTGCGCATCGCGTCAGGCACGAATACGGCGTTGTGTTTACCAAGCTAGCGTCGCCGAAGCCACAGTGCGTCGAGGGATTTGGTGTTGGAGACGCTCGAAACACCATCGATCTCCCTTGTCGCCGAAGAAACAATGTTACGTCCTCTGGTTATCCCCAGAAGGGTTAGGAGCCAAGACAGTCAACAAACCCGACTCTCATTACATGCGGAGCATGCGTTGCCTACCGGATGAGAAAAAAACTGCTTATGAGGTAAAGAACCCGCCGCGGTGGCTCAGAGGTGAGGGCGCTCGGCTAGTGATCCGGTGTACCCGACCGCAGCGGCTGTGTTTCGATGGATGGCGAAACGCAAACGCGCCCGTGTGCTGTGCGATGTCAGTGCGCGTTAAAGATCCTCAGGTGGCGGCAATTATTCCGCAGCCCTTTACTACGGCACCTCTTTCTTCCTTTCTTATTTCACTCCCTCCTTTATCCTTTCCCTTGCGGCGAATTTCAAGTGTCCTCCGAGATGTGAGACAGATAATGTGCCTTTTCTTTTCCTTTTTAATTGGTTTTTGAGTAAAGGAAATGGCGCAGTATCTGTCTCACATATCGGTGGACACCTGAACCGCGCCGTAAGAGAAGGAATAAAGCAAGGAGTGAAAGAATAAAGGAAGAAACAGGTGCCGTAGTGGAGGGCGCCGGAATAATTTAGACCACCTGGGGATCTTTAACGTACACTGGCATCGCACAACAAGCGGGCGCCTTAGCGTTTCGCCTCCATCGAAACGCATCCACCGCGGTCGGGTTCGAACCCGGTAACTGCGGATCAGTAGCCGAGCGCCTAACCACTCAGCCACCGCGGTGGGTCTATTTCTTTTCCCCAACAGCCAATTTTAGGTAAAGAGAGCAGCAGAAACTGCCTCCCTTCTCAGTGGACACCCAAGCCGCGTTGTGAGGGAATGAATGGTTCCCTTTTTTCTGTTCTCGCTTTCGCTCCCTCTTCCTTCCTTTCCCCACGGCGCGGTTGAGATGTCCACAGAGAAGAGAGACAGTTGTGGAAATTTAAAAAAAAAATGTGTTTTTTTAATAAAGCGCATAGTAAGTGTCTCACTCCTCAGTGAACACCTCAGCCGCACCGAGAAGGAAGGGAGGAAGGTGGGAGTGAAAGAAAAAAGGCACCATCATGATGAGAACTGTATTATCATAACCAAGGAGTTTGAAGCACCCAGGCTCCCCGGAGCTCTCCGTGGTGGCTCAGTGGTTAGGACGCTCGGCTACTGAGCCGGAGTACCCAGGTGTGAACCTGACCGCGGCGGCCGCGTTTCGCCACCACCGAAAGCAAAAGCGCCCATGTGATGTGCGATGTCAGTGCACGTTAAAGATCCCCAGGTGGTCGAAATCAATCCGGAGCCCTCCACTACCGGAACCTCTTTTTCTCTTCTCCCGTTCTCTCACACCTCGGTCCTCACGGGGCGGTTGGGGTGCCCACCGGGAAGTCAGACAGCTACCGCGCCTTACACTTCCTGACAACCAATCAGTATACTGTGCATCGAAAAAAAATTACTAAGGACACTTATGATTACTTACATGCTGTGAATGCGAAAGCATGCACGCGGGGTGTTCGGCTACGGCGATGGCTACTAGTCTAATGCAGAGGTTAGCGAATCTGATGTGTTTGCGGCGCCCTAATTGAAGTCGATGAAGGCGAAGATACCCAAACCCACAGATGGAGACTGGCATTTTAGCGCGCGGGGTGTTGTGTGCGTTGATGGCGTAATGCGGTGGCCAGCGAGGCTGATTCGTTCGCGCCGCCCTGCGTTCGGAACCCAATTCAGAATTACTTTATTTTTCTTTCTTTCCTGGTGATGTAGGCACTGCGACGGCGTCATGAGATCACATGCAGGTTTCGGTCCGTTTTTCTTGGGCGGTCGGTCAACGAAAGATTTTCTTACTTATGAGTCATATATTGTTTTCGCATTAACAATACATAGGAAATCATAGAGTAGTAGTTGTAGTAGTAGTGGTTTATTTAAAAATGAATAAAAAAAACGGAAGGAAAAGAATGTTGCCGGCCGCGGCAATTGCTATCTAATATCTTAAGCACCCGAGCTGCGGCCGGCGGAGGTGAAAGGAAAAGGGAAAGGATAGCGAGGAGAAGGCTCTCTCGGAATCAGGAAGTCTTTAGAGTAGGCATGAAGCAGGAGTTTAAACAGTCGCCCTTTTGGAGAGCTCAGGCCGCAGTCACTGCCACGTGCAGACAGAGGAGAGTTGAAAGAGATGTGCAGCAACTACGTCCGCCGAAGCATCAACCCCAGTTGCTTCCGCAATGCCACAGGCCTGTAGTGCCTCGTGTACGCGTGCGTCACAGGTTCACACTGCGCTCCAACGAGACCAGTGTCAGAAGCGGTTGCGGTGCGGCGTGGCGTGCACGAGACTCATTCGAAGAATGCGGCCAGCGCCATCTTCAACCCACCCCAGACAATGCTACGACGGTACTGCAGAGCATTTCATGCTAAAACTACCCTCGACAACGAGAGAGACCGCAGATTCAGTGTCGAGAAGAAGATGGGCAATTACCTAAAGAAATTTCTTTGGGCAATCTATAAACTGTCTATAGACTTTTGTCTATAAAGTCTATACACTCTCTATAGACAAACCCTAGAGAACAGTCTAGAAGCAATAAAAATCCTATAGACACTCTAAAGACAACCGAGACATTTATAGTCATACACATGTAGTAAACCTTTGTCTATACACAGTCTATAGACTATCAATCGACAAAAAGGGATATCTATAGGAAAGCAATACAGTCTATAAGAAATCTATAGACAATCTATAGACTATTTTGTCAGAGAGCACTCCGGCGTCTTTTGCATTTCGCCTCCATCGAATGAGAATTGGATTTCATTGCACCTTCTTATTGCAGGCAAAGAAAAATATTCAGATGACGGTCTCGTAGCCGCTACCTGCATTGGGACCTGCCATGTTTATAACAGTGTAAAACATTTGAAAGTTGCTACGGTGTCCGAGTGATTATGGCGCTCGGCTCCTGGCCCGAAAGACGCCGGTTTGATCCCGGCCGCGGCGGTAGAATATCGACGGAGGCGAAATTCCAGAGGCCCGTGTACTGTGCAATGTCAGCGCGCGTTAAAGAACCCCAGGTGGTCAAAATTTCCGAAGCCCTTCAGTACGGCGCCCCTCATAGCCTGAGTCGCTTTGGGACGTTAGACCCCCATAAACCAAACCAAAACATTTTAACAGCGAGCAAAGAAATGAGTAAAAACGCGGCAATCGCTTTGAAATAAATACCTTACTTTATATAAAATTTATTTCTTCAAGTGGCATACTGACTTGAGCGACCGCCAGGAGTCGATAACTCAGCAAGGCCCACCGCCGTCCACCGAGTGTCATGTGAAGAGAGCGGTCGACTTTTTCTTTTCGAAATCTTTAAACACCGCCATTTTTTTCTCGTAGGTGTCATGGCTATATTTCCCGCCGCGCGCCAGTATACGATACTCAATGAAATTTCAGCAGGCCTCTATTGATACCACGCGGAAATATAAAAAAAATCCATTCAAGCCGAAGGCTCTGTGTCGTTTTTATTTTTGCGTGGCCTTCAGCGGCGCCCAGTAGTCGAGCCAGCTACCTCGATCAAGACTGTCCCCGATGGAAAAGGAGCGCCAGAACTCATCTGTCCCCGCCTGACACCGACCAACTTGCTTGCCTGTTTGTTTGTTTGATGTTTTTTTTTATCGCCGGCATTCACTACGTGTATTCTGCAATACAGCGGCCATCTTGTCAAGCATGCAGGCAAGCAAATCCACGGAGAGTACACAACCTGTGCGGCTTCTTGATAAGATATCGGCGGCAGCAGGCCCTCCCGCCAAGCCGCCGAGCGTTGAAATCCGCCCGGGAATTGATTTGACACGCTCGCCCATTGATCGAACGCTGGGCAGTAGAAAACGCTTTAAAAGATGAAGCATCGCTCCACTAAAACCGCGAAGTGGTGTGTCTGCAGAGAAGGCTCGGAGCCGTTTCCCCAAGACCATGGAGGGGCCTATTTAGAGAATTCTGAGAGCTACAGGGAATGCTTTCTAAGAACGCATCGCCGTCTCATTGAATTCATGCAGTGGCGTAGCTGGAAAAGCCTCGTGTTTGGGCACACTCTTGTACACGACCTTTGTGGCTGTTTTAAAATGTGAAGAACCATCTAGCCCGCACCTCTAGCCTCGAAAGCCAGAAAAAAAAATACAGCCGGTTCAGCTTACTTGGCCAAATGCGAAGTATGTGTGCCAGCACGTAGCGTTTCATTTCGATTTTCGGAGCGAGGCTAGCGTTTCAAGGTCAGGCCTCAGGCAAAGATTGGTGAAGTCGGTGACTGGGGACCTTAGTTGTAGTGCACTTCTAAATTATGGGACCCCTTAACGCACCTTAAGGCGCACCTTATGGCACTGCGATAGCGGTGCGTTCTGGATCCATTGCTCATGGATAGAAGCTGATGGCGACGGCGGCATGCAATGCACAGCCCGAGAGTGGCAGTTATGCACGAGGGGCGATCGACTGCGGTGGTAGCATATTGCTCTCGTGCAGTGGCCATCGAAGCTGATCTGTTCGCGCCACCCCGGGTTCCAAACCCATGCGCGGCGCAGTCACGGCAATATTTATTTTATTTCTGCAAGTCCAGCTGGCTTCAGACAGATTTTTCGAGATTTGAAGCCTTACTGCTAGTGCGGTAATAAATGTTGCTTCATCCCACTAACAGCACGCAGCAGCGTCAGATGCTAAAACGTCGGCAACAGCCAATCATCGGGCCAAAGGGAAGAACCTAGAAGCATGTTCATTTACGCAAGAATTGTTCCTCGCGAACAGTTCCTACACGCGCGCTCGGTGTCCGAGCAATGGTTTGCGAGTTGAATCTAGGTCGCAGTGACAGCGGAGTTTTTAGGTAGAGGTGAAATGCAATTAAAAATAAGCAGGAAATCAAGGTGCCCGCGTGTACTGCATGCGATGTTGATTCGCAGTTCAGAGAACACAAAATAGTTGAAATGAATCTGCGAAACGTTTTGCCATCCCGTCATTTGTAGCCTTGGTAGCCCAAGGTGTTCCTTTGACGCGTGAAAAACCTATTAGCTAACTACTCTCCCTTCAGACCGTCTACACAGGGGTGCTTAAGCCGGCACTCGACCGTCCCGTGACGTTATACATAGCTGTAGATATCCAACAAGGCTGCACGGTCTTCTTCAGACCGAGTCTCCCGAGCGGACACCGCCTCCTTCTTTCAGGGCGGGAAAAGCAATGAAGGACCCAGGCTCCGTTTCCTTATACCGCGGCAAGACGCATCCATTCATTCGGGGCCAACATCCACGACGACGGCAGAGCCAGCGTCTCATTCTGATATTCAAACACTTTTCCCTCTTCCTTTCTCTTCCTAGGGAGAGGAGGTCCCGTTCGTCTTGTTAGCACAGGCGCGCTCCTCTTCGCTCTCTGAAGCGACGACCCATTTTTCCCCAAAGCGATCTCGCCGCTCGTTCGTCTTCGACGAGGCGGGTGCCAATCTGAGGCGAAGTTGCCGCCTCTCTCAGGTCTACACGGGGTTGGGGAAGTGAAACGGGAGGACGGTTCACGGAGGCGGAGGACAAAGAAAGGTGCGATGGGAATGCAAATGCGGGAAGGCCTCGCCTGCTGCCGAGAAGCGGCGCACGATATTTATATGCATGCCCCAGCGCGCACTGAGATAAAAGGAGGCCCTCGCGGCCGTATAAATAGTGTATACGTAATTTCCGGCGTTTCACGCGCGCTTGAGCTCTCGTCTCGAATGAGAGGGGGCGCCCCTTCGCTTGATGTGAACATTTTGCGGCTTTTATTCTTTTTCTGGGTACAAAACTGGCGCCTATGTATTGAGAAGTGATGTAGATTGGCTTCTGGCCCCCATTTGGCTGTCTTGCGAAGGACGCGTACTCGACGGCACTGGCCAGGCCTTCTGCTTGGAAATCGAGGTTCCTGTGCGATTTGCAACTGCTCTGTCTCCTCTATAAAGAGGGGCAAAGATTCTTTTGAGGGTGTCATGGGAGACTTGGAAACAAAGACTGAGAGTGTGTTCGGTGTGTTCTCACTGGAACAAAGCGGACGATAACGAGAATAAGGATTGGGAAACGAAATTGTTTTTTTAACCTGGAAGGTTTACGTCAGTATTTTATAACTGATCAGAAGAAAAAACGGCATTCTGTATGTCATTTCTATCCACCAGCTGATCGACGCTCCACTACAAAACAATCATGAGGTTTTTTTTTTTTTCGCTGGTACATCTAACAAGCAAGAAATGACCTAAATCGTGCGGAGGAAATGGTACAGACCACGACAAGCGCCGTGACAGCAAACAATGAGCTCTGAGCCGATACAAAGAGAAGAATGAAAAATCTGAACAGATTATTTTACGGTAAAATGAAGAATGAGCTCAATTTTTTCTACCGCATTCCGGTGCAGTGGTCATTCAACATTTTACGTCGTATAGAGAAGTTGGGAGTTAGATTAGTAAGTACATTTAAATTTTCTTTTCGCCATGATTACCTGAGGCTGGCATTCCAGACTGCAGGACTAAAAACCAATGCTACGCGCGCCCGTGTTCGTCGCGCTTTAGCCGAGTGGCCTAGCAGTACACCGCACAGACAATAGAAGACCTCAGATCAAACCTTGGTTACAGCTGTTCCTTTCTTTTTCAGAAAAACCCGCTGCGGTCGTGTTCGAACCCGGCCGCGTTTCGACCGCCACGTTTCTCCCCGCCCCCGGCACGCAGACCTGGGAGACGGGGAGTCGCGCGTCCGCGGTTAGAGGCTGGCTGGCAGTCCTTGACTGGCAGCGGCCTCTTCTGCCAGATGGACGGTGTTGCGCTGGAGCTCAGAGTCCGGGCTTCTTAGCAGGGTCTCCCAGGCTTCTCTAATATCATTTTTTTTGCCCGCCCCGGGAGAATTTGGGCACATGTGGTCGAGGGTCCCTCTCGCCCCACAGTGTGCGCATCGATCATGCGACCTCAGCTCCGGGTACACGTGGTAAGCCCATACCGGGTTCATAAATGTATTGGTTTGTAGCTTCTCTATTGTTTAATTTTGGGTCTGGTGGGAGTACCAGCCTACGTCCCAATTTGTAATGGTCAAGAATTTCCCCGTAATTTTGCAGGCGCTCCTCTTTCCCCCAGTGCTCGGGGGGCTCTACGGCTACCCGGAAATCGAGAATTTGGGCTATAGCTTGTGAGCCGCCTCGTTACCGGGGACGGCGGCGCGTGCGGGTGTCCAAATTAAAACAAATTTTCCTATGTAGCGGTTGTTGGCTAAGGATCTTGGCTGCTTCCGGTGAGATCCTGCCTCTTCCAAAATTTTGAATGGAAGTTCTACTGTCGCCTACTACGAAGTTCCTACGCAGGCGAGCGCTATAGCAACTTCCTCCGCAGTCTCTATGTTGCGCCCCCCGATGGCTGCCGCGGAGACTGGAGCCTCTTGGCCATTGACGACCGAAGCTACTGCCGCTCCTGTCCAGCCTCCCGCCGCATCAGCATACGCTACGTCCGCTTTCTCCATATTGCCGGACCTCAGCTCTAGAGCCTCGGATCTCTTGGTCCTGCGTTCTACGTTGAGCTCCGGGTGCATATTTTTCGGGAAAAGGGGGGGGGGGGGGGGACTACCAAGGCGTTCCTTCGTTCCCTGTCGATTTCAACTTTCATTTTAATCCCTCTTTCAGGATTTATTCCAGCTGTCGCTAGGATTAACCTGCCTGTTTCCGTTGTGCTGAGTCGCCCAATTTGAGAGGCGCGCACCGCTTCCACTAGTTATATCCATGTGTCATGCACCCCTAACCCAAGCAGGCTCTCCGTCGAGGTGCCCTTGGGTAGCCATAGTGCCTTTTTAACACATTTCCGAATGAATGCATCTATTTTCTCTCTCTCTCTCTCTCTCTCCGGCTTTTTTTATCTAAGTAAGACGTCGCGTAACTAATCCTACTAAGTACGTACGCCTGTGTTAGCCTCAGCAAGTACCTCTCTTTCAATCCCCTACCTTAAACCGCGATTCTTCTTATAAGGCCTACAGTTTGCATCGCGTATTGCTCCAGCTTGGTAAGGGCCTCCCCGTTGTATTCGTGGGATTGGATTGTTAAACCCAAGATCCTTATTCTATCCACATTTGGCACCTGCATGTCCGCCACCTTAATTTTAATATCCCCGCGTTCTTTACGTCAGAGGCGCTTCGGGTTATATACAAAACGTTCAAGCATTTTGGGACGAACACGCGAGCCCCCTTTGGGCTGCATACTCGACAGTGGCATCTGTTGACGGCCTGTAACCTCTCTTCCGTGCGTGCATCGCTTCCTCGATTGACTTAGAGGTTGATATCGTCCGCGTACATGCTGAAATGTATCCCCTCTAGCTCATCTAATCTGCCCGCGAGGCCAATCATTGCCACGTTGAAGAGAAACGGCGGCAATACCGAGCCCTGCGGCGTGCCCCTGCTTCCCAGCACAATGGAGGAGGGCAATCTAAGCTTTGGAATATCATACAGGCTTTCCTGCCCGATAGGAAGTTCTTGATATATTCGTAAGTTCTCTTCACCACTCCCAGCTCGGTCAACCAGGTGAGGATGGCCTCATGTTTGACACTGTCAAACGCTTTGGTGACGTCTAGGCCAAAAATTACTTTCGCGTCTTTAGAGCCCGAGTCGATGATGTGTTCAAGACGCAGCATCACGTCCTGAGTGCACAAGTGTGGCCGGAAGCCGACCATCTCGTGCCGCCATAGGTTGTTTTGTTCAGTGAAGCCCGTCAGGCTGGTTTGCATGACGTGCTCCATCAATTTCCAGACGCATGACGTAAAGGAAATTGGCCTGAGGTTGTCCAGCTGAGGCGGTTTGCCCGGCTTCGGTATTAGTGTAACGTTGGCTGTCTTCCATTGCTCGGGAAGCTTGCCTTTGCTCCGAACTTCTCCAATATATTCGGTTAAGAGTCGAATTGATCCATCGTCTGAATTCCTTAGCATCGTATTCGTGACCCCTTCAGGGCCTGGAGCCGACTTCGTCTTTAGTCTGACAATTTTGGCCCGTACCTCCGCCTCTGAGATGGGGGAGTCTAGAGCCTCATTCGAAGCCCCACCATGGTCCGGGAGGGGGGAACGTTGCGTATCCCCAACGTACGTTTTTACCAATTTGTCCATAAACTCTGCGTCGACTCTCTCGTACGCGTGCCGGACCTTTGCTAATCTAAGCCTGGACTGTGCTGCCAAGCTCGCGTCGGGTCCACCAGGTGCCGGAGGATGCTCCACGTCTTGGAGAGATCCATGCCTGCCTCCATGTCGTCGCATTTGTTGCACCAATTCTGTTCTCATAATTTAAATTAATTTAAATTTAAATTGAATAATTTAAACTTAAGATGGAGGCGAAAGGCAAAAGACGCCCGTGTGCTGTGCGATGTCACTGCACGCTAAATAAAAAAAAATAAAATTGGTTTTTGGGGGAAAGGAAATGGCGCAGTATCTGTCTCACATATCGGCGGACACCTGAACCGCGCTGTAAGAGAAGGGATAAAAGAAAGGAAGAAAGAGGAAGAAAAAGGAAGAAATAGGTGCCGTAGTGAAGGGCTCAGAAATAATTTCGACCAACTGGGCATCTTTAACGTGCACTGGCATCGCACAGCACACGGGCGCCTTAGCGCTTCGCCTCCATCGAAACGCAGCCGCCGCGGTCGGGTTCGAACCTGGGAACTCCGGACCAGTAGCCGAGCACTCTAACCACTCAGCCACCGCGGCTTTTTTTTTCTTTATTGCCTGTTTCTAAAGTTTACAACAGATCACAAACATGTTCTGCGCCACATTCTCAAACATCAAGAGCGGACATGCGTTTCACTCACGTGAGAAAATCAAAACTGTTTCAAAGAACAAAACTCTCCCATCAACCCGATAACTTGATCTCCAAAACATAGCTTCTTGTACACTTACTCAGCTTAAATACGTTTTCTTTGAAGTAATCTCGGACAGACCGCGCGTCTTCATCGCAGTGTCGTACAGTCATCCTGCTTCGCCAAATGCTGTGCAGGCCAAGAAGGAAAATTACATCTTATTTATAAAGAACCGGCTCAACGGCCAGGAATCGTATCCCATACGGCGTCAAGGGTGAGCCTTTCTTTATTGTACGCTAGAGCACGTCCCAAAAGAGCAGCGCATCCCAGCAATAAATAAAGACGTGTTCTAGTGACTCTGGTTTGGGACATAACAAGCAGTCAGCCCCCCATGGTAAAAACAATCCCTTCTCATCCATCCATGTTTTAACCGGCAACGTACCAGTGTGCAACTTGAAGAAAAACGTCTTCACACCCACTGGCACCACCATTTTCCTTATTCTCTTTAAAACATCTCCTCCTTGACCTCCACTATAAAGAGATCGATGGCTCAGGGAAGGCACAGTCAAGCAAATCTTTTAGCAATTTCTTACGCGTGGCATTTGAAAGGTATTCCAAACTGAACCGAGCATTTAGAAACCGGAAAGCAAAGACCACATAAATCTTGACACCACCTGCTTCAGGTACAAGTGTGGCAAAGAAAGATCCCCTTTTCTCAAACGCAGAAATAAATTATCACGTTTAGTCCTCTCCCATGAGGACTGCCAAACAAAAACGGTGAAGAGACTATGGAACATTTTAATGTTAAGTCGAGAGCACGAAAGGACCTGCAACAATTAGCACACAGATTTGAAACCAGGTATACAGTACATACGTTTGCGCGCGCGAATATAGACAGCTCCTTTCCCGACCATTTCTGTCTACACGTGGACAGTTCTTGAATTTTCTCCTTCCAAAAGTCATCGTTATCTCGATACTTGCAAGAGGAACTCCTAGGTACTTGGAAGGGGCATGTGACCATTTCACACTTGCATGAGAGGCGCTGATGTCCAGTTCCCATGCCAAATGCCCGCACATTCGTCCAGATTAAAAAAGCTATTGGTTACATCACAAAACCTGCGAACAACCGACATCGCATGTTCTATGCTGCTGTGATCGATACAAAAATTGTCACATCATCGGCATAAGCCAGGACTTTAATTTCACATGCTTATAGTTCAAAACCACGAATAGAGCTGTTATTTATTACATTACATTCCAGCAAAGTGGCTCTAGGTACAGAGCGAAAAGTAGCGGTGACAATGGGCACCCTTGCCTCACGGATGCTCTCACGGCAGTTCTGTCTGTGAGCTATCGGTTAACAACCAGATTTTAACCCCTTTTAAAATTACTTCCCCAACACAGACATGTTCGATATTTTAAAAAGAATGTCATGACATACACGGTCAAAGGCCTTCTCTAAATCAATCTGCAACATTGCGACTCGCCTTAAGTCAGCGTCACAGCATTCCTGTATACTTCGAGTGACACGAACATTCGTGAATATGGTCCGCCCTTCACCCTGAGCCATCGCGGCGGGTCACGTTAAAGATCCCCAGGTGGTCGAAATTATCCCGGAGCCCTCCACTCCGGCACCTCTTTCTTCCTATCTTCTTTCACTCCCTCCTTTATCCCTTCCCTTACGGTGCGGCTCAGGTGTCGCCGATATGTGAGGCACATACTGCGCCACTTCCTTCCGGTAAAGCGCTTGTCTGGCGCGTTCTTCACGCGCCCTGTGCCGTTTCTTATTACTTAGCCGGCGCCATTTGGACGGCAGTTTAATCCGCTTAACTAAATTCTCTGCACCTCGGCTGATTTCTCCCGCGTCCGAATATTCACCAAACGCTGGCAGGCTTGCGAACCGGCTGCTATTTTGGGCCCATTCCCTGAACCCTGGAATAGCAAAGCTTAAGGAATTCACAGTTTGGTACTGCTGCCATGGAGTATTTGAGAAATTAGGATTTAAATGCGGGCGATCGGGAGATACGGAAGTCATAACTGTCACAAGCCCTGAGTGAACCGCTAGCTGAAATCCGGCCAGTATCGAGGTTCGTCGCTGGTTAAAAACTTTTCCATCTCGCATTTGTACTGCTGCTGAGCATAACTAAAATAAACTGCTACTTGAGTAGACTAACAGAGCGTAATCAGCAACCGTCGAATCTCCTGAAGCCGTTTTCGTCCTGCGTTGAAATAGATTAGAAACGAACATGTCCGTCACTACGCCTGGAATGCAAGCCGGATATGTGAAGTATGTAACATGTACTCTTCAGCACCTTTGCTATATGTTCGCACGATTATTTATTTATTTATTTATTTATTTATTTATTTATTTATTTATTTATTTATTTATTTATTTATTTATTTATTTATTTATTTATTTATTTATTTATTTATTTGTTTATTTACTTATTTACTTATTTTTGCGCAGTACGGCAGCGATGCCGGTTAATTCAGTCAACCTAGTGTTATTTATTGTTTCTCGACACCACAGCAGAGTGGTAAAGAAATACCCGATAACAGGGCGTTGCAATCACCGCAACAGGAAATATATTTCGTTGTTTCTTTTCTCTTTCGGCAGACTTTTAGCAACGAATAAATGAATAGACTTTTATTGAGGCATAGGAAGGCCTGCGGTCATGGGTGCGGAGGGGGGGGGGGGGAAGAGAATCCATTAGATGAAGTAATAGCTGAGTTCCAGGCCATACGGCTACAAGCTGGAAAAAGGGTATGAGTAACCCACTAAGCGGGGTGAGAAACTCCGCCTCGAACTGCTCGTATAAGGTCACCTTCTCTAGCATAGGCAGCGAAGTCCTCCTTAATGTTCTGGAGGCCGAAAGAAGGCAGTTGGTCGAAGGCATTGGCGTATGTGGGTGTGGCATGTCTGGTTGCCAAGGCGTCCCTGCCTCGATCGAAGAAGGAGCACTGCCATATTAAATGAAACAGATCTGGATTGCAAATAGGAGAACAGTACAGATATTTCAGTAATCTGCGCTCATGCACGATCGGCGACGATGATCGGGGACGACGGGGCGTGATCCATTTGTGGAGAATGTCTGGGATGCAAGCAGCATAAGCGCAAAGCTTGTTAATGTACACTTGGACCGCCCGAGAGACCGTCAACGAGAAAACCCTGAGGGGCAGTATCATGAAGACGGCGACGGCTGGCATTCCTCAGGTGATTGAATCGAAAATGTAAGACGTTCTTCTTTCTCACCACACGGATCTTCGAGAGCCACATACGGAATGTTCTCGTCAACAGGGCCCAACGGAGGCGCAAAGGTGAGGAGACGCTCCCTGGCCTCTTCATGAGCGGAATGATTCCCTGTGCCGGCATCCGTGTGGCCCGGAGTCCATACGGCACAAATGCTACATCCGCACTCTTCAAACATGAAAACAATGCGGGTGATTTAGTTCAAGAGTGGCAGCATGACAATCTGTTATGAGTCAAATCCGGAGTGAGATGTCGGGCATCAACCAATCACTCAATCAATCGATCAATCAATTTATTTTGCACTAAGACATAACAGTTTACAAGTCCAGGCCTGCCAAAGGCTTGTACGTCAGCGCCTTGCAGACAGCGAAATGTCGCAGGCAGTGCCTTATAGAAATCAAGAAGGATAAATAAGTAAAGGACAAAAGCAAACACGAAAGCAGGTAAGAAAACCCAAATTTAACTCACCAGTGTTGACAGGTAATTAGAAAAAGAACCGGATGCACCCAACTTCATCAATACTAACAGTATTTCAACACTACATTGGATAAAAGCACAGGAAAAGGTGACCATGAAAGGGCCAATGAGACGAGAGGAGAGGAACTGCTGCATAGCAGAAATCTCTAACCTGCAATTGAAAGGTCATGAAAACAGAAGAACGCAGTAGCTTCTTTAGTTTATAAATTGTATTTAGACACGCAACATTTGACGGCGACGCATTTAAGAATGCATGAATGTGTCGATGAACGAAGCGGATGAATGAGTCGATTGAAGGTTTGGTCTGGTTTATGGGGATTTAATGTCCCGAAGCGACTCATGCTATGAGGGACGCCGTAGTGAAGGTCTCCGGAAATGTCGACCGCCTGTTTCAGGCCATATAGGAATGAAACCCAGGTATTAAACTCGTCAAATACACAAGCAGGTTTCTTTCGGACATATGGGCCAACAAAATGTCAACAATCTATTTCTCCGCAGCTCTGTTCCATTCTAATCATGGCCGTCACTGACTGATCAAGCCCATGAATGATACCAAGAGGGCGTGGCTTAGGCCGACTCAGTAACGAGGGGCTAAATGAATAAAAGTGGAATAGAATAAAAATAGAATCGCTATATATCTCTGTCCTCTCTTACATTAGTAAAATGAGCACATCACCTGCATGGGATGGAACAGCAAATGGGTTAGGCGCGCTGGGTGCGCGGTTCAAACCGGGACGCAGCTTTCCAGAGCTGTTAATAATATATCATGACCCCTGGGATGCCCAACTCCCACAACCGGAAGGTTGACCGAAGCGGTGGAGAGGGAGGAGGAAAGGTGGTGCTATGTTTAGTACATCAAAAGGTCGCCGGTCTGCAGAGGGCGGATGGTAAAGCAGAGAGAGCGAGGGAAAAATTCAAAGTCAATAAAAGCGCCGAAACCGGCTGGCTGCTAACCGCTATAAAAGCGCATCATTTTTCTACATCATGTTCGGGCGCTGAGCAACCAGCGTGTTAAAGAATAATGCGGGTGGTCAGTGCACGCACCGCGCCACTCTCTAGTGTATAGAAATTTCTGAAGAGTGTCTTCGCACGTTAGAGCGCAGTAGCAGTGGCTAGCACAAAATTAACGACATTTTGCAAGCGTTGGACAGCGTGTTAAGGTGCTAGCGACCACCGTAACGTCTACAATGTTTGCTGCAAACCAGTCATCATAAATCATTTCGTTGACGAGACGCAGATGGACGAACAAACCAGGCTGTCGCCATTCTAAGCGTCGCAAGGCGAAATTTTGCACCTGAAAGGTCACCCCGCGTCAGCAAAATATCCAAACCGAGATTAACATTAATGCCATAGCATTAGAAGCCCCATGGGGCCCAAACGTGTCGTTCCTCAAAAAATTCGCCCATTGGCTGAAGGAAAGTGATGTCACCAGACAAGAGCATTCCCACTGGCTGGAAGGAAGTGGCGTCACCAGATCACAGCATTCCCATACGTTGGAGGGAATTGACGTCATCAAAGAGGAATGAACAGGACAGGAGAACAGAACAAACGGGAAGGAAATGACGTCACCAGGTGGAATCATTCTCATTAGCTGGAGGAAAGTGATGTCACTTTCGGTAAAGACATCAACAGCTATCGCATTGCCAACACGTAATAGAATTAGGTGTACCTGTGATTTTTATCGGTGCAACGTGGTGGTTTATAGCGGCAGACCACCTATGCATTAAGACCGAACAATCGGTTAAAAAAGGAGTTTAGAATTGCGCGCAAGTCCACTCGCCAGCTTATGTCCAAGCAGTCGTACACGCACACACTCGTGCGGGCACAGAGCAGTGGCTCCACTCCACGTTGTGGTGTTTTCCATCTGAACGCGGTTCGCATTCTAATGGACGCCTCACTGCTTTAAGTGCAAGCGGCCGCCGTGCATGGCTGCAATGGTTTCGCCAGTTCTGACTTACGCAGTTTAACTCGCTTCCGCCTCCTCCAGATGTCGGAAAAAAGAAAAGAAAGGGCTAGAGAAACGAATCTGGAAACTGTTGGGAGCACGTATCTTTCGAAGCCTCTCTTCAGCTCCCATTTTTGCTTTAATTTACGAAAAGCTTATCCCTGGGCGAAAGCGTTTCAAAAGATATTCACTCTTTCGAATGCTCGGTTTCGTTCCGGAACGCTAACTGCAGACCCCAGAACAAAAAAAAATAAATGTTTGCACAGTTGTTTTCAGAAGCCGAGTGCGAGCGTTTTCTGGCGAAGCTTACTAGCGCGCATAACACGCCGCATGGGCTCCTTTTTTTTTTTTGAAGGTCCGAAGAACGTCGAGAATTTCTGTATGCCCCTCAAATATATATGACACGTTTTGAACCGACCTAGCCTTTGCAAAACAGCACGCTGAACACCCGTATACGATAAACCCCGTAGTGTATATTGGGGGTCGACCTTTTTATTTTTATTGTTCTCTAACCAGCTTAAACCTTTGAGTTAGGATTAGTGTCGTGGAGCGAGCTGGACGCATTTAGACCACCATTGCGTGTATCTCTACGCCCCCATAGCCTTCTATCCCTTCATCTCTCTCCTCTTTCGTCTGGTATTTTTTCAAAACGTTCGTCAGCAAGGCTGCGGCAACCGCTCGTCAATGTTATTCCGCCGTTACTTCCACAATACCCTCGAAACATGGGCACCACGGAACCATTAAAAATGAGGGAGCCCACTGTTTCGCTTTTCTTTTCTTTTGCATTTGCGACGTTATCTTTGCGCTTGTCTGCCAGTTTTGGTTGCTTCTAAATTATTACTCGTTTTTTTTTTCTTACTGTTTCATGCGGCTTATTTATTTACTTCTTCCATTTTTACTCTGCTGTATTTTTTAAATGTGTTCTCTTATCAGCATTGTCTTCAACTGTAGTGCCATTGTATTTTGTCTTTATCTAATCCATTTCAAAATCTAAATGTAAGCACTGCCCCGTTAGGCAATTCCACTCGTGAAATCTGTAGGCGTGATCTATGCAAATAAATAAATAAATACATAAACTTACATATAGTATGGTGGAGCTGCCATAAAAAGAATGTAAACCAATAAGCTCCTGCCTGCACCACTGACGTATAACAGGCTATATACATAAACTTACAGCCAGCAACGCAAGCTGTCGAGTTAAGATACCATTTTCCACAGTATGGTGAAGTGACCGAAAACAAGAGATAAAGCGTATTTCCCGCGAACTTTCTCGGTTGTCTGTGCATTTCTTGGAACAGGAACAGCTTGCTCGAGAGCTACCAGGCTAATCGAATTATTACGGCAAATGGGAGCCGAAATTCCTTTTTTCGGGACTCAAGCATAAGCAGATATGGAATTCTGCCGAGCAACAAGAGAAAAGCAACTTTTAACCAATGCCCGAGCTCCATTTCTAGTCTTCCAAGTCAGGAAAAGTCGGGGCAACGTCGACCGGGGAGAACTGAATTAAATTATTATAATTCGCGTCCCCACTTATCGCAAATGCAGCGCTCCTTTTATTTGCCAACAGCCAGCGCCCACTCACGTATTCCACGGAACGCCTGCCCTGATCGAGATTTGTCGTGCACATGAAGTTGTGGAAGGCAGGCTGCAGTGAAACAAAGGCGAAGGCTGTTGAGAAACTCAGCAGCGGCTCCCAATGCAGTTCGTGTTGTCAGTGACTGTTGCCGAGCACCGGCACCTGTACTCCCCTTATGAACCACCTCAATGTTACCCCAAAGGTAGATTGCGTACAATGCCCCGTTCATAATTAGCTGCTACTGCTATCGCTATTGGTATCATCATCATCAGCCTGACTACGCCCACTGCAGGGCAAAGGCCTCTCCCATGTCTCTCCAATTAACCCTGTAATTTTCCAGCTGAGGTCACCCTATGCCTGCAAACTCCCTAATCTGACCCGCCCACCTAACCTTCTGCCGCCCCCTGCTACGCTTGCCTTCTCTTGGAATCCACTCCGTTGCTATTAAGGACCAGCGGTTACCTTGCCTTCGCATTAAATGCCCTGCCTAAGCGCATTTCTTCCTCTTGATTTCGACTACGATGTCATTAACCCGCCTTTGTTCCCTCAGCCAATCGGCCCGCTTCCGGTCACTTAACGTAACACCTATCATTTTTCTTTCCATGGCTGGCAAATGGTATGGTCCCCGCATATTGCGTGCGATACAAACTGTACAGATCACTAACTTTTGCTATCGTGCAAATCGGTATCAAACCGTCTCGTTCTTGCACAAGCCGCACTTCCCCAACACATTTCTCAAAGTGAAGATGCATGAAGCTTGCTGTAAGATTACTCACTGCAAAACCTAACGCACCCCCTCCCCCGCCCCCCTTCACCCCAAGAAAAATTATGGAGGGCATTTAAGACTACTTACGTGCTTTTAATTCCCCAAAATCATCGTTTTGTATTTCTATTTTTTTCTTCCCTTTCTAATGGCAGGCCTACTCACTAGCATACAGTCGTACGGCAACACGTGCACTAGGCTTACCTTTATTCGCCAAGAAGCAAAGCGGTTGTGTGAAAAACTGTTACTTTAACCTTGCACTAAGACTTTCTTCCACCGGTTGTATACGGAAACATAGCCCGTGAAGACCTGGCTTCAGAAAAAGGGCATTGTCGTGTCATCTGTCAACTGCCGCCTCTGTGATATATCCCTGAAACAATTCAGCATTCCTTCATCAATAACAAGAACGCAGTTTTTTTTTTTAGGATGTCATGCAACAGATTTTGAAAAGGCGAATTATTTGACTTCGCATACCATTCGATACCGTGCCGCCGTGCAATATGGTATGAACCTCTTGATATGCTTTTCTGACTGGACTACACAGCTTATGGAAAACTAGAGTGATGAAGCGGCCCTCTGAATCAGTTGTTTCGACGAAATCCCATTTCTTCCAAACGATTGTCCGACTGAGGTAAGTGTGTGAAGAAACCGACATTGAACAGAAGTGGCATCCTCTCCAGGTGAAGAGCTGAGCCTTACCTCCTGTCTAGGGTTCTGCTGCTCTGTCTTTTTGAGATGCCTTTCGTGGTGTTTCCTAAAGCCTTTGTAAATAGTTCATGTAAATACCACATATTTTAAGTGCAATAAATACTATGATAAAAAAAGCGGTTCTGTGGCCTACGGGTTGCGTGCTCGCCTCGCAATCTGAAAGTCCTGGGTTCAATTTCCCGCATTTTCGGAGGAAATTTTATTTTTCTCTGACACCACGGTGACGACGTTTGGCATTTTTTGGACCGATTTTTCTGTCGGTGAGAAAAACACCGCGTTTCGTTGCTCATGATCCATACAATGCATCCGCATTAAAAGCAGCTTCAATTTCATTCAGTACGCTGCCGCATCAGCAAGCGATGAAATGTTTTCGTTCCCGATATCAGTCTCACATGTGTACTAGCCGAGCACTCATGCTCACTGTTATCTCCCGACAAGAAGTTAGCCTAATTTTCTAGTTGTTGTTCGTACTCTGGTAATTGTTTTTCGCCATGAACCTCAATTTATTTTACATTTATGCTATCCACAAATGACAAAATGCAGGAAAACCAGACCTGTTACCCCACTTTTCCAATGCCTGGCATTATAAGGCTAAATACGCAGCCATTGCATATAAAATACTCCGCTACAAACAACCTCGGCATCATTTAGTGCGCCTGAGATATTTCAGGCCCGCTGACGTCGGATGTACACCACAGTAATCGCCATTATTTTTTATTTTTTTCATTTGCTACGCGCATCCAGCAGCTGGGCTTTTGAGCCCTTCTCGTCGATATCTACTCTTGGGGCGCTTTGTGCGTCTTGGGTACCTTGTTTCTTGTTGTTTTTTTTCTATAATTAATCACATGCAAACACTTTTAGTAAAACCAAGATCCTGTATTACTAGGATTTGCAATGCTTTTTTTTGTCAGTACACATGGTGATAATTGCTTTTTTTAACAAAATCTGGACATAATATTATAAGGGCAAGTCATCTCGTGTCCTGCTGAGAATAAAAACTTGGACCGCCACCTTTGCAACGTGAAATAATTAATTCGCTAGCTTGTCGCGACATATTTTTTTTGCGACACAAGCTAAACTAAATAAAAAAAATTAAATTTCTATCCCCGATATAATTATGAAGGCTTAAGCACAGAAGATCGCCCGGGATTAAACCGTCGCATTAGTGGCAGCCTCCTCCAGGGCCCAAGAAGAGCGATTTTTAAGGGCGAAATTGTAAATTGGTTTTGGGGGGAAAGGAAATGACGCAGTATCTGTCTCACATATCGGCGGACTCCTGAACTGCGCCGTAAGGGAAGGGATAAAGAAGGAAGTGAAAGAAGAAAGGAAGAAACAAGTGCCGTAGTGGAGGGCTCCGGAATAATTTCGACCACCTGGTGATCTTTAACATGCACTGACATCGCACAGCACACAGGCACCTTAGCGTTTCGCCTCCATAGAAACGCAGCCGCCGCGGTCGGGTTCGAACCCGGGAACTCCGGATCAGTAGCTGAGCGCCCTAACCACTGAGCCACCGCGGCGGGTTTACGGGCGGGTCATTGAAGATTTTTTTCGAGCTACTCATCTGTTATTTGCCGTCGGTTGTGGGCGAGAAAACATGAAAACAGCCGTGTTCTATCCGCATACTTGCCCTCTCTTTTGCAATTATGGCTGATATAGAAACGAATGCTTCGGCGGCTAAAAGTCCGCATGGTTAACGCTACAGCCCGCATGAAGACCGCTCGCCGCAGTAAGTCTTAACTAAAGTCAAGTTCATTGGCAAGCGGCAGACGTTTCATCAGCAAGAAATTACGCTAACAGTTTCCGCTGTGTAAATGATGTACATAATAAAAAAAACTGAAAATTGGTTCTGAGGAAAGGAAATGACGCAGTAACTGTCCACGTATCTCGGTAGACACTTGAACCGTGCCGTAAGGAATGAAAGAGAGAGTGAAAGAAAGGAAGAAAAAGGTACCGTAGTGGAGGGCTGCGGAATAATTTCGACCACCTGGGGATCTTTAACAGGCATTGACATCGCACAGCACACGGGTGCCTTTTGAGTTTCGCCTCCATCGAAACACGGCCGCTGCGGTCGGGTTCGAACCCGGGTACTCCGGATCAGTAGATGAGCGCCTTAACCACTGAGCCGCCGCGGTGGGTTCTTAGGTGCCTCACCAGAATTTTCCGGAGCCCTCCACTACGGCCACCTGTTTCCTCTTTCACTCGCACGTTCGTCCCTTCCCTCAAGACGCGGTTGATTTACTAAAATAGAACAATTTGCTGCCTTCCCCCACAAGTGCACCAGCGGCAGTTACTTGAATAAGTATGAAACAACTATTAATTTTCACTAGGTAACGACTTTGACCGAAAAAGCATGGTCCGTACTATTAATTCCGCGACTGTGCATCGCAGTTTTGTTATTGCGTGTCTCTGCGAAACTTCCAGACAGCATATAATCAGGCCACCAACGCAACAGGGCAGCTGTTGGGTGCGTTGCTGCCACGAATTAACAGTTGAAAAAAATGCTTAGCCGAAATTTTGTCATGAGGAGACACTGCTAAACGCACTTTTTAATGTCTCAAGTTCACTTTGGTATAGGCACTCAACAAGCTTTTCATGCCATTTTCAGAAGTTGCACTAAGTAAGGCAAAGAATTCTCTCAATGTCGACCATAAATTTCCTTCAGCATAATCGTAGATGAAGGCATCGTGTACCATGCGATAAGGTAAAAACAAAAAAAAGGAAGGATCGTGCTTAGCTTTGGTTGACAGCGTTTCTTGTGGACAAAAAAGACGCAAAGAAAACGAGATAAAATGAGATAGCTTCCCTGATGATGACATTTCGAGTATCAACTGCCTTTCCACCCTTATCTTTTAATACGCGCAGCGAATTGATTACGCCCATAAAGGTTGGCCTCTCTCGTCTTTTATGGTTCAATATTCTCTTGGAAGTATTGCCGTTACTAAATGCTGGCCCTGCTTAACGGTTCGCTCTGCGCAACAGAATGCAAATTCCGTTTTCCATTGCGCAATATCTCTTTGATTCCGAATTTTTATGGAAAGCACGGTTTACCAGGCTGGCTAGCGTTTATTCTCAGCAACTTACGGGAGGCATTCGCTGATTGCAAAAGTCTCCGTAAGCCCTTTCGCTCCGCTGCATCGCGATGAAATGCGTTGCGTTTGTTCTTTAGTGTCAGTTTATAGCACAAACGCATCACGAGTTTCGAGTAATGATGGTAATGATGACATACATTTTACTGAAACACAAAAGAATCTATGCGCGCCAATGCATTTCGCGAAACATTTGAATGCTCAGAGCATTGCGGCGCCTGGCAAAGGAAGCACTATAACTAGAAATGCTGTCCGGAATCACTGCCTGCGTATATACTAATAACAATAAACGTGTATGTTAGCAAAAACAAAAGCAGGAGCAGCAGAAATGCATTCCCAGCATTTGCGATTACTGATGAACGATTATAATTGTCCTCGAATGCAAAAAGGACACACTTTGAGTAATTGGCCAAGAACGGAGTGGCGCTTCCTATTGATAAGAAAAGTATCTAGCAACCACGAACTGCCACTCCTTTTGTCGGCTCTTTATCTCGTGGAAGTTCCAGTGGAACTGCATTATGCTAACGCTTTTTCTTCATCTGCAGCTTCTTCCTATTCGCCTCTTCTCTTTTTCTTTCCAAGCGCCTCACTCTACCTACGTGGTCATATATCCAGTGCATACCATTGAAAAACAGGGTTGGTGTTCATAGGTATCAAGTTGACTTTTGTAGTGACATTCTTATTCAGGCGGGCTGAACAGTGGGAGCGGAAAATCCGACCGGCGACAATCTGAGGCGCAAGCTGCAGAATGCATGCCTGCATTAAAGTGCTTACCGTTCTCGCACAGTTCGTGGGCATCCTCCTCGCCCAGGCGTTGGCCCACACGGTGCTTGCGCCTCCAGAAGATCCAGAAGGAACGCATCCGCTCGGCGAACGCTAGGAGCTTCGTCGCGGACACCCGGTGAGAAACCCGCGCACGAAAGACGAGACTTCTCCTCAACGAGGCCCTTGACACCGCAACTCCACAAAGAGGTGACAACAGCGGTTCTCAAAACTGAACAATGCACAGGCGGGTAACTAACTAGTTAGTCGTCACGCGCTAACGAGACGACTACGATGACAAAACGTTCCGGCGCCGACGCCAGCCGCGTTCGGTCGGTGCAAGATCGGCGGTAGCAGGGGAAAGGCGGCGGCACTTCGAAGTCAGTTTGACACATCGTAATAACGGCGACGCCAGAGTCGCTGGCGCAACGCCGGGCCCGTTAACCTGCTCCGGCGGCGGCGCTAACGGCGTGCAACGTGCTTCCTCAACCGACGCCCGGCGCACCACGAAAAAGTTTCGCGCGCTCCACAAGCCTTCCAGCTCCCTTCTGACAGTCGCACTCGATTCCCGCGCCCCGAATCGCGCGCGCGCCGATGCCTGCGCGAACTCCCCTACTTCCCTCTTCCCCGGCCTCCTTTCCCCAAACTCCCTAAAGCGCCCTCCTCTCTCTCTCTCTATCTCCCTTTTCTGTGTTTCCCTCCAGACCTTTCTCGACCTCGGTGTTTCCCCTCTTCTTTCCCCCTCACCGCTCTCTCCACTCTTTCCGTGCGTTGAGAATGATCCAGCATCCTCTTCAGACGCCTCCCTTCCCTCTTTCCGTACTCTGCGTTGTGGGGATGGCAACGCTGCCTCTCCAGTGTGCAGACAAACCCTCTTTTCCGCAGAAAGCATGGGCACACTAGCTGCTTTCCTCGAGCTGCCTCCTTTCCCCACGGTTTCCTCACTTTCGTTGCGTAGGGAAGCCTTGAACATACTCTTTCCAAACCCCTTTCTCTCTCGTAGTCCTACTATGTTTGGGGATGCCGGTGGCGTGTGTCTGGGGAGAACGTGCCGGCACTCAATCCCCCTCCCCCGAAGCACAGACCTTCGCTGAGACGGTGCTCTCCCTTTTTCTCCCAACTAGCTCGATAGCGTCTCTTTCCCTCAACGAGGTGGCGCCACTGCGCAAATTAGGTTTCCGAGTTTTCCGCTTCGCCGATCCAGAGGGCGCTGCGCAACGTCCGGACTCGGCTCCCTGATTGGGCATCTTGCTTTTCCTTCAGACCGAGGTCGTCTAGCTAGAAGAGCTTCTCCCTACCTTCTATTTCGCAGCGCTGCATTTGTCCTTCCTTCGTTCGTTCGCGCGCTCCCCGCTGCTGCTCTCCCTTTTGCCGCCGCGTTTCCCGATGTCGCGACGCGCTCTCTTCAGGCGCCGGGAGAACTCCCGAGAGTGTCACCACTTCCGATGCGTGCTCACAGCTGGCGCCACAGGGCGGGGTCCAGCGAGAGAGCTGTATCTGCCTTTCGTAGCGAGGCGACGAGCTACACAATGCAAAGGAGGAGGTGCCGCGGAGAAACGTGTTAGAGCTGCCTTCGTCCGCGCTACAAGTGCCGCACTAAAACAGGTCTCTTTTTATCACGCAGTAAAGGCTGTCAACGTTTCCGGTTGTGCTCTCACTAGCGTTTTCCTCGTCTCTGTAATGAGAGGAAATGAGTTCACATACGCGGAGGCCAGTCCAAAAAATGGCGCATCACGATAACGAGCGAGTGTGCGACACTGTCTGAAGGGCCCCTCGAAAGACATAAGGCGTGTTTTACTAGGCCGTATTTTGTTTAATAAGAATTCCCCGAAGGCTAGCAATCGCAGGTTGGAGGAAGGGGAGGGAGAAGAAACTGGGACTGGCGACATTGCATTGCAAGAAGGTACGCGTCGGAGTTTCTGCAAGCGAGGATTAGTTTGGGCAGTAAGGTGTTTCTCTATGCCTTTCCAGGTATTATTCTTGAATTGTGAGGAAGGCGATGATTTGTGCTTGGCGAGCGAGGTGTGCTACGTTACGGACAAAGACAAGAGCTCTTAAAGGAGGGCTCAACAGTTTCTTACTCTGAATCCGGTTAACACGATAAAGTTTTATGCTACCACTGTATTTCTGATAAACATCCATAAGACTGGCTTACTCTGGCCCTGCCGACGAAATACCGACGACTAATTTGATAGCGTTGCCAAAAAGTGCGCCCACCTTGAACTGAAGTCCTCTAGGCTGTTGCGTTGCAGTCCTTGACAAGATTGTTCGCTAGCATTGGTCGAACTTTTCATAACCTTCCGAAATCTGGAAACTAGGATTTTGCAATATTAGTGTCATTGCGGACGCCGCTGCGGAACATGATAATTTTTTTCACGGCTGTTCGCGTTTTCTCGAGGGGGTATACTGTTTTCTATTCCTCCTGCGGGCGCACGGATACAAGCATGTGTTTAGCAGCAAGGCGCCTTCGGCTCGACGTTGCAACAGTTGTATTGCGGTTCAGACGAACGACTGCGAATATTCCCCACTCGGCTGCCAGTGACTTACTCAAACCGCACTGAAGGTCGAAGCTAACAAATACAATTATAAAAGAAGCCTTACGAATCGCGCCATGAAACCTGATGCGAGAGGCCAGAAAGCGTTGAGACACGGCAGTTGCAAAAGTGGGACATAAACCGAAGAGGGCTTTTGGGAAATCCCTAAAGCTTTTCGATGTTCGCCTCACTCGAGTCTTTCCGGGTTTTGCTTTGCGCTCTTCTTTTCAAGTCGTTCCTTTGTGTTCGTTCCACCATTAAAAAAAAACTCTTTATTCCGTGCACTCGTGAATGGAAATGCGTTTGGAGTGGTATGGAATCGTCTTCCTAGTTAATTTATTACTGAAAACAAGATAGCACCACAGCATTCGACTTCATTTATTTTTTGGGCGGCTTTCGAGTGAACGTCGGTTAACTTGCTGGTTTGTGAGTGGTAAAACAAGAAAATATCACCGATGCGAATTTGTGGGTGAGTCTGATTCATTGGGAACCTCAGTGCAGGCGAGGCGGAAGAAAAACGACAAGGTCGCTGAACTCATTAGCAGCTACACTGATGAATGCGCTTGCTCGTAAACCCCATTATAAAGGGATTTTATAAGTGACAGCACTTTGGTTCGACGCACACCATTTGCACGTGCTACTTTCGGTTGCTTCTCTGAGTCATTCACCTGTGGCATTAGGGCTCTGTTCAACCCATTTACGAGTAGTACAGTCACCAGCAAAGCTCCAGTTTAAACTTCATAACTTGTGCTCGCTGTCCTTTCTTTTGTCTGTTGCAATTTGTTCAGGATGCGGTTGTCAAGAGACGGAAAGTTATTGCTGCATTTCTTCGCTGCCTAGTGGGCTAGCGTTTGTTCAATGGGATCCAGCGTGCATGCCCCGTCATCCTTCCAGGCTGCTCAGTGAACTATTTTTCCTGATCACGCGAAAATTAATTATTTTCAATGCGATAGCACTAAAAGCCTCACCAGGGAAAACGCCTGTCGTCCGTCGTAAAATTTGCCCATTGGCTGGAGAGCAGTGACATCACCAGACCGGATAATAGTCATTGGCTGGAAGAACGTGACGTCAAGAAAGCGGATAATTCCTCCAATAACACTTCTGTTGGGCCTAGATGGTGCATGATAATACTACAGAAAATCGATGAGCGCAAAACATTAGACAATCCACGTACACGAGAGAAACACAAGCACAGGCGCAGTTCGGATAATTCTCATTGGCTGAAGGTGACGTCACCAGACCAGTAGTGACACAACTTCCGGTAAATGCATCAAAAGCGTCTAATGTTATCGCGTCACCAACGCACAAGGTAACCCGATGTCCCTGTGATTTTTTTTCTTGATCCCATATCCAGTAAACTACTTTCCGTAACTGTACATCTGTGGTTTAGAATTGCTTGTTCCACAATTAAAGCACAGTGAACAAGCCGCCAATTTACACGGCTGAAAAAGAAGAAAACGCCTTCAGCCGCATTGCAAACATAGGCGTTTGCTTCACCTTATAATGGCGAATGCAGTATTCAGCACATTCGTACAGCTCATTTCATTGGCCTTATTATGTAGCGCAACAAAAAACAGAATAAAAATTTTTTGCCCCAAAAGCTACGCACCTCAAATGCGAGGCAGACTGTACAGAGCTCCAGGTTTATTTCGATCACTTTGATTTACCCATCACGAAGTCCCAAAACACGGGTGTTTCGTATTCTTGGCCCCATCGAAATGTGGCCGCGACCGCTCCCTGAAAGCGAATTTGTGAGCTCATTCATAACAGAAGAACGCCATAGCTGCAGGGCTACCGGGACGGTCCGGAGAAATTTAAAGGCGATGAGACGTGGCTGGGTGGCGCGCAAAGCGAAATCTGCCACTCTATAAATATTGTTATGTGTATAGGCACCGCGTAGGTAGATGCTGCGGGAAGGGCGCTAGTACGCCTGCATACGCAGCTGGTGATCTAGTCCTTGTTCGCTCAGCGCTACTGTCTCCCGAATATGAACGCATAACAACTCATTCAACCCACTGCATTCACTGTAAACACGAACAAGTTTAAATGGGAGTAAAAAAAGGCGTACGCCACCTTCTGGCGCATTCCCTTTCAGGGACAAGGTATACTGCTCAAGTCTAGGGGTAGATTTCGGTCAATAAATAAACAAAATGCTTACTCTAGGCTAGGGAGGCATATTCCCACCGCAAAGCATAATAAACTATGCAGTTAGCATTGGAAGAGGGCTGCTAAGCGTGGCACAGGAGGTCTTGAGGTTAGCAAATGAAGTAGATTGAAACCTAAGTTAAGTTCTTCATAACTAGAACCTCGCATGCTTTGAAGAGAGAATATCTTTGCATTGCCAGCCGTAAGCATTGCGTGCCGTTGGGGATGAAAATTTTTCCTTGCGGTAAAAGACATCTTACTTCCTTTTTACTCTCATGCAGGCTTACCTATGTTTAGAATGATTGTTAAATTGGCTAGTTCCTGTATTACAGTCATCTTCTCATCTCACAACTTAGGAACCTTAAAACGGTATCGAGGGCATAAATTAGGGGTGCAATCCCAGTCCGAACACACAACAGATAATTTTCGTTCGTCACAGCAAATTTTATGTAATGTTTTGGCCATGAACTTGCAGTAACAAAAGAATGTTGCGCAGTTCCTACAGAAAAGTGCTACAAACGAACAGACTACACAAATGTGGCACATGAAAAACTACAATAGTACAGAAAAATACTACAAAACAACAGAAAAATCTCCCGGTACTACAAAATGACAAAAAATTTTGTCATATTTTTGTCACGGTTCTGTCGTTTTTCTCGACTGGGTACAAGTATAATAATGCATATGTAAACAAATAAGAGGTTCATACCGGAAGTGAAGTGAAAGTTATGTAATGTAAGCAAACTGGGAAATCATAAACAGTTATAGCTGCTTTGCCATATTTCTTCCGAGTACATTTTAAGAGAATGAAAGAGCTGTGGAGTTAGTACTCCGTTTCTTTTCAGAATCTTTACTTAAACATATTCACGGATGGAAATCCAAAAAATGTGCAACAAGCTGTAAACCGGCAAGAAAAAAAATGTAAAATTGAAATCTGCCCTACGAGAAGTGAAATCGTTCTAGTCAAGAGCTTTCTTGCGGGTGTGTACATAGTTGCGATGCAGTCGCCCGAAAGTGCGTAATCTGCCTTCCCCCCCCCCCCTCCCTTCCCGCATGCAGAGGCCAAATGTACGGCACCTCCGAGCGCAGTGAATGAATAACTTAGATGCTTCGGAGCGAGTGCAGACTAGACCCGTCGATAGAGCATTTATCATGGAGAAGGCGCACTGCTGGAGAGAGATAAATATTTATCCTCGAAGAAACGGGCCCGTATAAATCGATCTTAGCGACGAAACCGCAGCAACTGCGAAAACGGACTCGCAGAAGAGTTAATTTTTTATCTCCCATCCCTCCTCGTTTTGAGCACTCTGTTATCATTAGCGCTGGCAACATGCGGCCCTTGAAGAGGAAATATCTATAAGGAAGCATCCACTCTTTTGTGACGCGCAGAGAGGAGCCTGTTCGGAGTACGATAAAGGGAGAACTACAGGACACAACAATGTAGTATGTCTTGTGCTGAATGTCGGGGAGAACTTTTTCTGGCATTGTCCCTCTAGTAAACATTTCATTATGTACAGTGAAAACTGCAGTGCACGTCGCAATGCGAGAATGGCTTCGGAAGTTGCATTGCCGACTGGACAGAGCCCGTCCCTGGCTTTCTCGTCGCACTCACCTTATACTATGGTCAACCTGGCTCACATAAGCCTACACGCATAAGCCTAACAGCTGCCTGCCAGTGCAGACCGGGGTGCATCACGTGACCACTACATCAGCGGTCACGTGACTAAACGCCTAAACAGCTATCGCTGAATATCGCGTTACATAGTCGTAACCGTCCTGTGAATTTTTTTTCCCCTATGGTCGTATTTCAATTTAAAACTGGTCGCACAGTATTAACTTCAGTTTCTTCCAGTTGTTCAGACGAACATGCGCTTCAATGCGAACTGAAAATGTAAGAATTACCAAACTAAAGGTGTCGTCTGGAAACTGCCTGCCCGATTGGATACAGTTGTCTGAGAGAAAACTTTTTCCCTCTAGCGAAATATCATCTCCTTGACCGGTGTCTGTTCAAAACATGGAAAACAGCTTGGCCACAAATTGAACTCCTACAAGCGCAAAAGATACTCTGATCGCATTAAACATGCCCTTAACTGAAAGCGCTTTTTTCTCTAGACATAGGCAACAAGTAATTTTTATGTCACGTTCCTTTTTACGTCCTTCAAGCCTTGTGGCTACTTGCTTGACAGCTGAGTGAATTGAAAGAGCCCTTAAATGAAAGCGCGTTTTTCTCTAGATAAAGACAAGTAATTTTTATGTTACGTTCCTTTTTACGTCCTTCAAGCCTTGTGGCTGCTTGCTTGACATGATAGCGACATCGTCTTGAGCCATGTATTCTATTCCGGTGTATTCTAGACCGGTAGCGAAAAGGCCGTTCTGCCTGAGGATGAAGCCTCCCAACTGCCACGGTGGAGTGCGCTAGGTGGGTCACTGGCGAAAAAGCCATATCCTAAAATCCATTATAAACTTCACAATCTGTATACTCACACGAAAATAGTTTTTGCAGAAATGACTTTCATAAGCTTTTACACGTATATATCGAAAAACTGAGAACTTTATTTCGCTCTTGAGCGTTTCAGGACTTTAGTGCAATACATATATTCATTCAACTGTCACTCTTTGCAAAATGCCGAAAGGATCGATGAACGACGGCAACTGCAGAAAAAGTGAAAGCTGAGCTAAGAAAATCAACATTAAAGTTTTATTTGCCACATGTGTGGCAAAAACATGCTCAAAACACTCCCGGGTAGAGCCTCACTATAAAGATCACCATGATAGCGCGGCGAAGGCGGCCGCCTCGGTCACTCAGGAACTAGCAAGTGTCAGAAGAGTAAAGAAGCCGTCTTTGCCAATCGCACACGCTGAGCACGCCGAACACACTCCCGAAGCAGACGAATATTTCTGGGGACCACAGCATAGGGACCGCTGACGCGCACGCGTCTCAGCCAATGGAGGCGCTATCTGGCTACCACGTGACTACAGCTGCAGAGCAACGTTTGCCTTTTTTTTTCATTTGCTGGTTTGCTTTTCATTTTTCTCAGCGAAATCCGGCACTGTAGCAATTGGAAGCTGCTACCTCACCTCTTCACGGTGATACCACGACGGCGCTGGCACGTTGTCGAACCATCACAAGCACGATTTGCTCGCAAATCTCACCAAGCGCACATATAAAATAAGGTCACGTGCAAGCTTACCACAGCATATTTAGCTCTAATTTTTCGCCACGAGACAGAAACATGACCCAGTGATCGCGAGAATAAAATAAATTGAAAAATTAAGATTCCAAAATCGGTCATTTTACTTGCCGCTTTCTCTCGTAACTGTTATGCGGGTGGCACATCGATTCCCGTTATTTTTGTCAGTGACCGAGAAGAATCTTCAAAAGAAGCACCGTGGGGATTTCATGTTTCTGAGCTAGCAGAAGAAGAGACCACTGTCGTTTGTGCCCCACGTGATACGCGGGACATTACAGGCCAAAAACGAAAGAGCCGAGAGCTTATTGGTAAAGAGATAACTATGTGGTAACTTTGTTAGTCAGCCTAGAGCGGTGTGAAGTCATGGTTCAATATGGTTCTGGCTTTCGTCTTCTGAGTCTAAGGTTGTAAAATTAATTCTGGCCGCGGTGGCAGAGTTACGACGGAGGGAAAACGCAAAAGCTCCCGTGTGCTGCGCTATGTCATTGCTGCTGTTGATGATGATTGTTATGAAGAAGATGGCGATGATGATGATGATGATGATGATGATGATATCCCTTTTGAATCGACCGGACAATGGACGGTAGTAATCCGAATAATCCAAGCTAAAGGACGCCACGGGCAACTCTGGGCATTAGAAACACATACCATATCATATTAGTCAACGGATACAGCCGAATTCCACCAGCGGGTATCTCGTCGGGCTTGTCCGCTGTTAATCGCCGTCCCAACAATTAGCTCGGACAAGACACACGTTCGCAGGTTGTGCAAATCGCTGCTGCCGAGAGCGTCCGCTTCTCTCGCGAGGCGAGAGGCCGATAATTCGATAAACTAGGCTAACACCGGCTAACTCGATCAGTGCGGAAATAAACGCACCGACGAGTGGGAACAATTTCATTTGGGCGAGTTCCTCTGCTCTGCCCCTGCCCAGAAGTGGGAGGGAATAACGAGATGCTGGCTAGCGGAAATTCACCAAAGGCAATTTCAAATAACTGCCGCACTTCTAAAGAATAAGCTGTACGCGGCACCCGGGGCCACGACATTACGTTTCCTACCAGGTGCTGAGCTAGGGTGCATCACTGCAACGCGTACCCACAATTCCAGACAAAAGCATTCTTGAGCGGGTTTATAAACGCAATTTGTCCGTATAACGTAAGCTTTCTCTATTACAATCAATATACCCATCACTATATCCGCAGATCACCCGACGGCAGTCTTGCATTTTTTTTTTTTGCTATTAACGTTTTTGCTGTCGTCAAAAGCGTTCCCATTGGTTTTCTATAGCAGACTTAACTGCTCGTTCCGATCGATGAAAACACGTTAAAAGGAACACTTTGCTATGTATCAAAAGAATAAGCCATTACCTTCAATATTTGAAATAACAGTACCTTACAATTTTCTAATATTCATTTTCTTCTTTGGAAACCCGGCGGACCATGCAGCCCACCTGGTCCCCCACCTTACGGAATTTGGCCAATGTAGTGCCTGGCCGTCTGTGTTTGTGGGCGTAATTTCGACCGCCTGGGATTCTTCAACGTGCACTGACATCGCACAGTACGCTGGCCTCTCCATCTATATTGAACCACCGCGACAGGGATCGAATCCGCACCCTTCGGGTCAGCAGCCGACAGTCACAACCACTGAGCCACCGTGGCGGCAAAAGTATAGGCAGGAAAGCGGGAGATTTCGCTATAATCTACGGTGACAGGATGGTTGATCGCGTCAGTGGAGTCGTCTACCGGATTTCACTTTCATGCGGGGGATATTATGTTGGTCCGACAGGTCGCTACTTGAACGATCGCCCGAAGGAACACGATAATTGCCTGGACAAGGTTGCATGTTCTAATTTAGTGCTGCATTGTCGAAAACCCGACCACAACTGTGCCCTTTTGTTTCAGAAAACGTCCGTCATTTTGAAACATAAAGATGAGACAGCAAGATAGGTAGTCGAAGCCGATCACACTGATAAGGGCAGTTTCACATGCGAGAGCAAACCTTCATCATCGCCATTAAGCTGTGAAATTGCTTTCTTAGAAGGCGCATTTTTGAAAATATAATAATAAAAGTGAGATGGGCACTGTTTTTTTTCCGGTTCTTTGTGTTTGTTTTTGTCCTGTTTGACATTGCTTTCGGCGGGAAAAGTTATAAATGCACGTGTGCGTAATCAAATTTTCAGCTGGAAGTAAGGGTTCGTGGTGTATTCTCCATTTCGCTCCCCGTTCTTGCTCGTCGTTTGTACCATAGATTGCAACCAACTCGCCTAGCTACCCGCTCTACAAATATGAATAGCCCTCGGTGACTCGTCCACAATCATGTTCATACCAACGTCACGTACGACGTCACAAATCACGTTTAACTGAGCTGAGGAAATGCCAACGACTGCACTGATGACACTTCTTTCGCTGTGGAGACCACTCTAAATGCGCACAAAAAGTGAGCTATCGGTGTCGACGCATTATAAAGCATATTTATGCAATCGATTGTGTGGTATTTAAACTTTTTAATATTATTATTTGTACGCGTTTATGATATCGCACGAAAAGAGCCAACCGCAATCGGGCTGGAGCAAACCACATGAGAAAGGTGTCCTTGGATCACAGTTTAGTTTAAAGGCAGGAGAAGACGACACGCCGCCGATTGCGAATCGCACCCCCGACCAAATCTAGCCACGTGTGATACTCCGTGAACGGAGCTACTGTGGCGGCCGTCCGCCCTTGTAATTTCGTGCGCGTGCGTATGTGTGCGTGCGCGCGCGCGTACTTGGGAACGCGGCTCGCATAAATGAGGCACACATGTGCAATCCTAACGCACAGATACCAAGAGACAACCCCAACAGTATAAACACGGGGGGAAGAGAAGCGCTGCGACATGTAGTCTTTCATTTTGCCGCCTAAGCAAGAAACGTGATTTCTGCGAAACACTCTTTCTGAAAAATTCTCCTCCGAAAAGAGGCTGAACATACACCCTCCGGGTTTTCCACGATCTAAAACGAGCGTGGTTGCTCCAATCCAGTGGTTCTCAAACGCAGTGAGGCCGAAAGAAAAGCTCGCTGCTGTCTTATCCTTTCCTCCGCAAATCGATACAGCAGCGCGCGATTTCCTTCACGCTGCCACTCTAGCTTGTGCGCCGCTTTGCTGCGGTTGTTCGAAACACGCGCACGTGAAGGCCGTCATTTTCGCCGAGTCCGGAACCTTTTACCTTCCGACCTCTCTCTCTCAGGGGGCCCAAAGTGAAATGAACCTAGCACTTTGACGTGTGCTAGAAAAAAAAATTCTTGAATCAAGAATAGAATGTGTATTCTTATGGTGCCGATCCTTTGTTCTATCCTACAGTTCTCTGTGTTCGACGAAATATGTACCCTGAAGATAACGAGTTTACTCGCGTGAGTCTTGCGCAACTGTCGGCACTACTATGGGCACTCCCTGTTAGCTCATCGCGCAATATGTTCTTGTGTGAGAAATCGGACGGAGGACACTAGCGCCAAGATAGACTGCGTGCCTGTGCTGGCATCCGCGTTATTTGACGCAAGAAGCTCCAGCGTACTGGCTGGCCGACTGCCACTGAAACGACAACGGGTCCGACTAACAAGGGCTTACGGTGCAGTTGCCTCGCCGCCTCCCCGCGAAGATGCTGCCGAAGGGAGCGAGGCTGGAAGTGAGCCAGGGCTACTTTCCCCTCAGCCCAGAGAGGAGTGAAAGCAGAGAACGGGGCATAGAAGTTGAAAAGAAAAATGCGAAAGTAGGGTGCATTTAATACACAGGACGCAACAATGGAAGACGTCAGTGGCGAAGAAAGGAAAAGAAAGGAAGCGAAGGAAGGACAATGTAAGAGAAAGGAAAAGAAAATGGACGAGCAAAAAAGAAAGAGGAATGCACGGGAAGCAGGCCGAGAAATGAAGGAATGAGGAAGGAAAAACGGTAGGGAGAAAGAAAAAATAAGTCAGATAAAGAAAAAAAGGTGACAATGAAAGAAAGCGGCACAAGACAAAGGTGCAAGGAAAATACGAGAAGAAATGAAAACAAGAAATTCCGACTGGACCCTCGAGAAAAGTCCGAATAAAGGAAGAAGCGAGAGAGGGAAAGAAGCCGCGAAAAAGGGAAGAGATGGGGAAGCTCCTTGTTTTGTTTTGTTTTCTCCTCTTGGGCGGAGAAGTGACAGCGGCGTGCCGCATTCCTCCGACTTCTCCCCTCTCCCCATAACTCTACCTACTCCCCGGAGCCCGTGTCTCTTATCGTTCGGGTCCACCAGGGCAGCACTGCCTTGGGGAGGCAAGTGAAGGCGGGTGTTTACAGCAACGACATTCTACGACACTGATGGTAATGCCGTTTGCCCCGAAGTCACTCGTGCAGCTACCGCTTTGAAAAACACGAAGTAAGGAACACAGGATGCGAAAGAATAATGCGAAGGGAAAAAGAAGGAGGAATTAGGCTGGCTGCACCGTATGAAAGAGGTGTCGTGCGGGAAACGGGTACGCCAGACCGAAAGCTACCGAAGGAGAAAAAAGAAGGGGTGAGTGAAAGAGAAGCAAGGAAAGTAGAAAAGGAGCCCCGTTAAGGGCAGCATTCTGGGCACGCCCGGGGCCCTCTCTGTTGAAGTGGCCGGCTTCGAAGTAGAGACGGCAAATAAGAGAGCCGAGGCGCGGCCAGCGTGGCTGCCGGGCGTGTGTTGCAAGCGCAGCTGCCGCACACCGTCCCTAATAAGCGCCGGCCTTCCCGCTTGGGCATCCACTCCCCGGCGGCTGTGCATCCCCAAGAAGAGGGCGCAATTTCGTTGGATTGGAAAAGCCACGGCTAGTAGAGACTTCGAGGGAAGCCAGCCGACCGAGTCTGTGGGCTCTACCCGATACCCCTTTCGGTTGATAGCCTAAGGCCATTTTCCCTTCCTATACATGCGAACTCGCGGAAGGCTTTGAGCCAGAGGCTAGAATTTATCTATGTACCATCTATTTACCTCTGCGCCTATCTATCTTCCTGTATATTATACCTACCTACTATCTGTCTGGCTATGTATCCATCTCATCTATCTATATATCCGCCTAAATATTTATTTATTTATTTAACTCTATCTGTCCTCATGTGCTATCTGTCTGTATACCTGCATGTCTGTCTTTCCTTCTACTTGTGCTGTCTGTCTGTCAGCTTGTCTTTCTGTCTATGTGATCTGTGTCTGTCCCTATGCCTGTCTGTCCATCCGCCTGCTTGTCTTGACTGCCTGGACGACTACCTATCTATGTGCGTATTACTACAACGTGTTTGTGTACACTTGATGCGATGTGTAGCGATATATCTACTATTCCGCCTGCTCGCCCACAGACGAACCAAGCAGGCAGTTTACGTGACCCTGGGAAAGTTCAGTGTGCCAGCAGCGAAAGACCGTCACCCGCTTTCTCCTCTGGCCTAGGCACACAACACTTGAGTGGTTATCAGACCCACAAGGGCCCCTAACACGAACATATACCGCCTTTGCGGTCGTACAATAACAGGACCACGTATCGAGAGCAGGGGAAAATTAAAGCGGAGCACTGCGAAAAGAACGGGGCGTAGTATGCTTGGAGACATACGAATGCGTGGCATGGGAATAATAAGGGACAATAGGAAGAGTGCTTTACTTCTGGGTGCGAAGGGTGCTGCTGTCGATAGTAATGCAGTTAGCGACGAAACAAATTGCTCCTCTCCCCACTCTCTTTTCGTGACTTCAAGCGAAGAAACATGGTCTGCATTTGTCAGGTGGCCTGTAGAAATAATAACCCCATTAACGTGCCGCTTTTTGTGTTGAGAGTGCCTTAATTTGGCTACTTCGTTGTTCCGTTCCGTTTTTGCCAGTAAAAAAAAAAAAGTTTAGCGCGTCTCATCATGGTGAAACGTTTTATGTATAATTTCCAAAAAGGGAGTTATTTCGGGAAAATTGTACGAAAGGGAGTCAAAGAGAGTACACAAAACAATATATACTTTCAGGAATAAAAATTCACGACACTTAATATTGTTATGCATTGGCAATGCCATGTCATTGGCAGGTGTTGATGCCTTTACCGGAAGTCAATTCACTTCTGGTCTCGTGGCGTCGCTTCACTCAGCCAATGAGAATGGTTCCGTCTGGTGACGTCACTTTTCTCCAGCAAATAGGCAATTTTATGACGAACGACGCATTCTGGCTCCATGGGGCTTCTGGTGCAATCGCATTAAAAATGGCTAGTAGCTCTACGTTTACTGCACGAAGGTTTTGCCGTTCAAAACTGAATTGACCGTTCAGCGCCAGTGCAATTTAACTATCTTGATTTGATTAAATTTGTTCTTTGCTATGTTTTACACGGTCCACTGCCCGCATATCTCACCCTGTGCCTTAGGTGGCATCATACACTGGCCGGACAGTCTATTTTAAGGCATTTCAAGTTTATTAGAATATATAAATTTAATCTAAAAAAATTGTTTTGTAATTTTAAAGATTAACGAGGTAGACCGCAAGGCCATGGTCCGTAAAAAGTCCATTGCGTTAAACTGGATGCGAGGAGGTTATCCCCAAAATTACCACCGCTACTATACTCGACTCGTACGCGCTTAGCACGTACACGTGAAACATCAAAAATAGAGCCAAGTTAGGCTCATGTGCTCCCAAATCATTCGCGAACACCGCTCGTTCCGGGCAGCACTGCGGAGGGTCTGTTCGAGGACTGCTCTCGAGGTGATGCCGGTGATTGCCGGCCAAAGCAAAGCGCGAAGAGTTACCCGAAAAAATAATAACTAAATCTGGCAATCGTTTTCTTTTTAATTAGGGCTATAACTTGCAATTTCATAAGCTGCTAAAAAATATTCGTTTCTTTTCTTCCAGGAGCGCTAATTACAGATACCAAAGCCCTGTTCGTGACTGCACACAGGCAGTCGTGAAAACCGAATGATATATCACTTAGTTGTTGAGCTCGCCCGCTCATCCTCTCCCCCCCCCCCCCACCCCCCCCACGAACACACAATTTAAGTGCGGGTGATTAACCTCAACAGTTTTCTAAGTGTAATCCGAAACTGCACATTTAAACGTGAATTCCCAAAGTTGGACGCGACTACGAGCGTATGCTTTGGTTACAAAACTGATTGCTGGATTTGAAACACTGCTACAGAGTTTGGAGCATAAAAATCCAACTCGTTCAGTTGAAGTTCTGCGCCCTATGAGATGAACTGTGGCGTCGCGGAGTTCCCTAGTACTATTCACAGTCCCTAAGCCCTTTTATGAGCCCACATTAAAACATGGCTCATCTCCGGAAACTACAATAAATAAACTGCTTACTCAGGAGAACTACCAAAGCTAAACTAATGTGAACTTTGGCACGTGGAGGCGGATAGCGGAATGATGCGCTGCCAAAACGAGACATCCGCATCGGATGCGACGCTACGGTAGTTACAGAGCAACCGGAGAGCGGGCAAGGTTCGCGGCGTGCAATTACCGCTATTCTGTTATGTGCGGTTCCAGCAATTATATCTCCCCAAGGTTATAGGGCTGTCGGCAATTGCGAGAACGGTAATGATCACTCCTCCAGCAACAATCGAGTCCGGTAAAACGACACCGCCGGAAAGACGACTCGGAGTGACATCTTGATAACGGCGGCTAGACTACACCATCTGCTACATCATCTGCGCTCGCTCGCAATGTCCGTCTTTCAGCGACGGCCAACTTCGAAGCTGCCGCATGTGGACGCACTGGCCTCTAATGCACGGCGGCCGGACGCCATTTAGGCGCAGGCTGTAGGACGACTAAGCGGGTCCGCTCTCGCGGCAGTGTGCGTTACCCCAGAGTGCTACGAAGGCGCACAAGCCCGAAGTGGTGGTTGGAGGCCGCAGTGCGTTGCCAAGGCCGAAAGCATAAGGCTCGGCCAAGGTCGCGTGGATGTAGCGCATGTTCGCGGCGTTTATGCGTTCCTTCCTCGAAAGCCTTTCCTACGCGAACTGCGCCTGACATTGGAAGCGAAAAGTAAAACTGCACACTACAGAACAAGCTCATTCCAAGACCACGGGATGGAAGTTGCTCTTGTTCGAAAGTGACACATATTGGAAACTTGAAACGCATTTATGTTTCGGAATTGCAATATACCGCTTCGCAAAAGCAAACTACCAGTGTTGCGTTCGTGCCTTTTGCAAGTGTACTTTCGTAATACCCATTGTATCCGGCCCTTGTATACAGAGCTTTTATTATAATTCAATTTCCTTATTTTGTTATTCTTTATATAAACCACCATGCCACATTTCCTGTTTTATTTTCTTTTTTTTTTGCGTCACAACTTTGTTGTACTTGTGCTAGTTATTTCTAGCATATCTGCTTTTATCCTTTCTATTTTTTACTGTTGTTTAGCATGCTCAACTAGCGAATGTTCCTATTGCTTTTCAGCCGTTATCCTCGTTAACCCTACTATGCCTTCGTGCAACAAACCCAAATGGGATTTAGCAGTAGGTTCCAATAAATAAACAAATCGCGTCAATCGGCATCGCATGGCTGGCATTCCACTGCTTTCTTTTTCAGTCGTTTGTGCCTCGTATGTATTCATCGACTGTAGCGATCGTACTAGTAAACATGTACACATTTACGATAATCAGGCTCTTCACGAAGCTCCAACAAACACATCATAACCACGAAAAAAAATGGATGTTCAAAGAGCTTTTAAGTAACCATGTTTTTCGTAGACGTCTAGCTAACGCTGTATAAATGCTAACAAACTTCTCAGTGCTAAAATTGTTGGTGCTCGTTCCTTTTTGTTTTTCCAAACGTAATTCTGAAATGACTGCACGCTCCTGGGGGCAAAGTATATCCAAATAGAGCAAAGAGAGAGGGAGACATCAGCAGTGACTATCCAAATAGCAAAGAATTAAGGCACTGCTGAGAAAAGAGAGCACAAAACACGAGAAGGTTGTTTTGCTCACAAGACACACGTGGAGCACTTTCTTAAAAGCGACTCCTTTAAGTCTATTCAGCGTTTTTAACTGTCCTTTCTCTGCGAGTACGTTCAGAAAGAAGTTTGCATTTTTGGTCATGATGATTTTGTCCATGATGGCTTGTTTGTGCATTTTCCTAAACAAACAATTGCATGTGAAAATCATACCCATAGATCATCGCCTTCAAAAGCAGCGGGTGTACCTTATCAAAGCCAGCTGGTCTGATACAATAGAAACTGGTGCCAAAGTTTCTCACATTAAGAATTCTTCAGAAATCGCAGGGATTCCTGCGCGAAGTAATATTTGCATTCTATTTATTTTGCTAGAAATTAGGGCCAGAGAGGGGGAAAGATTTTTCTCAGCGCGTTTAAAACCGCTGCCATGCTACTTTGCGCATGAGAGGTAGTTGAGGACTAAAAGGTTGTTGAAAAAGAGTTGGTTGCAGAAAAAAACAGAAAAACAAAATAGGAAATAGAAATGCAGTCATGGAATTCAGGTTCAGGCTTTTCATACGGTGACACACAAAATTTGTCAAGAAAGATAATGCCTCAAAGATAAGCAACAGAAAGTTCAACGAATTGCGCTGCTGCAAAAGCCAAAGTAACGAACTTAATAGGGATTCTTATTTGATTGACATAACTGTCCGCATTTTACCTAAACACGCATAATGCTCTGTTGCTTAAATATGTTCAATATTTTAGCAAAGTGTTTGTGCATGTGCATTGTTTTTGCCTGAAAGCTTGGACCGATAACTGCTGGCTAATGGGTCACTGAGACGGAGACCGCAGAGTTTTCAGACGGCTTGGAAGTAGGCGTGGAAGCCTTAGTTTCAGGAGCAAGTCGATCGAACAAAGAAAACTATGCTCACAAGGCGGCAAAGTTCACATGCAATCGTCGCATTACTTCTAGACTTGCATCTTTACCGTTAATGGCGCATAGCATTTTGTAGAGTCCCTGCAATTCCGGCACTAAATGACATTCGCGAATAACGTCCTCCGCTTTTTAGTTTCCCAAAATGTCGCCGCGAGGTAGGGTTTTTCAGTGCCCGTTTGAAGAATCCTAACCCCCCCCCCCGCCCCTCCCCCTGCCCCCCCCCCCCCCCCCTCAACCTCGCTATGGCACTCTGGAAGGCAAGTCGCGAACATGACTGGCTTCATAACAGCACAAGTTGAAATAATTCAACAGATATAGTTAACATATCTGAGTAACATACATGTTTAGATCCACTCATGTCTGCTTCCTACTCGCAAGATACTTACATCATCTGCACACGCGAATAAGACGAGCTGCTCGCTGAAATGATTCTCCGGGTTTATTTAGACAGCTGGTTCTATCTAACGTATTTCAGCCTCCCATGTACAGTTCTTTTTTTCTAAGCGAACGCGAAACGACAATCTAAGTGTCCATGCAACACCAACAATTAACAGCAGACAGGCTGCAAAACTTAAATTTCATCGCATTATGTGGCCACAACCTCTAGACCTTAACGGCTATCACGATGTGATGCTCTTGGTGACGTCACGTATTTTGAATCGTGGACATCATTGCTGTTGCCGCAGTGCTGAACACCTGCACTAGTTCCGGCTCTCAGCAGCCAGCGTGCAACAGATTTAGCGTCCATGTTTCTAAGTTCTCTTAAACCACAAGAGTAAAAATAAAGAACCGGGATGGAACGCTGAGTTAATTCCCGCTTAATCCTAAGCCTTGTCATCACGTATAAGCAAGCTGATGGTGAGTTGATTTAAAAGCACCATGACACAAGGTGTTTTAAAACAGGTATCTAACCCATTTCCCAAGCGCTTTACGCTAGAGAAGCTGAGCACAAGGCCGGGGGAGAGCTTGCAACATAGATAAGCAAGGAAACAGGATTAATCTTAAAGACAGCCCCCTCCAATTACTCTACTCGGGAAAAAAAAGTGATTGTATGGCATTTTCTGGCTATGTTTAACTTTGTGCGAGAGCAAAACACGCATTTATCGACGAGAAAATTGGATTTGAAAATTTTCCCCGCCAGTCGCTTCAAACTCGTGACGCGCTAACCGAAAAGGGAACTTTGTCGCCCCTTCATTGAGGTTTTATTTTATTCGAGATGTTTGTCATTAGGCATAATGAGAAAGGGAGAGGGGATATGGAAGAAAGTTAGAAGAAGGAACGTAGACAAGTTTCGCTTAAAAAGTGGCAAACGTTCTCGATAAAGCGATGAATGGCGCTGCAGCGTAGCCTCTGGGATTCGCGGTGAAAATGGTGTGGGCGTACGAATTTCACTCGCGAAGTCCACCTATGAAGACGACCCCTGTATTTCGGCTTTTGGTCTTTTCCAATTAGTGAAAGCGCCGTTTTAGGTGAGAGTGGTCACTTTGAAATTGGAACGCAATTGTTATTATAGATTACCGCTGGTCCTTAAGGGTCACCGAGTGGATTCCAAGAGAAGGCAAGCGTAACAGGGTTGCGGCAGACCGTTAGGTGTGCGGATGAGATTAAGAAGTTTGCGGGGGTAGGGTGACCGCAACTGAAACAAGACAGGGTGAGAGAGATGGGAGAGGCCTTTACCCTGAAGTGTGCGTAGTCAGGCTGATGATGATGATGATCATATTGATGCAGGACAGCTTCTATTTATCCTCTATGTCCCTTCAGCATAAATTAGCGATAGGCGATGATAATAGCCACTACGGAAGACTGGATGGACGGTGATGTGGCGAAAAAGTGAAGCGTAATTAATTAAGTGGAGTAATTACTGAAGCTCGGAAACAATGCCACGCAGACAAGAAAGTAACTAGAGACTAATTACTGATTTTATTTACACTGTGAATAAGAAGATATAGGCATTTTCCTAGCCGCGTTGCCACCACTCAGAGCGAGTGCCTGCTCTGCTTGACCGACGACTGGCTGTGTTTCACCGCTGCTACCGTCGACCTAAGCGCTGACCTAAAGCCCTGTTACAATACTTTTTATTTATGCATCCAAACTACTAGATAATAGAACGGTGTGCAGTTTAAAATTAGAGTATCTGGAAAATAGATTCGAGCGCTTTAATGCAATAATAAGGAGGAGCCGGTGTCCCAGTTTCTAGTGTCGAGTGCTCGACCGTGGTGATTAGCTAAAGCGAAAAGGCGTGTTATCTGAGCAAATGTCAGGCAGCGCCCAGGTGTGCTAATGGGGACGCTACGAAACACGGTCGGATACAAGGCACAAAATCAGTTTAGATTCGCACAGCGCGAAATGGTAAGCCGCGCTTATGTGAGTGTTTATCTGTCCAAACTCTCTCAATCGTAATCACACATGCTACGTGTTAGTTTAAGCAGTAAAGAAACGTTTTCCGAGCTAGAATCGTTTAAAGCGCGTACCGACAAAAGCAAAGCACATTTTAACCAAAGACCTAAGGCAGAGGTTAGCAGAATTTTTTTTTTCGTGCCATTTGCAAAATGGGGACCGTACCCAGAAAAAAAAAATGAAAAGGTATTAAAAAAAAAAAAGCAGACATGCACGATACACCCTGTAGAGCATGCACCACCGCGTAATTAGGTTTGCTGGGGCAGAGCCACCTTTTACGACCAGACGGGCTGGGTGGCTGGGACTTTTGAGATTGAGGGGGCCGGTAGCGTGGAGAAGGTAGAGAGCGTGGCAGAGTGAAGTTTCAGCGGGTGACACGTCCGTACCCTCAGCGGGACGGTCCCCGCAGATCTGCAGTTCCGGAGCGCTCGCTAATTTGCCGAGGTTTTGTTGACTCCGGCATCTGGCCGATTCGACGTCGTGCACTGTTCGAGTCTCTGCGTCGGAGCTCAAGCAACGTCGATCCAATTGTTTTCCTCTGTGGGCTGCACTTTTTCTATTGTTTTTTTCCGCCTTCTTTTTCTTTATTTTCCAGTCTTTGTCTTGATCGCTCGCTTGCTACGATCAATTAACGAGTTTTTTTCCCCCAAATCATTTGGTTCTGTCCTTTCTTTGCACTTCTAATTTTTTTTTTACTTGGATGTTCTCTCTCTTGGTTCTCTATTCGATTCGATGCTCTTAGTTACTTCATTATTCAATTTTTAACTCACTCATTTTAGCTCACCTTTTCTTGCATTTTTTTTTTTGTTTTACACTGCCTACTATACATACACCAGCACTTCATTTCAAATCTGCACTCGATTTTTCTTTACTTTCCTCGTTATGCACCCTTTTGTTAATTATTTGTTCTTCTTAATTTTATTCCATTTTTACTTTTTTGTCGCCTATCTTAGCTCTACTTCTTTCTCCCTGCTCGAGTTGAAACCGGTTTCCTCCGGTTTTCATGAATTACTTTTTTTATGCCTTATTTCGTAAATTAGTTTGTATTTACCTACTATATCACGTATGAACATTTTTAGTTTTAAAAATTTCAGAATTTGTATTGGTGCCTCATTTCGTTCTTCCATTCTTTTACTTTTTCTTATTTATTGCATCATTTGACTTCGTTTTATTTCTCTGTGTTAATTATCCTATTTCTTTTTTCCTGTCCGTGGTCATCAAATTAGCTGGCCCTTTATATAATTAATTTAATTGCTTATATTTCTTTTTCTCGATTGCAATTGTTATTTGCTTCCTTTAGTTTTTATTCCCTTTCTGTGCTCACTTGCTCTCCTTCTTGTTCTTTCATTCTAGGCGTGGGTGGGAGGGGGAGGTGGGCGATGGGGGAGAGGGGGGGGGGGGGCAGGTGAGGTATTTGTTATTCCTTCATTCGATGTTTTACTTCGTAGCATTTTATGTTCTTTTTTTACTTTTCGCGTTTATTTTTCCTTCTTCACGCCTTCGAAGAGACAAGCGTGCCCTCCGAACAACGAATCCAGGACCGAAGCGGCTTTTCAGCCCCTTCCTTCGAGCGGAAGAAAAAAGTAACAAAATAAAAATAATTGTTTTGCTAGTCTTCTCCGAGCGACGCTAGGATGAATCCTGTCCAGGGCCAACGCCCGTGCATAATCCGGATTTGTGCTGGCGCAGCGACAAGCGAGCGGTTCAAGGGTTTCGGGTGGGCACACACTTGACACGGCGCTCGTGTCCGAGGCTGCGAGGCGTAATTGTGCGCGAGCCATGTTCCGTGCCACTGCAAGACAAGCGCGGGTCATCATTCATTAAGACAATACAGGAGAGCGGCACGCCGTTCATAATTCACTCGGACGCCCCTTAACGCGAGCCTTCCCGCGTTAACACCAGGGGAGTCGCGCTGCTCTCGAAGGGTGTTCCGATTAAAATTTGACCGTGGACAGCGCAGCCGCTGCGACTAGCCGAACTTTTAATCGAGACAGGCGCATACGCAACTTATGACAAGGCTATTAAGGCTGGAATTATTTACTATCCTACTGAATGCTTTGCTTTTTCAGTTCTGAATGTCAGTTCTGAAAGCAAAATAATCCCAATTTATATACAGCAAACTCTGTTTTTCTTAACTGAATATTGTTCACAGCGCAGGGTAAAATATAAGAAAGCAGGCAAAGTTGTCAGGAAAAAAAATATTGCAAGTGTTTACGCTCTCCTAAGTTCGACGAAAGCGAACGCACTAAGTTCGACGAAAGCGGTCGCCATGCTGCTGCCTCTCATTTGCTAATGTCTGAGACCTACAGTAAAGAAAGTATGAGACATATAGACCCTTCGGTCACCTGGGCTAACATGAGGATCTTCAGTGGCTCCGCATCAGTGCCACCCATTACTGTCCAGATGCTCATAACAGCTCGGTTACTACCTGGTTAATTGTACTTAAGTTTTGAGAGCTCCACATGTAAGAGGGATTAATTTGGGACGGCGGAAGGAAGATGGAGGAGGCAGCGACCAACTTGAGCCCAAGATGATGTGAGGATTCTCCACGAATGGTGTCCCTATAACAGATTTGGCTGCAATGTAGCGAATGAGGTGACGTTAACAAAAAGTAAACGCTGTATTACGCTGCAAAATGCGTACAAAGAAAGCAAATCGAGCAGAGGGAATCATTTTTATTCAGTTACATTATTAGCTATATTTTTTAACATCGCAGAAAATAGGGAGAATTTCAAATACGCGATATCCATTTCATAAATTCTCTCCAAGGTCCAATATAAAACTTATTCCGGCCATTTTATTGGCAGCATTCGCGCTCAAAAGTTCAGCGACTGCGCGCCGATAGTACCCATGTGCAACGATACAGCCAATGAGGCCGACAGGAAACTGTTCGGCTGCAATCATTTCCCGTTTCCACAGCGTCGTTTTACATCAGGCCGCGTCATTATGCTGCCGAAAAAAGGAAAATTTTAATGGTTTGTAATTGCCGATACAGCCGGGACAATCGCGCGCCGGTTAATCACCGCTCACTTCTGGTAACGAAGCTCCAAAAAGCTCCCAAGAAGCGATTTCGTAAAACCTGCGACAAGGACCCCATCCCCTTAGAGGAGTGGCTGTACACTCGTCCACACACTTGTCTGCAGCGCTCGAACGGCGCGCTCTGTTGTGCATTCATGACATTCGCAGCTGCATGTCGGGCTCGATGTAGCTTTTAAAGACATGGAGAATTAAAAACGACCGATGGGAATCTGCATGCACGATACGGTCTTGTTTCGAGAGCTCTAGACAAGTATGTGGACGATTGTACGAAGCCTTGCTGCGTCCCATAAGCCTTCCTTACCTCGGGTTTTCGACGTCGCTTTTTTTTTTTTATTCAGGCATTTTTTTCCCCTTCGCTGTCTGCTGGACTGCCTCTGGCAGCATTTCCCAACTTGCAGCGAGACTTCCAAGACTGAGAGGGGCTTTCGCAACCACGTAATCCCGTTAGGTTCTTCTGCATTCCCTTTTCTTCTTGTTCTTTTTTTCTTCTCAACTGCCTTAGAAGATCGCTCAGGGTGAACCACATGTCACTGCGCCTCTTATAACAACCTCGCAGTTCATAGCGAGTCCGAGCTTCCCTCAGCCTCCTCGGCCGGAATGCCGCGCAGCCATGCCATACAAGTTGCAACTAAGCATTTTTTTCTTTTTTTCATAAGCCATATTATTAGGCGGTAGCTCGACCGTGTTGTACAAGAGGCAACGGCAGGTAAGCACAATCGCCATTCATTTAATCAGATCGACAGAGGAGGGGGGGGGGGGGGGGGGGGCTCTCTAAGTTATGCGGCAGCTTCGTGACCAGTAGTTACAGCATGTAATAGCTCGACATAGCCGACGCAAAAACAAAACAAAGAAACGGTAACGAAGCTCGGCACGTGAACGTCGCTGTCGCGCATTGTGCATCGCCGTCGTTGATCGCGCTGAAACAACCGCCTGTTAACGAACTTCCAGGGTGAACACGGGCTGCTCGCGCAGCAGCACACGCAGCGTAATACTTTCTCGAAGGAAGGAGGTCGTTCTACAAAAGACCCGGTATCGGTACGAGGGAGGGGAGGGAGGCGTTTCGAAACCTTCCTTGGCAGACGCCACCATGGCTTTAACAAAACTGTAGCAATAGCGAGAGAGATGTAGAGAGAGAACGGAATGTATGGGTGGAAGGGAGAGGCGCCTTGGAAAGGTGACTCTCGTCACCCTTACCCCACCCCCTCCCCAGCTCCGCCTTCAGTCCTTTATTCTACCCGCTGCTGTCGGCTTTTGTTGAAGACGATGGAAGATGAGAGACTCTTTCTTCACCGCGGAGCTGCTTTCGGCGCGAGCAACGGGGAGACATTAATCTTGAGTTAAAAGATAAACGCGGATAACTTTAAACGAGGTTGGCGCTCGCGCCCCGAGCTACTATAGCTGCTGCCTTCGTGGTAGCATGCGGCGGCGCTTCGCAGGCACACGACGTTTCAACACTTTTCTCTCGATCAGTGCGGGGGAAAATCAATAAAGTGAGCTTTTTTCTTACCCGGACGGCCTTAGTACAGGTGGGAGGCGCTTAACTACATTTAAGAGATAAAAATATACAACGCAGAGGAGACCGCGTATATGCCTTACGACGTCGCGGCTTTATATTTAACGAGGCCGCGGCAGCCTTTTCCACGAAGATGAAAGAATCCTGCACTCCCGTAATACTGTTCCAACGCATACCTCGCGAAGGAAGTAACTTGGGCACTTGGGCTGGCATAAAACGGTGCAGCTCTTCAAGATAGAGCTGGCGCCAGTGCTAATCAAGCACAGGTTCGGTATAATATTGGTATGGTATGGTACGGTATGGTATAGTATGCTATGGTATGGTATGGTACGCTGCGGTATGATATGGTATGGTAAGGTACTACAGATTTTTAGCCGCACTGTACGGTACGCACAGCAACTACGGCAGCTGCTACCGTACGGCAAATGTGGATAAGCAAGGCTGGCAACGGTAGCAACGGCAACGCGTTGCCGTATTTACCGGACGGCTTTCCGGCTACGCTAAAACTCTCTACTGCTCGGTACCGTACGGTATGGTGTACATTGTACGGTATAGGGGCTATGAGGGCCGCCATAGTGTAAGGGCTCCGGGTTTATTTCGACCAGCTGAGGTTCTTTAACGTGCAGACACATCGCACACAAGAGCGACTTTCGCATTTCGTCTTCACCGAAGCGCGGCCTCACCGCCTGGATTCGATCCCGCTACCTTGTGCTTACCAGCCGAGAAGCCACTGAGCCGCCTCGCTGTGCAACCGTAGACCGCCCTTGGCATTGAATGACTGATGCTCCGGCTTCTACAGTTCTGCACGGTTTTTTCCCGGACAGCGAATGCATAAATTTGCGACGCGCGAAGCGGGTCGGAGAGAAGGAAAGAGCGAGAGAGAGTGTAGCCTCCGGTACATGTCCTGTGTGCCGAGTAAACGTGAATGACACAACGGGAGAAGACTGCGGAACAAAAGCACCTGCTCGTTAGGTGCGTGCGTTCCATTGTCCTTGATGTCCTTGGAATCTCCTGTACCGCCTCCCCCAACAACTTAGAACAGTGTAATATCCACCGCATTGTTAACGCTGATGCGCCGATCGTTCGCCTAGTGTGCTTCACTTTGCATTTATCCTGTGGCGCGGTAACGCCTCCAGCGCCAGTACCGAAACGGGCGTGGGTTCTCTTTAGAGTCCCTTTGTCGCTGCAGACGGCTTTTGTGTATCAGTAGCCTGCGACAATATGTGTTGTGCTGCTTTAGAAGCGCCGTTATAAGCGCGCTACATTGTATGTTTCAATGTTTTTGTTCTCTAGTTCTCGTTTTCGTTCCTTCGCTGTGCTCACTATGTTGTGTTCCGCTCAACAAACAAGAAAAAAGATAGGGCGAAGATGCTCCGGAGTACCGCCGAAGCTCCTCTGCATACCAGATTTCGGAAACGTCATCAATCACTGCCTCTGTAGAGCCCCGTCTGCTCTGCCGAGACACAGGAAAGACTTGAGCCGATAAACCCGCTCCAGAAACAGCACACGCTGTGGAGTTCACACGAGCAGCAGGCTGTAAATGGTGGGTTGTTTGCCTAGATACGAAGAGTGTGATTGCAGTATAAAACAAATATTTTTTGTTTTTCTTTTACGATTTTTTATCACCCCCTCAGTATCGCTTCGGGGCATTACGTAACCGAAATTCTCAGTTTTCTCTAAGCGCTGTGCGCTTTAGGATCACTTGTGCGCCAGTATAAGGGCCAGTGTTGCTTTCGTTTCAGGCGCACTCTTCGTCGGTCGAAAATAGCTCAGTGCTCTCGTGACCGACAATGACGTCAGAGGGCGCTGTAGAAGAAATTTGAGGGTTTCTAACGTCCCGCCCTTGTTGTTCCGAAGAAGTGAAAATGGGAACACTGTTGCATGTCAATCGCGAGGTTGTTTCCAGCCCTTGCCTCAAAAAAGAAGACTGGCTATACCTTGTCGGATTCGGTCAGCCCGTAGTGGTCTCTTTACTTTTGATGAAGCGCGAAAATCTAGCACTTGAAAATAACTACGGAGCCCTTGTTCGGCTCACGCTCGTTACTTCTGTGCTTAAACACTGCAAATGAACCCTGGCTTAGAGGTAGAGCACCCGCCACAGCCTCGGCAGGCAGTGGATTAGACACCGGCCACAGGCGGCTACCCACCAGTTTCCTCAAATGGGTACAAGCTTATCTCCCGGCCTGGTACTCTGCTTTCCATTGTAACACTTTCAAAAGCGCTGCGACAGGGGACACCAAGGGAAAGAAAGAAAACGAAGGACAAGCGCTCCTTCGTTTCCTCCTTTCTTTCTCTTGGTGTCCCCTGTCGCAGCGCTTTTGAAAGTGTTGAAATGATGTGCCAACTAGCTCAATTATCCGTGTTACTCTGCTTTCCAGGGTGGACGCACTTTTAAATCCCGCCGCCGTGAACTTGAACAGGCACTTGTACGAAAATAAAGGGCCACAATCGGGATTTACTACACAAAGGCAATTAGGCACCTAAGAATTAGGATTAAGACCCTTTTCCCAAGAATTTCACCCCAGGAGAGCGATCACCAGGCCGGAGTAAAGCTTGTACCCATCATAAAAACGGTTTGTAATCGGCGGCACTATCGATCGAACCCAGCATCTCCCGCATGCGAGGCGGGTGCTCAAACCACCCCTGCGGTCAGGGCTCCTTGCAAGTGCGCTTCTCCTAACTAGCACTCTTTATGCCGTGAAGACCTCTTTCTGTTTCACATGGCGCGTTTATTACGCATGCTAAGAGAGAACGTTCTGCTTATTCTTTCTTTTTTGCGGCACATTGTCACGTGCACAGCAAGTTTACAGAGGCTAAGCAGCCACTGCATCGTATACTGTGTGTCCAGTCTAATGCGTTCGCTGCTTCAGGGTGTCCATTATGTAGACCTCGGTTTTTGCAACCGCTTCTACTAGAGTAACTTCTGAAAACGAAGAGGTACGCAAAAATTTGTTTTTCTGCAAAAAAAGAGAAAACGATCAAAACCAGGAGCAGGTCCTCATTTGCCGAGAGTTCGCAGCGAGCACTAAAACGAAGACTGCAAACGACCGGCTAGGTGTGATTTGATAAAAAGAGAGAGAGAGAGATCCGTGCAGATGTCTCACATCGGAGCTTTGCCGTATATCAAAGAGGCACGGACACACTGGCGGCAAAACGTGCACGGCACGCCGGCGGCGGCAAGCCGCTTGCCATGAAGCCTGCCGCGCAGAGGAGCCATTTTCGGCGGCTTGCCGCGTGCTGCGTTGCGGGGAGACCAATCAGGGGCGCCCGGCTTAGTCACGTGGGGAGCGTCTGTGTCGTCACCTCTTGGCTCCAAGCAAAGTTACCTTCCAGAGGCGGCAACGGAGCTACAGTGACGGAGCCGCGCGCGCTCTTCCACATGAAGAGACCTCGACCGGTATGGCATGAAAATAGCTTTGTGGGCGGTGATGGTGAAAACATTTATAATCACAGAGAGAGGAGTTGGGGGCCGTGACCTGAAGGGTCACACCCTTACATCCACTACGCGGCGCTCTCCCGCGCACTCCTCGCGTTTGAGAAAAATGGGGGAAAAGCAGTGGGCTAGGAAAGTTTTTCAGGTACCTGTATATCAGGAATGTTGACACGAAACGGAGAACGCGCGCTAGAAAATTGACAAGCAAATATCTGGACAGCAGTAGGGGGGGGGGGGGGGGGGGCAGCAATCATCGGTTAAGAAAAAGGTTCAAGAAACAGAGATAGCTCTGTGGAAAACAGGGATGTTTACGAAATCAGCACTGGGAACATACCGGACCTTTAAGCAGGAAATTGCCAAAGAAAATGTCTAAGATAATTGTAGGAAAAGCTCTTTGTTGTTTGAGGCCAGGACGGGAGTTTTGCGGATATAAAGACATATAGAGTCAGGTACCACGAGATAGACTCGTTGTGCCTTGCGTGCGGAGAGGAAGAGGAAACGGCTGAATACTTGATACTTTTCTGTAAAGGGCTTCACCCTACAGTGGAAGGCAGCGGGGATGATTTATCCAAGGCATTGGGGTTTAAGGACAGTGAAGGGAAAGTAGACTTTAAGCGGGTAGAATAAACCAAGCGAATGTTATCTGATTGGTGGCTAAAAGGAAGACAGGAGTAAAATTTCACAAGTCATGGCTAGGTGGCTTGAGCCACCGCCCGATTCAAAGGGTTGAGCCGTATCCATTCATCCATCCTCGCCGCCCGTGTGGGTGTCCCTTTCGCGCCGCGAATAGTGCCGCGCATTTTTCCGCCAGTGTGTTCGTACCTGAACAACTGGACGAGGTGGCAGTAATTCATTGTGGGTGGTACAGCGCGAACTAGAAGACATGTTGTCTTCTTGCTTTTGTCCGTCCTCTAGTTTGCCCTGTACCACCCACAAAGATCATGCGAGATGGAGTCTTTTAAAATGCTTTGCGGGGAGACTTCGCCGCTAAGATTGTCTTACTTAGTCTGTTGGCGAGTGCGATAAAGTAAAATCTCGTTAATTCGAACTCGTTTAATTCGCACTGATGTTTTGGTCTCGTCAATATCGAATGTCCTGAAAACACTCCTTTTAATTAGGACTCCACATCTTTCCAATAATTTTCTGGTCCCGTTCGAGTTCGCATAACGGGTTAGACTTTATTTTGTCTGCTTAACAGCTTCCAAAAAAACCTCTGAAATGGAAAAGGGAACGAATAGGATGACTCACCGCGTGCTGCTTGCGTCTCAGGCCTTCGACGACCTGCTCCTGGCGTCGCAACCTTTTGAGCCTCTGCGGTGGAACTTGGCGTTGTAGTCGTCGGTGGTGCAGCGTTGGAGCACTGTTCGTGTTCCTTAGCGCAGCTTTTGTCGTCTGCTCCGGCGGCAACAACTGGTGACGTAGGAAGGACAGCGGCAGCAGGAGCAGCAGTTGTCGGTGACGTCACGGTCATTCCTTTCTGCAGGTCCTGCGGCACCTTGCTCAGGGAGACCACGGTGACGTTGACCCTCGGACAACGACCTTGTTTTTCCAGTTCGCGGTAAACCCGCAGGTAGGAGTCGTTGAGGGCGAACCAGGAGCCGTCTTTTTCGACCACCTGTATTTTGGGAACACGCTCCCTGTTTTCCTCGAGCCGCTGTCCCAGTTCGTCGACGACGTCCGGGGAGACGATGCAGGAACCGGCCGAGTCATCGTGCAGGAAGTGGATTTCGGACGGTGCGAGAAGCATTTCGGAGGACTTGGATGGGCTACGGCAACAGTCACTGGTCTCGGAGAACTTGCAAGTCTGCCCTTGCTGCCGCTGCTGTTGTCGTTGATGCTGCTGGAAGCAAGTCGAAGCCGCGGACGACGTGGATAGCAGAAGCGGCGCTAGGCACCTTTCGAAAGCCGACTTGAGCGGGAGGGAAGACGTTTTTTCACCCTTTCTCGTTGAAGAGCTATAGATTACAAACTATAGCTCTATACAACGTAGACGACTAGTCGCTAGAGTAAATATCTCGGAGCAAACGACAACGAGGGCGATACCAGGAGCGGTGGCAGACGGACTCCTGAAAACAGCTAGACTTGGCCGAAGATGGTTGCTTTTTCGGACAGGAGTTCGGAACTATCGTGGCGACCACCGGCTTACGAGCGAGAAAAGTAAATGCCTTCGGAGATTACAAAACTTCGAAACCGTCTTTCGAGGCAAGAGGTCACATCTGAAGAGTCCCGGCAGCGGCAACTCGAATAGAATGAACCTTCCGTCACCTTCCACAACTAAACAGTTTTGGAAGGCAGACTTCAAAGAAAGAGAACACGTTCTTTGCTTTCTCCAAATTTGTAACTATTCCAAGGTAAAGCCTAAACTGACGCGTCCGCACCGACACCCGGCCGCGGCGTTTGGAGAGCAGCGCACGAACGAACTTTCGATCCGCGAAACTCCGCTTTCTTTCGGAGAAATTATTCCCACCAACGCGACAGCATCAAGATATTGATTCGAGGCGGCTTTACAAGCGTCGCTTTCGGTGATCTTACTTTTGCTGTTCACTCGATATGCGCTCGTCCTCTTCGCCGATTCGTTCCTGCAACAGCGTAATTTGAATGACTCAGGTGTGCCTTAGTTCCTCACGAAGTGGTCATTCCTCTCGGAACGGAAAGTTAAAATTCAGCGATTAAAATTCAGTAGGATCGTCTTCGAGATAAGAATTAATATACTGGCGTCGTCAGCGAGATGTGAAAGTAGGCAATGCGCCTTCTCCAACGTATCCGATGAACCGTTCCGAATTTAAGCGGTAGAATGTTTACGCAGCCCGCATTTGAGCAAAAAAAGCTCGAGGAGCAGACATAAAATCGCCGCCTCCAGCGCCCACCTGAAGTAAACGATGCCAGGCGGATGCGTTGTCAGAGGGATCGACCACCGATCCGCTTGCAATTAGGTCGTCGCGCCGCTCACGGCAAGCTCCGCCTCCAGTCAGGCGGTGAAGCCCAAAGAATGCGCATTCACGTCGGCCGAAACGCCGAGGCAGCTATAATCGGATAGAAAACCGCGTGGTACAGTAGTAGTAGTAGTGGTGGTACGTGCACTCAAAGCAGCGCTGTAGCGACGAACACAACAAAACAACAAACTGTACAAGCACTCGGTGTACAACACCCCTTAGCCAACGACGCCGCGGTGATGGGATCTCCTCCTCCGCATCACATCCCCAACATCCGCACTTCTTGCATGCAAGCAGCCGATGCGCATTCTGTCAGGTGCGAGCGATAAATGTAAACCACGAACGGCTTTAAAGGCTCGCCGGCTCTGCTTTTTTATTTGGCGCGTACTTTAACAAGCCACACCAGTGGTAAAGCTTGCTGTCTCTGCCTATATCGCGTAAAAATTGAAGAAATTACCCGAATAGTCCCTCCCTTTGTCAAGGACGACCCATCGCTAGTGCATCACCAAGATGGCTCCGCTCATATGTGTGGAAAGGTTGACCTGATGACTTTATTTTGCACCGCTTTAAATAATGTAGAGCTTGGCGTAAAGTCCTTCCATTCCAGGCGACAGAGGTGCATCTCGTGTAAAGTTCTAGCGCCATTTTTCAGGCTTGGTTGTGCAAGTAGCTCGCTGCCGACCTAGCAAAATGTTCGCTACAAGACCATGTGCGTCCATGTGCGCTGCTCTGGTCAGGCGAAGTCGGCTCGTACACGAACTGAATTTCGTTCCACTGCTTCCCTCGCCGCGACAACTGTGCACAGCGGCGGCGACCGGCGAGACGGTGCGGGAGACTCCTCCACTTCGTGGCCCTACTGGGCGGAATTCAGCGGCAACGGGACGTGGAGAACTTTCAGCCGGAGACCGACGCGGCTCCGGCAGCGACGGCGCTTCGACGCGCGCTGCCAGAAAGCCCAGGACTCGGAGTGTGCGGCGAGAGTTTCCTGTCTTCGAAGGCCACGACCCGGACACATTCGGCACGCTGTCGGGCCACTCTCGCTTGGACGCTGAGCTGTTGCCGGATGACGACGACGACGACCCCGCAGAGTCCGCCGAGTTCACGAAGCTCGCGCGGTACTCGGACAAGAAGTATGAGCACGATATCAAGCAGTTAGTCACCGACAGAAAGGTGCGGCCTGTTGTTTTATCTTGGACTGCGAGGTGTAAGGCTTGCTTAATGTGGCGTTAACAACAGCGTCAAGATGTGGAAAGAAGAATGGGACGAGATCATGTGACCGATGGCAAAAGGTCACGTGACCTCGCTATGTGATGTTAACCACGACCCCACGGGGGAGGCAAGGAGGGGAATCTGGCCGCAACAGTTCACGCTGTGCAAAGCCTTTTCTTTCCCTTCGCCCGGTCCCGTGTTGAGGAAGTGACGGCAGTAACGCTAGCACAGGTCCCTCTCCTCCCCTTTGTTTAGTGCGCCCCCTCCCAAATGCACTGGGGTCACATGATTAAAAATAGCGCATCTTTGAAAGTGCCCAGTACTAGGTCCACACAATACTAGCGGCTGAAAGTACAGGGACTACATTCTTTCACCAGTGGGTCGTTGTGGGAGCTTTCATTTAGGACATGCAAAGGCAACACTTCCACTCTGGGTACAGGCCACTGTCCCGCACACACCACATAAGAGATGAGCTTTGAAGTGTACAGCTGTGTGCACTTTATCAAAGGATGGCAAGCCCATTAGGCTTGACACAGACTTGTTCTAAGAAGCAGCATAAGTATTGCTGGAGTACAGACTTCTCGAAGCTGTTTGTTACGGACGACACGTTCATCACGGAAACCTTGAGTGCAATATGGAAACAGCGCACCAGAGCATGAAGCACAGTGAACTGACCTAAAGGGAAAAAAAGAAGAAATGCTCCAAAACCATTGGTTACTGGCTAATTTGATTCAATAAACACCGACTCTTTCTTAAACATGTGCACCAGCGTGGTACTCATAGGCGTGTGCAGAGGGGAGGAGGGGGCAGCAGTGGCCCCCGTGATAGGCATGGCGAATGTGGGCATAAAGTTTGCCCCCCGTTCTTCGCTACTCGGAAGGCATGAACAGGCGCTGCCATGAAAATTGACCCGCCGTTATGGAGAGATCTGTGAATGCCTATGGCCGTAGTGACGCACATATCTCGACTTTGGGCTGCCTCCTAATTCTCCCTTTCCAACTTTCTTTTCTTGCAGGCAGTTATGTCTGTTTTATGGAGGAGTATGACATTGATTCATATGTTCAAGAAAGAGTTGATGTTTATTCATTCAAATTAGCCTCTAACCGATGGTTTTGGAGCACATCTTCTTTTTAAATTAGTTCACTCTGCTTTGCACTCTAGTGCATTGTTTCGTGGCAGGCCCCCAAATAGCTATTGCTTTTTAAGAGAAAGATGAGCAGCTTGGAAGCAGGGAAGCATATGATGCTGCAGCTTTCTGTTTTCATTCAATATATTTCCTGCGTCCTTGTTGTTGCAGCTATGCAACTGAACAACTTACTCAACTTTAAACGCTGTGTTTAGCTAACCTCATAAGGTTTAGCTGCTGAGTCTGTCACTGCTACAACTGAAATTGCTTTCGGTAGAGTTCAACAATACTATATAACGGTTTTCAATTGGTTTCTCTCGGGCAGTAATCTGTATTAAATAAAGTTAGACAGAATTCTGTGTTTTAATGACAAAGACACTACTCTCATCTAAAACTGAGCTTTTATATCCAGAAAAGACAGAAAAAAAAAAAGACTAAATAATGATGTCACCATCACCAACTGATTTCGCTAGTGAACTGCTTGCATCGACACCAAATTTTGCGCGCAGACCCCTGACGCTGTGCTAAGCCATCATTTACTTTTAAAAAAATGTCAGTCGATTTTGGTAATTAGGCCAAATGCGGATATGTGTGCCAGCATATGATGTGTTTTGGTGCTGTGCTGCTCTGCTAGGTTAATGTGGTTGTTAGTGTGTGTGTTCTTTGATGCAACAGTGAAAGGAGGACATGCCCTCTGCCCACCGTGTGGCTTACTTGCCGAGGTATAGCTGGTGGGCAGGTGAACAGTGGCACAAGGTAGGTTTCTATGGCAGGTGTCGCCATCGGTGGGACTTGGGTTGTTTCGATTGGGTTGCGACCCAGGTTTCTCTTCCCAACCAGCCTCTCACGAATAAATGGGTTGCCGCCTGGCACGGCTGGCAAGTTGCCCGCCACCCGGTGGGCAGGTGAGCAGCCTGCCACAAAACCGACTTCAGACAAATACGTACAAGCTGACGAACACACAACAGCTGAATGCGAGGAATGGCCACTATAACTGCTAGCGCACTAAAACGGCGGCAACCCGTCATTTCCATTAAGGATGTCAGGAGTTTGAATTGACTGGCGGGAAGATATTTAAATTCAATTTCCTCAGAAATAAATGCATCTTTTGCTGCCAGACCAAAGAAGCTATCATACCCAGGCCAGAGAATCAATTTTTATGGAGTCCAGTTGGATGGAGTTGTCCTTAGTACCCCTTTAAGAATACCTTTTAATTTAAATCATAGAGTTGCTCAAAGTCTGTTTGCACAGGTTTCAGAGAAACTTATTCGCTCGTAATTTGTTTCTCTTGAAAAATGTTGTCTGAGAAAATATGTGATAACCTAAAGCCATTGGGTCAACTTGCATCGCTAGTTTATTGACCTTTATATACCTTTCAGTAAGAGTGCACGATTGACTGCGATTTTTTTTTTCTTGATAAGAGTGCACATTAAGGACCACGGTGAAACACATTACACATTCCTCCAAGGTGCAGATCCGTAGTGTCTTCTAACCTGCTAGTTATTCTTGGAATAAGAGAAGCTTCCTTAATTGCTTCTAGTTTTAATATGGCCCCAAATTCCAGACACTTCCATGCCACAGATAGTAATTTGCTGGCTTACCAACTTTTAATAAGGCAAGCTGACAGTTTAAGCTCATGGTGCAGCTTTTTGCTTTGGTTCATTTTTTTTTAATTTGTTTCAGATCAAAGAGGCATTGAACTTGTTCTTCGAGATCCAGAAGGTGTACGAAGTGAAACCAACTCACGTTATGTTCACATTGCTCATTGGTGGCTGTGGTCGAGTTGGCTACACAAAAATGTCTTTCAAGCTGTACAAAATGGTACGTTACATACTCATGGACAGTTCTTTACATAAAAAGAGTTTATTGCTTTAACCTTTCAAGCTTTATTCCACAGCTTTCTCTTTACGTTTCCTAGTGAATAGTTTCAGTAAAATTTAGTAGATTAATCCTGCAGTGCTGAATGTCTGCTCTTTGTAGTTTCACTTGTTTTTTTCACTTAGTTTGCTATACACTGATATTGGAAGTGAAATGCAACTGTTCTCTATGAATCGTATTAAGCATCTGACAGAAATGAGAAACAGCGCAGAATTTTTCTTGCATTTTTTAAACAGTAGCGTGTATATTGATTTTGAATTGCTTTGTAATGTCATTTAGTGCATTAATAACAAGAAACACATTCTATGCTTTCTCTGTGTACAAAATAGAAGTGCTGCTCAGCTGTTAAGTGGATGCTTTAACGAGTGCTGTGTAGGCTGATGTAGCTTCAGAAATGGGATCTAAGATAGTCCATTGGTTCTGTGATGCATGTTTTACTAGTTGTTGGTTGAATTGTTACAATGCCTCAGATGCGTGACCGCGGATTGAACCCAACGCCAGCAACGCTGACAGGACTGTTCAACTCTTGTGCGGAGAGTCCGTACCCCGAGATGGGCCTGGAGAACGCTCACAAACTCTATGAGCAGATCAAGCTCAAAAGCTGGGTTCCCAGCAACCTGACATACCACGCCATGATCAAGGCATTTGGAAAGTGCGGAGACCTAGACATGGCCTTCAGGGTAAGTTGAGCAGATTACCTCATTACTCTGGTCATGTTAAACATGTGCTCAGGGGCACCTAATTACTGAGCAAAAGACAGGCTCAGCCTTTTCTTGTGTTTAGTTTTAGAATTAAGCACTCAATACCAACTGGCCTTCTCAATGGAAGTCTTCATTATCGTCATCAGCCCAACTACCCCTATAACCTTCCAGTTTACACCGTCCTGTGACAGCTGCGGCCGCCTGAACTCCAAAGACTTCCTAATCTCATCCTCCCATCTGACTCTCTGCCGTCCTCTGCCATGCTTGCCTTCTCTTGGAATCCACTTTGTTACCACAATGTGCCGTTGTTTGAATATCTGTTCTCTGCATTACAAGACCTCCCCACATCCATTTCTTCTCCTTGAGTTCAGCTGGGATATAGTTAGCCCTTTATTAGGCACAAGCTGTGTGTCTCACATGCATACAAATGGTAAAATTGTATTTAGGATGACTCGAGAAAGGGAATGCATCACTTTCAAGCTGCTTCGACCACTGATCTTCTGAAAAAAGGGGAGGTATTCATTTGTACCGATGACTTCATAAAAAGACCTGAACATGGTACAAATCCTTACCTCATTCTTTTCAGTGAATAAGAAAACCTGCGTTAAAATTGAAAATTGCTTCAAAAAGTATCATGACGCTGAGTTTAACAATATTTGAATTTTTTCTTTTTTTTTTTGCCACAATGGGCCATGTCGAACTGTACACCCGCGCTTGTAAAAGCACACTGAACATGGAGGAGACCTGTTAAAAAAATATAAAAGCATGCTGCATTAATGGTTTGTTTGATAGTTCAGTGCTATTGAGCACACAAAATTATGGCACATAGGTGCCCCATTGTCCGTTTCCCAGCACTTGAAGCAAATGGGACACCACGTGCCCTACTGTTGTAAAAGGGGTTAAACTAGCGTTTGCTTCCTGACCCACTCTACTTTCCAGCAATCGCTAAACAGAGCCCTGATTGTTTTCCTTTGCATAACTCTGTGCCCTGTTTGAAACCTAATTTCAAGCATTGGAAGTCCTATTATCAGTGCAATTCAGCATTCCTCCATGCAAGGTGTTCGTGAAAAAAGATTGATCAGGTCTTTTAACTTCCAGGTGATGGATGAAATGGCCGACGCAAAGCATGCAATCACATCAGAGACCTTTGCGTTCCTTCTCATGGCCTGTATCAGTGACAAAGAGGCTGGGTTTGCACTAGGACTCAAGGTGAGTACTGCGGGAATACGACAAACAGCGTGCCTGCTAACTTGCAGGAAACGACACACACTGTTCCTTTCAGGTGATGCGGACTATGCTGTGGAAGAAGATCCGGCCCTCAGTCTACTGCTACAACCTCTTCCTGCGAACAGTCAGGGAGTGTGGTATCGGCCCGCCAGAGCTCTTTCAGGAGCTCCTCGAATCCTCCAAACCCCGCAAGGCGAAACTGATTGGTGAGCAGAAGAATAAAGAGGCAAACACCAAGCCTGCCGAGATGCTTCACATTGAAGCACGCTTGGTAGATGGAGGAGAAGATGAGAGCTCAAACGAAGGTCCAAGAATCGGTGAGTAAGGGACCAAAATCAAATAAAAATAAACCAAGTTGAATTTTATGAAACGAGCACAAATGACTATTATAGCGTCTAAAAAAGAAACAACTTGGTGTGTTGCATGAGGCTGTCATGGATACACAGTAGTCTGCAGACTGTTGTATCAGTGGAGCACACAGATTGTCATCAGCAGCAGCTTAGCCGCCACTAGAACCATCACCATTGCTGTCACCACTATCCTCATCAGCTGAGCTTGGTTCAGTGCAGGATGAAGACCTCGCCTGTGACATCCCACTGCAGGGGCTTCCATGCACCAGCATTGACCCTTATATGCCTACAAATGTTCTTGCTTTATGAGCATGCGTGGTTATCTACCACTGCTAATTATGTTTACCCTCCCTTGGTGCCTTCTCTGTCACACTCTCTGACCACCAGTTATGTGCATTACATGCTTTGCCCAAATCCACTTCATCCTCTTTTTATCTGATTTCTTTCCACCTCTTGGTGTGATGCCTGTCACTTTTGTGTTCATCACTTGCTGTACTACTCTTGGTGTGCTTTTCAGCTACATGCATTGAACTACACATAAAAGTAGTCAAGAGAAGCTTCATGCCTGTCTTAATGCTGTGGCATTACCCGAGATAGGAAAGTCAGTAAGGATTGTGATGTCTTTTTATGATATGATTAAAACACTGGTTAATAAAAATCTCTATTTTGATCCCACTGGAAGGCTACTTTGACAGGGTGTCAATACAGTTGCTTGCTATTCGTCTTCTGCCATGCACATCTGTCTTCAATATGGGGGTTAATTATCCCTTTCAGATTCACATTATGTTCTGCTACTGAAATAAGTCTGAGAATTTGTGTGTGTATTTCAAACTCCCCTATTTCATAAATGAACATGAATGGCTAAAGGACTTTAGGAACTCATGCACACTACACTCTTCCACGTGTGCGGAATTGCAGCTTTATTATTCTGTCAAACACAGTTATACCCAATCAATTATTTTCCTTGTTATCCATGCTGGTTCTGAAATGAAAGCTGAGCTGCAGTGCTGTTCTATAAAGCATTCCACCCTGTCAGCAAAGAATAAAGAGCCAGCATCAGACAGCACTTCCTTGGTGCACTGTAGTACTTGGTGGCGTCCGTCTTTATTTCTTGTTTTGGAGAAGTGATCTTTTTTCTAGACACAAAATGGTCCTGCTATTCTGTCTAGCAGAAATTTTGAATGCGTCTGGCATCTCTGACTTGATGAAAACAACACTAGACAGTTTGAAAAAAAAAAAACAAAAGTTGCTTGCACAGTCGTTATGTGTTCATTATGCAAGTAAGTACAGTAGCTGTCACTTTAGCTCGAAGCGTTTGTTTTGCCCTGCACACAAATCACAACATTTTTGTTACCTTCTAAAGAAGAGTAGAAGCAAGAAGTAAGTTCCATAGTTTCCATGAGACTTTATGATGTGCCCCTACCATTGCAGACCACATAGTGGAAGCAGACTGTGCCTCGGGAAAAAGTTTTCAATCCAGTGAAGCGGCAGATGCATCGGCCAGCAGTACTGGAGAGGCAGTGACGTCCACAAGCCTGGTCACCCTGCCAAACCTGCTCGCACCCACCTTCAAGCACACTGGCGAGATTGTGGGGCTCGGTGAGGTTACAGAACCGTATCACAGGTGAGGATTCTTTTCGGCCGAGATATGACACTGTTTATCCACTTCTACTTTTCTGATTTACCATACTTACTTGCATAATAAGCCAAAATAATTACAAAAATTTGGGAGCTAGATGCACTCTTTACACTTTACATTCCTAATTTTGTTTGTGAGAATTGAAATTTTAACAGAGAAGTTAACAAATGGGATCATTATGTGTGTGCACCACTTATGCAAGTAAATGCAGTATTATTGCTGAATGCCTATGGAGTATTGAGCCTGGATAGTAGCTTGCAACTTGCATTTCATGTTTCACTAGGAGCAGCTGCAGTCTCCCCAGTAGCTCCAGAATTCCCTTTAAAGTAAAAACAGATCATTACTGTATCTTCATGCTTTGAAGCTGTACCTTGACTAGTTATAGTTGAGGGCTTTAGGTTCATTCTTACCGGCCTGTAACATGCGCTGGAAATGTAGTGCACAATGTCTCTTAATTCTGCCTCTATCAAAATATGGATGCCTCTGGTGATAATTATGCCATTATGTTGTGGTCAGTGGCACAATGCCACAGCAACTATATTATGTATGATCCCCAATTTTGTCTTTCATGAGTAGCGTGAATTCCCTCTTGCATGACTGGCATGGTAGGTGCTACAAGTAAAACATTAGCATGATGATAAGTTGTGTCTTTGCACTGCATTGCTTCCTGGTGAGCACCACTCCACTTTGTTCTCGTGCTACCCCACTAGGGTGGCTGATTGGTTTCACTGCTGAGACCAATGTCATGGGATCAAATCCTGGCCAAGATAGCTGTGTTTCGATGGCGGCAAAATGCAAAACATGTCCACGTGTGGTGTGACGTGAGACTCTGTTAAAAACCCTTATGTAGTCAAAGTCAACTTGTGCTTTTCACTACAGTGTCATGGGATCAAATCCTGGCCATGATGGCTGTGTTTCGATGGCGGCAAAATGCAAAACATGTCCACGTGTGGTGTGACGTGAGACTCTGTTAAAAACCCTTATGTAGTCAAAATCAACCTGTGCTTTTCACTACAGTGTCTGTCATAGCTCATGGGTAGCGTCAGGACGTTAACCCCCCCATTCAAAAGTGTAACATACCCCCATCCATGTGCCCCTCTAGTGTCAGCAGAGGTGGTTTTTTTCTCACAGTTTAGTGTCAGCGAGTTTGAATCTACAGCCATGTGAAAAGTTCTTAATGTGTCGTTTTTACGATGATATCTCTGTGCAGGATTTCCTCAACGGTAAATGGTGTTCTCGGTGTCATAGGTGATCATATTCGAAAACTGTCACATTCACCTGCAGCCGAAGGGAAATGTTGCCCGGCCAAGCGTCTGGGAATTTTTTTTCTTTCTTTGTTTTCATAGCAGTAGCTGTTAATAAAACCTTAGCTTCATTGGCACAGATGCCTGCACAGCAATGGGTAGGAGGAGCCTGCAATGTGCCCCGCCACCCCCATATCTCTATGGAGAGTGCGAAACTTGGCTACACAGCAAGGAGTGCAGTGCGAGCAGAAGCGAAAGACTGCACCGTAGAGAACCAGCACAGAGATCACGGGATCTGGCAGCTGTGGCACAGTGCAGCAGGAGGGGGTGCCAGCTAAGGCACAGCATAGCAGCCATCACTGTGTTTTCACATTACGCAGCTTAGCGTAAACGTCTATCAGCTTTTTAGAGAGCAGCTCTTAGCCGCCCGTTCCCGGATTGAGCAGTATAACCAAGTGCGGAGTGCAGCGGAGGATGAAAGATGGTGATAGCGAAGAGAACGCGGGTAGAAAACCAGATAAGAAGAGTACTGTGGTAGCATGAAGGCAGCTTGCGTGGCGGCAACCCACAGCATCAGAATAGCGCCCGCTGTCATCTGGTTGACGATGATGTGATCATTAACGTATGCATCACTCGCAAAAGATGGCGCCAGACTAGTGCTTGCTGCGAGTGCGCTGGTCGTTCACTTGAGGCGAGGCTCATTGGCGGCAAAATGCTGTGCGCGCTGTGCAAGTCGAAATGCCTCCATTCGGCCTATGTGGTCGCCTGCAGTTCAAATACCACAGTAACTGCGCACAAAAATCGCATTACCGATAAACCTAATCATCGACTAAATTCTTCTCTTGCTTGTGTGTGTGTGTGTGTGTGTGTGTGTGTGTGTGTGTGTGTGTGTGTGTGTGTGTGTGTGTGTGTGTGTGTGTGTGTGTGTGTGTGTGTACACACACACACACACAAGCAAGAGAAGAATTTAGTCGATGATTATGTTTATCGGTAATGGCGATTTTTGTGCGCAGTTACTGTGGTATATATATATATATATATATATATATATATATATATTTGTGCGCAGTTACTGTGGTATATATATATATCTATATATCATATCATTAGTTTGGGAGGCCAGGTGCAGAAGAAAGGCAGGTGAAGTGACAGGGTAGCGACAGCTGGCATGAGAGCATTATGAGAGGCTTTCTGTAGTAAAAAAAGAAGCAACTCTCGCTGTTGCTGCTGCTGCTGATGATGGTGACGATTACGAGGAGGAAAGGAAATCCACAGCTAACATCAGTGATGATGACAAGGACGATAGAAAGGGATAGAAAACTCATGGCAATAAAATAACCGCAGCTCGTGCAAGTCTGGGGAAGCTGGAGATCACTGGGTGAAGCCTCTATCCTCTGACGGTGCGTGGGCTTAACAATGCTGATAGTAACGGCATCAGCATCTTTCTCTGACAGGCTTCTGATGTGCGGAGGTGTGAAAGGCATGATGGACCACTTCCGGGACATGTCCGTACATCCCGATGCCAAGACCATCACACTGCTGCTGGACTGCATTCCGAACGACTGCAAAGCTGAGACAGAGTTGATTGCTGAAGCTGACAAAATCGGAGCCAAGTTGGATGTTGACTTCTTCAACATGCTCATCAAGCGCCGAGCATTTCGTCATGACAAGGAAATGGCCAAGGTTGGTGGCCTATCTAGAGATAGCCAACTGTGTCTAAGAAGAACTCTTGATTGAGACTCAATTAATTTTCTTTATGTGTGGATTTTCCTAACTGAAGAAGTAAATTCTTTAGTTTGCTAAACTCAGGAGATGCTGCATCAACCCATGTAGATATAAGGTACTGATATTTAAAAATAAAAACACAACAGTGTCAGATACCAGAACACCTTGAGGTCCACTGCCATGCAAAGGAATGGATTTTCCAACTGGTCTTTGATGAAGTGCACTTATTCACATGACATAGCATACTTGTTTCTGCAAAGATGCTCAGAATTCTGTAGACTTAAGTGTGTGGTATGTCTTCCCCCTTTATCAAGGGTTCGACAGAATCCTGTCTGGCGAGGGGGAAGCATATTGGACGCACATGAAACATACACTCGCCAAAGAAAAAATATATACCTATGTCGAAGTCTGGCTTTCGACATTGGTGGGCATTTAAATATTCCTGTGCAAACAACAAGCATCAGATATCATAAACTTCATTAATTCTCAAGCTTATGGTTACTGAAATGATTAGGTTGTATTAAAATAGTAACAGTCTCATAGATCTCTTCTTATTGCTTTGCATGTGTTTAATCTATCAGGCATTCAGAAGAGAAAAAAAATAGTTATCGGTAGAGACTGCTTGTTTTACTTCCAACTTTATTTTTGAATGCGCTTCTGACCTCTAGAATGTCTGGGGGGTTTCTGGCTTCCCCGTGAAGCAGCTGTTGCTTTAGGAGTATTCAGATGTGCAGAAGTGCTTGTTTGTTAGTGTGTGGTCATGAAATGCTGGTTAGTTGTCTATTAAGCAACACAAATTGTTATTGCTGTCCACTATATTTTTTCTTGGCAGGATGTCCTGTCAGCGATAACAGCACGCAACCTCCATCCTGATGTGATCACCTTTGGTGTGCTCGCTCTGACCGTACATAACAAGAAGGATGGTGTCGAGTTCCTCAATACCATGCAGGTGGGTTCTTGTTGCTTCACAGTTCTTGCTGTACAGGCGGCACTAGAACGAAATAGACCATGGTTCTGAGATGAAAGTTCTGAGATAAGGCATGCAGCCTTATCACTTTGTTTGCCATGAAAGATGTTACCAGACCATTCTGGAAACATAATAATCAAGTGCAGCCACCCTTACGAAGTTTGAGATTATTGCCGGCATTTATGCGCTTTATCTTGAATACTTTAGAAGAGTTAACTGCTGGGCTAGTTGGTGATCATACATACTAAAAAGATTTTTGTGCCAAAACAGCACACACAAGAAAAAAGGAGCTGGTTGTTCCTTTTCGTACTGGAGGGGACTGTACATAGCTATCATCATAGCGCACATGGCAGTGCCTTGTGCATAGAGTGGAATGTGTGCAGTGCAGTCTTGAAGATCAAGCATGTATCCCAGACTGTGGTAGTGCTAAGTACTGTATTTTTCCATTTGTAAGGCAGCCGCTTTTTTTTTGCAAAATGGGCAGGTGAAATGGTGGGGGGTTTCGACATAATACCAGGGCACTCTACCTATACCTAGGAACATGTTCAAATCCAAAAATGCACACACCTGGATAGTGTGCCATGCAAGAACGAAAAACACACTTTCCACAAAGACTGAAGTCCTGAGAACATCCTCTCTCAGATTCCAAAAGTAATACGTTGTCCACATGGGCTGCAGTGGCAATGAAATATGGGCTATAGCATATGCATCTGTTCCTCCATTCTATTCCACTGCGGCTGCCACGGTGACTCAGTGGTTATAGCGCTTGGCTGCTGACACAAAAGACATGAGTTTGATCCCGGCCGTGGCGGTCGAATTTCGATGGAAGCAGAATTCTAGAGGCCCGTGTGCTGTGTCATGTCAGTGCATGTTAACAAACCCCAGTTGGTCGAAATTTCCAGAGCCCTTCACTACGGCGTCCCTCATAGCTTGAGTCACTTTGGGGCGTTAAACCCCCAATAAAACCTATTCCACTTACAACAAGAACAATTTTTCTAAGTTACTTATCTAGAAATGATTTCATTCTTCTGTATGGATGTCAGTGGAAAATTTTCTTTCCACCCTCCGTCTATTTTTTTTTTTATGCCACAATTACGGAAGCAGTGGCTTGTATTTTGGTCAGTTTGTGTCTGTATTGCACGGTATATATATGAAGGAAGCCAACAGTCACTGAAACCACGGTGTAAGAGTAGAAAGGTGTCTTAACGAGCGCTCTGCAGGTGGTGCAGAACCCCGCGCAGTTCTACCACGGTGTGAGAGTAGAAAGGTGTCTTAACGAGCGCTCTGCAGGTGGTGCAGAACCCCGCGCAGTTCTACCACGGTGTGAGAGTAGAAAGGTGTCTTAACGAGCGCTCTGCAGGTGGTGCAGAACCCCTCGCAGTTCCCGGCTTTCGGCCAGATGGCGCCACACAACTGCGGCCCCTTTTGAAGTTAGAAACAGCGAAGTAAATTGCGCAGGAATAGACGTTAGCAAGGAAATATTGGAATATTGTGGAAATATACATTGAGAGGCAATGAGAACAACTAGTTTAAATACTAAGCTTAGCCAAAATGAGTAAATAACCAGAAAATGAGACGCATATTTTTCGATAATTCTCAGTGTTTACCAGTCATTCTCGTGGCCTTCAGGTTATTTAGCATACGTGTGCGAAACATTGGGACTTCCAACAATTCGCTTGCCACCAGTCCGATAAAAAGTGGGTGCCTGTATTGATCGGTCATCCGTAACTCATCAACCCGCCAAACCGAAAAGCATTCAGGGGATTTAGTCCACCACGGCGTGCAGAATGAGCATATGCGGACCGCGGTGAGCAATCTGAGCAGAACCTAATAGCTGCTATTTTCTGTACTACAGAAATTAAATAGATAAAACTTGAAATTCTTGGCATAGTGTGAAAATATCGCACGCACGCCAAAAGAGCTCAGGCCCGACCGTGAATCAGTCCGCATGCTATATACTGAAACTACATAATATTGCCTTCGTAACCTCATTCGACATTTCTAGCTTTATTGTCAAAGAAAGTAAGGCACTCTAAAATCGGTGTCACTCATGAGCGAAAGAGCACATGTACGACCTACACGACATATGCAGCATGGAAATTAGACCTCGCTTTTCTCGCTAATATCCCGACCAAATTTCCACACTGCAATCAAGAATACACTTAGGAAAGCTTTGAGTTCCCTCAGTGTCCGCTTCCTGTTGCCGATTTCTTTTTTCTTTGCTTTGCATACGGACGCATCCTAATTGACACATAGCAGCTAGTGTAAAAACTGAGCCATAATTGTCTCCTTGTGATCAGGGCAAGGGAAGGAAAAACTATAGCTTTCGTCAGCGTGCAACGATGTATCTCCTCCAAAGCAATGGAACTCGCGAGTAAGCTGTCAAAAAGAGATTAAAAAAAAGGGGAGCAGCAAATAGGAGTAAAAAAAAGAATAAGGATAAAAAAAAATGACACCGAACGCACGGCAACTACGGCTTCGCCGCAGTGCTCCTGCGCCATGCGCTGCAGCAACCCACCCGCACAAAACTGTATGAATAGCTCGGCTGAGTGACTTCTACGATCCTTGTCGACACGACTGGAGGCGACAGGATTGGAGGTGCTGTTAAGTGGCCAACTTTGATGCGCTCAGCTTTCGAAAAGTATACGCTTAATTCTGACACCATCTATAGTTCGAGTCGATGGCAGCCCCAAGAGCTAGAAGGTAAAATGTTCGGCAACACTTCAAACAAGTAGTTGAAGCCGCGCGATGTGGTGTCCGAGGAGGATGATTCCTGCGGGCCCTCCTCTGTAGACAGGTCTTGATTCGCCGCATCCTCTTGAGGACCATCGAGTGGCTCGTGAAGAACACGGCGTTTAATTGGCACCGGAATATCGTGCCTCCCAGCAGGCATTTTCCGTTCCTTCCTGACTTTTGACAGGTGTGCAGAGCAGTCAGGGAACCTTGCTGGCACCGCGTTTTTCGCAAGACACGCTCGCCGCGGTGTACGTACGAGTACATGGTTTCCCAAGTTTTCGACACGAGATGAGGCTTGAAATGCTTCTCACATAAATAGTCTGAAGGCTGCGGCAAACGGTCCTGACGTGGGATGGCATTTCTCCACAGCTTTGTCCTTTGGTGCCGAAAACAGTGACAGCTAACTTTTCTTTGCACGACTTGTAGCCTGTCGTGCATCGCGGAGCAAAGCAATTTCGTCCCATCGAAGCACTGAAGCACTGGTGACAGCACCGTACACCATCAGAATTAAAATACAGTCATGTTTCAGTCAAAGAACAACAATACAGACCGAATTGGAAGTCCGTGCCGAAGAAAACTTACGTTCAACGGCACGTTCACTGCAAGCAGACGACGACGACACAAACGGCAGGAGGGCCCGCTGTTGTGTGCCGCCATCTGTCCGCAGGCAGCGAAACTGCGAGACTCTTCGCGCAACATTCGGAGCACAGGACAAGCGGCGCCGTTGGTACACCTTTCCATTCTTACACCGTGACCGAAGCCAAGGTGCCTAGGGGAATGATTCCTTATATATATATATATATATATATATATATATATATATATATATATATATATATATATATATATATATATATATATATATATATATATATATATATATATATATATATATATATATATATATATGCAACAGTGGTAAGTTTATGAAATCACAGATCGTGCTTGCTACCCTTGTTGCTTCTCTGTAGCAATTATTTCAACTTTGTTGTCCTCTTCACTTCACTAACTGGCCAATCCTGGCAATAGTAGCTGCACAGTAGTGACCAAGTTTCTGACTGAGGGTGACAGAGGGTATTTGTCCATCGTGAAGCAGAAACACACGGTGAAGTGTAAGTTAAGCCCCCAGACGTGCAAGTTATAGATGGAGAGGTGATTGCTGCCATTCCAGGAGTACAAGAAAAGTAATACAGTGACTGCGAAGACAAAGCACTAAGCATTGATACAATCAGAGATGTGCATTGATGAAGATGTGGGTTAAGACATGCATGCATAAGGTATGCATTTCAATGATCATGCTATGAAGAAGCGCATCTTGCTTGTGCCTAGTTCCAGGCGCAGAATGCAAGATAGATTCTTTTTGATCACATGCCTGAGAAGTGCATGAACCAAAAAGATATGACCGTGCAGGAAGCCGGCCTGACCGTAAACGAAGAGATCTTGGGCACTCTGCTGCGCAACGCCTGCTTCAGGGGCAACTTCTGGTTCCTCCTGGACCTGATGGAGTACGCCAGGCGTGAGAACATCCTGGTCAGCGCCAGCGCCCTCCGTGCCATTGATAAGGCCTCTGACCGCACCAGACGGGCCCTGCTTCAGAAGGTCAGTGACTGCCATCACTTCTTGCCCCGGAGCTTCCTCAGCTGTGCTTTTGCCAAGAAGAGGCATCTCTAGGGTCTTGATTTCACCATCACCAAACATTTCTTTTTGTTTCTCCCTTTGCTGTTGAGCAGACATGGTTGGGGTGGTAAGAGGATTGTTATGATATATGCAAGCATAAAAGAAGAGAGAGGTTGTGAGTTCAGATCACACCAGTGGCATGCGGTTAGTAGGTTTTTCTGCTAATTTCTTTAAAGTTACATCTCCTGTTTAAAACGATTATGCAAGTAATTTCCAACGATAATCAACAGCACAAAAAAAATAAGAATAAAAGCAGCATTCTCATATGCTTCCTCTGGTTTCAATAACTGTCGGCTTCTTTCATGTATGCATACTTTTCGCGCTAGCATGATAATTCCTCAGAAATTCAGGGATGGCAGTTTGTGGCTGGTAAGGTGATGGCCTATATGCATTTGTTACTTATCTTGTTCTGATTATTCTACCACAAGGCCTATTAAACTTTACCTCAAGAGACTTTTGCAGGCACATTAGATCAAGTTTGCGGGGCAGTAAGAATGACAAACTCCCTTCTTTCCTCACAATTACCTCTCTTCACCCATTTTCCTTTTTTCTTAGTGCAGAGCGGAAAGTTGTGCACAAGGGCTCAGGCTGGCCCTCATTGCCTTTCTCTCACCTTGGCCCAAACCTGCCCTGCTCAGTAAAGTTTCCTCTCTACAGTAGACTCCTATTGTGAGACCATTTGATTGCTTTTACATAGAACTCAGTTTAAAAAGAATCACCTTAAGATGAACTGTTTGGCTTGTCCTTCGGTCAAGGTGAAATTTCTAAGAAGTCTCAAACCATAGTGACCCCGTGTAACGGCACTCACGAGGAATCTGCACAGCTTTCTCTAGGAAAAGAAAATATATATAAAATGCTTCTGCGTAAGAAAGTGCACCCACGCAAGGGGGCTTCCGTGCACCATCACTCAACGGAAAAGCCATCTTGCAGGAGTACGCTTTCTTGTAAGTTTTCTTGCCTGTGACAGGGCCCCATCACACATGCACTGTGCACCAGTCTGACATGGTCAGTTCTCGGCATCACATTCCACGTGTTGCCTCTCACAGGCTAAAAGACGTGTATGCAATTAGTGCACCCACTAGATTTGGGGCTTAAAACTCTGGTGCCGCATTTTCTACTGACACGGCATCGCAGTACGCATTGTCACGATGGCCCGTGTGCGTTGCCTGCAGCATACGGAAAGGCATGCTTTGTGTGCCTGCTCATGGAGTTGCAGAAGGACTGCAAGACGAGAGGCATGGCTACCCTACTGGGCACCTTCGAAGCACTCGGAGCAGGATGGAAAGCAAAAATCATTAAAAAATGCAGATAGATAGCAGCCATTGTGGGATGCAGTGAGGAAAAAGAACTGGAGAAAAAAACAGAAAACTAGACCAGTGCCATTTTCAGTTAGGATATTTTGAGCTTGTTTCATGCTCTGCCTTCAACACACTTCATGCATTGTGCAATAAGTGCTCTATTTGCAGCTATCCTCTCTCTGGAAGGCTGTTGTATTTGTTGTCTTTGTCATATATATACCAGGTGTTCAGGGGAAGCCTGCTACTAATTCCTAAAAATAGGGTTTTTGAGGTAAAGAAAGCTTTTTACAACATAGCAATACCAGTATTGGTGGGCATCAAAAAGCAGAATCATGTTAGCTAGTAAAATGATTAACTAAATTCTAATAGTTAACTTTGTAACCAGTATTGACTATAGTGCCTGATTGCAATCAGCGACTTTTAGGCGGAGCGGTTCTCTATGCTTTTGCCACTGTGCTGCTCCAGTGCGGAACAGCAAATTTCAATCAGTCTTGAAATTTTCGATCAGTCTTGTGGCGAGTTTTTACTCTTGAACGTTTTTCTTGCCCTGTGCTTCTCAATTGCATACCTAGTGCCGCATGGCTCATAAACATTTGTTTTGCAAGAACAAGCAACTCTCGACCCTACAAGGTACACGTTAAACTTCTCGCTTTTAGCACGATTTTTATATATACGCGTATGCGCTGTGAAAGCTGGTTTTGAACTTGTTGCACTTCTATACCATAAAGTTATGCTGGAACCTGTTGGTAGTGAATTTTGTTAACCTGCAGTGCAGCGGAAATTCTTGCATGAGTGAGTTTTGTCACCGAAGTGATTTCGGTCACGTGTTCAGTTGATGGCTTCATTGAGTAGAAGGTGGTCAGAAAGACTTGGCAAGACCAGCAGTTGGCAACAGCAGTAGTGATGTGTCTGAAACTGTTTGCGTACCTTATAAACTCTGAAGTGCTAATTCACACACATGTGGTACAGTTATGCGTTGTTACGTCGTAGGCTGCAGTAACAAAAAAAAATGTGTACCTCATTTCTCTTAAGCCCAAGTGCAATTGACTTCGAGCATTAGAGCTTGTGAGCTCCAAGTTTTAAATCCACGCAGTTGTATAGTGCAGTTCTTGTGTAGTAATTTTTTCCTTTATTCATTTCTTCCTGCCAGGAGAGGGGGAAGGAGGTGAAGTTTGTGACACCATCTGTGGAGAGTGGCTTCCGGGCATTCTGCTTCAGGTACGAAGACTGGCTCAAAGAGGTGCGAGTGGATGCACCACGCCACCCGTGGGAGCAGTATGAGCCGGAAAATATGAAGAAGTCGGCTGCCGAACTAAAGGCCGCGGCAGTAGCCCTCACAACAGAGGAGACACGATGTGACACGGGGTAGAGCCGGATGGTAAACTAGTTCCACTTTAGACACAAGCTCGTAATTCAAGGACAACAGGCAGACAAAGTGGATAGCACACAACGCTAGTTTCTTTTCAATTTCTTATCAAGCACGACTGCACAATCTTCTTTATCATAGTGACCTTTTAAAAATCTTCCAGCCACAACCACCATCTCATTTGCAGTGAAACTGTGCATGGAGCATGCATTATTGCGGTTACTTTTGTCTCGTAGTAAGTTTTACAACGGTACTTACCTGGTTCGGCCATGCATGGTGCTAGCTCTGAATCGTCTGCACCGAGATCGAGGGACCGAATCCCACCAAAGCTGTGTTTCTGCTGTAGGGCGGTAGCAGCGCCATGTGTCATCTGCAGAGGTGCAGGCAATTACAGGCTTGCATCATGCGCGGCCGAACAAGGCAAGTACTCGTGTCAAACTTACTACGAGACAAAAATTACCGTATTATGCAAGCCCCATGCACACTTTCACTGCAAACGAGCCAGCGGTTCAGGCGGGAACATTTAAAAAAATTGCTATGATAAAGATATACCGCACGGTATACTTCAATATAGTATATATAGTAAATATAGTAATATTTTAAAAGTCAACTGCGTATTAGAATTTCCAGCAGTGTGTTTTTACAGATCTCTGGCAATGCTTTCCTCAACTAGCTGATCCGAAGGGTACGTGTTAGTGCCTTGCAATGACACTGCCTATTGTGTCTGCAACTACTGCAAGCTAACTGATTAACAGCTACACAGATCATCTGTAGTCATCATGCTATTTTTCCAGCCCAACTGTGCAACTCTCCAACTCTCCATCATTGTAACACGTAATAAACTAATAATCGACTTTTATGCCATATGGCCAGCTTTGCTCAGTGTGTGAAGCAATTTCTCACTGTGGTGAAAGCCGTCTAATAAACTTGTATAGTCATAGGAATGCAGTATTGCAACTGTTTTGATTTGCATGTTTTCACGCTGTGTGCACAACACACATTACATTATATGCAATTCACATTAAAAGGGGACCGAAGATTCGTTCGAATTGCATGGTGCTAGAATTAAAAGAAGCTTGTCTTAATACAGTGTTGACACAATCAAAATACCAGTGCAAATAAACTGGAAGTTCAAATTAAGTGAGTTTTAATTAATGACATTTCACTGTAGTTACAAAGTGGTGCATATTTAAGAGGACTGATAACTGACTGCTTGGCATCTGAGAGATTTGTATCACGAAATGATAAGCCTCTTTTAGCAAAGTAGCACTTTCACAGAATAGATGAACCTGCTTGGAAGGGGCCTATGTGTGGAGGCTGCAAGGAACAACTTCGCATTGTTTACAGCTGGCCAAGTACCTACAGTTTCGCACATCTATGCTCATTACCACCTCGAACAAAGAAAGGCTGATTTCATTTTCTGATATCACTACACAAGGATCCAAATTTTGTGCCAAGTTTTGATTTCCCTTGAGGCTATTGCTACTACAATCTGAAAACAGCCAGCACATTTTGTGGGACTACACAAAACAAGCATATTTACAAGCTCGGTTGGTACACTGCTACTAAAACCAACCAATACTTGTCACTTTAATAGTCATGTGGACTTCTGCTTGTGTCTGCAGTGTTTTTCCTATCAAACATGAAAGCAGTCTGTCATTGCACAGTGCAGAACTACAGTTACTCTTTTAGCAGCAACTCGGTGCACAGTGTTTTTTTGACAGTGTTTGTAGAGAAATACTGGAAAAGGAGATTAGACTAAAGATAGAACCAAGAATAACACTTCTTTTACGAGCTGTTAGGCTTTCACTACACTCCACAAGTGCACGCACGGGTGGAAATAAGGCAAAGTACCCCCATTCAACAGCCATGGGAGAGGCCCTGCAACCCAGAAGACATGAACAAGCGCCACCATGAACTTTGGCCCCCTCTCATGGACAGCCCTCTGCACACCCAATACTGTAAGGCGTGAATGGCGTAGGGGTGTAGAAAAACGCAGGAAAAAATGTTTTATTCCTGTTTCTTAAACTTTCCAGCTTTTCTTTTCCTCTTCCGCGCACTCTTGGTAAGCGATTTGTCATCAGCTTCCTCCTTCCGAACAGAATTCATGTCAACAGCCACTTTCATTTGCTTGACGTCTCCCTCTTTTACTGCTTTCTTCTTCCGTTTCCGTGCCTTCTGCTTTGTGCGACTCTGTGCTGTATTTGTCACCTCAGCTTCGTTGGCTTCATCATCACCACCATCACTAGCGTTTTGAATTTCTTCTTCACCTTCGCTTTCATTTGCAACAGCTTCTGCCTCTTCTAAGTCGCTAGATTCCCTTGCAGTCTGACTCTTCGTCGGGCCAGCTGAGAGGCGCTTGTCATTGTTGACGTTCTCACAGTCTTCACCCTCTCCTTGGAGGACACCGGCGACGTCGCTTGCTCCGCTCTTCTTTTTTTTCTTCTTTCTCTTCGCCTTTTGAAGCCCGTCGTCCTCGTCGTGGACAGAGTGTATCGCCATGCACGTGATCCGACACCCGCACCGCGCCTCGCACAGCAGCCTGGGGTTCGTGTCCAGCTCGTCCACGTGCCACACCCTGACCAAGCCGTCGCTGCCGGCTGTCACCAAGAACGTGGCGTCAGCAGCAGCAGCGCCCGGCACCTTAACGATCCGCAACGCCTTCACGCGGTGTGCGTGCGCCGCGAACATGTGGTAGACACACTTGCGCTTCACGTTGTGCACCTCCACGTTCCCGCCGTCGCCTGCGAGCAGGACGACGTCGTCTGTGACGAACGCTACCGCGCCGACCCGCTTGCCGAAGTCGATCGAGTGGATCTTGCCAGCCTTCTCGGTGCTGTAGACGTCGAGCGCGTTGCCGACGCCGACGACGAAGTAGATGCCGCCCGGTGACCACTGGACGAAGTCGGCGACTGCCTTGATGTTGGTTATGTACGCATTGCGCCCTTTCACCAGGTTCCACGTTCGGAGTGTCTTGTCCTTTGACACCGACAGCAGCAGCTTGCCGCTGGGGTGTACCGCGAGGGACACAACCTCGGCCTTGTGGCCCCTCAGCGTCTTCAGACACTGCCAGCTTCCCGTACTCCAGACGCAGATGGTCTTGTCGTCGCTGGCGCTGAACAGGTGGCTCGACTTGTAGAACTCGAGGCTCGTCACGGTACCCTCGTGCTGCATCAGCGAGCCCATCTCGCTGCGATTCCGCATGTTGAACAGACGAATCGTCTCGTCGGTGCTACCTGACGCGGCGAATTTGCCGCCCGACGCCGCGCAGCGCACGGATCCCATGTGAGAGTGGTTTGTGAAGAACTGGTGGAGTTTGAACTGACCATCTTTGCCTTTCTGCAGCGAGTATCCGAGCACGAACTCTTCGTACGTACCGAGTATCACGTCAAACACGTTTTCGCCATCTTCGAGCGCTGCCATTTTTGAAACAAGCAAGCTACGGATTGGCTCCATCTGATACGTGCTACATAATATTACGTAATTGTCGTTTAAAATCACTACGTGTTTAAATTTTATTTATATATGTATATTTTACATCAATTTATTGCTATGATAGTGAGTGCTTAGTAATAGTTTCATAACTTGTAGAGTTTACTGTTATCACTGACGCCCCCTACAACATTGTTGCCGCAGCAGCTAAAATCGGACCGCGGTCATCTCCTTTTCGTATCCGCCATTCCCGACCACACGTGGCGGTGTGACATCGGTGAGCGTTTTATGCAGTTTTTAGCCAGTCTTTGCTCCATCTCGAGAACAATATTGCTTCTCAAGGGATTCATAAGTATGCAAAATGAGTGGTTATTGTTTTTAAAGGACTGTTTCTTGATGCCTGGATCGTCGTAGCAGGCTGAGTGGTCGGCAGCCTAAGCCTCACTGTTCAATGCTTCCCGGCGCCTTTGACTTGCTTGGAGTCAACTGTTGAATTTTCGGTTGGATACTTGCCACCCTGTGATTGCTCAGCCGCGTTGCTTGGCACAACGTGAAAACCGTTAGTGGTCCGTAGCGGTCGTCTTTATGCCCCTGGAAACCACGCGATTGCCTTCGCGTGTTTGGGCATGCGGTGTGACCGTGTCAACTGCCTGCAAAGTTATCGTCGCCAGTGTAGCGCATTATTTTGCCGCAGTGTTGACCGCACGGTGTGCTTGTCTTGCAGCGTAAATCATGGGTCGCATCCCAACGGTGCACAGTAAGACGTACGTGACGCCTCGGCGTCCGTTCGAGAAGGAGCGCCTGGACCAGGAGCTGAAGTTGATCGGAGAGTACGGACTCCGCAACAAGCGCGAGGTGTGGCGCGTCAAGTACACGCTCGCCAAGATCAGAAAAGCGGCCCGAGAGCTGCTCACGCTCGATGACAAGGACTCGAGGCGACTGTTCGAAGGTGAGCAGCACGCTTGGCATGACTTTGCTCACCACTCGAGCTTCCTTCAGCCAACGTTTTCGATGGGTGTATCGGTGGCACGCACTGCTTGCTCCCGACAGGACCATTCATTCTTTCTCGTCAGAAACGCTTCAATCAGCTTGCGCTCGTGTCTGCAGTTCCCCCTGCTAATAATGCTAGTGCGGTCTTTCTTTCGCATGCAAAGCCAGTTTGCTCCCTGACCTACACTGTTTTTTCGTGTTTTGTACGGTGTTCATTCAAGCATTGCCCACTCTGCCGGATGTACAAGCTAGTTGTTCTCCACTGTGGTGAAACTTGTCCAATTTTCTGACTGCATTCTGCCAGTCGTTGCATGGTGCTGGCAGACAATGGCAAGAGCACCTATGTTGCAAGAAGTTTCAATTCGTGCATCCACTGAGCAAGAACTGTTCCAGCTGGACAAGATTCCTGGTTCAATAATCCAGCTGGAAAAAATGTCATCCCAGCTGGAGGTTTCCTTCTGGAAATGTGCACTTTTTTTCATCTGGAATACCATGCCCAAGTTCACTTTTTTAATTTCCTTCTGTGGTGGCTCCGACAGAGCCAGAAAAGCAGGGTGCAATCCCGGCCGCATTTCTATTAAGGTGAAACAAGGCATCCATGTGCTGTGCGATGCGAGTGCACATCAAAAGAATCCCAGGCGGTCTAAATTAATTCAGAGCCCAGTCCTATGGCGTCCCCAGAGCCCGTGTGTTGCTTTGGGACATTAAACCCCCTCCCCCACAGTTTACCCTTTTTTTTTTTTTCCGAACTGATTTCTCATCTATGGTTCAGTTGTGATAGGCGGAATGCATGTATGCCAAACTGTTGGAGCAAATGGATTTTAATCAATTGGTTTACTTTAAACGTTTTACAACTTCCGTGACAGAAACGATGGCACCACATTGGGTGTAGCCTTGTCACAAGTGAATTAACCCACCCAGTCAGTGGCTTTTAAGCAGGGAGCATTAGTGCAAAGCTTAAAGGGTCCCTGAAAAGGGTGTGTGAGGTTGTCTATCAGCAGCGGACTGCTAGCATTGGTTCGCGCTCATCGGCGGAGGGCCGCCGACATTTCAGCATGCAAAAAGTGACAAGGGGAGAGGGAAAGGTGCGAAGATGCGGAAATTCAAATTTTAACTACAGATAACTCAGCTTCCACAAAACGCATCTAAAAAATTCTAGAGGATATTTGTGAAGCGGCGTCCTTTAGCGTCCTAGGAACATCGTATCTTTGTTGCGACCCCCTTTCACAGCCTCTTTAAGGCATCTCTTATTTTATAGGCGGTGTTTACTGAGGCCATGTTTGTGGTCACTTTTCATCAATAGCGCCTGCTTGCACAGTGTGAAATTTGTTGGAAGCAATCTGTAGCGTTATTAAATGTTCATGTCCACTTTTCTTTGGGTAGTGCTCTGTGCACATGGAATGCGCAGCGGTAATCTTCTGCACCGCGATGTAACTGCACTGCCCTTTAACTGTTGCAATTGGGCGGCCACCCTAGCTTTGTGCTGCAGCACGACAGCAAAGCTGGCTGTCTACGTTGCATGTAACATGACATGGAGCTTTTCATATCGGTTAACTGTCTGCCGCTCTCGCAGGACGCATCATGGAGAAGCAGCGCACGATTAATTACCCCAGATTCAAAACTGGTGCTGCAGGTTTTCATATTTTCAGTGGCTGTAGATGGCAAACTGCCGAAGCTTTCACACTGTTCCAGCAAGAAATTGAAACATCTGAGCCGCTTTATTTGCATGACAAAACTGAAGTAAAAACTGTTGTGTGCTTACAGCACAAACACCAGGCCCAGCGCAGATGTTTTCCAGTTTCTTTTGTAGCAGCATAATGCTGTTTCAAATGCACGTGACCTGGAATCTAGGCAATGATACAGAAAATTGGGTTCTCTTGCAATGTGATTATAGTGTATATAGTGGGGCCATAAAAATCTAGCATCATTATACTGTATATGTTGGGGTTTTACTGTAGCCGTCTTGGTATACTGTGGTATAGAAATAATGATGGTTAGGTTATTGTGCAGTGTAGCACACATTCACTAGCTGGTACTAACATGTTCACTAACAGGCACCCTCGCAGGAGAGTGGCACTGCGCCTACTTTTTTTTTTGCGTATGTCAAATGCAACCAGTGTGGGCGCTGTGGTGCAATATGCAGGCAATGCGCTGCTCCGTCGGCTGGTGCGCATCGGTGTCCTGGAGGAGAGCAAGATGAAGCTCGATTACGTGTTGGGCCTGCGCATTGAGGACTTCCTGGAGCGACGCCTGCAGACGCAGGTGTTCAAGCACGGACTTGCCAAGAGCATCCACCACGCCCGAGTGCTCATCCGCCAGAGGCACATCCGGTGGGTGGCATGGCATGCCTCTCCCAGGCTATTGTTTTAAATGACTCAGTGCACACGGGATGGGTTGTGGAATCCCTTGCTTGTGCATAGATGTGTTCCTCTAGATGAATGAATAAATTAGCTGTTTATTTAGAAGGGGAGGCTCAAGGCCGTTTGTTGGAGAAATTTGGTTAAGGAAGGGAGAAGTAGAGACCTATTGATACGAGGGAACAGCTTGGGTGGTTGAGTCACGCTCTACACTGCTTTGTAAAGGCCACTTAGCATATTTTCCAATATCTTCCCAGGTGCCGTTCGCTCCGGTCAGTGCCACTAGATGCTTTTTTAATCTGTACAGTACAGTTATACCCCTGCCACACAGACACTGTAAAGATAATTTGAACTAATGCTCCATTACTCTAAGGACGAACGCGCGCTGCCACACGGACGCGCCAAAGGACACCTAGCTCAAAGGAGCTTCGAAACAAGGCAGCTCGAGTTCGTCCTTTGAGGCTTCAAGGGAGTACTCTCTCTCCCTGCGAATTAACACCATAAATAAATTGGGAAAAGAAGCGTTCAATTTTCATTTTATAAATTCACTTCATAAGATTAGTGGTGTTTGAAAATATAAGATCATTTGTTTTGTGGCAGTCTCACCACGCCATACTCTCGTTCCATATATACGAGCGAGTTGGGCTCAGTGTGGCTAATTAACTAAAAAAAACGTGACATTTATGTATTTACATGTGCAGTGAGGTTTGCAATTTAAATAACGCTTTTCGCCGATGAGGGCGCTAAAAACTTCTTGCGAAGGTCGTTCCGCGACCGTGTAGCACGGACGAACTCCCTTGAAGTAGTGCTCCTTTGGGAGCGTAAAGGAGCATTAGTTCAAAGTGCCTTTAGAGTGCCCGTGTGACAGGGGTATTACACAAACGGGTCCACAGGAACCTTTGGGTTCTTCGAGTGCCTTTGTGTTCCAAAACTGTGCATGCCTCCATTTGCAGCTTTTTTGGTTGTGTGTTGAGCAGCCCTTCACTTCTGTTGACACATGTGCAATGTATTTCAGCACAGTGTCCTCACTTTAGCTTGTTGTGTTCTGTGGTTGCAGTGTCCGCAAGCAGGTCGTGAATGTGCCATCCTTTGTGGTGCGACTCGACTCTGAGAAGCACATTGACTTCTCACTGAAGTCGCCCTTCGGTGGCGGCCGCCCCGGACGCGTCAAGAGGAAGAACATGCGCAAGGCGCAGGGCGGCACCGCACAAGAGGAAGAGGATGACGACTAGGCTGTGTGCAGCCATGCCTTCCATCACCTCTCCACCACAACCATGCGAATAAACAATGCCTCCGTTGCTTGTTTGTGACACTGGCTCTTCTTTCTTCAGTGCACGCCAGGTCAACGGAACTTGTGCAGTTGAATCTGAGGCGTGCTAAGCAAAGTGTTTAGTTAGACTTTTGTTAAACATGTAGTCACTGTTCACTATGTGGGTTATTTCTCAATATTACACTTTTACATTCCTTTGTTTGCAAAAGCAATAAAAAAGCCACTCCGTCAGAAAATGTGGCTAGCTAATAAAAGGAATGCATTGGAATTTTTTATCAATTTTTTGGCCCCAAAGACCCCTTCATCCCTTAAAGGGGCTAGCAAAAAGATGTTTCTGGAATGTTAAAGGATGCCGCTTCACTAATACCCTCCAGCATGAATTTTTGTGCGCTTTGTAGAAAGTGAGCTGTGTGCAGTCAGAATTTTAAGTCTGCACCTTTACCTCCCCTCTCCCTATTTGCAAGCTGAAAGGTCGGCGCTCCTCTGCCAGGGACAGACCGACGAACTTTATTGATGGTCCTGAGGAACTGCGTTGGGGTACCTCCCTTTTCAGGGAGTCCCCGTCACGGGCCGTACCCACGTCGTGGTCGGAAGATTGTGGTCCTCCGCCCTGTCGCAGGCCCTCTGGACAGCCCGTAGTTGTTCAGAGAGGTCGCCGCTCTTACCGGCTGCCTCCCAGTCGAATAGAGTGGTAAGCGATGAGCGTAATGCAGGGCATTGCCAGAGCAGTACGCCTCCCCACAGTCTGGACAGGGGCGAAGTCACTGAATCGGCCCCTGGAGGGGAACGACCCCGTTTGGAGCGTGCGAAAGGCCAACGATTGTGGTCTAGTAAGTGCAGGATGCGGTAGCGGATACGCCCACCAAGCAAGTAAATAATGTGCCAAGATTTCATGGAACGCGAGAAGCAAATCCCTGTACAGTCCTAAGTCGCTGCCTGTGAGTCCACCGGAACCGCCGCGGTAAGACCTTGCGCACAGTCATTGGCGTTAACAACCGAGTGCACTACTATCGTATAGGCCCACCCGATGGGGGGTTCGGTATTCCACACCCTTACATCAAATTCCCATAACCCTCTATACGAGGGACGGACAACAGATCCACAGAGTGGATACCATCAGGGTCCTCGGACTCTTGCTAGAATCTCGCGGGGGAAACTCGACTATAGCCCACATGACCTCCAAGACTAAAAACATGCCTCGGCTTATCCTCCGGGTCTCGAACCGCACGGGGGGGGGGTTTAGTGAGAGCAATCTCCTCAGACTCTACCACGCGTTTCTAATTAGCCACGTTAACTATGTAGCCTTCGCATTGCGCTCGTCTAAACGGGATAAGGCCAAAATCGACGCCCTCATGCGCAAAAGCATCAAGCGCGTGCTGGGTTTACCCCTCTCTACCAGCACCACGCGTCTCATGCAACTAGGCATGCACAACACCTTGTCAGAGGTGATCGAGGCCCAACGAGTAGCCCAAATGATGCGACTCAGCTTCGCCAGGGGGCGGAGCTGCACCTCTCATTAGCCGCAGCCATTGTAGCTGCCTTATATTTGAGAATCTAAATAGCCATCTTTTAACTGGTATACACAGGAGCACTATTTGAGAATCTAAATAGCCATCTTTTAACTGGTATACACAGGAGCACTGTGATGTTGGAGGTTGCGAACATGAAAAAGTCACCTGAAACGGCTCGCCAACTTTCACCAATGATTTTGGGCTTTCTGCTGCGTGCAGAAGCATTATTTGGCTCGGGTGTTCATGACAACATAATGCAGGATTGATATTAAAGGCTCCTAATTTTTGGGTGCATGTTTCCTTATATGTAATGATGCATAAGGCATTACAGTTTTGCTGTTTCCATTTCAACATCTGAACTGGCTGTGACAGGTTTAGGTCACGTGAGGCATGAAAAAACTGCGATGTAATCACTGCTTTGTTTTAATTCGCTACAACGCTAAAGCCAGCCTGCCTCAATAGTTTGACAACGAATGAAGCAGCAGCGACTGCAGTTTTTGCATTCCTCGCATGACCTAAACGTAGCTGACGCCACAAAGCAGTTGACATTGAAACAGATGAGAGAAAAATTCGATTATAAATTAGCAGCCGTAGGCGAATAAAAGTGATGATCCATGTATTTTAATGTAATGTGCATCACTGCAAAGAATAAATTCCACCAAAATTGAGTGTCTATACTCTTTGAATGCATTGTATGTAAATGTTCCTACTTTGTTTGCTATGTCTGCACATTTTTCAGTCCATTCATGACCATACCTCAGCAAAATCACTAGTGCTCACTTAGCTCACTCACAAAAGTTTGGTCGACTTATGGGTTAAAACAATCACAGAGGCTTGGGCTCACTCAAACTCATTTAGGCTCACGACTCGCCAGTGTTGGCGGTAACGTACTCGTTACCATTTCGGAACTGTAATGGGTAACATTTTTCGGCAACATGAGGTGTCACGTTACTAGTTACTTTTTATTCGAATTGTTCCCCCATCCGCCCCCTTTTTTAGAGAGAAAAAGCACAGAGCACCTAAAGTGATGTTGCAAATAAACAAAATGTGCAGGTGCTCTTTACGACCCTTGTTGTGGCTGGCATGTATGCCAGAAAACACCTGCCCTTGACAACGCACCAAGCTAAAAGAAAAAGAATACCCATAAAGCACGAACACGCATTCACACACTTGCCTTCACCTGCCTCCACTTCGCAAACCACTCGCACACACAACTCTCGGAAGAGCGGAAGCATGCCGAGCATTTTGGAACATCACTTTTCAGAATTACTGTAAATTTGTTGAGAGTTCAGGAATGATTTCTTAGTGAATTTAGAATTGATGAAGTGTCATTTTGTGTTTATAATGTCATATTCAGAAAATGGCTCCACCATGTGCCACAGAGTTATAAGTAGGATACAACTTAAAAAAAACCAGTTCGTTACACTGGGCCGCCATCCACTGCGTCCTGTATTACTCCGGTAGCCGAATATTAAGTGTTTGGCTATATTGAATAATTCATGTACCAAATTTCTAAAGCTCATAATTATTTTCTTGTGATAAGCTTCTTGTTTAGGTAATGAGAAATGTTTAGGCAGCAGACTACTTTTTTGTCGTGGAGGAATTCTGTGTGTGGCAACTGAATGTGGGCGAAGTTTCACTGCAGGCTTAAGTTGTATCAGGCTCCTTTAGGCCACTATAACATTGCTAAGCTCCTGCACATTTGTGCAAAATATTCTCGTTAAATCAGGATTTCCACTAACATCATTTTTTGAGATAGAAGTTTTATGTGAAATATGAGCTTTACAAAAATGTTATCGCGAGTTCTTACAGTGAAGATTCACTGAATAAAATTTATGGCCATGGAGTAACGGCAAAGTAACGTGTGGTACTTTTTTTCGGCAACGGTAACGTGTTGGCTTTTTTTGTGGCTAATGTTGGGCAGTAACGCGTTCCTTTTTTTAGTGTAACGCATAACGTATTTAGTTACTTTTTTCGGTAACGCTTACAACACTGCAACTCACTCACACTCGCCAGTCTTCGAGGTCAACCACTCTTAGCAACTCATGCCTCATCTAGGCTCGCTCACTCATTTCAACTCGCAACTCATTTGGACTCGCAGCTAATCTGGGTTCACTCATTTCAACTAGTGACTCACCTGGACTGACTCACAACTCATCTGCGCTCAGTCATTCGAGCTCACTCTCACGTTTCAACTCACGACTCACCCAGGACTCCCATAAGCTCACAGATAGAACAGCTGAAGAGAGTTGTTAAAAACACTGTGATGCGATGAGCTCTTAACTGCAGCTAGCCTGTAGCCAGGCGTGGCTGAGAGGCCTTTAGCTACCGTTCGCGAGACGCAAAGATCTGAGTCCGCTGCACGTGTTCGGCAACCAATTAAAAAATAGTAAAGAAAGAACTAGAACAACTGCGATACAGCAAGCCACAGCTAATACCAAAGACCAAGCGCGGCGACTAATCAACTTTTCTCGCCTTTTAGTAATGTCCTAGAGTGTAGCAGCCACAAAAATGACACCACGAAACGGTAAAATTGCTCTACATCATCATCTCGACCAAAAGCGTATTCAGTGTTGCAAGTGTGCAGGAAGCGCACATATATGAACGTTACAAACTCGTGCCTAATCGGCATCATGGATTCACTTGGGTTCATGGGAATGTTCAGCCTCGCATTGCTCACATCACGGCCCACACTCTATCGGATTAACCGGGACTCAGATCCTAATCTGAATATGAGGTCACTCTCACCACGACTCGTATCATAATCTGAATGTGAGCCTGGACTCACGACTCAGATCATGATCTGAACGTGACTCCAGACAGACTCACGAAAGCAGTTTGGAGAGCAAATGTTGACACTTCTGAGAGTCTTGTGGTGTATGACCACACATTTCTTGTACCTCCTTTAGTTGCAATAAATCATTTTGAAAACAATGACCAAATCAATTGAAAAACAGAAACCAAAACTCGTTCAACCAACATGTTATGCCTCAAACACTAGTGGGAAAACTGGCACGCATGTTGAATGGTTAATTGCAAGCGATAACCTCGTACGTTAAATGACTGAAAGCAAGACTGACATCTTCTCAATTACAGAGTGAACATCAGCGGGTGGGTAGTTTGTGGCATCGCAAACACAGTGCTGCCCATGTAAATCGCCTTACGTGATGTCACAAAATGGGAAACTAAAATCGACTCATGCTGCAACAAACTGCATGTTGCAAAATACAACACAAAAGATCACGAGATCAAGGAGAAGCCACAGTAAAGTAAACTTTTCAATTCAATCCATGTTTTTGTTTCTTGATGTATATGTACATGAAATTTTCTGAGCATATTTGAAATACTTTTACAACTACTCTCACAAAATTTTACTGTATACCTCCAGACAATTGTTTTCTAATATATATTTTTCCTCTGAACCTCCTGAAAAGGCTGCAGAGTTAAGTGAGGCAGAAGGCTGGTTCGAAATTCAATGCATTTCTACTGGTGTGCTACAGTCAAGCCATTTTTAGAATTTTTCTTCCTATGCACAAATATTGGTTTTGAATTTTTGTTACGCAGTGTCCCTCGACATATCTCGAGCGATGAAAATTTTATGCAAATAATTTAAGCTTCACAAATTTCAAAAACACAGAATTTCCTAACCTGCACCATGGTCCTAGGAGTGCCACGAAACAAACAGTGAAAACAGTTGTGAGGAAATCTGCTCCGCAAGGAGGTATCTCGGCAGAAAACCGTAATGGAGGAAAACGCCCATTCTTCGAGTGTTTTTTCGCAATGCACAGCCGCCATGGTTCACAAAATTTTTTTACAGTACTTCCGGTCATTTCAGCAATGAAACTTTGGGGCAGCATAAAAAACGAGGCATACATGAGGACACAATTATCAAAGTCAGCTTTTTGGCCATTTTTTGGTATCTCAAAGTTGCGTCCTCCCTTAAACAGATGTTATGCTAGTTAACAGTTCACGTATGTGCTGGCTTGCACTGCTATGTGCGATCTAGGAACAACACTGAACAGCATTTAGCCAACACGCATGAAGAGGCATGCTGCACGGCACCACAGATTTTCAGACACAAACTGAGACTAGATCTTTCCTTTATTCTTGCATTCATTTCATAAAACAAGTTTGCAATAAAACAAAAAAAGATCACTGTATGAGCTTGGAAAAGGGGGCGGGACCGGTGGTGGTGGTAGTCTTGTCTAAAGAATGACACAAAAACACCGTTTGCCCGGTAAAGAGGAGTCTCTGCTGGCACATATACTTTGCATGTGGCGGTGAAAGAGAACAACTACGGGATGCTGCGAAGGAAAACTTGTGCATGTTTCGCTACCCTTTGAAAATTTTTGCTGACATTCCATGGAAAGTGTATTGAAAGAAATCTACAGAATGTCATGTAACATCTCTGCAGTGGTGTCGTAGAAAATCAATTGAAAGAAATCCATGGAGTGTTATTTATCATTTCCACAGGTATCATGGAAAGTCAATTAGCAGTATCGTGAAAAATCAATAGAAAGAAATCCACAGAATGTCGTGTACCCTGCGCAAGGTGCAAGAACGCATGTGCATTTCCACATCGATACCACAGCACTCAGTAGATAATGAGCATCTAGCCATCTTATGGAGTGATTCAATAACATGGGTAGGCAGCAGTGTTTTTGAGTAAATTGCATGTTTAGCCCATTATGCAAATGTGTTAATCGTTTTGTTTCTTACTGTTGGCAACATGCAAGAGTGTGCACCACCAACAGTGTGGTGTTTAGCAGACGGTGGTGAAGACGGCCACTTTCATCAGCCTAAGTATAATTGTAAACACAGACAGACAGCAGGATCTTCGGGTAACACATTTTCAATTCATTATGCAAATGTGCTCACAGTTTTACTAGTTCTTAAGTGGAAAAGTACCTCCGATGCCCAAAAAGTTGCTACGTACTACACATCAAACATCAGCAAGAGTTAAACAATTGATAGCAATAATAGCTGTAAGCCACGGCTTCCAGTTATTAACTCTCGCATTTTAAAAACTGTGCAAGTATATTATGATCCACTCCCGCATTCTCATAAAAGAAATTATTCTTATAGAAAATACATTTTCAGGTCATCACTTTTAAACCTAAGTGCAAAACAAGTGCAAAAACCAAACAAATCTGGTGGTACCTCTAAAAAACCTTCGTTTTGCACATTACGAAGAGGCAATAACTTGCTGCCAGGAAAAATCACGTTATGCAATTTGGGAGAACACCAGGCTGCTCACCTTGCTCGAGTCAAAGAGTGAGGATGGGAGTTCTTGCTGGCACACCCATAGGCATTTAACGATGAGTACACTGTAGTGCGATCACATCGTAAAAGTGCTAAAACTTGCCGCAATCTAGGGCATATTTTTTTTTTCTTACCTATGCCTAATCCGCCAAAAGTTCACGGCAAGGACTTGAAAGGGGATAAGAGAGAGCTTGCTACATACCTGCAAAATCGCGCGAGGACATGAGAAGAAGTGCGGAAGGCTAGTTTGAGAGTGTTTCTATGTACATTATGTACAGAATGGCTGCTGCTATGTCGTTTCTTAGTCCTTTTCTCTTTTCACACAAACCAGACGGCACAAGAAAAATAAGAACGCAAGCTAGCATGCAGCACGCGTGGAATCAGAAGCCAGAAACTGTAAAACTGGCTCAGTCAAGCTATAAAGACACAAACAGGGACAACAAAATGACAAAATGAAAACTGAGCAAAAAGCCACTTCCACTTCCAGTCGTCTAAAACTTTCCGGCACAGCACACTGGGAAAGCGCCCAGTGTCTTAGAACGTATAAAAAGCAGACCAATAACACTAAATAAAAAAGAGAATACAAGTATCAAAACTGGTCAAAGCCCTGATTAAGCAAAGTGGCACACAGTGCAGAGGACTCGCATGACAGGACAATCACGAAATTAAGGGCTCGGACATCAACTATACCACACACACAAAAAAAGAGTGTTTAAGAAAGAGAAATCCTTATACGAAACTGGAAATGAAAGACTTCAGTTTTGAACCCTCGTGAACAACACAAGAGCGCGTTCATAAACAGGAAAACGGCGGCTGTGAAAGAAACATTTGCTCCACAATCCGACAGCCACTCAACATGCCTCTGGAAAGCCGCTGACAAACGCTACACTTTCTGAACTCCTCTGCACGGTCAGCGACAGCACACCATGCAGTTGCACTCAAATGCATTCACCGCTATGGTAGCAGTGACTGGATGTAATGACATCGAGGAACTTTGGAAATAAAAAAAAAATCAATTTTAAGAGCAGCTCCAGCTTTGTGGGGTTCTTCATGTCATCAGTTGTAGTGAAACTTTGCCTGCATCCACTTCATGCAGCTTTCAACCATTCGACTGCTCTCGGGAGCTCTTGCAAGGATCGTATTATGCCTAGCACAACCACCTATCTACACCATTTTCAATCAATCAGGCTTGCAATTGAACAATGGGTGGTCGATGACACGTTTCGCAACTTGGAACACACACAAGAGCTAGTATGCACGCCGTACCATTGTCATCACAGCAAGCTCCTTCTCACACTATACTGGACGAAAAAAAAAAAAAGAGAGAGAGAGAGAGACCCTGCCCGCCCGTACGGGATGTCACAAACGGTGATGAGGTCGTGATGGTGGTGGCGGCGCTGCGGGCAGGAACTGTAGTAGTGAGCAGCTGTTTCTTTCTCCTCAGTCGGGGGGGGGGAAGCCCTCGGGGATGACTTTCGCATTCGCTCTCTCATCAGGGAGACATACCATTCATGTTGCTGAAGATGCTGCTGATGTAGAAAGCGACATCCACCGTGTCTCGCTCGGCACGTTTTATGAAGTCATGCTCCTGCAAGGTTCAAGTCGGGTTTGGTTTACTTGTTCAATCATGCTGTTGACCCACACTTTAGATTCAAGGCAGGGAAGGCATGCTGATTAAACGAAATGCAAATGCATGGTAAAAGTTGAAACATGGGGTAATGTTATAAACAATGAACAAATCAAGTGATAATAATTGCAGATACTGCCTTCAAATACCGTCACATGGAAGCTAATGGCACAGAAAGCAATAATACACTTAGGAAACATTACAGAATGGCACACAGTGAACAAGAAGTTGCTCCAATTAAAGTAATGCAAAACAAAGATATGTACTCCATAGCTCTGTTGTGTTAGGTGCTAAGTTTACATTAGAAGTGGTTATTCAACAGGTACCCATCGAATCAACCACACCAGCAACACTTCTTTGAAAGATTAATAATGTTTTGGGAAGTTGCAAACATTATAACAGTAGTTAGCAATTAGACACATGCTCTAAGTGTGATCATCAGTCAGTCTGCTAGAAGGTAAACAGCTCTTACCAGCAGCTGCTTGTACTTGGGGCGTGTGTGGGCGGTCTTGGTGAGACTGCAGAACGGAATAAAAAAAAACATTTTTAAAGACCAAACCAGGCAAAAGAACTCGAATCAGAGGGACAAAAACAATACATTGATTACAACAAATGAGTAGACCGTTTTCTCCCCTTTTTTCTTGTTTTACTATCCCTGGCTGAATGACAGCTTTGGAGTACTGGCTAGTGGTTACCTGCACTTCATCATACTGATAATCAGCTTAGGGGCAGGGCACATCTGATACCAGTGGCATGTCCAGAAACCTCCCTCATGCCACAGCAGTCACAGAATTTTGCACACCATGTTGATTGGCATGATAATGTAGAAGACAGCTTGCACTTTCTTACCCATTGCCACATTACTTATGCACAAGTTTTGCTGTTCCAGTCCTGCATTACTGCTTCTTGCCACAGTTACTTCGCTTGCTTCATCATGATTGCTTTCATTGCGGATTCCATGCGTTTTTTAACCTATTGTCTTTTCTTTTTACTTTTTCACTGGTCTGCTGCTAAAAATGAATTCCTTTGGTTACCAGTACAAGACATCCAAATACAGTCACCAACTGCAGACCTCACTGCTACTACTTTTATTTGCTTACAAAAACAGGAAATTGAGTGAAGAAGATTCTGATTTTGAACAATCTCCACGACTGACAGAACCACTGCAGACACGATGAACGGATCCTCCCCAGTTCGCATGTTTCCACTTTGAAAAGAATTGAAAAAGCTTGCATTCTACAGTAATAACATTACTGCTACTATCTGGGCTGCACTTAGAGGGGGTGCACCAACAACCCGAGCAGAACAGGAGGAGGAGGGGACAAAGGCCAATCCTTTACCAGGTGTTGACGAAGTCGACGAACTCGGCGGTGAAGCAATTTCCGTTCTCGTTGGGGCTGAGCTGCGGCGGGTCCCCCTGCACAACTTGGGTCAGCTGCTCAAAAACGCTGTTCCACTTTGGGTACGGGAACCGCCCCGTGGCCACCTCTATCTGCATGGGGCAAACACGGCACCAGTCAAATTCCAGCAGACCAATCAATGCACTGTTTTCATTTCTTAGATGACAGCTGTGCTATGTTCTCTTTTGCCATCCTGAATTGCCATTTCATACTGATAAGCAAACTCCTCCCTTTTCTAAGTATAAGCTGTCACAAAAACTCAAGAAGCAGTAAAAAAACCTTGTTTCTTCATGGCTTGGATGCACACTGAGAGGTACTATCGAGCTCAATATGAAATTCCACGTGTTCAGAGTGAACCAAATGAGGTTTACACTTTACAGCAAAACCAATGTGCCTTCACAAGAGCACCAAAGTTGCACAAACATTTAGTGTACTTCGTCCTGTGCATCAAAGGCTAAACCAATAAATTTTTCTAGCACCACTGGGCTCGCACTGCTTCGAGAAATGAGCACCTACCACATCTTCTGTATTGCAGCTCATACTGACCATGATAGTGCCTCTCAACACCAGTGCTCAGAGACAGCAGTGCACTGCACCTTTTATGCAATAGAATCCCAACGATACAATTCCAATTACTTAATACAAAATTCAGGACAATACAGTAGAACCTCGATGATACGATTACGGTTGATCCGAACAGTCTATACTATGCAGGATACATCACAATTCGGGATTATACAAACAGTATTTAAAACCGGCACAGATGATACGAACGAGCAACCAACCACGATGCATGCGAGCGGGCCTGCATGGCTGGTCTCGGTGAGGAGAGCCCCCCCCACCACTCCCGCTGCACTGGGAGCACATTGGCTGCTGGGCTTGACTGGCCGGGCCTCTTCTCTTCATATCCTTTAACGTTGGTCAAGATGAGCCACATGGACAATGCCACCCATCTGCTGATTGGCCTGTTGGAAAAGGCATCTTGCAGGCTGCAGGAGCTTGCTGCTGCCGCTGCCACCCCTCCACTGCCCACACCGATACATTCCTTCGTTTACTGGTGCCTAAAATGTTTCATGTAGTGCGATGGCGACTTTGAGAGCCTGCCTAAATGTGACCGGACAAGTACTCTAGCTGAGTGCATGCTGAAGGCTGGATTGTTCACTATCAACATGTCTCGGAGGTGGAAGGCCCTTTCTTTTAAGGAGACACCGTAAATTTTGAAGAAGGGCGGCGAAAACCCAGAGAAAAAAATTGGCTGGAGTTCAACCCGGCTGAACCTAGTTTACAAAACGGAAGCTCGATTAAGCATGGTCAGGCATGGTTTGCTGTGGTTTAACTTTATTGCATGTCAATGATTGTATTGGTTGTTTCCTGAACTTGTAGAAATCTTATCAGATGAACAGCAAGTCACGTGGTTCAGCGCAACAGCAAGGTGAGTGTTGAATCACATTGTTCAACGCAGTTGCGACGACAAGCGAACACCATCGGCTCCATGACGCAGATGCGCCGAGGCATGGCGAATCACATGGTGTGATGTCACAGCCACACCCCTGCTCTGCCGCTTGGTCGTTCTTCGGAGCGACATGGCATTGAGGTTTTGCACAAGAGGAGTAGAGGTTCCGATCTAAAATCATGTCGACTTGGTGAATGAGCTGGGCCTAGTGCTGTCAACAGTCTGTATTATTCTTGGGCAGCGGGTGATTCATCATCATCATCATCATCCGCCCACTACAAGGCAAAGGCCTCTCCCATATCTCTCCAATTTACCCTGTCTTTTGCCAACTGCGCCCACCATATGCCCGCAAACTTCTTAATCTCATCCACCCAACTAACTATCGACCGGCACCTGCTACGCTTGCCTTCTCTTGGAATTCACTCCGTTACCCTCCGGTTATCTCCGGTTATCTTGCCTTCGCATTACATGCCCTGCCCAAGCCCAATTCTTCCTCTTGATTTAGACTAGGATGTCATTAACACGCGTTTGTTCCCTCATCCACTCTGCCCGCTTCCGGTGTCTTAACGTACTGGTAAGCTACAGCTGAAGAATGCCCAGCACTTCAGCATCAATGTGAAGCAAGCAAAGACGGCTACACACATCAAGCCAGAAGAGGTTTTACTGATGTGGTTTCATGAGGTGACGGCAGCCAGTGTCAACGTGGACGGCAGGGTGCTACGGAAAAAGGCTGACGACACAGCACTTTCTCTTGGCATCCAGAATTTCCAAGCATCCGGAGCGTCGCTACACCGCTTCATAGAATGGCAGAGGCTTGTTTATAAAAAAAAATTGCGGAGAAGGCAAGAGGGAACGAGTCGGCTGTTGGCAACTGGATTATTCCACAGCTGGCGCTGACTGCAGGGTACATGCCACACAACGTTTTCATGAAAAACGCTGTTGAGGCAGGTGTCTTCTTCAACCTGACAGGAGATTGTGTGTAAAGGGCCAGGCTTGCCAGGGCGACCAGAAAAGTAAGGAAAGAAATTCTGTATTTTTTTGCTGCAATGTCGATCGATCAAAAAAAAAATGCAGTTCACGGTCATCGGTAAGGCTAAGCCACCGAGATGCTTATCGGCTGGACGTTTACCTCGCTTATATAAAACAAGCAAAGAAAGCTTAGATGACTACAGATTTTTGCCTGTGGTTCTGATCAGCTTAAATCGGGAAATGGCATCTAAGAACAGGAAAGTTTTACTTTTTGTTAATCAGTGCTACGCCCTCCCCAAGCAAATGATATTAAACAATGTCACCGTCATGTTCCTGCCCGCAAACACGAAAAGCCACCTACAGCCACTGGAAGCCGGAATAATCCAGAATGTAACACTCCCATCCTGTCTAGTGAGTGTTCTTGTCCTTGTTTTGTTACGTTATTGTTTTCCTTTAGCTGCCTCTTCACCAACCAGCTCAAACCAAAGTCTTGGTAAAAAACCACTTTAATAAACTTTTAGTGAGGTGACTTCTCGCGAAGATTGATTGTGAAGATTGATCGATCGCAAAGATGTGAAAATGCGGATTAGTCTGCTAGACACTCTTCATATTCTGCCTATGTCTTGGGACAGTGTGACCATGAACACAATAGAGAACTGTTTTCGCAAACATGGACTTCGTCAACGTGGACGGAAATGTTGCAACTGGCAGGCTGAGAACCATTGAAGATTTGATCGATGGAACAAATGACTGTCGCCATCAAACAGCAATGTAGAAGAGGGTGACCCGTTGAAACTCTCAACACCGTTGATGTTTTACGCCGCACCGTAAGCGTCGACAGTATGCGAGATGAAACTGCGGCATGGTTTTATGCTTTTCAAATCAACCCATAAAGGTACGAACAAGTATTACCAACTTTTACAGCCCAGAATAACTGAGTCAAATAAACTGTTTCGTTCTCATGTTCAACTTGACTTGTTTTGGATCACATAAATTCGGGATGATACGAATAATTCCTATTATCTAGATTCTACTTCATGAATGTGCGAAATTCCCTGGGCAGAATGCACTGTGCATTATGGGCAGAATTTCGGATGCTGTAGACGCTCTCCTGTGCCACTACGGATGATACGACCGCACTCTCCAGCACTATGGCGCTGCCTGCACATCACCCACGTCACAATTGCCAGTCGCATGGTATATGCACCGCAAGCAGTGAGCAGTGGCATGGTGCCGTAAATAAATCCCGTCAGCCATAAACAGATGTGCATAAATGCATTTCCAGTGATTCTGCATATGAATTGTGTTAGCTTTGCATTATACGAATATTTTTCTCAACCCCACGATATTCATATCATAGATCCAACCGTAGTTTGAGAAGGTGCATGTTATTCTGATGGCACTGAGAAAACTTCATAGCTCGTGTGCTGTCCAAGCTATTGCAGCCAATCCTAAGAGTCACATACAACACTGCCAACTAACTTATTTTTCAAGATGATATGTTTGCAAGAATAAGAAAGCTGACTTCAAACCAACAAGGACTTACCATACAGAAGGCCACAAAAGTTTTCAGAACAACAAAATTACAACAAATCTTAACTGCTTGGCCCATGCACCCGCAAACGCCTTGTAGCACCATTAGGCAGCAAGGAAATTTAGGTTTTTTGTTATTTAAATGCTCTCAAAACTTTTGTGGGCACCTGTACATCTTCTTAAACACAAACGGTCCCTCCCAAATTTACACTTTAGGGCCACTGCGCAAACTAAACAGCAACTCACAGCCGTGCTGCTTACACATGCGAGATCGCAGCACTCTACAGGATGTCCCTGGCAAGTCTTTCATTAACTTTTAGATACCTACACTTTAGATTGCTTTGCCTTTGCGTGCCACAAGTAAGCATCCACAATTCTTAACAACCAACTAGACGTGATCCAAGCTCAAGCAGCATGGCTTATCTTTTCAAACTATCATTGTACCTCTAGTGTATCAAGCAAGTCGCCCAACTAAGGGTTAATAACACTTGAGTCCCATCACAAAACAGCACACCTATAACCCCTTCATAACAACTATCGCAATGAGAAGCCAAGCGCTAAGGTACTCATTTAACCTTCTTATGCAATATACTGCAACTGGACCACCTATGCAAGATTACACATTTCCATGTCACAGTGACACCTTTTCCAACTGAATTCATTGTTCAGATGTCAACGAAGTATAACTGCCTTCCCTCCTCAATTGATTACAAAATTTTTTCTACTTTCAGATGCTGTATGCAATGTAACAGACTAACAAGCCTCAATATTTGTCTGTTTTTCCACATAACTGTTTATTACTCTTTTCTGTGCTCTAAATGTGATATACGAAATATAACTTAATTCGCTCTCCTTTACAATGCTGTGTACCTTGGGGTACAAATAAATGAAATGAAATGAACAGTTGCTAATTTGCAAGTCCTAGCCCTATGCCACCACCATATTCAACAGACTGAACCTGTCCGTGACAGGAACAGCCTTCTGCTATGCTACAACCACAATGACGGGACTCACCAAGGTAATTCCTAGGCTCCATACATCGGACCGGACGTCATAGCCTATGGCACTGGAAGGATCGATGCGCTCGGGCTGCAAGTGTGGGAAGTTTCAATCAAAATGACGCATGCCTCTCTCAACAATGGTGAAGTCCAACATTCGCCAAGAACATATTTTTCAAAACAATGCATTTGCAAAATAAAGAAAGTGCATAAAAGAGATAAAAGATGGTTTTCACAACCACTGGTAGGAATCAGTGCCCGTCGGGAGCTTAGCTATGGATTAACTAAAAAGACAATGCCCTTATGAGTTACGAACCGCCTCGCCTTATTATTTACTGGAGTTTCAACAGGGCAGCAAATCATACTGTTAGCGATACTTTGTTTGGCCCAGAACGTTTCTGACTCAATGTCTACCTAAGAAGCGATGAAAATATGTGTGTCATATTGAGAAATGTCATGTCAGGTCTGCTGTCATCCAGTGCATTGCTCACGCAGCTAATCCTCTGACATTCCTATCTGCTTCATTGTGCTTTCAGAGCTCTCAGATGCAACTTAAAAACCTGTTTGCTTCATTTTCAGCATGTGCTACATAAAAGCTTAGTTAATTTGAAGACAGTACAATCGGATCTCAGGAATTTGAACTTGAAGGAGACCAAGAATGTGCTCACAACATTACACAGAGTTACCCCGACCACGGTGTCTCTACCACACCTGTTTGTGGCAGTGAAGCATCAATTTGGAATAAAAAGATAGTTTAAAGTAAGCAAGTTTGAATTAACAAGATTCCACTGCGGCAATCAGATGTTATGTTGGGCGATCAGTTTTTCTCTAATATATTGGCATTACACTAATAATAACAATATTATTTATTTAGTCGTGCACAGAATTCAATTCATTTTACTTTTACATGCCAGAAAGTTTAATAAGCTACCTTGGCTTAAAGCTATGAAAAAGACAGCATGATGAGCCCAGGTAGCCACTGACCATCATGACGTTAACCAATCACACCTCTGTTTTCGTTTTAACCTCCTGAGACCCCGCGTGCAACGTATTGCACATTCAGATTTCCGCGCTCTGTAAACAAAATGAGCTGAAATCGAAACCGAAACAGACTCTCCAAGCTCAAGTAGAGACTGGCAGTGCCATCTGTTAGTGTTTCATGCAACCATAGGCGCGAGGTGGCGCTCATGATAACAAACAAAAATGGCGTTTTTCAGTCCGGAGATTTTCTATCGACGCCGCCAAGGTAAATCGTTTTCATATATTTATAAATGCTGTGATGCTCTTGAATATCATTTTACAAGCTCATGAAGGACTAAGGTCCACTTCACAACCGGTATATCTGCCTTCACTTTTCAGTTTTTTTCTTTATTTCACTCGTAACTTCGATGTGCAACAGGTTGCACGTCAGGACAATGTTGACCCTTTGTGACTGCATTTGGCAGAACACGTTATTTTGATTTTCTCTTTCTCGGTGTTGAAATTAACGGTCTGTTTATTGCAAGAAATAATAAAATGTCTCTTTAGATGCCGCCGATGCTTCTGCCCTCGAAATTCTTGAGAGGATTGCGGCAAATGGAGACAATTCCGACTTGGACTTGTCAGACTCGGAAGATCCCCCGGATGGTGTAGAAGTGAACGTCAAATGCGACCGAATTCAAGGTAAAATGTTGTGGACGTCGTTCGTTTTAAAATTTTACTGCACCCAGCTTCTGTCCCTTTATATCAATTGTTATATTTATTGCAGAGGAAGAGGAGCAGGATTGCCACTACGATTCGGACACCGATCTCGATGACAGCGATAACATTGTTCCCAGTCAGCCTACGCCTTCTCGCGAAAGGTGGCCTCGGAAGCAAGCCTATGCATCCGTCCTTCCCCATGTACCTGATGTTCCGTGGTCTACAGCCGACGAAAGAGATGGCTGGTGTGCGAATCAATACTACTCAAGATACATGGATGAGCAGGCATTTGAACTTCTCCACGAAATGACAGAAGTTTCGTACCTTCAGCGCGCAGGACGGTCACTGAACTCATCTCCTGGGGAAATGAAGATTTTCCTTGGAGCTTCATTGCTCATGAGCGCCTTGGGTTATCCTCGAGCGAGAATGTATTGGAGCCAAGGAACGCGTGTCGCCGCCGTAGCCGACAAGATAACGAGGGATCGGTTTTTTCTCATCCGATCGAACCTCAAGGTCGTTAACGACCTCACTGTTTCCGACAAAGATAAAGAAGCCGATCGGCTATGGAAAGTCCGTCCTCTTCTTGACATCATTAGAAACGCTTGCCTCACTCTGCCGCGCTCACCAAACATCTGTGTTGACGAGCAAATTATTCCTTTCACCGGTAAGTGCCCGGTGAAGCAGTTCGTTCCTGGAAAGCCGAACCCGACAGGCCTGAAGAACTTTATCTTGGCAAGCCCTGAAGGCCTTGTGTTAGATTTTGAGATCTTTCAGGGGAAAGGAAGCCTCGCACAAAACAAACTACATGGAATCGGTGCTGCCGTTGTGCTGAAGCTTGCAGCGACTTTACCGTGTGGAAGCTCGCTGTATTTCGACCGATATTTTACCGGAACGCATCTTCTTGAGTCATTGGCTGAAAAGAACCTCAGGGGGACAGGCACAATCATGAAATCACGGCTTCCGAAAGGGCTCAAGCTGAAAGGTGACCGGGAAATGCGTACGGAAGGTCGTGGAGCAATGTCTCAGTGTGTCAGCACTGTCTCTAACATATGCATCACAAACTGGTATGATAACAAACCGATCATATTGGCCTCCACCCACGTGGGTATGGAGCCGGTAAATGAGTGCTCACGATTTTCAAAACAGGAGCGAAAAAAAGTTGCTGTCAAGAGACCAGCAGTTGTCGCAGAGTACAACACTTACATGGGAGGTGTTGATCTCTGTGACAGAATGCTGAGCTACTACCCCACTACCATGCGCACAAAGAAGTGGACGATTCGGACCCTCGTCTTCATGATGGATGTGGGAGTTGTGAACTCTTGGCTGCTTTACAAGCAAGACCACCGAGAGCTGGGCACACCAAGGAAAGACATCATGCAACTGCTGGACTTCAAGCTCGAGCTCGCCCATTTTTTCCTTGCCTCTGACAAGGGGTTTGTCTCAAATGAAAGTGATTTTGAAGCGTTGAAACTGCGGAAGCCAGCAATTGTGCCACTTCCGTCACCATCCGTGCGCACACTGGGTGCGTCACACATGCCGGAGCTCGTGGACCAAAAGTCCGCAAGTAGGTGTCGGAACCCCGGCTGCAGCGAAAGGACAAAGTTCCGATGCTGCAACTGTAATTTATTCTTGTGCTTGACAGCTGGCCGCAACTGCTTCAAAGAGTTTCACAAGAAATGAGACCAGAGCGGTCAATAAAAGCGTGTGTCTATGAAATCATGTTCCATGGTTTTTTTGACAACTTAGTCCCAGTGTGCAATATATTGCACATCTGATAACTTTTTAACGAAGCGTCATAGAAAATAAAGAATAACATCAGAATTATCTGTGTACCCTGATTAACTCAATTATTTAAAAAAATTAACTGGGTTTTACTGCATTATGTCTCGCGTCTCAGGAGGTTAACAGGGATTCTCTCGACCAACACATTCTTGCTACACAATACCACAAAGCCAATGCCACAGAATATGTATTTAGAAACAAAGTTGGAAGCTGTGGTTTTGGCCATTGGAAGTAACGACCACAGCCATGGAAGGGCGCCACTCACCGCCATGTATGGTCGGCAGCCGGCGTCCCGCGTCTTGGCAATGGAGTCCACCAGCTGGCCACTGATGCCAAAGTCACAGAGCTTGATGTTGCCCCTTCGGTCCAAGAGGATGTTGCTCGGCTTCACATCTGCACCAGCATGATCGGAAGAAACTCCCCAGAGTCACAAATGTTGAAGTCCAGTACCTGATGCATTGTGTTTCCCGTTTGCTTCAGATGAACATACAGTGTCTCATATTGCTACATGCTTAGTTTGGTCCAAGACCATTTTCCAAGCATTTTAACCCAGAAAAGCCAAGCACTAGGCCGGGGGAAATTTTGTACCCATTGGAAAGCCAGTGGGCATCCGGCAGCATTGGGGATCGAACCCAAAACCCCTCGAATGTGAAATGAGAGGTGAATGCTCTACCACAAGGCCATCGAACAAGGCCACCAATTTTTGCAGTGTAATGCATGTTGCAAACAGATCTGCTCAACTTTAGAACTGTTTAAATTTAGTGCCAAATAGGTGGTGCCTGTCTCTGAGTTCATTACATTTACCTTTTCGCTGTTTTCGTATTTCACTTGTAACACCAGTCCTATCTTGGTCCTGACAGGACCAGTAGGATCTCTAATAAATAGGGGTATGCAAATATTGTAATTTTCAAATATGAATTAAATATCTGTTCAGTATGAAATAAATATTTCTGGAAGAGATAAACAAGCTAATGTTGGTGCCACTATACCGTATTTACTCGCGTAATTTGTGCACCCCTAATTTATAACCCGAATTTTTTTTTAAAAAGAAACTTTTACTCTCATATTTTACGCTCCCTACTGCGCCAGAATACAAGCATGCACACAGTTGCACACAAGGCAGGCGTAGGAATATTGGAGTCGCCGTGTGCATCTGAGAAAGCTGTGAGCGGTGAGGAGATGAACAGCACAGCGTTTACCCGACTCACTTGCGCTGGCGGACGCTTTCCCGGATGAAAAATTGCCAGAGCAAACTTCTGGTAATCTCCAGCTCATGACAGGATCCGGAACTGCTGAACCGTTTGATGTTCGGTTTACCGCTAGTAAGCCGGGCCATATATATGTGACAGTGCCGTTTTATCGCCTCTTAGCTCCATTTGACTCTGACTGCTGCCTTTGCGACTATACCGCTGCAGGTTTATTGCTTGCAGAAACTCAAAAAGACAGCAGGCGGCATGTCACTGCAGGAAGCATGTCGCACTTTGCCGCTACAGGAGAACAGAACCATATGTTGCTGGCATGCTTGCACCATGTCGCAAAACTTCTTTGAAGATTTCGAGCAACTGTATTTCTGGCACATCGTCCAACGTATCCATTTTGAGGCACATGTGACCCCTGCTTAAAGCACAGTGACGGGAGCGAATGTGCACCTTGTCAATGCCAAAATGTCTCTTGGCAGCACGAATTTAGTATGAATTTTCACAGGACGCAAAACAGGAACGTTTTTATAACGTTTAGGAAAAAAAATTGTGCATTTCAACAGCCAGAATAGCGAATGTGTTTATTACACAAATCATCCACTTTGCAAGATTTTCAATGTACGACGGTTTTGCAAAGTTCCCTGAAATACATGTAATCCAGGTTCTACTGTACACCCCTTTGCTGTTTCCTAGCTTCCCATAACATACTAGGTCTTTCGACCGACTGCTGTAGTTTAGTGCTTCCTCTACATTCACGATGAAATGAAGCTCTAATGCAAAAAGCTATTTCCTTAGGCCCTCAATATTAGCTGACATGCAACACAGATTGAAAACTTGTTTTCATTTGACACTAAAGGAATCAGAATTGTAATGCCAATGGGTAGTAATACGAAAGTGGAAGACAATCATCATGCTTTTGCGTCATTCTTTGTCGACAAAGAATTGCCCCAGGCTTTTTTCCCACAACGTCACAATCTTCCGTACATAAAAGAGTGCATAAAACAATGCATACCTCTGTGTATGATGTTCAGTTTGTCTTTGAGGTAATCCAGAGCCTTGACAGTCTGCGCAAGAAAACAAGGGAAGAGTCTTCTGTGAGAGGTGAATATAGATACGCTCACTTTCTTTGTTGGGAAGATTTTAACATGTCGTCAAAAAGAGTGCAGTACTTCAACTGACACTGAGGCAGTCTTGAATTTTAAACTCAGCCACAACAAGTAAGCACGGTGCATGGCAACACTGACATCCTCACACCTCTCAGTGTTTTACACACAGCACAGGAAGCCAGAGGAAATGACCAGTTCAGATGCTAACAGCACCCTGTCATGTTCCATGTGACATTCGCAGTAATACAGGACAGCCTATGTCTGCCGCTATGGACGAAGGTGGCGCTGGAGAACCATCTTGAGGTTAGGTTACACGCAACATACCGTATTACGCGCATAATTTGTGCTCTCGCGTAATTTGCGCACCCTTAACTTATCACCTGGGTTTATAAAAAAAAAAATTTTACTCGCATATTTTACTCACCGTGCTGCGCTAGACAGCCATCATGCACGCGGGCTCTGCCCTATGGCTCTACCCAGTAGCATTCGGCTAATCCGTGTGTGTGTTCGGAAGGCTTTTTGAATCTTTTGTGCACTGGGCATTCATGGTGGCGTCAGGGGCCACTGTTACAATCGCGGCGGCACCAGCGGCACTGCCACTCGGAACGGCCGGCAGCGCTTCCGGTGAGGATCGGCAGCTGATAGAAGAGCCAACACCGCTGTTTGTTTGGCTGATGCATATGACTCGACTGCTGGCTACGCTTTTCTTGGTGGCTCTGATGGCTTGTGTTTGGTTGTTCGGTCGTGTCTTGCAATGGGATGTCACAACTATATGGCAAGTTTCAAACTGCTTGTCAGTGCCTTATCGCGGCATGGAGCGGTGAAGCCAGCGAGAATAACTGCGTGTGCACAAGTTTGCCCATAGACGACAATCGTTGTGTCGGCAAACTTGTGCGCACCTGGCAATTCTCGCTGGCTTAGCCGCTCCGCGCCGTGATAAGGCGCTGACAAGCGGTTTGGTCGACGCTCGTGCGGTACTGTTAAAGAATTGTGTGGTGTGATAATTGATTTATTGATTTGAGGTTGCTTTCCCGGACAAAGTTACGAAAGCAAACTTACGGAATCCGGAACTACCGAACAATTGGCTGGGCCGCAAGTGATGACGCTGTTTTAGCGTCTTATTGAGCTTCGTGCATGCACCTTCATGCCATCCCGCAAAGGGGGGGTGGCCAGCGTTGGGTGCGGGTCCGGGTGCTAGCGTATACGCGGCAACATACACTATACCTATATTGCACATTACGACCTTTGTGGAGTTTTTTTAAGTCGCGCTTGCGAAATCCCCGCATAATTTGCGCACCCCCTTCATGGAGCCCTAATTTTTGAATAAAAAGTGAGCAAATTATGCGCGTAAATATGGTAAATACACCTGAAAATAGAAGATTAGACAGCCATCACAAGTGGCTCAGTTGGTAGAGCACCATACGTGAAATACGGAGGCCGTGGGTTTGTATCCTATTGGTGACATGAGGTTTTTTTATTTACTTCTATTATCAATTACGTTTAAGCCATAAAGTGATTACATCACTAATTTCCCAATAAAACACCACAAACCAGAAAAAAGTTACCCTATGCTTTTCTTGGTTCCGATGCCTGTTGACTTCCTTCACGTGCAAGTCTTAACAAGCCCCACATTACCCTACCCTTGTCTGCTCCCGACGATGAGGATAGAATCAATGCTCACAGCAACTGTGATCTTCCCAAGGATAGCCTCGGGTATGCGTTGGTGCTGCTTTTCATAGACAAATTTGTAGAACTTGTCCAGGGATGTGTCCATTATTTCCATACAGATCCAACAGTCACCCTACAAAAGAAAAAGGAACAAATTTGATACAAGCTTAACACTAGAATACCACTTATGACGCTAAAAAGGTGGTTGTTCTTAAAGAAGTCAGGATTTCACAGCTACAAACTAATGCAGCTGCATTTGCAAGCAGCGGTTTAATGTTTAAGTGAATAGACTAGTATTAAGCTGTCAAACAAGATTACTAAGAATGCTTGTGGTATACTTGCAGCACATTTAAGTACACTACCAATTCTAGCCTTAGTGCTCAAGCTCAGCTGAAAGCATAGGAGGCTTAGTTCACGTACGTCAGACCAAAATTGAATGGCCACCTAAATTTGTGAAGGCTGTGAGCAGAAACCTTTCAAAGTAGATAAATATGGATCAAGGAGCACGTGCTCACACCAAAAAGCCTAGAACAGGCATTGGCCGTTTGCTTTTCTCTCTGCCTTTCCATACATCTGCACCATGGAGGAAAAAATAAACAAACAGAACTAAACCGTACCTCCTTGAAGATGGCCCCATAAAACTGGACGATGTAGGGGCAGTCGTTGCTCTTCATCACAACCTCGAGATCCATCAACAACTCCTTCTGCTCCCTCTCGTCCACCGTGGAACGGATGCGCTGCATGGACCCATAAGCTGTTAGCACAGTCATGTGCCTCGACCCAAGAATGCAGATTCAGTGCAGTCAAGACAAACGCTGCAAATTTCATCACTTTTCAAGTGATGAAATTGTGTGACTCGCATGATTCAAATGCACTAGCCTGTATGCTGTTGCCTAATCACCTTTGAATGCCATGCTAATCTTTTGCCACAGTGGCTCAGCCACTATGAAATTTGCCTGCTCAACCCAAGGCAACAAGGTAATATCCTGGCCACGGTGGTGACATATTGATGGAGACAAAATGCAAAAAAAAAATGCACATGCCGAGTAATGTTGCTGCGGTTAAAGAACCTTCCTGTGGTTGAAATAAATCAGGTGCCGTCCACTACAGCATAACCCATAACCCACATGCAGCCTTGAGACATTAAATCCTACACACCAGTACAGCACACCATAAATTTCACCCAGGTATACTTAATGCTTTGCTTCTTCAAATAGACTAGCCCATGTTTGTACAAGTTGTATAACCATTTTTGAGCTCCGTTCCGACTTTCAGCATTTATCAAGTTCATTCGCAAGAGATTTCGTAAAACTATACTTCTCTTTCTGAAATCACGAAACAAACCTTTGAAAATCATGCCCCGTGGTGGCAAGCTGCAGGGTTTGTGAAAGAACAAAAATGACACTTTCAAAGCGCCCATTGCTCTCTTAAAGCCTTTCACAGGCTGTTCATGTCAATATAAAAAATTAAAATGTAGCCAGTCAGAACATTTGCTATTTGTTGAGCATATATATTTAGTGAATGTTTTCACGGATGACACATTAAACAAAACTAAGCTTCACGGCATAAAATGAAGATTTAGAGCCAATGTACTTCAGTTTGATCAGAGCAATGAGAGCTGAGAAGCCTTTCTCAACTTTGAGAAAGCATTAGAGGCTTCCCAGAAATATTCCAGAACCTTCTAGAAAAATAATCATCAGCACTAGAAACTTCTGAGAAGCATCGACCTTAGTAACCCGTAGCTTCGTACAATGCACAGCAGCTACAGCTATGCGTTTCATTTGCATCAGCTCTGGCACACGCACAAAGAAAACGAAACATCAAGCCAACCTTGACGGCCATCTCCAGCTTGCTCTTCTGGTGCACCATTTTGTTGACGGTACCAAAAGCGCCGCGTCCGATCTCTCCGAGATCAGTCAAATCATCTGCAGTGAAATCGTATATCTGTAAGAGAAATAAATTCAAGTGAACACCCACCCCTGCAGCACATCACAAAATCCAATGTCTGAAGGCACTGCTTGAAATGCAGGATTTGATAAACCTGTCACCCTTGGTTCCCAATCACCTGGTTCCCAATGCACTCATGATTTTCATGCTCACCAAAATAGAAAATGCAAAATTTGAGCAGAACCCTGAAGCAAGCATTAGCAAAATGGTAAAAAGCAAACTTTGAGCACAAGCCCACAGGGACGTTTTTTTCTCCTTCCCGTCAGTCTTTGTCACCCCCTAACTGTCCTTTCTCGCTGCCTTCGCATTGCGGCACATCATCCTCTGTGCTGCCGTAGCCACAGGCCCTCAAAGATGCCGTAGCCATTTTTGGTCTAGAACAGCAGCAAAGAAGCCCATAAAACAGGCAATGGAGCATGCGAAAACAGCAAAAAGCAGAGCAAAGTATTTGGGCCTAACATCTACACCAGTATACCGACTGCCAATGACTTGACTCGGTTTTCGTGAAAAAAGGTACGTATTAAAATGGGGTAAATGCAGTATGATGGACACTGGAGGCCCCGTTAATAATCAGTGAACAGCTCACCTCCTGGGGCGATATCTTGAGCTTTCCTGATGAGTGAATCTTGGGCGGTAGCCACGCGCGTTCACTGTGTCAAAAACGAAAATTGAAATATTGGCATCAATGAGAATTTACACTATCAAGAGCTTGCCGGCAAGTCCTCAGCAAGCAACAATGCATCCAGCGTGACAGCCCTAGATAAGCATGATCACAAAAAATGAAAATTTGCACAGTGACCATTCTCCGCCTCACAAGTTCCCTGTCAGGCAACGTTGCACAAGACAACATCACTCAGCAAATGCAGCTTACAGGTCCTCATGACCCATACTTCAATCTCGTCTTCTCATTTTGAGCGTGTTATACATGCATAGAAATCTTTATTTGGTTAAAGTGACCTTCTCTCAGCACAAGGCCAATTCTCTGTTGGCACTTAATTTAAGAGCACAGGATAAGAATTATGAGAGTTATGTCACAGTGACAGAGGTGAAGTGCACACTCCTGAGCACTCTGGAAGGGTCAGATTGCGCTGCTCTGTGAAACATCTAGATAAAAGAAGGTTCGTCCTCCTAAAAGCTATGTGATGTCTCTGCCAGTTCCACAGCAAAGATCACATGAAAACTTGATGCATCACTCAGTTTACAATATGGTATGAATGTCTTATCTTTCTTTTATGACCAGAAAAGGAGAGAAACCCAACAAATGAAAGCACGGCTTACAAATGTACGCACAGTTATGATGGGCAAAGGAAGCATTTGCAAGCTCACACAATTGAGAAGGCAGTGCACACACACATATAAAATGTATCAGGCACGGAGTAGCACACTATTTTCATGTTCTCATCAATATCACACGATTCTGATCCTTCAAAAATGCGTTTCTTTAACCAAATGGATATGACCACGTCACATACATTCCAGTACAGAAACGAACACTTTGTGCTCAAATGAATGCGCAAGCTATGCTTTATCTGGTTGATACCTTAGCTGTTAATTTAGTTTTATTACTAAGTGTTCACATTACTGTTTTTCTTCTTTAAGAAACAGACCGCCTCTTTCACATTTATAGAAAACTGCACATATATCTTCAATAACCACTTCAGCCTTGTGTCTGATGCCCACATATTGCTGTTCACTGCGGTGCTTGAACTGCAAGGCAAGGTTACACTCTTGAAAAGAGCACTTACCAAGAAAGAATCGAATCACAACAATTCGAGACTACCACCGCCCAACGAAGAACTGGACATCACGCTGTGCTAACTGCTCCCAGGAAAAAGACCATGTCGGTTACAAGTGCACGAAAGCTTCCTCGAGTTGCACTCACGTTCGCACGGGGTAATTGAATCCCGGTATGCCAGAGGGAAGCTTGCTGGTATTGCCCAGGTGTTTCTTGGAACCACTTCCAAAGGACAGCCTAAGTTGATCCCGCCCCGTGGAACGACTGTGCATATCGCGGGCTGCCGAGACAAAACACGACATACACGGCACGGTGAAGAACACGACGCTGGGCTAGTCTGTGCGTTGTGACGCAAGTAATTGCAGAGCAGGAACAAAGATAAGGTCAAGAAAGCGCAAGTGAGGCCGCTTTCTTGTCCTTGTCTCCGCATTATATATTTTTTTTACCGCACGCGTGACGCCTGAGAAGTTGCACACGCGGGCGCAGCAACCGAACACTCTACTCAAAAGTGCCGTCCCACACAACGAGCTGAGACATCTATATCGCTTTCCTTCGCACACACCTTAATCCTCAAAGGCCAGATCGACTTCTGGCGCCTCTAAAACAAATGTTCAAACACTGGTAAACAAACACGTCTCCTTTTCGTTTCATGTAGAAGGTTAGCAGAAATGAGATAAATGCTTCACCCAGTCATGCGATCGGAGACATCTGCCGCAATATCCTTCACTTAACCGAGATTTTGTTCAACAAACACCAGGCTGACTGTAGACGGTATGGTTACAGAAGCTTTCTCTTCAGTACGCGATAACTTTTCCGTTTTCCAGAGCGCGTTCAAAGTACAAGTAACAGCACGCGCACGTCCCCGAATGATTCGACGCATTCCGTTGTGCATGGAGAGACGGTACGGCCTTCTTCGGAGAGCGATCGAAGCAATCCAACAGCGAAGGCGGGCTGAGCTACAGCCCCGAGCACTTCGTTAAGCATGCAGAACCATCCGAGCGGACCCGCGCGTACGAAAACGGCCGTAGCTATCGCTCCCGGCCGTACTTACAGGGATTTATCCGCGAAATCCCGCGTTGCTGATCCGCCATTTTACCACTGACTGCCGCTTCGCTCGGATCACGGATGCATGGAAATCGGATTTCAGGAGCGCGCGCTCTTCTCGCTGTCTCCTCAGGACGACGTGAACAGGCCTCGGTGGTGCGGGTGCGCTGTTTTTCCGGGTTTCCGCGCTACAGATTAGCTGACATGATCCCGGAGCTGGCGTAGCAGTCGTCGAGGGGGCCCTCCCGCGGGGCCATAGCAGCAGTAGGCGGCACGAACGCGCCACGCACAGACGCACGCACGCAATCGTACCTACGCGCGCGCGCTCTTTCACAAAATGGCCGAGCCGCCTGGCCTATTTGTTGATTGTTCTTAACGGGTTCGTTATAATATTCCAGTAAGCTGTCACTCCGCTGGTTTGTAGTAAAGCATGTCAAATGCTACTGCTCCTATGAGGGAACTCTAATTTTGAAATTTTATACTATTTCTCCTTTTATTATATTTTTGTGAATACCATTTTAATATGGCGACAGTGCATGTACTACTTTGTTAATTAGCTGTCCACTTTATTTTATTGCCTTTTAAAATGTATGCTCGAATGCGGATTTTCAGCGATTTTATTCAGAGAGCACTTTGTGTAAAAACGAAAAGGCTTGAAATGTTAATTATATTAACTTTCAGTTACTCTCTTGATAGATACCGAATTTGTGACCAACGAAAGTGCGAATTCGAGCCGCTTTTGCGCATCGGCAGCCGTTAGTTGTTGTGCGCGTTTAGTTCTTGTTTAGAGCTCGGTTGAGTTAAGAGCTAATCGCGTGTTGTGTTGCGATAAATCGGCCGCCACTTGTGCCACAAAAGTGTCCAAAGGGACATAATCGTCGTAAACACCATAGAAGGGGACTGTGACAGCGTTTCACTTCCGCCGCGACGCTCAGGAAGAAAAGTTTGACCGGCAGCATGTGACGCGAGATCCACAGCTGCGCCGCACGGTTGTCTCGGTATCTGTTTTTTTTTGTTTTCTTGGGTGGCAATTTTGCTTTCATTCTCGGCCGCACTTATCTGCTCTAGGCGTGCCGTGACCCTACCGATCACCGTGCAGCGTTAAATTCTTCACGTGTATGTCCTTTGCGCACTGCACCAAGCTTGCCGTCAGGTGTGGTTTCCGCTCTTTTCCGCGATTTTCCCTGACTGCTATGCCGAGCACCGTTCAGAAGTCGTTCCAGCCTTACCACATCACCGAGGAGGAGCCAGCGATGACTGCGACCGCCGATTTCAGGTTTCGCGCTCGCAACAGGACCTACGAGGGTCTCACGAAAGGTGAGAAGGAGCGTTTCGTGCAGACTTAGCATTTTCTCATCGCGCTGCGTTTGTTTATTTGCGTGCTGTGATGTCGTTTTCTAGGTATTGAGATACTCTCGCGTTGCCCCTCTTGTTGTTTCGGAACGCATGCGTTGCCGATCGCAAGATCGGTCGGGAAAACTTTGCAGTTCGTGCACGCCTCAACCTGCAGAACCGCGTTGGAGCAGCCGTACGTACGTAGTGATCGTTGTGCATACTATATACAGTGATCGTAGCCTGAGCTAATTAAAACGAACCTTCTCGTACAACTTTCTAAGTGTAATGGCAGCGGAAACAGCTGCGTGGTTTTCGCAAACCATCTGCAGTTCACCAGGAGATGTGCCTGGTTTAGCTACGGGCTCTTGTCCATAAATTGCTCGCTGTTTTTGTCACTAGTTACCGTTATTTGTGGTAAGCACGATTGTCAGCAATATGCTACATCTCCTGCAATGCTTCTCCATGCATTGATTTCATATCATTGTAAACACTGGACATTAATTGGACCTTTAGCTAGCAGCTATGTGTTAGTTATTTTTGCCAGCATTCGCTTTATTCGCACGTCAGCTGTGCGAGAGAAGTGGTTTCTTGAGAAGTCTAGATATAGGAGAATCCAGGAAATGAGTAGGAGCTTTTGACTGGCTTCTTCCAGTCAAGCTTGAGGGTATTAGTAAGCACTGGCAAAATACAGAAAGGTACGAACACACAGGACGAAGCTCTTCTAACAACTGTTTATTGTCTGAAGGAACATGAGTATATACACATATCAACGTCATATCATACGCAGAAGAGGGAAGAGCGCAGCATGTTAACATGAGTAATAAGAAAGAAGAAAAAACGAAAAATCGAAAACGATCAGTGCATGCACTTACAACATGCCTAGGATTACTGCATTAATCCCTTTCCGTATTTTGCTGCTTACCAATACCCTCAAGGATGTATTTCCAACTATCCCCAGTAGCAGCTCTTTTGACCTTAACTTTCAGTCAAGAGATGAGACAAAGTGCAGAATGAGTTGTCATTAAAAAAATGGAGTCTCTTGCAAGGAGGAGTCGTCTTCTGTGCACCCCTGCTCAGAAGATTTTCTGGTAATGCCCCCATGTTTGTGTTTGAATGGCTTAAAATGAACAGAGAAAAATGCACAGGTAGGATACGATGTGACAAATCTGTAATGGCGTTATTGGTTTTATGTACATTTCGCTTTTACATTTATTGCTTCCCCATTGCACCTTTGCATCTCTTCATTATTTATTTATTTATTTTATTTATTTAAATACCCTAGAGGCCCAATGCGGGCATTACATAGGGGGGATTCATCAAAGAAAACTTGACAAATATACAACACAGCATATAAACGGCTAAAGACAGAAATAAACAAGTCAAGAAGCCAGGTACAAATTAATGGGGGGAATGGCTAGGAACAGGCACTGAAAAAATGCACATGTAGCAAATCCCACAAAACAAAACAAAAGTCGCACCTTCAGAAGTTACAAAACATTGCATCTAACATTTCATGGAATGTTATGGCCTACACGCACACACTGAAGCAAACAAAAAAAACCGCACACCATTCTACATTGGAATTTACAAAGTATGACCAAAGAGCTGTTTGAAATGATGGTGTTCCAGCAATAGCCGCAATGCGAGAAGGAAGCGAATTCCACTCTTCAGTAGCTAGTACCAAAGGTGAGTATTTGTGTCGTTCTGTCCGAGCGAAAATGGGTTTAGTCTTCTTCGTACGGTCTACGCGAGCCGATGTGTGCGGTGCCGGGAGTGGTGCCATGTGCCATAGTTATTCAGCAGTGAATGCCAGAGCAAAATCTGGTGTGGTGCTGTGTTCTCTGCTAGGAAAATAGGTCAGCCAAAACCGATAATGCCTCATTGCTGGCTGTTTTTAATGCATTAGAACTCCCATTTGTGCAAAAAGTTTCCGGCATTTGAAGCCTGGGGGAGAGGAGGCAAGGCAGAGAAAGGGCAAGTTGCAATGGGAGGCGACGGATGGCAAGAGGGAAACTGTGACCACCAATCGCATTCGAGCGGTGGGAAGAGTGGCAAGGGGGTACAGCCCACTATGATTGCTGAATTGGATATGGAGAAGGGGTACAGTGTGTCACACGTGATTGATGGACTGGATCCCGCCACTGTTATGGGAACAGTAATGCTAACACATACTCTGCTTCATGAGTCGCATTGATTGTCTGCGACTTTTTTTTTTCTCCCAGACAACACAACATCCCCTGGACGTCCTGATGATTACTTTTTGAGGACATTGCATTGTCCTGAGGATGTCCTCTTCTGATCCTCAACAAGTCCTCACCTAGTCCTGTTTGGCCTTAGTGTGTCCTCAGGACGTCCTCAAATTTCCTCTAAAGGATTTTCTTAGTCTGTTTTCAGGATGTCCAGTTGCAATTTAGCCCAGAGAATGTGCATTATTATTTGCTTAATTTTTGTGGGCAGTGTGCACAGAGGTTGTGAAGCAGCTTTCTTTTTGTTTGTTTTGTTTTGGACTCTGGCAAAAAATTTTATGAAAGTTTCGCCATGCTGAACAAGTGACTGGTTTGTTCACCGCATTATTTGGTGCCTACAGGTTGTTCTTCGTGCAATCTTTTCATACGTCGATGACTGTATACTATAACTCTTTCTGGAGTTAAATTCTGCTGCCTGTTAGAAAAGCCACTCAAAGGAGTGGCCCAAATATGTGAACAATCCAACCCCATCAGAAGCACGCAGTACATGAGACCAAGTTTAAAAGCAAAAGATTTCTTAAGATATCTCCTCAAGGCATACAGTTTTTTGAGTGACAATGGTTTCCTTCGTTATATCACTGTTGTACTCAAATATATTTTATAAAACCTCCAGTTCTCAAGTATGAAAGCCGAGTATGATAGTTCAATGCCATCATATTGTCCTGCGATAGGAAATTTGTAGGACGTGAGGAATTTTCATCCTCGAGCCGTTTAACAAAGTACAAACTGAGGACATCCTCATGAGGACATTTGGCTGTGATGCACTAAAAAAGTACTCGGAATGTCCTGTTTGGGATGAGGACGTCCTCAGTACATTTAGTGTTGTCTGTGCTTTCTTCAATTTTGTAGGCAATACTGGCAGGGTTGCCATAGAAGCAAAGGCATGTGTTAGAACTAAAAGCATTCGTAGTACCAGTGGGGCGGATTCTAACAAGAGCTTAGTATCTGAAATGATGTAGCTGGGTCACTGCTACATTACTGCTGCTTTATTGGAATGCTTGCAGAGTTTCTTGTGCTGATTTATCATTTTCTTTCAAGGAACTGTTTAGGTGAGGATTTTTCTTTTTAACTCCTGTTTGCTGCCGCAGAGACAGAGGGCCAGTGGAAAGGCCCGTTCTTCTTCATTCAGGCAGCAGACACGCAGTTTGGCATGATCGAGAGCTACCTGGAGAAGAAGCCAAACCCCCGATGGGACAAAGAGATAGCATTGACCGAGAAGGCTGTTGAGGCAGTCAACCAGATGGAGCCCAAACCACGCTTCTTCGTCGTCTGTGGAGACCTGGTGGATGCCATGCCTGGTGAGCACGCAGTGAATCCTCAAGATAACTATGTAATGAACACAGCTCGAAACCTCACAATTATAGCGCAGTGTATGTGACTAAAGGATCTTACTTTCATACTAAGTTGGCCTCTCTCGAGGCCAGCTCTTATTTTGAGTGCTTCCAAGTTTCAAACTGAAGTTGTACAAATTAGACACCTTGCTTTAGTTACCTCTTTGCCAGTTCTCGCTCAGTGTAATTTTAGCTTGGCACTTTTTCAAACAAGCACTGTGTATGGAGGGCCCAGTGCAGACAAAAGAAACAGTGGGATGAGTACACTTCCACAGAACTTCCACTGCAGGGCGAAGGCCTTTCCCCTGTCTCTCCAATTAACCCTGTCCTTTGCCAGCTGCGGCCACCGTATGCCTGCAAACTTCTTAATCTCATCCGCTGAGCACTGTAAGAAATGTAGCAACACTTGCACTCCAGCTTTCAGCCAATGTGCCATTATTTGGAAAGGACAGCAAGGCATAATATCCAGGGAGATAATCAAAGCCCTCGACATTCGTCTTTGCAAGTTATCAGTGTGTAAGCACACAATCTCTCTGTTTATCCAAGAAAGAGCTAGAGTTCCCGACTTGGCTGAGCTTGTGTTGCAAGTCCGGTCACCTGCTTCATGATGCTTTGGTTTTAATCAGTACGTTTCCTCTATCAGTCCGTATTCGACCCTTCGAACTCTTTAATCACTAATGTTTTGTTGCTTTTATTCCATTTAGCCCGTCCCTTCTGGCTTCATTCCGGTTTTACTGGTTTTTGCTGTTTCTTTTTTTCCCGTGACAGCCCCTATCACCTTATGGCTTTTATTCCTTCGAAGTTCATGTTTTATTTGCTGACATCACTACACCAAAATCTGGAAACTGCGCAGCATTCCCTGGATGCATAGTGAGGTGTTAGGTTGTTTGCAACACCACTGGCTGGCCAGGTGAATGCAGCTACTAATGACTGCATTCAAATGTGTGAGAGACAATTCTCCATCAGTGCTCCAGCAACATGCTGTTTACATACTGACTAATCTTACCGTTATGTCCCATCCATGCCATTAATGTCAGATGCTGCACTTTTCATTTGTTATCCTGCACAGTCATAATTCGCTATTCGCTCACATGTGCTTCTTGAACCACTCAACGTGCACGCAAGGGTTTTGCCGCTATTGTCTGTGGCATCATTCAGTGGCCACTTGAGGCATCATGTGTTGGTAAAAACCAAGCTTCGGGTTTGGTTTCCAGTATTTCACCGTTTTGAAATTGTTTTTTCCCCTCACTTTCAAAATCAGTTTGTTGTGAGGATGACTAAGGAACTCCCAGGATTATACTAATGCACTCATCAACCTTAAATGTCAAAGAATCTCCCCAGAGTTGCCCTCCAGTTTTTACGGCCAGTTTGAGTGCATTGAGTGAAATATTTTGCTTGCAACTATTGTTGGCACAGCTTCATGTCCTTTGCCCGCCCATTGGACTGCAGGGAACGCAGACAAGGCAGCCCAGGAGGAGGACTTCAGGCGGGTCTTTTCAAAGATGAGCAGTGATGTGCCGCTTGTCTGCATTTGTGGCAACCATGACATTGGCAACCAGCCGACGGTCGCCAGCGTTGCCGGTTACAGGGCCAGCTTCGGCGATGACTACTTCACCTTCTGGTGTGGTGGCGTCATGTGCATTGTGCTCAACTCACAGTTCTACGAGGATCCTTCCCTGGTGAGCAAGTAGGGGTTTCCACAAAGTTTTCACAAAGTGAAGCCTTTTCAGCGTGCCCACTCTTTTCTGTTTCGCACAGCTCACGGCATATCCACTCAGTCACACGGTTTTATGGGTCGGACAGAAATTGTATTTTGCGTCTCATCAGAGATACTCACATTTCACAGATCATCAGCAAGTTAAATGCTGCAGCTGGTTGCTGCGGTTGCACGCGCGACCTCCAACGTGGCAAATGCCACGCTGGCCACTAGCACCCCTTGCAGATGACGTCACGTGAATACCTCCTATAGGCAATTTTTATTGTAATCAAGTTCAACTGTATCTTTTGTTAGTGTATGATATTCAGTTATGTTTTTGCCATGGGAAAACATCTAGAAACACATTTATGTCATTTTTGATACCTGCATTCTTTCTGCCTCTGGTTTGCATTATGTGGCCATGCCATTTTCAGTGGCATGGCTTCTGTGGAACGAAAAAGGTTCAGCTGGTTCTGGCTAATGAAAAAGGTTCAGCTTAAGTTGAGTACAATGCAGAGAGCTATGGATAGAAAAATTATAGGTGTAGCGCGTTAAGAGATTGTAAGCGGGCAGAGTTGGTGAAGGAACAAACGTGGGTTAATGACATCCTAGTCGAAATCAAGAGGAAGAAATGGGCTTGGGCAGGGCATGCAATGCAAAGGCAAGATAACCTCTTGTCCTTAAGGGTAACGGAGTGGATTCGAAGGCAAGCATAGCAGGGGGTGGCAGACAGTTAGATGGGCAGATGAAATTAAACAGTTTGCGGGGATACGGTGGCTGCAACTGGCCAGGGTTAATTGGAGAGACACGGGAGAGTCTTCACCCTGCAGTGGGTGCAGTCAGGCTGATGATGATGATGATGAGGCTTCTGCTAGACATATCGTTCTCACCTAGCAGCATTTTTTAAGAAATGCAGAGCTCTCCAATGGCAGACAAAATTTCAAATTTTTGTTAAACCGCTGCTCTGTTTTGTAAAAAGAATAGGTGTTACCATGGAAGACATTCCCGTGAAGCCTTACTCTGACGTGCAGTTGTTAGGGTCTTTAGGCTGGCAACTTTAATAATATTTGACCCGGTACCTCTGTCACTTGTGCATGCTGTGCACATGACAGTGTGCAACTCGTGTGTGAACTATGCAAGTTAGGGTGGTATTCCGTTTTGGTTCACATAGCTAGTGTTACTGGTGCTAGCTAGCAGTTGCTTCAGGGACACACGGTGTCATGGCCTCTATGTCACCATTTCCATTTAAACAGCGCTCTAATGGAAAGTTGGGCCAGTTGGTTTTGTATTCTAGTCTGTTGTCCTTGTTTTCGTGCACTGTGGTTTATACAGCAACAGTCTCTTTCCTTTGTGCTTTTGTATTGAATGCTATATAAGACATATTCAGTTGCTACATTCACGGTTGAGTGTTGAACAGAACTGTGCTCAGTTGAGTCTTCAGAAGACTCTCAGAATTGATGAAGTTTCTTGAAGGGTATTTAGACCAGTTTTTATTGAGCCATTGTGCCTACTGTCGAAAGAGTTACAGTCGGATACAGCTTTAGTCTGCAATCAAACCCCATCCGCATTTGCGCTGACTGCCACACACTGTTCTTCCATCACAAGAAAATAGTCTTTGTTTAAATCTTTTCTTGTTACCTCGACAAAAAGTTGATCAGAAGACGAAATTCTAAGTGCAAGCATATTATTGCCTCTGTCTTATTTGGTAGAGTGAAGGTTGAAATGTTGATTTAGTCTACATCTGTGGATGGTTAGCACAGCAGAGTAACAAAGCCATGGGCTGTTGTTGCCAACTGGTGTCCTCTTAAAGGACAATAGGCAACTAATTTTAGTTGCATATTTCTTTCTGTAATGATGCATGAGGCATTAGAATGCGTTGACCACACGTGGTATTCACATGTAGTGGCAAAATAATTTATAATTGAATTTCTTCTCTCATGGTGTTTCAGTTTCACCTTATACATACAATCGCCATGTAATTTATAATTGCATTTCTGCTCTCATGCTGTTTCAGTTTCACATTGTTTTTGTTATCCAAAATCTTGGAGGAGGCTAGCTAAGCATTGTAACAAATTAAAACTACGTATCAGTGATTACATTGCCGTTTTTTTCATGCCTCACATGACCCAAACACACTTTACACATCACAGCCATTGTTCGTTTGGTGTAACCATAACTGGAACAACATTAGGAAGGAATTCAATTACAAATTGTTTAGCAGGCATAGGGGAATACCATGAGGTGATCCATGTATGGTAATGTCTATGTCTAATGCATCATTTGAAAGAAGAAAAAATGCGAGCAAAAATTTGCTGTCTCTACTCCTTCAAGTTGTATCTTACAATTGCTTCCCAGCTTTCATTTTAAAGGAGGCGTGTAGAAGTTTTTTTTACAAACTTTTTGGATTCCGTATGCCTCTCTTCGCATTCCAGCGACTTTCTTTGACTCCAGCTGAATGCGTTTCAGTTAGAAAATGGCAACCAGGAAAAAAAAAAACTTTCCTGCTTGAAAGTATCATTGAGTACATATAGATTGGTTGTGAAACTTTATTTCCAGAGGATATAGAGGAGCAAACACAAAGTCGCCCCCCGCTTAAACGGCGGCCGCTATCCCTTGGGCAGCGGCGGCGTCTTCAGCCAGCTGGAGGAGCTTGATCTGTATCCCCGGGTCGGGGCTGAGCAATAGAGCCTCCCAATGAGCAGAGTCGGTAATGAAGTGACTCGCGGGTAGGGACTGCGGGCAGTTCCAGATCATATGATTTAGATCGGCTTTCGCATCACAATTTTTGCATTTGTTTGAGTAGAGTCCTTCCGAATAGAAGCTACACAATTGGGGATTTGGATAGGTGTTAGTTTGAAGTTTACGCCAGGCTTTGGCCTGTTGCTTGGAGAGCGTTTTATCTGCTGGGGGGAATCTGAGTCTTGCAAGCCTGTAGTGCTGCAGGATTTCTCTGTAAGAAAACAACCTGTCCTTGCCAGAGTATAGGGCGGGTGGGCTGCACGACCCAGCTCGGCGGGACAGTTCTCGAGCTAGGTTATGAGCCGCCTCATTACCAGCAAGGGAAGCATGAGCAGGCGTCCAGATTAGGCGAATGCGCCGCGTGGGCTGATAATTTAGCAGAATCCGTGCTGCTTGTGGGGAGATTCTTCCAAACGTGTAGTTACGTATAGCCAATTTTGAGTCGCTGACAATGGTTTCTGCCGAGGATCCCACAATGGCTAGAGCAATGGCTGTTTCTTCTCCAGCATGTGTGTGCTGAGTGCGTATAGTGCCCCCAGTTATGAGTGTACCACGTTCCGTGGTGACCACAGCTACCATCTTGTCAGCCGAAGAATCTGCCGCATCTACATATACCACAGAGGTATCATTAAGAAAGCGTTTGCCTAATTATTTGGCTCTCTCTGTACGACGTTCAGCGTGGAGATCTGGGTGCATGTTCCGAGGTAGTGGAGGAATGACCAGAAGCTGGCATATATGTTTGGGAAGGTCAGTTGTGGGTCCGCCTTGTCGTTCGTATGTTATGCCTAGTGTGGACAGAATGTGTCTGCCAGTTGGTGTGGCCGATAGTCGTTCGTACTGCGAGACGGTTACCGCTTCAATAATCTCGCTTAGGGTGTTATGAAGACCGAGACCTAACACTTTCTCAGTCGCTGTGTGCATGGGTAGCCCAACTGCCTGTTTGACGCATTTTCTGATTATGGCCTCCACTTTTTCTTCTTCAGCTGACTTGAGATGTAGGTAAGGGCATACGTAAGATATGCGGCGTATCACAAAGGCTTGTACTAAACGGAGAGTATTGCTTTCCTTCAAGCCCGAGTGGCGGTTACTAATGCGGCGAATGAGTCGCATAATTTGCTGCGAGGTTCCCTGAAGCTTCCGGATTACGTCACCATTGAAGCCGTGTTCGTGTAGAATTAGGCCCAAGATTTTAATTTTGGGCACTCGAGGAATGGGGACTCCGCGAATACTGAGTTCGATGGCCGGTGGGGTTTGCGCAATGGATCTGATGTTGCGGAATATGAGAAATTCAGATTTGGCTGGAGAGCACCGCAGCCCCCTAGGGTCTACATAGTTCCCCACGATATCTATTGCATGCTGTAGTCTCTCCTCGATTTCGGCATCATTGCCCTCGGCTGTCCACAAGGTGATATCGTCAGCATAGAGGCTGTGGTTGAGTTGCGGAACCTGCGCTAATCGGGCGGCTCTTTTAGCGCAGAACGTGTCCCAATCGACAAGGGTGGGGGCTCGAGCGCTACGACTTTTGGGGCCAGTTGAGGTCACTATTTCAAATATGTAGTGATCGCTGCCGAAATTTTGTTGAGTGTTTATCCATGTTGGAGTGCCCGAATTTTTAGCAAAAGTCAGATCGGGAGACGTATCCCTGGAAACACTGTTACCGCAGCGGGTGGGGACTAGTGGATCTGTAAGAAGAGTCAACCCTCACTGTTGTGCGGTGAGCCACAGGTTTCTACCTTTAATGTCCTCCTGTGCGTAACCCCAAGCCGGGTGTTGGGCATTAAAGTCTCCCGTGAAAATGACGGGGTGATTGCCTGCGAGGTTCAGGGTCGCCTGAAAAAGTGAGCCGAAGCTTGCTTTCCGTAACTTTGGGCTGCTATAGACATTCAGCACAAACAGTCTGTGGTCGGGTTTCCTAGGCGGAATTAATTCGACTAGCACGTGTGTGACATTTGTGACTGGGGTATCGTGCTGTACTACCGTAATATTTCGTTTGACAAGAGTCGTGACTCCAAGCGTTCCACCCCCCGATGAAAAGGATTGATACCCAGCTAGCTTGCTATTAGTTTGTGTCTCTTGTAGTGCGATTAAGTCCGGTCCGTCCCTATTGTTGAGGAATTGTTGGAGTACAGCTCGTTTGCGGCTAAATCCTCGGCAGTTCCACTGCCAGATGGTGTAATTGGGTTGTGGCGCCATGTTGTTGCTAGTCGGATACCGCTTCAGAAGAAGCGGGTTTGCGAATTTTGTGAGGAAGGAGCCTGCTCTCTGCTTCCTGCTGCCAGCTGCCTAAGTTAATTAATTCCTGCCGGTGTCTGCATAATTCTTCCATGATGGAAGTCATTGTAAGCTGCACTTGAATGAGGGCGCTGTTAGTATGCGTTTGCGCTTCTTCAATTTTGTGAATGGTGTCGGCTAGTGTTTGGCCTTCGGACAGGGAATCGCCATTTTTTAATTACAAAAATGCTACTTTTACTCAAAACGAAGCATTCATAAGCTATAAAATGCCAGAAAATGGAGTACAGGTGTCGTCATCACTTGCTGGTTTCACAACTCAACTGCGTGCATCGATGCAGTTCTTTGGGCATGGATCCCACAGGTGAGGCTACTTTGCCATTCACTGCGAAGTGGTGAACACAGAGTCCTTCTTGGTGTAGACACCACAAGTTTGAATCGAGTGGCAGAAAGATTTTTAGGTTCAATTTTCTCAGTATTAAATATCTTTTTGCGGCTGGACAAAAACATCAACATGCCCAGAAGGGGTCACAGAATTGGTTCCAGATGGAAACAAAGTTTCAATAAAGCTGTCCTCAGTGGCCCTTCAAAAAATTACGGAGGGCACTTAAGACGTCTTATGTGCTTTGAATGTGAAAGCATGCTTTGCTTTTAATTTTCCTTTATTTATTTTCTTTCTCCTTTTCTAATGACACACTCACTCATTAGCATAGAGTCATAAGGCAACGCATACCTTTGTTTGCCAAGAAGCAACGTGGTATTGGGGCCCTTGGGATGTGTGCTTGCCTTGCATTCTGAATGCCCCGAGTTCAGTTCCCCATGCCTTCTGAAGAAATTTGGTTTTTCTTTGATACCATGGTGACGTCTTATGGGATTTTTGGTACCACTACTTGTGGTCGACGCCGGGCATTAAAATGGAGGCAGCATGCGGCCCCTGTTTGGACTTTGTCTAAGTCCTTCTCCTCCCATGCTATGTTCTCTGCAGGTGCAAGAGTTGGCCCGAGAACAGGACTCCTGGCTTGACCAGCAGCTGGAGGAAGCGCAGCGTAGCGGGGCCAAGCACGTGGTGGTCTTCCAGCACATCCCGTGGTTTCTCAGGAAGTCCGACGAGGAGAAGGAGTACTTCAACATTGTGCTCGACCTCAGGCTGCGCATGCTCGACAAGTTCTACAAAGCCGGTACACCAGTGCATAACACGCTACACTTGCATCATTGTGCTTGAAGAGTGCCCTCATAAATACTGCTGTCTCGTACATGAGGCATAAGAGGGGAAAGAATTTTACCTCAAAGAAATTAATATAACTCTCAGTAACTTATTGACCAGATAAGGGAACATAAATGGAGGGCTGGTTATAAACATACAAAGTATGAAGGAAGCCAACAGTCACTGAAACAAAGGAGTACAAGGGAATTGTACCGTATCCTTATAAAATGTTTTTAAATTGGTGGTGTTGATCAATAGCAAATTAATAGTTTAACTATTATGTCACTTAAAAATAATTGGTTATAAAGCAGAAGAAAAAACAACGGCGGGCTGCCGCTGGGATCCGAACCCACAACCTCCGAATTTCGAATCTGGTGCTCTATCAATTGAGCTGAGTTCGCCGGATGAAAAATTCGGTGGTCATGGGTTCAGATCCCACAGGCGGCATGCCGTTGCTTTTTCTTCTGTTTTCTAATCAATTATCTTTAAGTAGTACAATAGTAACACTTTTAATTTAACATTTATCAACACTGCCAATTAAATAAAGATAAAATCATTTCCTTGTGTTCCTTGGATTTGGTGCCTGTTATGTACATCACTAACTTAGTTACTCAAGCCGATCAGCACTTAATATTGTGCAGTACTTGCCATTGAAAAAGAATAATTGATTGCTTAATGAATATTTACATGCTAGAGTAGCAGTGTGGGCTGAGAGGCATGCCACAGGGGAGGGCTCTGGTTGAACGTTGACCTGCTGGGGTTTTTTGAAGGGCAACTTAGATTTTTTTTTTTTGCGGATCAGTTGTTTGTCAGAAATATTTACTGTAGGATTTCCCTGGCCTTGTGCTTGGCTCTTCTGAGGTGAAATGCTTGGAAAAGGGTCTCTGGTCAACCTCACCCTTCCCTCGATGGAAAATCTATCCGTGAGGGACCGAAATCTACCTTGTGCGATAAACCACATTGTGGCCCTTTTTCATTTATTATTTTACCTACAGCTACACAGACAGGGATGCAGCGATGGCATAGAGGTAGAGCGTCTGCCTCGCGTGCAAGAGGACCACAGAGTTTTTTAAAGAAATCCACGTGTCGATGGACAGGGATGCAGTGATGGCGTAGAGGTAGAGCATCCGCCTCGCGTGCAAGAGGACCGGGATTCGAATCCTGGTGCCGCGCAATTCTCCACCGGGCTTAAAAAAAAAATCCGCATGTGGATGCAATTTCATAACCAGGCCTTGGGTGCGGCCTGCCCTCGGTGACCAGAACCGACAACGCACTCCCTCACCAGAACAGGATTTGGCCACCCTAGTTTAGGACTTGGCCACAACCTTCTATGATCAAACCAATTAACACTCGGCCCTCAGTCCCCAGTGGCTGCGGAACAACTGACCACGGCGGCGGTCAGACCTGTGACGCAACGGAGGGCACTAAGAAGTTTGCAGGCAAAGGGTGGATGCAGCTGGCAAAGGACACGGTTAATTGGAAAGACATGGGAGAGGCCTTTGACCTGCAGTGGGTGTATTCAGGTTGATGATGATGATGTCACAGACAGCATAACATTTGCAGGTAAAAAACGGAAGCGCACTTTGACCATTTCTTTGTAGCGATAGCTACATTACGGTAGCATTTCGAGCCTTCAGCGTGGCGGTGTGCCACCCTGTGGCTGCGCCGCCACGCTGTCACTTGGCTGGTCACGTGGTGCGGAGCAGCTGCCGGCGGCGCGTCGCCGTGCCTGATCATGGGGTTGGTCACGTGACCAAGTTCCACTCGGCCAGCTGTAGCCATCGCGTCACTCCAGGTTTAACCAGAGCTAAACCACCGCCAATTTTTTTCAGTGACCTTGTACTACAGCACTTCCAAAGTATTTTGCTGTTTTTGAACTCTGCATAAAACTCTGTGTAATTTCCATAGAAGTCTGGTAGGACACACTGTCACTAACACTGCTCTGTCTTTTTTCTCTGTTGTACCGGCCTTTTGGCTGGCTTCCACGTTGCAGACCTCCCAACTCGCCTAGTATGCAGTCTTGTTGAACTTTAGTCAATGAGTGAGTATGTGAGCGTGAAAAAATCAGTGAGTGAATAAATGGTATCATCTCTTTGCTCCCTTCATGCGAACCACATGAAAAGGTGTGCGGGCCATCTTCTGCGGCCACTACCACCGTAACGCCGGTGGTTTCTACAAGGACATGGAGCTGGTCGTGACGTCGGCCATCGGGGCACAGCTGGGAAATGACGGCCACGGGTTCCGCATTGTGAAGGTGCGCGAAGACAAGATCGAGCACCAGTACCACACATTGGACAATGTCCCAAAGGTGGTGGGCCTGCAGTGACGAGCGGCCCCAGCCGTAGATTGTGCGGGTCCCCTGCTGACAGCCACATGACCTGGTCAAGGTTGTTCACCTGTAGGTGTGCGAAAGTCGTCTACTGTTTTTCAATTGGAGGCTCTGGTGGAATGTGAAGAACTGTCCGTGAGTGGCCGTCTAATTTGCTGTTGGGTCTACTGGTCAGCCACTCCACCAGCCTATAGAACAGGGGTTGTCAACCTTTTTAGTCTTGGGAAAGGCTTTCAAAAAGTGGCTTTCAAAAAGTGCCGAACAACCCTGTGTTTCTTGCCTTCCATTCCTTCCTGCCTTATGTGCATGCAAAAAACTGCACACAGATATATGGCTCCTCCAAAAATGCCCATATTTGATCAATAATGCCCGGCTTCTTTGTAAAACAATCTGTTATGACCAGTTAGTCTGATTAGTCACAAAATAACGTGGGTAACGGAAAGGTGGGCTTTGAGGCATGCATGGGTTTAGGTGCTTGGGGAGCCCAAGAAAGCACTCCAGGGAACCCAGTTTGAGAACCCCTGCTATAGACTACGGGCCTGTTGTGTCATCAAGGCTGCTTGTTGGTGAGAGCATGGGAGCTCCTAAAGGCGCGTTTATACTCCAACGCAGCACACACACGCGGCACGACGACGTCACGTTGGCGAAAGCATGACCCTCTACACTCTAGCGGCGCTCGATGACCGGCGCATTTGGTGGCTTCTGGCATGCTTCGACAGCGCTTAGCGCAGAATGCAGCATGTCTCTACTTCGTGCTGAGCGGGCCAGCCGCTGCCGGCCCAACCAGACTGGTTCTTCCTCTTGTCAGGGCATTGCAAATCTATGGCAGATAGTGCATGCGCTTCTCCAGGCGCAGCCGCTGTGCCACTTGGGAGTGCTTGGACTGTAGGAGGGCCAAATTTGTGCCTGGCGCTGCGTCGCCAGCCTGACGTGACTGACCACCACCAGCGCTCTCCCGTGTGCCGAAGACGTACGAGTATGAACGCGTCTTAAGCGTGTGTGAGTTTGAGGCATTTGTCAAGAGTGCGATGGACTATCTAGGACTAGTTTCTTTTTAGCCTGTTTTTTGATGTATTGATTTAACTGGTCTGTTTGATAATATTTTGCTGCTATGGTAATTAAATTGTACGAGCACAAAAGCTGTCTGCTTTTGTGCTCGAGCCGCTTCAGACTGTCGATGAGTGGCCATCTCATTTGCTTTTGGGCCTACTCACTCACCAGCCCACTCGTTTATAGTATGGGCGTTTTGTAGACAGTCCTGTGTTGTTATGAAGGCTGTTTGTTGGAGCGTGGGTGCTTCTAAGCATCTGTGAGCTCAAGGCATTTGCCAAGAGTGCAGTGTATAGTGAAGCATAGTTTTCTTTTTAATTTGCAGTTCGACCTATTGATATAAAGGGGCACTCGCATGAGAGAGAGTACAGAGGAAGAGGGAAGGGCAGAGATGTTAACGAGAAGGATGTTCTGGTTGGAACAGTCATAAAATTTTGAAGATTGACCAAGGATATGGTTTGTTTCCTCAGCACATAAAGATGCTGTACAGCAAGTTTTAGTCGTAGCCATCAAGCGGAACAGTGCCAGAGCCTTCTGCTCGGGCTTTCACGGTTACTCGGCTAGTAGGAATCTTTCAAGGCAAAAACACCAGCACACAGATAGTCAGTGTCCATACCCCTTTAACTGGTTTCTTATTTATATGTTGCAAGCCTTCGTTCAGCAACCCTGTCAGGTTGATCAGAGTTCATTGACAGTGGTGTTTTGTGCACTTTGAACTATGTTTCAACAGGTGATTGTTGCTTGAAGGGGTGCAGCAGGCTGTGCATTAATGAATAGTTGCTTAATTTGCTGTTGCACCTACGGATCTATCAGTCTACTGGATTTATAGACTGCAGCTCTTTCGTTTAAAGCCTTGTTACACAATCATTAAGGTTACGAGAGTAGTAGAGCACAAGATATCTTCATAGGATGTCAGGTGGAGGCTTGAAGAAGTGCAACAGACTATTAGCTGTTTTATATACTGATTCAGTTTGCCTGCTCTCATCCGATCGATATTGGAACTGGAGATGCAGTCCCAGCTTGTAGGGACAGGTGTGAGTACCGTTGTGTATCCATCAATAGGAGGTGTTCGCCATCTTAAACGCATGCATTGTCTGACTGAACATGGGGTTCAGCATAAAAGACAACGCGACACAAACCGACAGAATTGCGAACTACATTGTTCATGTGCACAACAGCTATCTCTCTACACTGTCTGGCTGTTATTGAGCCACATGTGAGATGGCTCATGAAGCCAAAACTAAAATGTTGCTGCTGCGAACAGGAGTTAAGAGTCTTCATCTCCTTTCTCAAGGTGAGCCTCCCTGTTCATCAGTGAATTCACGACACTCTTTGGCTAAACAATGGTCCTTGTGGCACAAAAACTTATCAGTAAACCACGTACAGCGGTGTGCACATTCAGAGCGAACGCCTAACCCGCATTCAAGCGACAGCAACGCTCATTCTCATTCACTGCAGAAAAAGCGCCCACTGTGACATGTCAGGCTGGCATCTACTGCTGCAATATTTGTTTCTAGCATTTTGTGTCACATTCAAGGTGCAGTTAGTGCTGCAGTATTGGTTAGGTGTTTCCTCTAAGTATGGACCGTACTGTAAATTGATATACCAGGCTTTGGACAAACACAGACCTTGCAAGAAGCTTGACAAGGCCACCTTCTTTCCAGGGAAAATATGTATGAAATAGCGACTTGTTGCCAAATTTTATAACCTGCTGGTCCATCTCTCTACTAGGTTGGAACTTGGCAGACTCATGAATATTTGTGGTGTTAGAGGTCTGGGATTGATGCAGGCCAGTCTAAAAGAGCTGGCTAAAGTGAAGCAACCATTCCTTTACTGGTTGCCAAGTTGTGCATGCTTCCGCTGACAGTTTGTTATCTGAAAAGCGGAACCCAGAGAGAAAAAAAAAAATGTGTAAAGTTGGATAAGGTAATTTTGCAACTGGAATATACAGCACATGACAGTTCCTGCTTTGTTGGGTGTATAGTTCTGCTAGTTGTTTTGGTACGTGTGCATGTATGTGTATGTTTTAATTTTTTTTCTTCGATGCTTTTTCTGCTTAATGTACTTCACGAGAAAAAGGAAAATATTAAGAGCAATGTCGTTGTCTTCTTGTACAACTTGTGTAGCTATAGGGTTTCTAAGTGTATGGATTAAGCTCGGATTTATAGTAGCAGCATCGTTCAAAATGGCAAAATTGAATGCCTGGCGCTTTCATTTAGAGCTTAGCCCCGTTAACTTGCAGAGTTAACGTAGCCAAGGCTGAATCTACTGGTGGAAAGATTGAGCTGTAGCTGAAAGACCTTACTGGCTGGTAACTCAGTCTATAATGTGCTGCTAGGTGTCTTTATTGATCAGCAGTTTGACCGAGGCATGGAGCAAGACTATATAGGAAGTGAAACTCCCATCAGCACGAACGAGCGCAGGCGACCAGATAAAGTCACAATTGTATGCGCCGACGGGGCCGTATGCAGTGGCGGCGCCATGCGGCGCCTCATAGAAGCCACAGCGAAAAAAAAAAAAATGCAGCGCACGGGTGTTTGCTTCAGCGGGCACGCCATGACGTTGTATTTCTGCGCCCTTAAGTCAAACAGCAACAGTTCTTGTCGGTGTCTGTTCGAGGGCCGTAGTACTAACAGCGCTGCTACGCGCAGTGCGGCCTCCTTCGGAATTTGCTAGACTAAGATGGGACGCAGGTGTTTTGTTCGAAATTGCAAAAGCGGTTACAAGTGTTGCAGGGAGAAGGTGAGCAAGGTGAGAAGTTGTTGCCACTTGTTACCTTCTCGGCTGACGTGTAGTCAAACGCTGCGCCGTGCGACGCCCGCGTTCTCCTCCAGCAGATGAAACTTAGTGTGGTAACATACTCGACGAACGTGAAGGCATGTTTGCCTTCGACGAATGGCAACAGTGCTTACACCCATCCAATCAAAGTCATCGCGCGGGTGTCAAACAAAAGCCCTGCGTACAACCAGAAGCTAAAGATCATCTTATAGCGGTCATGGAAAAGAACGCGTTTTATTTTTTACTGTGCTCAAATGGTTGAAGCGTAGCACCAGTTGCTCTTCGGGCTACCAGCGGTAAAGAAGCGTGCAAGAGTGCCCTCAATAGAAGTCAGACGCGCGCGGCCAAACGGGAGCAACACGCTCGACCGGTTGCCTTGGCAACCGAAACGGCAGTAGTTTCTTTCCAGGCCGCCAGGCGCCTCCAGCATGATAGTGGCGCCGCGGGCTTGTGACCTTTTCTGGTTGCCACAGACAGCGGAGTTTCCACTCCTATATAGTCTTCCTCCGTGGACCGTGGCCAGCTGGTCGTACAGAATCTGGTTTAGTGCCTCAGTGAAAGATTGATCACATCAATGCTTCATGATCGTCAGCGGTATACTATGTATAAACGTGATTTTGTCAGCATGTAGTTAGCCGATCCTGCAGTGCCATAGGTGCAGCATTTCATCAAATGTTGGCTAAAAAACAGTATGTACATTGAAGAGGTTGTTGATGTGTTGACCAAAAGCTAGCTGTACCAAGGCACTGTTTGCATTAAAATTCCAGCTTATAGCAGAGCTCCTCGAAGTGAGCTTTAGTTGCCAGATGTAAGTGAGACAGCTTTTATGAACTTGGGCTTATTGAACTAGTGTGAACTTTGAGCGCTCATTCAAAGTAGTGCTTATGATTTTGCTCAATGTTTACTTTTAACAAGTCCACTGCAGTAACACTTTTTGGAGTCGTGGCGCCCACCGGTGCACCATCCTTAAACGTTTCTTGGGTGTGGCATGACCCACCTTGGAGCCACAGGCGTAGCCATCTTCTTTGAACCACCAGCATGTGGAGATACCAACCTGGCATGCATGCCTTTTGCTGGCTATTCAAAAAATCTGAGCTGTCCAACGGCTACATCACATGACTTGGTATTCAGGGCAGCACACAGCATGAATGTACTACGTGACCCACAACACAGTGAACGTCTTATTGGATTTTGTGGTTCCTCTGTTGTGCTAGCTTGAATACCATGGTTTGTCAATGCATTTTATTGGTGGAAATGCCGTTTCGGATGCAATCTTGTCAGAAGACTCGATATTCACAAATGCTCAGATATTGCTCAGTTAAGTCAAATTGGATGCACAACTGTCGGGCATTTCTGTTGGCTCAAGCATTGCATTCTTTTTTACCGCCAACTGTTAGAATCAGGTGAGGAGATTGTCAAGAGTTATCACAGTGTTTGCTTGCTGTGGATGGCAAGTGCATTGATCATGTACATTTTTTAATCTGAATGTTTGGTGATGCTTCAAAAGAGCAACAAATGCACAGTGACCGTGCAGTACCAGTGTTTTTTCTTTAACACGCATACGTGTTGATTTTCCTTTGACAGTGCAAGAGGTGAATACTTGTGGGCAACATCTGTTTTTGAATGAAGAAATTTCGCTACAAAAGGCATGCTTTATATGGGAGGCTGGAAAAATGCTTGCAGCTAAGGTACCTTAATTTATTTTGTGACATGTTCACTGTCCATTTTTCTTGAAACCATGCTGCGATATGGCTCGCAACAGGGTTCATACATTCGACAATTTTGTAAAAAATAGTCTACAGAATATTTGTAGAGGAATGCAGACATGCAGGTCGCATTCTGTTTTGAACAATTAAAATGGATTTGGTTAGGATGCAGTGGCTGTCACTGTGAGGCTGTGAAAGTCATGATAATGGTGCTTAAAGCAAGGAAATATGCACTGTAAGCTGCAGCTTGTCTGCCCTGCATTAGCTGCTGCTTTGTCTAATAAAGATTGTTTTCAGAACAATAGTTTGTGTATCCATGATTAGAACTTTATTTTAGCGCATTGGTCAGCCTGTGAGAGTTGAGTCTGTTTTTGTGCATGCTGTTGAATATGCAAATCAAATGCATAAATGATTACACAGGTTAAAATGCATGCTTTGTTACAGGCGCTTGTACTCATGACAAATAATGTAGCTGCGTTGTGGTTTTCAGAGCTACGCAGCATCTGTATAGATGTCAAGCGTTACTGTTAAATATGAGTTCTAAGAAAACCCACGGTTCTGATTTCATGATATCGAGGTAAACTGGAGCATTTTTTTTATATTTTTTGTACATCTGGAGGCTTTAAAATAAGTTTTTGTTTGCTTCTTACTGCGTATTCAAAGAACAGCAACCGTTACTTTGAATTCACATTCTAAGTTGATTTTTCTCTGGTGTTTGGTTGTGGGACATCTTTATTGCAGAATCTTTAAATTGTGCAGTAGCACAAAGGCCTCGAGTCTGAATGACTGCTAGAAAAGCGTAGAGTGTAACGCTGTGGTCTTTTTAAAGAGGCTTTAAAGGCTCTATGTGAATGGGGGCTTTTACTTTTTAATTAAGTAATGTCAGTTAAGCACATTCCTTTTTAGGCTTGGTTATCAGGATGCTTGCAGATTATGTTGTGCGCAAATTTGGGACATGTGAAAAGAGAAAACTTTGGGGACACTTAAGATCTGCCTTCCCTCCAGCGGCCTGGGTTGCTCTTTGTGTATCACAGCACAATTCGCAGATATGGGCACTGTTGGACAACGCACCTCGCCTCCCTTTAACCAAATCGAATGAATGAATGAATGTGCCTGGGTGGTCTTTTTTTTTTTTTTTTTGAGGAAAGGAATTAAATGGCACGGTAATTTTCTCACATCTTGGCGGACACCGGAACCCCACCATAAGAGAATGGAGCAAGGTTGAAGTGAAAGAAGAAAGAGGTGCCATAGTGGAGATCTCTGGAACAATTTCGACCACCTGGGGTTCTTTGACGTGCACTGACATCCCACAGCGCACGGGCGCCTTTTGCGTTTCGCCTCCATCGAAACACAGCCACCGCGGTCGGGTTCGAACACGGGTACTCTGGATCAGTAGCCGAGTGCCTTCAGAGCCACCGTGTAGAATCCAGCAAAAACCAGCGTTTAATTTTTGAATGTACGGTTGAGGCGTTGTTCTGATGAGCACGCAGCTAAATCCATTACTGCCTGGTGTGCGCGAAATGGGCTACAGTCAAGCCTCGCTATAACTTCGCCGATACTCTGGCACTCGATCCGCTGAATGATGTCACGCGCCTCGACAGAGTTTGCAAGGTCACTGGAATCTCCCCGCACTACTTGCTGCGGACCGCCGCCGTGCTTCTCGGGTGACGTTGTGTGGTGTGCCCGACGGTATCGACGCGCTAACAGCTGGTTTCATACAAGGTCAAGATTAGTGACCGCGGAGCCGAAAAAGAAAGCGCAAGGCTATTTTTGTTGACCAGAATGTCACCATGATCGTTGCTTCGTGTACGAATTAAGATGCACTAGTTATAGCAAAATACTTTGACGTCGTAGGTCCGAACATGACGCGTGTAGAGCCGTCGGCAACAAAAAAAAAATCAATCACCAATGCCGCCGTCCGCGATGTGGAAGAAACCACGCAGAAAGAAGAGATCATTTTGCCTGCGGAGCAGCTGAGGCAGTCCTGATCAGATATCATTTATCAAGTGGGCTTTTGGTAGCCTTCCATCTGCCCTACTCATTCTCCTCTACACAGTGCTGTCGTGCAGTGAAGCGCGTCATTCGGGCAAGCCGGGGCCTGCATACCAGAACGACCTCGCGCGACGAAATCGCACCGCCGCGCGCCCTTTTTCAGAGGTGCTCGTATCGGCTTCAGTGCAGTGAAAAAAAAAATCGGGATTCTGGATAGGTCTCGCCCCGTCTTCGGTGACATTATTCCTCTTAGACTAGTAGGCGCGACGAAAAAAAGAAATGTACGCGTTGGAGAGGCTGACGTGTTCGTTTGATGTACCTACAGGGTGTGTCAGACAAGATTTTTAGCTTTTTTTTTTTTAAACAGGCCTTTATAGTTAGAAAAACGCTCTCTTCGACAGCATTTTCGTCGATGGGGTGCAGCTAGGACGGTTAAACTATTTGGTTAGCCGTATTCTGATGCACACCACTCTCGACAGTGCAGAGCGCGCTTTTCTAACTCAAAGCCTATTTTTAAAAATATCAAACGGTTTAAGCGCCCTGTATAACTCGGCCGCTTCGGGACGCTCAGGCCTCTTGCTAAAAGCCCCCTCAACACACTGCAGTGTTCTCAGCCTCCGTGACTGGAAGCCTGTTCACAGGTGCACCCAAGATCAACTACGGCGGGTGTAACGAAGCGACGGCTATAATGAAGAAATCGCGAGCTCCCTTCGACGTCGCTATAACGAGGTTTAGCTGTAAACAACTGAAAATAATAAATCCAGATAACTGCTTTCAGGCGAGTACACAGTTTCTAAATTCACCCTTCTTGCAGTAGTCATTTTCGCGGCGTGGTCCGAAAAGCATGTGTGCTATCGGTTGGTGGGCATGTCAATGTTTTCCGGACCAGCCCACACGAATGTGCATGCGTACAAAAATTCATTTGTACGGCTAGGCAAAAAAAAATGTACCTGTTCTGGGCAGGTCCATAAGTTTATGTGGGTTTAGGAAATAAACCTGTTTACCTGGCAGCACAATAATAATATAGTCAAAAAGGGGCGTCTAATCGCTACATCAAGAAAAAAAAGCGCATTCTAGAGACTTCTCGGTTGGCGCGAGAAGTGTGCCGCTTACTTTGTGACCACGTTAAGGAAACTGCTTTACTTGTTTGTTTTTTTTCGTGAGAAGCCTGCGTTTACTGAAACGATCTATTCCACCTCGTATGTGGCGACACTTTGCTCAGTAAAAGACAAACCCGTCCACACCTTTGCGGTGTATCTATTCGCACAATGAAGGGTTTGGCTTTCTCACGTTGATATGTTCGACGGACTTAAGAGAAATAATGGAGTTAAGAAATTGCAACTTCCCGGTTGGCTTCCTGACGGGCCGAGAAGGGCTGATCAGAAGCGTTGCCGGCTAGTACGTGTGTCTTACCGGAGAGTTCAGAACGCGACACGGCAGATATTATAGGGGGGCCGGTACCGGGTGGGCGAATGACCTGCTTGGTACCGCAACCATTGGCCCGGATAAGGTAGGCCGCTAGTTTGGATCGACAGGCGTGGAATGTGGCGCATTGGAACACTCCGCGAAGAATTGCAAGCCGGAAAAAAAAAATGGACCGCATGACAAGGCACGTGGTTATGGGACTAACGTGTAATTTGGCAGCGCCAGGCCTAGCCTTACTGTAACAGGCTCGGAGCGGTCAGAAAACGAAAATTCCTGCACAACACATTGTGATACATAGTTTTATTGCGTGCCTTTACATGCAAGCACGCGATGAACGTAGATGACTGAAGGCGGCGCAAGTGAGGCGGTGAAGAGGGGTTAAAATGGCCGCCAAAGTAATGGCGCCTAGAACGTCTGCATGAGCTGCGACGGATCGTAGAAGTGCCGGTAGACCGGCTCCTCGGCTGCGGTCGGCGGAGTGGAGTACTCGCCGGATGCGGGAGTCTGGGACCCGGGGTCGATGCTGGCCCCGAACAGGTCGAAGACGGCCGGGAACGACGCCGTCGGCGCTTCCGTGAGGGGCTGGACAGACTGCGGGGTTGTGGTCGCCTTCACCATGACTGGAGTGCGGACGTCGAAGCCGTCTGTGGAGACTGCAGTCGCCGTGGTCTCCCGAAGTGTTGCGGTGTGGGAGGTAGGCGCATGCGTAGTCTTCACCAACGGAACAGCTGTGGTGGGAAGCCGTGTTGTCGTAGGGAGGGAAGTGGTTGAGTTGTTGCCAGCAATACCCGTGATGACAGAGACCGGGCGCTGATCCACGGTCGCTCTGAATTCAGCCGGAAATTGGGTAGTGGTGGAGACGTCCTGGGTAATGGCACCGGACGTGGGGAGGTCGGTCGTCGAGGCCGCTTGATGAGAGTATTCGGGAACAGTGGGTGCTGTTGCCAAGACCAGAAGGGATTGCCGGGGATCAACGAAGGTGGTGGCGGGAACGGGCGGTGGAGTAGTTCCGGCCGCAGTCGGGAGAGTGACGGTTGTGGCCCCAGTGGTGCTGGGGGAGGTGGTCGTGGCGTCAACACTGAACCGACCAAAGATGAACGGGCGCAGGTAGTCCAGGAGGATCTGGTACGGGGAGGTGACGTTGGAAACGGCCGCGGTGGTCGTACCTGGGAGAAAGGGATGTCAAGGCGAGAAAATGCACGTGTACGATAGGTGAACCAACAGCGGTGCAGGCTGGCGGACCCGCGAGCCTGAATGCGCACCGCAGGTGACATCCTCGATAAGCTGCCGTGCAGGAGATTTAATGGTTATGCGCAAGTAGGCTGTCACATTCAGCTCAGGCAACGCCACCATATAATTGGCCTGTCTAGGCGCAAAGCCGATGCTACGTGTAGGAAATGACATGTCGCGTGTACTTACTAGGGATGGTTGTAGTGGAAGGCGTTGTAGGCTCGGTAGCGAACGTAGTGGTGTCAGTGGCTGGAGTGGTAGTGCTGGCCCCGAGGCGTCCACTGACGACCACTAGAGACGAAGACCCGTCCCCGTTGTCGACCATGTGCAGCATCGGGTCCGGCACCTTGGCGATCTCGAGGGCCAGTTCGTCCGGCGACACCAGTGTGGCGTTGACCAGCCACGGTACAGTCGGCACGGCTTCTTCTGTCGTGGTCCAGTCCGCAGTTTCTGCGTCGGTCAGAGAGCCTTCAGTGCTCGCGTCACGTATGCCAACTGCTTCAGTCGTTGTGGTCACGGCGCTTTGTCGAGTCACCTCTTCGGCAGCCGTGACGGCCCGAACGAGGTCGGTGCGTCGTGCATCCTCTGTTGTGGCATTGGCAGCGTCCTGGAGCGTGGCCTGGGCAACGCTCTCTGTGGTGGTAGCGGACGTGTTGATGGCGTTGGAGAACGGCGAACTGTCTCCGCGCAGCCACCGCAGGCCGATTTCGAACGTGGCGTCTACGACAGAGTCTTGCGCAACGAGTTGCGAAGACAGCAGCAGGAACAACAACCACGAACCCATGGCGCAGCTTGTTCTAAGAGTGGGCTTGACCTGAAAAGATCGAAGGAGGCTTAAGGCTCTAGCAGCCCTGAGAGCAAGTGACATGGTGGTCGCGCTTCTATGCCAAAACGGAGTAAGCTTATAAAGACTTGAACCGCACTGAACGCGCGTTATTTGGCACCATTTCCAAAGAAGACTGATCGGATTCGGGGTGTATGAAACACTAACAGCCGGATGAGCGTTGCATCGCATTCCTTTACTACCGTTAGCACAGAGAAGGCTCCGCTCGTAGTGTCCCTTGCAACTGGACTAACACAAAAGCGCTGTTTCCTGCCCCGGCCCTGAACGACAGGCACAGTCTCCTGCACCGAATATGCAGCAACGAACTTACCTGCTTCTCGTCCCGGTCACCTTCTGCGGTTCCCGTTGGAAAACGCCCGCTTTTGTAGTCTGCCTAATGGAGGCTTCGTTTTGTTTTTTCATGCTGTCAAACGTGATTTTTCCTCCTTTTCTTAAACCGCGCATGCGCGGCTCCACTTGGCTTGGTGATCACGTTAAATCCTGCTGTATCGCGGAGACGATTTCGACGAAGTGCGCGGCGCTGCACTTTCAAGGTGTGCGTTCAATTCAGATCACCCAGAGCGAAAGATGATAGGAAGTATAGCATAGCGCATGCGCTTTCCGCTGTCATGATCCGCCTTGCGTAGGGACCCAACTGCGCAGTAGCATGTGCGCTTCCGCGCCTGTTTTTGTCCGTTACAACCTAGCACGATCCGCTTTCACCGTCTGCGCACGCGGTAATGGCGGATCGCGATACGCAGAGTCGTAACAGAGAAAATTGCCCTTTCACGGACCACGAGCGGACAAATGGAGATTTCAGTCTGAGCGGAGAAGTCGATCCTCGTCCGAACAGGTACGGTGCGCTTTGCTCATATGGATCTCGCAGCTTCAGTCGATTACGCATGTTGGAAGTGTTAACCGTAACTGTAATAAAGTCCATAAATTAATCGTTCAGCGCTGATGGAGGTCAGTCGCCATTTCTGAAGATGCCTGTGCTGTGTTCGATTATATTGCGTATGCTATTTGCGCCTGTACTTCTTTTTATTTTACGAAATACTGGTGCTTCTGAGAGTGAACGTGGCTTCACCTGGCAGTTGAATAATGAGAGATCATTAAAAGTCATGCGCTTTCCGGTGCCTCCAAGTGTTGCAAAGATCGCCTCTATTCTCCGGGGTTCGCGTTTTGCGAGAGGTATTGTGGACGAATTGTAACAGGAACACAACAAAACGTCCGGGATGCATAAAATACAACGCTCCCTAGCTTTCTATTGAATCTATTTCACTCTTATCAGCGGTGCCGAGCAGCTGACACACCATTCATGGGACCGGGAGTTTTGTCGACAATATGAAGGGCGGGAAAGTTGGCAATTTCGGAACACCATTTGTAAAGTATTTTTGACTCCCAAACGCTGCACCTGACGCACTCTAAGGCGCGTCGTAGCTTCCAATCTGAGATCATTTCGGCCATGCTTGTCTCTCCGAAGCATCTCTCTGTGACCTTGAGGATGCTGGGGAAGCGCAACCCGGGCCGCACAAGGCTCACCGCTGGGAGCACCTGTCATCTCAGGGCAGTGGCGCATCCCTCAACCTGTGCGCCAGGAGGGGTGTGAGGACTCCCAGCGATCTGTGAATGTAAAGGAGAGAGTGACCAATGCCGCATGCATGGGCATTAACCCGCTAACGCTATCGCGTCAAGGCGGAGCTCGAGTTCGATTTCACCTACCTTTGCCTGAAGCATGCTTGACCTTGAAAACCGAACTATAATAATAATAATAATAATTGGTGTTGGGGGGAAAGGAAATGGCGCAGTATCTGTCTCATATATCGTTGGGCACCTGAACCGCTCCGTAAGGAAAGGGATAAAGGAGGGAGTGAAAGAAGAAAGGAAGAAGAGGTGCCGTAGTGGAGGGCTCCGGAATAATTTGGACCACCTGGGGATCTTTAACGTGCACTGACATTAAAGATCCCCAGGTGGTCGAAATTATTCCCGAGCCCTCCACTATAGAACCGAAATTCTAGGGCATCTAATTCGCATTTGGCCTAGCCACATTGAATCGTCCGCCATTTTCTAATGTTGGCGTTAGACGCCCTTTGTGTCGTTTCGTGTTAAAATCGTTTGGTGTGCTGTGTTTGTCGCGAGATGGGTCAGCCACACAGGACTTTCTTCTTCCTGATTTTGGCAGTCAACTTTGTTTCGATGAGAACAAGGGTGCGCTTAAACGCGCGCCACGAGAGAGGTGTGTGAAGGCAGATGCGTAAAGAATGGAAGAAGGCATAGATGGCACATGTATCTTTTCGTGTGCCTGTCCCGTCTCTACCGTTTTCGCAAATTTAGTTCGTGACGCATGTTTACGCGAAGTGTTATCCTTAATTCTCACTTTTTTTGTTTCTTGTGGAACCGCTGAAGCTGTAGAACAGAATGGATACGCGTGCTTCTGCTCAGCAGCAGGACAGAATAGCCGCAAAGGTGCCGTGGAGGGAAGCAAATGTGAATATGGAATAGAATTCCATTGCACAAGCGCGACGCAGCCGGGGAGTACGCCTCTGAGCTGCAGCCTGGGATCCTCCCCCGCATTATTTTCTTATTTTAGGATGGAAATGGTCCCGGAGCCTGAGCGTCTGCGCACGGAACGATGTTTGCGAAACGTCACAGCCCTCTAGATTTCCAAGTCCGATAAGCGCGGAACGCCAGATGCTATTGAACACTCGTTCAGAGCGGACGCCGATCTTCGCGAGAGGTGTATGCGGATGGTATATTATCGCGGAACCCATATCCCTAGCTGTTAAAACGACAAGCCGATTGTCTATTCATTTAAGTATTTACGTGTTTTTTCACCTCCTGTTAAATTGCAGAACTCGTTTCTTGGACGTTTTTAACACTTTTTATATCTTCGTTTGATCAAAGACGGCGCTAAAATTAGTTCCCAATAACTCTTCACAGCAGAGAGCCAGGATTTTTAACGGAGTTAACGCGCCTGTCCAAGCGCGTTTTGTTTTTCGCAAATAAATGGGCTTATGCCGTCGCTTTGTATGCCCAACTCAGATAAGTGTATACCGAAACACTTTTGCAAACAGACGAGTGTGTATACCGTCGTTGAAAGTAATATTGGTCACAATCAGCCATAACGCATGCGCCATATATCTTAGCAAAACATTCGTTCAAAACGTGTTCGTTGCTCGGGAGCTCTTGGGGGAACTTTCTTTTTTAATGCAGAAACGCTGTCTGTCTGTGCACGCCAAATATACACGTATACCTCACCGTCTGCATCGCAGAGTTCACCTGCTTTCACGGGTCCAAGCTTATCCTTGTCTTTCAATGCATACACTGCATGTTTGAATGCGTGGGGATAGGTGAGCTAATTACCCAGGTAATGGTGGAAAAATAGGGAGGTGAAGGAAAGGCAGAAGTAGTAGAGCATAAAGAAAATATAGGCTCGATAGAGTGGCTTGTATAGACAAGTTTGTGGGAATGCACTTCTGCAGCGCTTGCACCCAGCCTGTGCCGTGAAAAAAAAAAGGGGGGGGGGGGGGGTCTTTTTGTTTATCTAACGTGCACCGAGAAGAGCGCTCATTAGGCGAAACTTCTCCGGCGCCTCCTTGCCCTCTTGTAGTTGTCACGCGAGAACGGGCTGCATATATTGGTCTTCGGGCCAACGACTCGATGGCGCCCGCATCCGGAAAAACAAAATGGCGCTCCGGCGCCATGGGAAAGCCGACGAGGACGCTGTAGTAGCTGGCGCTGCTGTACGCAGCCTCCGGTGGTGGGAAATGTCATCGTCTGCTATATTAACCCGTCTGCTCCGGGGGGCGGCCGCCCGGTCTACTTGTAGCGCGGGCACCGGTTCAAGGCCGCGCGCATGCAGCCGCGAAGGGGGATCGAACCCTCCTCTCCACGCGGCGTTTGCTGCGCATTTATTCTCCCCTTCGTTCATCGCGCACCGCGACACAATGACCATTATCGTTCGGCTGTTGCGCCAACCCCCCCTCTTCCTCGCTCTCCGAGCCCGGACCAGACGCCTTTCGCACGAAACACTCTGGTGGGCGACGGGTGTTATTTGATGCTAGCCTCGGCGTACGCTTGTTGCGAGCGGAGATTGCGTCGGTATTGCTCCGAGACCGGGACGCCGGATGCTACGCGCCGAATCTGTGTCACAAACCTCCGTTTTGTTTAGTTTTTCGTGTATTTCTCCGCTAGAACGCTGAGGCGACATTATGATAATTTCACCTTGGATGCACTAGCGATATATTGCGTGAGAACCTCGTAAGGACACTGCGTGAGGAGGGACTGGGTGCGGTTCAGCTGCCCTATGTATGACAACAAGGGAGCATTAAAGAGCTTCTTATAAAAAATTCCTTATCACAAGGCAAAAAATTTCTTCTCATGCGGAGAAAGCACACTGGGATCATCGCCCAACAACGGACTTTCGTTCTGCGAATTGATCACCATCGCCGATATTGCGTCCACTGCAGGGCAATATGCCAGCTGCAGCCAACTTATTCCTGCAAACTTAACCTCATCCGCCCACCCAACCTTCTGACGTCTCCTGCTATGCTTGCCCTCTCTCGGAATCCACTCCCTCGGTTATCTTCCTTTCGTATTGCATGCCCCGCCCATGCACACTTTCTTCGTCTTGATTTCATCTGAAACATGATTAGCTCGTGTTTGTGCAGTCCGCCCTATACATTTTAACGCTGCCCCTATCATTTCACTTTCCACGGATGGCTTTAAGGTCCAGCGTCTTCGCCTTCAAGCCTGGACTCCATGTACGCGAAAACTCACGCGAACGCGAACGCGACGGCGGCGGCGACGGCTGGCGTTCGCTCCGTCGCTTGTGGGCAACCTCCATGCAAGCGAAGGCGGCAGGCGACGCGAACCCGCGACGTGCGCAGCGGACTCCGTGCCTTGCGGACTCAAGCTTAGAAACACGCCCGTAACCTGTTCTCTCTCTTAAAATTTTGTGAGTGTGCCTCATAGTCAGGGCCAAAGGAATATTTCCTCTACGGCAGCGGTGTAGCGGCAGTGGAGATAGCCAAAGGCGTGCTTGCGGAGACGAAGTCACATCACGGGGGAGGTGTGCTTTCGTTCGGTGCCTGTGCACTCCCATAAACTGTCACCGCAACCTGATTGTAAGTGAGCAAACTATAATATACCACTGAGAATGCGCGCCGCGAGTGTTTCTGCACAGTTGGAGCGCAGCGGCACGGTGGATCGAGCGCCGGTACCCGCGGCTCGACACGAATCTCTCCCTGCAGTACGCCCGCTCGCGTAGCCCGCTCCAAATGCTGCTAGCCCTCCGCACCCAACAAGTAGATTGTTTTAATTATTTAAATCGTGCGGGTCTGCCTCTCAGCTACAAAACCAAATATTTTCTCGGCGGTGGCGATGACCAAGACGACGGGCTGGTAGGGTTTCGTGAGATGTGCCCGTGAGAAACCGTGGACAAACCGGAAACGGCTTTGGGGGGCTCTGATTGGCCAGTCGCGTGGGGGACTTCCGGGCGACGAGCGAAATTTTCTGTGGGTGCAGATCCGAGCGACACGGCAAGCGACACATGCATTTTGCTTCGCGCGACGGCGTCGCTCGTCGCTTGCCGCCGTCGCCTTCGCGTTCGCGTGAGTTTTCGCGTACATGGAGTCCAGGCTTCAAGTTTCTAGCCAATAGGTGAGTACCAGCTGGCAAGTACTTTCTTTTTACATGTATCCGGGAGAGGTCTCTCAACCCCCCCCCCCCCCTCCACCCCACCCCCCAATCAAAACTTCTCCCCTCTCTCACCCAACGTCATCAGCGCACGTGTTTCTGGTATGGCGGGCAAAGCATGCGGCTACTGAGGCAGCTAGGAAGAGGAAAGGCGGCGGGGGAACGCGCGACTCATGCAAAAGCGGTGCAGAGGCGAAAGTGAACGATTTACCCTATTTGGCCACGCCCCCTTTGATGTCACGTTGTTTGCACGGTTGATTACCTCGGGCCCCTCCTGAAAAAAACAGTCCTGGCTGCGTGCCCGACTGCTATAAGCTACTGTTTACGACCTGAGAGTATGTGCCAAATCCACTCCCTTAGTTATTTCGCCTTCGTGGTCCGGATATGCAGTGACTACTTGTCCTAAGTAGATGTATATTTTCCTTACCACTCCCAACGCTTCCCTGTTTCGTTTCCTTCCAAGTCTCTTGAGAAATGCTTTAGTTTTCTTCATGTAATGTGTTTTGACCCACCGTGCTGCTCTGCCTGCCTAGGTCTTCGATCATGCTTTTCAATTTGGTTCCTTCGTTACTTAGTACGGAAGTGTCATCAGCGAATCGGAGATCATATAGTTATTCTTCATGAACTCATATGCTTAGCTCTTCCAAATTCAATTCTCTGAATACCTCCCCTAAGCACGCGGGGCATAGTATTTCAGAGATCTTAATTGTCTCTCTGCCTGACACCTCTTCTGACTGGGATTGTACCAACTCGACCAACCATATATGGCTCAAGAGAGAATTTAAAAGCGGGATTTATTTTTTTATCACACCTCATCGCGGGCCTCAATGTTTGAACCAAGAAAGTCAAAGCAGTACACGGTGGAAGTAGGACCGCCCTCTCCAACCTCAGTCCCATGGTAAAGGAATTCGTCTACTTAGGGCATGCAGGTTGTGACTGCTGATCTGGATCATGAGTGGGAAATAACTAGAAGGATAAGAATGGGGTGTAGCGCATATGGCAGGTTCTCTCATCATGAATAGCAGGTTGCCAGTATCCCTCAAAAGAAAAGTGTGCAACAGCTGTATCTTACCGGTCCTAACCGACGGGGCAGGAACATGGAGGCTATCGAAAAGGGTTCAGCTTAAGTTAAGGACAACGCAGCGAGCCATGGAAAGAAAAATGATAGGTATGAAGAGCGGTTTACTGTAGAGCCGAAAGGGCTGGCGGCGTAACCGTTGCACAAACTGACCCCGCAGCGGCGGCACCAGTACGGACTTCCAGAGCGAGCTCGAGCTCTCCCACACCGGTCGCCGAGGCCGGCCGAACCTCTTCATCGTCGTCGATGGTGGCGCACTCGTCTTCTCCATTGCAGGTGTAACGTTAAGAGACCGGAAACGGACAGAGTGGGTGAGGGAAGAAACGCTGGTTAATGACATCCTAGTCGAAATCAAGAGGAAGAAATGGGCTTGGGCAGAGCATGTACTGCGAAGGCAAGATAACCGCTGGTCCTTAAGGGTAACGGAGTGGATTCCAAGAGAAGGCAAGCGTAGCAGGGGGCGGCAGAAGGTTAGGTGGGCGGATGGGATTTTCAAGCTTGCAGGCATAGGGTGGGCGCAGCTGGCAAAGTACAGGGTTTATTGGAGAGACATGGGAGAGGCCTTTGCCCTGCAGTGGGTGTAGTCAAGCTGATGGTGATGATGAAGAAGAAACCGTACTCTAATTCGTCCCAGCATGCATTACTGTATATAGTCCGGTCAGTCGCCCACCATACTCGCGCATGCGCCGACGTGCACCCTCCTCTAGAGTTGATAAATGACGCTTCTAAGATCCCAGGTCATGAGGAGGCAGATCCAGACCCATTCCCTCCTTCACCCCGTCCAGTACGTAGCCATGTACCCAGCTACGCACTCTTGCCTATGCAAACAGTATGGCGCCCGAGCCAGCATACCACACATCTTGTGGGACTGCCCAGCAGATACCCGCTTAAAGGTGTATTAGAGAAGATTCGGAGCTCGTCTTTTTACCGCGGGAAAACTCGATCTACACGCTCCATGCATTCCTAGAAACATTGAATCAATGTCCTGTGCAGCAATTTCCCTATTAAGTCGAATTAAACGTCGCGACTTCCGCCTTTTTTTTTAACTCACCACCGAAGGTAGGAGGAGTTAACCAACGCGTGGAGCGCCTTTCAGCTAGTCGCGTGGCGGCTTCGCTTTCGCTTTTATTTTGCTAGCCGCACAATAGTCGCACATTAGGCCCACGGAAATAAAAATACGCGCGGACTCTTTTATTAACGTATCGCCCCGCAAATGGCAGATCAGGAAGCCCCCACTGGACTGGCTGAGAAGTACTCAACGCGTTGGTTGACTTCCTACTTTCGGAGGTGAGTTCAAGAAAAAACAAAAAGGCGGGAGCCGGGACGTTTATTTCGGTTTAATAGGGAAATCGGCCGCACGGGACAATAATTCGAAGTTTCTAAGAATTATGGGAACGTGTAAATTGTGTTCCCGTGGTTAAAAGACGAGCTCAGAAATCAGAATCCTCTTTAGTGCACCTTTGAGGAAATTTCCGTCACAAATGAGTAACCAATGTTCCCAAGCTGCTGTCCTGGTTAACTAATCACGACAGTGGAGGCCGCGTTGCTTAGCTCAGGCCCGGTCGTGCAACGCCGGGCCACGGAGCGAGCCATCGAGGTCGTAGGGCCCAAGAGCGGCTTCACCGCCCGAACCATGGCTGTGACGTGTATGTTGTTCATACCTTCGGGTCACTTGAGGCACGAAGAAAAGAAGATAAAACGTCAGTATAGCTGCTGGTACGCCGCTCTTTGTCATTCCAGCTCTTGAAGCGGGCTGGCTTAAGTGTTGTAGTGAATTACAAGTACGTATCAGCATTTATATCGCAGGTCATATCGTGTCTCACGTGACCTAAGTGCGAACCACACGTCACAGCCATCGTTTGGTTGATGAAACCGAAACCAAAACAGCATGAGAAAAGCATACTATTATATATTATTTAGCTGCAGTAGGCAAATACCACGCAGTGATCGATGTATTATAATGTCTAAAGCATCACTTGAAAGAAGAAAACACCCAAGTAAAATTAAGTGTCGATAGTCCTTTAAAGGAACGCTGAGGACAAATGGAAGTTTGCCTTTGTAAACATGCACCGTGTTCTAAGCTCAGCGAGACCACTCTCATTGCAAACTGAGCTTTTGTAAGCAAAAAAAAGGAGAAAAAAGAAGCAAATACAGGTGTCGCCAATTCCAGTCAATCTCAAGTAAAATTCGTGCGTTGAAACCGTTTCTTTATTATTATTTTTTTGCGCGCGCGCGTGTCCCATAGGCTACAAATATACCATTCACTTCAAAACGGTGACAGCCCATATTTTGCGGTAAGGACGTCTTACAAGTTTGAATCAACGGGCGGAAAAATTAGGAAATTACTGGATTAATGGATTCCGATTAACATATTAATTGCTACCGGACAAACGTCAAAAGAAGAGAGCCAGATAATTTTTTACTGAGAATAGTGATTGGATGTATAGTTGTGAAGCACAGTGGCTCCGAGGCAGCAGATGTCAGCTGTCGTCGGCTGTCAGTCTTATCGCCTGTTGACATTGTGCGTTTAGAATATTCGGCATCAAACGTTTACGAACCACACCAGTCGTGGAGGAAAAAAACACGCTGCATTTCCTTTCAGTCGTGGCATACTGCCTGGCGTCGACATCCGCTTTCGTGTAGTCACGTTGAAGTGCCTCGTTAATCATCATCATCATCGTCGTTTTCACAGTTTCCGTGTTTGATTTTCATGTTTCGCACCGATCGCCTGAGGCAAAAATTTATTTCATAATTTTTTTGTCCCTGCCGAGACGTGAGGCATCGGAGCCTTATGTTCATATCGCAAATTGTGGCTGAGGGCAAGGTTCCAAACCAAAGTAGAAGTAAAACGTAACGTTAGCGTTTAAGAACAATACAGTTTAATAGCTTTATAAATTGCAAATTATTTTTGTTACGTCAGAAAGCATTCAGTAAGGTTTTGTATTAAAAAACTTCAAGTTTACGGCCTTCACTTTCTGTCTCTTCGAATTGTGACGTCACATTCAGAATGCAGCTCGATAAGATATGCAAGGCGTCTGTTTGAAAACTAGCTAGGCGTTCGAAACAGCTATTAAATATCCACAAGCCACTCTGTCTAGCACATAGCAAGGCGGATTGCGGCTCCCTCAAGGCTTGTCTTGGGTTACAAGACATCTTGAAAGTTGCCTTCTATACGATTTAAAGGTGCCTGATGCACTTGGTCAAAATATTTACCAAGCTTTCTTGGCGACGCACTAAATATTGAATCGCTGTCTTAGGTCCCAATTCGCACTGCGCAACTAAGGCCGCCACAGAATCACTTATGCATTCAACGTAACGTAAAGAATACAAACCATGCACTCGGCTCTCTTCGCCAGGAAACTTTCTGTATCCTTATGCACGGCGCCAAAGTGACATCCTCATATGTGCACTTGGAGGAGTGGTGACAAGCCAACTTATCAAAGACATTTTGTGCTGTTAATTTATTCTTTGTGCAGTAGAATTATTCAGGATAAATTCGACGTTCTGTTTGATGAAAGCCTTGATTCCTGCCTTAATACCTCAGAGTGAGTTCTTGTATACGCACAGCAGGTGCATTGTAAATAAAAAGTTTAATAGAAATATTGCTTTAAAAAAACGCTGCGTATACATTGTCGGCTAAGAAATATTTGTTATACACGTCCTGTGTAGCTCTAAATATTGAGATCACTTTAGCTTTTCGTAGGCGTCTGTGAGACGTACTGTGTCCTGTGGGACATGAGCGCCCTGGACGTAAGCCGAGCAATATGGCTCAGTGGCTATGGTGCTCGGCTGTTGACCAGAAAGGCGCGGGTTCGATCCCGGCCGCGGCGGTCGAATTTCGATGGAGGCGAAATTCTAGAGGCCCGTCTGCTTTGCGATATCACTGCACGTTAAAGAATCCCATGTGGTCGAAATTTTCCAGAATCCTCCACTGCGGCGTCCCTCATAGCCCGAGTCTCTTTGGGACGTTAAACCCCATGAAACCAAACCAAACTATTAGTCTGGTTTGTCTGAACAAGGAGAAAAGCCATGCGAGATCATCTTCATCCGAGGGAGCAGAGACTCGCGTTCATGAGACTTACACGCGCAATCCGAAGTAGTCAACATGTGCTAACTTCAAAATTCGAGTTTCCAAAATACCGTGTCGAATATTTCGTGCAAGCGTTTACGAATGCTCCCTTAGCGGTCGAAATTATGCAGAACCTCAGTGAAAACCTAATAAACCCTCCGCTACTCATTCGTGAGGACATGCAGCAGCGGAGTGAACAATGCGGTGATTTTTTCGACCGGCCAGTTCTCGGTGATGAATGAACATTCCATTTTAGTGGTTCAGTGAACAAACACAGCGCTCGTATATGTGCAGAGCTCCATGGAAACCCGACAGCTGTAGCGGAGCGCTTGAGGGATTCACGGAACACGAGCGCTTTACAGGGAAAGCAGTGCTCTGGACTTTTCAAACCATGCAAGCATTCCAGCCGTATACTACTAAGATCATTCTTCGTTCAAAACTTGGGAGAATGTCTTAAAAAGAAAAAAGGCTAACCGTGTACTATTACAAATCTTCATTATTATTATTCAAGACGTTATTTTGGCTCAAAATCCAGACGGGTAAATAATGTTTTGAAAAGACGAACCAAATAATATTCACAACTACTTGGCACCGGGGTCTAGTGGTGAGCGTTCACCTCACGTGCGGTAGTCGGGTGGTAGGCGCGGGGTTCGATCCCCAGTGCCGCCGGGTACCCACCGGTGATACTGTGGGTACAAACCTTCTCCTGGCATGAAAGGAGGATGTGGGTAAGGGTGGCCTGGGGTGGGAGCACAAAGTGCATATGGGGGGGTACCGGCATAAATTTAGAAAAAATGGCTGGTGTAGGCAGCGCTCGCGTCTGCAGGCGACGCCAGATTGACCGTTCTCTGGCAGTGAGGGATGGATGGGGTGGCGGGCAGGTTAGGCACTCAGCACGGGAGTTTGCGGTGAGCTCAGCAAAACAGTGCATACGCTCTTTCGAGAAATCCCCCACGAGGTCCGCCAGTACCCGGTTTCTAGACCCTCGAGCTAATGAGTCGGCGGCCTCGTCGCCGGGATTCGCAGGCACACAGATGAGCTCAGTGCGCCGGGGTGTGGGCACAGGCATTGTGCGGGGGGATGAACCCGGACCCTGGTAAAATTTGGAATGGCGGTTTTTGAGACACCAGTAATTTAACGAACGTCTGTGTATGTCAGAGCAATGGATATAGCGGTCTCCTCGGCTTCCTCAGAAGTGGTGCCTGAAGGAACCGCCTCACGCCCTCCTATCATGCCTGGCGTCCCCTCCCCCCGCCGTACCGGTGCCTCTCCGAACCTGGGAGGACTGAGAGACCTCACTACAGTCAGCGGGCCTGGCCAGGCAGAAGATCGCCGTCATGGGCTAACACCACATGAACGTTTAGACCGTGAGCGGGGTCGTGCGGAGACCCAGGAGGCCTGCGGGCCTCGAACTCTCCTGCTAAATAAAGTTTTTCCATCCATCCCCTGGCCTGCTGCTCGGGTTCTCTGGGGAGAAATGCTTGTGAAAAAGGTCCTTATCCCACCTTGTGTGAAAAAAAAAATATTAGCTGCGGTCCAATTACTGCTGAATCTAGCTAGAGAGTGAAAGCTGCAGTGTATCGGGTAAGTAGACGCGGCTTGGCCTCTAACGTTGAGTGCGTTCCGCACACTGGATATAGGCAACGCGCCTATCCTGGCAAATGGCGGTTAAATTAATGGTTGATCGCGAGAGGTTGGTCACCCAATGAACGCTGCGGCTTAGTGGCTCAGCTCGGCTATGCCGGTATATACGTAGCGAAAGGTAAGGCGTAGCATGGTTAGCCTTGGTTAATCTTGATTGCAAGTCCGGGATAGTCTGGTTGTCTAGCTATGCTGTTGTCGCATTAAAGACGACACAACTGTGGTTGCGGCGCACGCAAGCTCTCCTTTTCAATCCGACATGTTATCAGGCATGCGACGCAGCTGGCGGATGCGAGCGCAACGACGAGGAACGCGGTGTGACGTCATACCAAACGGCTGCGGCGGCGAGCCGCTCGGTGTGACGTCATGCCAGATGGCGCGCCGAGCGCGCAAAGCACAGTAACCGTCTCACATATCTCGGTACACACCTGAACCGCGCCGTAAAGGGATAAAGGAGGGAGGGAAAGAAAAAAGAGAAAACTAAAAATTTAAAGTTGCATTTTTAGGAAAGGCGCGGCGCTGCGCAGCAGCGGAACACCTGTGGCTCGGTGCACCTAGTGGCGCATGCGCAGTTGTGACTAGGGAACGAGAGAAATGCGCCGTGTGTCGTCATTGCTCCTCGCGCATGCGCAGCACGGCTCTCCAGGGACCACGCGAAACTGCTCAACCTGCGGCCAGTAAAGCTTTCGCTTTAAAACCTTGTGCCATGGTGCTATTTTGCCCATGATGCCGCGCCATAAAAATTCATCGTTATCATCATCATAGCTACTTCAAAGCCGAGGAAAATCTTTTCTGTAACCATTGTTATGCCATACCCACACACGAGTTTTGACCTGCATATGTTGTGTACAGTGGGGCCTTTATACTTGCAGCGGGTAAGATGAGGCTGACCTCGTGTGATAGCTGAACGGTCGTTGTGTGAGCGGTGCTATTTCGGCTGACCGTCGCCTATATTGCTTGACCCGCATCGTATACGGCGGCCGAACAACGTCACGCATAGCTTCATAACGATTAATTGCGGATCAAACAGTGCGAGATCACACGAAAAACAGAGAAGACACACAAACAAGCGCTGACTCGCAAATTTTTCTTTTTTCAGAAGAACAAATTTTATACGTCAGAGGCACTAGCTTGGCACAGGCGCAAAGTACTTTCAAGGGGTGTTTCTACCTAACAACCTCATCAGCCATGCATGCGAACCCTTATCACCCCCCCCCCCCCCCTCCTCCACAGGTCCCTTCCCTTTTTTCACCATTTTACCCTCTGTCAGGATAATGAATTGTCAAGATACGAAACTTATTTATCAATCAGCAATAAAGAAGGCTATAAATTCACAATTCTTGTGGTAGTGCTTTCAAATAAAATTGTTTTTTTTTTCTCCATATATTACTGGTGATCGTTGCAGGCTGTTTGGTTCTCTCGCTTAACTGTGCAGCATATGCAACGGGACACGCGCGTGTCCCGCTTGCTTCAGGGGCCGGCGAAAGGAAAAGGATGCACGTATGCGGACCATATTTTGCACTCGAAGCACTACAGGGCTATCAAACAAACCATTTAGTGTGTTTTATATTTTGCTACCTGGTGCTCTGCGTGTTTTAATTACCAGCGCAGGTGTACAAAAATGAAACATTTTGGTGATTTTGAGCCTTTTTCATGTGAACTGCACTTCATAACACTTTTAGAAGCAATTTTCAGATCTAATAAAGTTGTCTGATACGCGTGCAAAAGATTGACGCAAGGATACGTGCTACATTTGAGGTCTTTTCACGAAGTGATGGTGCAACTGTCTCCATTTTTCTCAAAACCAGTAGTCGAAACGACTTAAATTGTGATGCTGTTCGATCAATTCCTGAAGTCATTCTGAGTGCGTGGAATTTTAACATTTGTACGCATGTGAGAAATGCGAACAGCTTGCGCCTTATAAAGAGTTAACGACGTTTAACTCTACGACAAACTTTCCCTGCTATATATATATATATATATATATATATATATATATATATATATATATATATATATATATATATATATATATAATTTGGTGCGGCGTGGGATAGTCGGGGCATTACAGGGTCATATTTGCATGTTTTTGCCTTTTCTTCATTTTATCTCTCGTTTTTCCTGCATGAAAAGTCTGCTTCCGTGTTTTAATGCCTGGCTTGAGTCTGGGATATCCTTGCGTGTGCTGTAAATGCGTCTAATTGTTCTAGTCCCAGTAAACTTTTGGGGTTTTTTGTTTTGTCGTTCAGAATACATTGCGTAACAACGAGGCAAGAAGATAGGAGCAGGCGAAATGGACCGTTCAGAAAAGGCGGCGGCGCATGGGGGGGTTCGGTATTCTCAGAATAGCAGAAAGTTTGTCCCCGCGGCATTGAGAAGACCCTACGGCGGGAGAGAAGGGGTGTTTAAAGGAGGGAATGCGTCGTCTGCGACGTGCGAACAACACGTACACCGGGGAGGTCGGAAAAAGAAAAGTGTGCAGCCGGCGGTCCACCGCAACCAAAAGGCGCGACGGCAGATCGCACGCTGGGTTTGTGTGTTTGGATGCAGCGCTTGCATGCCCCCTTTTCATTCCCTCCTCTATTTTTTATCTACCTGGTTGTGTTGGTTGCTTTCTTCGTATGAAGGGAGAGTTGTGGACGGCCTTGAAATTTCGGCTAGCTATCGCCCCAGTGGGCCGACGACTGGTGTTTCGAAATGCGAATTGTGGGGAGAGGAAGCCCGCGTGCGTCCCCGCTCTGCGTTCTTTTCCTTCATTTTTTTAGGTACGCGGAAAGAAGAAACGCGTGCTGTGCTTGCGTAGTCGCTGGTGATCGACGCGACATCTGTCGGTGCTGGACTGCTAATCGTAACCCGCCGCGGTGGCTCAGTGGTTAGGGCGCTCGACTACTGATCCGGAGTTCCCGGGTTCGCACCCGACCGCGGCGGCTGCGTTTTTATGGTGGCAAAACGCTAAGGCGCCCGTGTGCTGCGCGATGTCAGCGCACGTTAAAGATCCCCAGGTGGTCGAAATTATTCCGGAGCCCACCGCTACGGCACCTCTTTCTTCCTTTAATTCTCCTTTCACTCCCTCCTTTATCCCTTCCCTTACGGCGCGGTTCAGGTGTCCAAAGATATATGAGACAGATACTGCGCCATTTCCTTTCCCCAAAAACCAATTATTATTATTATTGTTTTCTTGTGCATAGCCTCCGAGATGGTGGAAGATGAATCATTCATCCCGGATGCCGTGCCTTGTATTGCGTTTCGTGCAGAGTGCAGGTCTACGGAACTCGGATGTTGTTCGTCCTGCTCTGCGCGTCTATTCTTTCGTTGGCATTCGGCAGGTTACAGTAGGAGACGAAGAGATTACCCTGAAAGCAGGAAAGAGGGCTCGAGGAAGCGTTTTTACTTTTTATAGTGTACTAATTTTAGAAGCCAGTAGGAAGCTTGGTTCTGACGCCGGTAGCATATGCATACGTTCCGTTGCACAGTGTGACAACCCAGCACAGCTTCTTTCGAATGCCCCTCCCATGCCATGCGCCTTCCTTACCCAATCATCATCATCATCAGCCTTACTACACCCAATGAAGGGCAAAGGCCTCTCCCATATCTCTCCAATTAACCCTGTCCTTTGCCAGCTGCATCCACCCTTTGTCTGCAAACTTCTTAATCTCATCCGCCCACCTAACCTTCTGCCGCCCCCTGCTACGCTTATTTTCTCTTGGAATCCACTCCTTTACCCTTAAGGACCAGCGGTTATCTAGCCTTTCCATTACATGCCCTGCCCAAGCCCATTTCTTTCTATTGATTTTTACTAGGATGTCGTTAACACGCGCTTGTTTCCTCACCCACTCTGCCCGCTTCTGGCCTCTTAAACTTACACCTATCATTTTTCTTTCCTTAGCTCGCTGTTTTGTCCTTAACTTGAGCTGAACCCTTTTCGCTAGCCTCCAAGTTTCTGCCAGTAGGTGATTACTGGTAAGATACAGCTGTTTTATACTTTTCTCTTGAGGGAAATTGGTAAACTGCCACTCATGATCTGCGAGAACCTGCCATATGCGCTCCACCTCATTCTTATCCTTCTAGTTATCTCCCTCTCGTGATCCGGATCAGCAGTCACTACCTGCCCTAAGTAGACTACTTCACAATTTCTAGGCTCTCGCTGCCAATTGTGAACTGTTCTTCCCTTGCTAGACTGTTGAACATTTCCTTGGTTTTCTGCATGTTAATTTTTAGACCCATCGTTATGCTCTGCCTGTCTAACTCAGTGATCATGATTTGCAGTTCACCTCCTGAGTGACTCAGCAAGGCAATGTCATCAGCGAATCGCAGATTATTTAGGCATTCTCCATTTATTCTTATTCCCAGCTGTGCCCAATTCAGGCCTCAGAATACCTCCTGTAAACAGGCGGTGAATAGCATTGGCGAGATCGTGTCTCCTTGCCTGACGCCCTTCCTTATTGGAATTTTATTGCTGGCTTTATGGAGGACTATAGTAGCTGTGCAGCTGCTATATATATCTTCCAGTATTTTGACATAAGGCTCTTCTACCCCCTGATTACGCAATGCCTGTATGACTGCTGCGGTTTCCACTGTGTCGATCGAATGCTTTCTCGTAATCAATGAAAGGTAGCGGCCGCGGTGGCTGAGTGGTTATAGCGCTCGGCTGCTGGCCCGAAAGACGCGGGTTCGATCCCGGCCGCGGCGGTCGAATTTCGATGGAGGCGGAATTCGAGAGGCCCGTGTGCTGTGCGATGTCAGTGCACGTAAAGAACCCCAGGTGGTCGAAATTTCCGTAGCCCTTCACTACGGCGTCTCTCATAGCCTGAGTCGCTTTGGGACGTTAAACCCACATAAACCATAAACCGTAATCAATGAAAGCTATATATAGAGGTTGGTTATATTGTGCGCATTTCTCTATCACCTGATTGATAGTGTGAATATGATCTATTGTGGAATATCCTTTACGAAAGCCTGCCTGATCATTTGGTTGATTAAAGTCCAAGGTTGCTCTGACTCTATTAGCGATTACCTTAGTAAATACTTTGTAGGCAACGGATAGTAAGCTGTTCGGCCTGTAATTTTTCAAGTCATTGGCGCCTCCCTTCTTATGAATTAAGATAATGTTTGCATTCTTCCAAGCTTCTGGTACAGTCGAGGTCATAAGGCATTGCGTATACAGGGTGGCTAGTTTTTCTATCACGATGTCCCCTCCATCCTTCAACAGATCTGCTGTTACCTGATCCTCCCCAGCTGCTTTTCCCCTTTTCATTGCTCCTAAAGCTTTCTTTACTTCATCTTTCGTTACTGGCGGGATGACGCATTGCTGTACACTGCTGTCTTTCTGATTAACGCTCTGATTACATTGGCTAGTGTACAGGCCTGTGTAGAACCCTTCGGCTACGTTAACTTATCGATATATCTTATAGATATTGCTAATGACATTGCCCTGCTTGTCTCTTAATGCGTACATCTGGTTTTTACCTATGCCTAGTTTCCTCTTCACTGCTTTTAGGCTACCTCCGTTCTTTAGAGCATGCTCGATTCTCTCCATATTAAACTTCCCTATGTCGGCTACCTTGCGCTTATTTATTAACTTTGATAGCCCTGTAATTAGTTCTATTCTGTCGGTAGTGTTAGACGCCTTCATGCTTTGGCGCTTCTTAATTAGATCTTTCGTCACCTGAGATAGCTTTCCGGTATCCTGTCGAACTGTCCTACCGCCTACTTCTACTGCGCACTCCGTAATCATTGATGTCCCAATAAACCCAATAAAGCACTTTCAACTCGACTCTTTCAAATGCTGATTCCCGAGAACAGTCGCAAATTCTTTGTGTACGTACGCTCGCCGGAAAAATGTTTTCGCAGTTACTGCTGATATTTACAACTAATTAAGCTTGAATGAGTGCGAACACACCCTTAAAGAACGGGATGTCGTCAGTTGGGGCAGGCGAGGTAGACGACTTGTTAACGGTTTTAGTGAGCACTTTGTGACAACTGTACGACTATATGCGGACGCATGCATAGAATTGTTCATTGAATGGAACGTGTTCAAAAAGGCACTAAACAGGGCGGGGCTGCTAGTAGAAAATGCATTCTAACACATGCTGTCCTTCAAAATGCCTGTTGCAATAACTGTAAAAAAAAGTGAATAAAAAAAACTTGCCGTGACCAGGATTCGAACCTGGGTTATTGCGGCCACAACGCAAGGTACTAACCACTATACGATCACGGCTACCCAACCGGGCGTTGCGATTCATGAAATAAATCTATTATAAAGATGTTCTACGTTTTGTAATGGGCGCACGTTTTTTTTTCTTTTCTTTTTATTGTACTTTTCTGTATCTACGCAACGGTAAGCAACCGACTGGCTGGTTCAGGGCATCAGCTTATAGGGCCTACTGAAGTCAGTCACGAACATTGTGCATGCGACTTGCCATGTTGCGCGTTCAACCGTTTTGAATCGTTGCGACAGAAATAGATGGAGCTTGTAAAGAGATGCAGAACTTGGACCTAGAACCCCAGCAGTGAATTAAGCGCGAAAACGCATGGGCTATATTAATTTCCTACTGCCCGGCCAGCACGGCGGCAGGGGCGCGGTGCTAGATGTATGGATGGATACGGCTGAACCCTTTAAATCGGGCGGTGGCTCAAGCCACCTAGCCATGACTTATGAAATTTTACTCGTCTTGATTTTAGCCACCAATCACCTTCGCTGGTTACTTCTACCCGCTTAAAATTTAATTTCCCTTCACTGTCCTTAAACCCCAATGCCTGCGATAAATCAGCCCCGCTGCTTTCCACTGTATCAAGTTGTTCAGCCGTTTCCTCCTCTCCTCCACAAGCACAGCACAACGTGTTTATCTCGTGGTACCTGACTCTCTATGTCTTTAGTCCGCAAAACTCCCGTCCTGGCCTCAAACAACAAAGAGCTTCCCCTACAATTATCATAGATATTTTCTTTGGCAATTTCCTGCTTAAAGATCCTGTATGTTCCCAGTGCCGATTTCATCAGCATCCCTGTTTTCCACAGAGCTCTCTCTGTTTCTGTAACCTTTTTCTTAACCGATAATTGCTGATTTGCCCCCCTACTGCTGTCCAGATATTTGCTTGTCAATTTTCTAGTTCGCATTCTCCTTTTAGTGTCAACATTCCTTATGTACAGGCATCTGAAAACTTTCCTAGCCCACTGCTTTTCCCCCATTTTTTTAGAGCGACTGGACTGAGTGACGAATTTTGACAGCGTTGTGTGTGTGTGTTATGCCTTTTTCCCCTTCTCTCTTCCTCCTTTTAGTCTCCTAATTCCCCTTCCTCAGTGCAGGGTAGGCAACCGGAACCCCTTTCTGGTTAACATCCCTGCCTTTCCCTCTTCCTCTTTATCTATCTATCTATCTTCTCAATCGCTCCTCAAATGCTAGCCTCTCTGCTCTCGAAAGACGCCCATCCCATATCACCCTGTACCCCCTGATTTGGTGTATTGCCATGTGCTCCGGAAGCTAGCCTCCCTACGCCACATTGTTTAATTTCTAACCTTGCTTGAACATCTAGTCTCATGCACAGGACCGCATTACCGAAAGTCAGGCTAGGGACCATCACCCCTTTCCAGATTCCTCTTACCACTTCATGCCTATTGTAATTCCAGAGTGCCCTATTTTTCATGACAGCTGCAGTCCTACTAGCTTTATTCATTACACATTTTTCATGCTCTGTCAGATACTCAGCACCGTTATTTATCCACACCCCAAGATACTTCTACTCATCCACTACTTCTAGCGTGAACTCCTGTATCCTATGCTCGCCGACATCCATCATTAAATATTATGACTGCAGATTTTTCCTTACTCAACTTGAAACCTAATCTATCTCCCTCTGTACCGCATTTGTCTATCAACTTCTGTAAATCTTCCTTGTTGTCAGCCATTAGCACTATATCATCCGCGTATATTAGTCCTTGAATGACTGTTTAATTAATTCTTCTTGCTTTAAAAAAGAAATGTTAAAGCCTAGCCCACTCCTCTCTAGCTTGGTCTCCAACCCTTGCAGGTACAACATGAACAACAAAGGAGACAGAGGACATCCTTGCCTAAGCCCCCGCTGTATCTCTACTGGCCCTGATACATTTTTTTCCCATTTTATAAGCACTCTGTTACCTTTATATATATCTTTTAAAAGATTAATTACTCCATCTTCCTCATCCAATGTGCCCAGTATGTCCCACAAATACTCTTGAATAACGTTGTCATAGGCTCCCCTAATATCCAGAAATGCTAGCCATAGGGGCCTGTGTTCCTTTTCAGCAATCTCTATACACTGCGTCAATGAAAATAGATTGTCCTCCAACCTCCTTTGTTTCCGGAACCAATTTTGTAGTTCCCCTGGCACCCCCTCATTCTCCACCCAAGCCTGCAATCTGTCCTTTATGATTTGCATCACCACCCTGTAAACCACAGATGTCACTGTTATGAAACGGTAGTTACATCAGCTTTGCCTCCCTTTCCCTTATATATCATGTTCATTCTACTTAATCGCCATTCATCAGGGACTTTCTCTTTCACTATCATTTTATTCACTACCTGTATTAATGTCTGCTTGGATTTTGGTCCTATCTTCCTTAACATAATCGGAATACCATCTGGTCCTGTTGATGTGCCACTACGGACCTTCTTCTCTGCCCTTTCCCACTCTCTTCGCTCAAGTGAAGCTATTGCAGTAACCGGTCTATCCTCCTCCGATAAATCATGTGCAACATTTCTTTCTTTAAATTTTTCTTTCATCCTTGTTCCTGTGTGTTATATCGCTTCATCCCATTCTAGTCGAATACCCTGATCTGTAACAATAAACCTTTGCTCTAGCCTAGTCTTATTACTCATTGCATTTAGATGTTTCCTGAATTTTTGAGCTGCTTTTCTATCCTTTTTATTTACTTTAGACATCCATTGGGCACCCTTTATTCTAATTTTCTCATTAATCAATTAAGATGCTTCCCTTCTATACTTTATGAAGGTATCGCATTTTCTGTCTGCTTCAACTTCTGGTTCCTCCCTCTTCTTGGAATATCTGTGTTCCCTGGACGCTTCCTGACATTTCTCTATCGCCCTCTTGACCTCCTCATCCTACCAACTCTTGCTTTTGCGTCTTTTCCCTTTTAGCTTTACTCCCACCTTAGCTAGCTCTAGCTCCAGTAATCGAGTTAATTTGGTATAAGTCCATTCTGTTTCATTATCCTGAAAAATTACTTTCTCAATTTGTTTGGCTGCTGCTTCCAATTGCTTTTCTGAGTAAAAATTCCCCTATGATTGTTCATCTCGCTTCAGTCCTACATTGGTTTCTCTTCTGAAGCTCAACTTGATACGCTTGTGGTCACTACATAGACTTCTGGAACCATGTTCTTCTATGCTCATTACCCCTAATCTATTATACATCCTCTGTGACATTATAGTGCATAATCTATCGTCGAGTGCAGACTCCCTGCCTCCCATGTTATGAGCCCTTCACACTTCTCGGTGCTGTTGCATACAACTAAATCATGCCTGTCACACGTCCTGCAGCATGCTTCCTGTCAAATCTGTGTACCCATCCAGGTCTTCTATATGTGCGTTCATGTCGCCTAATATAATTATCTTGCCCTGTCCTCCACTACGGCACCTATTCTTCCTTTCTTTCACTCCCTCCTTTATCCCTTCCCTTATGGCGTGGTGCTTGCAATACATTCTAACATTTTCCTGTTTTCCTCTTTGGCATTAGCTCCTGTCCACAGGTATACAAAGCCGAGGAGTGTTTGCTTCCCTGCCACTTTTCCTTTTAGCCATAAATGTTCCTTGCATCCCAGTTTAACCCTTTGAAAATTCATACTTTTATGAATGATGCCCCAATTCCACCCCCCTTTCTGCTGCCCTATGTTCTATTGCAATATTTCCATGCGTAGTCTGGGTTACGGGGTGTTGCTCCATGTCTCTAAGATGCGTTTCCACTAAACCATATACCATTAATTCTTCCTGCCTTAACTGTTCTTCTATTTCCTCCCATTTCAGTCTATTCGTGCCACCTTGCATGTTAATGAAATCTATATCTGGATTAACATGGCCCTGGCGCTTGTGTTATTTCTTCTCCCATGGTTCCATCGTCCCTTTGATCTTGGTTCTTCCTTCTCTACACTGGTTCCCTCAGAGCTGTGGGTCCCCCCAAAAATGCTGTTGCTTGGCGACCTATCCTACTACCCACCCTATAAAAAGTTGCAGTAGCGCCATCTGGTGGCTTCTACGCCAAAGAGCACGGCAGCGCCCTCCTGTTCGCGCCACCAGGACAATAGGATAGGATAGGAAAACTTTTATTGAATCATAAGTATTTAGGCGATCAGAAGTCTTCTTGCTTGCTTCGCGTGTCGCTGTCTTCACGCTGCACTGCAGGGAAGGCTTCTTCAGCAAAGGGTGGTCCCTCAGTCCAGGGCTCCACTGAGTTTGGCTGCATCCCGTGCGTGCTCTACCATCCTCTTTTGGACGGCGAGCTCGCAGCTGACGAGCCGGCTCTCCCAGTGCTCCGCACTCGGGGGTTTGTGTTCTCGGAATGCGTTGTTTCGTTCGCATTCCCATGTTATGTGAAATAGTGTGGGTGTGGCCCCGCACCACGGGCATGTGCCCCTATATTCCGTTGGGAACATCTTGTTGTATATAAAGAGGTTGGGGAAGGAACCTGTTTGTAATCTACGCCAATCTGTTGCCTCCTCCTTTGTTAGTGCTTTATGCGGGGGCGGATATTTATATCTCACCCCTCTGTGATGTTGGAGTAGTTCTGAATAGCTCTCCCCGAGGATCATGGCGCTCAGACCACGGCTCTCCTGCTGCTGTCCGACTCGGAAACAAAAAGCTCGAGCTAGACCATCCGCCGCCTCATTGCCCCTTATGCCCTCGTGCGCAGGTATCCAGATTAAATTATGTTGGACTGTTATGCTCTCTGAGAGGTTGCACTCTCTGAGCACCTTAAGAGCAGCTTTGCTAATTCTGCCCTTCGTATAATTTCGACAGGTCTCTTTTGAGTCCGTGAGAATATTCAATGATTTGTTCTCCCTATATCCTTTTGCTGCCGCCAGCGCCACGGCTAACTCCTCGGCGTCCGTTATACTCCAGATTTCCGTGGATGCCCCGGAGGTTAGTTCCCCATCTTTGTTTACTACCACTGCTATGGAAGTAGCGAGCGGCAGAAGCAAATACATAGGCCACCAGGACAGTATTCTAGTTCACTATAGTAGGGTGGCGAGAACTTCTAGCCACCCTAGTTACGGTAAGACCTGCTGGTTGCGGTCACCATATGCAGATTGTGACATGCGGTAACAACATGGAGGCAGCGAAATAGTTCATTTTTCTAATTCACTGTACTTTCATGTCGATTGTTAGCAACTTCACCATGAATTTGCAGCAATTCTGTATGTGCATTTCGCATTTTTCATGGAGATCAATTACAATACTAGTAACATACGCACCAAATGGGCTGTCATCGACAAACTTTTGCAGGATGTAGATTCGCAGAAAAAAAAATTATAGCGAGGCAGCCGCGCACAGCAGGCCAATGAAATACACGAGGCTTGCGTGCTCCATCAACTAGAATACCATCCGACACAACGCATATTTTTTTTTCCTGTGAATCCGCATCCAGAAAACATGTGTCCATGACTGTGCTCTTGCACTGTTTGTTCAGGCTGCTATTTCAGGTTTAGCGCGTTGTAGCTAGAAGTACCTAGAAGTCCTGCACTAAACGCCTTTCAGTCGGCATGCACCGCAGTGGAAGTCAAAAACGTGATCAAGTCTATGTACATTTTATTCACAACTTCTTTTGTACCATGGCATGTCCTTTGAACCAAACCAAAGAGCGGAAGGGAAAAAAGACAAAACATTCCGTGCAACTGTACAAGAGAGCCACGATGGCTGTGCTTGAAGCGGAAGCCGACTAAACTGACATCAATAGAGCAGTAAAACTGAACTATGCATAGCTGCAGGCTTGAAGCCTCCCCTTCTGCATTGTTCGCAGGCAGCACTGGCTACATGATGCCATCGTTCTAAAGAACTGACAGTGGTCACGTACAGAATCTGGTGAAAGCTCGAATATCCGAGCCAGTGACATGGTGGTCAATCAATACACAGCATTTGCAAATGTCATGGTCACTGCTTGGTCGATCAGAGAATCAGCAATTTCCATGTAGTGAAGGAACCTCGAAATTTGTTCAGAGGACTCTACTGTTAACAGGTAGAATAGGCTTGAGCATACACTCACCAGCAGTTAATTCACGCATTCCAATAGGAGGCTTGCATGTGAAGTCGCAGGGACCAGTTTAGCATACCGCTTTAAAGGCGCAGGCCAGAGCAAGTGGCAGTAATCCTATTAGATGTGTGCACAGCATTTCAGTGCTCAGTGTACGCCAAAAAGGTGGCCACTGTGGCATCAGTGCACGCTCCTCATACTTTCCAAGTAAGTCTGCGCGGTCTCGAGCTTTGAGCACACCCAAACTTCACTTTAACACAGGTACTCTTAATACAACACAACTTGCAAGAACCAACAGAATATATTAGCTAGGCCCCTAGTCTATCAACAGCCCATCAGTATTTCCTAAACTCTGCCCAAACTACTGCAACCAACACAAAGCACCACAGAATTGCAGAAGAAAAAAAAGCACAGGTAAAACATTATATACATGCCACAGTTGCTTGATCTCACCATTCGGACCTCAAACAGTTGACCACAGGATACCAGCAGAGGCGGCATAGTTTACAGAGGGAATTTTACCCTCTCTTTGGACTTTTAAAACGCTGCACGGTGTAGCTGAAGCCTGCTAGTGGTATGTCCGTGCGGTGAAAAGCTCGTGGCAAGAAATGCTAAGTGTGGGAGCGCACACTACCCATATTTAATAGCCCAAGTTATTTTGACGACTCACGGCCATACATTTGTTGCTGCTGGCCGTAGTGAGGAAGAAATTGGGAATCTACATCAGTGACTGCACAGCAGCGGCACTCTCTGGAAGTCTAAAAAATTAACTAAAAATGAAAATAAAATAAATAAAAAGCAATGGTTTTGCATTCAAAGCGCTTAAGTTTTAATGCTGAAGAAGTGCAGAATGTGCGCAACAAACCAAAAGCGATAGTGCCAGGAACAAACATTCACAAAAAAAAGGAAAAAAACTGCTGCAAAGGTTTGTGTGCACAGAGTTCATAATTAACTTGCATATATTACTGCCAAAACTGACCAAAACCAATGAAAATAACGCTTTTGATGCCACCTTAAGGAGGTTGGAAAGGCTACGCTGTAAAACCAGAGTACACATTCAATGACTACGGAAAAATGATTTGCATTGCCAGCATTTTTCAGTTAGCAAATGTCATGTGGTAGCCAGCAGTTCAGGAGTAAACACTATGCAACCGTGCCTAAATATGGCTTGAGGAATTTCCCAACATAGGAAGCAGGAAGACAGCCCGGAGCAAAAATGGTTTCTCGCGGGGGATTATACAACAAATGGCTGAATGCACAGAAAGCTTGTTTCCTAGGAGACTGACCAGTTCATTGTGCTGCTGCCTACAAAAGAACATACATGCAGATATCAGCAAGGCCCAGCTTTCCCCACTTGGACTTCTTTTATCTCTAGGTGGGCAAAAGTGGGTGCCATCTCACTATGGTGACTCAACATTTCTACCACCCTTCTGGAATTAAATCCTTGCATTGGACGAACTGTCACACTGCCTGTCGTGCCTGCCCGAAAGGACACAGACTCTCACCAAGTGACAAGAACCATGCCAAGACACTTCACTTAATGTCCTTGGGTGCCTGCTCATTGCTGCGGTCACGGAAGAAACCCGCCTGTGTCCGACACTCGCGCACAGTCACCGTGACCAGGTTGGCCGTCACGTCCGTAATGAGGACCTGATCCACCACCGGGCTCTGCTTCTGCCAGAAGTCTGGGATGATTGCCATTGGGCTGTACTCTGGCTCTGCCGTGGCCGGCTCTGTGCTGGCTTCCTTGGGCGGCAGCAGCGTTGGAGGAGACGCAGCCTGGCCATTGTGACTGTGCAGCGCCTTTCCCTGGGAGACGGCAGACACTGCCGCCTTGCAGACATTCTCGCGGTTGTTGCCACCGACATGCTGGGGCGCTGCGCTCTCTCGACCACTGGGGACAATGGGAGTTGCGGTCGGTGCAGGGCCACTGTGCTGAGGGGGTGCTTGACTGGCGGCAGGATGGGTAGGAGTGGGAGGGGAGCTTATGGGTACAACGGTAGCGATGGTGGGGCTTGGGTTGGGACCGGCAGAGTTGGCTGCGACCTGCAACGACGGCGCACTGGTGCCAGTAGGCGGCGCAGCAGAGGTGGCCAGGTGCGTCGGGGGTCGCGAGATTCGCGCAACTGTAGCCGGTCCGAGCTGCCCGGTACCCAGGCGGGCGGCTACTGGGGGCACTGCAAGGTGCGAGGCGGGGGGATGACTGTGGTGGACTGCATGTGGCTGCTGGGACACGCTCACGGCCAGCCGCGGACTGATTGGCTTGAACGTGACAGGCGGCCGCACAAGTGGCGGCCTTGCCACTGACGCTGCACCATTCATGAAGGGAGACACCGGCAAGGTAGTGGCGATTGCAGGCGGCCTCGGCACCGTAGCAGCAACGGGGGAGATATCTGCTGGCCTGGTCAGCCTGGGCATTTTACTAGGCAGCGACTGGTGAATCTGCATTGTGGCTGGAACCTGAATTTGCTGTGGACTAGAGGTATGTGGCGGCTTCCCATCGAACTTGCGTTTACCTGACCCACTGTTGTCAGGCTTCTTTGAAGATTCCAACACCGGTGGGGAGCAAGAAGGGCCCACATCACTGGCCTGGTTTGGCTTTAGAAGAGGCGCTGTCGCCGTTTCAGGGCCCTTCTCGGGCAAAGTTGCGCTGCTGATAACTTCCATGCTTGTTGCTGATGTCACCGGTTTGGCCTTTTCATCCTGCTCTTTATGATTTTTGGTGCTTTGAGGACCTTTTGAGGGGTTGGGGGTTTGGCAAGCAGGCTTGGTCTTTGCCAGAGGCTCTTTAGCATCAGCTGGCTGCAGCTTCGATGTCGCTGGAGTGGTCTGCTGAGCTGTTGGCTGTTGTGACAAGGCAGACGGCGATGCCGAAAGCCGCGACACGGCTGCCGCTGTAGAGCTTTCCTTCTCTTCAGGAGGAGCTGGTGACAGCGTTGGTGGAGGGCTATGCGCTGGGGACATGGCAGAATTTGTCTCCGTGCTGGAACTGTTGCCATGAGGCGTAGCAGGGGCATCATTTGACAAGTCATCCTCACTCTTGGCTTTGCTGGAGTCGTGCCGAAAATCTTGCTGTTCACTTGTGCTCTGTAGTAAAGGCAATGAAAGGCCATTTTGAAACTGTGGAGCACAAGGAACACTGAAGCAGCAAATAATGCAGTGCCATATAAGTGGTCAAGTACGTCAGTATAGGCCCACGTAGGAAGAATTAATAGATACATTTTTCATAGATGTTGGGATATAGTTTATGCGAAGCTGTCTGTGCTGACAGACATACAAGCAAAAATTTTCTGTAACGCTGAATTTAGCCCTGCTACTACCACTCAACATAATTCAGTTTTTATTCTACAGAGAAACCAGCTGCAAGGCTAGAAACATGTAGGTGCTGACTAACAAGCAAGAATACCAGGCACTAAAATGAAAACACTCCTGATATGCTAGAATACTAATAACAAATATGAATTTGATGATAGGGGTGCACTCAAAAAGAGCATATGACTAGGTTGACAAAGGAGTGCACACTATACCTTGTGGAAAAAGTACAAAAGGCCTGACAAAAAAAAAGGGGGGATACTTAACTACACATACAAGCCCAATTCTTTTGCAAAAACAAATTAAGCATTACAACTTCAATAGCCTATATAGAAAAAAATATATGCACTTCAAAAATAAAATTTTCAACTGCATAAAAAAACGTCAATGTGCATGAACACACATTTACAATTATATCCTGTATTGTATTCGTTATTTAGCAGATGAATAAAAGTAAACATCAACATTTAGCATGCAGATATTGGCCAACAAATGGTCAAAAATGCAGCTGATAACACTAGTTAAAACACCATGAAAAATGGGTGCGAAAATCCGATACACTCACGTGACTTCGCTCCTTCTTCGACTTGTGGCCTCGCCTTCCTGACCCAGAATCTTTCTGGCTGCAGGCAACAAGAAACAAAATTCATCATTAGGAAACCAAGGCGACAAGTCATTGGCAGCTATCGTGTTTTAGGCCCGCCAGCGCAAAAGTGACTCACACAAGCAAATGTCCAGACCGCAGAAGCATGCTGACGTGATTGTCACTCGTTCTGGGAGGTAAAACCAACCGCTTCGAACCCGGCACTACACGGCAAACTTCAGAATCTCGGCGCGAGAAATTTTTCCACGACGTGTGCACGCCGTCAAAGGCGCGCTCCCTCTGCCCGAACCAACCAGCCGCACAAAAACTGCCGCGTCTAACCGATAGTGGTGGTGTGGGTCACGTGCATCCCGATTACCCCCAGCAATGATAATACAGGATAACGCTTCCCTAAACATGCCAGGCGGCGCTGCGCGCGCGGCAACCCTCCCCTGTGCTGTTTACGGACGCGGCTATTACACAACGAAGGCCCTCGGCGTTTTCCTACGAACGATGAAACACGTTCAAACTCGTCCATGCACATAAGCGGGGTGACAAAGCTTGCAAGCAGGAGAGAACGGCCACCGCCGGCAGCGTAATAGCAATAAGCGCGCGCGACAGAGGCCGCCATATTGAGAGGGTCGCCAAGGAAGAGGGAAAGAAGGAGCGGGGCAAGGCGCGCACAGACGCGAAAACCTAGTAAACAAGCACAACATACGCTTGGAAAGAACGTCGAGAAAGAAGGAGAGGAGCAGCGAGAGGAAGGAAACCGGTCCGGCGGACAGAGGAGGAGGGATTCGACCCCGCAGCCCATGGAACGAAACAACCCCGAAGGAGCCGTCCTCCCTTCCACTTCGAAGACGCCCTCGCCCTCTTACCTACTCTCGAAGGCTTCGAGCAGTCGGCCGTCCAAAATGTTTTCCTCCGGCTCCCAGGTGTTGTACCTGCGTCGCGTCCACAACGAGATCAGCACTGCACCAAGACGGCCGAACGCTTTGGAAAGCGCCGGGCAGGCAACGAAAATCGCGCGAGCGGCGTCTATAGGCAACGCCCGCTATCGTCGTCAGATACGACGACTGCACACCGAGCGTCGAAAAAAGGGGGGGGGGGGGGGGGGGGGTGCAGCCGTCACAACGACGCGAGAAAAACATGGTGGCGCGTCGCCGCGAGTGCGGCGGACGCACGGCGCAACGCTAAGAAGTAAACCTAACGTTGAGCCAACGTTACACAGCCGCAACGCGCATAACAGTCCGAGAAAATGAAGCGGTAAAGTGCACTTACTTGTGGCTCCAGCCGCGCCATTTCACCAAGTACTCGACGCGGCCCTAGAAAAAAAAAAAAAAATGCGGGAGCCGCAACACCAGTCACAGGCGTTCGGCGCATTCGCGGGCCGTGCAATGGCAAGCTAAACCTAATCAAACCGCAGCAGCGGCAGGTCATAGGCTGCCTCGGAGCGGCAGTTTACCTTTCGGATGCGCTTCCTTTGGATGTTCTCAGCGGCGAAGACACGCTCCCCGACAGAAGATAGCTCCATTACGTCGTCGTCGTCGGCCCAACGGAGCGCTGCGGCGCCGTTGACTCGCCTCTCCGCTCCCGGCTTGGCTTTGTGGATGGCTCGCACCCAGGACGCACCGCGCGAGCGCTGGTGACGTCACTTATGACGCAGTCACAGCAGGGAAGCAAAGAGAAATAAAAGAGGCGAGCTCTGTGGTGTCATCTACTGACGCTAGAGAGAAGCATGGACGGCAGCCGTCGCCCGCCCGTTGGTGGCGTCTGCTTGAGTTTTTATCTTCGTTTTTTGTCGCACGTGCGCTCACTGAGTCGTGTAATCGCAAAACCAGCGCTGATGCAATCCTTTTTTTTTAACGCCTTGGAAGTGAGCACGCATATGCAAGTAGGAAACGCGTGAACAAAGGTGGCGGAGCATGAAAGGTAGTTGGGCATAATTTGCTCAAAACCCCCCGTGAGTCGACCGGCTTGATCTGCAGAGCGCCGGTAAAATCAGAACGTTCTCGAACGCGCCGGTTCGCTGTGTGCTCTGGTCCCAACAGGTGCAACTTCTTGAGCCATTGGAACGTATCATGACGTCATGATCTTTGAACGCCGTTAGTTTTGCTGAGCATTTCGTATTCGGTCCAGTAACATGCCCTTATTTCGGAAAGGCTTGCACTGTTTCTAATTGAATGCTGTCCTTTTTTTTTACTTTACTTGTTATCGTAATCAGCCGAAAGTGGAAGATGTAAGTGAATTGGTATAGATTTCATTTAGAACGGCGAACTATGCACCTATTTGGAGTGGATTCCCACTCAAAAAATGAATGTAGATTAGCTCAGCTCTTCTTTTTCTTAGTGTGAATCCTTTCCAAATAGGTGCACAGTTCGCCATTCTAAGTGGAATCTATTCCAATTCGCTTACATCTTCCGCCCTTCGCAGCAGAGATTTATGTGGATTAGCTCAGACACCTCCCGCGGTGGCTCAGTGGTTAGGGCGCTCGACTACTGATCCGGAGTACCTGGGTTCGAACCCGACCGCGGCGGCCGCGTTTCGATGGAGGCGATACGCATAGGCGCCCGTGTGCTGTGCGATGTCAGTGCACGTTAAACATCCTCAGGGGGTCAAAATTATTCCGCAGCTCTCCACTACGGCGCATTTTTCACCGTTCACTCCCTCCTTTATCCCTTCCCTTACGGCGCGGTTCAGGTGTCCGCCGATATGCGAGACAGATAATGCGCCATTTCCTTTCCCCCAAAACCAATTTTTATTAGCTCAGATATACAGGAAAGCGAAATCTGTCGGCGTTCATTGAGTTCATTGGCGTTGGCGTCGATAACGTTCTAGACGCCGGTGATTTTGAGGAAAGGAACGGAGCATAACTGGCTACCTGGGTCAGTGGACGCCTCAATCGTGCTTTGAGGAACGTGGAGGTGGATAGAGATATGTGACATAATCTGTTGGTGATCTGATGTCAGGGACATACCGCAAAAGTTTTGCGAACGAAAACCCGCCGCGGTGGCTCAGTAGTTAGAGCGCTCGGCTACTGATCCGGAGTTCCCGGGCTTGAACCCTACTGCGGCGGCTGCGTTTTTATGGAGGCAAAACGCTAAGGCGCCCTTGTGCTGTGCGATGTCAGTGCACGTTAAAGATCCCCAGGTGATCGAAATTATTCCGGAGCCTTCCACTACGGGACCGGGGCCGAACAAGAACGCGAGCGGACGCATGCCATATCGGCTCCGTCAAGTGTCGCCTTGTCAAGTGTCGCCAGTGTCAAGTGTCGCCAATTTTCGCTTTGCGAGGAGACATTTTCACTTTGCCACGAGGAGCGGGCGCTAGGCCTAACGGCTGCGTCGCTCCCGCGGCGGTGACACCCTCGCCACCTTTCAAGATGGCTTCTCAAGCCCCTCTAAGGGGCTACGACCCTTCCGAAATGGCCTGGACGACTGTTTCGGCTACCCAACTTGAAGCTTCCGCGGAGCCTGCACGTTTCGAGCACGAGGAGCTTTTTCAACTTGTTAACCGGCGCGGGAGAGCCGGCTCCAACATGACGGCTGCCACATCGGCGGCCTTCCAAGCCAAGCAGCAAGCCCTCGCGCACGGGCCTGCCTCATCGCGCAGGAACCAAGCCCATTTGCGTCAGTGGGAGCCCCGTCCTATGCCACATATGCACCGCAGACAAAATGAGCAGCTTATAGCACAGATCGGGCAGTTGCTCACCAAAATTCAAAATTTAGAAGAAAAGCTAGCTGCTGCGACGGGTATCCTGAGTTCCGACGCCATGGAGAGTGAGCCCGAAATGCCGCCCGCGTTCGCGTCGGCAATGGCCGCGATGGAGGCGCGTCTCACCTCCCGTCTCCAGAAAGTGGTAGAAGCGGCAATGAACTGCATGGAGGCCAAATGCTCGGCATTGGTCCCTGCAGCTATCAGCCGCTGCATGAAATCGAAAACCACCCGAGAGAGAAAAACTTTATTGAGACCTCTTAAGAGATTGGCGGTTCGGTCTTCGTCTTCATCGCTGTCGACGCTTGACCTCTTTCAGCAAGGTTGGGCCCCTATTCCAGGGCTCCACTGAGCCCAGCTGCTTTGCTTGCGTGCTGCACTAGTGCCCTTTGGGCAGTGAGCTCGCAGCTGGTGAGCCGGCTCTCCCATTGCTCCGCACTCGGGGTTTTGTGTTGGTGGAATGCGTAATTGCGTTCGCACTCCCAACCAGCCGGCGGTTCGAGGGGATCCGAGCCTACAGCAGGCTCAAGAAAATTATCGGCAATCCCAGAGACGCGGAATCGGAGGACTCCAACCCCGAACCCGGTGCTGGCAGTGGGCCAGAGTCCCATCAGCCCCCATCTCTCACCTCCAATCCTAATGATGGCAGGACGGCCTAACAAGCGTTCCCCTCCTTCGAAAACACACAAATTGGTAACCGTAACCCGACCGCGGCGGCTGCGTTTTCAAATGGAGGAAAAACGCTAAGGCGCCCGTGTGCTGTGCGATGTCAGTGCACGTTAAAGATCCCCAGGTGGTCGAAATTATTCCGGAGCCCTCCACTACGGCACCTCTCTCTTCCTTTCTTCTTTCACTCCCTCCTTTACCCTTCCCTTACGGCGCGGTTCAGGTGTCCAACGATATATGAGACATATACTGCGCCATTTCCTTTCCCTCCAAAACCAATTATTATTATTATTATTAACGCAATGGAATTGTAGAGGCCTCAAGGCTCAGCAGAAAGGCGCGAACCTGCGCCTCTACCTAGAAAATTTCGGGGCTTTGCCCGCCGTGGTCGCCCTCCAGGAGCCAGGAGCAGCGGCAAGTGACTGACTACGCGACGTTCCAGCGAGACCCCTCGTCGTGTCTCCTCGTATACAAGTCGCACACAGAAACCGAAATTGACCTCGATCGCAACATACCGTACTCGTACGCCATGGTAAGGATCCTTCCCCTTCGCCGATTGGGTCCTCCCCTGCACGTACTTAATGCATACTGCTCCCCGAAACTGAAGCGAGTGACCTTCGCGGACCTCTTTAGCCGTGCACTTAAAGCGGCGGATCGCGACCCCCTGCTGATTGTGGGCGACTTCAACGCCCCTAGCCAGCTATGGGGCTATCGTAAGGAGGAATTACGCGGACGCATGCTGGCGAAATTGGCGTCCACACTGAGGCTCACCCTCCACACCGACCCGGCATTTCCTACCCGCGCAGGCAACTCGGTGAGCCGAGACACATGCCCGGACCTCACCTTCACTCGCAACATAAGACACGCAGACTGGATCAACACCGAGGCAGCGACCACTGCATCGTCAACACCACTGTTTATACACGGCCCCTAAAGCGCCCCGCCACACGAGCACGCATCCCCTATTGGAGCACCTTTCGCCAAAATTTCCCATCCGACTCCAACACAAACATCACGGAGCAGGGCTACACGAACTGGTCCCGGCCAGTCATTTCGCACCTTCGCTCAATTAATAACTGGACGCCCCACTCCAGTTGTAGCCAATACAGTGCTGTGCGCATGTGTTTTTATTCCTCCAACATGAACTAATCACGCGCACAACCTGGACACATTTCTTATTGGTTTATGGTTTATGGGGGTTTTAACGTCCCAAAGCGACTCAGGCTATGAGGGACGCCGTAGTGAAGGGCTCCGGAAATTTCGACCACCTGGGGTTCTTTTACGTGCACTGACACCGCACAGCACACGGGCCTCTAGAATTTCGCCTCCATCGAAATTCGACCGCCGCGGCTGGGCATTTCTTATAGTGTAAATAGTTTGTATGTATTTATTCTCCCCCTATCCTCTCTTCCTTTCCCCTCACCTCTTTCACTTCATTTCTCTATTCTGCCTGCTGTCCTTTATTTCCACTGCCCCAGCTCAGGTGCTTCAGTATCGATGGCAGATGCCGGAGCTAGCAAAAATCTTTTCTTTCCTTTTTACTATTGTTTTAATAAAAAACCACTACCACCACCACCTTCGCTCCAACGAGAAGCATATACAGCTCACAGAGGTGGTCACAGACGTGGACAACCACCTCCTCAACCTCTGGGAAGCGCGTCGCGGCCTTACGCGCTGCTGGAAGCGCCAGAAACACAAGAAGCTCAAAGCACGCATTGCGGACCTCACCCGGCAGGCAGCAGAGTACTCGGCCCGACTCGCTGACTCCAACTCGGTGGACCGCTGCAACACGGCGGCGAGGCAAATGTCGAGCCGCAACATGTGGCGGCTCTTCCGAGCCCTCATCAACCCAACACATACCCGCACAGAAACGCAGAAGCAACTACACAAAGCCATGCACCCATTCCAAGGAAATACAATGCAGTTGGCACAGGCGCTCCGGGATCGCTACCAGTGCACAACTCAGGACGCCCGCAGATCGGCCTACTCCTACGCAGGCAGGGAAAACTCCGAGTTGGACAAGCCTTTCCAGCTTCACGATCTGCGGGCCAGTCTGGCCAAAATGAAGAGGGGCACCGCGCCGGGCCGTACAAGGTCACCGTCAAACTTTTGGCGAATCTTCCTAATTCAGCGTACCAGCGCCTTCTAGATTACATCAATGCGATCTGGACGGAGGAAACCCCCTCTCCCCATTGACTGGAAGATGGCCCTTGTCACCTTCATCATAAAGGCCAGGAAACCGATCGACACGGACAACCTCCGCCCCATCTCTCTCACCTCGTGTGTGGGCAAATTGATGGAGACGGTGGTGCGGGATCGGCTGTCCGAATACCTCGAACAAAACAACACCATCGCGGACACCGTGTTCGGATTTCGCCCACACAGATCCGCACAGGATGTCTTGCTCCAATTCGACCGTGAAATCTTGAACCCCATCACACACCCCAAAATGACATTTTTGTCCTCGCATTCGACCTGAAAGGAGCGTTCGACAACGTAACCCACGAGATCATACTCTCACACTTGAGTCAAACTCACTGCGGCACCAATGCTTGCAATTACGTGTAACAATTTCTCACGGACAGACTGTCCTACATCCGAATACAGGACCAAGAGCATGGACCTTTCCTGCTCGGCACGAGGGGGACTTCACAAGGCACGGTGATGTCCCCTCTACTATTCAACATAGCCATGATGCGTCTACCTGCCCTGCTGGGTGCGGTCAAAGGGGTCCAGCACGCGCTGTACGCCGACGACATCACCCTCTGGGCTACGCAAGGACGCCTGGGGGACATGGAGACCAGCCTGCAAACGGCCGCCAGCATAGTGGACCGCTATGCCCGAGACTGGTCTGCAATGCTCCACGCAGAAATCGGAATTCGTGCATCTGCGCCACTCGCGCACATGCTCGACACAAATCCATCTCTCCTTGCAAAGCAGTCCCATTCGCGAATTCAAGGCAGAGTCCTCAGACTCTTCATACACAACCAGCGACGCTGCGACACAACACTCGCCAAGCTCCGGCAGGTGGGGGACCAGGTGGGCCGCATGGTCCGCCGGGTTTCCAACAAGCGCGGTGAGTTACGATGCAAAGACGCCTTGCGGCTGGCGAACTCATTCGTGACCAGTGGAATCTTGTATTCGACTCCCTACCTCCACCTGTCATCCCCCACAAAATCATGAAACGAGCGCTGGACCTCCCGGTCTCTACCTCTACGAGCCACCTCATGGCACTGGCGATGGTGAACACTTTCAGGGATCTTCGGGAGGCCCACCTCAATAACCAATACACTCGTCTCACAAAGACAAGGTCGGGTCGCCGCCTTCTAGCCGGTCTTCACATCCAGCACACCCAAATCACAGAGGAGAGATGCCGCCTTCCCGTACACTGTAGACGCGTCCTCCACGTACGGCCTCTCCCCACCATGTCCAAAGAGGACCATAATGGCAGGCGCCTGGCGCGGGCGGAAGCCTTGCACCGCCATTTTGGGAGCAAACCAGGAGTCTTCTACGTGGACGCCTCCGGCCCGGACACCAGGGATGGATGGTACACGGCCGCGGTCGTCCACGAAGGCAAAACAGTAGACGGCCTTACTTTCAAGGCCCAGACAGCAATTCACGCAGAAGAGGTTGCCATCGCCCTGACAGCCTCCGACTCCTCCTCCAAATACATAATCACCAACTCGCAAGGGGCTCGTCGAAACGTCGAGCAAGGGTGGGCTACTCCCCTGGCTTATCGTATCTACCAAAATTGTAGCCGAGACTCGGATCCTGCGCACCGATCTCTCGTTTGGGCTCCAGGTCACCAAGGCCTCCGTAGAAACGAAGCAGCTGACGCCGCCGCCCGCGCGCTCTCTCTCTCTGAGCATTTCCCACGGGACCCAACGCTGACCAGGACTCCGATTTCAATCCGGTTTACACTTTTAAAGAAATGTGCGATTGTTACAAATCCACGCACCAAACTCTTCCCACCCCGTGCAAAGGGATGGGAAGGCCAACGAGCGGGTACTCCTGCGCCTGCTCACTAACACGATGCTGTGACCGGCAACTCTAAAGCATTTCGATCCTCAGTTCGACGGGCGGTGCTCACATTGTGGGGAGGTGTCTGACACCTACCACATGGGGTGGGCCTGCCAGCAGAACCCATTCCTACCCCCTATCCCAAACCCCACCCGAGAGGACTGGGAGGCGACCCTGTCCGGCTGCAGCACCCTTGAGGCCCAAAGGGCCCTAACGCAGCGCGCCCAGGCTGCGGCAACCGCCAATGGGGTGCCTGACTAGGCATCCCACCTTGTGGTTGTAAGGGTGACCCTTCAGGTAACGACCCCCAACACCTCTCTCTATCATTAATAAATGTTTTCACCACGACCACATTTCACTACGGCACCTCTTTCTTGCTTTCTTCTTTCACTCCCTCCTTTATCCCTTCCCTTACGGCGCGGTTCAGGTGCACGTCCAACGATATGAGACAGATACTGCGCCATTTCCTTTCCCTCAAAACCAATTATTATTATTAACGAAAACCATTGAGGACCTTCGGGTCTGCCGACGAGCACAAAGACACATTCGGCCCTACCCAGACAAATTCTTCGAGAAAGGTGGCGAGGCTTCTGTTCAGCATTGCATGTACGAAAACCGGCTGCCAGAATTTGGCGGACTGTGAGAGGTATGCGCACGTCTCCTCACCAGGTTCACCCCTTTGCCGCACTATCTCTGCATGAACGGAAATCTCTAAAGGAAACTTCGGAAGAATACTGCAGGGGGCTCACAGCCTTCGACACCAAACATAAATTGTCAATCGCACCTCCCACAGGCGGCCGTACCTGCGATGGACCAACCGTTCGCAATAATAGAACTAAACAAGGCTATCGCTGAGTCAAACAAGAGAACGTCTCCGGGAAATGATGATAAGGTGAGCTATGAAGCTCTTGCCAAACTACCTCGAAATTGCCTGTTTCGCCTGCTAGAGTATTACAACTCTTCCTTGCTTACTGGTGAGGTACCTGCGGAGTGGAAGCTGGCTAAAATTATTCCCATTTTGAAACCCGCAAAGCAGCCAAATAGCTACTGATCTTTGCCGCCCATTGGCCTACTGAGTTGTGCAGGTAAACTTATGGAGCGTATGATCCACAAGCGCATAACATTGTTTCTCGAAAGCCAATATGAGTACCCCCAAGAAATGAACGGGTTTTGTCAGCAGAGATCTGCAACTGACCATTTCATTGCCTTCTCACATCACTTGAAGGAAACCTACATGCGAGGCGCATCCTGATCGCTTTTTTCCTCGACGTCGAGGCTGCTTTTGATTCTGTTTTCCACCATGCCATTCTCGCAGCCTTGGGCAGTCTTGGACTTGGAGGCAAGCTGTACAAGTGGATCGAAAGCTATTTAAAAGAGCGGGAAGTTTTTTAGTACCCCACACGGGCCCAACAATGTCTCACGCAGTAGAGAAGGGCGTACCGCAGGGTGCAGTGCTCAGCCCCTGTTGTTCAGTATCACCCTAATACAAATAACGCGAAACCTACCGCAAGGAGTACGCATCACGCTTAATGCAGATCATATCTGCATCTGGAGCGAATCCAGATTGCGCCACGTCAAGCAGCGACGTCTTCAGAAAGCATTACTAAACATCTCCACGTACTTGGCTCCCTGAGGACTTTATCTTTCTCGGGAAAAAAGTGTGGCCATGGCATTCACCAGGAAAAAAATGACCAAATGCCCGCTCCTTCTTGGTGGGAAGCCGCTACCCTACGTTCGGACCTAACGATTCCCCGGTATTGTCACCGACCGAAACCTCTCTTGGACACTCCATGTTAAAAAAACTCCTTGCGAGAATGGCAAGAATGGCAGCAGCATCACAAATCTTCAAATTTATGGCACGAACACGCTGGGGCTGCAATTGTCGCTCTGTGGGTCTCCTTCATGAGGCCCACGTCGATGGTCTCTTGCGGTATAGTTCACCGATTTTGCAGAAAAGTAGTTGAACCGCAGCTAATTTTTAGAAGGCGAGGTAGGCTGTGGGAACGCTTCAGTCTCAGTGAAATGTGTGTGTTCATAATCACGGGAGGCTGGGCTCCTTGTAAGATATACATACTTTACTTTTTTCAAACAACACTCCAGAACCAGAACAGAGAACGGGGGGTGGGGGTTCTGAAGCGCTGTTTTAAAAATTATGAAGGAATCCAACTCACGCAGTCAGCCGCATTTTTCAGTTAATCCTGTATACTGATGTTCTTTTCGGGCCGCTTCGCCTGCTTTATCGTTTCCCAAAATGCACGTTGCCCACCCTCAACCTAAAAAAAAAATATGGTGTAGGTATCCATTGTCACGGGACAACAGTCTTTTGGCGACTTGATGTCAGGAACATACCGCAAAGGTTTCGCAAAACCGCCTTATAATCACCGAAGGTGGCCCATCGTTTGGCTGTGAGGCGTATACACACTATATTATTAGTCTTTTTGACTCCGTGCATCACTGGTGATGTGGAAAACAGCATTCGCTTAAATCTGGCGCAGAACATTCGCTTTTTAGAGTCTACATAGAGGCCGCAGAATGAACTCCGTTGAGCAGAGGAGGCACAAGCTAAAATTTTGGCCGCTTCTTGGTATACGTGTCGATTACGTGGCCATGAACAGTGCGGGGCATCGCGGTGTGGGGCATGTTGTACCTGTCAGGTTTCGAAATAACGTTACTGTTAGGTTTATTTATGTATTTTCCACCCTTAAGTCTCTCTCATGTACTGTGAAAGGGGGAGGGCAGTCCGAAACATTGTATACAAGGTGCGTATTAGAAAAAAAAGCAAGAGCTATTATGTAGTCACAGAACTGGAATGCTTTGCATGCCGTCATCTTCGCGGTGCGCTTTAGTTCCGAGCACACTTGTACTGACGCCACTTTTCAGAATCATGACTAACCATCATTGCCGTGTGCTGGACTCCGTGGTCTCTTTGCTCATGTCTAGATTGTTGTTACGGCGCTTGTAAAAATACGACTGTTCTTTTTCGTGCAACAGCGGTTGTTTGTCGCCCCATATAGTGAGACTGTTCATGCGGCTTTTCCCCGTCTGACTGTTGGTGCAACTATACCCAGCAGTTCTGGACATTTTTGAGCGGGAGACCGTTGATGAACGCAATTTTTTCATATAATGTAAGGTTTCACTATGACGATCAATATATCCGCAGATCCCCCGACGGCAGTCTCGTATTTTTTTTCTATTGTTTCTACGTTTTTGCTATCGTCAAAAGCGCTCCCCATTGGTTTCCCATGGCAGTCTTAACTGTTCGATGAAATCGCTGGAAACACTTTAAAAGAAAGATTAGCCTACATGTCAGAATAATGGACCATTGTCTTCAATATTTCCATAACAGTGTCTTGCAATTTTTCAATTTTCAAAACTTTTGCCCGAGAAAGCTGGACTTGTGTTTGTCTCACTAACGACAACTGGTTGCGAAGACAACTTCGAAGACAATATATTATCTGTCTCTTCATCGTGTCCCCCAGCTTTGACAGAGTCCCGGTGAGAGCAACAAAATGACTTCACATTGCGACCATCTTATCAATGGGTCTGCTCTTTCGACGCCAAAGACGGTCTGCTTTGTTAGCGAAACTGTGTGTGCGTACTCCGGCGCCCGTGCTCGCATGCCCTGGCTGTCAGCCTTCTCTGTGTTTTCCTACACACCGAGCGGCCTTATATCGGTCCACCTCGGGGGGCTCTCCTACACGCCGTCTCTCAGTGCTTCTTCCCGCCCGAAGTGTGCAAGGCAGCATAGCACTGCGTAGCAGGTTTCGTACAGTGCCAACGCCTCAAGTACCGCACAATTCTCATTTTATAGCCGGTAAAAACGCGTGCGTCGCGTCTTTTCAAAAGTGAGAGTAATCCCGTTTGTCTCATTTCCGGATAAGTCTTCGGCCGGTCACAGCTGGGTTGTACTGCCTGTGGACTATCTGATCAGATACTCGAAACGACCCCTCTTGTTTCCGCCAGAGCGGCTGATGTTTCATTTCTCCCGCTGCGTTCCATGTTAGTGTGAGTCATGGTGCTCCTCCGGTTATCATCTGTGACTGTGGCGGGCAGCATTCCCTCCTGTGCCGCCATCAATTGCCGTAAATTCCGGCATACAGTCCCCGGTACTGTGACTGTTTAAATGTTAAAATTTCACGCTGCGTGGATTACCTTGAGGAATGCCGCCGCGGTGGCTGAGCAGTTATGGCGCTCGGCTGCTGGCCCGAAAGACGCGGGTTGGATCCCGACCGCGGCGGTCGAATTTCGATGGAGGCTAAATGCTAGATGCCCGTGTGCTATGCGATGTCAGTGCACGTTAAAGAACCCCAGGCGGTCGAAATTTCCGGAGCCCTTCACTACGGCGTCTCTCATAGCCTGAGTCGTTCTGGGACGTTAAACCCCCATAAACCAAACCAAACCAAACCAAACCAAACCATTATCTTGAGGAGTGATTTCAATATCTCTTATATTAACGCTTGTTGTCCAATGCAGTTATAAGAATGATCAAGGCTTCCGTATGGTAGCCGAAACGTCTTCGTATTAAGCAACAACCTGCGCTCCTCTCTTAATATATGAATGCAGTTATCACTGTCGCGAGGTTTTTGACGGTCGTACTTGCACTGCGTCTACATCACTTGCTGTTGCGGAGTTTATTGGTTGTACGCTTGATTACATATCGACAGTGGCAGTTATCACCATTCGACGAATATCGTCCGTTTTCTCACAGTGGTTCTCGCATAAAAGAGCACTTGGCTAATTATCGGCGATTGACTTCTTAACGGGCCACTGAGGACAACGCCATCAAATTTTTTTTATTTCGATGGTGCGGTATTTCGTAGCTTTGTTGCTGCTTGTCCGGCAGCGAAAGGTGCATTTATTGCTGAGAGATTTGGATTGGAAGTTGAAACCCTGAATGCGCCATATGGGAGATTTTGCGAGACAGATACTGCGCCATTTCCTTTCCCCCCCAAAAAAACAATTATTATTATTTTTTAAATTGGTTTTTGGGGAAGGAAATGGCTGAGTATCTGTCTCATATATCGTTGGACACCGGAACCGCGCCATAAGGGAAGGGATAAAGGAGGGAGTGAAAGAAGAAATGAAGAAAGAGGTTGCGTAGTGGAGGGCTCCGGAATAATTTCGACAACCTGTGGATCTTTAACGTGCACTGACATCGCACAGCACACGGGTGCTTTAGCGTTTTGCCTCCATAAAAGCGCAGCCGCCGCGGTCGGGTTCGAACCCGGGAACTCCGGATCAGTTTTATTTCCCGGATCAAGATCAGGATTATTTTCTGAATCCGGATCAGGATTATTTTGCGATAACCGGGAACTCCAGATCAGTTCCCTCGTTCGAACCTGACCGCGGCGGCTGCGTTTTTATGGAGGCATAACGCTAAGGCGTCCGTGTGCTGTGCGATGTCAGTGCACGTTAAAGACCCCCAGGTGGTCGAAATTATTCCGGAGCCCTCCACTACGCAACCTCTTTCTTCCTTTCTCCTTTCACTCCCTCCTTTATCCCTTCCCTTACGGCGCGGCTCCGGTGTCCAACGATATATGAGACAGATACTGCGCCATTTACTTTCCCCAAAAAGCCAATTATTATCATTATTATTTTGCGATAAAAAGGCGAGAATATTAATGTCTCCTCCCTAAGAGCTTGGATTTCCTCATCTTAGGAGATGCAAAAAAAAAAGCAGGCACTAAGAAGCTACAAGGGAGCACGCCAAACTTTCAACTGAAGTTGCGCCAAGGAAGCTGAAACAAATATAGCAGAGAACGAATGTGTTTGTTTTCTTCGACGAAATTTCGTATACCTTCCAGATTTCTTCCTCCGAGTTTAATGCTGATAGTTCGTTTAATTATTGATGCGAAAGCAATATCTGGTTGCCGCGTCAGCAAAAACTGTCCGCAAATTTTGTCCGCACGATTATGTCGTTCTGTGTTGAAATAAATATGCAAAATGTTGATTGCGTTAGGTATTGCGTGAGTTGATCTTGAAATAGGAAAAGTTGGCTTGATGAATTGTATTTAGGTAATCAATATAATTGAATTAATGAAAATAAAGGCTGTGTTTGAAGCAGGTGTTGTGTGACTGATTCGATGAAAAACGATGTAATTAATACGCGCGAAGGCTTACTTAGCATAAAAAATAAAAACTAACAATAAAAAATAAAAATGAAACATTAGAAAGTTTCAAATAATAAAAATATAAAAATGAAAAATGGAGGAAGAAAGAGGAAAGGGAAAGGCTTTCGCATTGCCCTCTTACGCAGACTTAAGTGCAATCCTGTAATTTTTAGATTAACCATGTCACTTTTCGAATCTCTCGCGTCCTACACCATGCCTCGAATTGTTGTCACACGTTCCATATAATCGAGAGAGACACAACCACCCAGTACGCGGCACACTGCATTCGCCCTGCGGTGATTGCGATGATCGCTACAACGACGTATTTAGGCTGTTTTTGATCGGCCTCGCTTTTGGTTTTGGTTTTTCAGCCAAGGAACTGCGAACTCTGGTACGCCCGCTTTCCTATGTGTTCCTGTTGAAATATAGCACATTCGTGTAATTTGTTTACATACTGGGGAGGCTTTATTTAAAGGCGCTCTGCATAGATCTCACCGCGAATTCCTCTGCGCCCTTGTGCAGCTAATTCTGCTAACCGCGGTGCTCTTTAATTTTATTTTTATTTTTTCGATAAACCGCTACAAAAGTGCATGCACACATCCAACTGCACGAAGGCACACACTTGTGCGACAAGCGTCGTCACTCTAATTTCTCAGAGTTTATAATCCCACGTGCCAGTGCGGTCATTGAACCCGCGCAGTCCGGGTCCAATAACAGCAGTGAGCAACGTTTTCGATTGTAGCGCAAGCTGTTGCTGCTCGAAAGGCCCCGCCGCGGCGAGCCGAAGGCAAAATAAAACTACACCGCAACACTTGCGTCTTATGTGTATACGAGTGGAAAAAGGGCTGCGCGATGAATGTCAAAGCACGACTGCGGTCGTATCCCTTCAGTGCGTGCTACATTTCTCTATTTTAAGCTCGAGAACGTAAGGGAAACAACAGCTGCTGAATTAGCGCTTGCTACATGTGACGGGTCACCCTACTTTTATTCCCTGCTCAGAGGAGCTCCCATAGAAGAAAATGTATTATAGTAAGGGAGCAATCACTTATTGGTATCCGTACAAGCGCAGCCTTACCACTAGAAAAGAAAGCTCTACAGATTTCACAGAAACTTGTAAGTTGAAGAAAAAATCGTCCTGAGCCGGGGATCGAACACGGGTCCATCGCCGATCCGGGAAAGTCGCTCTACTAACATAGTGCGAAACCGAATTGACCCACAACTCAAAGTGGCAACGGTATAAGTCGTCCCGCGTTTGATCTCAGGACCAGGACCAATTTTTCTTCGATCACGAAGTTTCTTCGAGTGCTGTCTAGCTTTCATCTGTAGCCGCATGGCTACTTTGGATGGATGCTAATCAGAGATTACACCGTTATTACCAATGTGTTCTACCTTGCGGGATTCCCCTTGAAGCATTGGAGTAAGCCAATGTATTCTATCGATTCTCTACTTTTTCCTCGTGTGCTTTATATCTTGCTCTTTGTTACCAAGCACATCTGTATATAACAGTCTATCCTGCTACCTGCTGGGTCATGTAGGCACTGTGCGCAGTACGAGGTCATGCAGATAACGCTCAGCCCTTGTCGATGGTGGTGGTGGAAACATTTATTAGGCTATACAAGGGAGAGGAGCTATGCTTGGATCAGCCCGTAAGGGACCGGTCCTTACAAGCACTAAATGGAGGTTCCTAGTTTGGGGCCCCAGGGGCGGTGGCCGCCGCACAGGCGCGCCCGACTAAGGTTTGTTGGGCCTATAGGTCGTGGCAGCCGAGCAGGGTCGCCTCCCAGTCCTCCCGGGTTAGGCTGGGGATGGGGAGGAATAGCCAGGTTGGAGGGGCAGGCCCACACCAGGCGACAGGTGTCAGAAGACACCTATTATGCAGTACGGGCAGCTGCCACTAAAGGAGGGGTCAAAATGTTTTAGGGCTGCCGGGCACAGCAATGTATTGGTGAGAAGGCGGATAAGGAGCCGCTCATCCGCCTTCTTGAGGCTTTTACACGGGCGAGGGTAAAGGCGATGACTATCTTGATAGTATGTTCTAACATCTTTGAAGGCATAGACCGGATTAAAATTGGGTTCCTGGTCGAGTGGGGGGAGGAGAAAACAGCCCGGTGAGAGAGCGCGCGGGCGGCTGCGTCTGCTGCCTCGTTTCCTGCCAACCCCTGATGGGCCCAGATGAGGTAACGGTGTGCGGTGTCCGTATCCCGTATGCAATCTAGGTAAATTCGATAGGCTGGGAAGGGAGTCCAGCCTTGTTCGACGCTCCGACGAGTCGGTGATTATGTATTTTGATTCGGAATGTGAGGCCGCGAGAGCAATCGGATCTCTTCTGCATGTGTTGCACTGCGGGCTGTGAAGGTGAGGCCGTTAACTGCGCTGCTCTTGTGACCTATCGCGGTCGTGTACCATCCCCGTGGTGAGGGCCGGAGGCGTCCACGCAGTATACACTTGTTCTGTTGCCATAATGTCGGGCTATACGGCTCCCGCTTGTACCAGGCGCCGACCATTATGATCTTCGTGTGACGTGTTGGCTGGGAGAGGTCGCACATGGAGGGCGCGTCTCCCCCGATCTGGGATGCGAAACCTGTCTTGCATGAGAGTGGTGAGTTGGATATCGAGCCGAGCAAGAAAGCGGCAACGCGACTTCGTTTGCGACAAGCGTGTGTGCTGGTTTTTAAAGTGCGCCTCCCAGAGCTCCCGGAAAGTATTCACCACCCCAAGGGCCATAAGCCGGCTGCTTGAAGTAGTGATGGGGAGGTCCAAGGTACACTTAATAATTTTGCGAAAGATGACCTCAATGGCATCCTCTTGTTTCCGTAGGCGGAGATGAGTCGAATAGAGAATTCGACTGGTCACGAGGGGGTTTGCCAACCGCAAGGCATCCTTACTTCGTAACGCCTTGCGTTTGCTGGGAACCCGGCGTACCATGCGGCCCACCTGGTCCCCCACCTTACGGAGTTTGGTCTATGTAGTGTCTGGCCGGCTATGTTTGTGGATGCAGGGTCCGGCTACCCGGATCTCGTCAGTTTCGTCTTGTGAAAAGTGGTTAGCTAAAAAGTTTTCCGTTCTGCGCTGCTCTTTATTAGTGCTTTTTGAGGAATAGAAATGGCGCAGTGACTGTCTCACTTCTCGGTGGACAACTCAACCGCGCCATGAGGGAAGGGAGGAAGGTGGGAGTTAAACAGGAAATAGAGAGAGGTGCCATAGTGGAGGTCTCTGGAACAATTTCGACCACCTGGTGATCTTTAACGTGCGCTGACATCGCACAGCACACGGACGCCTTTTTGCGTTCCGCCTCCATCGAAAAGCGGCCGCCCCAGTAGGGTTCGAACCGCGGCTCATTATGCCTTCCCAGCGTTCCGAGCCTCCTAAAGGTGAGAGCAACCATCTTCATCATCACCCCTAGCCGGCAATGCATAGAATACATTTATGCGTTTTAAAAAATGCCTATACAATTATGTTCTCTCACGAATGCGTTTTACGGGCGCAGCTTTCGCAATTCGTGCTTCTGCTGTTTGCAGTGCACTAAACAGACTCTACTAGCACCTGTTCGGAACGTGCACGGACGGCTCCTAGCTGCCGGTGACGTCACCGGTCTCTTTACTGTGACGTCATGATTGGTCGCGTGACAGTGATGTCATGTCACGTGGTGAGTTACTCCAACGACGACGACGCCGCTCACTGCACAGTTGGGAGACACTAACAGCCACTAAAAGCCACGCTGTAATAGAAATAAAAAAGGTAAGTAGCATAGTGCAGAATGCAGGCACACGTAAACACAAATAGCTCTCAGATTGGTAGCAAAGGCCAAGAATGAAACCGTACTCCATCACCCCAGTACGGTTTCATTCAGAATCAGAATCAGAACGTTTATTCACGCAGAAATTTATACACAAAATGCTGTGTAGTCATCTGGATCCTTAGCCGCTATGGCTAGTGATGGATCCATTACAAACATTGTCAAAGTTAAACAATCACTATATGGAGCATTGCTATGAGCAACAACACGTGTTTAGCTTGGTGCATCAGATTGCTTGTTAAGGTAGTGGCGTTTTAGTTTAGAAACAAAGTTGGACGTGTATTTCATGTAACACGGCACGGTATTCCATATTTTAGCCCCGATAAAAGAAATTGAGCGCCGCCCGTATATGTTGTGAGCTATGGGTAAATTAAAATTATTGTGCTGTGCCTGCCTAGTGTCACGTTTGGGAGAGATGAATATGGAAGAAGGATGTGGAGAGTTCGTGCTAATTATCTGGCGGACTAAAATGGCCGTTTTGTACTCACGTACATTGGTGAAGGGCATTATGTTTAATTCATCAAAAAGAGGTTTGGATGGTATTGCTCTCGGTGCATATGATATTATTCTGACAGCCCTTTTCTGGAGAGTGCTAACTTTTGCTAAGTAAGATGCGAAGGTGAAACCCCAGGATTCAATGCAGTATATTGACCTTTGCTACCAATCTGAGAGCTATTTGTGTTTACGTGTGCCTGCATTCTGCACCTAACAACTGGTGGCAGCGGTGGGATCGAAGCGCAATCCCCCAACACCGGTGGCCTGCAATGAACTTGGAGCCCCACTTTTAACAACTGGTGGCAGCGGTGGGATCGAAGCGCAATCCCCCAACACCGGTGGCCTGCTATGGGGTTGGAGCCCCACTCCTAACAACTGGTGGCAGCGGTGGGATCGAAGCGCAATCCCCCAACACCGGTGGCCTGCTATGGGGTTGGAGCCCCACTCCTAACAACTGGTGGCAGCGGTGGGATCGAAGCGCAATCCCCCATCACCGGTGGCCTGCTATGGGGTTGGAGCCCCACTCCTAACAACTGGTGGCAGCGGTGGGATCGAAGCGCAATCCCCCATCACCGGTGGCCTGCTATCGGGACAGAAGCCCAGAAACAATATACACAGTAAAAAGCGCTGAATTTATAAAAAGCATTAAAAAGTAGAGGAAAATCAATCGATATGCAAGCGTAGTATAGCTTATTTATCATGTGTGCATAGATATAACGTACACAAATAAACTAGATCGCACTGTAAATAAAAAAAATAGGTCATATATAGTGAAAACACTCGGAGCAAGTATTTGGCGGTGCAGCTGGCCTGTATCAATGTTCAAGGATAGTCTCATTTATTTCTAATATATGAGCGTGACGTACACGAACACAATGGATCAGCATGAATGTGTATAAAGAGTTCCTACATTGGGAAAACACTAGGTGTGTTAGAAATATGCACAGCCAGCCTCTATAGTTTGACACTGACATCCCCGAACTTTGGTTTATTAATACCAAAGAATTACTAGTCCCATTACTAGAAAAGCCGGCGGCGTGTGTGCGTGCGTGCGTGTGTACTCGCAGATGGTACAGAAAATTCCAGTAATGGCAAGCAAAAAAGGGTGACGTCACCAAGCGGCCGTATGTCGCGCACAGCAAGCCGAACACTGCGCCGTTTCAGGCAGTCATATGCATATTGTTCGTCTATATATACTCCCACTGGCCGACCTAAATGGGATGCCAGTTTTCCCGGCAACATTCTTACCGAGAGGGGTTCGAACCGACGACATTGCACCTTCAATTGTATGCCATCCCAGACTCTCTACCTCTTCCATTAAGGCGCGGTTGAGGTGTCCACCGAGATTTGAGGCAGATACTGCGCCATTTGCTTTCCTTAAAAATTAGCTGCGGTTCAACTACTGCTGAACCTGGTTAGAGAGCGAAAGCTGTGGTGTATCGGGCAAGTAGACGCGGTATGGAGTCTTTAACGTTGAGTGCGTTCCGCACACTGGTTAGGCAGCGCGCCCACCCTGCCGCCCTGGCAGGTGTCAGTTAAATTAATGGTTGATAGCGAGAGGTTGCTCACCTAGGGAACGCTGCGGCCTATTCTACCGCCCTCTACCGGTCAATCGAAAAGTCAAAGGTCAAGGTGAAAGGTCAAGTGGTGCGACACCATGGTGGACCACATATGGTAAGGCCTATAGCCAAACTTGACCTCTGGGTCACTTGAAGGTCAACTGGCAACGCACAGCGAAATCGGCTTTACCTAGCAGAACGAAGTCTTCGCTACAAAACCAATTTTCGTATCAAAATTGTGGTGCAACCGTTCGTCGTAGAGCGTTTCGGGTGGTGTCATACGCGCGCGTGTGTGTGTGGATGGATGTCAATGCACCAAGAGACAGTAATGCTTTCGCATTCCCAAACGTAAGCAGTCTTAAGTGTCTGCCGAATTTTTCTTTTGCGTTTCTTTTCCTTTTCATTTTAGTAAAAAATCAGAAAAATCCCGTGGCAGCAGTGGTAGGTTTCAGCCGAAAAATTTGCACTTAGTAAATGACAGAGGATAGATGAGTCCTTAGCACTGCTAATAATAATAATAATTGGTTGTTTGGGGAAAGGAAATGTTGCAGTATCTGTCTCATATATCTTTGGAGACCTGAACCGCGCCGTAAGGGAAGGGATAAAGGAGGGAGTGAAAGAAGAAAGGAAGAATAGGTGCCGTAGTGGAGGACTCCGGCATAATTTCGACCACCTGGGGATCTTTAACGTGCACTGACATCGCACAGCACACGGGCGCCTTAGCGTTTTTCCTCCATAAAAACGCAGCCGCCGCGGTCGGGTTCGAACCCGGGAACTCCGGATCAGTAGTCGAGCGCCCTAACCACTGAGCCACCGCGGCGGGGCTTAGCACTGCTCAAGTGACTTTGAATCGCCTCTTGAGAAGGGCGAACGCCAAAGTCAATTTAGCACTGCTCAAGTGACTTTGGCGTTCGCCCTTCTCAAGAGGCGATTTCACGCCTCCGAGGCAAGTGGTCGGCCTGTTGGCGGGTCACTGACTCGTACAGGTCGTCGTCGTCTAAAGGTCGCCGCTCTGACCTTTCGCCTCGTCGCTTGGAGGAGATAATTCCTTGAAACGCCGTCATTCTCAGCTGAACTGACCTCGAGATCATGCTGCGTGCTGTTTGAACAACAGTTCTGCAGCAACTGAATCATGGCTCAGTTTTCTTTTCTTTCTTTCTTGGCGCTGCTGTCTCGCTTGTCGCTCCGGCCGATAACAGTGCCGATACAGCTGGCTTTCCATTAGTGGCCGCTATTTCGGGCACATCATGCAGGGCTGCTTTTAAGTGCACTACTTAGTCTCGCCCATCCAACCACCCTATACTGAAGCGCTCGAACACCACTAACAGAACTCTGAAAGGCAATCAGTAACGGCAAGGCAAGGAAAACAACGCAATATACGTTGTATGAAGAGGATTGAGCAAGCGCAGTAAAAAGCATCAAATCGGAAAAGAGAAAGATTGAGTCGCCGCAGTGGCTCAGCGGTTATGGTGCTCTGCTACTGGTCCGAAAGTGCGGGTTCGATTCCAGACGCGGCGGTCGCTTTTCGATAGAGGCGAAATACCCTCCATCCTTGTACTGTGTGATATCATCGTCCTTGGCCCTTGATATCTTCTTAATATCGTCTTGATATCATCCTTGGCCCTTGTACTGTGTGATATCAGTGCACGTAAAATAAGCCTAGTTGGTCGAGATTGTCTGCAGACCTCCATAACGACGTCCCTGAGCCTGGGTAGCTTTGGGACGTTAAACCTTATAAAACCAAACAAGAAATCGTCATAAATCAGACGCACACATTATAAGAGGCAAGGGGGAAATTCCATTAGCAATGTAGATGAGTGAAAGTAGCCAAGGAATTCTATATATACCTAGATTTGTACAGTAGCCGAAATAATCAGGGCACAAATGACAGGGACAGAAATGTCAAGGAACTGAAGTCGATGTCGAAACGCATAGGCGCCCGTGTGCTGTGCGATGTCAGTGCACGTTAAAGATCCCCAGGTGGTAGAAATTATCCCGGAGCCCTCCATTATGGCACCTCTTTCTCTCTTCTTTCACTCCCACCTTCCTCTCTTCCCTTACGGCATGGTTTTGTCGTCCAGACAGTTATTGCGCTGTTTAATTTCCTCAAAAACCACTAAATATCTTCAGAGTAAGCAGCGTCCCACCCCCCTCCCCCCTTTACTGTCCGTTGCCTACAAGGTATATACTGAGGTATTAATCGCTAATACAGTCAGCACAACCTTAGACTTCATTCAACCAAATGATCAGGCAGGGTTTCATAAAGGATACTCGACAATTGACCATATTCACACTATCAATCAGGTGATAGATAAATGCGTAGAATATAACCATCCACTATATATAGCCTTCATGGATTACGAGAAAGCATTTGAATGAGTGGAAACCTCCGCAGTCGTGCAGGAATTGCGAAATCACGGTGTAGAAGACTCTTATACGAAAGTACTGCAAGATATCTATAACGACTGCACAGCTACCATAGCACTCCATAAAATCACTAATAAAACTCCAATAAGGAAGGGCGTCAGGCAGGAAGACACGATCTCACCAATGCTATTCACCACCTGTTTACATGAGGTGTTCTGAGGCCTGGATTGAGAACAGTTGGGGATAAGAGTTAATGAAGAATACCTAAGAAATTTGCGATCCGCTGATGATGATGACATTGCCTTGCTAAATCACCCAGGAGATGAACTGCAAAACATGATCAATGAGTTAAACAGGCAAAGCCGAACTGTGGGTCTGAAAATTAAAATGCAGAAAACTAAAGTAATGTTCAAAACTCTCGCAAGGGAACAGCAGTTCACAATTGGTAGCAAGGTGCTGGAAGTGGTAAAGGAATACGTCTAGTTAGGCAGGTAGTGACAGCTGATCCGGATCATGAGAGAAAAATAACTAAAAGGGTAATAATGGGGTGGAGCGCAGATGGTAGGTTCCCTCAGATCATGGATGGCAGTTTACCAATATCCCCCAAGAGAAAAGTGTACAACAGCTGTATCTTACCGGTGCTCACCTACGGAGCAAAAACGTGGAGGCTAACGAAAAGAGTTGCGCTTAAGTTAAGGACAACGCAGTGAGGCATGGAACGAAAACGATAGGTGTAATGTTAAGAGAGAGGAAGCGGGCAGAGCGGGTGAAAGAAGAAATGCGTGTTAATGACATCCTATTTGGATTCAAGAGGAAGAAATGGGCTTGGGCAGGGCATGTAATGCGAAGGAAAGATAACTTTTCCTGCCTAAAGATGACAAAGTGGATTCCAAGAGAAGGCAAGTGCCGCAGGGGCGGCAGACTGTTGGGTGGGCTGATGAGGTTAAGAAGTTTGCGGGGATACGGTGGCCGCAGTTGGCAAAGGACAGGGTTAATTGAGGAGATATGAGAGAGGCTTTTGCCCTGCAGTGGGTGCAGTAATGCTGATGATGATGACGATTACGATCAATGTAATGTACAGTGTATCTTAATTAGTTGGCTTCGTAGCGATCTTAAAACTTTTTCGTTTGTCACCTAAACTAAACATGTTCCAACAGAAGTCGTTGGATGACTGGCTCACGGGCATGATTAGTATAGAATAGGGACAGAATATGTGCGAACTTTTTAAATGCAGTCGATCTCTCCGCTTGTGTTGTATTGGGTTCAATGGCACATAGGCAACTCAGGCCATCATCCGCCAGCTCGTCTCCTCTTGTATATGCGTCTTTAAAAACGTGCCCACTTTATTTCAAGCTTTATATGCGTCATAAACAAATGTACTTTTGAACAGTGCAAAACGAGAAACATGTTAGCAAAAAATCTAATCCGCTAAATATCTAAATGAAACTACTGAGTAAATAAATCCAAAGTCATGCTGTCCCCCGAAACGAAAAAAACTGCACATAATGCTTACTACATAGAACACGGCGATATGAGCGGGCAGTAGCCGCGCTAGGTGAACATACATTCCGAACAGACAACGGACGATTTTGCTCGGGGTTGGTATACCTGTCGGATTTCGCACTGGAATGTTGGTGCGGTGCCCCTGGCCGGAGGAATTCACGAATACGAACCGACCTACAGTCTGAAGGAGCTGCAGTGAGAATGTAGCGCCGGTGCACGTTCAGCGCTGTCCTCCAAACACTGCGTGCAACGCAAAAGCCGCCCGTGTGCTGTGCGATGCCAGTGCACGTCCCCAGGTGGTCGAAATTATCTCTTCCATTCTATATCTCTTCCCCTACGGCGCGGTTCGGGTGTCCACCGAGATACGTGACACAGTTACTGCGCCATTTCCTATGCCCAAAAACCAATGTTCAATTTTCAGTTTTTTTGCTCGACCCTTTGTGTTGAAGGCCCGAGCCATCCCGAGCGTCTTTGCACATTAGGCTTTCCTGCATCGAATGCTTATGCTGAACGAGCATTTGTCGTAATTGCGAACTGTCAACGCAAAGGAGCTCGGAGGCTTGCAATGTGATAGTCTAAGTATGCATATATCTACTGCAACTACGGGTAGGACTTTTCTGTTTAAGCGGAAGGCAAAATTATTAGATCTAAGCTTACCATGTAGCTTGGCGCGTTGATCAGTGCAAGTTGATTGGCATTAGCGGCCGAGAGGTCCGGAATAGCTGTCCCGTTTTGACGTTTGGAAGGCGGCTGACTGCCCGTTTGGGCGTCTCAAATGCAGGCCACTTTTGGCATGCCCGGCCTTCTTCGGCTTCCGGTCATCGGTTCGACCACGTTCCCGGCGCACTTCACGGACTCCAGGGCCCGCTTGCACGAAGCAAGTAGTCTAGTTACCAGTGTTGTCTTATTCACAGTCCAAACCCTCCGTTTGTTTTCAGGAAAAGGCAGGCGCATGAGTGGCTTCCTGGTACACCTCAATCGCATTTTGAGGTAATATACCTCTATACCCGGGAAGCGAAAATTATTTTGCTTAAGACAAGACCCGTAACTAAACTGTAGTAACTAAACACTTGCGTTAATCTAGGACGCCAGGCTGACTTGATCTGCGCAGTTTTCAATAATCTGGCATGTTCGCCAGATGTTCACCACTTTCTCGTTCACCAAGGCTCACTTCGCTTTCTGTTTTCTCCGCCTAAAAAGCGCCAACATGGTTAACCTTAAACTCAATTCTAGGGGACATGTGGCGGGTCATAGCGCATGAATATTAAGGAAATGTGCTATCTCGTTTAAAAGTTACAAGGCGCTAAGCAACAAACTGTCACATTTTGACCCACTCTCCGCTACTTGAGAATCGAATGCTCGGGCGGATGAAAGAGAGAATATAAACTATTAACGACTTTTTGGCGGCCAGGAATACCACAATACATCACCGGAACGACCCAGTGCCTCATTTGTTGAACATAATATCCGTCGAAAAAAAAACGAAAACTCAGTTCCAAAATACGCACCGAAAAAAGTCAGCCGAATTCCCAAAAATGAAAACAATACGACAACGCCTAACTACAACCAAGCGTGAATAGCTTTTGCACCATTAAGTAAGGGTGCGTTAATATTAGAAAATTTTGAATAGCGAATCGAATATCCTCCCATTGGAATCGCGCTGAACGATTCTAATACGGCATGTTAAAAACTATTCAGGGCTAATAGAATTCGTCCTGAAGTTATCGAATAGTTTTCAAATAATTGAGGGAACAAACGCGGGTTAATGACATCCTAGTCGAAATCAAGAGAAAGAATTGGGCTTGGGCAGGGCACGTAATGCGAAGGCAAGATAACCGCTGGTCCTTAAGGGTAACGGAGTGGATTCCAAGAGAAGAGAAGCGTAGGAGGAAGGTTCGGTGGGTGGATGAGATTAAGAAGTTTGCGGGGATACGGTGACCGCAGCTGGCAAATGACAGGGTTAATTGGAGAGACATGGGAGAGGCCTTTGCCCTGTAGTGGGTGCAGTAAGGCTGATGATGATGATGATGATGAGTTTCGTGCGACAACTGTTCCAAAACGAGGGCCCACTCTGACGGCGCACAGCATGCTGCCACGATCGGTCTGGGAGTGTGAAGGAGGCTGCAACACCGCGACGCAGTCTATTCGTTAATAATTCTCGTGCACTTGGCTTTCAACATCGGGTATAGACACCACGGGGTTCATCGAGGTTTAACAAGCCCGATCACGAGAGGCTATGACTCGAACTCTCGTCCCAATCATCAATTGGCGCTAGTTTGCACGCTGCCGTCATCTGCAAGAAAAGAGCATCTCCCTATGGGCGAGAAATGATGCTCGCGTAATTATACCGACTCCATATAGCGTGCTCCCTATAGTGGAGATCGGTGTCGTTTCTTATAGCGGCGCTGCTGGCGCTGCGCTGTTGCGCATGAATATTGATTTTTTTTTTTACGAATATCCGCTCAAGTAGCTAATAATCGCACAGATAGTTGAGAGAAAACTGATGCCAACCAATATTTTTAACTTTACCTAACGTTTCGGAACCAACTCGGTCCCTTCTTCAGGGGTGACTAAAGTGTGCCACCAGCAGCAGCGGGTTGCTGCCTTCGCTCCCCCTTTGTTAGCACGTGGCGCAGTCCACCAACGTACACGGAGGGGAGCGTTCCTGGAGTCCTATTCATCGCCTCCTTTGTGAGCCGGATGTGCCATGACTCCGCATGTCGCCTCTTGAACAGCTTTGGCTCCACGGCCAAGACACTCACCTCATCGAAGGCTATCCGGTGGTCGGCGCTTCGATGAGGTGAGTGTCTTGGCCGTGGAGCCAAAGCTGTTCAAGAGGCGACATGTGGAGTCATGGCACATCCGGCTCACAAAGGCGTCAGTTTTCTCTCAACTACCTCAAGAACCCAACCAGACGGACTTCTGTCGAAGGTGTTTTCGTTCAAATCACACACATATTCCATTCGCATTCGATTCGGTTTTTATGCTGTAGCATAAGAGCCCCACGTCCCCTTCTATTTCTTCTGGTGGGGGCTGGTTCTTCTGAGGTGGGCCGGTTGCTTAATCCGCTGGCAGGTTGTGATGACGTCACAAGGTCACGCGACCTCTCTCGACCAATCAGTGAATTTCATAACACAAGGCGCACCGTTTCTTGCGGAATGCGGACTCCAATGCTATTGCATTAAAATATGCTGAGAGGAAAAAGGGCAAAAAAATGTCATTCGCAGAATACTGGGCATGCGTCGGTGGGTCCATCGCACTTGGGATCGTGTGTGTGGTGCGGCGACACCCCTGCACTGTGCAGACGTCGTTGCCGACCACAACGGACCCGCAGTGACGCGGAGCCATTTGCGAGGCGTCTCGCTTGCTTACCGTTCACTTGGCTTATCAGGCTGGGTGGACGACTAACTAGCACAACCTACCCTCTCTGAAGCCAGACGTCATTTTAAAAGAAAAGATCTGCATTTGATTCCTTCTTCCGACCCGCCGCGGTGGCTCAGCGGTTAGGGCGCTCGACTACTGATCCGGAGTTCCCGGGTTCGAACCCGACCGCGGCGGCTGCGTTTTCATGGAGGCAAAACACTAAGGCGCCCGTGTGCTGTGCGATGTCAGTGCACGTTAAAGATCCCCAGGTGGTCGAAATTATTCCGGAGCCCTCCACTACGGCACCCCTTTCTTCTTTTCTTCTTTCACTCCCTCCTTTATCCCTTCCCTTACGGCGCGGTTCAGGTGTCCAACGATATATGAGACATACTGCGCCATTTCATTTCCCCAAAAACCAATTATTATTATTATTATTATTCGTTCTTCCTCTCTTTCGTTCTTTTGCAGTGTGAGGTGTTATACCCAGGGTGCCCTCTCCCTTCAGCAGAACATGTCGGGCTAGTTGGGGAATTTTATCCGACATGGTAAAGCTGCGCTAAAAAACACACACGAGACATGCTACAGGTGGTCGTCGCATGCACGAAAATAACATCACGTGAGGTCACGTGACCAATTGTAATCATATAAAATTACGTCATCACATGGCACGGCAACGTCACGTGACCGATGACAGAATCCCGGAACCCATTTTCTTGTCACATTCTTTATTCCACGTCGCTGCGCAATCGGCTGGCGCTAGAACTAGGGTCACATTAGGTGAAAGCCCCTTCAAGTTTTCTTCATTTCTTCACATAATAGGGACATTATCGTGCAGTTAGCAGTTAGCAGGCTCCATAGCCTTAGGCCAGTGGCGGACCAATGTACTGCCTTGCGTTTCTAATTTCAGCGACACAGGCAGCACAATAACTGAACTGCTCGTGCTTACTCATCGAGAACTGTAATATGGTTGTCACCACAGCACAAAGCAATGGAAAACGCAGAATTCTTCTAAACAAATATAAATAGAAATAATGCAGCGCTGAACCAAAGAGAAATGCAGTGTGGCAGTGGAGGCGTAATTAAGCGCAAGAGGGAAAAATTAAACAAAAAAAGCCACTGGAACTGTAGAGGCAGTTGTTTGCAACACGCTGTAGACACGTGAAGCACACTGCGTTTGTTCAGATAATACTCTTATCACTACACTGAATGATGTCCCTGCAATATAATGAACGGCAGCTCATTTCAAACCTTCAGTCTAATATGTTTCCATCGACGTTCGTGATAGTCAATATCGCCCCGACTTACGTTTTACGGCATTCTAGCCTAATGCCAATCGCTGGCGGGACGGGAAAAAAAAAATTCGTCATATGATAAATATAATTCAGAGCAGCATACGCGTGTGTTACGCTTGCAATGCCAACGGAGTAGAGAAACATGGACAATGTGTCTAATGGCGTCACGAGAGATTATATTCGAGACGGTAGTGCACTACACAGCAGAAATTATTTTATAAGCTGCATAATGAGACCTTGTATGTTAAAGCCTGGCTGAAGAAAAAGAGAATTTTTGTGTTGTCTGTAATTTGCCGTCACTGTGACCTTCCTGAAGCTATTAAACTCTGCAATATTACCTGTGCGGACGCGATACTGTTGCAGCGGGCCTAGAAGAAGGGAGTTAATTTGACTTCTCATACTGCGCCATATATTACTGCTCGGCAATGTGTGCATGAATTCCTAGTCATTTTCTTTCGTAAAGAAATCAAACAGCCCATCGAAAACCCATATGGTGGACAGGCATTGGGTATCGGTTGGTTCAAAAAGATCCCATTCCAGGCAAAAAACTATGTACAGCTGATATATCTGTGGTAAAACCGATTGGACACCGTATACTGATGCTTATTTTGATGCTGTTAGTTTGTGTCAGTGTTTAATTGTGCTTTATATGGTTAGGCTGGCTTGGCGTTGCCTCCTGGTTTCATTGTGTATTGTTCTAGTACATTCGTCATATCGCTGTGATAAATACCGTAATAAAAAAATTGGCAGTGGCTTAACTTGGCTACCCCTGGAATTCAGCGAAAAGCAAGCACGCTTGGTAAGCGTCTGAGGCTGGTCCATGGCAGCTCCGCTACACGCTCGCGACAGCCGTTCTAAATATCCACACGACTCCGTGGCTATGACGTGGTAGCACATGGTCTTAGGACACCCCCATCGGATGTCATAGCGTGGCTTCAAGTCACCCCATCGAATGTTCTTAAGGTCAAAGGTCAACTAAAGGTCACGGGTCAATGGTTCGACATCATAACTGTGCCACAGATGGCCATACATGGCTAACGTGGTTGGGCTGAAGGTTATTCAATGTCACTGCCCGGCCTACGTGACGACTGCTTTACGTAGCGTAGTGAAGCTTTTAGCTTAAAAAAAAAAAACCCGCAGTGGCTAAGTAGCTGTGGCGCTCGTGTGCTGAGCATGAGTTCTCTGGATCGATCCCGGCCGCTGCAGCTGCATTTCTGTGGCCCGGATCTGGGCCCGTTGACGAACCTTTTCCTTCGCATAGAGGAGCCCGAAACTCCACTTCATACGCCCTCCTGTTTGTTGCTTTTGTCAGCAAGGCGCATTTCGATGGGGCCCAAATGCGACAGAGTCCGCGTGACGAGTGAGTGAGGAGTCGGGGTAATTTCCAATGCGAAAGCTCTACTAGTCCCATTACGAGAAGAGTCGGCGGCGTGTGTGTGTGTACTCGCAGATGGTGCAGAAAATCCAAGCGATAACAAGAAAGACAAGTTAACGTCATCAAGCGGCCGTATGACGTACACAGCAAGGCGAGCACCGCCACTTCAATCTTCGCATATCGTTCATCAATATGCCCCCCCCCTCCCCTGTGGGCCATGTGGACGACATGTGCAATGCTATTGAAGTGCGTACATCAATGATTAAAGACATCTGGATGCCATTTACTGTAGGTGCAGTATAGGGTTTGGAAATACCCCGGTTTGCAATTTCCTGCACATGATTTCCTCTTTCATGATGAGCTGTTTATCTGCTGCTGAATAGGTCTTACGACCGAGCTTACAATGAGAAATTATTGTTGTAGGTTGGTCGCCCGAAGGGAGGTGCTCCTCGCGTGTTGGCGGCGCGTCAGCTGCGATCGACCGGAAAGTGAGCCCTCGGGCTATCGCGTGCGCATTCTCTTTCCCCCACAGGCCTCGATGAGCCGGGTACCAGATCAGTAAGATTAGCTGTGATGGTACTTGCCGTTCTCTCAGAATTGTGGTGGCTGCAGCAGATATTCTGCTCATATCATAATTCTTAATGACTGCCTTAGAGTCACTATCACCATTGCCAGAGCAACGGCAACTTCTACCTCAGTTGCACTTGTGTTTTTAACGGTGCATGCAGCACGAGGCTGGGTCTCCGTATCAATGAGTAATGAAGAGTTGGTCTCACAGCGACTGAATAAAACGAATACGTTGACGAGGACTGCACAAGAAAAGTGCGGGATCAGTGCTGTCCTGTCTCAATCCGCCATTTAATCTTCGTCCCATAATGGGCCAGACAGATATACAACATGCGATTCTGCAGCTTAGCAGCATATGTTAAGTGTGAACCACCCTTTTGCGTACTATTTATTTAGCCACCCCTTTATTCCTCTTCCCCCCTCTCCTGTGCTCCCCTTTCAGCTCTCGCCCTTTTAATTTTCCCTTCCCTCTACCCTTTCTTCTATGCGGAACTTACAGTGGGGGAGGTAGCAGTTGAGGTCCACTTTCTCTTTTGGCAAATTAACAACTCCCTAAGGACCCGCAGGCCCGGAGTGGGCGTGAGTAAGTGTGGCGGTCTGCGGTGGCGCCTGTGTTGTAATTATCCGCACTGTTGTCGCTTCCAGGCGCTGTGAAAGGTTTCTTGACGCTACCTTCGCTGAGCGCATGGCCTCTTTAGCTGCACGCAACTACGTTGAGGTATTATTGTAGCGAGAGCTACACTTGGCTACCAGTCGAGCATTTCGCCGTGGTCCGGAGAGGCCAGTTGTACGCATGCGCGGCGGCCGAAGAGGAGAAGCATGTGCGCCGCGCGTGACGTCAGAGATTCACCGGCGCCACGCGTGACGTCACGTGGAAGAGCGGTTGTGCGCATGCGCGGCAACCAGAGATGGAGCAGCTGGCCGGCCGTCGCCGTTGGGGCCGCGCATGACACACGTGGATGCCACGTGCTAGCTATGCGTACAACTACGCATACACAGCTGCGTGTATAAAATGCGGAGGTGACACGGCGGCCGTATCACAGTCGTTTTGCATGGGTGACGAGAAGGAGAGTCTGGCCGCTGTTCAGCGGCGGTGTCGACAGAAGAAGATCAATTTCTCGCTACGTATAACCTGGAATAGCCGAGCTAAGCCACTGCCAATTTTTTTTTTAGATTCGGTTTCTTCTGCCTCATGACGTTACTATACTGCATAGAAGCCGGCATATCAATTAATTGATTAATCAATTAATCGCCTTTTCTTCGTATACTGCTCATTTATTCGATGTTAATTTTTCCCGCACAGCTATGTGAAACTGTGAACTCGTGTTTCAGTTCCTCTATCTCTGTGGAAATTGGATGTACCCCCGTCATTTCCTATTATATCGCCCGCTGTGCTGTCACCAGTTTCCTTCCAAGCTAGTTGAAGTTCGCTTCCATATCTCGTCCCCAAGAGCGAGTATACGTTGCTTGTGCGGCTCACTTCTGAGGGATGGCGCTAAACTGCTGCTTATGTCTTGGGAGCGCATAGCGAGTGTGCTTGGACCCAAATGGAGCGAACACCAAAAGCGCGTATTCCAATCCGCGATCTGGAGCAGAGCCCTGAATCCACGAACGATACCAAAATACGTATTGACCAATAAGGTTCTGAATTCAAATCACCCATTGAATCACGCTTTTCGGTGCGCTAGCTAGGCAAGAAGACGTGCTCCGGATCTCCAATCTGAATACGCCGTAAGTTTTAAAGCAGCATTTCGCTATATCGGGGCACTCCGCTGTAGGCGGCACACGAGTGACTCGCCCCGTCGGACGCTGCAGGTGCCCGTATCTGGGCGGGCTCAGCATCATCTGTCGCCGCCCTGCACGCGATACTGACGTGCACTGCGCTTCCTGGAAGCTTCCCCAACCTCGGCAGGGGGCTTCCAGATAACGCCTGTCTGCCGGCCGTATTAAGGGCGGCATCCAAAGCGCGCGTCGGGCGAAGTGCCTTATCGATAACTGTCTTTATCTAACCTCTCGTATCTGGCACGGCCGCGCTGTCACTGCTTGTGATGAAAGAAAGACCTGGGCGATGCAGCGCGTTTATGAACACTGCCCTTTTCTACTCGTCAGCCTCGTACGTGCATGCGAGTGTTGGTAAAGATGAGCTGCTTTTCTTTTGTGTTGCTTTTTTTTCCACCGACCTAGTCCCCTATTCCTCAACCTGTTTGACCCCGCAGGCGTTGCTGTCTTCGTGATCGGTTTCGATTTGATGGCGCGTTAGGTTGTATAGAGTCTCCAGTTTACGCGTTCACCATTAGTTTTCATTTTCTGGGTAAGTGCTGCCGCATTGTCTACGTCACGAATATCTGCTGCTAGGTATATTGCACTCAGTAAACTGCACTTCAGAATGTCTTCTTAGCCCACTCGTTTCTGCAGTGCGTTGTTGCTAGTAGGGTTCACTGTTTTGCGGGGCACATCCCAAATAAGCTACTAATATATATATAAATAGTGGTTCAGCGTTCATGGTGCCCGTCTGTTTTTTTTTTTTCCGCCACCGTCTTTTAGCTCTGTTAGCATATAACACGTACCTTGTTTCGAGAGACCAATAATCTCGGATGTCTATAGCTTAAAATGAATCATAGCCTTTTTTTCCAGTTCTAAGGTCACAAGAATGAGCAGCTGCCAGCCAGTGAGATCGTGGATACCTGCGACGTCAGCACTCCTGACATATCTCTGCGCGCTTGCGTATTACGAGAGTACCGTCACGAAGAGATTGTCTGGAAGACGAATCACAAAAATTATTGTCGGTAAGGAATTTTTATTGACAGATAGAAATTTCGTTCGATGTCATAAGAGTGTCCTTAGTGCGACGAAATGTTGCCGTCTGCAGCGATGGCATGGCTTTATCGTCTTTGCATCGAGTCAACTATAGCTCCGGACGACCGCGCAGTACTTCTACTCTGCCGCCGCAGTGGCTGAGTGGTTATGGCGCTCGGCTGCTCACCCGAAAGACGCGGGTTCAATCCCGGCCGCGGCGGTCGAATTTCGATGGAGGCTAAATGCTAGAGGTCCGTGTACTGTGCGATGCCAGTGCACGTTAAAGAACCCCAGGCGGTCGAAATTTCCGGAGCCCTTCACTACGGCGTTCCTCATAGCCTGAGTCGCTTTGGGACGTTAAACCCCCATAAACTATAAACCAGTACTTCTACTCTTCCTTGAGGGCACGCCACAGGCGATCCGCTGTGCCACCAAAAGGCGCTGTGAGGAGATCTCCTTCCTCGAGACTCCCCATATGTTCTCGATGGGATTAAGGTCAGCCCCCTTAGGGTGGTCACGGCAGCTGACTCACGGCTTAGCGGTCCAGGAGGTCGCTCACAGCGCGCGATTTGAGCACGGGGCTGCGGTCGTGCTGGAAGGTGTAGCAGCCATCCAGGGAATGGCCCGTGCAGAGCGTAGAGAATCAACTATCCAGTGGAGATTTCGAATTACCTCAGCACGGTGAACGAATCCCGGTCCGCACGAGTGGCCCAGGCTGTCTCTGCCGATGGCGCCCCAGACACTGACCGAGCAGCGGCCACTGCTGAGCACGGTGAATGAGTTCAGGGAGATACCTGGGCGCAAAAGAGAGAAAACATGTTCCAACGACCGTTAACATATATCGGCTCTCAAATGTAACCAAAGTACAGCTAGTTCGTCCGGCTGTAGCAAAAATAAAGCTGGAGGCTAAAAGCATAACAAATCCAACATACGCTGCCCCTGCTTGTGTGCGGCACGAGCCCACTTTGTAATAGATACATTCAGATTGTGAGGCATCCCATGGGCCACAATACCGCGTCGCTTCTTGGAGAACAGAGGTGAACACAGTATGCGCGTTGCGTTGCGACTGTATGCTAATAAGTGGGTGTGCCAATAGAAAGGGAGATCATTTTTTAAGTAAATAAAAACAAAAAATAAAAATTGGAGGGGACGCTTAATCTCCGCCTTAAGGGTATGACGCGATAGGTTAATGGGTTAATTCTCATATATGCAGGATTGGTCATTCTATACTTTACATTCATAGATCCGTGTGAGTCCTCACACAACTCCTGGCGCAGTGGCGCAGCGGTCAAGCGAAGCGGCACTGCCCTGCGATGGGAGGTGCTCCCACCGGTGGGCCTTGTGCGGCAGAGGTGGCTCTTCCTGAGCGACCATTTAGCTACCACGGTGGGCAGTTTGCTCACAATCCGGTGGGCAGGTTGTGATGACGCAACAAGGTCACGTGACACAGGTGCCCCCCCCTGCCTCCCATGGACGTTGCTTCTCTGGGGAGTTTTCGTCCATTTTTCGCTCACAGTCAACGACGCCGACACCGGCTTTTTTGCGACACGAGCTCCTTAACGCTGTCGCGTTAAAAGATGAATAAATATAAAGGAAAACCCTTGTTTATTTAAGGCGCTTATGTAGTCGAAAGTGACCTCCACACATTTGTAGGGATAACTACACTACGCCAGCTCCTCGACCCTTCAGCGTGGCCCCACTTGAGCTCCGTGGCGGCGCCGTTGGTCACGCGGGTGGATCACGTGGTGCGGAGCAGCTGCTGCTGCCGGCGGCGCGGCGCGTAACAGCTGTGCGCATGCGCCGTGTAAAGCGTGACGAAGAAGGAACGCCCAGCGAAACGGACCGGCGAAAGAATGACTTTGCAATTCGACTGAGTGAGTTCCACTCGGCCAGCTGTAGCTATCGCGTCACTCCATGTTTAACCAGAGCTAAACCACAGCCATTTTTTTTTCTATTTTGTAAGGATGCACAAGACATTAGTCTATATGGATCATGACGTGGTATTCGCCTACGACTGACAGATACTTTATAATTATAATCGAATTTTTTTTCCCACCGGTTCCGGTTTTACTTTCAACAGCCGAGCAATGGCTATGACGGCAAATTTCAGTATAGGTCAATCAGCAAAATTAATTCCTCCGGGCTAGTTGTCGTGATTTCATCTGTGGGGGCCAGCATGAACTTGGGGCGTGGGGAGACACAGAGAACACAACGCTGACTATCAACTTTAATGAAAAGAGCGAAACTGGGCGGGAATACAAAGAGTGGGTAGAGGTGAAGGGGGAGGAGAGAGAGAGGGGGGATATGCGCATGGCAAATGGAAACGCAAAAAAAGCAAAAACCTAGTTAGGCGCCAACGGGAACACAGAAACCAGTAAAAACCATTAAGGACAGTTGCCGGGCCAGTTGGTACATGATTTCACCGAAAAACAGCGCGCTTACACGGGACACGAGAAAGGAGACACGCACACACACAGCGCTGACTTACAACTGCAGGTTTTATTGAATTTCTCACAATAAATACTAGAAAGGAAAAAAACAAAAACAGTGGAAGGCGAGGAAGAATTCCTTCTGCCGCATCATGTCGTCATAGTTATTCAAGATATTGAATCTCTTTTCTTGTCAATGCTATCGATGGTGTGCTAACGCATGACGCGGCTTTCCTATCTATGATGAAAGCTTCATACAGCTCGCGCTTGTGCTGGTGATTATATCGCCTCAAAATCTGTCTTCGTCCAAAGTTAGGTGTGCAGTGACAGCCAGGCACGTGTTTTGCCAGCGTGCTGCCGTATCCCGTGCGGATGTTAGTGGCGTGCTCTCGTAAACGGTCGTTTATGCAACGTCCACTTTGACCCACATACGATGCACCGCATGACAGCGGGATCTCGTAAATTACCTCAGTGTCACAGGTGGTGAACATTTGTTCATGCTTCTTACTGCACCGCGCTGGTTTTGGGGCATCTTCGTTCACCATTCTGCAAAGCAAATTGAGCTTTCTGGGTGCAGTTAGAATCAAATCAACTCCAGCACGCCCTACTATCTTCTTCAACGAGTGGCTGATCCCGTGTAGATACGGCATAACAGCCCACTTCTCTTTTTCTTTCCGTGGCTTCTTCGGGTGGCCAGATTGGCGGAGATCTTTCAGGAGCTTGAATCCGCGCGGTGCAGTAAGAAGCATGAACAAATGTTCACCACCTGTGACACGGAGGCAATTTACGAGATCCCGCTGTCATGCGGTGCATCGTATGTGGGTCAAAGTGGACGTTGCATAAACGACCGTTTACGAGAGCACGCTACTAACATCCGCACGGGATACGGCAGCACGCTGGCAAAACACGTGTCTGGCTGTCACTGCACACCTAACTTTGGACGAAGCCAGATTTTGAGGCGATATAATCACCAGCAGCACAAGCGCGAGCTGTATGAAGCTTTCATCAGAGATAGGAAAGCCGCGTCATGCGTTAGCACACCATCGATGGCATTGACAAGAAAAGAGATTCAATATCTTGAATAACTACGACGACATGATGCGACAGAAGGAATTCTTCCTCGCCTTCCACTGTTCTTGTATTTTCCTTTCTAGTATTTATTGTGAGCAATGCAATAAAACCTGCAGTTGTAAGTCAGCGCTGTGTGTGTGCGGGTCTCCTTTCTCGTGTCCCGTGTAAGCGCGCTGTTTTTCGGTGAGTAAAAACCAAACGACCTGAGGTTGCGTTACATTTCATTCGCACGTGCGCTGACGAAAACCGATAGATAACCAAAATGTAAGTCTTGGAAGCGAACACAAAATGAGCCAACACCACAAAAAACAGGTGTTGAAAAGAGCGAAAGCGTCCTAAAAACAAATAAAGCGACAACAAAAACACAGCAAAACAGAGGTGAAAGGTTTAAAACATGATGATGAACCAGAGGCTGATAAAGGGCAAAAACTATTACGCAACCCCTCCCGTGTGCAACTGAGAGGGAAGCCGAGTCAGACCAATTAAAGTGCTAACGGAAACATGGCTAAACAAGGCCAAACCATGACGTCAGTGACAGAAGTGCAATGGAAGCGGTGCCGACGCAGTGCTTTCTTTTTATGGGCCGCCGCGGTGGCTGAGTGGTTATGGAACTCAACTGCTGACCCCAAAGACGCGGGTTCGATCCCGGCCGCGGCGGTCGAATTTCGTTGGAGGCGAAATTCTAGAGGCCCGTATGCTGTGCGATGTCAGCGCACGTTAAAGAACCCCAGGTGGTCGAAATTTGCGCAGCCCTTCACTACGGCGTCCCTCATAGCCTGAGTCACTTTGGGACATTAAACCCCCATAAGCCATAAAACCAACCTTTTTTATGGATGGCGACAGCCTCAATAATCTCACGTGCCAGCTTATCTTTTTTTTTTCCCTCGGAGGATCAAGATGTTGTCCGAGTTGGCGGCACACGGCGCTTAGGCTGGCGGCAGTGAATAGCCAGGAAACCAGTCGTGGCAGTTGCCTCTAATCAATTCGCATGTTCCCTGGCGCTTTCACTGACTCACCTGCCTGTCCGATATAACATTTGCCGCACGTGACAGGAAAAGGGTATACGACACCGTCCTTCACAGTCTGCGCATCTTGTCTGGTGGTTAGTTAACTGCGCTGAATTGTTGACTTGGCACATTCTGTACATTCGGCACATTCTGTATGCTTTATTGGGCGCTGAGCAGACCACCTTGACTGCTTGTTTTGCGGTGATCTTCTTGAGGTTGTGAGTGAAGCCATGGACTTAAGTTCGTGCTGGCCCGCGCAGATATGTCAATAAAGCCTGTAAAAACTGCGACTTCGTAGTTTAAATTTACTACAACGCTAAACCCAGCCTATCTCAAGAGCCGCCGGAATCACAACGAGTGAAGAAGCAGCGGTTATGTTGCAGTTTTATGCACGCCTCAGTTTACCTATACTGACCTTCGACGTCACAGCCACCGCTCAGCTGTTCCAAGCGAAACCGCAATCGGTAAGTGAAGAAACTCCATTACATATCATCTAGCAGTCACAGGCGAATATCATATGGTGGTCCATGTGTAGATGTTTTACGCATCGCTACTAATAAGAAACTATGCAATCAAAATTTGCTATCCATATTCAATTAAATCAGCACTTATAAATTTTCTCATCTCCGAGGTACCGAAATATTAGATAAATCAACTTTCCTTTGAATTGAACTGTTTCGTAATTGTAGTTTTGAACGTCTACAGGGAAAACCGGTGTCTGCGATCATTGGTGTACCTCGACTATGACCACGGGAATTCCGCTAAAGTGTGAACTTAGATCTGGAATGTGTTTTTTCTGAGAACTCGGATTTTGCGCTGGAAATATGGCTTTTTCTCAATGCAGGCCTCATAAGAATTGTTTTACTAGTGTCAAAACGTGCTGAACGCCGTAAATTACTCGCTTGAAATTTATTAAAGACGCGAGAAACGTGCCGTTTAAAACAATTCCCTTACGGCGCGGTTCAGGTGTCCAACAATATATGAGACAGATACTGCGCCATCTCCTTTCCCCAGAAAACCAATTATTAAAACAATTTAGTCTGGCCACAGGCTGGACCACTGTGAGAGTCAGTGAAGGAGTGTCACTGTTATACTCGAAAACCTGCACTAATATCGCCCGTACTTCGAGAGTGTGTGCAAGCTGAGATTTGAAGCGGTATAGACGCAACATATCATTGATTTCATTTTGTTACCTTAAGGACCCCGTTATGCAAATAAACGATACGATTTGATTAATGGACGTAAGGGCCTGTCTTACAGCAAGTTTCAGTCGCAGGTGTTGAGTAGAACATTATTTGAAATGATTTTAAATGTTCTTCAAGGAGCCACTCGGCATTTCCACCTGCATCGAGTGACGTCAAGGTGCACTTACCCCGGTTAGTTTGACGTCAGCGAACCTAGTGGTTGCTTGCCAGCGAAACCGGCGTAATTAGAAACGTGGTAGTCTAGGATGGCCGGTGGACCGTGACGTCAAGCTGCACTTTATCGCTGGAGCCGACCGAGACCGAAACTGCCTGTACAAAATCGTTTGTAATTAATTGTTCACATTGAGTACTGGTGTCTTGAGCTCATTTTCATGATTACTAGATACGTAGGCCTCTCTCCAGGCAAAAAACAAAAAAGAAACGGACGCCCAAAGAGTCTGTGCGTGTACCCCTTCAATGAACATTGTTTAAAACGCAGAACCCGAATTGGAACACCGCATATAATCGTACAGCTGAAACTACGTTTTCGGCGAAAAGCTACAGCCGTGCCACACACAAAGTTCACGCCTTTAAGGAAATCGCATAATAGTGACGCCCGAGGCGTCGAGTGCGCGTGCCCAGGAAAAATGCCTGCACTTGTTTTTGGCGTCTTGCGGTAGGAGGAACGTTGGGAGCGTTTCCGCGAAATTGCTCTGCAGTGCGGTGCCTATCTACATATCAAGCTCACCCCATGACTCGCTCGCTGCTGAGAGATTATATCTTCTCCCCCCTCAGAATTTGTTCTCGTCCGCCATCTCTCACTGGGTTATCGTAAGCATCGCGTCTCATTACGCACATGCTCGGGAATTAGCGCGTGTTCGGAGAGCAGATTTACTGCAACACCACCGCTGTAAAGAAGGGAAAGGGGGGGGGGGGGGTCTTCAGCGGCGTTTAGTTCGTCGGGAAAACCGTACCCTATGCGGAGCCCACGGCAGTAACGCCAGTGACACACTTAGAAAATGGCGCCCTCTTGCTCAATGTCCGGGACGGACTTGGGGTCTCTTTAGTCGGAAATAAAGCCTCGTGTCGTTCGACTGGCGACGAATGAAATGCGATAATCCAGAGCTCCAGCGCAGAGGAGAGGCACCAGCGTCGGCGTACGCATACCCGAATATCCGGGCGCCTGCCGCGCATGCGCTGTGGCATGTGTGTGTCCCCACCTGCCCTCCGCGCATGCGCAACAAGCAAGCGGCTGATCCGGTGGACATCAACTGTCGCGATACAAAGAAATGCAAACAGCGCAGCGCGTTCGCGTTTATTTGTGCCGCCCCCGTGCCTCTCCTGTATGCTGATCAGGGCTCTCGATTATCGCATTTCATTCGTCATCAGTCGGGCCATAACTCAATAGCGCAGCGGCCGATTCCCTTCGGAGGAAGCCCTCCAACCAACGGTGTCGAAGTCACGATAATCAGCCGACGCCACTGAGTTGTATCCGACTGTAGTGTACATGGCTCGCTCCATGGAAGTAGTGGGCTGCGTGTTGAAATGCCACTACGTGCATTTTATCGTTCCTATAATAATGTTCTCTGTTGCTTGGCAGAATGACTGACTGTTGTACTGTGTGGCTAAATTGAGTAAGATGACCCCGCTTATAAACATAACCATAAACTATGTGAAGAGGCGCCGAAATAGACTGCGAGCTGTTTTCGCGCGTTGCAAGATGCAGTCAAGGCACCGCGTGCTTTGAATAGTTTGAACAATTTTCGCAGTACTCCGATGCTTTGCCAATACATCGCGGCTTTGGAAGCGCAAAACGACACTGAGGTAAACTCCAAGCGATTTTTGTTAAAAAAAAAGATGACCATCCAGCTTTTTGCGGCCATGCTGATGCTTGGTCGTAAGCAAAAGACGCATTTATTGCAGAATAAACGGGATCTGAATATCTTTTCTTCCTCCCGCTGTTTTTATTCGAACGCACGACGTCAATAGAGACTTTTAGCATGCCGGAAACGCATTAATTAGCGTAGTCGTATATACCGGTTTACCTGGCGCTTCCTGCGCACGCGCAGTGACATAAGGTGGGGACACTGAGCCTGCCTCCGGTACATCGGTATTTATGTATCCGCTATGCTTAAAGTCTGTAATGATAAAAAGGGATCCGTGATCACCAATTACGGGCGAATGGCCTAGTCTCTGAGACCTGGAACCTAAAAACATTTCCGGCTCCTTGCTGTGTCCAACGTGTACGAATTAAGGAACAACGACAGCAGCCGAGACACTGCATGCTCTGCTATATTTACGCTGCCAGACACATACTACATCATGGCGAGATGTCTATATCACCGCGCTTAAAATGCATGCACTTGAAAACTGAAGTGTGTCACGGAACTTAAACAGCCCGCGCTATGAAGGTCCTTTCGAAAAACAAATTCTAGCACTGCTTGCTATTCGCGGTTGGTTTCGTGCCATCGTTGTACCGCCGTGCCAGCGTCTTCCAGTGCATTCGGCTGCTAGGCGCGACGACGCGGGATGAAAGCCGTCCTTCTGTATTCTGCAGCGTTTGCCTGCCGTTTCGATGAAGGCGAAGTTCAAGACGCTCTTGTGCTGCGCGCTGTCAGCGTGCGTTAAATCCGATGTTTCTAGTGCGAAAGCATTATGTTATTCATCAGTCAGGAATCCCGACGTTGACCGACCATCCACGAAGAACGGACCGAAACCCCCACGTATCCCGGTGACATCATCGGGAAAGAAAGAAAAATTAGGAGGACGCGTGAGGATAGACGCATAGCGCCTTTTCCTCCTTTTCCCTCTTCTTATGCCTTTTCTTTCTCATTTCTTACCGATTGCGAATCACAAATCACAATTATCGATTACCAATCAACAATCTCACGGCGGCATTATTTTTCATCGCACGCGGTTTCAAATCGCATCAATTCTTTACTTCATGTTCACCACGAAGGATGAGGAAAAAAGCTGCTGTTTTAAGCAGCTTCACGAGTTCACAGGAGTGGCGTACACAACGAAAAGTACTGCATGCAAAAACAGATTTAGATTTATACAATCGTAGATATTCACGCTTTTCTTGGTGCGCACAACTGAATTCAGAGAATACTATAAAACACTTGTGAGTCACAAACACTGATTACATTGCAGAAAAACTGCAGTTCTAAATTATTTACTGAGCATACTTACACGAATCTCAGTGTCGATCCATGTTTCCTGCACTACGAGAAATTTGGCGTCGCTGCCTCTTTACGGCGCTATCTTCGTTCCTCACGCAGCTTGTGCCGCTCTGCGTGAAAGTCGTAGCCTGCCGAACGTGTAAAAGATTGTACAGTAATGACCTTGCCCGCAGTAGCGTGTGTAGCTGCGTTTTCGCTATATTCTTTTGAGGGCCGAAAAATCACATCACTAACAAAACTATCAGCCGCAATGACACAGGAGAGAAGACGCATTGTTGACACTACAGCGCACTGTTGTGCCCTTTGTATGATGTATACCTGCCTAATTTCTGCCATCCTGATCAATAATTTAGAATTTTCTGTAACCACAGTCCTTCGCTCTTCTTTCCCCGACGCGTTTCTTCGAGCAGCAGTCAACACTAGCCGTTTAGAGATTTTTCTCTCTCAAGTTCGCGATAGCGAAGCTTCGCTCTGCTCCAAGCCAAATCACCACCAATGCAAAAAGCGAATGCAACTAAGCAACGCGAGCGCATCTGTGACCGTTGGCGGCAACACAAGCGACGATGACTTCATCACTGCCAGCATAAGCAGCCAGCGCCATCGACACTTTGTAGTGGCGAGATTTCGTTGTATCGTGAGTAGCCGCACCGCCGGCTTCACGGAAGCGACCGCAGAGCAGTCAACGTCGCAATCGATGAGCGCCGCCAATCCGCGGCAAGCAGCCGCAGCGTGCCATAGCGCGCCGGCTCGCATGCCTTCACTGCGCGAAGTCAGCGCCGGCGTGCCGGCGTCGCTGCCACTGCCGGCTCGCGCCGGGGCAGAGCGGAGCAGATGTTTCGGCGTCTGCTCAGCCGGCGCGTAGCGCGCGCGAGCGGCTCGCCATCTGCCGCGCGCGGCGGCTCACCCTTCCTCCTTGCTCTCATCTTCCTGCGGCAGCCAGCGGCAAGCCTGCTTTCTTCCCTCCTCCTTTTCGCCGGAGGTGAAGGCGAGCGGTTGATGCCTCCTTGCCTTTGCGTCCTTTCCACTCCCCTTTTAACTAGAGCTCTTTACTTCTTTCTATTGTTTTGTTTAACCCCCCCTCTTTCTCTTTCCAGTTTTTGCTTTTATTTATTTTTTCTTATGCCATCGCTAAATGGCGCGGCCGCCTCTCGTTCGCTGTCCGGCGGTGGGGATTTATATTTATGCGCTTATGATATCCGGCGTTGGTACGCTGAAAGCGCCGCGCGCTCGCTCGCTGGCGCGGTCTTGTCTGCTCCTGTCGCCTTTTGGAGGCTCCTTCGCCGTGCGTTGCTTGGCTTCCTAGTTTTTTTTTCTTCTCGTTTTTACGTCCGACATTATTTGGCGGTAGCTTGCCTTCGTTCCGCTGACTCCCGTCCGTCGAGTCTCGGAATTGGCAAACGGAGGGGAGGGGGGTAGGGGGGTTGAGAGGGTAGAGTTTTCGGGGCGGTTTGTTCTCGGAAGCGTAGTACGGCGCATGGCTACCGCGTCGCTGACTCCGTTCGTGCCGTAACATTACACTCTCGACTGGGATGGCGCTGGGCCACGGTATTCTTCCACTGCGCGCTGGGCAGTCGGCGGGGCCTGAAAGGGTGGTGTGTCCCAAATAAACACGAGGTTGTGAGCAGTGAAGCTGAATTTGAGCAATAATTTTCGCTGCAGTATTTTCATAATATAATTATTATCGTTCTGTATTCGCTCTAAAATAACCTGCCGAGTGGTACTACGTAAGGACACGGATTATCGCACGTCACAGTCGCATTCGCGTCCGGCACGCAGGCGAGAACAATCCCAAAGCAAGCAAAGCGGGAGTGGGAGACGGCGAGAATTCACTTTATTGAAGAGACACAGATGAAGTGTTTAAAATTAAAATATACATGGCTTGGAGTATATCCAGAGCTGGCCCTGTAGTTTAGCGGGCGGTAGCCGACATTCCAACCTTTTTATTTTGCCAAGGGAGGATGCCAAGGAAGGATAACCGGTGGTCGTTTAAGGTACAGAAATGGATTCCTAAGGTAAACGTGGCGGGGACCTGCAGAGAGTCACAGAGCCATATACGCCTGGCGTCCTAAATGTAGTACAACGCTTTTCCCTTTTCAACGCGACAGCGTTAAGGAGCTCGTGTCGCAGAAAAGCCGGTGTCGTCGGCGGCGTTGGCGGAGCCCTCCACTACGGCACACCTCTTCCTTTCTTTATTTCTTCTTTCACTCCCTCCCTTATCCCTTTTCTTACGGCGCGGTTCAGGTGTCCAACGATAAATGAGACAGATACTGCGCCTTTTCCTTTCCCCCAAAACCAACTATTATTATTATTATTATTATTATTATTATTATTATTATTATTATTATTATTATTATTATTATTATTATTATTATTATTCGGCGGCGTTGGCCGTGAGCAAAAAATGGCGCATCTCGGTGGACACCGGAACCGCGCCGACTGACTGACTGATTTTGCTGAGAGGAAGAACGAAAAGGAAAGTGAACGGGCCTGCCTACTGTCTCAAGCCGAGCGACGCTCGCTGCCGCGTGCAGAAAGTAGGAGAGGTAAAGGATAGGGGAGTAAAGAGTGAAAGAAAGGACGCGGCGCGCTAATATGCCTCGGGCCGATCCCGGAGGCAGTGCAATACCGGGCCGACCCGGGCCATAGTGCTTCAAGCCAAGCACTCCACCATATTCCAAAAATAAGTTTAATATCCTATGTCCAAGGACCCGCTGCAGATATTAAATCAGGTATCAGATATCATCGTTGAACCGCGCCGTAAGGGAAGGGATTTTCCTTCCCTTATGGAGCGGTACGGGTCTCCAGCGAGAATTGAGGCAGGCGTCATTTCCTTTCCTTAAAACCATTTTTCATTTCATTTTCCTTCCCTTACGGCCCGGTTCGGGTGTCCACCGAGGTATGTGAGACAAGCGTCCTTCCCTTAAATTGTCCAACGGGCCACGCGTCGCGCCGAACGGGCGATGGCATTCCGTGGGCCCCTTTGGCAACGCTGCAACACGCTGTCGCGTCTCACTCAAAGGCGGAGCTTAAGCGTACTCCATTATTTTTTGCGCAGTAACTATAAATGTGTATTGTAAAAAGCTCGCGCCCTTTATCGTATGCTCAAGAGGGTATAAATTTTTCCTGAGCAAGGGTTGCGTTGTGTGCGTTCAGAAAGGTCCGGCAGTCTTCTTTGGACGCCATTTCTGAAATTCGACCCTGTCGACTACACAGTCATTCTGCAAGAAAAACAAGTAGTTTTTGCGCACTGTCATAAGGAAAGCACCGCTTGTGGTGAGAAATGTTATCTTAAGTCGATGTCGAAACGCATAGGCGCCCGTATGCTGTGCGATGTCAGTGCACGTTAAAGATCCCCAGGTGGTCGAAATTATTCCGGAGCCCACCACTACACGACATCTTTCTTCCTTTCTTCTCTCATTCCCTCCTTTATCCCTTCCCTTACGGCGCGGTTCAGGTGTCCGCCGAGTTGTGAGACAGATAACTGCGCCATTTACTTTCCCCAAAAAACCAATTATCGGCATACATGGGTTAGGAAGCCCTTGGGGATAACGTGTCCGCAAGTGGCACAGGAGTGGGTTAATTGGAGGGATATGGGAGAGGCATTTTTCCAACAAATGGCGGAAGTTGGGCTGATGATGGTGATGACGACAAATACTTACAGAGAGGGTGAATGTAGTAGCCGTGTGGATAGTTGACTGAACCTTAAAAGCAGTTCTTTCCATCTGTGAGACCATTTTATATGAAAAAAAACAGTAGTGAATAAAATCGCGCTCCCTGTATATTGACTTGTGTATTGACCGTCCCATGAACTGCTCAGTCTCGTTTTTGAAAGCACCTTCTGCTCGCACTTCCAGTTTACTGTGTGGCACGGTTATTGGAGTGACTGAGTGGTTGTAAACTCATTCGCTCAGGAACCAGAGAGGATATATCATCCTCTGAGGAATGTATGAGCGTATTGTATTGCTTTCTTGGAAGCAGCCTTTTCTATCATATACTTATACTATGTATTATAGTTTTACATTGCAGCAATTTAAATTCTTCTCAAGGCCCTAACACAGGCGCGCAGCTGTGCGACTGAGTGGCGATGCCGAACCCGGGTGTTCATCCGCTTCTGTGGGACCTTTCCATAGACACGTTGGCGGATTCAATGTGAATAAATAGATCGAAGCAATGACCTCGAGACAAGGTTCACCTTTCTGTAAAAACGACCGCATATCTTCAGTCTTGTTGTCTTCGGCATTCTGCTTCGGTCTTCTGTGTTGTGCTAGTAGGTATTTTATTTTTGCACCCGACCTCTGCTTGAATTCAGACTCTTCAATAAGCAGAAGTCACGGCAGCGCTCCATCTGCTTCATTCATTCATTATCTGCAGAAGCCCACTAAAAAGGCCTCCTGGACTTTTATAAAAGCTGCAGCAAGCGGCATGAATGACTCCATAGCTGGAACGAGAACACTATTCTTTTAGCCCGATTCTAACCATTCCGTTTCTGTCACGTTTGCGGGTAGAATTATCACGCTGCATCGGCCAATGAGTCGTTTTACCAGTGATGTTCCAGATCGTATACGAAAATTCCCTAAATTAGACCCAAATATCGCACTTTGTCGAAATCAACGAGAAAGAGGTTTGGGCAGGGCATGCAATTCCAAAGGCAAGATAACAACCGTCCTTAAAGGTAATGGGCTGCATTCCAAGATATGACAAGTGTAGCAGGGGGCGGCAGAAGGTTAGGTGGGCGGATGAGATTAGGAAGTTTTCGGGAAGAGGGCGGCCGCAGCGGCCACAGGACAGGGTTAGTTAGGTGGGTATGGGAGAGGCCCTTGTTCTGCAGTGGGTGTAGTTGTTGTTGTTGTTGTTGACCTCACACAATGGCAAGTCAGGCTGACGATGATGATGGTGATGATGCCTATGAGGCTCCTTTTCTTTGTGGCAGCCTGACAACTCCGCCAATTTGCAAAAAAAAAAAAAACTTAGACAATTCTTAATATTCTCTGAAACTCTGTAAAACTTCTCGTTTCGCCAAATTTGACCTCTCAATATCCCTGGAGAAGGAAAAATTCGCCGAATGGAACATGCTGAGTTTTGCATAACAGGAGTTCGCGTTATTGAGAAACAAGAGCAGACTGCTACGAGCTGATTAACATACATTGTAGCGCATATTTTAAAATGTCATTTGGGAGTATCCAGCATGCAGAGACATTACGGTGGCATACCTCAGAGAACGGTTCAGTTTGCTTAGCGTTCCTTGCTGTAAGAAGTAATAACATTTATTGGCAATTATTTATACTTCCTGCCGGATTACTTGCATTTTGTTATCGCTGCACGTTTTTCACTAGAGACGTCCTCTTGAACAAATGAACTTTGGGACCTCCTCTGCGAGTATTCCTCACGCAGTTCTTTTTTATATATGACCTGACTATTAGACTAATTCTCTACCATGCCCTGACGATGTCTTTTGATCGATGGTGTCCTGTTGTGAGGATCAAGTTACCACTTCTTTAACGTGTGGCGTTCCTCACTCACGGTTTCCCTCTCACGCCACACGTTAGCCTCGCGGGGAGGTTCGTCATTCTGTGTCCGATTACATTTCAAGAGCGATTATGTGTTGAAAGCAAAGCAGTATAGAGAGTGCATATGAGCACCTAAGCCCAACAAAAGCAGACGAGAGGAAGAGCCATGGTAGTGCAGATTATCGGCAGTTCATGGCGGTCGCGGGAAAATTCCAATGTCCTCTTTCTTTCTTTCCTTCCTTCTTTCTTTCTTCCTTTCTTTCTTTCTTTCTTTCTTTCTTTCTTTCTTTCTCACTCTCTTTCTTTCTTTTTCTTTCTTTCTTTCAAATATTTATCTCGAGCTCCATTGTTCGTAACCCCTCCCATGGTAACAGCTGGGGTTTAAGTGACACGCGGTAAGCAAAAATACGCACATACCGTAGCCCTCTGCCAGAGGTCACGCATATCGCCTGTTGCGTCATTCGACGGGGCTCGATGAGGGCGGTCTTTTTTTCTCCCCAGCTAGGTGGCGCCTCTATCGCACGCACTGCGTCGCCCCCTCGTGGTCTCAAAGCGCAGCCGTTCTGCGGCTCATCGAGGGAGTCGAACCGTCTCGCCTTTTTGTTGCTTTACGTCGCGAACCTACACAAACGTGATCGCGCTCGCGATACATTTAAGCGCGGCGCAACCGCTCCGGTATTCAATGGCCCCCATGCCGGGAGGCGGGCGCGTGTTTCTCGAAATGTCATTGTCCGCGATCGGGACCGTCGCTGACTGCGTTTGCATTTCATAGGCGCAGCAGGGGCTTCGCAGCAAAGCTGCGTGACGCTCAACGCCGGGAGGTACATGTAAAAAACAACTAAAATTTACGATGTTAATACACGCGATATGGCGGGGCCGGTGCCTCACTTAAGGGCGTGATTTTCAGTATAGTTTTCAGATTGGGCTATGATGTATATAATTTTGTGCTGCGAAATTTAGGTGAAGACGGGGCAACGAGGAGTAAGACGGCATGTAGGGCTAAGAAATAATATGTCGTTGCGCCCAAGCGCCGGTTACAGCAAAGCTGACGAGCAGCCGAAACGATATTTTAATATTTCCGAATTTAGCGAGACTTGACAGACTTCTTTTTGTTGACAGCTTGGTGACATAAATACAAGAATTGTCACTATAACACGAGTCAAAATTAAGCGTTATCATTTTTAAGTCAACAATTTAGATTCGACATTTCTGCGCCGTTTTCCGTGCCCACCCGTCATTTTCGGTAAGGACGCTTTCAAACTCGTGACGCCCTTGCCGAAAAGGGCCACCGTTTTGAAGAGAATCGTGGTGAAGCGCGGGGCCTCTGGGGACCCGCGCCCCAAAATCAGTGTCGACGCACGCACTTTACGCGCGAAGTCGGCGGGTGGTGGCGACACCTGTATTTATTTATTTGGACTTTCTAGCTTATAAAAGATCCGTTTTAGGTGACACTTTGTGAATAGAACAATTTACTCTATATCGATACAGGCCAGCTTCAATTTATTCTCAGCGTCCCTTTAATAAGTGCCCTCCCCGCTCTCTCCATCATACCGAGGACCTTTCCTCAACACTCTCCTACGCCACCGGGTAGGGATATTCATTTGCAGTCGTTCCTCGTTAATACGACCCCTGTTAATATGCATATGACTCGAATTATGGACAGTTTTTCTGGCGACCAAACTATTAAAGCGAGAGCGTTAAAACTCCTGGTGGCTGAGTGGTTATGGCGCTCGGCTGCTGATCCGAAAGACGCGGGTTCGATCCCGGTCGCGGCGGTCGCATTTCGTAGTAGTAAAAAGGGATGAAAACGCAATCCGTAAATAGACTGCTGGGGGAGAGTTGCACGGCAATGGACGCGAAGAGTGAATGACCGCTAGGGTGCGCGTGGACGGGACGGTGAGGCATTCGACGGTTGGCACCACTCCCTCCACACTGCGCCCCCCCCCCCCCACCCCCTCGAGATGTTCCCGACCTTCTCTCATTCCCGCTCCCTCGTCGAGAACAGCCCGGTGTTGCTCATTGTTGTCCCTGTCCGAGCTTTTCATGAATGACGCGCACGTACCCATGCACACACATACAGGCGCACGCACGCCCGCGGGCAAACTGTACTGTACTCCGCATTCGGCCTCTCTCTCTCTCTCTCCCTGCACTCTCTCCGTATGTACTGTATACATCACGGGCTGACGACAGGCAGGGCGCCAGCTCCCCCGCCGTGTTCAGCGGTTATCTTTACTTTCCATTTCTGTAATAAGCTCTCTATACGTCAACTTGTTTCTTTTTAAAGACGCTTTAAAAACTACCGGCGCGTGGCATACTCTGTCCATTCAGAATTGCTGGTCCTTGGATGTTACGTCGCCCACCTTTTCCCGTGAGCTTTCTTTTTGTTGCCGCGAAGGGAGCAGATACATCGCGTGCCAGAGCCGTCAGGAGGCTGACAACGCTGTGGGTTACGGCACACGAGAAATCGCAGAAATCGCATATGGACTTGCGTGCGTGTGTTCAACGTCAGCGTGGTCACATTATGTACCGCATGTTGGTGATCCGGTCGTGCTAGCTCATGATAAACGATGGAAAAAAAATAACACGACAGAAAGTGTTCTTGAAGTGCTCTTGAAGTGAAAGCACCACTTTGTTACTCTTATCTTGAAGAGAAGCTTGAGCAAAAACCTTGTGCCACGGCGCTCTTTGGCCACAAACGCCCTTGCGCCATAAAAATTCATCATCATCATCATCATCCTTCACTTTATTTCTTCTTGCTCTCAATTTTAATTCAACCGTCCTTCCTCTTCCGCTAATGGCACTGTTGATGTGCCCTTCACGCGAGAGACAATTGCAGCGCCTTTTCCTATTTCCTTTTCCAAGAAGCCATTACTGCTGTTGACCCGCCGTGGTGGCTCAGTGGTTAGGGCGCTCGGCTACTGATCCGGAGTTCCCGGGTTCGAACCCAACCGCGGCGGCTGCGTGTTTATGGAGGCAAAACGCTAAGGCGCCCGTGTGCTGTGCGATGTCAGTGCACGTCAAAGATCCTCAGGTGGTCGAAATTATTCCGGAGCCCTCCACTGCGGCACCTCTTCCTTTCTTCTTTCACTCCCTCCTTTATCCCTTCCCTTACGGCGCGGTTCATGTGTGTCCGCTAATATGTGAGACAGATAATTCGGCATTTCCTTTCCCACCAAAACAATTATTAATATTATTATTATTGCGGCTGCTACGCGTTGCACTCCTTTTCCTTCTCCTCTGGGAATAAATATTCTGGTTACGCCGGTACAGAAGTGGAAAGAAGTGGACGAAGCACACTGTGATGTCACAACCAATTAATATTGTTGTTATTTTTTAGTTGCAGTCATTTCGCTATTATATTTCTCCGCCTCGTACATTTCTTTTCCTAGCAGTTATCTATGGGATTCTTCTTGGCATGCATCACCAAACCTTGACCAATTCCCCCGCAGAGGTATGCGCCATATTTGCAGAGGTCAACAACAACAACCAAGGTGTTAATTGTTACTGGCGGGATAAGCACTGCATTATACTGCCGGCAGCATACTGACGCCAACATTGAGAGAAGCCTCCATTCGTGACACAGTTCTGCCTTCGCGTTGCCTTATCGCCGCACGTTTGCAGAAACTCTGACCTAGTCTCGGTGAGTAAGAAGCGCTTGATGAATACCGCCAGCACTTGGTGTCCAGTTTGGTGTCCCAGAGGCATTTGAGATGAAGTCGAGAAGCCTTGCTCCGATGCATACCCGACTTTCTTTAACGAGAACGACATGTTGGTGCTATGTGACCATGAACCGCTGTTCCAACGACACTGGCGCTTGCCGCATTTTCAGAGTTTGGGCGTCGTGGAATGGCGTGGTTATGTGCGACAGTATCTAAGACACCTCCCGTCGAGCACTCACACTCCTCTGGATTACCGCTAGACAACTTGTGGGAGGAGTTGGAACAATACCGGCCATTTCGTTTTGCTGTTGTCATTGGGTGCTCAACACTCTTAGCCAGAAAGGATTGATATTGCTACAGGAGTCAGTTCTTCTGAAAACAAACTTGACTTTCACAATCATTATTCCTTAAATGAGCAACCATTTACTCCTTTACGGACTAACTGCGTAAGTAGAACGTTCTTGCGGGCTAGTTGGTTCATTGCAGAAGAAAGGATAGTGCTGCGCGAATAAGACACGACAGGAGAACAGGAACGAACACGACAACACAGGCGCAGACTTCCAAGTGTTTATTCGAGACCGAAAGGCAAACGCTATATAAGGGATGAACCTAGGCACATAACCATCACTGTCATTCACACAAGTTTATTAAAATATAGACCACATTGATCAAATTGCCACGTTACAGATGGACCGATAAACCACAGAGCAAATAGACGGAGTGCTGACGCACTACGTCTATTTGGCTTTCACTGAGTGAAATCGCGTTTTTAGAAGGTCACATATATAATTGTTTCATTTTGTCCTAATTTTGTTCCTGAGATGTATGTACCTCAAGGCCGGAAATGTAGTTTTATCAGGTTTTATGCTCACCTTTACACTTGTTATTTGTTACCGTCCATGTCATGCTTGTTTTCCATACCTCATTCTACTCTTTTACCTGGTTTTAATCTTCACCTTTGCTCGTGTTCCTTGTTGTTTCCATGCTCTCATGCCGGTTTTTCCATATGTGACACCATGATTTTATCGCGTTTGCATAGTTTTTTATTCTTGTTGTCTGTTGGATCACCTGCATTGCCATTTCGCATATTTTTCACCATTTTTACTCAGGTTGATTGTTAGGCTCCTTTTTTTTTTTTCATTGTCTTGACATGGAGTGTCTGGGGACATGTGGGTTATCGGCCCTTCTGCAACGTGAGAATTTGATCAGTGTGGTCTAGATTTTAATCAGGACTTGTGTGAATGACAGTGATGGTTATGCGCCTAGGTTCATCCCTTATATAGCATTTGCTACCCGCCGCGGTAGCTCAGTAGTTACGGCGCTAGGCTGCGGACCCGAAAGACGCGGGCTCGATCCCGGCCGCGGCGGTCGAATTTCGATGGAGGCGAAATTCTAGAGGCCCGTGTGCTGTGCGATGCCAGTGCACGTTAAAGAACCCCAGGTGGTCGAAATTTCCGGAGTCCTTCACTACGGCGCGCCTCATAGCCTGAGTCACTTTGGGACGTTAAACCCCTATAAACCATAAACCAAACTATATAGCGTTTGCCTTTCGGTCTCGAATAAACAGTTGGAAGTCTGCGCCTGTGTTGTCGTGTTTGTTCCTGTTCTCCTGTCGTGTCTAATTCGCGCAGCACTAACCTTTTTAACTGCGTATGGACATCAACCGCACTTAGCCTGCCCCCGGAATCGCCGTTCGTCGCGATGACTAGGGTCGTCCCATTTTGCTCTTTGTTGGCTTTGATGTCGCGTCCAAGGCACCAAATGGCACCCAAGCTGTTCAGTAATGCTCTCCGCTAAAGAATATCATTTTCTCACGCTATTGCTCTGCGTGCCCCGTCTGTCTGAGAAGCCTACGGGCTTTCCTTCAGCGTCGTTTCGCTACTACCCGTTCTCTTACCGTGGCGAGGATTCGTAGACGTATGCTGACTGGCGGCGTCACTGCACGCAGTATAGGTGAGGCTTCATCCGCGTCACCGTACGCGCGTATACACGCACTGTCGGCGCTAGGCCGTCACAGAGTTGCGCGGATGGACGGACCGTGACGTCGATCCCGGGCGACAGCGCCGTGCCGTCATCGTGACGTGCTTGCTGACGACATCGTGACGCAGACCCGTCGGTCATCCCGAGCGCGCAGCTGGCAACGCCGAGCAGACGAGCCACTGCCGTGCTGCTGTCAGCTGTATGGACTCGGTGGAAACAAGTTCATTATTGTTTTTTTTATGTTCGGCGGTACATGTACTTCAAATGGGAGTGTATCATAAAAATTAATGTGGATTAGCTCAGCTAATCCATGATATACAAAGCGAAAGATGTCGGCGTTCACTGTGTTCATTGGCGTTGGCGTTGACAATGTTCTAGACGGCGATGGCTTTGAGGAAAGGAAGGGCGCATAACTGGCTCCCTAGATATGCCGTCGCCTAATTCGGGCTTTGATACATGTGGTGGTGGTGAGAGAGAGATATGGCCTGAACGCATTAGCGCTGACAGCGTTGTGGCTGACATGCGCGAGAGTATGGGGCAAGCTGGTGATTGACGTCAAGGGAGATGTGACCAGCGCAAAGGACGGAGACACAGAGGAAGCAGACAGGTCGATCGCTGCCTAGAATGACCTGCAGATGTCGAACGTGTCACCAAAGCTGAGAGAATAATCTTCATGAGTCTCATAGCATCTCTGGACGAACGGAAGCATATATGCTTTGAAGAGAACTTGTAGCTCAGGCGAAATAAGTCGACGACAAAGAGTGAATGAATATTATCCCTGACTTAATAGAAAACCCAGCAATTGTCCTGTCTGCTTTTTCTTCTGTCTCCGTCTTTTACACTGGAATCCAACCCAAGCAGATGAGCCTGACGACACAGCTGCAGTGATTGGGTGGCACGAAAGGTCTGGCTGTCCCTATCTTTCCAAATGTCAATGTCAACAAATAACAGTCAAATGAAATCAAAGAACGCTGTCAGCCGTGTATTCAAAAAGTATGTAAAAGGTTGGGAATTTCCTTCCATCTTCCATTTGTTTGTTTGTTTTTTGCCAATGGAAGCTTGTTTTATGTTTCTTTCTGCTGCGCATGAGGCAGCGAAGAATGTGTTACAATGCCGCACCGTCACAACATTAGGTCGACGCAGCTTTCAGACGGCACACTGTCGCGTACAAGAAAAACTCCACTCTAGTGGTTTTAACCGCGAAGTGCATTGCGGGGAAGGCTGGCTGCTGTACATGTCACCGTATCGTCCCGCTTCTGTTCTTCGAACGGGACAGCGGGCTTGGTCCCCCTGGCTGCTCTCGCCGCCTGATAGGCCGGTTCCGCCAGCTGCTTCTCTTCCAGCTTATCTTCCAGAGCGGCAAGCTGGTCTGTTTGGTGGATTTTAATCTTGAAAATGGGGTAACTGCGCTAGAAAACGCAGAAGAAAAGCAGAAGCGGACAGGACGCGCGCAGACTCACGACTGAATTTTACTGGATGAAATAAGACATATATACAGCGAACGAAAACCACGTGCTCAGAGCTCTTCGCAGCGGTCACAAGCTCATGCCCAGAAACAACACCTCACAATCGGCAAGTGACACAGACGGATCGCTAAGACATGCACCGTGTTGTTTCTTTACAATATGCGCCTCGAGCAACACTCGTGCACGGCGGTTCATATGCCTGTATAAAACCTTAGTCTTATCTACAAGCGAAAGGCATATCATATTTGTCTTTTTTTTTTCACAAGTACTGAGGTACCTCATCAGTTATGAGCTTTGCGTCCGCTTTGCTTAGTCAGCCGCGTCCCTTCCTCGCTGGGCAGGGCGTTGAGCGTCCCTCCCTGCGTGATTGGAAGCATATATGCTTTGAAGAGAACTTGTAGCTCAGGCGAAATAAGTCGGTGATAAAGAGCGAATGAGTATTATCCCCGACTTAATTGAAAACACAGCAATTGTCCTGTTTTCCTTTTCCCCTGCGCCTTTGCACCTTTTTTCTTGTGTGGATAACGCACGCGGTGAGTTTCTAAATCATAGGTAATGTCTACGCAGTCTCCCGGCCAGGGGACGTCCCCCTGGTCGGCTTCCCTACCACCTCATGAGATGCTTCTTGAAGCTTTTCAACGCTCCGGCGTCCTCAGCATTCCTATGGCGCTGGTGCCAAAGGATGGTGGCTCTATCAAAATTAACAATCAAGGGCCTGTTCGAGCTGCTCTCCAGGCGGCCACTTCCCTTTATGAGGCAATCACTGAGGTAAGGCAGTTTGGACGTGGCGGGATTCTGTGCCGTTCACCAGACCTGCCGTGCGTAAAGGATCTTCTAAACTGCTCATCTTTTGGGTCTCTTTCGGTGAACAGCTTCATTCCGGCTCATCTGGCCTGTATAAAAGGTTTGTTTCGCGGTGTGGTCTCTTGCTTGTCTCCAGTTGAGACCCTCGACCTTCTCTCTGCAGCGGGTGTTGTTGCTGTGTATCGCTGTAGCCGGAAGGTGAACAATGAGCGGGTGACAACGAAAACGGTTATTTCCACTTTTGCGGGTACTGCCTGCCCCTCAGAAATAAGAGCATGGCCCCTAATCTTCCGTGTAGATCCCCTTCCGTCTAAGCCACTGCAGTGCAGAAATTGCTGGCGATATAGCCATAGTGCTCTCGGCTGCAAGTCCACCTTGCGCTGTTGCAAATGCGGCAATGACCCCCATCCAGCAAATTTATGCTCTGATCAAAACGAGAAGTGTTGCCTTTGTGGTGGATCTCATGCTGCAAATTCCATGGATTGTCCTTCTCAGGATCATGAATTGCAAATTCTAGACATAACCGACCGCAAACGCTGTTCGCGGCGCGAGGCAATATCAGAAATTAAAGAGAGAGCTCACGGCTATGCAGGTGTGTCAGCCCGTTCAGGACTGACACTAGATTCGTCTGTTTCTCAGGCAATAGTGACTGCGGTGGAAGTCTCTGTGGCTAAGATGGTTGGCAGGATAGTGTACACGGTCACAAAGTGCATATCTAATGCTCTGGCAACGCATACTACCCAGTCCATGCAAATTGGAATGACTTCTGCCATGTCAGCCATGCCTTCGTTAATGAGCCAACACTCCTTGCCTGAGCAGTCTCAGCCCCAAGAACAAGTTACTGCTGTTTCTCCACTTTCTCTGTTCACTAATTCTGATAATGCTCAAATTATTCATGATGCAGAGATGGTGGATTAGGATACGCGAATCCTCAAACGCAGCGGATCCTCCATGCCTAACAATTCTTCTTCACATCCTCAGCCGAAACCAAAGAAGCAACAGATTGGCTCTAAGCCGAAAGAAACTATTTTAGGGCAGGCAGTTGCTGCTGCCCGGGTTTCTCAACCATAGGGGTGTTAAGAGTTCTCCACTGGAACTGTCGGTCACTTCTTTCAGCTTCAACAGACTTGCTGTACCTTATATCTCAACATAATCCAGACATAATTATTTTACAAGAAAGTTGGCTTACATCTGAAAAACACTTCCATTTGCAAAATTATTCTTCATTTCGTCAAGATCGTCAGTCAAGAGGTGGATGCTTACTCATACTAGATTTTTCAAAATTTTGTCACAGGGCTAAGATTACTTTTCAGTTTTCTACTATAGACTGTGAGTAATTGGCTTTAGACTTTGAAATTCCAGGGTGCTATCCGTTTTCATTAGTAAATGTTTATTTTACTTGCGGTGTGCAGGATACCAGGCTGCTAGATCAATTCTCTTGGCCGGTGGCTTTAATTCTCATCATGTGTCGTGGGGCTTTAGGACAGATTTATGTGGTAATTAAGCGCCTTTGGGATTGGGTTACTGATAACCTTTCGTGTATGACTTCACGTTCGGCCACATTTCTCCGCGCATAAATTCAATCTGTGTTAGATTTTACTTTCACCAGCCCTTGTGTTCCTCTGCTCAATTGGTCGACTGTGGATTGTGGAACATCTAGCGATCACATACCTATCGTTTATGATGTTAATTGCCGCTTAACTCCGGCGTGCTCTCATCTCAGCTGAGGTCATATATAAACTATGACCAGTTTCAATCCTCTTTGCGCTCCACTCTTGCTTCAGCGGTTAATTCCGCTGAAGAACATACATTAAAAGGCATATGCTTGGCCACTGAGGAATTCCGAAAGAAGGCCGAATTTTTGGTACGTACATCAAGAGGGAACACTTCAGCTATAGATGGAGGAATGCAGATTGCTCGCGGGATTACAGACGCAGAAAGGCTGCATGGAAGAAGCTCCTACACAATCAGTGCCCAAAAAGTTGGCATGATTATAAGTTCATTGCGGCTACTTTTAAACGCACAGTCTGACAAGCGAAAGAAAATTATGAATCCGAACATTTTGATTTCCTATCAAAATCAGGAAATCGTCGCGCACTTTTCGGCTTCTTAAGATCGCGGAAAAAGATTACGCTTTCAGGAAATTCGCCCTCATGTGTTTGGACCCCGCAAGAAGCAATAGAAACAGTTGAGACAATTGCCAAAGGATTAGAGCAGCGTTTCGCCTCTGTGCTTCCTTTGCGCTCCGCGTTTGTGGCGTCAGTGGACTGGTTTCAGCATGTCCCCCCTATTACCCTTCCCGAGTTTTCCCCGATAGTGTTGAGGTTACCAACTGCTGCTCCTGGCCCTGATAGGGTAACGTCAAAAATGTTAAGGATCATCTTTGTGGAGTCTCCCACATCCTTATTGTAGCTGGTTTATTTTTCAATCAAACATGCATGGATTCCTCCTGAGTGGAAAATCGCAAAAGTGATCCCTTTACCTAAAAATAATGGTGGTGGCTATTCTCTGGATAATATTAGACCCATTTCATTGGCATCAAACGTGGTTAAGTTAATTGAAAGGGTCATACTCCTACGTGTTTCGGAGTTTGTGCACCGTAATAATATCCTTAGTCCCTGTCAAATTTATTTCCGTCAAAAATGTTCCATATGGAATGATCACACCGATCTTGAGAGTCGCATTCGTCTTGCGCGGCACCAAAAAATGCATGCTGCGTTGGTGACATTAGATGTAGGCAAAGCTTAAGACAGCGTAGAGCACTACATATTATTGCAAAGATTATACACTCTGCAGTTTCCGAATTACTTACTTGTGTGGATATCTGCGTTCCTTGAAAACAGTTTTTTTTTGTATACTAAATGGTGTGAATTCTGGAAGATATCAACAATCCAGAAGTGTTCCACTAGGGGCAGTCTTGTCGCCTGTGCTCTTTAATATTCTAATGAGCTGTATTCTCAGCCATCAAAACATTCGCACGTTTGTCTATGTGGACGACATTGCATTTTTCACTGCTGCAGCTGACATTCAATCTCTCTATGTGCGCCTGCAATCGTACCTGAATTTCCTCGAAAGTTTGTTGTGTGACTTACGTCTCACCTTAAATGTAAACAAGTGCGCTGTACTTGTTTTTCAAATGAAAGATCCTGTCCATCTCTCTCTCAGTTACCAGCGGCAAAATATACCTCAAGTTAAGTCATTAAAATATCTTGGTGCCATTTATGATGACAGCCTCACATGGCGCTCCCACATTGGCCATGTCGCAGCGAAAGGGTCTCGTGCTGTGAGCATGTTGCGTAGGTTAAGTAATCCCCAGTCTGGAATGCGGAGAGATGCACTTTGGCTGATATATGTTTTGTATGTACGACCAATTTTAGAATTTGGATCTGTGCTGTTTTCTGGTACGGCTGCTTACAAAATTTGCCCGCTCGTTCTTTTGGAGCGGGAAGCGCTTCGGTTGTGCTTTTGCTTCCCCAAATGTGTGGCCAATAACGTGCTTTATCTTGAAGCCCATATTCCTCCTTTATCATCTAGATTTCAATTCCTAACTGTTCAGACGTACCTAGGGATATATGAATCAGATTTACACCGCTCTTTGTCTGTTTTTTGTTGCCAGCCGACTTCCTTTTTTTGGAGTCCACTGGCCTAGATTTCATACCCCGCATGTAGTTATGGTACAAAATTTGCTTGAACCTTTAAATGTTCTTTTGTATAACATCCTTCCCACAAAAAGCAGTGGGTACTCTGTAGAAATTGTCTGTGATGACATTTACCCGAAAAACGCTAAGCATTTACCACCCCGCATTTTAAATTGATTATTAGAAGACCATTTACAAAGCCTACCTATTAGCTTAACGATAGCTACTGACGCCTCCCAATGTGATGAAAAGGCAGGGGCGGGAATATATTGCCCGCTTCTTGATTGGTCTTTTTCTGTGCGGCTTCCCGACTACACCCCAATTTTCCAAGCGGAGTTTCTGGCGGTGGTGCTTGCTCTTCGCAAACTAGAGCCAGCTTTCTCTTCAGTAGCTGTAATTACAGACTCTCTTTCTTTGTGTTCCTCCCTTGCTTCGGCTGCAAATTCGCCAATCCTAAACACCTTCCATTCATTACTCCCTCCGCATTTGAGCCTTGTTCACATGATATGGGTGCCAGGTCATAGCGATGTGACAGCCAATGAAGTTGCGGACTGCCTGGCAAAGGCGTCCCTCAATGGCCCCGTGCTACCTATCGTTCCAGCTACAGCGTACATTACAGCAGCGAGGTTCCGGCGGCGAAATTTTTCAAGAATGACAACTGGATCTCTTTTAAGATCTGATGATTACCTGCACCTGAGGTATTCGTGGGGCAGGAAATCATGCCTTTCACGGCAGATCGAGGTATCTCTATCAAGGCTCCGATATCGGATCCCACCCTTAAATTTTTATTTGCACAGGCCTGGGTTGGCGCTTAATCCCGTCTGCGTATTTTGTGGTGAGCACAAAACCATAGATCATTTTTTGTTGTTTTGTCGCCGGTACACCGTGATGCGAAGACGGTTTTTAGAGAAACCTCTACAACAGCTTGGCCTTTGTTTGAGCAGTCCAGTCTTATTGTCGTTTGGAGCCACCATACTTGTGTACAGCACAAGTCTGTTTTCACTGCCGTGCTAATTTTTTAATGGAATAAAAACGGCTACCTTGTTAATTTTTTAATTTTTTCAATAATATTTTTATTCTTACAATTATCATTATCATTTAACTGCACGGCTATAAACACCAGTCTCTATCTCCTGCGTGCGTCTGCATTTATCGTTTCATTTCGTTGTTCCTTGTTGTTTACTTCTTCCGTCCTTACCGCAAAAACCGCAGGGAAGACTGCGGTTGCGTAGGGCACCGCGCGCAGCCTCTCCTCTTTAGCCGTCTGGCTGTCCTTGCGCGTCTGTCTTCTGCATCGCCCGCCGCATTCCCCGCCAACGTCTTCGCTGACATGTCTGGTTCGATAAATTTGAAGGCAGGGAAAATGTCTTGGGCACTGGTCGCCGGGTTAGTTCTTTTCAGCAATGCCGGGGCCTCCCGTATGCGGCCCTTCACACAAGGTACTGTTTTCTGCGCCAAACAAATTGAGCAAGGTTCCGGCGTCAGTGAAACGCAAGAAAGAAAATGGTGACGCCACAGAAGGATGTGGAGTTCGTCACGGCACTCCATTTGTGCAGCGCGGAGTTGGAGTGGTGTACAGGATTCCGTTCTCGTGTGGCATTTTCTACGTGGGCCAGACAGGCAGGTGCCTCGATGAACGCCTGTTGGAACACGCTAATTCCTTGCGAGGCTTTTGTTCGTCAAAGTTGGTTGCACACTGCAAATCCTGCCTGTGCACTCTGTACTTTGACAACTCTGTTGTGCTGTACCGTCGCAAAGAGCAACTAGTACGGGAAGTATAGTAGAGGCTTATCATACCTTCACAGAAGTTGACTCGTGTGTGAGCAGCGCTTCGATGGCCTTGTCTAAGCGCGAGGTATGGCTGTTGGAACAACGTGTGAGCCTGTAGGTGGTTACAATTCAGCAACTGTTATTTTCCTTTCCTTCTTTTTAGGTTAGTAAGTTTGTGATGATGACGTGAGACTGTGACGTAGATATTAGAGGTTATTTATTTGTGGTTTTCTGATTAAATCAGTCAGTTCTACGTCTGCGCGTGTCCGTGTATCTCTTTTTCTGGTCCTTCGTTTTAGTTGCGCCGTTTCGTTCCTATACGGTATACCCATAGGCTGAAATGCGTCTAGGAAGGGGCAGCTGAACGCGTGACCGCTGAATCACAGTGTCTGGCCCGTAACGGAAATTTACCGCTGCGTTTCCTCAGCCTCGCTTCTCTCTGCACTGCTCTCCTCGCCGCGTCTTCAAGGTCGTCAGACCAGTTTGCTGCCACATTAGAAGCAATATAACAGAAAAGAGAACCCAAACACGCACATTCCGGCAGGTAAACAAGCAGCCACGTGATCGGGACCGCGCCACCGGAAGCGCTGCGTCCGCTGCACGAACGGAAGCGATTGCTCCCTCTGGCGCAACCCGCGGGGCAGCCGGAGACCCACCGCCTCCATTTATTATTTTGCAGCTGTCTTGTTTGGGTGGTGCGCCCCGCCTTGTTTGGGTGGCGCGGTAATGGAAACCGGGGGATTCCCCGCCGGACGCCCTGGCTGCGACGTCACTGCTTACGTAGCGACGGCAACGCTGATGGAAGGCCGCCCGTGAACTCTTATAGATGAGGGCTGGCCACTGCGGCACTCGTAACGATGGCCCTTTTAAAAACGAGCCATGTTAAGAGAATGACGAATATACTGGGCGTATCGTATGCATGCTCTTTCTTCGCTTAGAGTTAACATGATCTCGCACCAACTTGTCCCACTATAAATGGTCCTTATGTGTCGTACGGATCCAGACTGTGATACTGAGTTTCATTTGTTTACAACAGCCCCAAAGTCCCTCGTACGAGGGCCTCCCCTAATGTCGGTGAACCTTTCGAGGATTTTAGTTTTGTAAAAACCCTAACGAAAGCTTCCATGCCTGCAGTCTATCCAATTGAAGTATGAGTCGCCACCTTGAGCGTACTGAACGAAATGTCGATTTATTTCGTATCTGTCGCGATTTCTCTCGTAGTTTGTAAATGCATGTACAGTTGCAAAACGTATGCATAGTATAGCCAGGCACATAATAAATGTATGCCGTTGTGATCAGTCGCAAGCTCAAGGCAGTAAGCAGGGTGTTTAGTTACAAGGGTCCATTCAAAGAAAATAAGTTCACGCGAAGCATGGCAATGCAACAGTGAACACCTCAGAGTATAGCTGTTTTCTTTCCTTCGTGTTTATTTCGTGTACGTGCACGAGTTGTGCGTGCCCATCACTTCACATGTGATCGTTGTCGCCCGGGTACGCTGCCGTGGTTGTTGGAAGATGTGTTTCTTCAGCCTCCATTGAAAGGTCTTTGGATCGCCTGTCCTCTTCCATCACGTCGCCGTCAGTTCTCTTCCGAGCACCGGTGACAGGAAAGCTGTCGCCGCCGGCGTCAATCCATCAGTCTCCCCTCGATGCCTTCGTGATTTTCTCATCCAGTCATACAGCACGGGGCCGCTTCTGCGTCGAGAACTAACCGATGGTCCTTAAGGGTAACGGAGTGGATTCCAAGAGAAGGCAAGCGAACTATAGGGGACGGCAGAAAGTTAGGAGGGAGGATGAGATTAAAAAGTTTGCGAGGTGGTGGCTGCAGCTGGCACGTACAGGACAGGGTTAATCGAAGAGATATGGGAGGGGCCCTTGGCCTGCAGTGGGCGTTGTCGGGCAGATCAGGATGATGACACATGTTCTATGAACAGTTTCATCCTCTCTAGTTTCCAGGCAACACAGATAATTTTAGGCCAATTAAGCTTATTCTATGAACTAATCTCACCAACACATTACTTCGCCCGACTCTGCATGACTTCGAGTTGAGTCGATTTTTCCGAAAGGCGCAGTCCGCTCAAGTTGAGTTTTGATGTGACCTGCCGGTCGAGTGACAAAGAGCAGCTCGCTGCGTTATTGGAACGCACCTCTTTAACGCCCATTCGTCGGCTGAGCCGTGTCGCCGCCGTCGGTGTAACCGAGCCAGACCGCAAATAAATAAAAATAAACTAAGCAGAGACTAAAATTTGAACGCGCGGCGCCGCGAACAGATCATCTTCGCTGGCCACTGCACGAGAGCACTGTGCTTTCGCAGCATACGATCACGCCTCGTGTTCAACTGGAACACACACTCGCGCTGTGCACTGCACATCGTCTTCTTCTGCTGCTAATACTGCTATCGAACTAATATCGTCGCCAGATGTGCCGACGACCCAGCAGGGCAAAACAATGAGCCTACAGATCATGAGACAACGACAGGGCTGCGCTCAAATTTCGCATTTTGGATCACCGCAATCGTCCTTAGAATTTTGTTTATGGAAAGAGGAAAGAGACGGAAAGGGCTGGACCTTGAAACGCATGCATGCGACGCACTCTTCTTCGTCCGCTGCTGACTCCGCTCCCGTGTTTTTGCGACGTGTGTTGCACCGGAAGAGTTTGCGTTGAAATATGCAAAATTCTTACACACAAGAAACGCACGCAGACCAATACCTACATTTTAATTCTGTTCATCCGGTGTGCCACAGACGTTCTGTCGTGACCTCCCTCGTTAGACGCGTCAAAAATATTTGCTCAAAGCCTGATGATCGAGCCTCTGTGCCGAGAACTCTGCGAGTGCGGCTACCTTAAACATTTCGTGGATTCCGCTCTACAACGATCATCACGCCCATCGCCACCGGGTGGTCCCCCGTGCCGAGCACCAGCTTCGAGCCCATCTGTGCCAGGCGTGAGCGAGTCTCCTCTTACAAAAACTTCTTTAGACAGTCTATAGACTGTCCTTAGACTTCTGTCTATGAAGTCTACGAGACTCTTTATAGACGAACCCAAGAGAACAGCCTATAGGCAATACAAATCTATAGATAGTATATAGATTTATGGCCATGCACATTTAGTAGACTTTTTTCTATAGTCTTTCTATAGACTATGAGTAGACCAAAAGAAATATCTATAAGAAGGCAATAGAGTCTATAAGAAGTCTATAGAGTGTATAGAAACTGTTTCTATAAGGGCCTGGCTCGTGTTCTGCGCACTTTCGGTGTGCATGTCGCTCACGCTCCAGCTTGCGAACTGAGACACGAGCTGGTGCCCGTAAAGGACCAACTAAAGAAAGAAAAAATTCCTAGCGTAGTCTGTAAAATTTCCCGCGCTGACTGCGACGACTGTTACACTGGCGAAAGCGGACGCTTCGAAAGACGTTTGAGGGAGCACAAGAATGGCTTGACAAACAAGAAGATTGCTTCGAACGCGCTAGCGGAACACGTGGAAACAACGACACACAGGATCGCCTGGGAATTAGCAGCGATTATCGGAAGATAAAAGAACCGGCTGTCACGCCGATATCTGGAGTCCTTGATGATCCACACAAGGCCCTAAATCGCAATGACGGTAATCTCCCGCCTACGTACGCAAGATGCCTAGGGCCATTACTGCGACGCACTTAAGCTTCGTGCTTTGGGCGTTCAGTTCAGTGAACATTTTTTTGGTCGGCGTTATTCCTTCCTTTCGACAATTGAATGCACTGGCCGACCAGACGAGATTTCGTCAAACCTTAGATTTCATGCAAAATGAAAGCGTTGACCTGTGTCAAAGCAGTTGCAGCAATATGTATTGGCGCACGCGCGAACATTATCATTGATGTGAACTATACTGTGGCTACTGCTAGTAAACAGAAATTAATGGGGAAAAAAACCGGTGCGTGAAAATTTGGACGCTACTTTGATTTCTGTGAAGCTTAATTGAAAAAGAACACATGTTAATCGATTGCAATAATTTGGAAGTTGCGGGTAGTTATTTTACATCATCTGCTATACCGTAGTCTGTGCGGCAGATTGCAGTTTTTACGCGTTCGCTTCGCCTTGCATGCATGACATGCTGCATCGTTTAGCGACAAGGCTGTTATACCACGAAAAACAGAGATACGAGGTTTCCCACTGATATAGCACTTTAGATGCAATCTGTGTACCAACACAGGCCGTATACTCTGCAGTGTATACATCGCTGTTAAGATAGCAGCGTGAGCGATGCGCCAGACTCGGGTTCTGGAGCGGCGCTGTCGGCGCGAAGGATTTCGCTGGCTCGTTTCCGCCTTGGCTTGCAGCAGGGACGGGCAACCGAGCGCAATGGAAGTAAGTAGGCCAGCTGAAGGCCACGAACGCCGGGCGCCCAACCATCAGTAACACCAAAAACGTCGTAACCATCGCCGCTATTACTGTCACCATTACTATAACCGTGGTTCACATAACTTTCACCGTCATAGCCATTAGCGCCGTCAGAACTATTACTGTCATCGCGGTTACCATCGGCAGCCCCTCTGCATTCACAGTTTTTATCATAATTATGATTATCACACACTTTTATCTTCTGTATTCTTTAAATATTTGTGCACTGCTACAAGATTTTTTGAGGCTGTAGGATTTTTTTACACATATATTGCCGTGAATATTTGCAGTGCTTGTTCATTCTTCAAAGCTGCCGCCACGCCGATTTATCTCATTGTTTGCGAAGCAAGACGCGACCAGATTGATCTCGATTGATCGCATACAGGCGGAGCCGATTCCACGTTGCTCCAGAATGTTGTAATAACTTTGCACGCCGCTTTTCGGAAGTTCGCTATCGGCTTTAAATTGAGCACGGCCGACAGCGGCGCGCAATCTGTTCGACGACCGCCGAGCGGGCTTGCTGCTACTCCGCCGCCGAGTGATGTGGGCGCAAATCAGCCCAAGTAAGGAGTTTTGTTTAGACACCGTTTTCTCAGCCTTTCTGCTATCCGGACTGCAGTCACCACTTCGTGACAACATAGTCTTCAATTTTTCAAACAAAGTGTGGAAGAAAAGGAGGGAAAATGAGCTGTCTGAGAGGTTGTTACCTCTCTCTCCCACTGCTCATAAATTCTTCAGTTCTGGAGCAGTCTTTCATTTTCATTGAGCTCATTTAATTAAATTTGAAGCGCAACTTCATGACTGCACGGGGGTGTCCCGTGCTTTTTAGGCCCGTCGCTCGCTCTTTTTCGCCGAGAGGTGTTTAACGCTTCGCGTAAAAACAAAACAACCGCGTTTACCCGCCGCGGTGGCTCAGTGGTTAGGGCGCTCGGCTACTGATCCGGAGTACCCGCGTTGGAACCCGACCGCGGCGGCTGCGTTTCGATGGAGGGGAAACGCTAAGGCGCCCGTGTACTGTGCGATGTCAGTGCATGTCTATAGACGTGCATTGACATCTATAGTCTATAGACTTATATAGCCTGTAGACTTCAAAGACAGAACTCCATGGACAGTCTAAGATTAGCTAAGGAAATTTTTTCTAAGGGTTGCTGCTGTGCGGCGTTGATAGCCAACACTTTGGCTAAACACGCCTGACAATAGCCATTCGCTAAGCGCAATACACGCGCGAGCTGCAGAAAACACGTTCGTGGGCATAGCCGAGTATTGAGCGGGAGTTTCGCAAGCTGCAGCATGACTGAAGAGCACCAAGCAGCGGCAGAGCAGTACGGGTAAAGAGGTCTGTTTCAATCCACCCCGGCCCCGGCGGTCACGAGTGTCGCCAAGGTCTTGTTTAGTCAAGGCTTCCCGTAGGGACGTGAGGGGTATGACGGTGCGCTGTGGCAACGTGATCGCTCGGAGCGTCAGAGCCGCGTCAGCGGCGGCTCGAATGCCAACAGAAATGTGAGCCTTACTCTGCCTCGCTTGTAAACACACCCCGTCCCATCACCCTTGGTAAGAAGCAAGCACCATGTAGTTTGAAGCGCTCACGTATGTAGACAATATGTTTGCACGCCGCCAGATTTGTAATCTAGGCATGACATATCAGAGAACCAATTTCACCGAGGAAAGAAAACTCGAGAGGGAGCGTCACGTTACATTCTTGAAGTCTGGTCGTTCTGAGTGCGTGGCACGCGTTTGGGCTGGCCGCTTCTCGGAGAGACCACAGATCGCAAAAACACGAGCGAAACGTACATTTTTTCGATGCATTTTAGCGACTGCAAACACGCGGTGTTGGCGCAATTGAAAACAAAAATATCTAGAGTAACATAAAACTGCGTGAGGAGGAGGTGAGCAAGAGAAAGGAATAGTGCGCATGCGAGAGAAAGAGTCTAGGGTTGCTGGACGAATAAAGCGTAATTCTGTTCTCTCCACGATGATGCAGCACCCTTTCGCCTCCCGACTCGTCACAAATTTTAAACCGTGACCTACCCGCCGCGGTGGCTCAGTGGTTAGGGCGCTCGACTACTGATCCGGAGTTCCCGGGTTCGAACCCGACCGCGGCGGCTGCGTTTTTATGGAGGAAAAACGCCAAGGCGCCCGTGTGCTGTGCGATGTCAGTGCACGTTAAAGATCCCCAGGTGGTCGAAATTATTCCGGAGCCCTCCACTACGGGACCTCATTCTTCCTTTCTTTCACTCCCTCCTTTATCCCTTCCCTTACGGCGCGGTTCAGGTGTCCAGCGATATATGAGACAGATACTGCGCCATTTCCTTTCCCCAAAAACCAATTAGTATTATTATTATTATTTAGGACCTACTCCACTCAAAATGCGATCTAAAAAGTAACACACACCTTGGGAAGGCGGAAAATGATTTGTGTGTTTAATTCTGTGCTAGAAAATTCTGAATGGACATGTACAGGATATGTAATAAGCACTACTAACAATCAGTGGTCCTTTAGGGTGTCAGAGGGGACCCCAGGAAACAAATTTCGGGGCGAATGAGGGATAGGCGCAGTGATGAGATTAAAATAGCCTAAGAGATTAAGATAGGGGTTCGCATTAAGCTTAAGACACTGAGAGATTAAGATGGCTGAAGTCGTGGTCGCGGCTGGCACTTAACCGAAACCACTCGGGGCTATTGCGTCAGGCCTTTTTCTCCTTCAATGGAATCGACTTCAATGACGACGACGACGCCGGAGAAATTGATGGCGATGAGTGCGACGTTTTCTCTCACCGTTTTTAACGCGACATCGTTAAAGGCCCGTTACGCAGAAAATCCGGTGTCGCGATGTTGTGAGCGAAAAATCACAGACATGGCTCAGGCAGGTGCTGCCCAGAGAGCAACATAGGAGGCAGGTGGGCCACAACCTCCCCACTGGATAGCGAGCAAACTGCCCACCGTCGAGAGCTTTATGTACTCTTGACCACTTAACGCGACCTCGTAGCACCAAGCTCTTTTCGACGAATGAAATGTTTTGCAATCAATGCCCACCGTCGGGAGCACCTGTGCCAGGAGGGGTATGAGGACTCCCAGGGACCGATGAATGTGAAGTAGAGAATGACCTTCTGCATGTATATGGAAATTAACCCATTCATACCCTTAAGACGGAGCTCGAGTGTCTCCCCCAACTTTTTTTGTACCGCAGCTGTGGTTCCCGCAACTGGTTAGTGCGCGGTATACGTGCTCCAGTGCCACCGTTTTTCCACTGGGTACAAGTTTTCCCTGGCTTGATGATCGAACTCCTCGGTAGTAAAATGCGTGTGCGGAAATGGGCCTTTGATTCCTCCTCGTGCTGACCGAAATGACGTTTGGCCTGGAGCTCTCCTGCCAAGACTGAGGAGGAGGAGGAGGTAAGCTTTATTAAAGAAGAGGTCTTAGGCGCGGGTGGTGGTGACGTTCCCCTCCCCGCAGTGGGCTCCTCTTCTAGGCCGGACATCAGGTGGCCGACCGACGATGTCGCTCGGCGACCTCTTCGGCCCACTCCGTGACTCGGAGTTGAACCTCCGGGTCCGAGCTGAGCAGCGCGGCCTCCCACTGCGACTGGGTAGAGAGCTGCAGACTGTTCGACGGCTTGTCTTGATTACATGAGTATAGGATGTGTGGTGCGTCTGCCTTATGGTGTTCACAGAGAGAATAAACGGGGCTAAACTGCTCTGGGAACCATATAGAGTACATGTACGGATTAAAGAAAATGTCCGTTTGGAGCTGCCGCCAGATGACTTGTTGTGTTTTTCTTAGAGATCTATGTGGTTCTGGGAAGATTTGTCTCTTTCTTGAAATGGGTAGTAATTTCTTCGTAGGTCGTCACTCGCTCCTTGGCCGACCTGAGCTCGGGGTAGCGCACCTCCCGGTTAACTACGAATCCTCGAGAAAATTGGTGCGCCGCCTCGTTTCCAGGATGGGCCGAATGGGCGAGGACCCAGATCAATGTCAACTGGTGGGTATTGGAGATTTTTTGTAATATTTTGATGGCTGCGGAGTGGGCCCTTCCTTAGGCAAAATTTCGAATTGCCAAGATCGATCTTCCGCCATTAGGTGAAATCAGATCAACAAGGTATACAGATAAGCATTGTTCTTGAATCCCCCTTACGTGCTGTTTTCGGGTCTCTAAAGGGGTACTGAGGATAACTCCATCCAATTAACATTCTGAGTAAAAATCCTTCTCTTGCTCTTTTAGGCCATTGCGACGTCTGTTGGGCAGCAAAAGACGCATTTATCGTCGACAAAATTAATTTTTAAAAATCACTCCGCCAGTTGATTCAAACTCGACGCCCTTACAGAGAGGACGGGTTGCCACCATTTTGAAATGAACGGCGGTGCAGCGTAGCCTCTTGGATCCGCGACAAAAATTCGGAGTGGACGCGCACATTTTATCTGCGCGATCGGCTGCTGACACCTGCATTTAGTTTCCTGGTGACTGCGTTATGATTACAACGCGTCACCCTGTCGACGCAGGGGAATTTGCATTTGTCCTCGGTGTCCCGTTAAGGCAACAATAAATAAAGTAATATTAAAAAAGAATTCGAGATCACTGAGGCAACCCGCACTGGAGAAATATGAAAGCATTCCGTTGCTTCTATGTATAGACATACAGTGACGTCAGCGAATGTGATGTCATGAAACTTTCTAGAACGCGGGATTTCTCCACGGCGCCAGTACGCGTTCCATGACGTCATCGGGTTACGTCCAGGTGTTATGTCGACGTCCATGTCTGTTGTTATGTCCAAATGTTATGTCGGCGTCCGTGGCTATTGTGGCGTCTAAGTGTAATTTGCATGTCTAATTAACTAATTACAACTCGTCAACCAAATTTCTCGCATAGCAAGACCTCATCACACACTATCTAACACAATCAAACTTTTGCACATTTATCTTTACAGAACGACGCAATCTGGCGGTCAATTTTGCGGACACGAAACACTAGACATAGGCTAGTAATGCTTTCGTATTAATAAATGAAATATTCTCTCCCTTTCTCTCCGTGACTTAATAAGTAGACGCGCCAATACGCAATGACCGGTGCACGCTTATGCCCACAAGCTTGTCCTTTTCTTATGCAGTGTTAGTAGTTCTCGAGTCTCATGCTTGTCTCCAAAGGCTGCAGTGCGCGTACGACATCACAGCGAAATGGCCCTAGATAAGAGATGGCACTGCACCGACAGATAAAAGTCCCGCTGCGCTTATCACACGTGCACCGTCTTTGTCGGTGCGCGAAACAAATCGAGGCCATCTTCGATAAACACTGTGGCGTCGTTTTTTGTTCATGCTCGCAGCCGGTGGACAAACACTCGTTCTGTAGCTGACGCGCTTGGGTATCATCTCCTTGCGCTGCTGTGACGCTCATTCCGCCCGCACGTATCGTCGGGTGTTCAAAGGCTCTCCCCCAGTGCAGGCCCAGAGCCAACACTTTTCGAACTGTAAAGCGAATTTATGAAATTACGGAACTCGCCGTGGTGGCTAGTGGTTACGGCGCTAGGCTACTGATCCGGAGTTCGCGGGCTCGAACCCGACCGCAGCGGCCGCGTTTCGATGGAGTCGAAACGCTAAGGCGCCCGTGTGTTGTGCGATGTCAGTGCGCGATAAAGATCTCCAGGTGGTCCAAAATATTTCAGAGCCTTCCACTGCAGCACCCCTTTCTCTTTCTTGTTTCACTTTCACATTTCTTCCTTATTTTCCTCACTGCCACATCTGCAGCGAAAAAGCTACTTTCGACCACAAAATCTGAGACTGTAAAGCGCATCCCCCTCCCCAAGATCTCATGACTGCTCCCTCCCCTGACGCATGTCTTTCAGTAAAGGCCAGTGACGGCCGACACTCTCAAGTCAAGGCCTTCGAATAGGCCTGTGCGATCCGAGACCTCCATGGTCTGGACCACCACACCATAGTCTTTCTTCCAATACATTTTTGAAGCGAAAAGCTTCACTAGGCTCGTCAACACCGGGCTTCGCGTGACCCACGCTACAGATTTGCCACAGCTGCGCATGCGCGAAACCGAGTGACGTCACGCGGAGCGCAGGTGGCCGCTGCTGCCGCAGCCGTCGTCGCCGCCGCGCGCTGCCTCCGTCGTCTGACCTTTCGCCATGGAAGGAGAAGTGGTAGCGTGGGAGTTGGCTCAAAAGCAGCGAAGATATGAAAAGTGCAAGGCTAGACAAGCGGCTGAAATGCCAGAATCACGAGAGGCTCGCCTTGCTAAACGCTTTTCGCTTCGAAATATCCAGGCTTAACACTTTAGCTAACCCTCAGCCCAACTTTTTTTTTTGCTCGCTCGTTCACTCACTCACTTCCCTCACGGCGTGGTTGAGGTGTCCAACACGAAGAGAAACACTTAGCGCCATTTCCTTTTCTCAAAAACCAATCTTCATTTTTTCATTTGCTCCATCATGAACTAATCACGCGCACAACCTGGACACATTTCTTATTGTGTAAATAGTTTGTGTACGTTATCTCTCCCCCTTTCCTCTCTTCCTGTCCCCTCACCTCTTTCATTTACTTTCTCCACTCTGCCATCCTTTATTTCCTCTGCCCCAGCTCAGGTGCTTCAGTATGGATGGCAGATGCCGGGGCTAACAAAAATGTTTTCCTTCCTTTTTATTATTATTTTAATAAAACTACTTACTACTCATTTTTTTCATTCGGTGGCTGCGCTCTTATGGAGGAAAAACGCTAAGTCGCCCGTGTGCTGTGCGATGTCAGTGCACGTTAAAGATCCCCAGGTGGTCGAAATTATTCCGGAGCCTCCACTACGGCACCTCTTCTTCCTTCTTTCACTCCCTCCTTTATCCCTTCCCTTACGGCTCAGTTCAGGTGTCCAAAGATATATGAGACAGATAATGCGCCATTCCCTTTCCCCATAAAACCAATTTACCAAATTTTTTTATTCGGAATCCCGCATGTTTAACTGCCAGTGTGTTGCGCTGAGCTTTGGATGTCGTCGTCTTCTAAACCGCCATCCACTTCCAAACTCAATGTGCAGAAAAAGCGCAATGAAAAGCAATAGGGTCGCACCGAGCAAGGAGCGCTTGAGCCAGAATTTGCATGCTACTGCATTCTGGCGGAAAATCTTCAAGCGCCGACCAATCGTTAAAATGATGACGTTTCGGCCCCGGCTTACGGGGGCCTTGTTCACAGTGAACAAGTCCCCCGTAAGCCGGGGCCGAAACGTCATCATTTTAACGATTGGTCGGCGCTTGAAGATTTTCCGCCATGAACATACCCGACCAGACGGGTTTCCGTCGAACCCTGGATTTCATTTTTACTGCATTCTGGCAGATCAATTACGTTGATCGTACGCATAATTTTTACATTTGAAGTTGTCTTCAAGTGAAAGAAGCGCTCGTCTAGCTACTGAGCTGGAGTACCCGGGTTCGAACCCGACCGCGTTTCGTTGGAGGCGAAACGCAAAAAGCGTCCGTGTGCTGGGCGATGTCAGTGCACGTTAAGCATCCCCAGGTGATGGTCGAAATAATTCCGGATCCCTCCACTACGGCACCTCTTTCTTCCTTTCTTCTTTCACTCCCTCCTCTATCCCTTCCCTTACGGCGCGGTTCAGGTGTCCAACGAGATATGTGAGGAAGTTGCTGCTTCATTTCCATTCGTCAAAAACCAATTTTCAATTTTCTGCACAGACGAATTAGCACACACTAACTGAGTATACTTCGCACAAGCCTACCAATGACAGCGAAAACCATCTACGTAACTATTCAAACGTCTTAATATAGCAATGTCAGAACGGCGCCTGTTATGACAGTTTCGTATAAGCGCGTCTTCGAGAAAACGCGCTTATTAAGAAACTTTTGTTTAAGTGTCAGTCGCGACTGCACAGTTAAACGCCCCCTAAAAGCCTTAACAACAAGGTGCTTACTAACTTGCTTTGCATCGTAGCTTATAGACCAGCGACTGTGTGCGAGAGTTTTTGTTGTTGTTTCCCGCTTCGACTCGACGGCGCTATAGTAATTTCGTTTCTCTATGACTCTCAAGGTTGAACGACAGGCGACCTTCCCAGTAGTTCGAGCTCGCTTCTAAACCTGCCCCTAAACCAGCAGGTGCTTTGCAGCCCGCAGAGAAAAACACGCGTCTGTTTCACAGCGAAATCAACGAACAAAACACTGCCGCGAGCGCGTGATTTTTTTTCTTTTTTATTATTTCAATCGCTTCGTTTTTAATGGTCGCATAGACTCCGCTTATTGTCGATGAGGAGGCGGCTATATACGTCTGCCCCGGCGCTTTCACCGTGCTCCGAATTCAGTACGGAGACCCCGTAGCTGACAGAACAATGCTCGCGAGCCCGACGATTCCACAGTATATGCGCATCATTCGGCGGGTCCGCGGCAGAACGTTGTTTACGGACGTCCTGACACTGCACTAAAAAGGTCTTTGCCTGCGTCACGTCGCCAAGCAGTAGGCAGCGCCTGATTTTGTGCGGTATTTGAATTTTTTTCCCCGAGATGTTCTCGCTGTTTCCACGTGAAAAATTTTCAGTGCACAATGACCGCTCTGCGCGCCTGTCTCTATTTCGTTCGTTTTCAGTGAACTTTACAATGTCGGAGGACAGGCAGCGCGAACGAACGAAGGAAAGTTACTGGCTGAGTATACGTTGGGTTTAAGTGCTGCGTTTTAAGCTGAAAGCGCGTCCCAATAAGTTTCTCCGCTTACTTACCACACAGGAGCAGAAAGCAAAAAAAAAAAAATCAGCTGCAGGGTGCCTAAGTAATTTCAAATAAAATTTTAGCAAGGATAACAACGAGCGGAAAATAAGATGTTTGCTAACAACGAGCATTTTATAACGATACGCAATGTCCACTAATTATAAAGTTAAGTAAACGCTTATGAGATATACCGTACATGAAAAAAACTGCCATTGCGAGTATCAGCTAGGTTGCATCCAACCGACGCTGGGACGAACACAATACAATTTTATTTTTCGCAGTAAAAATTGATTCCATCTTCTTTCCGGCTATGTTGATATTGTCCCGGCCGCTAAACGAACATTTTTCCTTAAAAAATTACCTTAAACAATTTTCGCGCCACTTTATTCAAACTCATCACCAGTGCATCGAAAAGAACTCCGTGATCACCGACTTCAGGTGAATAGTAGTGTAGCCGGCTCACTCTGGGAACCCTGGAAACGAGGCTGCCAATAAATTGGCCCGAGGTTTGATTTGCCGGGCTCAGGACAGTCTCGATCCAGGATTCTCGAGGGAGCGGGCGCACACCTTTGCGGAGCTCACGCAAATACCCCGTTTGGACCGTCAGACTTACCCTCCTCCCCACCCCTCTCTTACGCACTCCCAACAGATCCTCTTCAGACGCCCCCAGACCCGCTCTCTGTCATCCCCTCAGCTTTGATCAGACTATTGCGGCACATCCCCTGCATGCTCCCTATGCGGTGACCCCCACGCCACACTCTCCCATATCCTTTTCGGCTGCCCTGCCGACCCTCCCCCGCGGGGACAGCATGCCATCTCGAGCTGGGAGGACTGGGAGGTCCTGCTCATGTCTGCAGACCCGACTCGGGCTGCCGACGTCATGTCCCGGCATGACCTACTTGATGCAGTGCGGGACCGCGCAGTGGCCCAGGGACCCAGCTGGGTCTAATACTCACTTGCTCAATAAAGTTTTTCTGTCTGTCTAGCCACTAGGATCTGTGCCCAAAAGCACTGTATCGACGCACAGCCACGCCTGTATTTAATTTTCCTGCCTTTTCTACGTCATGGAAGCTGTTTTCGGTATAAGTAGAGTATTTGTCGTTAGAATGCGGTGATCTATCAACGCATCCCAACTTCAATTTGTCCCTAGCGTTCATTTGAGGAGAAAGTTTTTCAGCTTATCATTCGAAGGCAATGATATAATCGACATTCTTTCTTAATTTAGCTTCCGCGATTGCCATTTCTTCGACTATAATTGGTGTGTATGCTAGGAAGCAGGAGTCTATGCGGGCAAAAATTATGATGATGATGAGGACGGCTGATGGAAAAAGGGCTCGCCATAGTATGTAGAAGAAATAAATCAATTGAAACTAAGCAAAGAATAGGGCTGCCACCTGCGTATTATTTTTCTCGTGATGTTCACTAGGCAAGAAAATTAGCTGAGTAGTTGCTTCATAAAAGGGATGCTTTTACAGACAGCAGAAGGCAAGTAAAGTTTTTGAGTAAAATTATCACATACGTTATGAATGTTCGATTCAAATCCTTCTCAGATGAGCACCACGAAAAAGGTAACATTGCACTCTGACTCCTTTTTTTGCCTTTTTCTGTCTGTCCCGAAGCATGGATAGTCGAAGCTATCGTTGACTTGTACCACTACATTTATACCTCTAGGCGCAAAATTAAAGGTTGATCTAATTTCTCTACTGCAGTGCCATGTTGTAGCTCAACCTTCGCAGAACAGCATTCCTGGTTATAACGTCCTGTTACAGCTGTGGTTTCCAAGTGGCGAAGCGTGTCGTATGCCAAGTTTGGCGGAGATAATGGCGCAGTTCACTGGAAAAGGAACACCAATTACACTTTGCCTTTGGCAAAGCAATCGCGAAACACCACTCGAAGACTTTCATCGTGCTGCAGGCGTATATCTTTAAAGCCGACACTCGCCGCTGAAACCGGGAAAACGTGTCAGCAGGAAAGTGCCCTGGAAATGACTCGAATAACGACGCCACGCCACGTACATATTCTTGTTAGTACCAAACGCCGTTGCTAGCAGCTGCCATTAGCTCTGTGACTTTAGATCCAGTACCATGAATATTTCCTGGCATCATTGACTCACTAGTCGACATGTCGGCTGTTTTATTCATTTTTTTATTAACTGACTGATTCACTGGTTAATTCATTGCTTGCTTACTTGCTTGTTTGACTTGCCGGCTACCCGGCGGATTGACCGACCGACAACTGCGTGCCCTGATGTACTGACTGAGCGAATGGCTCAGTGACTGACTGAAAGTTCAGCAGTTAAGGCAACATTTATTGCATCACAACACTGTAATGTACACGGCTGTAACTAGACCGATAGCCTACGGTGCTATAGTTACCTGCTCGTCGCAACTCCACTACGGCACCTCTTTCTTCTTTCACTCCTACCTTCCTGCCTTCCCTTACGGCGCGACTCGGGTGTCCACCGAGGTGGGAGACAATTACCGCGCCATTTCCTTTCCTCGAAAACCTATTTTCAATTTTCCTTCTCCTTATGCTGCTGACCCCTGCACGATAAATGCTGACCAGTTTCATTGTATAGCAAATGGCCACAGATGGAGGATTTTCTGCACCCACCTTCGTAACCCCCTTCCCATGCACACGTAGTGCTCCAACCTGGAGCTGGCGAAATATGTTAAGCAAACTAACAGACAAACAAACAAACAAACAAACAAGCAAGATATGTTTCAAACAAAAATATCAAACATATTTTGCTCGTTCCTCTTATTTGCTTAAGTTGGCCGCAGTGGGGGCACTACTAGCACACATGCACCGGCCGCGTCTCGGCTGATGAGCCCAACCAAGGATGCGGAATCGAATCCCGGTGGCGCGATTCGATCCAGTTTCCACAGACGTATACATAGTTCCAGAAATGCAAACTCGACCGCGCACTACGTGATGCCAGAGCATGTTAAACAACCACCGGCTGGTGGGTGAGATTAACTTGGAGCCCTTTACTATGGCGTCTCTCGTATAGCCCATGCAGCAGCTTCGGGACGTCAATCCGCGCACAATACCAAACAAACGCTATTGGTTTACAGAGCGGGCATAAAAAAAACAGCATTGAAAGAAGATTCAAAGAAAACAGCGGAATGTGCTTTATGCGCGCAGTAGCGGTAGCAAGAAAAAAGAAACAACGAGGCTCTAAGAGCGAAAATGGTGAAATATTTATGACCTCTGTTGATCCCGCAGCTTTTACACAGGATAGATGACATGATTAGCCGACCGCTTTATTTGCTGGCGACCATCCTTTCGCTCTGCGGGCGGTGCATGCCACCCGCGAGCATCCTCCTCGGGAACCTATTGTAGGCGTATTCTGGTGCTCATCAGTCTTGTCGCTCTGCTTTAAACGAACGAGACAGCGAGGAAGAAAATGCGATGAGACACAGCGATATTGTTGCTGTGATCAACACGTGGAGAGATCGAGAGAGCAACGACCTGTAGCGCACATATCTTTCGTTAACATTACTGTTTTTAATTTATAATGTTAAGTGCAATCTTGTTACAAGAACATGTCAGGCTGGAATATAACTCAAACACGCACGCACACCAAAATATACAGACAGACCAACAGCAATACATCGGAACTCTAGTTAACAATAATCATCTACGGTGCTGTTCAGGCAAATACAGCTAATTGTGCGTCACAGCATCATTAAATGGGATCCAGTTCATAATGGTCCTTGCGAATGAAAAGAACTAAAAAACAATCACCATATGTAAGTTTAGTGGTGCTATTTGAAGTGTCTGGCGCGGTTTCTTGTAGCATATCTAGAGGAGTAAGTAAGCGTGCGATGCCTATTAAATGTACACTGGCAATTAATAAATTGAAAGAAAATTTCTACCGAACAATTCAATATGTGTTTCGAATTAATTGTAACCGACCTCTCCTAAATTTAGTGACATATGTGCAAGCGCATGTCTTTGTGAATCCAGCAGCCATTGAACCAAAGGAAAGCATATGGGAATGCAATATATCTTTAAAGGTGTTGTTAATTGAAGTGGAGAATTAGTTAAGTGATACTTAAGGTAGAAGATAAGAAACGCAACTAGATTACTCACTCGCGACTGCTTGTGCCACATTTAAACTGTTGGCTGTGAATAAAGCTCGTTTGTTCGAGAGTTCAGAGTCATCTCAAAACTGAGCGCGAGAAATTGCAACAGTCGTTCTGATGCGCACTTGCTGACGTCGCCGTGCAGGGTTTTTTTTTTTTTTTTGTCGTGGGCACAAGTTCACCGAACAAAAAACTTGCAGCTTTTATTCATTAGGGCTCGTAACTGACTTTCGTTATCACGGCGTGTCGGTATGCTTGTGTCAAGGGATGAAGAAAGAGTCAAAGCTAAGAGCATGACTATGTGTCGCGATCGTGGGATGCAAGAAGGGCAACCTTTATGTACAGTAATAATGTAGCGATAAAAAATGGCATTTGACATATTGTAGACACGTTGTTAACGCTGCCATATTCACCTGATACAAAGCCCACTCCTCTTTGAACAATGAAGTTTTACCGACATCGACATCAGTAGGTGCGTATGTTGGCATAAATATAGACATGATTTGCAGATAGGCTTAGCGCCAGACAAACGAGGACAAGAGAGGGACACAGGACGAGTGCTAATTCGTTTGTCTCGCGCTAAGCCTGCCTGTAAAGCATGAATCACCAACTGGTCCAAAACTCCACTTTGCTAAAATAAACGCATGGTCATATAAATGCGCTATCGCACACATATACTGTAAGACAGAAGCACTAAATTGGGTGCAGGGATCAGTCCTTTTGGGGAACAGTTACGTTGCCCTAACTATTAGCCGCTGAAGTGCGAGCCATTACTCCGTCGAAGGAAACCTTAAAAGGGGCGATCAGCCAGAGTTCATCTCCGTTCGTTGCCGTGGGAACTGACCAACGGTTCGACGACGGCGCTAATCGTCAGCTGTCGTGGGAACTAAATGGGGCAGTTAGTCCCGTTTGTGGCTAAAAGTGCTGACGTAGCCGCGCACACAGACAAAGACAGAGTTTATATGGACGTAGGGTTTTTTCGGCCGTGGGGCGTTCGCCATGTGTTGGCCCGTTCGAACGCCCTCTACATGTATACGGCGAAACACAATGGCGTCCATAAAGATTTTGCGCCTTTGTTTGGAACAGCCTTTATTTGGCTGCACTGCACAAGCCTGGCGAGGCGCATACAGAGGCAGCGCACTGCGTACGTCTGTATGGATTCCACGCCGACCTGCACGCATTCACGTTTCCAACAGGAGCGGCATTACGCAGTGCCCACGAGAGGGAACGCTACGCGCGGGTGTAATGAACTTGCGCTGGCGGCGGGGGCGGCCGGGTTAAACAGTCCCATAATTAACCGGGCAGACACATACGCGCTCTGTGCCAGCCAGGTTCGGGGAAAGACGCGCGAGGAGTCGGAGGTAACAAATGATACAAACAAAAGAAAAGCAAAACTACTAGAGGGTGCGAAGAAACGCTGCAACGGCATGCCCCACGGGGCATCGTCCGACAGATGTCGCCTTCCTCTTCAGAAGTGGCCGCCGGGATACTACTCCGTGCCAGGAAAACAATGCAGTGTTGCCAGAGCTACAGCTGTCGTCGAGCAATCCAAGGCAGGAAACCATGTTCACGATGGTTTGTCGGGGAGGGGAGGGGGGGGGGGGGAGGGTATTATAGGGCTGCGCGTTTAATCAGCCTGATTGGTCAGCCTGGCGCTGACCAGTCGTGATAAGTGAACAGGAACAACGTCTGGTAATCCAGTTATGTGCTGACGTAAAGAATTTCCTGTGATATCCACCCAAGACCCCTCTTCACGGAATGAAGGGTTATGATTCATAAACAATTTGACCATCAAAGACATCATTCAAGGCGTTGATTGCACTGAGAGCCTTGTCGTGGTCTTGGTCAAGGTCGAAACTGATTGATTGGTTGACTTAGTAGTCGGCTAGTCGCTCTAAATAGTTTTCACATGTAGATTGATCGTGATTATCCAGAATATTGATCATCAAGGACATCGTTCAGTGCCTATGAGGGCATTAATAGACCTTTCAAGAATTAGCCAAGGCAGGGGCTTTCCTATTTGGAAGTACTATTATTATTATTATTATTTCCTATTAATATTGCAAGAGTGATTGGTTGGCTCCCTAGCCAGTCATCTCTGTGACAACAAAGCGCGCAGAAAACTACGAAGACGAATCCGTTCTTGTTGGTATAGTCCATTCTTGTTGCGAGGAATGGATTACCAACTGTCCCAAGCCCACACCTTATTAAGCTTCGATCTCTGTGCTCTGGCACTAGAAAAGTCTTGCAAGCACTGCTCCTCTGGCAAGTGGTGTTAGTTGACGCTGGTCCTAGGTTCAAAAAGCACTGCACGGTTTTAACAAGACTAAGCGTATACCCCCAGTTCTGCAACCGCCGCTGCTGCTATCTGCTGCAGCCGAGTGTGGAAACGTCGTCTGCGGCGGCGGCGGTGGCAGCAACGACGTCGTGGATTTACGGCGCCGTTTATAAGGACGTCATTCGATCATCCACCACCAGGTGGCGCGGTTTGTGCCACCAGCCTCTCCCTTTCTCGCGGCGCTCATGTCTCTATGCAGCTGTCCTAAGCGGCGGCGGCGTCCACGGCGGCTTAGGTCGTTATCGTCTGCGAAACCCCGCATCATAACCAGTTGTGTGTTTGACCTATGCCCGACACCGCGCGCTCCGCGGCGTTTGCTAGCCCGTGCGCCCTGTCAGGTCTCGCCGCGTCTAGTTGAAAAAAAAAAAAAAACGATTAGTGGACTGCCTTATGTTCTCTTTTGTCGTGGGTGTGGTATATGTAGTATATACTCTACCATTTGACGCCAATCCTCAATGGAATGCGCATGTGTCCTATAGCAAGATCTAAAGCCTGAGAGGGCTTACTTGGTGGAATAAGTCCTATCTACTCCAACATGCCACGCCAGTAGTCTGCTCGGCCTGCGCCAATACAGCGGGTCGCTGGATGGTCGAAAGCGCCTTTAACTGCATATTATCAGCAAATAAGGGACACTAAAGACAAATAGAAGTTGGCCTAGTCGATAGGGCACTTCGTTCTAATCACAGAGACCACTGTCACCGAAAACGGGTTCGGGTTCGAACCCTACTGATCCGGAATAGTCGGGTTCGAACCCGACCGCGGCGACCGCGTTTCGATGGAGGCGAAACGCAAAAAGTCGCCCGTGTGCTGTGCGATGTCAGAGCACGTTAAAGATCCCCAGGTGGTCGAAATTATTCGAAGCCCTCCACTACGGCACCTCTTTCTTCCTTCCTTCTTTCACTCCCTCCTTTATCCCTTCCCTTACGGCGCGGTTACGGTGTCCACCGAGATATGTGAGACAGTTACTGCGCCATTTCATTTCCTCAAATGCCAATTTTCACTTTTATAAGATAAAAAGAACAAGGAAACAAAATACTGGTGTCGCCATCACTGGCTGATTTCGCAAGTAAATGCATGCGTCAGTACCGGTTTCTGGGTACGGATCCCAAAGGCTACGTACGCTACGCAGTCATTCACTTCAAAACGGCTCAGCCAGTTCTTTTCGGTAAGGACATCACGGGAAGATTTTTGAATCCAATTTTCTTGGCGATAAGTGCGTCCATTGATTCTGTACAAACCTCAACTCAGCCAGAAAGAACCACAGAGTCAATTTTACTAAGAGCAATAATTAAATGGAGCTGTCCTCAGTGCCACTTTAAAAGCCCATTTTGTCACTGAGCGCCATTCGGAGGAAGAGGCTAGAACAAGCCCGGACTACAGACAAAGCAAGCGATGAGGAGGCACAAGACTCACCTGCGGGGCCTCCAAGCTGAGAACCGCTCACTTACTCGAACATACCCTAGTGCTGCAAAGCACAAAGAAGAAGGCCTCCACCACTCCACAAATCCTTCAATAGGGCCGACGCCATCGCCTGGCGCCAGCTCCAGGTCTCTCACGTACCCTAACTTTTTGCACAAGCGCGTTTCCAATGCGGTCCACAGTGCAGCCATCCGAACCCAATATGCTGCCACTGTGTGTAGGAGTGCCCGAACCCACCAGGAAACGAAACATCCGTCTCCTACCCTTCATTCTCCTCCTAAGAGGCTGCCCTGTCCGGCACGGACCCGAGCGACCAGCAAGCGCTATTCAAGCGGGCGTGCTGGGTCGCATGAGCCATCCCGGTCTTGGATCCGCCCATCATGGACAGCTGGTTCATGATGGTTCCTCAAAAACCAATTTTCATTATTATATAGCCGAAACGACGTCATTATTTTCTCAATGTTTACCTAGAACGCCTGCCGTCTGGTGATGTATTTTTACAAGGGTTAATGACCCACATTTAACCACGCTCTAACTTTGCTTGAGAAATGGACACCCTTCTTCACATTGAAAGCAACCTTGACTTTATCCCCTTCTTATAACGATCCGAATAGAAATGCACAGTCCTGGGAGACCTTATTGCTCAATCACGAAGCAGAAGAGCAGCGCAGTGTCACCGGTCTCGCCCTGACGGCCGCCGAGTCCCAAGAGATTCCCACCGACGGTTAGGGGAATGAATGGAGGTTTAGCCTATAGCCTTGTCCCCCGTCATTTTTGACGGGTGCGAATAAAAGTTATTTCTCTCTCTCTCTCTCGTCGACTCGGCGCTAAAAGCACGGTACCGCCGTGTCTGACACCATCGTTTGTGAAAATAGATTTTGTGGTTTGACCTAGCGAAATCAATGCGTTTTTATGATGGCTCGTTTCGAAACGCGAAATGAATTGAAACATGAGCCGACTGTGGTTCCGATGTAAGCATCGAGAGATGCTTTTGCGAATGGTGGCGTCATTTGTTCGACGCAATACGAGAAGATGCAAACCGGTTTTTCGCAGACACGCGGTGCGCATACTTTCACGGTCGAAAGCAGAATCTTGCGTCCTGAGGCCTGGATTGCGACTCTCCACGATGATTAGTTCATTCCTTTGTTAGGCAGGCCATAAAGGACTTCTCACTGAGAGGCTGATAGGGGAAGCGAAATGTAATTTCTTCAGAGAAATTCGATATCTGAGATACATAAGCGGTAAGGACGAGGCATAAACCCCCCTGTCTCATTAAAGGAACACTACAAAGGGAACGGCTTTTCTTGTGGAATATCTAGCTAACGTTATATAAGAAGGGGTTTTATAAGTACTAATAGCTTTCTTGTTTTTTTCTTTACTGTTTCTGCTCGCGTCCACTTCTCTCTGAAATGCCTGCCCGCCCTTGTAGGTTGAATAAGTGAAGAAACTATTTAATGCGGCTGTTATCTGCTCGAAACTGATTGCAAGAAAATAAATAGGGAGTGGGCAGACGACAGGCCTACGTTACCACTGCACGTGCGCGACACAATACATTTAACCTGTGCAAACATTTATTACAGTCGTGGTCGAAGAGCTAGCTGGAAATTTGTTCGGTGCACACACACGAAATTAAAATTGCCAGGACGTTCATGAAACCTGACGCTAAAAGGTTGCGATAGCCATTGGATTCACCCTCGACTGTTAGTTTGACGTTTTTATTCTAATGAATGCTTTTTCTCTGTGCGTTTTTATGGAGGAAAAACGATAAGGCGCCCGTGTGCTGTGCGATGTCAGTGCACGTTAAAGATCCCCAGGTGGTCGAAATTAATCCGAAGCCCTCCACTACGGCACCTATTTCTTCCTTTCTTCTTTCACTCCCTCCTTTATCACTTTCCTTACGGCGCGGTTCAGGTGTCCAACGATATATGAGACAGATACTGCGCCATTTCCTTTCCCAAAAAAACCAATTATTATTATTATTTCTCTGTGCCGAGGCTTCTCACACGCGACAGAATGTTTCTGGAGTGTAAAATTGGCGGTGGTGGGTGGCGATTTTGGAGGGTGCAGGTGGGGTGGGGAGGTGCTTCTGCAAGGCAGTTTGCTATCGCATTTCGTCGTCGCTTTGCCGTTCTGCTGCTGCGTGGGCTTCCGGTGGGTGGCTTCTCTACCATGCAGCGCGGGTCGCCTTACATCGTCAGCAAATTTCTCGATTATGAGAGTAACTTTCGTCCTTGCCCTTACGAAGCTTAAGACTATCACGAGTGCTACAGAGCCCCACGATACGGCTTGAGAGCAAACCCCCTCGGCCTGTTCATTTTTCAGAAGTGTTGCACTCTGGGCGAGTTAATAATTCATACTTTTGGAAACAACTGCGCATACACAAGAAAAGACGTGAAAGGGGACACAAACAGGCGCAAACTGCAAGTGTATTTGATTGTGATCGCCAGAAATATTTACGCTTCCGCATGTGCTTTCATATGCTTTCATAGATATGTTTTCACATGTGAAAATGTACATGCTTTCATATGTGCAGCGACCTGCTCCTGAATAGCACGGCGGATAGTGGTCGCGAGGGATGGCGCCAAGTCGGGAGTAGGGCAGACGGGGTCGGGAACGTGGTGCAGCAGAGAAAGCTGGCGGGCGACTTCTTCGCGCACGAAGTATTTGACGTGCTGCATGAACAGGCACTGCTCAGAGGACGAGCCACCAAGGGCCAAGCCAGCAAGACCCTATGCAGGCGCGCCGGACTGCCGCGTTGCTTTCGTAGTTCTTCGTAATTTTGGCAAAGCTGTATGACGGTAGCGACGGAGCTGGGGTTCTTCGCCAGGAGCATCTGAAAAGCGTCATCGGCGATCCCTTTAAGGATGTGGTTGACTTTACCAGTTTCGGTAACGGACGGGTTAACACGATTGCACAAATCAACGATATCTTCGATATACCTAGTGAGTGTCTCGGCAGGGAGCTGAGCTCGGGCACGAAGACGTCGCTCGGCGCGAAGTTTACGGACGGCGGGGCGGCCGAAAACGTCAGCGAAGCTCGTCTTAAAGGAGGACCAGGTGGGAAGACCGGCCTCATGGTTGCGAAACCAGAGGTTGGCAACGTCCCGTGAGGTAGAAGAGTACGTTGCTTAGTTTAACGGTATCGTCCCACCGATTGTAAGTGCTGATGCGCTCGTAGGAGGCCAGCCAATCGTCGACGTCCGGGTCGTCAGTGCCCCTAAATGGAGAAGGGTCACGCTGGCGCTGTACCCCGGAACAGAAAACGGTGGTAGGGATGGGCTCGCTCGGACCTTCCGACATGGTGGCTGGGACGAGAAGCGTTCCGCTTCGAAGTTCCACGATGAGAACCGGGACGGGAACCGAGACACCTCCACCAAGTGTAAAGGTGTTTATTCGAAGCGCAGGTCGGTTGGCGTTGGTCGGACGGCGGCACGACGGACACAGGCGTCACTCGAAATCCTAGCTGCACTTCGTCTACCTCTTCGCTGCGCTGTTTCAACTCCTGCCGGTCGGTCCCATTACAGCATATATATTTCTGGCGATCAGGATAATCTCCAGTTGAAGTTTGCGCCTGTGTGTGTGTGTCCTTTTTCATGTCGTGTCTTGTTTCATGAGTGAAATTGTTTCCAAAAGTATGTTCATTCCTGACAATGACCGCACATTTCTAAAACATGTCCAGCCACCCAGGATTCTTTCGAGCATGTTCGACGTTTATAACAGAAGATTGCGATATGCGCATTTACGGCTTCATAGCAGAAGTTCGACTTTCCAGCGCTAATGAAAACAAATTTCTCAAGTCTTGGTGTTTCCATTTACAAAGAAAAAAAACTGCATTCCTACGCAAGCTGTTTTTTCTTTATGATCTTTCATCATGCTTTATGCTGGAAGTCTCTCTGCCTTAAGAAGGAGGCGACAAGGTCTCGTGATGCATATTTAGCTTAATACGTATGCAGCAGAATGTGTATCTAAATTAAAGTGTGAGAAAAATGAGAAGAAAATTAGAATACAGTGGAGAAGCCCGATCAAATTGGGGCTCATTTGCTGGCTGCAACTGGAAGCTAGTTTAAACAAAGCAACCGACTTTGAAAGGTGCTCAGAGCGCCCCCATTGTTACACAGTTCTTTGAATGGTGACAATGTAGGAGCACTCTGCCTTCTTACCCTGAATGTCGTGACACTTAAGCGGCAGAAGTGACGCGGAGGGCTAAGGAGGCTGATTCTTGCAATTTATTGTTTCGTGTAAAATTATCTAACTCGATGTTATTCTTCCTTTACATCATTCATATTTACTGGGGCCACCTCGGAATCTAACCATTTGTCAACAGTGGGGAAAGTCTGTTACGCGCTGCAAATGTTCAACGCTTCCGACTTGAACAACGAGTTTCAAAATCTTCGACACTCCGCCTGAAGCTCCTCTGCCTTCCTGCGTCCCAAGCGCAGTCTCGTGAGAAGCGGGGAGACTTTCGAGAGGGGTAGGGAGAGGGCGAGAAAGCGGTCAGGGCCTCGGCTCCAAACCCCGGGGTCGGCTGCCCCGGGCCCCTTCCTCCCCCTCTCTGCGAAGACCGGCAGCAGCGGAAAGGAGGTCGCCACAAGGTTCAAGGAACCCCACGTGCGATCGCCTGTCGCGCCGCCTGGCGGCAACAGCTAGCGGCAGCGCTGCCGGAGCGAGCATCGTGGAGGCTGCACCCGGGTCTCCCTTTACCCTCTCCACAAACGGACCCGGGGCTCGACCGCCAACCTCCTCGCCTAGTGGAGGTAGGTGGGTGTTCCCGAGTCTCGAGGAGAAGAGGAGTGGCATATCCCGTGGTGGGGGAGGTGCAGAAGGAAGGAGGCGGTAGCAAAACGGCGCGAAAAGGCTCGCCTTCTTCGCTTTCTCCGAGGCCTTCCGGGACCCCGTGCAGAGCGGTCAATGCTCGGGGACCCTCGAAGTGCTGCCTGCCGGTCAATGATCGCGTCTAGACGCGTTAAGCACCTGCCACCGTGGCGCGATACAACGTGGCCGGCATGGCACTGCGGATGCGGTGGGCGTGGTCGGATGGAAGCGGCCGTTAGTTACAAGTTGGCTTAGTGTGGGCTCTTAGCTGTTAGCCGGTTAGGCTGGGCTCACTAATCCCGTTTCTCTAGTCCACTCTCATCGTTCGGCTAAGCACTTTTCTCTCCCTCATTTCCTTCTCTCCTCCAACATTCCCCTAAACGAGGAGTTGCAAGCCCGCGGTTTTTTTGCGTTACCGAAACTCCCTGTTCTTAATTAACGTGTTTCTCTCATTAAGTTAGTAGCTTCAGAGGGCGCAGTCGGATTCAAATTCGTAAGCGGGCTTTAGTTAGATTTGGCTTAACATGGGGTCCTATCTTTTACCTGTTAGGACTGGCTTACAGTTCTTTTATATACCCACAATCAACCTACAATCTTTATTTTCCGGAACTCGTTACCTAACCAGAGTAAGCGAATGTCCGCGATTATAAATTGTAGCAGAAATCCTTTTCTCTTCATTGGACATCTTTCTCTTCTTTAGGCACGGCTCAATGCATTATGGGTGTGGCCAGCAGTTTTCTGGTTGGCTTAATCATGACTCTCAATGGTCGGCGAACTTGTTTACGAAAATTTTCTAGTGGCTTATCGTTGAGGTTTGCTTTCATATCGATTTTAACTCTGCATATTATGTCACGTCATCAGTGGTGGTGGGCAGTATTGATTCCCAAGCGGCTAATACTCACAAACTTTCTTTATCAGAACTTATAGATTAGCCTGTTTGCTTGAGTGATTGAGAAATTCGTATCGACACATAAGTTTTAAGCTAGGACGGGATGGCTTTTGGGGTTTCATCTGATGACATAATATTGGTATTCTTGATATCAACACAGTGCTCATACTGACTGAGGTAAGGACTTAAAAAGAAACTGGTATAGGCATCTTGCGTTGAAACAATAAAGAGCATTTAACGGAGGCTTAGAGCAAACAGGAGTACCTTAATGTATGGTATCCAACAAATTAGTTTAGGCATATACGAGACTCATAAACAGCTGAAGAAACGCAAAAATTATTGAATACAAACGGCTCATAAATAACTTCTAGACATGAACAAGTAGCGTAGAGACAAATCAGCGATTTTGCGTGCTATTTCATTTCTCTTCAGTGTGATTCTTTTTGCTGTCATTTCGAAATATGGTGCTCTTGGTGTTTTCGATTTTTATTGTCAATAATATTTGGAAGTATTGGCGGAGTTATGCATATCAAATTTCGCTCTACCATCAAATATGGGCTCCTTTAAAATCTACATGTTCTTAAGTATCATGTGTTGTTTGAACTTTTTGCTGTTATTTCGAAAGTCACGAATCGTTCCGTTATAGTGTGTTTCAAATCCACCGTCTTCCTTTCCCAAACCCTCTCTGAGCGGTCTTAGAGGATTTGCAGAAATAAATGCATTAGCATTAATAATCAGAAGCCATTAATATGGATTTATTTATGACTAGTAGAGTGATAGGGACGATACAGAGAAGAGAAATACAATACATGAGAATAAATCAAGGCGGTTAGCTTACCGTAATAACGTCCGATAGAGAAAGGGAACAATGGACGGAGTTGCGAATGAACGAGACTGGATAATAATCGGCAGTAAGTTCGCGTGCACGCACAAATCGGAGCAGCATTATGTGGCATGGAAGATATAAGGTTTCCGCGGAGTGGTAAGGATAGGAATACCAAGAAGGAAAAAAGCAGGATTGTGCAATTTCTCACGAACAGAGGAGAAATTAAGTGCCCCTCTAGATGCTATGGAGCGAGTTGTGGGCGTAGTAACCTCGCAGCCTTTTCTGAGTGTGCTCACCGCTAGCGGTAGCTTTGTTGCATCAGACGAGTGTATCGCTCTTTGTATCGGCACTGTTGCAATTTATTTTGTTTACTTGGGAACGCAGGAAATTATATTTCCGAAATGAATGGGCTTGTCAGCACGCCATTAGACATACCAACGTGAAAAGATTATTTCGCACGTAAAAATAAATATTTGTTCTGGGTTGCTAACCTACGATGCTTCGTTGAAACAAGAATATGCGAATGCACCATTCGTCGAATGCTTATCTGACAAGTCCCGGAAATTAGATTTAGCTATTTTCAACCATTGTGACGGTTAGCACATTTATACTAGTTGGCTTTCTTGAGGCCTGCACAAAGTTTAGGCGAAAAAAAATTTTTTTTCAAATAAAAATAGCGGATAAAGTATTAAAGGCTTAAGACTTTGTCTGCCGTCGAAAGTAATTTAACAAGCACACCGAGTAGCGGTGCTCGATCGTTAAGCGTCCAGGTAGAGAGACACGTGCGACGGAATAGAGGGGCTCCGTCACCTGGCTTGGAGCCGTGCCCGCGCCGACTACCGAAGACAGGCCACATCTTGCCGTGGGGGCCGAAAGGGCGCAGCGCCGTCTGTTGTCCGCACGCAACAAGCTCGCGGTCGAAGATCCTTGGCGGCAGATGCGAACAGAGCACTTACGTCATGCGATTCCTGGAAGTTCGCTCCCGTCCCCAGACAAAAAAAAAAAGAAATGCAGGGGGCGAGTTGGAACGCATTCGCGTCCACAGAGAGGCGGCACAGATCACGGACAAAGAACACCCCGTTACATCTTGAGAACAGAGCCAAGTTAACCGCTATCCGCCTCGTGACAAAGAAGTGTTTTTTGCTTCGATGTTCTTGCGGGGTCAACAGATTAATCCAGCGTGAAGGAACGGGGACACGAAGAGAGCAGACAACAGAGGACCCGAGCCTTGTGGCCCCAAAGGGAATGAACATCCAAGAAGTTTGTTTCCACATGCACTCGACAAGTTCCGCGCTTTTTTTTTCCCGAGATTTTTACAAGGTGTGGCGTGTACGCGAACGAGACTTTTTCACTGATTTTCTCAACTACGGTGGAACTTGCAGTATGCGCACTCTGTTCGTGCGACGACCAGCATTTGCATGCTTTCGCATTCGCAGCTCGTAAGTAGAAGTGCCATTCGTAATTTTTTTTTCGTTTTCTGGAAATAAAAATTGGAGGGGACACTCAAGCTCCGCCTTAATGGTATGAGGCGATAGCTTAGTGGGTTAATGTCAATATATGAAGAACTGGTCATTCTATACTTAGCATTAATAGATCCCTGGCAGCCCTCATACCACTCCTGGCGCAGTGCTTAAAAGCGATGCTCCACAGCCCTGCGGTGGCAGGTGCTTCGCTTTACTTATCTTTGCAAGCTTCATAGCGCAGAAGAGTGACCTGATGGGCTGATTCCCACTGCATATTCAAACTACAGGGAGACACAGACTGCGCTTGTCTGTGTTCTAGTTTCCCTATCTCCTTGTCTTTTGCGCTGCGTTTTGACCTCAAAAGTGTACGTTTTAACTTACAGCTGTATTTGTCTTATCAGCAGTTCATGTAATACCTGCACCATGAGGCCCTTGAGGTATTAGAATAAAAAAAATGAAATCAATAAAATTCCGGAAATGAGGAGTAAAAGGCCCTGTTATATACACAGGCACATATATTGTAAAAAAGCACATATTATATCCCGTACTACTATATTACATTATCCTGTAGGCACATGTATTTCGTATAGGTGTTTTGTTATCTTGTCGGCTGCGCCAAATATGAAGATTCAAAGAACTCTCTGGCTGTGCACATGATTTATCCTACTCTTCTATTCTTAACTTTACCTTCTTCTTCCTCGTAAAACATGGCACATATCCACATGGGGGGATTGGCCAAGATGTAACTTTACGATCAGTTTTTTCACTTCAGTTTTCTCACTTCTACTTCGAATGCGTCCTAGTTACCATCGTCGTCTTTAACGTCTTCACCATCCCTGGATCCTAGGTCTTTACATTAATCTTGACAGAATACCACAGCGCAAGTTCTGTAAGCAGCGTGCAAACAGGCGCTACTACAATTTATCTGTCACTCCGAGAAGAGACTACGCACTTTTGCAAATCCCACAGGGCCTAGAGGCACCGTTAGACCGAATAATGCTCCAGCCTTCTTTCTCGACTGTTTATGCGGTTCGGATCGCATAGGCAACGAAAGTGCTGGACCATTAGAGCCCTAAGCAGTGCATGGTAGATTTGAGGCCAGGAAACAGTTGGCTGTCTGTACTAGAACAAACATGTATTAGTAGCGTGCAGCACACCGGTAGCTAGCGACTATGTCAGAGGCAGTCAGGGGACAAACGCGGTAGGAGGAAATAAGCGCGGTTAATGACTGGTCTCCTTCTGGGCTTTGGCTAATCAAGATCGGCGCTTTCCACTTCACGATTATCTTTGCCGTTCGAAGAAACAGCAAGGTGCTGAAGGGACACACAGCCATGCCACGAAAAGGTGCACGGAATAACGACCTTGCATTTTTCGAGCGGAGGTCACTGCTAAGTACAGCGCTGAGAACGTTTACAGTGCACGTGCAGAGAACGTTTTTCTGTGCTTTTATTTCTTTCGATTATAGCTGGGGTGTACATGACGGTAGCGGCGCCGAAAATCGACCCATCAGTTTGTGCTGGACAACGTAAAATCTTATTTTTTATTTCGTGTTTCAAATCGACCAATATATATTGTGAAATACGATGAGTATTTTGTGAGCTTCAGAACACGATACGAGAAGTCAGCGCTTGGATGTTATTTCAGTGCTCACGTTAAGCGTGATCAGGACTGTACTGCTTTCAGTACAAAATGGCAAGCAGAGGCCAAGACGCTAAGTACTTAAAACCAAGCAGAGAAATTAAATGTTTTTTTTTCCCAATATAACTGGCATTGTCCAATGTTCGTTCTTAATTTGCCCTTTTGAGTGGCATTGCCTGCTAGCAGTGAGCAATCCATTACGTCATCATGTACCTGACGCATGGGGCTCCAGTTCCCGCTGTACGTGCCATTGCACTCCTGCTATTGCCAATACTACTGCTTCTACCACTGCTACTGCCCCCAGCACTACCACTGCCGCTATCACTACTATTGTTACTTACATCGGTAATACTTCAACTACTACTACTGCTGTTACTACTACTACTACTACTACTATTGCTACTACTACTACTACTACTACAAAAAAGTACTACTACTGTTGCTAGTAACATTCCTACTGCCACCTCTAACATAACCGCCGCTACCATCAGCAAGCAGCATGCAGCAGTGGGCCTTGGCCCTATTTCACGGGATACTGCCTTATGCAGGTGTACCCCGTTCAGACATAACTCTCAAACAGTAGCAACACACGCAACTCCAGTTCGTGGGTCGCTACTGGCTGACGCGCATGCGGACGTCATCGTTGCGGAAGTGACGGCCCTTACGATCGCCTAGTGATAAAACTGAAGCCTAACTTCGTCTCTTTGCGAACAGACTTTGCGGAATAGTTTGGGATTCGCCGATGCAAGCTCGACAGCCTTCCCGGCATTGCACGCATCTGGCAACGCAAACTCCGCATCCGCCGCAAATGGGTCGAACGAGGAAGTCCGGGCCGAAAGAGCGGTTAACTGTTACGCTGCGTCACTAACCACCGGTTTCTTATGTCTGCGGAAGTAAATGCGGCTTCGACGCGAACCACTCGGGCTTCCTTTGACGCCAGCCACCGAATTGTTCGAGATCGCCTTTTTTCTGCTGCCTCCAGTTCTCTTTTCCTGCGTCTTTTCTGTTTCCCAGGCTGCGAAAGCAGGAAACCCAATCTGTGCTTGCATTGCGGCTTTCCTTTGTCGAGTGGTACCTTTCTCTTTTTTCCCTCTCCGGACACATTTTCCCTGCAGCTGCGTGTTCTCTATATATACATATGTGGGGTCTTGTTTGAACAGCAATTAATGGCCTCTTTCCGCCGGATAAAGATCGCTGTGGTATAGCTTCACGATGTTCTTCTTTCCAGCGCAGAGCAGTGTTACCCGTGGCAGTGAACGATGAAATGGGAGCTCCTTGCGCGCCCTGTCGCAGTGTAAACAGTGCAGCTTTGCACGGCCCAGAACCAGACTGTCGAACGTGTGAATGTGCTGTCCTGAGCGATCGTCGCTATCCCAGCTACAGGACCATTAACCCTGATAATGGTGGAGAGTTTGAAGCAGCTAAAATCCGGCGAAGGAACGCGGCAACCAATCGTGCGCGATGCGCTGTTGTCTGTAGTGCGGTGTCTGCTTCTTCACCCGTATTTGGGATTCCTCTACAAAATGGTGGCGCCTCGTGTCGTTAATTTTGAAAGGTTGCTCATTGAAAAACAAAAACGGGAGGTCACAGGTAGATTACATTGGTACTTCGAATAAGAGGAATAATCCTCGCAACCAGGCACTTTATTTAAGTAAATATACCGTCGTTGGTCATTAGAGCGTGGCCCCTTCTACATCCGCGTTTACAAAAGCGGTTGCTGTTCGGCTTCCACTGAAAACCACAGCTAGCGGCCTTTAATAATAATAATAATTGCTTTTTGGCGCAGTATCTCCATGTCTCATATATCGGCGGACACCTGAACCGCGCCTTAAGGGAAGGGATAAAGGAGGGAGCGAAAGAAGAAAGGAAGAAAGGTGCCGTAGTGGAGGGCTCCGGAATAATTTCTACCGGTCGGGGATCTTTAACGTGCACTTACAACGCACAGCACACGGGCGCTTAGCGTTTTGCCTCCATAAAAACGCAGCCGCCGCGGTCAGGTTCGAACACGTAAATTCCGGATCACTCCCAGGAGGGAGTGAAAGAAGAAAGGAAGAAAGAGGTGCTGTAATGGAGGGCTCCGGAATAATTGCGACCACCTGGGTATCTTTAACGTGCAATGACATCGCACAGCACACGGGCGCCTTAGACGCTAAGGCGCCCGTGTGCTGTGCGATGTCATTGCACGTTAAAGATACCCAGGTGGTCGCAATTATTCCGGAGCCCTCCATTACAGCACCTCTTTCTTCCTTTCTTCTTTCACTGCCTCCTTTATCCCTTTCCTTACGGCGCGGTAAAGTTGTCCAACGATATATGAAACAGATACTGCGCCATTTCCTTTCCCCAAAAACCAATTACCCTAACCGCTGAGCCACCGCAGCGGAGTCGGTAAACATCCCCAGGTAGTCGAAATCTCCACTACGGCATCTTTCTTCTTTCTCTCAGTTCCTCGTTTACACCTTCCTTACGGCGCGGCTGCTCTGTCGGCCGAGATGCGAGACAGCTACTGCGCCCTTTCCTTTTTTCCACCAAAAAACAAACGCGCATACCTCTTGACAGTCGGTCTTGCTCAGATGGGTGCACGGTTGCAGTACCAAACAACTCGCGAAGGGGAGTGTCGAGAGCCTTCAAGACTGACCGCTAAGCGGGGAGAGCCATCGAGCTGAGGGTTGTTAGTCGTACTTCTGCAAACCTCTAGGATCTCAAGAGAAACGGCTTAAAAATAGCAGCAATTGCGAGATCGGCTGCGCGTGACACCCTGTCACGTGACGCTCCTTAGGGGTATATAAGGAGGAGGCGCTCAACCGGGGGCTCGTAATACGTGAAGAAGAAGCTTGGAAGCTGGAGGCAGATCCAGCTTCCAAGAAGGAGCTAACAGCTCCTAACCAATAAGGCCAAAATAAGAGTACATTGGGTGCACAACCACTGCCGCGGCGGTCTTTGCCCTGTTCGTGGGAGTTGGCGGGCGTCGCCGCCACCACCCGGACGAGGTTTTAAGGGCACGACACATACCATGTTAACCATGGAATTTCTAGAAGCGAATGTTCGGACCCCGTAGAGTATCTGTTACCTTCGGTGTAATTGCTGCTGAACCTGGTTAGAGAGCGAGAGCTGTAGTATATCATGCGAGTAGGCGCGGTTTGGCGTCTGTTGTAACGTTCAGTGCGTTCCGCACACTGGACAGGCAGCGCGCCCGCCCTGGCAGGTGGCAGTTCATGGTTCATCGCGAGAGGTTGATCACCCAATGAACGCTGCGGCTTATTTTTTTTTTATCGAACAACTTTTATTTCCACCAGAAAAGACGTTTCTCCCCGCCCCCAGCTAAACGCTAAGGCGCCCGTGTGCTGTGCGATGTCAGTGCATGTTGAAGATCCCCAGGTGGTCGATGTTATTCCGGAGCCCTCCACGACGGCACCTCTTTCTTCCTTTCTTCTTTCACTCCCTCTTTTATCTCTTCCCTTACGGCGTGGTTCAGGTGTCCAACGATATATGAGACAGGTACTGCGCCATTTCCTTTCCCAACAAAAAAACAATTAATATTATTAAACAGATATTTCGCCTGGGCAGGAGTCAAGGCCAACTCCTGACGCGGAACCTGTGCAGTCGCTCCTTGGAGTCTAGAGCGTAATTAACGCCAACGCCAATGAATACAATGAACGCCAACGGCCTATAGAAACAGAGGCGAGCGCTCGGTATTGGCGGCGGCGGCGCCTGAGTGACGTCATAGCTGTCACGTGGTTCAAGGTCGGTTCAAGGTCAAACGCGCGCATAGGGCACACACGGAGCCCACGGCCTACACGGCAAAGAAGATATGGAGTGGAGTGGTGAAGCTTTCGCTTTAAAAAATTAGCTGCGCGGTTTAACTACTGCTGAACCTGGTTAGAGAGGAAAAGGTGTGGTGCATCCGGCAACTAGGCGCGGCTTGGCGTCTGTAACGTTGAATGCGTTCCGAACACTGGATAGGCAGCGCGCCCACCCTGCAAGTGGCAGTTAACGGTTCATCGCGAGAGGTTGGTCACCCAATGAACGCTGCGTCCTATTGCTGCAGTAACGCGTGTCCGCCACACCGTTGTCAGCGCTAATTCATGCAGCCCACATCTCTCTCCCACCACCGCCACGAAAAAATAATAAAATGAAAATCGGTTTTTGGGGAAAGGAAATGGCGCAGTATCTGTCTCACATATCGGCGGACACCTGAACCGCGCCGTAAGGGAAGTGATAAAGGGGGGCTAGGAGAAGGAAAGGAAGAAAGAGGCGCTGTGTGGAGGGCTCCGAAATAATTTCTACCACCTGGGGATCTTTAACGTGCACTGAAGTCGCACAGCACACAGGCGCCTTAGCGTTTCGCCTCCATCAAAAACGCAGCCACCGCGGTCAGGTTCGACCCGGGTACTTCCGGATCAGTAGCCGAGCGGCCTAACCACTGAGCCACCGCGGCGGGTAAGTTTACCAGTTTCGGCACAGCTGCGACTAAGCGCCGTCAGGTGGTTCTCCTCGGTTCAAGGTTATATGAAACACGCCGACCAAGCTGCAGGAGGGAGTAGTAAAGCTTTCGCTTTAAAAGAAACAAATCCAGCTTTCAGGGGCAAAAATTTTGAAAACTGGAAGATTGTAAGACACTGTACCCGCCGCGGGGGCTCAGTGGTTAAGGCGCTCGTACACTGAGCCGGAGTACCCGGGTTTGAACCCGACCGCGGCGGCGCGTTTCGATGGAGGCGGAACGCAAAGGCACCCGTGTGCTGTGCTATGCCAGTGCACGAAAGATCCCCAGGTGGTCGAAATTATTCCGGAGACCTCCACTACCGCACCTCTTTCCTCCTTTCTTCGTTCACTCCCTCCTTTATCCCTTCCCTTACCGTTCTCTTTGGGAATCCACCGAGGTGTGAGGCAGTTACTGCTCTATTTCTTTTCCTCAAAAACCAATTTCAATTTCGACACTGTTATGGAAATATTGAAGTTTATGGTTCATTAATCTGATTTATAGAAAAATATTTATTTTAAAAGTGTTTCCATCGATCGCATCGAGACAATCATTGGCGAACGTATAGAGTTGTTGTTGCTATCCTATCAAAAGGTGGCCCATACCCACACTGGGGGTGCACGTTAAATATCCCCAGGTGGTCGAAACTATTCCGGAGCCCTCCACTACGGGCACCTCTTTCTTCTCTTGTTTTTTCACTCCCTCCTTTCACCCTTCCCTTACGGCGTGGTTCAGGTGTCCAACGATATATGAGACAGATACTGCGCCATTTCTTTTCCCCTAAAACCAGCTATTATTATTATTATTATTATTATTATTATTATTATTATTATTATTATTATTATTATTATTATTATTATTATTATTATTATTATTATTATTATTATTATTATTATTATTATTATTATTATTGGCCAAGAATAGGGTGGCTATTCACCTGTACATAGGTAAAAAAAGAAAAGCATGTGGGAACACAACACCGGAGGATTCTTCCTCATGAACAGAAAAGGGATAAGAGTTTTGATTTCAAAATTAGTAATAATAATAATAATAATAATAATAATAATAATAATAATAATAATAAAGAGAGGGATTGAAACCGAATTATTAGGTCAAATGCAATAATTGATAGAAAAGAAAATTTTGTAACACTTAGCATGGCATTCGGTGAGATTCTAGCAGGAAATTTAGAACAGTGGTACAAACAGATCTGTGGCCGAACCCAAATGTGGTGGCACCAAATGATAGAAAGAGCGGGCTGCTTAAACGTAGGCCAAGGGGCCGCAAGGGCTCCTCCAGCAACCTTCTCAAAGAGGTGTATCGACGACAATAGAGCCAAAAATGCTCAATAGATTCAGGCTCCCGGCAAAATGCACAAAGGGGAGAGAGCGCCAAACCCGACCTGTGAAGATAGAAATTTAGAGGAATGGATACGGCAGCGCAGCCTCGTCCGAGATACTTCAAGCTGCCGAGATCAACAAACTTGCCTGTTCCAAGAATATCCGAGGTGCTGATAATCCGGTGATGTTAAAAGCGTTGTGTCTTGCGTACTTAAAAACGCACGTCGCCGAAACCTAGATGCTGTAATATAGGCTGTAGCCGGGATGACTGGCAACATGGGCCGCTTAGGGAAGCCTTTGCGAGATTGTCAGCATTATCATAACTGTCACACTGCTGTGACCGGGAAGCCATACCAAATTAACAAGACTCAAGTGCGGAGGAAGCAGGGACAAGAATATGTTTAAAATGGGACCGTCAACATGCGCGGCGAGGGAAGAACACAAAGATAAAGAATCGGTAATTACTGCCACTGCGGTAATAGAGTGGTCTAGCTTGCGTAGAGCAAGTACTACTGCCAGAAACTCTGCTTGAAAAATAGGGGTGAGATCTGGAAGGCGCAGTGAAAAGAACCAGTCTAAATGCGAACAGAATATTCCCACACCTGCCTTTTCATTGCACTGCAATGCGTTGGTTGCTATTGCAATATTTGTAGGCAGGGTCCTTAGATGATCTTCTAGTAGACCATTTAGAATACAGGGTGGCAAAAGTTTTGCATTTTGGGGGAAAATATCGTCGAAAACAATGTGGACAGCGGGCTCTCTGCATAGCGCAGGAAGGATGTCATAAATTTTCACATCTAAAGGATCAAGTAATCTTTGCACAAACACTACCTGTGGGGTATGGAAACGAGACCAGAGGGCACTAAAAAAGGAGGTCGGCTGGCAACAGAAAATGCTTTCCTAACGATGGAAATGAGATTCGTAGATTTTGAGGTAAGTCTGACGTATAATTAGTGTATTGATAGTGTGAATTTTGTCTACTGTCGAGCAGCCTTTACAAAAGCCAGGCTGGTCATTTGGTTGATTGAAGTCTCAGGTTGTCCTGACTCTATTAGCGATTACCTCAGTAAATACTTTGTAGGCAATGGACAGTAAGCTGATTGGCCTGTAATTTTTTTCCAAATCCTTGACATCTCCTATCTTATGGATTAAGATGATGTTACCGTTTTTCCAAGCTTCCGGTACGCTCGAGGTCGTAAGGCATTGCGTATGCAGGGTGGCTAGTTTTTCAAGCGCGATCTCCCCATTGTCCCTCAACAGATCGGCTGTTACCAGCTGATCCTCACCAGCTGCTTTCCCCCTTTGCATTGCTCCTAAGGCTTTCTTGACTTCCTCTTTCGTAACTGGCGGGATGTCCCACTGTTGTGTTATTTATTTATTTATTTATTTATTTATTTATTTATTTATTTATTTATTTATTTATTTATTTATTTATTTATTTATTTATTTAGCAAATACTGCCGGCCTGTGTTACAGGCCTTAGGCAGGAGTGGGGTACAAACATATTGATAAAAATGACAAGTACATTGCAAAAGAAGCAGATAGCGAACAGAGCAAAAACCAGTACATACAACATAAAATCGATTACAAAGACATAGAACATATGATGACATCGATCCTGGCAGCAAACGAAGGCATCGGACTTGGCCCAAAACAAGGATACATAAGAGCCCTATACATCCTTCAGAGCTTGTAAAAATAAATTCACCGATTCGCAATTGACAACATCAGCAGGTAAACCATTCCACTTAATGATAGTATGGGGAAAGAACGAATACTAAATACATTAGTTTTGCATGAAAACGCGGCAACTTTCTTCTTCTACTTCTACTTCCTCTCTCATTGACATCATGATTGCATTGGCTATACTGTATGAATTTGTGTACAACTCTTCGACTACTTTAACTATCTTATCTCCATGGTTAATGACATTGCCCTCTTTGTCTCGTAACGAATAGATCTGATTTTTGCCTGTGCTCAGTTTCCTCTTCACCTTAGACTGCATCTGCTCTTTGGGGCATCCTCGACTCTCTCCATTTTAAGCTCCCTTAAGTCGTTTGCCTTGCGCTTACTGATTCAGAGTACACTTCACTCTGTATTTCCCCCGGCAATGTGCGTTGCAGTGCTTATTCAACTTAAGCTTGGCTTTTTCGGGAAATTGGTCTGTCCCGCCAAATCTTCTGGAGGCAGTGAAATCACCTTTGCAGTCTTGCTCATATATTTGCCTCTAGGTCGTTTAGCGCGTCTTCTCCAGACCCCCTTGTAGTGGGCACCACTACTTGTATGGGTAAATCATTTTATATTTGCGTTCAAGTTCCCCAGATCTCAGCCGTCTTTTTTGGTAACCATGGCCTTGTCATGGTCCCTGTAGTACTCTGTCTATCCACTGTCTGTATATGCCGTACCTAGGAAGTGTGGAAAAACGCGAACAGTACATACTTCCTACTGCACATAGACATTTCGTACCATTCCCAACATAGCGCTAAGCAGGTCGACTACTCCCACGTGTGCAGTGTATCTGGACACAGATTCAGATTGTAAGACTTCTGACGTCTTTTCGGCACCTGAGCACCTTCGTACACTAGTGAAACTGTTGTGCTTGGTAAAGCACGGATCCTACAAGGAAAATTATTGAAGCCTACCATATTTTCAAAGATGGTGACAGCTGCATAAGTGACGCTTCGATAGCTTTGTCAAAAAAGGAGATTGCTTACTTTGATTCAACAGTGAAGCAATCGCCCTTACATGCATGCGTTGAGATGTCTTTTTTACCTGTTTTAATTTAATCTCTTATCAAACTTGCTTTTTTTCCTTCTATATTGTCTTTGATCTTTTCTCGTTCTCATGCTATATATTTTGTAACCTTCCTATTAAGTTGGAGACAGCGCTCGTGTGTGTGACCTTGCTTTTCGCCCCTGTCTTCTTTCGCCGCTGCATGTGCCAAACACGCATCTTGAGAAGAGCTGTCAGCCTTGAAACGAAAGTACGCAATTGAAAACCTCTGGACCGAAGAGGTTAAGTAAATAAATCAGAGCACGGTAGGGAACGCCGAGGCACGACATGCTTTAGCGGCCGAACCACCGTTTGCGGCTAACCATAGCCAAGCGAAATAGCAGGTCCCCATTTTTCTGCAATCTGGCGATGAATGATGCGCCTATTGAAAAATCGGCTAAGAAACAGCTTTTTTCTCCAAGGAAAAAGAATTCAGGAGAAAGTGTTGCACCTTACTGCCGGCCTTAGCCATCCAGGGTTTCTTGATGCTGTTTCGTTCCCCGTTTCTTCCACCGCTGTCGCCAGTGTCGGCTCCACGTAGTGAAGTGAATGAGATGATCGTTTGAACAATGGGGAGAATTTCCAGGTTTTGTTGAGGTATGAAGTTGACCGTCATAGCAGGAGCTATGCAAATAGGGGTTGACGTGCCCGAGACTTCTGCGGCAGCGCACGCCACCGTCGTGTAGTGGAATGAAGGAGTGTAATGTGTCGCGCACACGAGGCGCCTCGCTGCGTACAGGCCTGATTTAGTCATCGCCATTAGAGGACGCGCTCACCCCCCGACGATGCTAGGTGGCTTGAAGTCCACTCCTCTTGGTGACCTCCAGGGCCCAATCCACTATACGGAGTTGTACCTCCGAGTCAGGGCTGAGAAACGCAGTCTCCCACTGACTTTGGTTTGAGATTTGGAGGATCTGAGGTGGTTGGTCCTCTGGGCATTCTAATAAGATTTGACTGTGGTCTGCTTTAGAATGATTGCAGTGGGAATTTTACTCCGCCGGATACATCAGGGAGTCGATGTAAGAATTTGGGAATGTACCCGTTTGAAGTTTCCGCCAAACAACCTGCTCTCATTTGGTGAGGGATTTGTGCGGGTGTGAGTATTCGAGTCGATTGTTTCGATAGTGGAGGGCGGTTTCGTGGTAGGTTACCAGGCGCTCCTTCCCTAACCAGGGGCATCGGTCGCTGTGTGCTCAGACGAATCATCGGACACATTCACGAGTTGCTGAGTTCCCTGGGTAGGAGATATGTGCTGGCACGCATATGAGCTGGAATCGTTGTCACAATTTGTCACAGTTTCGGGCGCGGTAGTCGAGTTGGCCAGTCAAGATTTCCTCGAGGTTCCCCTAGATTGAGCAAAATCTGGCAGCATGACACAAAAGGCTCTTTGTGTGCTGTTCATATTGCCGCGAATATTTGCAGTGTTTATCCGTTTTTCAAATCTGCCGCGACACCACCTTATCACTTTGTTTGCGACGCAAGACGCGACTAGATTTATCTCGATTGATCGCAGCCAGGCAAAGCTGATTCTACGTTGTTCCGGAATGTTCTAGTAACTTTGCGCCCTTTATCTCGAATGTTCGCTATCAGCTTTAAATTGAGCACGGCCGACAGTGGCGGGCATTCTGTTCGACGACCGCCGAGCACGCTTGTCGCTTCGCCGCCGCCGAGTGATTCAGTCCATTTTGGGTGCAAGTCAGCCCAATAAACAGTTCTTTTAGAAGACCCTTTCGTCCGTCTTCATCGCTGCTTCGACTGCCGTCACCACTACGTGACATCTGGTAGAGGTGCTGGGTAACTTCCATGTTCCGGACGCCCCCTTCAAGTCGTGAACCCAGCCCTAAGCGCTTCACACCCGAGGACGAACAAGCAGCTCAGCGAGCCAGCCGACGTATCCAGGGAGAGGAGCCTGAGTTCGGGAAACTGCCGGACCGCACCAGACAGCGAAAAGACGCTGCTACCAGCACTGCAACCTCGCCAAAGATGTCGACACCGATCATACTGCAGCAGCCGCGGGTGCCGCCAACTTTCAATGGATCCCTAGGCGAAGACCCTGAAGAATGGTTGGACCAATTTGAGCGCGTGGCGTCATTCAACAAGTGGGATGATGCGGCAAAGATTGGACACGTTTTTTTCTCATTGGATGGCTCCGCACGCACGTGGTACGAAAACTACGAGTCGTCCCTTACGACATGGGAGCTATTCAAGAGAGAACTATTGAAGGTATTCACCAGTGTCTTGAGGAAAGAAAGAGCCGAACGACTCCTCGAGTCCAGGATCCAGCTTCCGAATGAGCCCGTCCGCAGTTACGTCGACGAGATGAAGCGCCTATTTCGCCGCGCCGATCCCGGGATGACCGAGGAAAAGAAAGTTCAGTTTTTAATGCGCGGCGTAAAAGAACAACTCTTTGCAAGCCTCGTCCGCCAGCCGCCAAAAACAGTCGAGGAGTTTATGCAAGAAGCCTGCACGATTGAGAATACCCTCGACGTTCGAGCTCGGCAGTACAATCGCCCCTCCTCTGCCTGTGTAATCCGTTCGGACACGCCGGCCACCACCAGCGACAGCTTGCGGGAAGTTATCCGCGAAATCGTACGAGAGGAGCTACGCCGATTACTGCCATCTTCCCCACAGCCACAAGCAGCGACTCTGATGGATGTGGTACGGGAAGAAGTGCAACAGGCACTTGGCACCCCGACGGCCACAGAACCCCAGGCCATGACCTACGCCGCTGCAGTAAGTACTGCTCAGCCCCAGCGACAACCCCCACGTCCTCCCCGAGATGAGCCAACCGTTCCACAACGCCGCCTCCCAGCCCCCACCCGCCCAGCCTATGACCGACGCTCAAACCCCAGGAAATGCGACGCCTGGAGGACTTCCGACAATCGGCCGTTGTGCTTCCATTGCGGTGAGGCCGGCCATATTCTTCGTCACTGCCCGTACCGACGTATCGGTCTTCGAGGATTTGCCGTTAACGCCCCACGACCACGCTTCGGACAACGTCCGCACGAAATCGACGAGTACCTGCGTCGAGAAGAGTACACGCCGAACCGCTTTTCGCGCTCACCATCGCCGTCAACCTCGCGCTTTGCGTCGCCACGCCGCAGCTACGCAGCCGCGGTACGAGGAAGGTCGCCCAGCCCCCGTAGGGGAAACTAAAGGCAGCAACCTCTGGAGGTGAGGTTGCTCACGAGCTAAACGCCGAAGATCCTCCACCGACCACGCCCCATGAAGACGCTGCACCCGCGACGCCGCATGAAGAACCGACACTCGCTGCACCGACGCCGCACACAATGAGAACCTCGACCACGACGCAAGCTACCTTGAAATCGACGCCGCCACCCAGAGGAGCTTCGACCACACGCCCAACCCGTGACTCGCATACGCGACGAAGCCGTGACCCGACGCCGAGAGCGACATGCAATGCAAGAGCCAGGACCTCCGACCTAGAAGTGACTATCGACGGCCGGAAAGTTACCGCTCTAGTCGACACAGGAGCCGATTACTCGGTGATGAATGGAACATTCGCTGCGCAGCTCAGAAAAGTCACAACGGCTTGGGACGGCCCACAAATTCGCACCGCTGGGGGCCACCTCATTACGCCATCAGGACAATGCACAGCGCGAGTGACTGTCAAAGGACATACCTATCCTGCGACCTTTGTTGTGCTACCGCAATGCTCCCGCGAAGTGATCTTGGGTATGGATTTCCTTAATGAGCATCAGGCGATCATCGACCTGCGATCCAAGCTGATCACGCTTTCGACGGACGAAGCCATCGCTTCGATGAAAACTCGGGAAAATCACGTTGCCCTAAGTGTCCTGGAAGAAGAAGTGAGCGTCCCACCCCGTTCAAGCGTTATCGTGACCGTAGGCGCCACGAAAGCCATAAACACTGAAGCCATCATCGAGGGGAACATGCAGTTGCTACTAGACCGAGGAATCAGCATCGCAAGAGGCATCGCACATTTCCGCAATGGCCAGGCCGAAGTACTGCTGACTAACTTCAGCGAAGAATACCGGCATATTAACAGAGGAACGACGATTGCTTTCTACGACGAAATATCTGACGTACGAGATTCCTTCGCCCTCTCCGACCCCTCCGCAGAAGATCCGCCTGACCAAGAGAACTCGCCCACTTTCGACATCAACCCAGCCCTGCACCGGAACAGACAAGACCAGATCCGCAATCTGCTTCAAAACTACAGTGAGTGCTTTTCGACATCGCCGAAGGTGCGACAGACGCCAATTGCCAAGCATCGCATTATAACGGATCAACACGTCCGACCTCTCCGTCAAAGCCCCTACCGTGTGTCTCCACGAGAACGACAAGCCATCCGGGACCAAGTCGAAGAAATGCTTCGCGACGACGTCATCCAGCCTTCAAACAGCCCATGGGCGGCACCGGTTGTTCTAGTGAGAAAGAAAGACGGCGCACTTCGATTCTGCGTGGATTACCGCCGCTTGAACAACATAACAAAGAAGGACGTCTACCCCCTCCCCCGCATCGACGACACACTGGACCGCCTCTGCAACGCCAAATATTTCTCATCGATGGACCTCAAGAGCGGCTACTGGCAAATTGAGGTCGACGAAAGAGATCGCGAGAAGACAGCATTCATAACTCCGGATGGGCTGTTTGAGTTCAAGGTGATGCCATTTGGTCTCTGTTCCGCACCAGCGACGTTTCAGCGAGTAATGGATACAGTGCTGGCAGGCCTGAAGTGGCAGATTTGTCTGGTATATTTAGATGACGTCGTTGTCTTCGCCTCGAACTTTGAAGAGCACCTCAAAAGACTTCGAACAGTACTAGACGCAATCAAGTCGTCTGGCCTAACCTTGAAAGCAGAGAAATGCCACTTTGCCTACGAAGAGCTGCTGTTTCTGGGCCACATAGTTAGCAAGGAAGGAGTACGCCCAGACCCGCAGAAAACAGCCGCTATTGAACAGTTTCAACCGCCGGCCGATAAGAAAGCAGTGCGCAGATTTCTCGGACTATGCGCATATTACCGACGTTTTGTGAAAAACTTTTCGCGCATCGCCGAGCCCCTGACCCAACTGACGAAGGCAGACGTGCCCTTTAAATGGGAAGCGCCGCAAGCAGAAGCCTTCAAGGAACTTCAGCGTCGTTTACAGTCCCCACCGATCCTTGCGCATTTTGATGAAAACGCCGATACTGAAGTTCATACCGACGCAAGCAGCGTGGGACTAGGCGCCGTTCTCGTTCAAAAAAGTGACGGGCTGGAGAAGGTCATCGCGTACGCTAGCCGTTCCCTTTCCAAGGCCGAGGCTAACTATTCGACCACTGAGAAGGAGTGCCTTGCCATCATCTGGGCTACGTCGAAATTCCGCCCCTACCTCTACGGACGGCCGTTCAAGGTGGTCAGCGACCACCACGCGCTCTGCTGGCTTGCCAATTTGAAGGATCCCTCTGGCCGTCTCGCTCGATGGAGTCTGCGTCTCCAGGAGTTTGACGTCACCGTCGTTTACAAGTCCGGACGCAAGCACACTGACGCCGATTGTCTCTCACGAGCCCCTGTAGATGCACCGCCGCTGGACGACGATGAGGACGCCTTCCTAGGACCCATCAGCGCAAGCTCTTTTGCTCAGCAGCAACGCTCGGACCCCAACCTAAAAGGCCTCATCGAGTACCTGGAAGGCAAGGTTTCTTCACCCCCCGCTTCATTCAAGCGAGGACTGTCTTCTTTCTGTGCGCAGAATGAGGTCCTTGTGAAGAAGAACTTTACAGCGAACAAAACAGCCTACCTCCTTGTTGTACCTACTTGTCTCCGCGAAGAAGTTCTACAGGCTTCACACGACGAGCCGACAGCTGGACATCTCGGGTTTACTCGCACCCTCCGCCGCATTCAAGACAAGTATTACTGGCCCCGACTGTCTGCCGATGTCGCACACTATGTGAAAACATGCCGAGATTGTCAGCGACGAAAGACTCCTCCCACACGACCAGCAGGATTTCTGAACCCCATTGAACCTCCCTCAAGACCCTTTCAGCAGATTGGCATGGACTTGCTTGGCCCTTTTCCAACGTCAACATCTGGAAATAAGTGGATCATCATAGCGACCGACTACCTGACCCGCTACGCCGAGGCGAAAGCCCTACCGAACGGAACAGCAGCAGAAGTGGCCAAATTTTTCGTGGAGTGCATTCTTCTTCGACACGGCGCCCCCGATGTGCTCATCACGGACAGAGGAACAGCATTTACGGCGGAACTCACGCAAGCCATCCTGCGCTACAGCCAAACCAGCCACCGGAGGACAACTGCATACCATCCGCAGACCAACGGACTGACCGAGCGCCTGAACAAAACCATCGCCGATATGCTCGCTATGTATGTCGATGCCGAACATAAAACCTGGGATGTCATCCTGCCTTACGTCGTCTTCGCCTACAACACTGCAGTGCAGGAGACCACCCAGATGACGCCTTTTAGGCTCGTCCATGGTAGGGATGCCACGACCACGCTAGACGCCATGCTGCCCAACGTTACAGAAGAAGAGAACGTCGACGTTGCCGCCTACCTTCAACGCGCAGAAGAAGCTCGAAGGCTTGCCCGATTACGGATCAAAGATCAGCAGCGGTCCGACGCCAGACGCTACAACCTACGAAGACGCAACGCGGAATACAAGCCAGGAGACCAAGTCTGGGTGTGGACGCCCATTCGCCGCCGTGGATTGAGTGAAAAGCTTTTGCGCCGCTATTTCGGCCCGTGCAAGGTTCTTCGTCGGCTGGGTGAACTGGATTATGAAGTCATCCCTGACGCAATAACTGCATCCCAGCGACGCCGCGTACGACCAGAAGTTGTCCATGTAGTCCGTCTGAAGCCGTATTATGCTCGCTAAAGGCCGCTGCATTTCCATGCTCTATTTTCGCAAGATCCGTTTTTTTTCCCTTACTAGTCGCATTATTTGTTTTAATGCATCGGGTCGATGCTTCTTTGAGAGGGGAGTAATGCCGCGAATATTTGCAGTGTTTATTCGTTTTTCAAATCTGCCGCGACACCACCTTATCACTTTGTTTGCGACGCATGACGCGACTAGATTTATCTCGATTGATCGCAGCCAGGCAAAGCTGATTCTACGTTGTTCCGGAATGTTCTAGTAACTTTGCGCCCTTTATCTCGAATGTTCGCTATCAGCTTTAAATTGAGCACGGCCGACAGCGGCGGGCATTCTGTTCGACGACCGCCGAGCACGCTTGTCGCTTCGCCGCCGCCGAGTGATTCAGTCCATTTTGGGTGCAAGTCAGCCCAATAAACAGTTCTTTTAGAAGACCCTTTCGTCCGTCTTCATCGCTGCTTCGACTGCCGTCACCACTACGTGACAATATAATAAATAGACCGCGATATATAAACGCGACCCAGGAGGTGTTTAGAAATAGCCTTGAAATGAAGGGCAACAACATTAAGTTTCATAAGGCCCATTAACTGTGTCTCGCAGTCAGTTTCGCGGCTTAGATTGACCTAATTAATCGACACGCTCGATTAGCTTCGTCATACGGGTAAATTTCCAAAACAGAGGAGAAAGGAAATATTACCGCAGTTCTGTAAAACGAACACTCAACGGTGTGTGGCAGAGCCAAAAATCCACTGCGGATATGCCCCGAGATGCCGATGCCTGGCCGAAGTTTCCTTCGCCACGTACAGCAGCAAGCATGAATGCCTTTTTGAAGCTTTCCAAAACGCTCGTGGAAGCTAGTTTTGTATTTGTGGTAGGATTGGTGTACAGTGCATTAGTTCATAATTATATGCCGTCGCGAGAAGTGATCCGAGCTTGAATGTGGAGTGGAAGCAGGTTCCTCTCAGTGGAAGGTGCACCGCTGAGCCGGGTTGAGCGGCGCTCCGCTCGGACATTGGAAGGCGGCCCCGAAGCGCTCCTGGTTGGCCGCCGGCAGGTTGCAGCGCAGCGCCAGGGCCGGGTAGACGCCCGGGGGGCTCCGGTGCGCGTACGCGTTCGGGCCGCAGAACTCGAAGCAGGACGCGATGAAAAACAGCTGTTCCTGCGTGTAGCCCAGAAGTGCCGGCTGCTGGGGCAGCGTCTCGTACGCCAAGTGCGCCTTCTCAGTGCCGGCTGTGTCCGCGAATGTCTCGGACACGGCGGCGGCAGCGTGCAATTTGCTATTTGTCAGCTTTTCCAGCTGGCCTAAAACGCAGTCGAATTTTTTCGCGAAGCTTTCGTACGAGTGCCTGCTCCACCAGGTGATCTCGTCGCCCGTCCTGGTGGTGTTGCTCAGCTTCGGGTCGAAGCTGTGCGTCAGCTCGTGGCCCAGCACCTTGCCGATGGCCCCGTAGTTGGCCGCTTCGGGCACGCCCATCGTCAGGAACGGCGGAGCCAGGATGGCCGACGTTATGGCCATGAGGTGGTTCACGGGCACGTAGTACGCGTTCACTTCGACCATGTTGAGCGCGTTGTCCTCGCGGCGCACGGCGACGCTTTCGTTCGGCCTGAGGAGGCGCTTGTACTTCTCCGATCGGCGGCGCCACGTGTCCAGGAGAGACGCCAGGAAGGGCTGCGCGAACTGCGGCAGGTAGTCGTGGTACGCCTCCAGGGCCTCGTCGCTCCTGAGGTGCGCCGGCAGGGAAACCACCGACAGCAGGCTCCCGACGTGCTCCGCGGCGCCTGCAGCTGTCGCACTGTCCATCCACTTGAGGTTGGCGAAGTTCCTCTGCGTGCTGGTGCGCACGGCCATCCAGATCTTCTCGGTGGCGGTGACGGCCTCGGACAAGCGCAGTTCGTCGGCCAGCAAGCGGCTCAGTGCGTACGGGGCGGCCTGGAATTGATTGGGAAGCTGGCTTTTGTTGCCGCATATGCAAAAAAAAAATCGCTGCAATGCACTAAAGCTGATTCATGAATGAATGGTTAGCCAAACAAACGCGCTGATAAAACATCACTACCAGAAAGAAGTAGCTGAGTAGAGTTCGACAGAATAACTTGTGCATAAAAATATTAGGGAGCCAATAGCCATCGAGTTCTATAAAATCATAGGGCAGTGTTTTTTTTTTAATTTGCGTTGTTGATTATTATGAAGTTAGCAGTGTAGTCACTTTATGACTGTAATATAGAACAGGAATGCAGGACATTATACGTCTGCCACATAGACGAGGGTGGCACTGGTGAACTCTCTCAAAATTAGGTAACATGCATACTAAATACCCCTAAAGCTAGAAGACTGGACGGGCGCCGCCATAGCTCTGTTGGCAGAGCATACTACGCGACATGGTGGTGGGTTCGTATGTCGCTGCTGGCATGTGATCAGTTTTCTTGTACTTTGTAGTGAAAAATTCAAGCGCTACGAGAACGACAGAGAGGGTGACAGCGCTTGAATTTTCCAATATGAACGTCTATCAACATACTCAATTTTCTGCCTTGTTGCTACTTTATTTGCAGTTACTTTTAAACCAAAAATTAATAACCCTAATAATTTCTCATTAATTAAGAGAAGAAAAGCCCTACAACAAGCCTTGTATGTCGGTTGAAACCAAAAATAAATGATAAATAAATACGGCCAATTTCTGTATGCTCTCTTTGTTTCCGAAAACTTTTTGCTTCCTTCAAGTCTGACATAACTAGCCCCTTACTTCCCATCTTATCTGCTCAAGATGCCTAAGAAAGATCAGTGTGTGTCGCATCATGCTGAATAGATAACACGTTTACAACTGCGAACATTTAGCAGCATCACAGTTGAGATTTTTGGAGCAAAAGAAAGAGGTAGTATAACATTCGCGCTAACTTCCCGGTACCAAGTTTAAGAGACTATAGACACCTAATTTTATTGCGTGTTTTCTTTCAAATGATGCTTCAGGCATTAGAATACATCGATCACCGCATGGTTTACGCCTACGACCGCTGAATATATAGTTTCTTCTTTCATGCTGTTTCGGTTTCATCAACCGAACGATGGCTGTGATGTGTAATTGATGTTTAGGTCACGTGACGCACGAAAAAACGGCAATATAAATGTTGATACATAGTTTAAACTCCCTACAACACTTAAACCAGCCTGCTTGAAAAGCAAGAATTACACACGACGTATCAACAGTTATTTTGCTATTTTTTTGGTGCCTCACGTGATCTAAACATCAACTACACCTCACAGCCTTCCTTCGATTCATGAAACTGAAACCGAAAGAGCGCCAAAAAGAAATTCAATTATAAATTATTTAGCGGTTGTAGGTGAATACCACGGGGTGCTGCATGTATAACAATGTCTAGCGCGTCGTTTGAAAGAATAAAACACGCAACCAAAATTTGTTGTCCTTTAAATACGTTCTTCGCCATGTCGTGGATTATTACGGTGGGCCGATATGGTTCTACGCAGAAAAAGTGCAGCAGTCCACTAATTTTAAACAACTTGACAGGAAGGAAATTGCTTGGCGTCTGCTCTGCCCCATCCTATGCGTGCTATCTTTCATATAAGTTGCAAGGCGCAGATTGATTTCAAGAATTCTGCAGGGGATATTGCGCTGCCGTTCGCTGAATCTGCTATTATAGCAATTTATCGACATCGGAATGATCAGTAATGCATGTCGCAGGTCTCTGAAGTGCCTTTGGTGTCCTATTATCAGCCTTCATTGTAAAAATTTTAAGACGCATTTATGACTACAAAATGAAAACTAGCTTTCCTGCACTGCCTAAAGCGGCTCTGCAATGTTTTTTAACACGGCATAAAAACTAATTTAATCACTCGATTCTATTGTCACGCACATCTGAGCGAAAGAACACTTCTACACACAACTAACCCAAAATCACTCATTTAAAGATGGCTGCCCTTCCCAGCAACATTTTGAGCTTGCGCCCTCTTCCCAGCAACACTTGTGTGCATATAGCTTTAGAAATGGCTACTGGTCAGATTATTTGAGACGGGACGCAGCTATCGTGGTCGCAGTTACTGCAAACACCACCGGCGTGTCAGGAAGCTTCGCCTGCCGCAGAATTATCGCGCGCGTCCGCAGACCGGCGGTGGGGCTCGGGGAGGAGCGCCGACCTAAGCGACCTAAGCATCCCCATAGTTTTTATAAGGAGCTGGAAATGTAGGTGCTAAAGGTAGCCATATTAGGCATGCGTTCACACTTTAAGAAAAGCACGAAACAGTAACAATTTCAAGCTGTGAAGTTTATAGAACATTATTTGAAATCCAAATCTTGTTACTATATGGCAAGACACTCTACAACTGGTCGCATTAAGCCAGAACAGACTGCTCACGCTTTAGGTAAAAGCTTCTTAAAAATGACGTCCTTGGGCTTTCAGACCATATACGAATAGATTCTAATTATTTGAGAATTTTTCCTTATTGTCGGACAATACTAAAAAACATACTGTGGTTTAACTAATGTTGAACCTGGTCAGAGAGCGAAAGCTGTGGTGTATCGGGCAACTAGACGCGGCTTGGCGTCTGTAACGTTGGGTGCGCTCCGGACAACTTCGCTACTTGCTTATTTTGGAACATCTGTAACTTACACGCTGATAATTAAATTATCCATGAACGTCTCAGTACCTAACTCGAAAACACGTTTCTAAAACATCTGTGCATTCACTAGACGCGCGCCATCTGCTGGACCATCGTCGTACATTGAGTCTCAGTGGGTGCCGCATGATGTCGCTACGATTGCACGCCATGTAGGGTGCCTGGATGCCCGCTCGCCTCTAACGCCATGCACAAGGAAATTCACCGAAAACGTACTTCGCTACTGGCTTAATTGTCATATCTGTAATTTACATGTTCATAATTAAATTATTCATGCACGCCTTATTGCATATTTCGAAGATAACGTTTCTTAGACATCTGTGTTTTCACTAGAGGCGCCCTCATTCACTTCCAAGAGTCGAACTGTCGTGGCAGACTGGAAGCGTCCCCATCTCACATGCACGGGGCCCGTGTTCGGTGCACAGCTAAACGGCAGTCTTTTTCTGTTTTTTTTTATTAAGGGAGATTCAAGGTCATATCTGCGCCGTAACATGACCTTCAAGGTTTGTGCGCGAGGAGTGGAGCTTCCGCTCCAAAAACGAAAGGAAAGCGGTATATATAGTCGCGCATTTGAATGCAGCATATGTTTTGGTGCGCTAGCACGTATAGTGGTCATTCCCCGCATTTAGCCGCTGTGCATTTTTCTGCCTGTTTGTTAACGCGATCGCGGTAAGGACCTCAGGTCGTAGAAAATCCGGCGTCGTTGTCGATGTCGTTGGTGTCGTTGACAGTGAGCGAAAAATCCACAAAAAACACCTTGAGATCCAACCTAGGACGCAGGTGGGCCGCCTAGGTCACGTAACCTTGTGGCGTCAGCACAACCTGCCACAGCGGGTTGTGAGTAAACTGTGCATTGTGGCAAGTGGCAGTTAAATTAGGTTGTTTGTGGGAGGTTGTTCGGTCTCGCGGGTTCTGAGCATGCGCGCCTCTCCTCCTCCAACTCCGCTGGTTGAAAACCGCCAGCTTCTACTGCGCATGCGCAGTTCATGTTAGAGACAGAGGCATGCTACAGGTGGCGCCAGCAGTCAAGTATACACTTGCTTCGCAGGCGCAGTTGGTGCCTCGTTAAACCGCATCGCGCCCGCGTCTCCAACGCGCGTTTGTTTTCAGCCAGTTGCAGACGTACGCCACTCCCCAGAAGGTGCCACATCTCGTGAAAAAGGTGGATTTTGGCGCTCCTGCTGAAGCAGCCCCGAGAGAGAAAATCGAACCTCGTTGACGAGCTCCTGGCAGCCATAAGCAGCCCTGATGACCGTAGGGGCGGGGTGGAAGCACTCGATCAGCGGGTACGAAGCACCAGCGTACACCTGCAGGACCAGGTACCAGCCGCCGAACAAAGCCAGATCCACGTACTTGGACGGCTTGGTCAGTCTCAGCATCTCGCGAAGCAGCGTGCTGGTATTGCTGAACGTGAGCACATTCTCCTCTTTATCGATGGACCGGTCCTGGGGCAGGTGCCTGTTTATGGTACGCAACCAGTCGGTCAGGTCTGCCAACGGCAGCGTACCGTTCGCCAGGCTTTCAACGGTGCTGTAGTTCCGTGACGGCCGGCTTCCGGCGAATAGGGCGATGAGGACCGAGACCCACTCGACGGAGGTGCGCTGCACGCGCTCGGCCGCCTGCAGGATGGTGGAGCGCCTCGCCGACGGTGCCACGGCCGGCAAGCAGGTGGCAACGACGCGCTCCTCGAACGTCGCGTTCTGCTGAAAGGCGCCCACCTCCAGCGTTAGGCTGTAGCGCTTGTCCGTCTTGAGGTACGGATGCAACGTGAGCACGAACGGTGTCGCCAGGCCGTAGTCGAGGGGGAGGCCCAGCAGGAAATCCATCGCGTCGAAGTCGCTTGGAAGTGTGAGCGAGGGCCACTCCAAGTTGAACTTCTTGAACACGTCGTAGAGGACCTGCGCCGACGGGAATGTGCCCAGTTAAATGTGCGAGCTACCCTGCTGATTACTCGACTGGCGCGATAAACGCTGAACATGATTTCTACAGCCAAATGAGGCTATTTTTGCTGCTTTTTTATATCCCTTGATTTTGCTCTTCTGAGCACGCAGTTTATTTGCAGATTATGCGCGCTATGAAAAAATTGCATATAGGGTGCTCATTATACGGTCTGCGATCATTCAGGATTATTTGGGGTGCAAGTATTGTTTATCACACGAAGTAAACGGCTTGATTATGATGATGACTAATTCAATGCCACAAGAAGCAGCTTGGCCGTGTTTAACTTGTTTTGATCGTCGGAAGAAGTCGTGAAATACAAATTTTCATAGCACATCACTCCCCAGAAGCCGCGCACTATATAACAGAGGAAAGATTGCGCCCAGTGGGAAACAGGTGGTTACTATGCAGACACTAGGATCGAGTAGCGCACCTAAAAGCGGGCAAGGCGGAAGCTTAGACCAGAAGGACACCGCTACAGCAACGGCTGTACAAAATACCGGGTTATGTTAAGATATAACTATTCAGCTAACGCCTGAGCTCACTGGTGTATACGTGCTGCCGCTATGTTGTTTCTTTGACTTCAGTCGGGTCCGTGCAAATTTCTGCTCGAGTTTCATGCGATACAACGGAGCGGATAAACTTGCGCAACAAAACTGTCCTCAAGCGAGTCGCGCAGGGTAGACTGCCGCCGAAAGGTGCCACCGGGGTCGCCCGGTCCATCCTTTTCGTAGGTCCGTGAAAAATCAAGGGAACAAAACTGGCAGCCCAAGTAATCCTCTGCAAAACGCATTACGTTTTCTGTGCACATTACAGTCATCACTGATGACACAATCATTCTGTAACGTAGCATGCCTCAACACTTTACAAGTAACCTAAGGTAGTGTGCATAGAGTTTGTACAAAGAGTAGTCATGTCTCATGACTAAATCATTCTGCAACGTAAAGCGAGACTCTGCACTTTACAAGTAAAATACGGTGTAAGAGTGTACAAAATATGCGTAGTCATGACTCGTAGTCATAGTAATGACTCCTTACTATTCTTCAACACAGCATGACTCAGGACATTACAAATAACGTAATCTATGATGTACAGAGCTGTACAAACATTATGTATAGAGCCTTGTAGTCATAACTATGAATCATGACTCATAATCATTCTTCGATGACTTAGCGCTTTACAAGTAACGTAATGTAAAGTATATAGAGTTTGTGCAAAGTAAGTATAGTCATGCCTCGTAGTCGTGACTCAGTCATTCTGCGACGTAGCATGACTCAGCACTTTAATGCTTTCGCATTGTCATACGTGAGCAGTCTTAGGGTCTGTGCTGAATTTTATTCCGGAGCACTCCACTACGCCTTACGTACCTTCTCCTGCTCCTTCTTTGCTCCCTCCTCCATCCTTTCTCTCACCGCGTGGTTCAGGCCTCCACCAGGGAGTGCGAATCTTGCTGCACCTCTACATTCCTCAAAACCAACTTGAATTTTGTTCCTTTACATTTTGTGGGGGTCCACTTTAGCCCTCGTCTGCCCGAGACATCTCTCTCTCTTTCTCGTGGCCTGGCTCGACCCTTCCCCTCCCGGCCCCCTCTGAGCGGAAGAGGAGGAACAGTCACCTGCGTCACGTGCGCGGCCCTCCTTCCCCCTCGAGTCTACGGCGGCCGCGAGGTAAGCGAACGGCGGCATTGGGTGCCGGGCCACTGCGGCGTTAACGGAAACGACCTGGCCGACGCTCTGGCCAAGTCCGCCCACACCGATGGGTCCCCGGTATCCTTTGCAGTGACGCAACATGATTTTCCCTCCCTCTCCTCATGCAGGTGGTAAGGGCCCTACACCCAGATCGGAGGATCCCGGCTTACCTGCCTTTCCGCCGGCTCTAGGACCAGCTGTCCCGGCGGGAACGAGCCCTCCTCCTGCGCCTGCGTATCGGGTGTACGTGGACGCCTTCCAGGGTGTACGCCTGCGGCAGGGCCCCCTCTCCTGCCTGCCCCTCCTGCGGTGACCCACGACCCTTCTCGACGACGACTTGAGTCGGGATACCGGGTACTCGGTCTCCCGTCAACCACGGAGAACGACCTCTTCTTCCCGGCTCGCAACCGGCTCCTCACGCACCGGGTTCTCCTCTCCTTCCTTGAGGAGACTGGCCTGGACGTCCTCCTCTAGTCCTTCGCCCCGCCCAGTGCGAGGCGAAGGCTCTGATGTTAAGCTCCCGTCATCCTCTGCCGGAGGTTGGTGAGGAACACGACACGAAGACGCAGTACCGTCGACATCCTCTACCCCCTCCCGTGGCCTACATCCTTCCGACCGCCCTCCCCCTGCCGACGGCCTCAGCGAGTGATCTGCCAGGCCTCAGTGCGTCACGGTCAGACGGAGGTATTCGAAGCTTGTCTTCTCCCTCCCTATGCTTGCACACACACCCATTGCATCGTGGCTCCTCCCCCTCTCCCTGCCCGGTGCTTGCACACATTCCCAGTGCACCGAGGCTCCCCCTGGAGTGAGCTGATGTCGCTGCTGCGGCGGTGCGGCTGCAAGACCCTCTCAAGGCCAAGGACCTCATCCGAAGCGACGGTGACCACTTTACACCCTCCCCCCTCCCCCTCCCCCCCCCCCCCGGTCCCCAAGAGTGATGCCACTAAATGGCCAACAAACGTCGGGACCAGAATCACCCCCCAGAATAACTCAGTCGCAACCACCACCGGAGGAGCTCAGAGGAGTTGAAAGGAATACGCTGGACACAGCACACGGAGATGCGACAACCCCTGCTGCCCCCCAGGTGACACAAGCTGTTCCCTGGACCTGCTGCCTGCCCGCTGGCTGTCTGCGTGCGACCGAGGGAGGCCGTCAAATATACATCGGGAGTTTGCAATAAACGGTTTGCCTGCCGGTTATTCCTCGACGTGTGGTTCTTCGCGGCTACAGCTGTGGTTCGGCGGCGGCTGGCACTGCACACTTGTCTTCGGCGCCCCTTGTACCGTGGTGCAACACGCGGCGCTGGGTAAAGCGGCGCAAGGACATCAGAGGACACCATGGGGTGTTATTAAGATGCCTGAAGATTAGGTGGGAGGGTAAGCACAGTATGCTGGTGGATATATGTGGGCTTGACACATTTCCAGGCAGTGGTGGCATACACAGTTCAGGTTTCTCTGGCCTTCACCACGCAACTGCCGGGCACTAAAAAGATGCGCATTTTTACGCTTTCTACCCTGCCCGTCACGTCAAAGTCGACACAGTGAGTTTTGAAAATAAGCGCGTTTGCACTGACCTTGCGTTCAGAAGCGGTGGGGTGCATGGGGAATGGCGCCGCACTGGCCCCAGTCGCCGTACGTAACCGTTTTCCGTAGAGCAGCCACGGCTCCATAGCCGGCGCCTTTCTCCATCATTATAAGTGAGTCTCACAAAATACTGCCAGCCTGGTGGAAGTCACAGCTGGTGTCAGTAATGTAGTAGTAGTAGTAGTAGTATGTTTATTTGGCCATATTATATACAATATGCCCTCGAGGTGAGGCTAAAGGAGGTAGACCAAGCGTACCTCCTGACAAGGCCTACACCCCGATCACACATCATGGAAAACGGGGGCCGAATGGACAAAAGATAAAAAACAATGAGCAAACATGATCACAATAGAAAATAGTTAATGACAGACAATAATAAATATCAATTAACAATAAACGAAACATTTCATAATATGCACATTCAAAAAATAATAAAGGAAACAGAACACAAACACACACTCAAAAAAAAAAAACTAAGTATACAGAATTAGCTGAAATTTAACCGGGGGGGGGGGGGGGGGGGGGAAAGAATCGTCAGTTTCTTCTTGAATACAGACACACTATAACTTTCTAAAGCAATCTGAGTAAGATACTGGTAGGCATTACACAATGTTATAATTTGATAATCGGTTGTTTGTTTACCATAATTTGTTCTGGGTCTTGCAGTAGATAGGGCAACGGAACGTAGACCATACGCAACGTTTCTTGAATTATAAGTATTAGAAAAAGAGCTAAAGTCATGCTTGACTTTATAAAAAATGTGAAGAGCCAAACTAAAATTGTATGAATTACAGAAATTGCGAACATGAAATGTTTCAAAAAGATTTGCTTCAACAGATGAACTTGAACTTAATAAACGTAGAGCTCTTTTCTGGAGAGAAAGCAATTTGTATGAATCAGTTTTGTTGCATGTACCCCAGACTAGGTTGCAATACACCAGGTGAGAATGAACAAGGGCAAAATATAACTGTTTTTTAACTTGTAATGGGAGAAGATGTCTAACACGATAAATAACATAAATAGATCTGGCCATTTTTAGTCTAATGTAGTTTGTATGATCACTCCAACCCAAATCGCTACGAAAAAACACACCAAGGAACCGGCAACTATGAACTTGCTCGATGTTAAAGTCATTAAAAAATAGTTTGATGTGATGATCTAATGGTTTGTTTTTTGGATGGAAGAGCATAAACTTTGTTTTGTTTACGTTTAATTGAAGTTGATTAACATAGAGCCAAACCGCTAACTCCTCAAGCCAGGCATTACATTGGTGTTCAATTACTTGGAGACTGGAGCCGGAAAAAAAGACATTAGTATCGTCGGCATACATCATGATATTAGGAGTTAATGGAATGTTTACAATGTCATTAATATAGAGAATAAATAAAAGTGGTCCCAAAATTGAACCCTGAGGGACACCGAATTTTATCATACCAAAACTGGATTTTACATCATGAATCTTAGTGTACTGTATCCGTGCAGTTAGATAACTTTCCAAAAGTGAATTTGCCACTCCACGGATCCCGTAAGTCTTTAATTTATGGAGCAGTATTGTATGTTGCACAGAATCGAAAGCTTTGCGTAGGTCAAGAAAAATTCCAACAGAAAAAAGCTTAGTTTCAAAATTGTTAATTATAGAGTTTTTAATATCTAACAGAGCAGATTCTGTTGATTTACCGGCCTGAAAGCCATACTGTTGGGGGCAGATAAGATGTTTAGGTTGTAAGAAATTGTTTAGTCGCCTATGGAGTACACGCTCAGCTAACTTCGAAAACAGTGGCAATACCGAAATAGGACGGTAATTATTTGGGTCATTTTTGTTGCCTCCTTTGAATAAAACGGTAACGCGCGCGACATTTAATTTGCTAGGGAATACACCAGAAAGTAGCATTCTGTTACAAATATGCGTAAGAGGGCCAGCAATAATATTTACAGCACATTTGATACGAAAAGCAGCAACTTCGTCATCTCCAGGTGAGCAGGTGTTCCTAAATGAATTAATGATAGAAATAACTTCATCCACTGAAGTAGGGGACAAAAATATAGATTCAGTACTGCAAGAGGGTAAGTATGAGTCGACAGTCCGGGTTGAATGACAACTAGCAGAAGGTCGGTATGCTCCGGCAGCTAAAAAGTGTTCATTCAGCATATTGGCAAGTGAAACTCCAGCATAATTCACCCCATTGACTTTCAGCTCAGAGGGAAGACAATTCTTCCTGTTCCCTATAATAACGTTAATACCTTGCCAAAGTAATTTAGGATTGTGTAAGATTGACGAAAACTTATTAATATAGAAAAAAGATTTAGCTTTCTTTAGATCTGAGTTTAATTTATTTCGAAACTTCTTAAACTTAACTAAATCATCCGGGCATCGCGTTTCCAAAAAACGAGAGAACATTTTGTTCTTTTCTTTAATTTGTTTCAAAAGTGCTCCTGTCATCCATTCTTTTCTAGCCTTTCTATGTTTTTTTATAGTTTGAGTTGGGAACGCGGCGTAATAGCATTCAAGCAGCTTCTGAATAAATATATCATAAGCACGGGACGAGTCATTTTCACCATATACATCTACCCAATTAATTGTAGACAACAAGTGACAAAATCTGGAGATGCTCTTTTCATCATTAACTCTACGAGCGTGAACGGGTTTATTCAATTTGATCGTATCAGGAAAAAGTGAAAAGGCAAGTGATCACTAATACCAGAAGAAAAAACACCGGATATGCAACTCTGAGGTGGGAAATTAGTGAAGCACAAATCAATTAATGTTTCAGAGTGCAAGGATATGCGAGTAGGCAATTCAATAGTATTGTCACAACCATTAGACAGCATTATTTCATTTAAATTAATCTTCAGAGCGTTATCCTCCAAAAAGTTAATATTGAAGTCACCTAGCACAATGATACGCCAGTTGTTTTGGTTTGCAAACTTCAGAAAACAATCAATGAAGCGAAAAAAATTGTCAGAATTTCCTTGAGGGGGGCGATACACAACCATAATAGCAACTCTATGAAAAGCAATGCAGACAGTTTCAAAATCAGTACAAACAAGTGAATAATCCGACAAGACCTCAAAGCACAAATAATTTTGCACATATAAAGATACACCACCACCACGCTTTCCATCTCGAAATACTGAAATGGGTTTGTAACCAGGAAACTCGCTGACATCTGCATTTGAGGTAAACCATGTTTCAGTGAAGGCAATAAGGTCAAAATTAAAGTTCAGTTTAGTTAATTCAGCTTCTACTAGTACAATTCTTAAATCCGCTTGCACGTAAAGATGGTTCGTGACCGACTGGTGCTCGTGGGCTCTGCAGCCTTGACAAGCAAGCGTGCGAGGCCAGAGGTATAGCACTCGCTCACAGAAACCGCAGAGCGTTTGTGGCAGAGCCCGTGAGCTCATTGGAGACCGAGGTCACAAACTACTCGAACCGCAGTAGCCGGTACAGCGAACGACCGCAGCATCACCTGCGGCAGTTACTTGACAATGAAAAGAGCAGGGATTTCAAAGCACCCCCAACCCCTCGACGTAGTGCAAGCCTTGGCGCAGCAACCGGTTCCAGAGGCAGTAAGGTGCTGTAGTGTCCAGGGGAAGCATTGCTGCCGTCATGGAAGCTGGCGCTCACCTTCATGTCGTCCCGCTGCTGGTCGTGCACCGCGCGGCACGCCTGGTAGGCGAGCACGCTCCTCCGGACGGCGGCCGGCCTCAGCGACGCGGCCGGCGGCCTCTCGAGGGCGTCGAACAGCAGCACGGACACGCGTCCCTGGAGCAGCGAGAACTGGCCCGACGGCTGCAGCGGGTGGCTGCGCTCCCAGTTGCCGCACACGTGCTCGAAAAGGTTGTCGCACGGGTCCACGTCGCGACTCAGGCTGGCCGCCAACTCGTCCGCGTAGCTGAAGCAGCGCGTCGGGTGGTCGCACCAGGGAAAGGCCGCCAGCGCCGCCTGTTCCGCCAGGTACTTGACGACCCCGTACACGACGCCCACCACTACCACCAGCAGGGGATTCAACGCACCCATGGCATTCTCGGGGGCCCTGAGGCAGAACTGGTGCTTTGCCCTCTTCGCTCGTGGGCAATGGCTTCTTCTTCACCTTAGTAAACATGGCACATACCCCCACAGGGGGATTGACCAAGGTACAGTAGAGAATGTCAATGGCTGCTGTGCCTTGTCGCTTCTCTTCGTCTGTACTGCTCGCGGAACAGGCGAAATGTTGTTACCCTCACACAATGGCACATGCCCACACAGGTGAATTGGCCAAGAATTGGGGGGCACAGAGAGTTTTTCAGATAAATCTTTTCATGGATGAAAATAAAATGAATGCTGAGTAAGGAAGAAGTAAACAAAAAGAAACAGCGAGATTAAACGGGAAATGCATAACGCACGCAGGAGATCGACACTGAGATTTATAGCCTATAGTGGTTAAATGACAATCATAATTGTAAAAATAATAATTATATTGAAGAAAAAAGTTACCAAGGTAGCCGATTCGATTCCATTAAGAAATTTTGGACGGCGTTAAAAACAGACTTGTGGCTGTACCTAAGAATGGTGTCTCTAAACGACAATATGCCTGGACTGCTCAAACTAAGGCCAAGGTGTTGTAATGGCTTCTCTAAAGCCGCCTTCTCATCATGGCGAAGCGGCGGCAAAACAACAAAAACTGTCGGTACGCTGCTTGCGATTCTGTGTGCATTGCGGTGTTATGTGTGTAGCGTGCAGCAGTGCGGGCGAAATGGCCGAAATGAGGCGGCATGTGACATTTTCTTCGCTACTGAATAGAACGCCATGGTAGGCCAACCAATAAATCAGAAGTATTTGGAAATGTAGGTAGCAGTCATAAATCAAGGGGATCCAGAACAAAATAATCACGACAGCAATTACGGCAGCGTTCACAGGCGGCACCGTTGGCAAAGCGAACAGGTAGGATAGACGGTGTCCTCAGTCCAGGACACCAATATACTGTTGCGATTATCACAGGGAAACGTAAACTAGCCATGCATTCACAAGTGGACGTAATTTTTTTGCTTAACTATATCTATATTAGCAACTGCAGCGGTGCCGTCATAGCAGCGTCAAGCAAATTTCACGTCGTTTGTCACACTACTGTGAGCTCCTTTAATATAACATAGACAGAGGTGGTGGTGGTAGTGGTTTATTTAAAATAACATAAAAGGAAGGTAAAAGATTTTTGCTAGCCCCGGCATCTGCCATCACGTGCGGCGGCATCTGAGCTGGGGCAGCGGAAAGAAGGATCGCAGGCAGGTGGGAGAAATGAAATAAAAGAGGTGAGGGGACAGAAGAAAGACATGGGGGGAGGTAAATAGTACACTACATAAAATAGATATACACTGCATAAAAACATTAAAAGTGAACACTATAAATGCAAAATAAATATACTATATACATTATTTACACAAACAGTCAAAAAGTCAGTTGTCTTCGCGGCGCGCGTGTGCTGATGACGGGAAACTCGGCAGTCATTGGTCACACGCGCGCCGCACTTTGCACACAACAGCTGGTGTGGGGCGCCCAGCTGTTAGAGCGTCCGAGGTAGACATAGACAGAGGTGGTAGCAGTTTGTGGGAGTTTCGGAGTGCCGTATCCTTCCCTGGCCGGCGAGGCGCGCCGTGGAGACGCAGGAAAGCGGACGCTTTCCTCCTTCCCCGCGTTCGAGTAGCCAGAAGGCCAGCTCGAGAGCACTGCGCCGCCTCCTTCCTCAAATCGGACGCCAGCGCGCACCGCCAGGCGCCGCCCTAGCGGTCGCTGATTGGCCGAAAGTGACAACGGGCAAATGCGCCGACATCAGCGGATACCGGCCGTGGCCGGAGGGAGACGACAGCGAGCCGTGAGATATATTAGTGTGGGCAGAGAAAAAAAGAAAGAAAAATAATGTTGCCCAACCCGCACCGCAGCGAGCCGTGACAGCGAGAGGACGTCAGGTATTTACCTCCCTTCTTCCCTCTTTGTTGTAGCCATCTTGCCCCGTCAGCCGCACGACCAAGCCAGACGACAAGGGTCGCAGATCTAACATCCAGCAGCCAGCGATTTTAGGAGAGCCCAATAAACGTCTGGGGGACCCCTGGCAATGCGTCCTGTTCCCTGTTGCGTTGTTATATCGCATTTCCGCTGCGCCGCCGTGAGAACGGCCGCGCTTGGTGTGCGATACCGGGAGCTCGGTGTTCACGGCCTAGACCTCAAAGGAGGCTCAGCGTCCTAGTAAGAACCCCCACAACTGTTATAGGGAAATCTTACATTATAGGAAAAAAATGCAGGTTTCCCGATCAGAAATGCTTTTGTCCGGAATTGTTGGGTATGCCAAAACCTAACTAGAAAAGTTTATCCTAGGAGGCTGCACTTTAGTCCAAATGGCCCGTCGACCAGCTCCGTCTGATTGGGCGCGCTGTATTCTGGAAGGGACGGGCAGGAAGCTCCTGGACTGCGGAGCCCTTCCGGGCGAAGAATCACCACTTACGTTGGAATAGTTTTTGAAGCTAAAGCTTCACTACGCTAACTCGTAACGATTTCGCAGTGCTTGCGGTTTTGCTTTTGAAGTGAGTCAGAGGTCAAACCCCGTACGGCGCAGTTCGGGTATCCACCGATATATGTGAGACAGTTACTGCGCCATTTCCTTTCCTCAAAACCGGTTCGGGTGTCCACCGATATAAGTGAGACAGTTACTGGCCATTTTCTTAATAATTGGTTTTTTGGGGAAAGGAGATGGCGCAGTATCTGTCTCTTATATCTTTGGACACCTGAACCGCGCCGTAAGGGAAAAGATAAAGGAGGGAGTGAAAGAAGAAAGGAAGAATAGGTGCCGTAGTGGAGGGCTCCGGAATAATTTCGACCACCTGGGGATCTTTAACGTGCACTGACATCGCACAGCACACGGGCGCTGGCCCGCCGCGGTGGCTCAGTGGTTAGGGCGCTCGACTACTGATCCGGAGTTCCCGGGTTCGAACCCGACCGCGGCGGCTGCGTTTTTATGGAGGAAAAACGCTAAGGCGCCCGTGTGCTGTGCGATGTCAGTGCACGTTAAAGGTCCCCTGGTGGTCGAAATTATTCCGGAGCCCTCCACTACGGGCGCCTCTTCCTTCCTTTATCTTTCACTCCCTCCTTTTTCCTTTCCCTTGCGGCGCGGTTCAGGTACCCAACGATATATGAGACAGATACTGCGCCATTTCCTTTCCCCCAAAAACCAATTATTATTAAAAATGGCTGTGGTTTAGCTCTGGTTCACCCTAGTTAACATGCACGATAATGCGGAATTAGGAATTACGACACTTCATGCCATTTAGACACGCAAAAGTACATGCGCATCCAGTTCAAACAGTTTATTTGCAAAATGCAAGCGAACGACTTGCTTCAACATTCAATAGAGAAGATCTCGTTTTAAGAGTGGCCACCTCGTTTAGGCCTAACGCTTCTTAATGTCGAGGAGGGTGAAGTAACACCTCAGGACGGCCCAGCAGTACTTGTTCAGGCCATCCAGCTGAAGGCGACCGTCTTCCCGCGGTCGGCACTCCACCCGCTCCCGCACCACTCCCGAGAGTCGCACGAACTCGTGCATGGACCGTAGGCGTGCATATGCTCCGCGGACCATCGCGGTTTAAGCGCGTAAGGTAGCTTCCTGGACTTGATAAGCCACATTGAACATCAGAGTGCTTTTGGACTTTCAACACTAGCTATTTTCCTAGACGTATCAAAGGCTTATGATAGCGTCCTCCAGAGCTCAATACTGAATAGTCTGCAGGTCATAGGCGTACAGGGCTATCTTCTGCGATTCATTCACTCATTTCTCAGTGATCGTAAATTTCGAGTGCGGTTAGGCAGTACAATGAGCTCCGAAAGGGCGGTATCGCGAGGGGTACCTCAGGGTAGTGTCCTGTCCCCAACGCTCTTTAATGTTGTCATGGCTGGTCTTTCCGCAAAAGTGCAAAAACATTGTAGGCATGTCCATATGTCGATATATGCAGACGACATTTGTCTTTGATTAACCGGATATCAACGCAAACGCTTAGCTCTATTAGCGCGACAGGCCGTGCTTTCAGTTAAAAGTTACCTTCAAGGTGTTGGGTTGACTCTCTCGGTGGAAAAATCTGGCTTCGTCCTGTTTCCAGGTAAGGGACGACGGTATGCGCGGCTGAGCATAGACCTTGACCAGTCTTGCCTTCGTCAGGTTAACCACATACGTTTTTTGGGCGTCACTATTGACTCACGTCTACAGTGGCGACGAGCTGTGGACTCGATTGTGGCTTCACTATCTTCGCGTCTCAATGTGCTTCGTAGAGTTGCTAGTGAGCAATGGGGAAACCATCCTGCTTCAATGATCAGGCTTCACGATGCCCTGGTGACAAGTCGCATAATGTACCAGCTCTCTTTAATTTCCCCCTCGGTATCGCAGCTGGAACGCCTTGAGGTTTTGCACAGAATGGGACTAAGGAGGGCTCTCGGCTTTCCGCAGGCTGCTCCAAACAATGCAGTACTGTATGAGTCTCAATCGAAACCTCTTCGGCTAGCCGCTTCACAAAGACTTTTGCTGCAAATTGGCCGCCTCAGAGAGACTGTTGCCGGGAGAGCGCTTCTACAGCGCCTTCGAAAGAGATCTGAGTCCCGGGCGTACTTCGCTTTAAATACTCTTCGTTCTCTGGGTCTCGACCTTCGAGATCGACCTAAGACGTTGAAGCCACCTTGGTCCTTTCCGAGCCTCGATTGTTCCTTGACAATTCCCCACGTTCGCGCTAAGCGGAATTCTCCTTTAGCGGCAATGCGTTCGCTCGTACTGGAACATCTTGAGACCGAATATGCCAGTCATCTTCAAATGTTTACAGACGGCTCTGTGGACAAGGTCAGAGGATATAGTGCAGCTGCTTTTTATATTCCGTCTTTGAAGTATGATTGGTCTGTTCGTTTTACTAAAGTTGTGTCCACCACAATGGCCGAAAGCGTTGCCATTGAGGCAGCTCTAAAGAAGCTACGGTGTTGTACGCCTCAACCTACTGTCATAATATCGGATTCAAAATCTGCCCTTCAAAGGTTAGAGTACAGGTTCCCCACTGATGCCTTGAGTCTTAGATCCCTACGTTTGGTGCAGAATCTACATAGCAAAGGCTTCTCTATACGTTTTCAATGGGTGCCCTCGCACATAGGTGTCTTAGGCAACGAGATAGCAAACAACCTCGCCCATACAGCTCTCTCCGGGATTCCAGTATATGGAGTCCCTCATGAAGTCAAGCAAATGTTCAGAGATGTGGTGTTGTGCCACTTCAGTTCATTGTGGAGCTCTCCTCATCAGCCATGTGTGACCAAGGGTCTCAAAAGGTACCAATCCACTTTGCTGCACCGCGTTCGCACGGATTCTGCTCGTACGCCGGCGTGGATGTATAAGAGTGGCCTAGCGTTGTCACCATTGTGTTCAACGTGTGGTGTGTGTGGTGACATAGAACATTACCTCTTGTGCTGTACTTTGTACAACGCGGAACGGGCTGTGTTATTCGGATCCCTCAAGAAGGCAGGAGTTCCTCACAGTTCTCTTCAGGACATTGTTTTCCCGCGCGGGAGCCAGTCGAGTAGAAGGGATGCTTCTAGCCTTCTACTTTACCTGCAGGACACGGATTTGGCCTCCCCATGGTGACCTCAGGAGTGTCTATTTGGGTTTTAGCGGACAGTGTTTCTGTGATTTCTATTTAAGTGTCACTACGGTGGAGCAATTGCCGGCAGCAACTGCAAGGCTAATCCCACCGGTAGTTTACAACCACTCAACTCAACTCAACTCATCGCGGCTGCCTTGATCTTGCTGACTGACGACATTCGGCGACGTGCTTCACCAGCATACTGTGCCGGGACATACGTTCCAGGGCGCAAGCACCGCGCCTAGAAAAGAGGCAAAATTACGAGCTGAACTTAAAAGCAGAAGGCCGCTGTAGAGTACAGAGTAGAAACGCCCTTATACTTTGTAAGTAAAACTTGAAGCCGCCTTGAGATACGTCCGTGTTCATCACAAAAAAGGCACCTAAAGGGACACTGCGGACCACTTGAAGTTGACCTGTATTGATAGATTACTGTTGCTTAATGACAAAACAATACAAAGACGACGCAGCAAGCTGTCACTGAAAATAGAGCTTTAGTGACCTAAAAATGGTCGTAAAAATGAAGGTGCCGCCACCAACAGCCGTTTTCGCAAGCAAAGTGCAGTGTGTTGACACAGACTTTGGGCTCGTACTGGGAAACACTGCCATTTCCTTTCAAATGGGGATGACCGAGTCCTCTTCGATGAACGCGTCACGAGTTTGAAGCGATAAGAGAGAAGGTTTTTTTTAATGCAATTTTCTCGACAATAAATTGTTTTTTTTTTCGTTTTGAACCAGCTAAAGAATCATTTTTTGCTGAGAACAAAAAGTATAGACAAAGTAGTCTACAGTGTCTCTTTAAGAGCAATGTCGCCCCGAACGATAGGTCTCCCAAACTCGCAACAGGAACGCAGCAATCAGCTGTACAATAATTCTGTTCCGCCGCTGCCTCAACTCGACTTGTTTACTCTGTTTTCCTGCCATCCGCGCCTCCGGAAGTTCCCTCCTGCTCAGCAACGTAGCATCCGTTGCCGTTGCTCACAGGGACCAAGCATTTTTATCGGCAGTGCCGGTAGTCCGCCCGGTAACCAGTCCCCACCGTCAGGTATGTTTTCATCTTTTCTTTCTTGCAGATAACGGTCTGCACAGCCAAAAAGGTGAAAGACTGGAGTAGATATGCGCCAGCTAGCTTTAGATAACTTTCCACATCGTCGCTCTTCGCCAACAGTTTCGGTTCCCGTTCCTGCGGGCTGTCGCGTTAAGTGTCGCTCTAAAAAAAGCTGAAATTTGGGCGGGTTGGTATACATTCATTGTAGAGAAGCAGCACAACAGCGACGGGACACAGGCAGCGCTTGTCTTGTCTATGTCCCGCCGCTGTTGCACCGTTCCCATACAGTGATCGCTCTAAGAACCATGAATACAATACCCCGCGTGGTAGATTTTTCGAAAAGTGTCGAAGAACAGACATTGCAATCATATGCAGTTCCTACAGATCCAAAGGCAAGACTGCAGTCTCAATTAAGCTGCACCGGACAATATTTCCAGGTGCGCGCTCAGATTCAACGGCGACAAAGAAAAAAAAAAGACCGTCCTGGCATATTTCTGACTGACATAAAGGTACTTTAGCGTTGCTAAATTATCTAACAATGCAAAAACAGCCAACAAGTGCAAAACACAATGGTCGTACGGCTTGATGTGCTACGTACCTGTCATCGCGTGCTCTGCTGACAAACGCCGACGCGCGAGTAAGAAGGTCCGAGTTCCGACGCGCGGTCTGCAACACAGTGTACCATTGCCTCTGCGCCAGCGCGTCGATCTCGACTGACGTACAAAGCCTGACGTTTAGAAGGGTGTAGTTTTCTTCGATGCCTTCAGACAAGCACCGAATGAAAGTGCTCAGCATAGCATCATGCGCACTTCTATATTCATCATAGGGGATGGCGCCACTCAGTCTGATGACATCTGCGAGGCACCGGATGTTTTTATCATTCGTGCTCTAGCGTGTAGTTGCATCCACCGAAAGCCATCCGAGGCTCTTGTTGAGTAAAAGTGATCCAGCTACAACCTTCCAAAACCACTTTTGGCAATCATCGATGATTGCATCCAACATAGGATGCAGTCGTTCCAGTGACGTTGTCGCTCTGAAGTATTCGTTCATCGCCGACGTCAGGGGACCGTCTAAATCACTAATCGCAATCTGTAGAAACAAGTACTGAACGTGATTCAATATGACCATCCGCTTCAAGGTCCCGCAGAGCTCTGGGTTGTGTATCTGCTCCGAAATGCCGCAACCTGCGTGAACACTCCGCACTCCAGCATGCTCTGATCTGGCCCGACAAAGTAGCATCTTGCATCAACAAATACTTTCTTCTCAGCGCCGCTTTCTTTCAGTATTTTACACAACTCTGGCAAAGTTTCATGATTACAAGGGGAAACGCTTACAGACACTTTCGTCAGACTCCTTCAGGACCACAGCCGCAAAGAACAGTTCCCACTCGCGGACTTGCCAGATAGGCGACACCAGGCTGACTTCCTCCAGCGTTTGGTCATTCATAAAAGCTGCTCTTTGAAGGGGTTTCTTTGCGGGACAAGCTTGAGGTAGCGGAGAACATTGTTCTGCGTAATAATCTCGGCTATACACTTGGCGCTCTCCTCAGCGATCATCAATGGTTGCATCTCCAACTTCCTCACTGTTATGTTCGCTGAAAGGCCTCCGAAGACCTGCCGCCAGTAATCATTAGGGCCGTCGAATCCTTCCACCAGTGTTTCAATGCTCAAAGCTGTCAGTGTGGTGGTGTGCTGCAAGTACTTGGCGAACCCTGGTCGGTTTGCCAAGGAAACTTCGTCCAACGTTGACTCGCTGATCTACAGCTCTTCCAGCGTGTTGTTTGCTCCAAGCCCTGCTAAGAACCGATCTGCTTCATTCTCTGTTATGTGTAAACGTGGAACCTTCAGCCCTCTCAGACAGTCTGTCGCACAAAGAAGGGTTACAAGTGCGACAGACAGCTCTCCTGGAGCAACGACGCTGCATTCGCACTCGAGACGTTCCAGGCGGAAAAGTGTCGAGATGGCAGCACAAAGCTTTGCGTGCTCAGAAACTTCCCTAAACTCAATCCTGAGCTCCTTGATAGACGTATTTCCGTGCAGACCATCGCAGAAATGGTCGTCTAAGGAGTTCATATTGTTGCGGGAATAGTAATAAACTTTCGAAGAATTCTGGCTTACACTGCCTATGCACCGGTGGGTCTTGAGAAGCCAGCTGAGCGAAACCACGGCCCTTTCCTGTATCCAGACCTCGCCTGCTCTGTGACCGGCTGGGCGTGGAGAGCTGAAATTGAAGCCCCGCAAGGACAAGTGGCCACGACCTCCTGAGGCTTCTCGAAGTTCGCAACAAATGTGGAAAAGCAAGTCGTTCCATATGGGCACGTTTTCGACAACGTGACATTATTGGCCTGCCTCTGCCGTGCAGGGCAACTTGCGGTGGTAAGAAAAGGCCCTGAGCCAGGTCATTGCTTTGTGTAGAGAAGCAAAGGGTCTCCTAGGTAACTCCGGACGCCCTCCTACTCTATCTTCACACCCATCGTGTGCATGAAACCCAGGGTACCCTGCACATAAAGTATGTATGTTGCAAGCCACAAGGCCCAAGTATACATTTCGATATCTCTACAGCACATACACAAGACAACTGACCTCTGTCAATCGGGTACAGAGATCACGCTGCTGAATGGGCTGGCTGAAACAAAAGAAGACCCTTCAGGCTTATAATTCATCCTCAACATTCGAAATTCACAAAACACTACAAGTTTTGGCGTTCGATTGGTGTCAATTGCGCAAAGCAGCTTTTGTGGACAATGATGCTACGTTTTCGGTTTGAACCATACGCCTTTCATTCCCTCGAAAGATGCCCTCCAGCCTCGCTGACTAGGCTTTGCCGCTTGATTACAAAACACATCCACAACCGCTGCAAAACAATCGACATTCACATCGCAAGCAATTCTGCTTAAGTGAGTTGCCTGCTCCATGTCGCGAGGCACTTACCTTTTACAACGAGAACTGCTAAAGCCTTATGTTGAATTTCGGGAAGGCCTCATCTCTACTATAGTGGGCCCACTGACACTGTAAGCAACTGTACCTGTACAGAGGGAAATCTCAGACCGAAAGCTGTTGCAGCTTTGGTTAAGCCATGCATTCTGCCGTGGAATCTACAGCGTTTTTCCTCCATAGAAACGCAGCCGCCGAGGTCGGCTGCGTTTTTATGGAGGAAAAACGCTAAGGCGCCCGTGTGCTGTGCGATGTCAGTGCACGTTAAAGATCCCCAGGTGGTCGAAATTATTCCGGAGCCCTCCACTACGGCACCTATTCTTCCTTTCTTCTTTCACTCCCTCCTTTATCTCTTCCCTTACGGCGCGGTTCAGGTGTCCAACGATATATGAGACAGATACTGCGCCATTTCCTTTCCCCAAAAACCAATTATTATTATTATTATTATTATTATTATTATTATTATTATTATTATTATTATTATTATTATTATTATTATTATGTTCCTGTATATACTGCCGGAACACTAGGAGGCGCTGCAGTCGCGCGCCATCTGTTGGGGCCCAGTGGCGTAGATTGCGGAGGAGGAGGAGAGAGACTAAAAATATTTTGAGTAGGGTGCCTCGATAACCAGCTGGAGGGGGCATCCAGGCACCCTAATTTTGAGCAACCATGGTTGCTCAAAATGAAATTGTGTGCGGTAAATCTGTAGAAACAAGTGAACACCTCATTCTCAAATGTAATGGCATTCATCCGAATGTCGATGAAGGCACAGTCACTCTCCGCGAGGCTCTACGTTTTATTGATAACAATGGTCATGTAAATAAATGGTGGAAGTTAGCAAAAAGGGATTAGAAGATTGGTGGCTCGAAAGCATAGAGGTGACATAAGGCTAGAAGCGTAGGACAATGTATTAAAGAAAATTGTGAATTTTGAGACCAATTTACAACACAGTTAAACAAAAATAAAGAAGAAAAACCGAGCATGGTGGCAACTGCCACCACCCCGTTTCAAAGGAGACGCTCGTATCTTCCACCTGAAAGTAAAAACAAACAAAAAAGATGACACCAGCAGCTGGAGTCGCGTGGTGCACATGATCGTATACTACGAAAAATGTCTCCCTACAGTAACACAATCGGCTGTTCAACCTAACATAAATTGAGAGACGCCCTACTGTCGTACAATATCGAAGTAGGGTATACCTTCAAATGTTGCGCTTTTTAGATATAGCGTGTCACCAAGTTTGCGGCTGGAGGGACTTCGCGTATTCCTCGTTAACATCGCTGGACGTGGCGTTTGATTGAATACGTTTTCTGTTTTCGCAGCGAGTGCAAGTGCGTAGTGTGCTTCCGGCAATGCGGTCAAGAGTACGCGACTGTGCGCCTGTTTCATCACGCAGCAAATGCGTAAACAACGCAAGCATACAAGCCTTGGTGGGCCGCATTCGTCTTATATGATCATTCTACAGGTAGAGCGGGAACTCCATTTGTACCGACACACAGGCCGATACTGCTTTCTTGAACATTTCTGACCGATTTTCGAGTATTAATTAGGATATTGCGTCCACCACGGTGATGCGCTTCTTGCAGCGATATGCATCTCGCAACGTGCTGGCAACACACCGCTCACTTTAGGCGTTGCTAGGCTACCTGCTTCGCGGCGAAGCCGCACCGGACGGTGATTATTAGCCATTGCCTTTAAAAAGATGTCTAATCCTGTTACCAGTACACCATAAACAGAATAATCTCATTAATAATCACAGAGGATCACTGCGATTCATGCGACGACGTATGCGTGAGCATTAGAGTCCACCTGGCGTTTGCGCCTCCTGTTCCAGCTGCTAGACGACGCTGCCTATCGTCTTCATTCTGTGTGTGCTGCGTGTGGTAAATCTGCAGAAACAATAGAACACCTCATTCTAAAATGTGATGGTATATCCATCCCGATGTCGATGCAGGCGCAGTCACCCTTCCTGAGGCCTTAGCGCTTAGAGATAACAATAGTCATGTAAATAAATCTGCGGTGGAAATTAGCAAAAAGCGCTTGGAGGATTGGTGGCTCAAAAGCAGAGAGGTGACATAAGTTTTAAAGTGTAGGAAGACGTATTTAAAGAAAATGGCGAATTTTATTAACAACTTACAGCAGAGTTAAACAAAAATAAAGGAAAAAACTGAGCATGGCGGCAACTACCACTGCCCCGTTTCAAAGGGGACGCTCCTACCTACCTTGCACCGAATGGCAGGATCCCCAAGCTGCTGCTCCCTTCTAAGTCGCTGAAGCTCAGCCTGCCATGCTCGGCGGGCTTCTGATACGCTGACCGAAAGGGCAGATCCGATCCATGATCCCCCCCCCCCTGTCGATGTCGGCCCTCGTTCATCGGACACAAGTCCAAGTGCTTAAGACACACGAGAACTCTCAGTATAGTGTGACGGAGAAATGAAGGCACTGACGGAGCGAGCGCTCCATGTCTCTGATTGGTCGCCGCGTCTCTTTCTCTCCCCGTGATTCCTCCCGCTGAATTCTGGTTGGCCACTCTCCTCTTCACTCTGCCACACCCTCCTCCCTACATTTCACTCCGCTGTCTCAGCCTGACACTACCGGACAAATGCAAAGCATTAAAAAAATTAAGGAACATTTGACTTCCGCAAAGCTTTCGGCAGCGAAGCGAGCGAAACACCAGGCGAGGGTCGCTGTTAAGCTTTAGTCAGATCGGCATCAACGCACGACAGCGATGTGGCATGGAAATTAAGCGAGTGCAAGGAAGGCCACCTTCAAGTACACCTCATATCACACGTTTCCACAGCGCTGCCAGCAGGTGCCTGAAGGCCTCGCAGCCGAACCGACTGTACCCGCAAAAGTTACCGCGAGAGCGCCGCTAGCAGTGCCATTACAAGCGCTCGGCGCGCCGTTCGATATATATACACTGTTCCACTGAACGCGAGTTTGACGGACGCGAACAATGTTGCTATACCTCTGCATGGGATATTCAAGGAGATTTCCTGACCGTTCAATACAATCATTCGATATATCTATAGGCTCGACATATTCCGACTCCACCTATTGCGAAATTTTTACGGCGCAGGGAGAAGAAAATATTTCATTCCACACTTTTTGGCAATGTATTTCTTCAAATGCAACACTGTGGTTACGTTTCAAAACAATGCGGGTATAGTTGGGTGCCACCAAACTTTGTTCAGAGGTTGTTATTCCAAATGTTATTTTAACGTTCATATCACAACAAAACAAAAGAGCATTACAAGCACATTTTAATCTCAGAACTCTTCCCACTGCTCTTACGGTAAAAGTGTCAACTAGCGGTACTATGCAAAAAAAAAAAAAACTCTTAACTGTACCTTCCGTAGATTGTATGCACGGCCCCGTTATTTTTTTTTTAAGCTACCATGATGGGTTAGTGGTTATGGTTCTCGGCTGCTGACCCGAAAGATGCGGGTTCGATCCCGGCCGTGGCGGTCGCATTTCGATGGAGGATAAGTTCTAGAGCTAGGCCCGTGTACTGTGCGATATCAATGCACGTTAAAAAAACCCAGATGGTCGAAATTATCCGGAGCCCTCCACTACGGCGTCCCCCATAGCCTTGAATGTTAAACTACGCAAGCAAGGTTATTTCAGCCATAATCTAACTTTTATGAAACGTTTGGAAAAAGTGACATTCAGGACAATGTATTATATATGATCAAAACAAAAAAAAATTAAGTTGTTTTAACAATTCGGTGCTACTTGGGGATTTGTGAACAGTTTGGCAGGAAAGGGGCCTACCTAGTTTTAAGAGGATGCCCACATTGAACGTTGTTGACGCTACACGTTAGCTGCCAAACGTTCACAAATCAAGCGCTGAAAGGCATGGCTGCAATCGAAACCGAGACTACCTTTCAATCATGCCTCTCAGATCTCAGAAGTGACACGTTGATGCTAGAATCTGCATTCATACATATTAAAATATGAACAGCGAGGCCCTTGCAAACTTGTTTAACATAAAAGTCTAATACATTGGCTTTGATGCAGGCGGCATCGAGCCAAGCCATATCTTAGTGCACAGGAGTAATGGCGCTGCTTATGTCGGATTAGTTGAACAAGTTTAGCAACGACGGCCCAGCATCTTGTGGATTGCATTTTATCATCTGAAAAACCGACAGAAGCACAATCTAGAATCTGCAGCAGACATGGTGGCCGGAGTTCCGAGCCTGAACGTCAAGCAGCTAGACTGCAAGCAGGGCGCCGTCCGTGTCGTGCGCTTCAACGCCGACGGCAACTACTGCCTCAGCGGCGGCAGTGACCGCACCGTCAAACTCTGGAACCCGTTCCGCGGTGCTCTTCTTCAGACGTACTTGGGACACGCCGGCGACGTCCTCGACATCCGGGCTTCCTGCGACAATGCCAGCATCGCCTCGGTCAGCTCCGACAAGTCAGTCGTGCTCTGGGACGTGACCACGGCAAAGAGCACCCGCAAGTGGCGTGGACACGCGGGTGCCGTGCAGGCGGTTTGCTTCAACGAGGACTCCTCGGTCGTCATATCGGGCTCCATCGACTGCAGCGTGTGCTGCTGGGACACCCGGAGTCGAGCTCGCGACCCCCTGCAAGCGCTCAAGGAGGCCCGCGACGCCGTGACAAGCGTGCTCGCCACTGACCACGAGGTCGTAAGCTCGTCGCTGGACGGCTCGGTGCGTCGCTACGACCTGCGCATGGGCAAGATGTACAGAGACGCTTTGGGGTGCTCCGCTACGCGCGTCCAGATGACGCGGGACGGCCTTTGCATGCTCGTGAGCTGCCTGGGAGGAGTCTTGAGACTTCTGGACAAGGCAAGCGGACAGTCGCTGCAGCAGTTCAGCGGTCACACGAACGCGCAGTTCTACCTCGACTGCTGCCTCAGTCAGGACGACTCGCACGTCTACTCCGGCTCGGAGGATGGTCACGTGTGCTGCTGGAACCTGGTGGAAGGGTCGCTGGTCGACCGGCTCCGGCATCCGACCGAGGCTCCAGTGTCGTCGCTCTCCCAGCATCCGTCGAAAGCGGTGTTACTGACGGCTACGCGAGGACTGGTGTATTTGTGGGGAGAGCCTGAAAGCGTCTCCAAGGACTCCTGATGCTGGGGTCACAAGTCTAAACGCCACACTTTCGTCCGTTTGACCAGACGCGAACGAGCGTTCTGGTTGCGCGGTTTGCTCTTCACTTGAGGGTCAGTGCGATGGCAATCGTAGTTTTACCAATGGGAAACTTGCGCCAAAAAAAAAAAAGCAAAACTGCTGCAGTTTGCCATGTGTGAGCTGTGACAATGCGCATACACTAATCAGACGTGAGATGTGGCACTTTTAGTGCGAGGCCTTGCATGTTTTTTTTTTTTTTTGGAGCTGGCAGTACGTTTAGTAGTGTCAGGTAAAACGATAATAAGAACTCTGGCAATGCTTGTGCTACTCGTGCGTTTTGGGCACGCCCCCTGGTGTGTATGTGCCACCATTGTGCTGAATCTCCTAGAGCTCTTGTCCAAATTATCATGCTCCACGCATTGGTGAGCATATGTCACAATGTGTGCCAACCATGTGGAGTGCAAGTTTGGCACATTAACTGAAGCTTAGGTAACTTCAGCCTGCAATGTAGAAAGTGTTGTAAATAGTGTCTGGAACGAGTTGTGTAGCTTGGGAAATGCAATTGGCCCTGTGTGGCTAGTGTTGAAAAATGATGGCGGTGTGTATGTGTGCGTTCACACTGCAAAGCTGCATGTGGGCTACCGGGAAGAGTGTAATGAAGGGCTTCAGATTAATTTAGACTGCCACTGTGTACTGACATCACACTCCACATTGGTGTTTTCACATGCTTTCACCTTTTATCTTAATGCAGCCATGATTCAAAACCACAACCTTGTATCATCAGCAGAACACCTTAGCCAGTGTTCCATGGTGGTAGGTCGATATTGGGAAGTAGGCACTTGAGAGCACAAATTCTGCATGCTGTTGACCTTTCTGCTCTGGCATGAACTAGCAAAGAAGTGAGCTTGATATTATGTTGTTCCGTCCGTGCAGTGTTTGAAGAAGTAGGAGGAATAAAAAATCTGTTTACTTAGCATGGCATAGAACACAAGTCAGCAAACACTCGTTCACTCTTGCAGTAGATACATACTCGTAAAACAGCTTTCACAACCTCACAAACAGTATTTCAAAAAAAGGGTAAACAGCACTTGCATGTAAACATGACAAAATGAGTAGTTTAGTAACATGGTCCACAGAGCTTTTCCTAACAGCTCTGAGGCAAGAGAACACATAGCCAGCAATAAGGACATGAATAGTTGCTTTCAAATGTCATTTTTGTGAACTCGTTGACCTCATGCACTTCCTGAGCATATTAAACAAACAGCTATTAAAGAGAGAATGAAAGGAAAACTCCACAACTGCTTCGACAATGGACTCTCGTACAGCATTCAGGTAGCCTTATGGCTAAGATAGCGAATTTTAGCAAATGCGCAGTTTCCTACAGCAATATCAATAGTTACTAGCAGTTAGTAAACACAAGCACATAGTACTTCCACAGGACATGTCGGAACATTAACCGCATTACAGTTGAACGCACTGTGAAGCCACGAGTATGTCAATCTTCCGCATATTCACGAGCGTGCCTGGCTCATCAGCTTTTAAAAAAAATGTAGGCATGAAGTAAGCCTCTTTGCTACAAAGTCAGTTTAACCTTATTACATAAACAGTGAGAAAAAAATGCAGCTTGGGAGCAGGTATAAAGCTGTTCTTTCAGTGCAGTATCATAGCAAGGCCCACAAATGTCAAGTAAAATAACAAAATAAACAGTATAACATACGGCACTATCTTCAAGAACGTAAGGCCATCTATCCCCCAAGTTGTGGACAAGTTAAACTAGCTTCCACTTCCATTGCATCCCCATTACTGGTTACTATAATAGAAAGCGAAAAACGTTATCTGCACATGACAATGCACTTTCATCGCTGGGTGGATTTCTATAAAAACTTATAGTAAACTCTAAATATAAACATGCCAAGAGCATGAAATCAAAGCAGTGAAACCCAAAAGAGTTTAGGCTTGCAGACTCAACAAAGCACAAAAGAACATAGCTAGCAGGCATCTTTAGTACCCTGCCAAGTTGGCAAACAAGCGGCCAATGATATAGCATGAACTTTTCTATTCATGCTGTACATTCATTACAGTGTAGACAAAATTTGCAACTAGAAAAGGCAATGTACCCTGCAATCAAACTAAAACACTGACTTATGTTGGTACTCTTCCATTGGTACCAGAACGCTGGGCGGGTGAGGCTGGAAACCCAACCTGCTTCATTCAGTTTTGTTTCAGACTGGCCAGTCATGCAACCATCACAAGAAACTGGCTGGATGTGCTACCAAAGCTGAGACCTATTTTGTTTAAAGATGTCTTCATGGTAGAGCTGTCTAGTAACCACAGGATTCAGCTTTTGACAAAGCAGACGCACACCAGCACAAAAATGAAGTGTCCTCCATTCGCTGCCACTAGACCAGCATTGGCAAACGCAAAGTGCCAGTGAAATGCAAAATGTAATGCAACTACACAGAACACGTTTTGTTTACTGCACATTCTGTGCACCATAAAGTATTGTCGTAAGTGGAAACACCAGAACTCCTCTTAAATGCAACTAGCCAGTAGGCAAGCATATACATGTAACATGATTTGTCCACTGGCACATCTGAATACAAGGCTCCAAGTAAAAATCTGTAACAAGCAATCAAACAGAAAATTCTTAGCACCCTATCGGAGCTTGCAGGGTTCTGAAGGGTAATCGTATCAAATATTATGCCACATTGGCTCAGCAGTACGAAGGCTCTCGGCATTCAGAATGTCTCTCTGACCCTCTGTTTCCAGGTCTTTGCAGCTTTCTCGATCGCAATGCCCTCGTGAGTGAGCAGCCACTGTTTCACTTTGTCTCGCTTCCCGGCACAGTAGTGTCCCAAGGAGCCATCCTGGTGAACAACGCGGTGACACGGGACCAAGATTTGGAGCGGGTTGTGCCGCATTGCGGAGCCGACAGCTTGAGAAGCCTGGGGGTTGTCACAAAGCTTGGCCAGTCCCCCATAGCTCACCACTGTCCCAGCTGCGACCTCCTCGGACAGCCTCCGCCACACCAAAGCTGTGAAGGAACCTGGTGCAGCAACGAAATTGAAGCACATGATCCCAATCACATCACATCACAGAGCAAAAACTAAGGAAGCTAAAATTAGAAATGCAGGTAAGGTAAATTACACAGGCTGCATTCAGCTTGAACCTGAAGTTGGCCTGAAGTGTACAGGGTCGATGGATGCACTGGCGCTTGAAAGAGCGCGGCCACACGCTCCCTTGTTCACACTAAGAGTGGACAACCCTGTACTTGGATTGCTCCATGAAAGGGTTTGCAACAGACATCTGTGGAACGATGCACAAATGTATTTTTAATGCGTGAGCATTAAGAGGACCATGACAGAAAAAACTGTCCAGCATAAGCGTTTGGTGTCCGCGTCTGTGTGAAGCCTCCACCTGGCAACCATGGCCAGCCGACAGGTGATGTTTAGGAGGATGTCCCCTCTCCACCTGCCATACCGTTCCCCCCTCCTCCATTTGTAAGACACTGGACTAAGAATGGTTCAGAAAAAATGACTAAGAAGAAAATGACTGACCACAGGAGACCTGCGTGCAAGACAGACAGTCTCCTGAAGAACTCTGTGCAAAAATGAGGCTTTTGGGAGCTCTTTTTTATCCTACCTTTATTTTTTAGTCGCCAACATTGTGAGCTTCTTCCCGCTTGTTTTCACTGTGCTCTTGTTGGCATGCTGATTACTGCAAACTGGAAAGAGCTTTATTCTCTGTATTTTTACTTGTGTTGAGAAGCACATGTGATGTACTTTGCCTTTATGCCCACATGCCAGACAAAGTGAGGACCCATGGCCTTGTCAAGCTGTCAAACGGCAGCTTTTACTCTGTCCCCCTCCCCCCACCGCCATCATTTATACCATGATGGCTAATAAATTAAATTGAATTCCTTCTCTGCATTGTTCAGGAAGAGCAGCGTGGGTCTCAAGCCCCACCAGTGGGTATGTTTGAAACAGCCACCTGCTGGTGCTGTGGCGCATCTCTTACTCGTTGCACTACTACACTGATGACTCACCACGATTTATCAATGAGTGGCAGATGGGAGATGACACCATTAGCATAGGATCAGAATTAGAATAGATTGGCGAGTGAAAGAAGCCTCCGCATCAATCCATCAATTGATTGCCCCTCAATTTTTCCTTTTCTTCCGCACTTTGGCCAGGACTCGAACCATTTAACTCATGTTCAGCAGTAAAACTCTGTTGCTAATGAGCAGCCAAGGCAGGTAGGAATTCATATGAAAGAAAACTTCAATAGAGCAGCCCTGAGTTTCACCAAAAGGAAGATAAAAAATGACAAATTGTGCACAAGTCGAAGGGTAGGAACAGTTAGTTGGCTCTCTTTTGTGTACCAATATTCAATTGTTTCGTTAATACTCACCACCACCACCTGTTTACTTGTGACAGTTAACTACCTCTAGCAAATAAAACAAGAAAGCCACTCCTCAACACCTTAACGTTCACCATTTCCAAAACCAATTTTAGGTGAAATGAGCACTGCAACCTTTATTTTATTTCGAGTGATACCAGCGCAAAAAAGGACAGAGACAGAGAAGAATATGACAAGACAAGCTGTGTACTTTCTTGTGCTGATATCACTCAAAATGAACACTTCTGTACAACTAGCCCAACTTTCCGATCTTTTGCAATGCCTTTCTATCTTTCGGCAATAAATTGGTACCAGCATCAGATATTTGAAAGCAAAGAATTTTAGGAGAGACTTTCTCAGTCAAGCCTTTATGTCCAATGTTTGTGTCCAATCTTGGGCATAATAAAAAGCTCATGACAAAGCCGAATACAGCAACAAAGCTAGGTGCAGCAAATCAGCCTTACGGTCTTCACTGGCCAAATATGACAGTAAAAGGAACGCCCTCGATGCTGCAAGCAACAGACCTCGAGGAAAAACAGTTGCTCCACATATAGCAGGCAGCAGCCGTGGTTCTTGGCAGGGGTGCTTGAAGTAGGCGTCGAGCCACGACACGCAGCTCAGCACTGGTCGGTATGTGTAGCCATTGTCTTCAAACTCCTGACTCAGTAGCTTCACTTCAACACTGAAATAAAAAAAAAAATTAACGAAACACAGTCAAGGGCCCCAGTTTTCCATGGTTCCAAGAAAAATAGCGGAATTAAGCATTTTTCATGGAATCGTATTGCATGATAGTATAATGGAAAAATGACTGTTTTATCGTGTTTTCACGAATATAACATGAGGAGGGAGTTTAAGGGCTCAGGAGAATTTGAGAAGAAATATTACTACAATTTAATGCAATCTCAAACTGTTTAAGCCAGCCATAGCTGAGAACCCCACAAACAAAAACACAAACAGCACACTAAAATACGGAAGCAGCAAATGCGTCGATGTTTAATAAGAGGCAATACTTCAGATGAGAGTGCCACAATCGAGCGAAGCCACGCCTCTGATACCTTAGTGCACGCAGCCTCCCATGCAGCAGCAGCCTCCACCTTGCCACCGCTACTCAGTATTTGGAGCTGTCCAGTCCTGCGCCCGTTTGCTCTTTTTTGCTTTCCCTACTCCACTGAACTCTTTGAGTGCCTTTTCTTTCTCAATGACCAGCACTGCCTTCTTTCCATATCCGTAGCCACCTTATTTCACGCCGCGTGCTCTGCCCCAAGGTAGTTGAAAAGTTGGCTTCTCCTACGGCTCTCAAGCTTAGTGGTGAAGGTCACTTTCGCTAGCTTGAAATGCTCGGGGAAGAAAAGAAAAATGGAATTCACACTAGTATATCGAATATATCGCGAGCTGCATTCTGAAGCATTATTTGATGTCTCCTGTGGAATTCCGCAGTTTATTTGTTCTCAATTCGAGGAATTTGAAATTTTCTGCCTTGGCAAGTAAGGGGCCCTCGTCATATGGTTTGCATCAAGCAATCTAGTTAGGAGTGCTGTGGACTTTGTTCAGTGACGACAGACAAAGCGCAGCACATGTAACCTAAGTACAAAGCTGTTAAACGATGAGATTCCACATCTTTTCAGCCTGAATGCGCAAATAGATGAGAACAGATGAAGGGTGATAATTTGGGCCTGTTGGTTCATCACAGAAAAGGAAAATATGCAGCACAAAAAATGCATGGACGACAGAAGAAAGGCAAACAAAGTGCTGTGTTTGTCTTTCTTCTGTCGTTCATGCGTTTTTTGCACTCCATATTTTCCTTTTCAGATGGCAACAATAGGTGACTCACCTTAGCGACAGGCACAATGTGAAAACACTGTCGCCATAATCTGTGACTGCTCTACAATATCGCAATTTCATGTGGTCGCAGCTGGGTCTGAGATCATAATGCACTTGCACGGCCTTTACTGTGTCACATGATGTTGTAACGCCAGTCCTTCTGCTGTTACATTTCCTAACAATGCCACAAGCACCATCATGATACAGCTCCCAATCCAACCACTTGCTGACTGAGTGTTCACAAACCGCAGTCTGTGTTATGACAGGGGCTTTGTTTGTACAGCAGAAGAAAGCAGCTTTGAACATGCGAGAGCACAGAGGAAGACAACGGAGACAAGAAGTGCAGTAGTTCCGCCAGTCAAAAAAAAAAAAAACAGTTGCAAATACAGTGCTAGCAGTGTCTCTGCACTCTTCTTTAAATCCACATAGTGCTGCATTGTTCTTACTGATGCGCCTTTTGGAGTGGTGACGAAATGTTACCAGTCAACAAGCACAAATGCAGAACCTGCAGCACTAGCATACCATGTGTGCCGTCACTTTTTCAAGCCTGTTAAACCAACCAGCTGACACCTTTTCACTACTGCTGCAGGACACTACTCTAGGGATGTCAGGTCTTAATATGTACTATCATGAGCAATAGGAGCAGGAACAAGGGAGCATGTGCCCGATAGCCTCGAACCCTACTTGTAGCGCGGCCGCTGTCAGAAACAAAGTGGAAAGGGAGGTGTGTTATTGCATTTCTCTGAAGCCGGGAACTCAGCACAACCCTTTCCACGATGTTGCCAACAGCAGCCACCGTGCATCGCCACAAAGAGGGCTCGAGGCTATCTGCCACGTGCTCCTGTGTTCCTGCTCATATTGCTCATGATAGCACATGTCAGCAGCAGAGACACCTGTAATAAGACTGCACCTTAATCAACGAGTCTTTACTTCCACCTATCTCACACATGTGCACATGTCGAAGCCCTGTTAGAAATAGCCTGCACACTACCTCAACAATATTGGTTGCCCATGTAGTGCCGAACTTCGAGGCCGATGTTACAATACAAGCTACACTTGCTTAATTCCCCCATGCCTTTTTGACATGCAACACACTTCATGACGGCATTACGCCTCTGCAGCAGCGGTACAATCGCGACTGGAAATGCAGCGGCCTGTAATGTTGGCCACAGGGTGTGATAACCGACATGTGCATGCTCCCCAGGGTCATTATGTGGCAAGCAGAGGTTACCTCAGGTCCGGGGAAAAAGTCGCGTCGTCGATGTCGTCTACCTGGTGCAGGCTGTGAAGGCCGTGCGGGCAGCTCTTGACGGCCAGGCGGCCGATGGGGCTGCTCAGCACGTAGTCGTTGGTCGGCCCGTAGGGACACGACCGCTTTCGCTTCATTGCGCCCTGAGTAAGGCTACTCCTCGCACGGAAAAGGCAAAGAAGACAGAGTTAATGCAACAGCGACTATACCCGAAAACAACGCGGCGGATTAAATTCGCACACAAGGTACGCAACAATACTTCCGCACTTTCCAAACAAAAATGAACAAACACACTAACCAACAAACAAAACAAACAAATCCGTAGCACTCTGCAAAGCTTTTACCGCTTTTACTTTTAAAGAGCTACATAAGGAATGAAAAGTTTTCCAAGCATTGCAAGGCCAACTCAAAGGTTGACAGCAGCAGAAAACATGCTCGATTTTGGCAAGTCGGCTAATAAGTAAGTATCTTGCAGAGAAAATAGAAACCTTTCCGAGCACTGTGTTTACATGTCACTCGTTCGAAGCCGCAAGAATGTTTGGACACTCTCTCGAGTTGACAGCGCACACACACACAAAGCATCTCCCCCAAGCAATAAATACAAACAAATTCGCTAAATAGCACCCAACTAGAAGCAATACGTAAAAGGAGCAAGTATTTCGAAGGCCTGTATGAGACAATAAAACGTGGTTTCAATGTAACCGAAAGAAAGTATCAGCTAAACCAATACCAACCTGGTAACTTAAGCCAAAACTTCGTTAGTGCACTGCACAGATACCAACGGCTGAAAACATGAGCTAAAGAGATTTTCCAGCCTTCGTGCAACGCTTTTGCGTTTTGCCAACTTAAATAGCCAAATACTGGTCAAATCACAGTTCTTGTACACCTACATGCAGCACTACCAACCTACCTAAACAAGGCGCCGCCACCGAACCGCCACCGCCGCTTCGACCGCGCTCAGCTATGCCTCCTCTAGAAAGATGCCTGCGGCGTCGCACGCGCACCCATTGTAGCCGCCGTACCCTAAGTTGCGGACGGTTGTTAAGGGATGGCGCTAGCTACTTCCATACCTGCGCCAATGCGGGAGGTGGTGAGGTGAGGTGAGGTGAGGTGCCGCGGTCAGGGTGGTGAGGTGCCGCGCCGGTAGCAGCCAGTAGCGGGCATCGGCGGCGCTGCACTAGCTGCTCGACAAGCACGGCGCGACCCGTCTATTCAATTGTATTTGAGCGAAGTCGTCGTGTTCTGGCCACTTGCAATGAAATTTTAGTTTTTTGCACGTATCGCTTTTGTTTTCGTTTGCTTAAACCTCCATGGCTTAAACAGTCGAAAACGCGCGGAAGGCGTCGTCTGGCTATAGTGCCTAGAAATATACTGGCTAGTGTGGCAAGCGCGCGCTAGGCGAAGGTCCCGATGTTGATGATTTCCGGCGGCGCCCGCTTGGTGCGCTGTTGTGCGGGTGGGTACCACCTATTTGGTTGAATTCGCGCCGTGATACGCGCGCTCGGAAGAGCACGAGGCAAACTATTTTTTTTTTGTATTTAGAGCGCTCTTTTAAAAAAATATATTTCGTAATGTAACTACGCGTAATATACGCGAGCTCGTTCACAGTGCGCACATTTTGCAGTACCAAATATAGATCAATTTGTTGAAATATTCTAGCAGTTTGCTTTCGCCCGCAAAAAACACGACACTAACCATGCAACCGTTTTTTTTTATTTACTAAGCTCTCGAGAGCGAAATTATTTCAGAAAGACTTAAGCCCCTTACCACATAGCCTTCATTTGACCATATTGAAGTGAAAATAAAGAATGACAATAAGGTTAAGCAATAAACTGCACATTAGCTGAAGGAACGTGCGATATGTTCATTGCACTGGAAATTAAAACGTTGAAATCGAGAACATTATGGCAGTTAAATTTAAAGCGCCACCCTCGATTAATTTAAAATACACGCTGATATTTGGAAATGACTTTAAAGGGCTGATTTTGTTGAATGCGAATAATGAACTTAATAAACTTCCCCAATCAGAGCATTTAAGAAATGCACAAAACTTGCATTGCTTTAAGAAGCTACTACAGTGACATACGTTAAGGTAACAATATTTCCGTTAAAAATCTTGGAACAGCTGTGCTTCACAATGCAGAACATTAAAAGCAAGCATTTTCTTATTTCTTTCTCATGAAGAGCCTAACCCAGAATATTACGACCACGATTTATAATAACTCCACCGATCTCAACAGCTTCCTTATAATTCAACTAGCCCACTTACCGGATAGCGAGATGTTGAGAACTGAAGCTCGATGCCGCACGTAAAGACTGACATGCCCAAAGCATATGCCACCAATTTAACCTGTTTCTCATTTCCATCCAGAATAAACAAGCTTCTAAAAAAGTTGTATTTTATACCACTGTTTAAGCACTCCGTCGGATCGAGTCTAGCCACTGGTAATTACGTGCATGAGATCTACGGATATCTGAAAACATAAAAATATGAAAACAAAAATCTGGTCGCCTCCATTTACTGCACACATGAAACGTAAAGTACGTAATTTATTCACACAACAGTGTACAGTATTATATAACAAATCAAGTGCTACATAAAGACGACACAGTAGAATTATTCATACTTCACGCTACTGGCAATGGCGCAACTTAAGGAGTCTTTGTCGCTGCCTTTGACCTTCTCTTTCCTTGTTCAGGTTCTTAACAAAACATCTGAACACTAACAAGACAAAACTTGACCACTTCGGACAAATTTTCCTTCTCATGGCTAGAGCAGCCAAGCTGCGACAGTGAGAATGAACGTAAGCACTTGGCGATATCTAGCAAACTCTCTTCATGCAGAACATTTCTGCTGAAGAAGGCGGTGAATTCGCCCTCGATTAGTTTGACTGCAGTGGACAGAGCGGAACTAGGGTAAACAAGCCCACCGTTGTCAAAATGAGCCGTGAATTAAGTGAGAACTCTCATCCATGTTTGCGTCATTTGATGTCACACAAAGGCAAGATGCGCACTGCGGGCATGCGTTTTTTCCGATTGTCTTCCTCGCCACATATCCAGCAGCATAGTAGATCAAGGCAGCGTTACTTTTCCTTTCTACGTACCCGGCATGGTCATTTCTGAACAGAACACTATCAATTGCCTGCTCGACTTCATCAGCATTTCCATAGTCAAATAAATCATCAATAATGTTCAAAAGTGGCGCTGCCTTGGTGCTAGACTGTGATACAGGTGCTTCACTCAAGAGTGCTTTGATAACATCTGGTGAGCAGTTCGTACCTCTCAGTAGTTTTTCCAGGTTATAAAACGGCATTAAGTTAACAGTCACCAGAAACTTTGACACGGTAGGGTGGTCGTTACAACCGGATGACTGCCTTATAATGCCGAAAACGTTTTACCGTTTGTCCTGACTCAAACGCGATGTGAAGAAGTGGTTGTATCCTACAGTGGAGCTAAGGTAAGATAGCAAGTCTAATGTACTTCTTATCGTAACCCTTAGTCCACAAGCCGTGTTTTCAGTAAGAAATCCGCCCCCAGCTGGTTCTGCATGCCGCTGCCATGCGTCTAGGCATTGCAACAAATTTTCTAGGAATTTTTCATCTGCACTATCGCTTCGCTAGCTGGTTCTGCATGCCGCTGCCATATGCGTCTAGGAAATGTAAAAAAATTTTCTAATAATTTTTCATCTGCAGTATCGCTTCACTATCACACACCGGTCCTATAGCAATGTCTGTATGCTCGGAATGGGAAGGCTTCTGGAGTTCCTCCGATGCGCCTCCACGAGAGACGCGATGAGAGCCAATTAACCCACGTATCATCGCCGTTTACTGCAGAGCACAACTCGGGATCCACCAGCTCGACATTTCGCTTCCGTTGTTTAGGTGCCGGTCCTTGGTCGCAAATGTTTCGCACCTTCCTTTTCACCGTCTTTTTAGGCACAAGATGAGCTGGGTAATTTTCAAATACTGTAGGGACAGCATCGGGCTTCAGGCGTGGCTTCTCTCGGGCGGGTTCGTTCATGACGCTGTTCACCGTAATCTTAAAAGATCTTTCGATACATTCGTTCTCAAATTGTTTTTCGCACACGACAGCCTTCGGTGTCAGCCTTCTGTCTGCCCTCTTGATCTTATTTTCCCATTCAGCAAGCCGTGCTGGGTCCGCCGGTGCAGTGAACAGACACCTTTTCTTCGTTAGACCGATAACCGCTTCGACAGAACGGAACAAAACACGTCATCTCTTTGCATTACCTCTTAGCCTTTAACATCTCAGGACGTTTTTGCTCACGTTTAGCGTCTTCCAGCCTCACAATCTAAGAAATGATGCCTGTCAAACATTGATTTCACACGCCCTAAACAATCGCGCGAGGCTGCGGCATCGGCGCGACAGCCGACGACAAGCGCACCCACTCGACCGGCAGCGCCCCTTGCGGCCTCTCCGCGCAGTCATCGCGGTGGGGGCCTCGCCCTCCCGTTAGAAACGCGCGCGCTGTGCACACTAGCCAGTATATATCTAGGCACAGAGACGTCGTTTGCTACGGCGCGGGTGCGCCACGACCGCGTGGTGATGTGCGCATGCGCGCATATGTTGCAAGTGGCCGCCACAAGGATCGCTAGCTACTACCTCAAGTGGAAAGGAGAAAAAAAAAGGAAAAGGTGAGAGCAGCAGGTTTTTGGCGCACACGACAGGCATCTTCCTAGAGGAGGCGATGGCTCAGCATGACTATTAACAGGCTCGCTTAAGCTTGTGTTGGATTGACCTTCACAACTGCTAGTTCGTAAAGATTCTGCTAAAATATATAATGTTCGAGGTGAAACTTAACTTATGCAGCCTTTCACTTGGGAATCATAAGCAAAAAATTTGTTTCTTTCCTCTTTCGCGTTGTCAAGCGTAGTTCTCAATTTCGCGCGGGACATTTAAAATCTGCTTCAGGCGGCAGCCCTGAGAGCTAGCCCTAAGGGCAAGAGTATGGCAGGCAATCCAAAACTTGGGCCTAACTGACCTGAACAACCCGCAAGACAACGCGAGACTAGGCAACAGCGTGTGTACAGACACCTCGCCAGACCTCATCCTGGCTAGGAACATGCGAAATGGAAAGTGGACTAACACAGGACATAGGCTAGGTATAGTGACCATTACTTTATATCTATCACCTTTGAGACAACAAAGCATAAATCAGTCTTGAACAAAGTAAAAATTACGAACTGGTACAAGTTCAGAGACTTAAGAAACAACACAGACACAGTAATTGAAAACCTCGGGGACTGGAGTCCCTAAAAAGGGATATTAAAGCTACCACCACTGAAATGGCCAAGGAAGAAGAGGGACAAGTCACTGACGCTAGGTTATTGCACATGTGGAAAGTACATTTCAGCTTGCAAAACCGCTGGAAGAAAAACAAACGCAATAGGGCTCTTAAAAACTTGGACACGGGGTCAGTAAGAGCACTCACTGATCTCATGAACAAGTACCGGAGAGAAGGAACGATTCCAAAGTATGGAAGCATGCAAGGATTACATTCATTCCAAAGCCAGGCAAGAAGCTGTGTAAGAGAATCTACGACCAATTTCTCTGACATCCTGCTTAGGAAAATTAATGGAGCATGTAGTTATCAACCGCCTACAAGAATACGCCGAGGACAATAATTTACTTCAAAACTTCATGCTAGGCTTCAGGGCCAACCTCTTCACCAAAGATGTTATGCTGCAACTCAAGGCAGACATAATAGATCCGGAACGTGGCCGAGGAACTAAAGCCATATTAGGCTTGCATTTAAAGAAGGCTTTCGATAATGCCACACACGATGCTATCTTAAGGAATCTCTTGGATATTAATCCAGGAGAAAGAACTTTCAATTACATAAAGTTGTTTTTGAGTAACAGAACGGCAGAGCTAGCAGTGGGAGAGATCAAATCACAGCCTATATCACTAGGAGGTAAAGGAGCGCCTCAGGGTTCAGTCCTGTCGCCTTTCCTTTTTAACCTATAATTAAAATTCCTCCTAAATTAACAGCCCTCCCAGGGCTGCAACACACATTCTATGCAGATGATATCACTTTATGGACCACAACTGGCAGCGATGGTCAGATAGTGGTTACCCTGCAAAAAGCTGTAGAAATAATAGAAGACCAGGCCGGTAAAGCAGGGCTAACCTCCTCGCCTTCTAAGTCCGAATTATTCGTAATCAGAGACACACCAAGAGGCCATCGAGCCAAAAATTGTGAACCTCCGTCTCCAGTTAACATCTGGGTGGAAGGGCTCCCTGTAAAGGAAGTTCAAACTATAAGAATCCTGGGCCTTTTCCTTCAGTTAAACAGGAAGAGCAAGGAGACGTTAGAAAGACTCAGAACAACTGTAAACATGACAGTAAGACTAATCAGACGAATTGCTAACAAAAGGGCAGAAGTGAAGGAGAAGGAACTCTGCAGAATAGTACAAGCATTTCTACTGAGCAGGCTTGTCTACGCATTCCCATACCTAAAATTAGACAGCACTGAAAAAGCCAAAGGAGAGACTGTAATTAGACACGCATACAAGGTTGCATTAGGGCTACCGAACTGTACCTCCACCAAAAGACTCCGGGGCCTAGGCATACACAACACCCAAGACGAGCTTAAGGAAGCACACTTAACAATGCAACGAGGCCAGCTTTCCTGCACCAAACCACGAAGGGCCGAACTTGATTGCCTAGGACGGCATTGAGCTGCCACCACTAGATACCACGACACAAATACCTAAACACATCGCTCAGGCAATACTAGTCACGCCACTACCTAAGAGTATGCATACTGCCCACCACGAGGAGAGAAGGAAAGCTAGGGTAAAAGCTCTGCACAGAACGTACAGCCAACACGAACAAGCGGTATATGTAGATGCCACAGAATACCAACAGAAACAAGCGTTAGCACTAGTGGCGGTGGACATGCAATACCAGACTGTTAGTCTCCGGCACTACTAAAACGAGATCCTTAGAAACGGCAGAAGAAGCGGCTACTACCCTTGCCATCATTAATACCAATGCTGATACTATACTAAAAGACTAAATTCGCCATGCGCAATTATGCGAGGGGCAGAATTTCTCAGGCCGCAACGAACATATTTGGTCAAACAAAAAATTTGGACTGAATTATTGAGGTGATATGGTTCCGGGCTCACTCGGGGAATCCTGGTAACAAAACGGCACACATCAAAGCTCGAGTATTCGTCAGCTGAGCAGGGGACGCGGTAGTTATATAGTTTCTCAAAGAACGGCCTAGCATCGTATCACGGCATTACTAACCATTTTAAATGAAAAAGGAGGATCTTCTCTCTCCTCCACACAAAACCCCAGGTAAGGAGCAGGAGACCACCTGGAGGAGACTCCAGACATGACTCTTAATGACTCATTACTTACTATCAAGATTCCATCCCGGTGATTACAACCCGGAATGTACACTACGATCACATATTGTGGAACTGTAAAGAGTAGCCGCCACCTAGACTCGAGCACTGGGAGGCCGTGTTGGTCAGTTCAGACTTGGGCGTTCAAACCCGGGCCATTGAATGGGCTACTCAGGTCGCTGCTAGCCATGGACTGATAGCCACCTAGCATGGACCATCTGCATTTTGCATTCTGACGAAATGTTTTGCAGTCCAATCCAAGATACAACAACCTCCCAAGACCAAAACTGCTTCAAGCTTTTACAACCGCTCTCGGCCAATCTACTCTCTAAAGAAAATTAGGCTATTATTTCGCGGCTGGCAATGATTCTAGGCGCCATTTCCAACAATCAGAAATGCCGCAGATATCCACATCAATATAACGTGCAATCGCATTGTGAGGACACAAAGGTCGCCTTGTTAGGAAAACAGACGTACCTTGGTGGTCTGCTGTACACACCGGTCACTAACTTGACACAAAAAGCACCATAGATTGAAAATATGCACAGCTGCCGTCTGCACTTGGGGTAAATAGAGTTGTTATAATTCACATACGCATCTAAGGCCATCATCACAACAGTTTAGGTATGCTTACAACCGTTATGTGACCCACTTCCAGGCTCTAAGGCACTGACATTTCTTACGTGCTTCGTGCATCTCTTACATGCAGACACGTGCTTCGCGGAGCACGGATCTGTAAACACCAAGGTTGAATGACAGAGAAGTGCCGGGTCCAAACATTTCGGACACGCTCTTACGATGGACTGGCACTCTCCAGAGGAAATTTATTCAAAGCCTAGATCCGTGTCACAGATTTCAGTGACTGCTTAGAGAGCACTCAGAATACACAGTCACTAAAATACTTCCCAGTTCATACCTGGGTGCCCCTAGGAGTTTTCTTACCTGAAGAACACAACACACTAAACAATGCTTGAATTTTGGAACATGGAACTCGAGGAAAGATTACTGGAAATGCACACATTTTGCCATCTAATGCATCAAGGTACAGGTCGGCATGCATGAATAGCAGCAAAGTGCAAGAAACAGAGTCATGATGTGCATATTAAGTCTGCGCTAGAAAACAAAGCCAACCAACAGCATACGGTGACACGCGTCCAGGCTGCTGAACACCGACTGAATAACCGCAGTGCACAAAAAAAAAAAAAACTACATTATGCCAATTTTGACAGTTGGATATGATAACTTATCGTAAACTGAGAGACATCTTCTCCAGCCAAAACTTTTTCATTCAAAAACCGCATGTTTCAAAGCTGGCTCAGCTACTTCTTCAAGGACGACAGCAAGGCCTCAAGGAGGAACCGAGCCAGCACCAAAACACTGAGATTTTTAAATTAAGAAGTTTTCGGTTAGAGAAGACGTGTCACAGTTCACTTTTAAAAGAAGAGGACGCACACACACCTCCACAGGAGTGCTTTCTTTTATTTCCCTCCCTGCTTCTTCTCTCCCTAAGTGCGTTACTAAACGCTACACATTTAAAAAAAAGAAAAACAATACCACAGGACATTGTTCCTCTAAAAAGCAAAAAGAAGAGGATAAAGAGTCCAGCTGAGCTGTCCCACAGACAACAAAAATGAGGCCTTGGCGTTGCCGGTTCTGCAACAACAACTAGAAGTACTATGCTGAGATGGAAACACGCGAGACTCTGAGCCTTGTGCGATGACTGTTGACCGGGGAAGAAGGAACTCCCATATTTTTTTCCCTTCCCGTTCAGGAAGACAGTGCTCGGCTTTTGTACATGATGCTGCTTGCTGCTGCTTCTACTGCCGCACTATTTAACTTCGGCCATGCGGTTGAGTGCACTTCCAGCACGGAACCACTCCAGTTGTGTCGCGTTCATGGTGTGGTTTAGAGTGATGGTGTCCTTGGAGCCATCCTTGTGCTTGATCTCGCATTTGACGGGCTGGCGTGGCAAATAGGAAAGAGAGAGAGAAAAAAAAAGTCAGCACTTTAATGGCAGATTTTAAAACAAGTTTCAAGTGAGGCTCGTACTATGAAAGGCGCCAAGAGGCCAAATTTAGGTAGTTTTTTATCTTTGTAATGATGCAGACATCAAGAAACCTACTACAGTAGAATCGCAATAAACGGAAGTCTGTTAAACGGAACCAACGCTTAAATGCAATAAACGCCTCGCAGTTGGTTGGTTTTGTATTAAGGCAATGTAAAAAAAATCTCGTTCATCGGAACAAAAATTTTACGACCGCTGTATAAACGGAACCGAAAAAAGGCTCGAAACCGCAACTTGACGTGAAAGCGCAACCCCATCGCGGTACGCATCACTGAGTACTGTTTTTCTGAACTGTTTTTCTCAAGTTTCAGTTTCAAGAGCTCAAAGGTGGTATAGTGACATCAACTTTGACTTCGACTGACACGAGACAAAAAAAAAAAAAAAAAAAACTAACTACCTAAACTGCATTGTCCTGAGTGATCCAGTCTTAGGGAAAACACGCGAATGTGTGGCCGAACTCTCTGGAGTTGCCGTGCGTTCAATACCACAGCCGTGCACTGACATACACACAAAAGGTGTAGCCATATAAGACAGCGGAAGAGAAACAAACATGCGCACTGGAAGTTCAGTGCCATGCTAGGTCTGCCTACCTTGCCAGGTGCGAGGTCCTTGAGGCCAAGGAGAGAGATCCTGTCATCTGACTTGATCTTGTCGTAGTCGGCCGGGTTCTGGAAGGTCAACGGGAGCAGACCCTGCTTCTTGAGGTTCGTCTCTGCAAGGGAAAAGAGGACACACAAAGGGAACAAGCTCACAAATTGAAACACTGCTGATTTTCCTGGACAGGTTCGTGTATACTGACAATCCTCTTTACTAGAAATTTGGAATGGCATGATGATCCCGCCACCTCCATGGTGCATGCCACCATTTCCAACTCAAGACTATGTGCAGAAGTTGAAGGGCTACGTTTATTGCTGATTTTAGCACTATGAAGTCACATTTTTTTTTCCCACGCAGGCAACGACAACACCCTCCTCTTGCATTGACCACAAGGAAGCATAAGTGGAATGCTAATCAGCTGATGGCAAGACTGCATTGAACTAGAAGTATGATTAGTGGAAAAAGCAGGATCTGCGGTGCGAAGCCTGAAGTGTCGACTGCTGCCATAAAGTTAACGGCACTGGTGGCACTTTGCCACTGCCACTGCCACCACGATGTCTGCTTTGGTGGTGGCAGGCCTTCGAGGTGGCTTTGTCGTTTGTGGCTTTGAAATGACCAGGTAAGTCACAGTCTAGGACAATAGCTTCACAATGTGCGAAGCTCGACTGCAGTGTTTCATTTCCTAGGAAAAAGGACTTCAAGGCACTATTGTCTTTTACAAACTTCCTCTGGACTGGTACTGATCTCCGACCATCGAGCAGCGCTAGTGGTCGAACTTCTGCGGCCAGTGAAGCTGACATAGCAGTAGTGGCGGCAGCAGTGTAGCGTTGGCTGCTCAGAAATAGCACATCAGCGCCACTAACTCTACACCAGTGCCCCTGTCGGTAGTCAGCACGTCCAGCTTCATATCGCAGCCCTTGCCTTTTCATAGCCACTATTTCTGGTTCACTGTTCCCAGACATTTTTTACTTGAAGCCCATTGTCACTCTACACCTTTACAGAGTAGCCAGCCTTTTCCGCATGCGAGAGTATGCAACTTGGGCTCAAATGGTTCGGCAAAAGCTGAACAGAAGCAGAATGGTCATTTCCTATTTCCTACAACTCGCACCACGAGCCCTGCCCTTTAAGGAGTAGACAGAGCCCTTGTGGTCCTTCAATGGCCCACAGATGGCTGGGTTAACATGTGGCAGAACACAGCGCAAACGAACGGGACGGAGAAAGAACAGACACACATGTGAGCGCTACTGCAGGTACAATGCACAGGGACTACAATTTGCTGCAATTCAATCAGCACCGTGTCAAAGTCCGTAAGCTTGAATGTAGCAAGTGCAGCCAAGCCTTTAAAAAGCGATCACATGCTTTGCTGGCACAGCAGCATATGAGAAGTCCACCATAGGAACATACCGTGGATACGAGCGAAGCTCTTGACTATGATGGCATGGCCACCTAGATGCCTTGGCTCAAGTGCAGCGTGCTCTCGACTGCTGCCCTCACCGTAGTTCTCGTCACCAACCACGCACCACTTGATGCCTTCAGCCTGTCAGGAGAGAGAGTGGGGTCACGCCATCTAGTTTACTAAAGGCAGCACATGTTTTACTGCCCTCCATTCTGCCATCTTGGCAGCACCTTCACTGCAGAAATGAGCAGCTCTTTTCAACAATGTGCAACGAAAATAACTTAAGCTGGTCTTTGCCTTTCTAATTCACAGGAGCACACAACGAATACACTTGCTTGCTGCTGAAGCTATATATACAGAGGTTGGTTATATTTTATGCGCATTTCTCTATCCCTTGACTGATTGTCTGAATACGGTATATTGTCGATTAGCCTTTACGAAAGCTTGCCTGACCATTTGGTTGATTGAAGTCTAAGGTTGTTCTGACTATTAGTCATTACCTAAGTAAATACTTTGTAGACAACGGAGAGTAAGCTGATCAGTCCGTCATTTGTCAAGTCCTTGACGTCCCCTTTCTTGTGGATTAAGATGATGTTAGCGTTCTTCCAATGTTCTAGTAAGCTTGAGGTCATAAGGCATTGCATATGCAGGGTGGCTAGTTTTTCTAGCACAATCTCTCCTCCGTCCTTCAACATATCTGCTGTAACCTGATCCTCACCAGTTCCCACTACTACTACTACAACACGAAGAAACCCAGGAATGAGAATTTAACAGCTGTTGCTGTACTAACTCTTTCTATTACTAAGTGCATGGAGATGAGGTAGGAGATGCATTACCTTGTACTTGCGTGCAGTGTCTGGCACACCACCCCACTCGCCACTGAGCCGGTGCTGAACCTTGTTGGCCTCACCACTCTCTTCACTAATAGCGCTGCAGTACAAGAAAAAGGCCAGGGACAATTAAAACGAGTATGGCTGATTGCCATGCCACTAAGTGAGACAAATTCCACACTAGCTGTGCACTATAACGAGTCTGCAATAAGCTTGACGTCATGACACCAGAAACTTGTCCGTCAGGTAATGTGTGGCGTGCAAAGTTTGCAATACTGCGACAAGCATGTCACCTAAGTGCAGGACCTGCTGCCATTAACTGTTAGTGAGCCTCGCTTCTGAAGCCCTCTTACTCAGATGAATACCTTGGTTAATGGCCACTCATACAATTCAGTGTCATCGAAACATGGCCACCACTGTCCAGAATTAGACACACAAGAATGCGTCGATCATTCAGATGCTACTGTGGGTGCACAATTATTAGAGGAAAAAACAGACTGTATAATCTCAAAGACAGACTGTACAAAGACTGTACAAAGACGGACTGTAGTATAACTTTGATGATACGATTATGGATGGTACGAATTTCAGGATGATACAGTAGAAACTCGCTGTTACGTTCCCAGGCATTTCCCGACGCTACGTTTTTGTAAGCCAGTCCCGTCTAAGCTCCCATAGAAACTGACGCAATAAAAACTTGGCTGTTGTGTCGCAACTTTTGCAGGTTTCCTGCGTGCTATGTTGCGAATGTCACTTCACGATAGTAGTCGACCCCGTGCCGGCACTTTGACAGCCCACATTTAACGCTCTCGAAATTGTGATGGCAGACCGGCCTAAGCGGAACTCTAGACTTCCTCGGTACTTGGCCAACTCCATGTTCGAAAGCTTCAGGTGAGTTGCACCCATGCGGACGCTGAGCACACACCAAGCACAGCGGCCGCTGCGCTGCGCACTCCGCTCGCCCGCCCTCTTCACTGCTGCTGCTCATGTAGATTAAGAGCCATCACAGGAAATTTTGGACATTTTGTACATCTGAACGGATGCAAGGGCCATAAAGACTTGCAAGTTCCAGAGAAGCATGTTGCCCTTGTTGGAAGTAAATAAATAAAGAAACGTAGACAATGATTGTTTTTTCATCCGCGCTTTCCAGCTACTATGTTTTCCGGCTGGTATGTTTTTATTTTGTGGTCTCCATCAAGCCCTAAGCGCTGCCTGAACATCGCCAACAGCATGATCATCACTCGTGCGGTACGCACCACAAGCAGTGAGCAATGGCACGCAGCCGTAAATAAATCCCGCTAGCAGTAAACAGATCGGCATGAATGCATCTCCCGTGTTTCTGCATATAGATTTTGTTTATTTTGGATGATATGGATGTTTTTCGGAAAACTGTGAGATTTGTATCATCGGGATACTACTGTAACGCGTCATGAAAAGGCAATGCAACACTTGCAGCTCAGGCTCAGCCTCAAAACGAATAGCCTACAGCCTACAAACTAATGCAGTTAGACATGGACGTAGCTAACCCACACGTAGTGTGTTCCTTCATATTACGAAGCGCCTCAATTCTCTAACATTGCCCCCATTGAAGCGTGTGTAATTTGTGAACTCAGTGTGAAAAAGGTGTTGTGACAGTTGACCTTGATATAATGAACTCCACTACCCCAAACACCTAGTAGCTAGTGGTGTGTTGCTTGAAATTTGGAACCACCAAGCGAGAGCTTCCAAATGAGAAAACACAAACTGCCCTGAGAGGAATGTCTGCAATTGCAACGAATGAAAGCAGCTGAAAAAAATGGGACAACTCGATCTGTGCCTCTTTGGGGTAAATGAGCAGTCTCAACAGCTTTCGCATTATTAGCGTCATACGAAGTGGCACTACAATATTTCATGTTCAAAACCAGCTCAGAACAACAGGACACAGCAAAGAAAACAAGGGATGAGCAGTGTATGCTCATCGCCTCCACTTGGTTGCTCGCTGATTTCAGCGTCCGCAGCAGACGCGAAACGGGAATGGGGGACGGCGGACAACGCCATCAAAGAGGAGAATATCCTTCCTAAAGCACAACTGTTCCTAGGGACATGGTGGCAACGGTGGCCAAGCAGACCAAGAGATGGAGATGCGGGAAGAGGTGGGTGCTTCAGACTCCTCATGCGCAGTGGCGCTGTGCGATCAACGGCAGAGATGGTGGCAGCTGCTGCCGCAGTTGCGAAATGTTCATGACAGTGAGTGAGGTGGGTTTACTGTGAATGCTAGTTACAGCAATTTCACCTGCACTTCTTTTTCATTCTGATTTCAGTTCTGCATTGTTCTTGCGAGTCTTCACACAAAAACAGTATGTAGCGAGAAACTGGCACTTTTCTCAATTTCATTACATCCAGGTTTAACTGCAGCCTACAAAACTAAGAAGGAAATTTGTGGTCAGGAAGTGGTCAGTGGTATCCAAATATAAAAAAAGATCATTTAGCCAAGCTGATGTTTAAAAACACTGCCCTAAATTCCAGCGCATGTGGTAGATGTCACAAAGATTCACAGAGATGCCAGTGACACTTGATTCAGCATCGCAAGTGCATCCTCTCTCAAGTCGGACATGTTACAAGAATCTTATCTGAGGCGAGGCCAGATGATAAGACAAGGCAGTGAGCCATACTGTATACAATAGCGGTTCTCAACTTTTTCAGCCTTAGGAGAAACCCAACAGCTTTAGAAAGGTGCCCAGGAACCCCATGCGTTTTGACTTCTGTCCCTTCCTGCCCGAGACTGCATGCAAAACAAAGCATACAAACACAAGGCCCCTCAGAAAATGGCCCGATAGCTGCCTGTTGAGTGAAACAGTTTGCTGCAATTTCAGTGTCCAAAAATAGTACAAAGTGGGTAAAGGAAATGTGGGGGGGCTGAAGCAAGCATGAATTTAGGTGCTCGAGGAACACAAAAAGCACTCCAAGGTACACAAGGGTTCCACAGAACCCACTCTGACAACCAGTTTGAGTGCGATATGGTGTGCCTTACCCAATGAACATGTTGTTTGAGATGTTGTCCAGGTGGCCACGGTACTTGAGCCAGGGCCCCGCTGCACTGATGTGGTCGGTGGTGCACTTGCCCTTGACCTTGATGAGCACGACCATGTCCTCGAGGTCCTTGCCATCCCACTTGGCAAACGGCGAGAGCAGCTGTAGCCGCTGGCTCTTGGGGTCCACGTCCACCCTGACGGATGACCCATCAGGGGGAGGTGCCTGGTACGTGTCCTCGCCGGGATCGAAGCCTTGGCGTGGCAGCTCGTCGCCCTCAGGGCTCTTGAGCTTGAACTTCTCACCTGCCAGCAGAGAATTTCAGCCGATTCTCATAGCTTGGCTAAACTCCAAAAAAAAAAAAAAAAGAGTGGACAGGAACTCTAAAATGCTTAATTCTTCATTTTAGTTGAGGGCATTGTGTTCATGATGACCTAGCAACAAGATCAGAACTATTATGACAACCAATACTTTTGAAACACCGTATGATGCAGCTATGATGTGGAGCAAACTAAGACCAGCAACACCCAGCGAGCAGCATGCTACAGGTCAGCCATCTCTGAGCACGTCAGAAGGCAACAAGTCTGTGCAGGAAGCATGGCTTAGCATGGGTTCAACCTATTTCCGCCCTTAAGCAGCATGCGAGTGTTGTAATAACTTTTGTGATTCCCTTTCAAATGCAACTGCCTGGTACAGAGATGAGTTGAGCAGTGCAGAGGCACAACTGCAGAGTGGCAAACCGCCCATATTCTAGCACTTCTCGGCTGAGCATCAGCTACAATGTAAAATTAATTATAAACTGTGAGGTTTAACATCCCAGAGCTACACACTGGCTATGAGGAGCACCATAGTGGAGGGCTAAAGACTAGTTTAAAACACCTGGGGTTACATGCACTGACATCGCACAGCACACGGTCATTTTTGCATTTCACCTCCATCAAAAGATAGCTGCCATGGCCGGGACCGAACCTACTACCTGGGATCGGCAGCCCAATGCCAAAGCACCTGAGCCACCAAAGCGGGTTAGCGCAATAGTGAGTTTCTGCACCTCTTGTCATACAATGTGTCACAAAACACCACTGACCAGTTAAAGCAATCATTTCTACAAAGCATCAATTATTTCGATGTACATGTGTCCCCTATTCAATGAGCAAAGACGTGAGCACCTCACCTATGCTGAAATGCCCTTTCAGCACAATTTCCATGCACATGCTCAGAGGACAAAGACAGGGGTGAGTTTATTGCACGAGGGGAAAAAAAAAAATTAACACTATGTTGGCTAAATTAGCAAAGCGTTTATCATGCAAGTGCGTCTGTTATGCAAAAAAGTGATGGTATACAGTAAACTCGCGATAATTCAATCTAAACTAAGATAATTTGGTTCAGTCAAACAAATTAAAGAATTTTCGCTGGCCAGGTACATTTTCAATGCATTTTACGCTGCACTGCAGCTTCTCTTCAATTCCCTTAATTTGAACTTTTGGTCTAGCTCCAACACTCGCAGTGCACTGCAGAGTGGCGCCTGAGGTTGAGCACATCAGGTTTGCAGTGCTGTGCGAGCTGAAAATTCTGTACCCCTAACTTGGACAGGGTTGGAAGGATGGAAGTGTCAAGGTCCAATCGGCACTCTGAGCTATTGGAGGCAGCACCCCGTTGCCGCATAGGTCAATTTTCTGAGCTTTGCTACCAGCCTGGGTTGATAGTGGCTATCAGCTGCACGTCACTTTGCACTCTGATTGGCATGTCAAGGATCTTTTTTTCTTTGTAGCAGTCTCGGCATTCCGGCACAAATACATATTCTCCTTGCTTCCGTTCACGTTGTGTTGTGTGCTGAAAATGTGAGCTCATCACGAGTTGCCCGTTTTTGTGGTGAAGCCCCCTTATATGACCTCCGCAGCTCCCCTGCCGCCATGTCACATCTGCGAAGGAGACCGCCGGTTTCTGTAGTAGTACTGCTTCAGACAGTCGACATGTAGTACAGCACGACGAATTGCGAAAAATCATCATTTCCGCACAGCTCTCACTCAAAAAAAGATGACAACTGCCTACTTTTTCATCAATTAAATTTGCTCCGGTGCAAAAAGTTTTTGAAAGTTTTTTTGCAGCCATTCAGCGATTTAACCTTAGAATAATTCGGTCATTTTTCCCAATCCACTGACGTTCCAATTAAAGTGGTTTTACTATATTGGAAAATCAGTGCATAACTGATAACTTTTTTCAACCATGCAAACAGTTGGTGGATTGCTGGTTGAGTAAACACATCAGTACCTCTCCCCTATATTTTATGTAGTGCTAATGCATTTAGCTATGCTTGTATAAGGAAGTAATTCCAAAATAAAATACTGATTTGTTGCATATACATTTATAAAGCAAATCATATTTACATCATACTAAGGTGCATCTCTGACAATTCAAACAAAAATCTCTGGTCCCTTGAAGTTTGAATTAAAGAGTCTACTGTAATATACAGAACTAAAGACTCTCAGAAACTCTGGGACTCAGCCAACCAATGCATCTGGAAAATGGTGCACTGAAAGCAACACTGTCTTATCTGATGGAACACGGCACTGCTGTTATGCTAATAAGTTTCGTATAAACAGTGATGGCAGCGTGAAAAAAGAATTAAAGGCTTCAGAACTAGTGCAATACGACTAATTCTCACTGCATTAAAGGCTTGAAGCAAAAAGGACGTCAGCCACACACTCACCCTTAGCACCAGTGAGCTCGTCCGTTAGTGGATTGAAATCCAAACGGCCAGCTATGGCCAGAGCTGTTACGAGCTCTGGAGACGTCACAAATGCATGGGTGGCGGGGTTGCCATCATTGCGGCTTGTGAAGTTGCGGTTGTACGATGTCACTATCGTGTTCTTCTCTCCCTTCTTGACATCCTTCCTGAAAAAAGAAGTTGGAAATGCAAACATGTTGTAGCTACAACAGCGGGCCACTGCCTGTTTGAACCCATTTCAACAACATGCATGGTAGTAAGGAGCAACCTAAACTGAAAATAAGTGGAGAAGAGGGAAACGGAGGAGACACCGGTCAAACTGCCTTGCATGAATTTTTTACAAAATTGGTTCGCTGGCAGACACTCCCAACAGCTCCATTTATGTTGTGTTTATGACAGATTTCTAAGCCCAAAGCTCAGTGAACAGCTTTGCACCCGAATGCAGTGATCTACATACACCAATACCCACACCAATTTCTGCTTCACAAAGAAGTCTCGAACAGTTACGGACATGGCATAAATCCTGATGAAACCACGCAGCAGACAAGTTGGCACAGTGTCACACTCATTCAAGGGTTTGCTGAAAATTACTCCCCCATGAAAACGAGAAGCATGCACCAGGAGGGCTGCAGTTCTCTGTGTCAGTGTATGCACATGCTTTGATCCCTTAAAAGAGCACATGGAGGACAAAGTGAAGTTCGTCTAGGATAAGGGACTTAAATTTGCAAGCAATAAAGAGGTCACTTTCTAAGAGGGAACTCTTGTAGTTTAGAGAAGAGCAAAAAATGATAGACAGGTGTCACTCCCAACAGCCGTTTCCACAAGTAACGGCAGTGACATCGTGTGAAGTTCGGGCATTCAATACAACAGGTAACAAACAATTATGACAAACATTGAGGTAATTACTGTATCAGCCCCGCTAGTGAGCTTATATCCCACGAGGAACATGACAACAAAAGCTAAACAGGGAGAATTAATGAAGTAAACCTAAGACACTCAAGTGTTATCGCCAACATCACAAGTTTGAATCGAGGCGGGGAGAAATAAATTCTTCAGGAATTAAAGCATCTTTGGCTGCTTAACAAATCTCAACAGAGTGACAAAATGACTATCCATCAGGTGTTACTCTGAACTGAAACCTAGTGGAGTTTTCACTGTCCTTCGTTTAAAGGAGCACACCACCTGCCCCTTGAAATGCACATCACTCCAAGCAACCCACCTGTCCCACTGTCCAATGCAGGGCCCGCAGGCATTGGCAAGCACCATGCCACCAAACTCATCAAAGATCTTGGACTGGCCGTCCCGCTCGATGGTTGCCCGGATTTGCTCCGAGCCAGGTGTGACAGTGAAGGCGCACTTGGCCTTGAGGCCGTGGTCCAGGGCCTGCTTGGCCAGAAAGGCTGCCCGGCTCATGTCCTCGTAGCTGCTGTTGGTGCAACTGCCGATCAGGCCTGTAAAATAATTAAGAGATTTATTTGTTGCACCAATTCTGAAATTCAGTGAGAGCTAGAGTGAACATATAAGTTTTGCTGAACCTCTGCGCCTTTAGCCCCTTCCTGGATCCGTTTCTTTTTGGTACAGACCAAGTATAAGCCTTTTCTTTTAACTACTTATCACCTCTAAGCAAATGGCCACAGTGTGGCTTCGGCAGAGCAGGGACACTCCCGACTCAAACTACACTATGGATCAAGTGTGAGGTGTCGCCAGTGCCGACAGGATACACTGCTTCCTCTACATTTAAGCTATGCTATGTCTGGTGTGCATGTGGGCCTGCAGTGCGATGGATCAGAAGTTTCAGAGTTCGAATCCTCGCAGGCTTGTTTTTCTTATGTGATTGTGTCCAGGGAGTGGTGGTCGCGTGTGGTGCAGGCATCCACGGTTACACTCGGTCAAGAAAAGACACAAATGCAGCTCTCGCTGTAAAAAAATAAACTGAGGGGTATGCGTACTTAGGGCTTGCCCTGATTGCGACAATCGCTGGCACTTCATCATTTTTTGTGTTGTCAACTCTCACCGCACAGGAGAAGACTCGCAATATCTCAGTCCCCTGCAATGCTCTACTGTGCGGACAACAAAAGAGACAGCAGTACTTTCGAGGGGGAACACTGGTATTAGAACGATTTTCCTTATTTTTCGTCCAATTCTAATCAAACTGAATCACTCTGCTCACTTTGCTTAAATCTGAAATTTCTTTTCCATAAATTAGTTAAACCCTCAGATAATTGATTTCAATTAGTCATCAATTAGTACCTTGATACAAAAAAAAAACTGCTCAATAAAGAATAATTTTTAATCCTTGGCTACATAGTCTAGTGAGTAAAGAGTGCAATAATCAAAGCCATTTTATCATTTTAACCCCATTAGTAATTTTACAGTACTTAGAATAGCAACATTCAAGGTGTGAATACAACGCGTTGATAAACTTTGCAAAATTATAAATTTTTTACGCATGATCAAACAATTGTGCTTTGATTATTGCATACATTGTGCCTTCAGCTTCCCTTAACAAATACAATATGACATGTCTATCTGTTCTAGATGTTGAGATATTAACATACTGAAAGCCAGGTGTTCAAAATTTTCATGCCATTAAACAGCCTCCTCCTGTGCCAATTCAGCCCACAAGATTATCTGAATTTAATATTATGGTTGAAATACTGATTTTTCTAAAGAAAAAAAAATTGGTATAGAGTTGGAGAGAAATAGAAATGTCCATTTTAGAAAATCGATTTTTGAGTCATTTTTTGGTCCAAAGACCAGTGCCCTAATAAATAAAAATAAGTGCCGAAAAAGGAAACAATACTTTGCTTGCAAATGCTTACAGTTGCGCAGCACGCCTTCCTTCAATCCCCAGCAAAACTGCAAGGCCAACCGAAGAACAGCTACACCCATATTTATTTCCTGCTTTTTTTTTTTTCCCCTTTAACTTTCTCTGCTTGAGACAACACTCACCAACGCGGATATCCGTGGGCCAGCCATTGGCCTTGGCGTTCTTGCCCAGCTGAGAGATAGGGTGTGCCAGGTCTGGTGTGAATGGTCCATTCACATGCGGCTCCAGCTGAAATGCAAAAGACGGACCGCAAAGCCATCAAAATAAACTCCTGCAAGCTCTCACAGTGCATGCAGTCCAACCTCGACAAGCTCGTGGATTCAGATTTGGTCATAGCTATGGAGAATCTGCTCTCCAACGATGAGCACCTCGAGCAAATCACCACGACCTCACTGACACTGCTGTGGTAGCATCATATGCATTTTCCAGCGTGACATGAAATGGCAATTGAATCTGCCAGAAGCTTGAATCATGTGCAAGGACCACATGGACACAGCAGTACAGAGAGTGGGTCCTTGACGCATGATTTGAAAGGGTATAAAGATGACCAGCATCGCAACATGAATGCCCAAATGCAATGTATCATAGCACTGCTTTTCAGCTGCTAAGACAGCACTCCTTGCTTCCAAGATGTCTAGCAGCAACAGTTCTTGAGGCATGCATAGATAACTTTGTGCAAGAATGGATCTGTTAGTAAGGCAATACAGACTAATCCCATTACAACGAAACTCATGGGGTCCGTAAAAAAATAATTCATTGTCACAAACTCTGCCCAGAGCACTGATCAATTGGACTAGATAGTTCATGAGCAACGTTCGCTTCCAAGAAATTAACAGCGTTAATCTTTTGCCATTTCCAAATCAGCTCTGTGGCACAATTTTCGTGATACCGCAGGAATCTGAAATCTCGAGCAATGAACATGTTCGCGTAATAAATGCACCTGCAGCACTGGCTATCAAACTGCACAATTTTTTTTCGCACGCATTACAAAAGCGCCCGTTTTCGTTCTGCAAGAGGCCGTACTAAAGCTATGCATGCTTATGGCATTGGCTCCAGCTGGAATGCAAAAGGACCGCAAAGCCGTCTAGACACAAAACTCTTGCAAGCTCTCAAAGTGCATGCAGTCCAACCTCAACAAGCTCGCGGATTCAGATTTGGCCATAGCTATCTATGAAGGATCTGCTCTGCGAAGATCCGCACCTCCAGCAAGTCGCAAGGACCTCATTCACACTGCTATTTTCCAGCATGACACGAAATGGCAACTGAATCTGCCAGAAGCTTTATACATGCGCAAAGACCACATGGACACAGCAGCACAGAGAGTGGATTTTTGAAGCATGATTTGAAAGGGTATAAAGATGACCAGCATCGCAACATGAATGCCCAACTAGAATGTATCATAGCACTGCTTTTCAGGTGCTGTGACAGCACTCCTTGCTTCCAAGATGCCTAGCAGCAACAGTTCTTGAGGCATGCATGACTAGCTTTGTGCAAGAATGGATCTGTTAGTAAGGCAATGCAGACTACAGTAGGATACAACTTAAAAAAACAGCAGTTGTTAACACTGGGCCATAGTAAGCGGCATACTGTACGTATTACTCCGCTTCTGCCAGTCGCAAAAGTAAACAAAATCATGTTTTTAATGTATGAGTTAACTAAACAAGCCAGGTATCAATACTCTAGAGCTTATAACTTCTTTTCTCGTGTTTAGGTTCTTGTTTAAGTGACAAAAGATAACAACGGACTATGTTTTTGTCGTGGAGGAATTCTGTGCAATGGTCCTAAGTGTGGGCGGAGCTTCACTGCGGACTTAAGTTGTATCCGACTATAATCCCATTACAATGAAATTCACAGGCCTGGATAAAATTTACTGTCATGAACTCTGGCCAGAACTCTAATAAATTTGACTGGATAGTTCATGAACAACATTTATTTCCAAGAAAATAACAGCGTTAATCTTCGTGATACCCCAGGAATCGGACATCTCAAACAATGGACATGTTCACATAATAAATGCACCCACAACACTGGCTATCAAAATGCCCATTTTTGTCCTGCGAGAGGCTGTACTGAAACCATGCATGCTTTTGACATTGGTGACGCTAGCACGTACACTCATGTCACAGCATTAAATAAGAGCCACATGCACCTCAAAATTGAAGCTCTTTGGGCCATGCGCCAGAAATGCTGTTGCTCCAATTCTTTGAAGATGTTTTGCGACAAATGATATATAGTTGCTATGTGTCGCTTTGTCGAGACTCCACTTACAACCCCTGCCACAGTGTGTGTACCAGATACACCAGAAAGAAATAAAAATAATGTTGCTATGTTGTTTGCCAGCGGCGCCAAGTCAAGACTAGAGTGCACGCACACCGGCACCGCGCTGGACGCACTTCCTGCAACGATGTGCCACCCATCGTTGTAAAGCCGTTCGATGTAATGGGGGTTGTGCTACACTGTCTTGCTAAATACAGAAGCATGCATACATGCCTTAGCCAGTGAAGTGAACAGCTGAATGAGAGAGTACTCAAAGACTGCATAAATGAATGAGTAAATGAGTGAGTGAATGAAATTATCAGTGAATGCGTGAGTGAGTGAGTGCAAATGCGTGAACCAGAAATGTGACAGGCTGACCTCGTTAAGATTGATCTCGACGACCTGGTCATATTTGCAGTTGTTGTCGGGCGTGAGCAGCTCCTTGTGAGCTTCGGCTGCCGCTCCAATTTCTGCGGCAGAAAATGCAAAAACTTCATCACCAGACAAGCACAATTTGCCACAAGGAATCACCCACTCAGTCATAATGCAACAAAAACTATGCCAACAATAAAAGCTAGGCCCTGAGAGAGGATATTTAGGGGTTTAGCTGGCAATTCGCACACAAGAGAGCTCACTGTGAGGAAAGGCATGAGAAGAAAGCTGAAGCAATATGTCCCTGGCCCACTACTTCATAATGCAATTTGTCACTGTGAAAGACAGAGCTGGAAAGACGGGTGAAAAAAGTATACAGCACAATACTGTATACGAAAGTATACAGTACAGTACAAAAAAAAAGAGGGGGCACTGCTTCAGAGATGTGACGTGATAGCATTAATAGGTTAAAGCCCACTTATGCAGAATTGATCATTCTCTAATTATATATAAGATTTTACTATAGCAGGGTTCTACTGCATAATTTTACTGGTATTAGTTTGGGCTGGAAAAATGACAAATTGTTTTTCTTGAGGCTTGAGGTTTGATACTTACGACAAAAAGAAAATTTGTATTCGATAGGAACGAAAAATGACGCATGAAAGGGCTAAGAATCGCACGTCTGTTGAAGCCAAACCAGGATGTACACGAGAAATCAACCCTGAAACGAAGTCCAAGCTAAAAAAGTCTCTGCAGTTCCCCGTTCCATGACAACCACTTGACCTCTTTTTAATTGTTTACTTCATTCTATTCACTTTCTCATTACTGTAAATAGAGGAAAAGCAGGTAAGAGGTGCTTTGAACCCAGCTGTAGCCTACTCTCCCGACAAAAACAAAATACCTGTGCTGTTTCAGGCACCTTTCACACCTTTAAAGGAAACGTAAAATCTGCTGTGCCTGCCTAAGGCATCAATGGACACATTCCTTCCCCACAATAGCAACTGAAATAATTAAAAAAAAAAAAAACGAGGCATCCTGAATGTGCAAAAAAGGCACAAGAGACTGCATTCTCCAGTGGATGAGGCATGCCGAAGAAGCGGTTAAGCCTCACAAGAACCAATACCAGTGAAGAAACAAAACCAAAGACGGAGCGAGTTTGGACAAGTCGCCAGTCTTTATGCGAGCAAATCCCGGCTGGGGCAAGGTTGACACCCACCTTTGCGGTTGGTGGCCACCAAGTAGTCTCGCATTCGGCTGTTGTAAGGGAACACAGACGTTGTGGCCCCAATCTCAGCACCCATGTTGCAGATTGTGCCCATTCCTGCATGCGAAAAAAAGAGAAAAACAAAAGACGAGAGTTAAGTTTGTTTGGTTTACTCACAAGCCAGACAGACCTAATCACATCGCCGTGTTATTCAAAGATATTCACGTTTCAGAGTTCGTCTCCACAAAACAACCAAGGCAAAATCAGTTCATTTTGCTTTGCGAAGAAATGCGGATCTAAATTCTCTATTAAACATTTGTTTTATCAGGTACATCTCTAAGTGTGATCCATTTCAATGTGTTAAACGCTATGAAACCATGACCGTTCTATAATCAGGTATTCGAAACGTCATCCATCGCATCCACTGGTTGTCTAACATATAAACCTTACACACCTGATAAACTTCATTAAAAACTTTATATATAAACACTGGTAACTTTAGTTTTGTGATGCAAATGGGCTGGCGGTGGGTATAACAGACCCCTTCTTGCTTTAGCATTCACTACTTTCAATTTAGCCTTCTTTCCTTTTCAGCAATGAAATCAATGCCTGCATGCACGTATGCGGTCTCACCTGTGCAGGAGATAGATTCGACACCTGGACCAAAGTATTCCACAATGGCACCAGTGCCTCCTTTCACCGTCAGGATGCCGGCAACCTTCAGGATGACATCTGCAGAAGCCAACAAGGACAAAGTCAGAGGCCATCAGTAATGGAATGCAGCCAAGCCATTCATTTCCCAGAATGTTGCAAAAAATACTTTGGCACATTTTATAGCCTTTCCGCATCAAACGTGGCACAATTTTCCCAGCCAAGACATACATTCTTATTCAACTGAGATGCCATTATATTCCAAAATAAAGAAGCAACCAAAATCCAAAAGTGTGTAGCAAGATTTAATCATTTTAATTACACTTACTAAACTTCAGAATAAAAATAATCTTCCTATCCTCAAGTGCTCCTCACATTTCACACTGCCTGATGAATTGGGTGGTCTGAAATGTAGCAGCATGATGGCATCAAAGTTATGGCAACAGGGTATTAAAGCACCCTGCCCTCCAACTGTACATTCTATTGAATATCTCAACCTCTGTTTAAAAAACAGCAAAAGAGTGGAACCACCTCCTTGCTGCAGCAATTAACCACTCAAAACCTGTGCTCTCTGAAGTATTCATCTAAAAATTCATAGCATCCCCTCAGGTAATAGCCCAGCATGGGGCACTTGAGGTATACATAAAAATTAAAGCAATTTCAAGAGAAAGTACACCATTGGATATGAATCTATGGGAAGAGCATGAGGAGTTCATATGTCAGCGTAGAATTGGTTGCAGCTGAAGCTATCAACAGAGCACAGACACTTTCACGAAGAGATCATGCACTACGTTTCTCACATCTGAGTTGTGTGGTTAGCAGAGTGTGATAGACTTGCCCTTAGCCGACGTCCAGCCAGACATCTTCCCCGTCAGCTTGACACCAATGACGTTGGGGCACTTCAGCTCCCAGGGAATGTCGGCCATGACATCGACAGCGTCGGCGCCACCCACGCCAATGCACAGTCCTCCGAGGCCACCTGTAAAGACAAGCCACACGATTTCAGCAGTCCCCATGCCACTCAATAACGCTGGTTTATAACATGCTGATGGCTAATGAAATATGCACTATTAAGCAAAGCCCAACTGCAGTTATGGGGCGTAACATCCCACATACCATACTGTACCATACCATACCACTGTACCATACGACCGCACCACGCCACACCACATACCATACTGTACCATACCACTGTACCATACGACCGCACCACGCCACACCACGCCGTACACCACACCATGCGACACACATCACCACAGCCCACATGAGGATATCTAAGGCTAAAAAACAAATAGCAGCAAATCTGGTAAAAAATGAGATTTTCACCCTAATAAATGAGAAAGAATAGTCTTGCAAATGCATCACATCGCAAACAGTTTCAAATTTGTTTTAAGTGTTCCAGGGTTCCTTGAAATGCAATAAAAAGTCATTAAATAAGCACTGCTGCATGCTGTCCCAGTCAAAAAGGCGGGCCGAGGGTAAATTACGAATAAATTGCAAACTGGAAGCCTGACTTACTAACCACACCTATCCAAGAGACATTAATGTCTGGTGGAACAGAAGACAACAGAAAAGTGACCTGCCTCCATTTGGTGTGTGGCTGTCCGTGCCAATGAGCAGTACACCAGGGAAAGCATAGTTCTCCAGAATAATCTGGAAAACAAAAAGAAAAATGTGTCCAGCTCAATTTACGTGCACATGCGTACAACAATGCAGGGTGTCACCACAAAGTCACGTGGCTGCCAATCATTCGACTGTTTTTCTTCCCACTTCCACAGCTGGTTGCGTTTCATCCAGAGCTTTTACTGGGTTGCTAAGCTGAATTAGACGAGCAGCCTGAGGCCAAAACACCTGAAAGCTAGCTACATTGCAATCAGTGACATCTGGCTATTTCATTCATACTACACATCTCGTCTTTTGCCACTGAGCTTCACACACCATGCTATGCCTTTGCTGCTGCAAAAAAAAGGAAGCCGAGAAGAATTATTTCACACAGGCTACCACTTTGCTTGCACAGTAATTTCATTAATTCTCTATGGCTATAACTAGTGATCCTGCAACACGGGCAGCACTTTTATAAGCCTTAGGACCAAGACACTAAGCAAAAATACCATATAATCTTGTGTAAGGGCCATGTTTGGGCCGCACCCAATGTATTAGCAGCACTCCCCTGTTTTGGACTAGATAATTGAGAAAAAAATACGTTTTTTTACTTAGTTTTTCTATTCCTGTATGAGCCGCACCTTCAAAATTCACACCAGAAAAAAAAAGAAAAAAAGTGTGGCCCTTACAGGAGTCTATATGGTAAACAAATCTGTGACCTCAAAGGCAAACAAAAAAAGCAGCCTTGTGCTGCATGCAACTTTCCCATTATCATCCTTGATACTCTTGCAGCAACCTGTGGAGCATTTCATGGTGTCCACATACTGTTACATGCAGATACACAGGCTGCTCTTGGTGAAAGCATATTTGTAAACCAACTTTACTCTGGCCTGCACACTGAATTTGTTCAGTTTCCTCAACAGTGATGAGCACCACTCTTCCAGCTACCTAGCAATGGTACCATTCACTGATTTCACAAAAGAAAAACATGTTGTAAATGAAGTCTCAAAGAAAGACTTTAACAAATGTCACGAACTGACCTGGTGAATGATTCCACTGCCGGGCTTCCAAAATCCCACTCCATACTTGCTGCCTGCCGTGCTCAAGAAGTTGTACACTTCCTTGTTCAGGTCCTGAAGTAAAGCACACAAACGTCCACAGACGATGAAGGCAGATAAGATGTCCATGAAGGTTGATCAGACGCCCTGATCAACCAACCCCAGGATAATCCGAGTAGTTACCTTTGTTGTCACATTCTTGGCTCCAAATATTAACATATTAAAATGATGTGATTAAATACATGTGGAGATAAGCATAAAAAAAAACAAATTTCAAAAGTATGCTGCAAGTTGCTTGACAATGGGACAAAACAGTGCTCAAGTTATCATTTCAAAGAATAGTGAACCAGTTCTAAGGCAGCCACGCTCTTTTAAGATTACAGTCAAACACGAATAGTATATTGAACTCAAAGAGGATCAAGAAACAGTTTGATGTATAGATAATTTGATACAAAAATGGCAACAGCTAAGCTTATCTGAAACCTATAAGGAAGAATAACGTACTCATGCTAGTGACACGCTTCTTGCAGCATTGCACCATCCGCCATAAGATGTCTAATACTGTTACCAGTACACTACAGATAGAATAATCGCTCACTAAAATTAATGTACAGTTGGTTTTCGCAACACCTTTGGCAGCTAGGCAAACAAAGCATGGAAGTCGAGGGCTGCTGCCAGGCTTTAGTTAGGTTGGCTTCACCACATGACAGCGATGTGATGTGGAAAATGAGCACAAGAGATTGAAGGCCACCTTCAAGAGTACCCCACATACACCTCGCGAAACAGTTTCACAGCGCTTGCGCTGCTAACAGGTGCCCAAGGCACCGCAGCTGAGCCTTCTCCGCATGCGAAAAGTGGTCAAAGAGCATTGTTGGGAGAAGCGTGATTTGCAGGGATGCAGTGCGGTTTGTTATACCGAAGGACCGGAGCAATCGGAGCTCAACACACTGTGCGACTTTTTTACAAATACTTTTACGCAGAACACAGCCAGTAATTCAAAATATCCCGGCTTGACTTATTTGTGTTTAATGCAGTTAACTTCATCTTCATTTGTAGTAAATCTTGAATCATTCTGTTTCCGAAAGACATAAAGGCACAGTGAGCTAGCAAGGAAGAAGCGCCTACAATTTTGAAAGCATGAAAAAAAAAAACATTCAAAGGACATAAAAAAAGCTCTCAAAGGAAAGGTTCACGAAATAATGAAATCTAGAACACCGGAATTCGAGTTTTAATGCTGTTCTTTCTCCCAACGCAAAAGTACAGTTTACCCAAATGAACAACTGAATTGTCATTTAAAAAGAAACTCCGTGGGGTTTTTCGGACACTTTGCGTTGATAGTTGCATCATGCTCATTTGAGTCCTCTTTCTCCACCATAAAAAGCCCTTTTTGAAAATACCTAGTGGAACCATTTTAAAACAGCACATTAAAACCGAAACCCAGTCCGTAGCCTAGCATGATGCTTCACGTGACGCAGCCATGACGCCACAAACATTACTAAAAAAACACACTCTTTGAACAGCTGAAGTAGCGACTGAAAGTGACGAGTCCTTTCACAAAATGCCTGAGACGACCTAATACAACCCTCAAAATTTTTCTAGTGAAGTGACGAGTGGGATTAATGTGCGGGGAACGTTTGTGACATGAAAAATGCAGTGCTGCGCGTAAAAGTATTTTGAAGTGAGGTCATGAAAAATGCAAACTTTAAAATTGATTTGTGCCAGAAAGAAATGTAGCATGCTTGCCAAACTTGATGGAAGTAATCAGGAATGAGAGAAAAACCTACAGTATTAGATTCATTAGCAAAATGGTAACCTCGAAAAACCCCCCGAGCTGCCCTTTAATGAACAATAAATATACAGCTATACCTTACTGTAATAAAATGATCCATAAAGTGGTAATGGACATCCCCCCCCCCCCCCCCCCCCAAAAAAAAAAATTCTTCTTGACATGTTCCATGTATTTAAAAACAAATGTAATGAATCACATGGTTATACAAGAGCAATTTCATTGCCCCTTTAAAATGATGTTTAAATGAAGAGATCTGCAGAAGTGCTTACCTTGGCACGTGCTAAGTCCTTGGCCCCACCAACCTGTGCTTCGATCAAGTGGTCGCAGTGAATTGTTGAAGGGACTGCTACCTATGGACACAATGAACAAAGTGACAAGATAAATTCAAACCTTTGTGTTTAAAGGCTTTTTTTCAACAATCCCCTTCTCCAGGCATTTCAACCCAGAAAAGCAGAGTGCCAGGCTGGGGGAAATAACTCGTACCCATCAGAAAACCGGTGGGTACCCGGCAGCACTGGGGATCGAACATGCACCTCCCAAATGCGAGGCAGACGGATGTTAAAATGTGTTCTTTAGTTTACAAATGCAAAGAAGAAGGGGTCGGTGAATACAGTGGCACATGAACCGTGAACCTTGCACACTCAATTTTCGATGAGCAAAACAGTGCAATCATATTTTTCTCTTATCATTGCTGTTGGAAGTGTTTGTTCAATTGGGCTTGCTATGCTGTACTGGTTTCTATTTCAATTTCGCTTGCTTCTACTTCTATGGGTTTTCTATTTTTTCTAGGGCTGCATTGCCAATGATATTTTCAATTCACGCAGTTCATTTTGTTATGCATTTTGCATGACCACATCACTGAAATGGTGGGGTATGACGTCTTTAAGCGACACATGGGCTATGAAAAACACTGCCATATTGGAGGGCTCCAGATTAATTTAGAAAGAACCAGCAGAGCATAAGGACGCCTTTTGCGCTTCGCCTCCATTGCAATGCATCCGCCATAGGGTCTTCCGGATCAGAAGATGAGCGCCCAAACCATGAACACATTATAGATTGCATACTGTTACGCTGCCTAAACAAGCAGCAAATATTTCTGTGCATATGATGCTTTTTTTTGTTCCCAACTCAGTCTAGTTCTATTTATTCAGTTGCAATGCCACTGGGTTTTGGAAAAAAAAGAAAGAAAGAACAGTTGCCTATTTATCTTTCAAAACTTTTTCATACTGAGCAGTTATTCGATAATCAAAGGCATTTTTTTTGTTCATATTCAATCCATATTCGAAAATATCAATAGTCGCACACCCGTAATTTTTAAAATTTATATTTTGCTTGTTCCTTTAAGTACAAACAAGTAGTTGCTATAGCAGTGGCTACACACAGAAGCAGTGACTGGCTTGGACTGGCAAGCTGAACAAAGATAACTAAGCAAACCGCTTCTGTTATGTGCAACAACTAGGACTGCCCTTCTGCTCTCAATTCTGTGCTTGTTATCAGGGATGCCTACTCACCCTCTTCAGGCCACTTGAGATAAACTGGAGCATAGCCATCTGGCAGCAGGAAGATAAAAGGTGAAGAAAGTGCATGAAATGACAGTATCTACAGGCAACATGTATTTCCAATGTTATAGCAGATCTATGCACGTGACTAACATTTTATGTATATCAGCACAATGACAAATGAACCTGCTTCTTTTCAGCAAGAAACCGACAATGTCTCAAGGCAAAATAACTCTGTTTAAAAAGATGGCACCAGACAAACAGACACACCTACACCTCTCAAAGCCAAGGGCAATCAACTGACAAGATTAAATAAAATGGTAACTGGCTCAAAAAGTATAATCACTTTTCCAAATTAATAGCATCTAAGCAAAGGAAAGCAGGCTAACACCGCACATAAACTTTGTCTACCATATGCTAAAATAATTCCAGTGCAGCTTTGATTACTTCTTACTACACAACAATGAAACAAAATGACAAAGGATTTGCAAAAAATGTGTGGTCTAATTTGTGCTATGCCTGCTGGATTACCCCACTGCAGAGATGCACATAAGTGGGCCGCTTTGTTGTCGCACACAGAGAGCACTGTCACCAAACAAACATTTCTGAGCCCATTTCATTACATCAAAGGTAAGCAGTCACATGGCTACAACAGTGACATAGCATATCTGCCATGTAGGACACTCGCCCATTCTCAGCATTTTTTCATCTCAGAGGTGTCACGCATTCCTTACAAGACCGATCATTTGTATGTAAGGAATGAGGCTGCCAGGACTGGCACAGGCACCGAGATTTAGCCACCTGCCAAGACAACCGAACACACAAAAAACCTCCACAGACAAAGAGAAAAAATGCAAACACTCGCAGACAAGAGCATGTGCTAGGACTCCCACAAATGCGCGCTCAAACGTTAGAGAGAACACATAACGAAGGAAGTCCCTCGGCACTTTCCATATGACAAATAGCCAGTTTTTCGTTCAATTTAAGGACGTCACTCTGTGGCCTTGTTCCACGGCAGTGCCGGAAATTTGGGAACAGTTCCCGCACACACACCTGAGCAGTGGCATCCTGCATGGCCACCCGATCTGGCCGCAGCCGCAGGTAGCTCTTGCCTCGCTCGATCTCCTGCTCCTCGGGCTGGTCCAAGTGTGAATAGAGGATCTTCTCGGAGAGGGTCAAGGGCCGGTTCAACCTAACGCAAAAAAAGTGCACAGTTCAGTTAGCCTCCACTTTCGCAACAGAGCACTGGCTAGCACATGAAGGGTGCCACAAGATGACAGGTACTTCATGCAAATCTCATTAATTTGGAGTTCATTATCAGTCCCACGTGTTTTGATTGGCATGCAGATTGCCCTTTTAGCCAGTCATTGTCAGATGTTCAATTGTCCGTCTTTTTTTTTTTTTTTACTTTTAGCCCTCATGAAATGCAGCCTCAGTAGGCAGGCATTGAGTTTCCAGGGGCAAAATGCGTCAACCATTGAGCTGCATCAAAAAAATTGAAGGTGGTCCAGCTCCGTCTCAGCTGAGCTTGTGGCATGGCTTGTGATGAGCATAGAAGGTCACTTTCCGCAAGAACATCTAACTGCCAGTGGTTCAGACAGTCAATGACGCTAAAAAATGTCCTTTCAAGGCAGGCCCAGCTCCAATGAAACAGTTCAAGCATCTGCCTTCAAAACTTTGGTGCCAGACTCTGGTAACCATGGCCACTGTGTCTTTTCTTTCTCTATGATAAGCGCACTACGTAGGAATTTGTTCAGCATTGATGACAAGCTCATAGTGCAAATTGCCATTTCCAGCTCTACGGATGTACAGGGCGTGAGCCCCTACATTTGAACACTGTAGTACAGAGACATGGTCAGCGAAGACAGCAGTGCCACCAACACCACAGTCACCTTATCAAGACAACTTGAAAAGAGGTGTCTGCCCTTGCCTGCAAACTGAACTACGCAAAATTAGGCCACAATAGCAGCAAAGTAGCATTTACTATCCCTTCCACAAATTATTACTGTAAATATTGTTTTCATTACAACTAATTCACCTGCACGATTAAAAGGTTAAGAAAAGTAACCTGGGCCAGTCTAATATAACGATTCCTTCGTAAATCCATGCCTTTACTGAATTTCAAGCTATTCGCCATTGGCTGAAGCAACATTGTGTCCTAGGCTTCAGCTAAGAACGAAGAGCAAACACGGGGTGTGGAGTCATTTCAAGGGCGAAGGGCGGGAAATTCAAAATAGCATGGAACCGGATGCAGAATCATTACATTATACTGGCCCTGAGTTCGTAGAGTGGTGAGCAAGTTCCACAGGACGAGATTGGCAGACCTTTCTCGAACAATTTGCAGATTCTTCTCAAGCTTCTCATAGGGAAGGTAGCGGTCGGGCTCGAACCTGCTGAGGGCAACCTGCAGTTCATACAGAATACCCTTTAAAATGCACTGCAAGCTGATTAAGAAAGAAAAAAAATTAAGAAATGATCCATCATCCAGCTCCAATACATATGGCTGCAAGGAATGTTTGTTTTTTATAGAAGCTCTTAATAACAGACAGGATATATATGCACTTCCACATACTGACCTATGAGCTAGTCAAAATTATGCATTTCCTTTAGAAGCCACACTCGTTTACTTCGTACAGTCGTCAGCATGCCTGTCTAGAGCGCTCAAACGCCACATTGTTGCACAAAGGAAGGAAAATTTTTAAGCAGGTTTACGGTTCTAGACACAATGCTCACGCTGGAGCGAAGCAGCATAGGCACACAATTTGTCCTAGCAATTGCACTGTATCAGTAATAGATGAGCTGAGTGAAGATTTTAGTTCGTTTGTTCCATAGCACATAGCTCCAGTGCTCTATACAAGCGTGCTGATGGCTGTACATGTAGAGTCTTTAATACAGCAAGCAAGTACTGAAACCCAATGAGGCACTAATCAAACTGGCCTCTGAACACCCCCTCCATACAAAATCTGAACATAAACTAAACAGCTTGACTGACCTATATGTTTACAGGTAATAATTTGGAGGCATTTCACATCAATGTTTCCATTACTTTACATCCCTTCTATGTTCTTTACTCAGCTATATTTGCAGCACCCCCACATATTGCATAAACACTTGTAACAAGCTGCAACAACAAGACAGCCATTAGTGCTACAATGGCAGAGAAACATTCACTACACTTGCTATGCTCAAAAATAAGAACTATACTGATATGATCCAAAAGGTTTTAATGATGTCTGTGATACATCAATAATGCTACATGAAAATATTATGCTGCACAGTAAAGCACCATAAAATAACAATCACAAAAGTCTTGTGGGCATAAGAAGGGTACATGCTCCTGCATACACCTGGTGCAATGTACAGCATTACTGGGACTTGAGCAAAAAAAAGCAAATAAACCAGACTGTTTGTCTGATCACTGCAGCATTGAGTGTCATCATTCATGTCTCAGACATGTGTGAAGTTACAGCCTATTTGACAAAAAACTCTACAAAGAAACAGGCTTTTTTGTAAATCCAACCATACCACCATTCACAGGTAAACACATGCAACCCGTATTCACTCAAGTAACTTTTAAGGAGATGTCCCCTTGTTAAATGACTAACAGCATGAAGTAATGGGCATAAACAATGCATCTTTATACTCCCTATCCTTAATTTAATGAAAAGCGATATCAAACCGTTGATAAAAAATCATTACTCGTGCGCATATCACAGCAACGAAGAGAGAAAAGTCACCTGTGCTGCCGCGCTGGACAGTGGGGAGATGTGCAGAGAACGAGACTGAATGAAGAGCCTTTGCGCCAACTGAAAGAAGCCGACAGTACTAAGGTTAGAACTTTCGCTTAGCTGAGGGGGACTTCCCCGCTCCGCTACTGCTGGGGCATCCCTTTCTCGATGAAACCCCCAACTGATAAGCATGACACTGACAGGTAAGCGACACTGCAGGGCACCGACCTCTGCGAAAGACTGTAGGCGTGGCTGACCTAGAAATTTTATTCGACGTAGTCGATTCATTTCCGTAAGGCGCATGGTTCAAGTGAATGCAACAGCGCAGACGGGTGGTGAAGTTAAACGCTCCAACAGTGGGCTTTAAAAACGGGAAACTGAGCACTTGAAAGGTGTGCGCTGCTCAGCAATAGCTGCACCTGCGAAAGAGATGTCGACCATCTGCAGTCGATCGGCGAGGCAAAAACACGAAATACACTCTGCGTAACTTGCACTGTGCCAAGCAACCGGCGAAAAACAAGTCGGCAAAAGAAAGTGCACAAGCACTGCAAGATTTCATCAACAACGCACTTTCCTCATGGTTTAGCAGCTGCCGGGGCTGAACGACAAATTTTCCGGACTACTCGGCACCGTAACTCGTCCAGTTTAAAGTTTACATTCACTTCACAGAGGCCGCAACTCGCTAATTAAAGCGACCCAGCGAACCACAGTCGACCCATGACCCTCCGTCGACCGTGAAATACGATCTTTTTGCATCGAATCCTGATGGGGTCAACGTGGTAACACGACGACCAGCGTGACCCACAATAAAAGGGAGGCGGTATTCACAACAAAACGTGGACGAGTTGCATTTACCAGGCTGGTGCAGGCTCTCGATGAGTAAGCCATGGTTGCTCAAACGACGTTAGCACTGTGCACAGCGCGATCGACTTTGAAGCAGCGAATTTTTTAGGCGAAACGCACTGAAGGACGCAAAGGACGGCCTGGGGTCGCAGTCCGGTGGACAGCGGCGCAGCGGGTCCCCAAGCGGCTGCCGCCGCGAAGAGCATGCGCCGGCTATTTAAATACGGCACAGTGTCCCTAGACGTGAGGTTTGTTTGCCGCTAAAGGTAGGTAAAAGCACCGCTGGTTTTGTTTCGCTTCGCTCGGCTTTGTCTGGACGTTGAAGCGCTTCGGGCATTTGTTTGTGAGGTGGCTCGTCATGCGCACAGAACGTCAGCGACTTCAACACACAGCGGTGCAGCGCGAGCGCACGAGCTCCAAGAACTTTTTTTTTTTTTTTTGTGGTTCGCGCGACGGTCCGCAGTTGGTCCAGCCGTCCAGCGTCAAACGTTACACGTTCCCTGGTATAGTTTTTTTTTATTGCAAAATTTAACGCCAAGAAGTAACTTAGCAATGTATCTATTTATAACTAATCGTGAACGAAGTTAAACTACGTGTTACTGATCACTGTAGCAGGTTCAGATACTGGCCACATATTGCTGTCTCGGCTTCAATTGCAGCTATGCCGCGGATAAAGCAGAGGCTCAAAAAGAAAATAATGAGCGCAGTTAAACAAGGACGTTGTGCTTGAGGTTGACGCACTTGTTACTCGAAAGCATTTCTTTTTTTTTGTAATTTGTTCCCAAAAACCAACATGAAACCAGAACTAAGGCAGAAGAGCTAGCATTTCATCGCCATCGCACAAAGGCTCAACGTAATCACGTGCACTTCTATCAAAATGCGACCCGTGGTACAAATGGGATGCTAATAATAAGGCACCATTATACAGACCAGAGGCACTTTTATTACTGATTAGCAAGTTCGTTAAAGTAATGTGGGTGCGATTAGCTGTATGCACCGTGCATATCCGAGAACTGGGCAGGCGTAATGTAAACAGCGTGCCATTTCGCTACACCCCTCGTCAACGAGTAGGTTGTCATCAGTAAGCACATACACGTACACTTTTGGGCTCAGCACTGACACCTGCAACATGTTCTAATTACCTTACCTGCATAGCTGGGAATGGGGTAGCTCTTCAAAGCCGCCTGTGAAGTCAGTGCATGCTAGCTTAAAGTATCCCAAGTTTTAGTACAAGCTCATGCATCTATTGTGACAGAAGTCCATAGGTGGCCGACTGGGCTAGAAATCTCACATATCAGTAATTAATGCATATATGGACACACAATTCTTAGCAGTCGCACAGCAGCAACATAATAACAGCCCATATTAACTGCCTGATTTTGCAAGGGCACCGATATGCATTGAAAAGAAAAAAAAATGCAGCAGATATGTTTAAATGTACGAAGAATAAAAACCGCAAGAATGTGAGAATAAAATATGAGAGTAAGGGTGGGCGTGCAGTTGCAAGGCTAGATTTAAAAGTGAGAATTGGTCCAGTCCACTGCGAAATTTTTAGTGCAAAAAGGAAAAAAAAAAGTTTGCATAACTAGATAGCATGGAAGTAAATGCTTTCTATATATACTACGCTCTTTTTTCATCCCTGAACAGTCAGGCAAAACAGTACCACCATGGTTGCTACCAAAGATCTGTAATAATGCCTCGATACAATGCCACATGGCGCACTCAAAATTTGAACTTCCAAAATAGCTTTCTGCAAGCCTTTTCCTAAGTTCTTTTCCACTTACGTTTCACAATTAGCAACAATTCTGATGACTAAAAGACAAGAGACTGACACCAACACAGACGGTGTAATATGCTAGTCTAAATAGTTTGGCTTGTCAGCAAGTAGCCATTTTGAACAGCTAGCACAATGAACAGGACATTTTGCAGAGATACAAGAGAGATGATGGATTTTGCATGACACATCAGTCTTGAAGCTTCATGTCAATTATGTTGTATGCACACTTCTATGCATTTTCCAACTTAATCATCAATGCCCTGCCATGAATGGTAGACCAACAATGATGAAAGTGATTGCATGATTTGTCTCAAGGCAAAAGTATTGCTCAACATTGAAAGGAATGCCGAGGTTCACCTGATGAACAGTACAACCAGAGTCAAAATTTGGCTTCGTAGATGGGCCACTGAATGGCAAGACTACTGGCACCTGATGACTCTCTGGTATGCGCTGCTATAGCCATGGTCCCTAGCTGGGGACCCGTTTTGCTCGCCAGCAAAAATCACTCAAAATGCATGTTGAATAAGGAAATAAGTGTTCAGGTATGGATACAAACAAAACAAGACAGGTTCTTTCACAAACGGGTTATGAAGTGTATTCAACATGGTGATCACAAGACCGAGCATCAAAAACATGACAGTAAAGTACTGTGTGTTCTACTTAAGTACTAAGGTCACATAACATCCAAGTCCTGTGGCCTTACGAACTTCAGCCAATGCTTCTGCAAGGCCACGAAGAGTGCCCACGTGCTTGTGTTCTGTCCTCATAGCTGTGTATTTGTCAGAATCGGCATTTTTTTTAAAACAGAACAACTAGAATTTGTAGGTGTGATTATAATGCTGAAGCTGACCGTCAACAGTCTGAATACACATGAAAGTTTTAAAGCAGGCCCCGAAACCAACTGTGGTCAGAGATGAACATGTGACATGCTTCTAGCCACATCAGTGTCCCACTTGGACAGGAGACACCAGAGTATTACGGACTGTGAGGCCAGCGGCAGATACAGAAAAGGGGTTGTGGAAGGAGGGTGGTCACAACACACCCACTGCCCCCATGTTGTTCCTATGTAGCTACATAAACAGGATATCCCACCTAGAAAAAAAAAAAAAAACTTCTCTTCTACAAAGGTAAAATATATGTAGTGTGAAAGCTATTTTTCACATTTTCAATAGATAACTTAATAAGTACTATGCAGTTACCTCTTCCTTCATTCAAGTTACAAGAACATATTAGGAAGTCAGCGACAGAGAGAGAGAAAATATTTATTTTCCGACCCTGGTCCGAGTCGCTGTCTCAAGTCTTAAAAAAGTTGGCGCCCGTGTCGCCCAACATACAGGCGATATAGGCAACGAGTAGCGGCCGCAGTATTTTGCAGAGTGCGACAGGAGAAGCAGTCCAGCTCTGTCAATAGGGTACCTGGGTGGGTAGGAATTGGTGTTGGAGGTAGTGTGGCGGCTGCGTGGCACGTGGGCAGCTCCAATATGTGTTTGTTGTCAAGGGTAGGAGCCGCATACCTGACAGCGGGGGTGGCCAGAGTGCTTGAGTATGGGCTGGTTGTAAAAGTCACATGGTAGAGAATTTGTTTGCGCTTGCCTAATGAAAGTAGACTCTTGGCGAGTAAGATGTGGATGAGGGGAAAGAAGGAAACAGTGAGTGTCGAAGTGCTTTCAGTCCTCTTCGGTGTTTTCGGTGCACACAGCATTAAATGTTAACACGTAGCAATGTTTTAATGTGAAAATACTTCCAAGAACCTTAAAAAAAAAATTTAAATTTACGCATTTCACACTTAAGCAACTTGTCTAGGCAGGCCTTGGTTTGTGCCATCTACAGTTCATGTTTGTTGCAGCATGCTCAAATGGTCGCCATACCTTTGCTTCCTGCGTTTGATCTTGAGCATTACACAGGCAAAAGCTTTTGGACTGGTGGAGGTTTAAGAAACTGCCTGCTAGGTGTTCCACTTGACAATCCCTGAACATTAATTTTTACATACCTTCAACGACTGCGAATAATGTTCATCATTTTATTTCAACACTCCTCAGACGTTTGAATAATGCAAGCTTTGTGAAAACTCTGATCCTGCCCAGGTGAGAGGCCACCCCAGTTAATTCCAGGCGTTTTTGACACACCCACTGGAAAAGAAAGAAGACACGCCCGAAGGCAGTCACAACCGCGAGTGCGCCCCAGAGCAGTCATGGCCCTCCTCTCCCGGCTACCTTGGCGATGTGGCAGCTGCCAACAGAAGGTCCCAGCAAAATCGAGAAAACCCAGGGGGAGAGGTCCAGCCTCACATGGCTTGTGAAGGCTTCTCACTCTCAATGCCACCGCTAAGTTTTAAAAATTTTGCGCGTTTAAGAGCGCAGTGTGTGGTTTAAAGCAGTTTTTGGTCAGGTTTTTTTTTCAAGCAAAGTAAGCAAGCCCCGTCTTTCGACAAGCCATGAAGTGCGGGCAGTAAGCTCAACAGTTACACATTGAGTCAGCTTTGGTAGCTGGAAGTCATGTCTGTGAATTTTTGAGTGCAAACCTGTTTCTGTATTGTTGTTGTTGAAGTTTTACTATAATAAAATTCAGTACTTCTGTTTCTTTGTGTGTCATCCATCTATCATCTTCAAGTCAGGCTGTTGGCTACACGTCCTCTGCCAAATTACCGTGAACTCTGAAGAGCCAAAGTAAAGACCAGGTATGACACCTGGAGTGTTTGCACACCAGAAGGACAAGAGACGTCATAGAAGTGTCTAGAAACTCTCTCTTTATATGAATGCAACACGACCCTATCTGGACCGAGTCGTCCTTCACCCTTGGCATGAAAGCCAAGGTCAAAGGTCAAGTCAAGAACCTACAAAAAAAAAAAGAGAGAAAGAAGCAGCTGCTCTCAACTTCGAAGAAAAGGACTCTGAAGACGATGGCAGTGGTGCAGCTGGGGTTGCTGCTACCTGCAAGAGAGAACATTGGCATCAGTATGTGGGGTTTAATGTTCCAAAACAGCATACTTCCTATCAGGGTCGCCATAGTGGACGACTCTGGATTAATTTAGGCCACCTGGGGTTTTTTTCTAACACGAGCCAGCATCGCACAGCCCTCATGCATTTTACGGCGAGGACCATTATACGGAGCCCAGCCTGTATGTTCGCGAATCCGCGGTCTGTAGAATTTGGCAGGTGCCTGGAGGAGCCCGTACTGGCAGGTCCAAGTATAGTTGTTGATAGACTAACAATAGCAAAGAAACTGATGCAAACAAACACAGAAGTTGCCACAGAAGCTGCAACAAATCATACTTTCTGTCCACATCTCTGGCACTTGCCCTGATGCCTTCACAATGAACCTTTTCCAGTAGTGTCCCGGGCATGCACCAAACCTTCTCATCCGCCATTTTCCCATCATTCCCAGAAAAAATGGCGGATGAGTTCGCTGCACATGGTTTTCTACAAACAGTGTTTGTGAGACCAACGATGCAACAAACTAGGAACAATAATTAAGCGCAGTGCTGTTATCTGGTAGGCCTATGCATATGTGTTCAATGTTCCCGCACGAAGCACCGTCCAGCGAGAAGCTGTGGTGTGGTTTAAAGGGGCTCTAATAAAGTTGCGCTATGCCTGGGATGTTAAAGTATGCCGCTTCACGAATATTGTCCAGGAAGAATTTTTTAATGCGCTTTGTAGAAACAGTTATCTGTAGTCAAAATTTGAATTTCAGCGTCTTCGTGCCTTTCCATCTCCTCTCGCCACATTTTGCACGCTGGAAGATTGGAACTCCTCCGCAGGCCCCACCTCCAGGGGAGAGCTTCCTGACCCGCCGGAGCTAAGCGGCTTATTGGCCGCGGCCTTGGTAGCTGCCTGACGTCTGAAAGAATCTAATCAATAGCCATCTGTCAACATGTATACCGAGATGTGAGCGACGGAGGAGGGTGCGAACATAAAAAAAGTCACTGGGAAGGGCTCGCCAACTTTTGCGCGCGATTGTGGGTTCTCTGCTGCTTGTAGAAGTGTATTATTTGGCTCAGGTGTTCATGACAACACAATTCAGTGACTGAGCAAGTTGATGTCCTTTCCTCGGAAGGCGTTTCTGAGCCTCTTTAAGTGCAGTTTTGTAATGTACAGCGTGGCAAGCATGCACACAGATGAGTCACGGCTTTCTGCTCTGGCTAGATGAAGTAGGACCACCCCATGTTTGTAAAAGAATTTTAGCAGTAAAGCTGGGAGAGAGCATGGCGTGTGTGGCCTGGCGGCTGCTAGAAGGTAGCACGCTGCTGAAAAAAGGCCTAGTCTTCTAGCAAAAGCTCTGCTATCGTGTTCCAGTCAACTGTGATGTGTGAGAAAGCCCACCTGCAGAATTAAGCCTAATGTTGAGAAACTAATGCTGCCTTTGCACGCCCATTGCTGGACTTCAGCAAGTAGCAGCAGTACAGAGGTGGTCAGATTGTACAACAGGCTAAATAGCCAGGCACTTACAAATAAGGAGTAAATGTCGTCCTCTAATCAAGCAATAGCAATGACCGAAACAAACAACCATATAGAGAACCAGGCCTTTCTCGGCGAGGGATGTGCATGCACAGAGCAGCCAATAAACCTAAGCCCACCTGTCCCTTGCTGACGCCCGTAGCAGCCGAATCAAAAGTACGCCAATAAGTGCTGCGGCCGCAGCTCCGACGCCAGCGCCGACCCAGGCTGAGGGCTCAGCCGACACCAGTCGACTGCAGAAGTCAAGTGGGGGAAAAAAAAGAAGAAATGCGTAAGTCAAGCCTTTCCCCCTCTGACCTTTAATCTCGACCAATGATATACACCAGCCAAATAAACAGCTTGTAATTCAAGCCTCTCGCCTCTAACATGCAATCTTGAACAGTGATGTATACATCAGAAAAATTAACAGCAATATAGATCAACTAACTGCTCAAAGATCATATTAAAAAACACATTTCTCGCAAGGATACAGTTGCCCAAATTGAATACCGCTTAAATATTACTGAATCATAGGGGTGTATGAATACTGAAATTTTCTAATACAAATATGAAGGAAAAAATGGCTTTGAATATCGAACCAAATTTCAAATACCTGTTCAGTAAAAAAAATATATATTATAGAAAAAGATGAACAGGCAAATGTTGTTGTCCCCCCCCCCTCCCCGCTTTTTTTTTTTTAACATAGTGTATGGTCTTTGCAACTGAAATAACAAAACTAGACTGACTCAGCACCATACAAATAAATATAATGTGCACAGAAATGTACACTATCTGATTGGACAGCATAACAGTATGTAACCTGTAATGTGGTCATGCAAAATGAAATACATGAATTGACACATGACTGGCAACTAAAAATAACATGACATCTAGAAAAACCTTATTAATTTGAATTTCAAGGGACCGGAAAGTGGTATGCCCAGATTATCGAAAGGTTGATTTATAAAATGCCCTTCGCCCCCCGAAAATAAAGAGATGTCGAAAATGTGAAAATGCAGTGAAGCCTTATGAGAAAGCTCCATCGCACTAACACTGAAAAGCCCGTAATGAGCGCGCAGTTTAATGAATCAAAATTAGATTAGCAAAAGCTCCCACGCTTAGTGAAAGATCTTTTCCCACTTTAGTGGTTACACAACCCACCACTCCCAAAAATGTGGCCTTCATGCCAACAACCTTCAGTCATCTACCCTGTCATGTGGTGAGCCTTTTTCCATGCTGTCCTGCATCTACCGCCCTCATGTGTTTATTCTGATAACGAAGTACGCTAGCACCCTCTCTCCAAGTCTGCTGCAGCAGATGCCCCTGCCTCCATGCACTCCTAGCAATGTTTTCTGAATACTTTCCAACCTTGGCCCTGGTCACCCACCTGGTGTATCGAGACAGCCAAGGCGCCATGGGCCGCACCAAGAGCACGTGCACCAAACGACGCAGGCTCCTGCACAGTCCGCACCAATGCTCGGGTGTAAGCATGCATCCACTTCAAAACAGGCATGTTTCCGTCTGAAGCTGGCTCTTCCTTCATCGAGTCTTGTTTCATTATCACTGACATCAGGTAGGTTATGTCTATTTGCAGGATTAACCCGGCCCAGCGTCAGCTGCGTCCACCTTACCCCGCAAATTTCGTCTCATCTTTCCACCAAACTCTCTGTTGACCCCCAGCTATGCTTGCCTTCGCTTGAAATCCACTCTATAATCCCAAGAAACCAATGCTTATCTGCTCTCCACATTACTTGCCACGGCCATGCCCCCTTTCTCTTCTTGATGTCAGCTAGGATTTCAGATACCCATGTAATAAAACTGCTTTGAAAGGTTAACAACTTGCTCAGTTTATCAAAATAACTTTTGCAGATCCGTCGGTGCATTAAACAGTGCAATTTGACTGTGATTACAACAAAATAATACTGCAAATAAGCAGTCATTAAAGCAAGCTTTTCGTGTACACGGACAGCTGAAATGCATCAGCTGCACAGGCACTCACGGGTAGGCGGCCATGGTGGCAAGCTTGACGTAAACATCCCTAGGTGGAGCCACAAGGCAGGAAAACGTCTGCGGTGCAGGCAGGTCATGCCTGCGGCAGAACTCGGCGGGTTGCACAGGGTAATCTTGCCGCACGGCCGGCCGGTCACTCTTGGACGCCACGACCAGGACCGGCACAGAGCTGCCTGACAGGTGCTTCTGCAGTCATGAAAAACATGCATGCTTGAGCACCAAATCTGCACATGATGCGCCGACCAAGCAGTTTTACAGAACGAGCTCTAAATGGGACATCATGCGGCCACATGTCCGAAGCCGCACTTTACGATTTCAGCATCAAGATCTCAAGAGTGCAAAATTCTGTGATCGACTAAACCAGTGCTGCCCTCTGTTGGAGAGTGGCACAACTTAGCCAGTTGCCTGTTGGGCCCGACTATATCACAGCCGAGAGTTGAACAAACAGTTAGGTTTGGTATTTGCACATGTTTTAATAGACGTTTGGTAATTTTTTGTAATTCACTTTTGTGTGCACATCTGTTCCACTAGGAAAATTTGAATTGCACCAAACTTCCAGTTAATTTTCTGGGAGGAATGCCCAAAGTCTGTCTTTCAAACTTCACCTGACATGCAAGTACAGTAAGCTCTCAATAATTCACTCTGATAATTCATACTTTCAGTTAATTCAATCAAATTTCAAACCATTCAAAGAATTTGGTTGGCTGAATATATTTTCAATGCGTTTTAAAGCCACTTAATTCATACCGCGATTTCTCTTAAATTTGGTTATTTGAAACTTCCTGTCCTGCTCCTACACTCCTGACGTGCAAAAGAGCGGCGACCGAGGCCGGATCTGTCAGATTTCTGGCCTCGTGTGAGCTGAAAATTCGATCTCTCCAAATGGTTAATTCAGATGCAGTCCGAAAATAAGCTGTGTTATTCGAAGTCGCACCGTTGTCGCGTAGTTTCATTTTATGAGCTTTGCTATCAGTCCGTGACGACTGCGGCTGTTGGCCGCGCTTCAACGAGCCAAGCTCAGCTGTGCGCCAATTCAGACGCTATCTAGACTTTTTTTTTCTTTTATATAATGCGTCTCAATGTTCAGGAGCGAATTTGCATTCCCCTCGCTTCCATCCGCGTTGTCCTGCGCGTCGATAATGTGCGCTAATCACGAGCTGCTCGTTGTGTGGTGAAGTCTCCTTACATGGACACCACGGCTTGCGAAGAGGCTCCATTTCTACTGTGTTGTACCTATAAACGAGACCGCGAAGGGTCTCACTATTTTGGAGCAGTTCTGCTTTCGTTTTCTCGAGTGTGGGGATGCAGTACACACTGACGGATTGGCGAAAAATCTCCATTGGTGGGCAGTTTTCCCCATAAAAGCAAAAAACCATTGTCTATTTTTCCATCGATATAATTTGCTGCAGTCCAAAACTGTTTCTGAGAGTTTCTTTTAGTAGCCATACGACTATTTGATCTTCGGAAAATTTGGAACTTTTTCCAGTTCCTTGAGGTCTTGGCGTGGTTTTACTCTATAGAGAAACCAGCACAGAACTGCTAATTTTTTTCGATAATGTTTGAGTAAACACAACTGCCTTTCACCCATATTTATGTTGTGCTAAAGCTTTTAGCTACATTTGCTTAAAGAAATAGATCCAAAATATGATTTGCATGCATAGATATCCACTGAGCAAACTGCGTTTAGTTTTGAATCATAAGGTGCACTTCTGATAATTCAAACAAAAATCTCAGTACTCTTGAAATTTGAACTTGTGAATCTGCTGTGGTTTGCCCTAAAATAAGACCGAAAGCTAAGTCGCACACACCACGCACAGTAACCACACTGTCTTGCTACAGCAATTACAAACTGGGAGTTATGTATACCCTACACTGTAGGAAAGCAAACTCTGCTACACAGATCCAATGCTACAGTCTTGTGCAAAGCAAGACAGAAATGCACAAAACACAAAATGCCTCCCAAAGGAAACGAAATCAGGCCTGTGTTCACCCTTGTTGCCCTTTTGGAACTTGGCACTGCAACGCAAGGGAATGTTACACAGTGTAACATCCGTGCTTGCAAACTTTCAAAACAGGAGGAAGGCATTAATGGTGAGAGCTGCCAAGACAGTTCAGCAAAAGTGTCATTTGGTTGGTATTAAATTCTCTACAAACTTCAGCAAATTTTGCAACAACCCAAGATTTTTTTGCCCCTCCCTCCTAAAAAAAAATACCTGCCAATATATCACTGCTCCTGAGGCCAGGGTGCAACACACTCACCAGGTAGGCCCTGGCGACGTGCTCAAAAGAACGCGGGTTGCTGGCGTCAAACAGGAGGCAGACAGCATCGCAGCTCAGCTCGGGGGCCACGGCTGTGTCGTGCTGCCCAAAAAGGTCCACTTCATGGAGCTGCATGCAGACCACACACACAGCATGACACACACAGAGTGCCACAGAACCCTTGGGATCCTAGAGTGCTTTTTGGCTTCCCTAAGCACTAAAATCTACGCATGCCAAAACCTCCACCTTTCATAATTATACCCACTTTATTTGGGGCTGATCATTACGTAACTGCTCACTGTAGATTGTTTTACCATACAGCTGTTCCATTATTAACTGAACCTGGGCATTTTTCAAGGGGCCATGCGTCCGCATACTCTTTCTTTTGCATACATGTTAGGCAAGAAGGGAAGAGTGGCCAGTGGCTGCCCATCATTAATCCTCATCTTGAAAGGTAGTGCACGTGGACACCTACCAGCAGGTACTTATCCTGTCCGTAGACCATGACCTGGTCCACGGCATACTTGGGGCCGGGGTGCCCCGGGGGCAGGCCCTGCTCCAGGCTGCACCCCAGCAGGCCCCTGAGGAAGCACGTCTTCCCCGCCCCCTGGGGACCCAGCACTCGGCAGTGGAGCACCTGTCGCACACTCTGGCCCTGCTGGGGGGACTCCAGCTGCTTCTCACACGTCACTGCAGGCATGCAAGCAAACACAGAGGAGGAGGAGGAGGTCTCTGTAGTACTCCAGTCTGGGTCAAGTTGGTTGGTTCCTGAATGTACAGTCAGACACAAAAGTCTCCAGGATGCATGAGCAGCAGCCGGGCCCAGTAGCTCTGCTATTAGCCGGGGCCTCGACACCACACTTGAGGAAGTGACGAAGGTAAGGAGATGAGGAACTCGTTGAGGCTTACATACAGAAATGTTCCCCTATTTCTCCCCTGGTTTCAGTCACTGTTGGCTATTTGCATAAGTGGAGGTGAAAGCTGGTCTCATGTGCTCCAACATGTCGTAGTCAAATGAGGTGACCACTGGCAGATGTGGCCTATCCAACTAGGCTGCTTTCTGCACATCCTAAAGACTTGTTCTCAACAGTGCTGGAATGGCCTGAATAACACAGAGCAGCGCACTTCTGCATTTCAACTTCTGTAACATACTGAATCATCATGAATCATCGACTGTTCAAGACCACTATCGAGGAAACCTATTCATCAACATAATTTTTGTCCATTTTTCATTAATGTATAATATTTTTTGCCGTGTTATCCCCACCCCTCATGTAATGTCCCGAAAGAGACCTTTGAGGAAAAAATAAATAAAAAATAAAATAAGAAAATATGAAGGCTTTTGCATTTTATGCTAGCACACTAGCACCATTTGAAAACATGCGTATTGCTACCTCTAAATTTTTGTCAGGTAAGGTGCGAAAGGTGTCTGATCAAAGAAGCACGCTCTGGATTACCACAGCCGCAACTGCACATATGGTGCAAAAAAGGGACAAGGACAAAGGAAGGGACCCAGTGTCTACAGCTGTGTTTGCAAAGTCAGTGATGCCGGTAACATAACATTTTAAATTCATGCTGGACAGAATGGTAGGGCCATTTCATGCCTAGAAAAATGGATCGCCTTTTAAAGACAAGAAGTAAAGATGGACGTCGCCAACGCACGACTGGAAGGGGCTCACCAGATTGCTAATCCAGCATTTCCAGTTACAAAGGCCACACAGCACCGGTACTGTGGCCGAATGCTTCAAAAGTTTCAAGGGTGGTTACCGACGCCAGCTGCAAAGGTTTGTCATCGCTCTGCTGGGTCATCTTGCCGCGCGTTGCCACGCGTCCATGTCGCCGCTAGATTATGTCTTTATTGAACATCTGTATTACTGTTAGACGCGTACTTATTCCGCACGTCGTATTGAGTGACCAGGTAGTGCTGTCTGGTTCTGTAACTTTTAAGGGGAAAGCCTCTATGGGCTCATGACTCATCAGCAGGGATGTTTGCAGAGAAGTGTCCCACTATAGCTGTCAATCAAAAGTGGTTGAGGTGTCCACCAAGATTTGGAGATCTGAGAGCCACTGCCCCCTTTCCTCAAAAACCTTTCCTTTCCTCAAAACACATGCTTTCCCATTCCTCCATGTAAGCAGACAAGTGTCCTCACAATTATATTAGTAATTAATTAATTAGCAATTGGTTAATTAGTAATAGCAGTGGTTATATGTATGACCGTCGGACATTTGTATCCCTCACCCTTATGCAATGTCCCTACGGGACCCTCAAGGGTTAATAAATGATGATGATGATGATGATGTAGTATGTCGTAACTGGGAACGCAGTATACAATAATGCACTGCGCATGCACAAGACGCCAGCAGACAATGCACCTGCGCTTCAGCCTACTGAGCATGCGTAGAGCATCTTGCCAGATGCCTCCGGAACACCGATCTGGAAGGATGCCGCCTAAACACTCTCCTGTGTCTCCAGCAGGCAAGGTGCAAGTGTCGTGAAGCGAACAATTGTGTAGTCTTTAATCAACATCTTCACCACACATCAGCGACACAAGCAGCAACACAGCGCTAAAGACCTTCGCCTCACCGCACTTTACGTCAACAAAGTGCCCCCTGAAGCTGAATTTTTATTTGGAAGTTCCTTTGGATGATAAAGAAAATAATTAATTGGGCATAATTGTGCTTGAAGAATAGGCCTGTAAACATGTGACAGTAAAAGTGTGCACAGTGTGTGGATTCAAAAGTTGTTAAGCTATTGATGTTATTTCTTTGAAATAGGGGGCTGGCAGTATACACATACAAATTTTCAGATTTTTCTTGATAGCAGAACATAATGCATGTTTGAAAAGGCTACAGTAGAATTTCTACGATAAGAACTAGGCTGATATGAATTCGTGAAATTCCCTGGCCGGAGTGCAATGCATATAATGCGCAGAATTTAGGATGTTCCAAACATTCTCTCATGCCACTACGGATGACACGAATGCACGAGGCCCAATCACCCCTCTCAAGCACTAAGTGCTGCCCATACATAGCTGGTTAGGGCACTCGGCTACTGAGCCAGAGGACCCAGGTTCAAACAAGACTGTGGTGGTCGCATTTCCATGGAGGCAAAACGCAAGAGGCGCCCCCCGTGCTGCACGATGTCAGTGCACATTAAAGAACCCCAGGTGGTCGAAATTATTCCCGAGCCATCCACTACAGCACCGCTTTCTCTCTTCTTTCATTCCTGCCTTCCTCCCTTCCTTCACAGCGCAGTTGTGGTATCCCTTGAGAAGCCAGACAATTACCATTCCTATTGTTTCCTGACAAGACATCCAATTGTGATGCAGGAGTGGGGTCAGCAGCTCATACACCACCGACACAATCGCCTTCCGAAAGTGCCAGACGCACGGTGAGTATGAGCTGTGCACGAGTATGAGCTGTGGCCACGTGGCAATATAATAAATCCTATTGACCAGAAACATCTGTGTGAATGCATTTCTCATGCTTCTGCATAGATTTTGTTTATTTTGGATGATACATATATTTTTCACGACCCCCTGAGATTCATGGCATTGAGATTACACTGTATACATATCACTTGTGTTCCTTCATTTGTTCTCGTCTCTTTTGTGCAAGGTGAAGCAGCAGGCCTGGTGCAGTATGCATAGGAATCTCTAAGCTAATCCAGCCACATCCCTAAGTTGCATCATCTTTCTGGCTTATTCTCTAATTTAGCACTTTCCTTCTTTTCAAAGATAAAAAAAATGTGGACCATATCTTTAGTGATGCAAAAAAAGTGTCAATACAAGGCAAGAAAATAGGAGGAAATATGAAAAAAAAAGGTCAATAAGAGAGCTTCGGGTGCCCGTCAAAGAAGTGAAAAGCCAGCACACTATAAAAAATAAACATTGTTCCGTGCGTATAAGCTACATAAAATTAGAGCCATGAATTTCTCAGTTGGGTAAGACAACAGTCACTACACTGGTCAATGCTACACAGTCTCAGACATAGTTTCAGCAGTGATTCAAACAAGAAACTTCTCTTTCAGCACATGTGTTCAGTCAACTTTGGCACTAAATTCTGCAAAGAGTATAGGGGCCAGTGTAGCAGTCATCTGAAAAAAACTTGTCTTTTGACACACAGATCATCAGGCAGTCAGCAGTAACAAAGGTACCAGAACAAAACAAATTGACTTCTAATGTCTCCAGCATCACTAGGGATGCATTGAACGTAGGTGCTGTTTTTAAGCAACCTATGGTTTTCCTTCTTCACGAATCAACTTTAATGACTCCCAAACGCATCACATAAGTCAGAGTGCAGCAAAATGCACACAGCAAGTGCCTTCTCACCATGGACGGCAGATAGCTGGCTCTCTTCCCCACCTCCAATGTAGCCGAGATAGGCCAGGCACTCCAGCGTCTTGTGGACATCCAACGCCGTCGTCAACCTGTGAACGCATTGCCACAAGAAAAATTAAAACGTGCACTTACCTACTGTACACACTGTCACGTGAATTCACTTGCTATAAAGCAAACTGATTTTAATCTGCCAGAAATTCATCTTCCTTACCTTACTTTGTTTCACGTTTCATTATCTTTTCTCCCGTTTGCAATGGCCAATGCAAATTTCAGTACAATGTTGGTGAACACAAAAGCACCACTGAGCAATCTGAAGGCGGTGCATAACTGAAGCTCCTTAGCTGGCCGGCACAACGCTGAGAGTGTTTCGCTCCATGCCCAGCATTTGCTATGCAGCAGCAGCAAGCACTACTCACGCCCAGTGAGCCAAGTAACCACGCAGCGTCAGCCAGCCAGAATCATTGGTGTCCACGGTGCCCACCAGGTCGGTGCCCCACGGCTGTGTTGGGCACACCGCGAACAGGCTCGCCAGCTCAGGCGGAGAAAGGCAGCCATCCACATCCTGCACGCCAGCGACAGTGCTCAATTACTCCCATTACCCAAAGGGCATTAGTACTGAAGGGAGTGGTGCACAATGAAGAAAAACTGTCCAACGATCAATGAAGGCTCTCAACAATGAGGCACAAAAGAAACGCATTTCTGTGAAATGTGGCAACAGTAAAGAAATGGTAACACTGCAGTACAGTAGCCGACCGATTTTTCAAACTCCAGTAATTCGGACTTAACGTGATTTTTCGGACCTCGCTGAAGAACTGTCACGCACCTCATAGAAATGTGCACATATTCACAACCAATATTTTGGATTCTGCGGCGTCCAAAAGTTTGATTTCTTTTACTAAAATAGACACCAGCGGTACTGTGGAGATCATTTTTGGAATTTTTTCGGCCTAATATAGACACGAGAGGTCACAACCAACCGGTTCTTTGCCGCTGTGAAAGGAGTCATCTTGGATGGAGTCAGTTGTACGGACTAGCTTGGATATGCTTTGCTATTTGTTATTCATTGTTGCCACTAGAAATAATGGAACGCGCTTTGTGGCCATCAAGGTGGTCTGCAAAGAAGAGTGCGCAATCACGTTGAAAACGGGACAGCTGCAGTGTCTGCTATGACTTAGACAGTGCCGTCCATGATGTGGGGCAGATTGTGGGGGAGGCATGCATTTGGATTTACTCGCTTCCGCTTTTTCTTTCTGTGGGTTCGCTTGCTCAGTCTTTGCAACTATTGTTGCCCATAGAAACAGACTGTTCTTGCTTCGTGCAGCGCATATGTTCATTTAGTATCGGCGTAGTATCTTGATGTGTGGTGGTGCAGACATGAAAGCAAGACTCTGACTCAGATACAGTATAATACTATTATTGCTTGCAAACAGAGCATGAGCAGCAGCAAAATTAGCGATTTCTAAAGCCGGTTTTTGCAGAAAAGTGGTCTTTTTAAAGTTCATGCACTCATGTGTATGCCAGAACCAGCCAGCGCATGTGCTTCGCACCGAATGTCAGCAGACGCAAGAGCAGCGCCCAGGTCTGTATCTGTAGATGCCAGGTGTCTGCGCCTGTGCTACCTGTGCCGCATGTACGCAGGAACCGGTACGGTGGTGTGTACCAATCGGAGGACACACGGCTTCCTATACTTCTGCAGAATTGGTCTGAGCTGACTGCACCTGCAGCAGCCACTCTTTTTAATGGGAAATTCATTAATCAAGCACAAGAGGGTGCAAACATGATGCACATGGCGATGGGTGCCTCTTTGTGACTGCTGACACGGGGTGGCACTGGGAGCACAAGTGCAGGCGTCTGAAAGGTGCCCATGGAGACACCACTTCAAGACAACAGCTGCGCAACGATACGATAAAAATCAAAATCAGTTGTATGAGGTCCAAAAAAAGGTCCCACAGCCCAAAAATATGTTGCCTCTGTGTGAAGGTCAACTCCCCCAAATTCCAATGGCCATTTTTGCAAAACTTTGACACAGCTTCAATGAGTGCGACAAAGCTTCAATGAATCCATTTTTTTTTTCCATGTAATAGGCTTGGGTGTTAGAAAAATACATGATTTTGAGAATGCCCATTGTGCCGATCAACCTTTTTAGTGTGCCAGAAGTATTTGAAATATTCGCTTCGAAATTATCCGAAGAAAATTACTATTCGCTTCAATTACTTCGCTTCGCTTACCACTCATGCTATTCACATTTGCTTGCCTCAGCAGTGAAACAGATTGAATGCACAAACAACACAAAAGCTTCCAGTCATGTATGTACTAACACCAGACCATACTAATGGTTGGGAATGCCACTTCAAACAAAATGTGGTAGTGAAACTGCAACAAATCAAACTCAAACGCTCACCCTGTCATACTTCTCGAAGAGAGACGTGACGAATGCGAGGCCCTTGGCACTTAGTTCGGTGCTGCTGCCAGGAGGCACTCGGATTCTAGAAAAAACAAGATATGCACAATTCTGCGACTGATGCCAACACCTTCTAACAAAAAAATACAGCGCAGCAAAAAAGCAATGTGCTCTCACAAATGACAGTTGCTGTATGAATGCAGCCACCACTAATAACCACTCGCACCAGTTACTGCCATTCATGGAAGAGACTCACGGCGGGCAGAGGTATTCACGGGGTAGAATGAGGTGATCATCATAGCCGAAACGGCGCAGCACCGTCCACGTGGTTTCGTGGCGACCCCTCTGGATGAACATTTGGTGCAGAAATAGGAATCCTGGAGAGATGATGCAAGAGCATGAGATAAGAAAAGAAGGTAAAATGTTATTATATTGTGGACTGAAAAAAAAAACAATAAAAAGGCTTAAATCTGAGAACAAAAACAGACATGCTCTTGAATGTTCCACTGTGACGGATGGTAGTTGACAGTGTTTTTCTGGCATGTAAAAATTCCCTAATACGTAGTGACTGACATCTACACTTGGGCAAACAACGGTGCAAAGAGGCAGCAATGCAAGCTGCAATACTACTCTTTTAGTGTTTCACGAAATTCATCATTGTCTTGTCTGCTAGTCTACTGGCGAAAACAGCCCAAGATCGGTGACAAATGAAGCTGCACGACTGGGCAGGTCCCCTGCCACAAGACAGAAATGAAATTCAGCTGCAGTGGTACAAGCAAATATAGTTCGCTAATGACAATTTGAACACAGCAGCTTTTGGCCAGCTGGTAGCTAAGCCATGAATTCTAGAGCAATAATACTCTCCAGCTATTTCAAGTGCTCCTAAAAAAATGCTACAAGTATCACAATTAATGAACAATATTTCATTGCAAGTGTGCCCAAAGGCGGAATGGATTAGGTATAAGGGACAAAGCAATACCTTTTAACATTTTTACACCAAACTGAGGGTGGACACAAACCTGGCAGCGTGAGCCCATTGTTCTCGACACCCACTTCCAGGTTTTTGGCAACAATGGCCTTCAGGTCAAGAAGGGCCTTGGCCTCTAGGGGGGTGTTGAAGCACTTTCGCTGTTGGTGGAAGCCAGAAAACAACATCAATATGCTAAATACAAAGCAGGAAGCTAGGATGCAAAAGAAATATGTATAAAAAAATAAAATCTCACTACCTTTAGCAATTACAATGCCACTGTCAGTTTTACAAAGCGCTGTCAACACAGCTCCACGAGAAGCACACAATGTACAGCAGATCAACAAGCTCTGTTTCATATAATGGTTGGTGCCCGTCCAGCTGTAATACCGTTTACTGCGATGTGAGAAGAATAATGCACCCTACAACCCAGGTGCAACAAAAATAAAGCATTAAACAGCACATTTACATATTGCTATGTGTGAAAAAAACCTTTTAGCAAAGGTGCACAAATAGGCCAGTATAGGAGAAAGGCTCACCTGAAAAATGTTCAGCTCCCTATCACTAAGGACACCGTCATTGTCGATGTCACAGATACGAAAGATTCTGGTCAGTGCCGCCTTGCACCGTTCTGTCAGCTGCACAGGCAAAGAGCACGGTCAGGTATTACAACAGAGAGGTAATGACTTGCCACCCCTACTATGAGAAGGAGAAAAATCTGGCAGAACCTCTCGTCAACTGTCTATGGAAGGACCCTGGTATATTGTCACGAAGACGACGAAGCAGGCAGTGGCGTGGGACGGAGTGCTCGCGCTAGCCCAGCAGCCATTAAAATCATTTCCCTGCCATCTCTCATTTTGCCTCATTCTTCAGCTGGTCGCCACGTAACAATATCGTGTTGTAGTTGGCTAGTGTATTGAATATGTTCGTGAGAGCGGAATTGTCATGACGACCATGAGCGCTTGATTGATGCACCTTTTTTTCCTTGTTTTATAGTACATCGCTGGATGACCTTTCCAATTCAGTTTGTTTACTACATACTTTTTCCTTCCTGTACATATAGATAGAGAGAGACAGGACATGGGGCAGCATCTGAGCAAATATACATCTCAAATATACATCTGAGCATCCAGAGTGAGCCAAGGTAATGAACCTTAACTGTGGTGTCCTTGCACAGCTTAGTGTGGACCCAAAGATCATGCACCTACATCAAACAACAATGGCTGTGCTCCACAATAAGGAGTGGATTTTACAAACCACTGTGCCAACAATTGACGTTTGTATAACAGAGCGTAACATCTGGCAATGTTAAGCAACATCGCTGGCATCTTGAATAACACATAGAGGACAAGCAAAGGGTTGCCAATCTGCACTTGTCCCGTGTTCCTCGTTTTAATCTGCTGCGTCTTTCACGCCTAGTGAGAACCACGTACCTGCCTGAACACCTATGTGCTATTTGTGCTGCAAAAGCTAATCTGTGTATTTCGTGCAGCAATATTCATTGTAAATCTTGACGAGGTGCAACTCACATCCCTTTCCTGTGGTACATAGAGCGGTCCCGTGGGGTGCAGGACTGCCTTCTGCGCATAGTAGAACAGCTCCGAGATGTTCTTGAATGTCTTGGCTGAACACTGCGCAACATAAGAGGAAAAAAAAAAAAATCTTCGCAGTCAGTACCTGCTCGCTGCAAACCCCTAAAACAATGTGCAGAGACAAGCTGGTCCAAGTGGGCCACTGACCTCTACGCACGTCTCCACTTCCTGGTACTGGCTCATTATTGGCACCACCATCTGGCAAGAAAGAAACATTAACTGTTAAACAACACTGCCCTGTTCTCGCCACCTCACCTAATAGCAATCGCTAATCACACTGTCAATAATTTACTGACTCTGTTTAAAGAGTGGGAAAATTTAGTTCACAATGAGGTTTTACCATTCGTTAGCCCCTTGAGATAACAGTGAACCCAATTAAGTTGCAAACCCATCTGCTGCACATAATAGCTATCAATACTAGCAGTTGTGAGAGCACACACAAGAAGAGCCAAACCACAAAAAAAAAAGGCTGCTTTCCAATTTTTTTTAGCTAACAAAACTCAACAACGGTTTTCTGGAAAAGCAGCGCTGAACAAACGAAGACAGAGACGAGACGACAAGGACGGGCGTCTCGTCTCTGTCCTTGTCTGTTCAGCGCTGCTTTTCCAGAAAACCATGTACCAACAAGCCCAACTCGCCGCATTAACAACGGTTACCACGACTATGTAACATGGCATTCCACAACACCTGTTTGCATTGCTGAATGTTCCTAGTACTCGCACACATCGCCGCGCACTGAGAACACCATATATCCATGCCGCAGTGAGCAAGGCCCCTCCCCTCTGGTCATCAGATTTAACTTCGTGCTATGACAATGACGCCGCAGAACTGAAAAATATGCCCTCAGCAGCTGTCACTGTAAAAGTGCTGCCCCTGAGCTTCAGGAGTGAGAAGGCCACCACAACCTAAGTTACCTGACCAGCATTTCATGAAGACTTGTCCTCGTTCTGACTACTCAAAACAAGTCACTCTACTTGTCAAGTTACAAGTCTTGACTTGCACAGACAAAACTCAAAAAAGAAAATCCTCACGTTGAATCATTGGTCAGTGAACTAAAACTTTCCCTCTCACTTGTTGCTCAAGGTTTCTTTTAAGAAACCACCTTCCTCCCTTTCTCCTACCACAGTGCAGTATTTGGAGCATAAAATGCTCTTCCCCTATTTAAACGCCAGTCATGCCCAAACTAACGTTCTGTATACACCTACTTCGCAAAAGGAAACATCTGCAAGCTTTTCCACTAACTTGTCATGTAGCAGCACGGGCAGCCAAACTTTACAAGGTTTTAATGCGCATGAGCTCCACCACTCCCACTTACGTATAAAAGTACTCGAAGCAACCCCAACCAGGCATGACCAGGCTCAGCACTGTCGCGAAAACATTTTCAAATCTCCGCAACGGCTGCGGTTTTCTGTCGAAGCAGAACCATTTTTTTATAATGTAAGCTGTGGGGACCTGCCCTGCAGCCCCCTGAGTTTGCTTTCCCGCGAGGCACCGTGCAGCGGCAGTCTCACCTCGAGGCTGAGCGCATTCCCTTGTCAGTTACATTAACTGGCAAGAGAGGGCGCCAGCATCGCTGCGCGCGAGACTGCCAAAGCCCGCGCACGGGATAGGGGCATGGGGGCTTCGGCTGGGATCGTTGGCGCGGGCAGACGTGTCGCTCACGGCTCCGCTCTTCTCTGGCGGGGCGAGGAAGCGACGGGGAGACAGGCTCTCGTACTCGTCCCGTCCGGCCTTCAGAGTATATATCCCTTGCCCTAGCGTGGGCGAACATTCGCTCGGAACCTTGCTGGTGAGTCGGACGACCTTGATTCATTAGCGTACCTTGTTGCTAGCTGGCGTTATTGTTTCTGTAGCAATAAATGCCTGTTTGTGTCAGCCAATGTGTCGTTCCTTTGTTCCCCCAGAGCAAGGCCCGCCGTGGTCGGCGAGCGCTCGGTAGCGTACGCGATCACGGGGTGGGGTCCGGGCGGCTTTGAACCGTGTCAGCCGCGACTGAGTGGGGAGAACGTACTTATCTCCCCAATTCAATCCCACAAAGCCAATCAATTATGTTTATTGTGTAGTGAAATTTTTTTATGGCGCAAGGGCACCTGCGGACGGCACAAGGCATTTCCCAAGCATTTCACCCTGATTAAGTCGAGCACAAGGCCAGGGGAAGCTTGTACTCATTGTATCACCAGTGGGTACCCGGTGACAGTGGGGATCGAACCCCGCACCTCCCGCATGCGAGGCGGATGTTCAACCACTAGGCCACCGCTGTGGTCAATTATGTCTATTAACTGAGATGCTTGCTCAATGGCTAACGAAAGGAACGGGCCAACAAAAAAACACACAGTTGTAAAGTTTACATGCTTCTTGCTCTAAATAAACAAAAAACACACACACACGCACACACACAAAATATAGGGAATGAACAAAAGACCTGTACAAAATGAAACAATAAATGTTTTCCTGTAAAATTACTAACAAGCACATTCACCACAGTACCTTTCCTAGTATTGACGCAGGTTCTCTCAGACCATGAATGGCAGTTTACCAATATCCCTTCAGAGAAAAGTGTACAACAGCTGTATATTACCGGTACTCACCTACGGGGCAGGAATGTGGAGGCTAACGGAAACGGCTCAGCTCAAGCTAAGGACAACGCAGCGAGCCATGGAAAGAAAAATGATAGGTGTAACGTTAAAGGGACCATGCAATGAATAAAAAGTCGCTTGTAAATGTTTTCAATGCTTAGAAATGATGCTAAGAAGCTATTCACACCAAGTATGAGTCTTCGGAACTGAGCTGGCAATTTATTATGAATTTTTAAAAACCGTGTTTTTTAAAAATCACGGGCCGATCGGTGTGCTCATGGTGACCGATTTTGAAACTAGAATCGTGAAAAAAGACATCACTGTACCCATGATGTCGCCAGGCCACCACACGCTGTCATTCGCTGGAGCCACGGCAGCCATGACGTCACGGGCACACATCCGGTAGCCGTGAAAATTGTCTGCTCGTGCTGCCGCGCAACCCTCTCGGGCAACCGCGAGCCAGGGTATTTGCCTTCGCGCATATGGTTTCAATTTTCCTCTGCCGCCTCCTTCTGTCGGGAGTTTCGGAGCCACTCGCAGTGGCTCGCCGAGTCACTACTGTCGTCGCTGGCATTCAGCCGGTACAGCGTGAACGCATAGGGCTCGATGCCCATCGCGGCCATAAGAGTGAGCAGTCGCACCTCGAGGTCCGGGTCCATTACTGCTAACTACAACAGACGACAAGCAAAGAAACCAGACGTGCGCCGCAATCACGCCGCCGACGCTGCTGCTGGGGTGCTAGGAGCAACAAGCGGAAGTTGCAAAATAAACGTCAGCGGATGACGTATTCATGGGCGGGGCCCAGTCCCAGAGCCGTTATCTTTATTTTTGTCTGGTGCCCCGCGTGTACGAGTTGAGGGGGGAGAGGAGGAGCATAATTTTTAATCGTCTATATCTTCGTTGTTATTGATACTAGCTTAAAAATTCTTTCATTCGGGTGACGAGTGATGAAATGCCTATCTCTCGTCTGCTTAACGTAATCTCAATTAATTTATTGCATAGTCCCTTTATGAGACAGGAAGCGGGCAAAGTGGTTGATGGAAGAAATGTGTGTTAATGACATCATAGTCAAAATCAAGAGGAAGAAATGGGCTTGGGCAAGACATGTAATGCAAAGGCAAGATAACCACTGGTCCTTTAAGGGTAACGGAGTGGATTCCAAGAGAAGGCAAGCGTAACAGGGCAGCAGAAGATTAGGTGGGCGGATGAGATGAAGTTTGTAGGCATACAGTGGGCGTAGCTGGCAAAGACAGAGTTACTTGGAGAGACATGGGAGAGGCCTTTGCCCTGCAGTGGGTGTAGTCGGGCTGATGATGGTGATGATGATGATGATGCATAGTGTAACGCATTCCCACCTCAAGGGAGCTGTACTCCACAAGGTCTGCCTTGTTTCCCACCAGGACGACTGGCGTGCCATGGTCATCGCCAAGCTGCTCCCGGATGAGGGGCAGCCAGTAGTCGGTGATCTGCGAGGACAACACCAATGTTTCACACATTTGTGAACACAATGGGTACAATATGGTATGCACTTTCTGGACCCCTGCTGTACCCGATCCAAAATGCGCTGCATGTATAGTAAAGCACGTGAACAGCTGCAATGTGTTAGTACTTCTCAACCCTTTCAAATGCTGCTCACCACTTCTATTGAAAAAAAATACTTCCTATCTAAATAGCTCTGCTGGCCTTGTTGTGAAACTTGTTGTGAAACATGAAGTACCCATAGTTGATCTTCTGCAGGTATCTACAGCAGAATCTTGATGATACGAATCTCACGGGTTCGCGAAGAATATTTGGTTCATCTGAAATTTGTATCATCAAAAACAAAAGAAATCTGCACGCAGAAGCACGCATATTGCATTTATGCAGATTTGTTCACAGCTGGCAGGATCTTTTTACAGCCGCACGTCACTGCTCGCTGCTCTCGGGGTGCGCACTGCTTGACTGGCGATTGCAACATAAGTGATGTGCGGGTCGTGCGCCATCATTCACTGCTCCCCACGCATATCGTGCAACTGGCGATCACAGCGTTGGTGATTTGTGTGCCACGTGCTACCACTCATTAGTGCCCTGAGGTGCGTACCACATGAATGGTAATCGTGGCGTCGGCGATGTGCAGGCAGCTTTTAGTGGTTGAGGGTGAGGTTACGGCCCACGCGTTTGTACCGTCCGTGGCACAGGAAAGTGTTTGGAACACCAGAAGGCCTGCACATTGTACATAATACACTATGGCCAAGGAATTTTACAAATTCGTATCATCCCAAAATCGATACCAACTGTGATCATATCATCGAGATTCTACTGTACACTACTGTGCCAAAGACATCGCAATGGTTGTAAACCAGTAACATGCATCTAACGAGTATATAAAACATACATGGAGGCACCATCCAATCACTTATTTTCATAGTGGCAGATAATGTGAGAAAACAAGATTAAAGTCAGTCTATGCAATTACGTCGAAGCACGTATTGCCAAGTTCACTGTTTCAAGAAAGATTTCCCATGTTCACTCGACAACGTGTACAACATCTGTGACAATGAAATGCAGAGGTGAATATGTCTGGAACAAAAAGAAACCTTTGGGATCAAGTACGTCATTACCTCTTCCTTGCTTCAACTTGTATGTTTATTTCCCACTATTTGTACCTCTATTCTGTATTTATGCTTTTATACTTTTTACTGTATGTATTGTGCGTTCGTACTTTCCTATGTCTGTAACAGCACATTTTGAATCTTTTCCTGGCTTCAACTTTAATGTTTAGTTTGTACTTTAAGACAATATGTTACTGTACATAAGTTTCTTCGCCCAACCAACAAAAATCCCGAAAACAGGATTGCGTACCGATAAATACAGATACATAGTGTGTTAAAGTGGTAATGACAAAAATGTGCAAAAAATCAAGGAACTGGGCTGAAATAAGATCTAGACAACAGTCGTCACTAGGCTGGAAGCAGGATGTTACTCCACTGCATCATGACACAGCTCAGTGCTGTGTCCTTTTTGCGAGGCTTAAATACTACTTGTTTGTGTGGACCTCCTAGCTGCCACAGGTGGGGCTGAAGCCATGTGCTGTGCTCCTTGTGTTTCATATACGCAGCGTCGACATCACAAAGCAAAGAAAGTCTTGAGCACGGACGTGCGCCATCTTCTCCACACAATGTCACAAGGCCACAGGAAATCCCCACGCCTGCCATGTTTCGCTCACCTTGTCGATAGTGTCGTCGTCATCTACGGCATACACGACGCAAACCACGTTAGCCTGAAAGACATAACACCACAAAAGACAGTTCTGAAGAAAACGCAAAACTGAACAAACTCAGTGAAGCTCAAAATCAGCAAGCAGGAAAGGATAAAAGTGCATAAGTGCAGACCAGTGCTAAGTCTTCCCAGTTAAATAACAAATCTAGATACACTGTTGCGGTGTGTCGTGATGGCTTTTAAGGTGCATACGCAACTACGGCTATCATGCCCAAGTGCAAGGTAGAACAGTCAGTTAATAGAGCTAGACATTTTAAGACTGCATAATCTGTTTAAAAATATTGCTTCTTCTAAGAATATGAAAACAAATGAAGAGTCAACAGCTGCATTTTCTCCAAGGAGCAAGTTAAGGTGAGAAGGAATGTGTTCGTCATAAAATCAAGAGAAACACTTTTGCTCAGTTTCCACTTCACCGCGTGGCTCACACAAGTATTTCTCAAATTTCGCGAGAATGCCACATGTAAGGTGTGTGTAATAAAGTAAATGGCATTTTGATCATTTCATAAACCCTTATGTAATACCCTGGAAGAAGTCTGAAACATTCTTGGAGTGCACACAACTTCCATTCTTCCAAGATGAGTTTTTAACAGACAAATTAAAACTAGAGAAAAATGGAACTTATCAGAAAAACTCCGAAAAGCAGAACAGGTTCGACTGGTTTCAAACAACAGAATCTAATGCCATTTTACTCTCCACGTGAAAACATCAAGACGAGGATTATTTTCGCAATTTTCATAACACAATAAAATATTAGAAGTGCAACACACAGTTCAGAACAACAGCAGAAGTAGCCTCAACAGAACCAGTAAAATGGTAGCAGCCAAGCACATTGTTCAACGATAACAGTCAACACATGCAATGATGACTGTGAGTGCAACACCAAGTGAGAAAAGAACACAAAGCATGCCCAATGTAGCCAATTCGTGAGGCACCCTCACCTTGCCGATCTCCTCAGCTAGGTTCTCCTGGCTCTGTTCTTGTGCTGAAAACAACAGTGAAGAGAAGCTCTGATGAAAGCAGAGCTTGACAAAAGGTCAAACATCATTTGCAAGCTTTGCAAACTTGAGCTGAAAACCTATCTGAACTATGTGCAAAATTGTGTTGTTGACACTGCGTATTGTTTCTTTCATCCGGTGCCTATTTAGCATTGTATAAGTGTTGGTCGTCCTTTTTAGTACTTGTTTCGTCGTCACATTTCTTTTTTTCTTTCAAGGTCAAAGTTTTGTACTCTTACTGTTTTGTACTGTGCCTCTTCTGCTTGGACTGTATTTGGTCCGCAGTATGTGATAAGTAAAATAAAATAACATAAAAGACATTAGGAATGGTGTCGAAAATAACGCAATCCAATGCAGTGCTCTACTGGGTGACAATGGCAACTGTTCCACCCTCTGTGTGAGTACTTCGGTATCTGAATACACTCCATGACCAGAGATATATTACACGGAAGCCGAGGGCAACTTCATTCGAGTGCTGTTATCAATAGAAATAGAATCTCTAACTCTTTCTGGGTATGTTAACGTTTGTCCGGGAGCAAAAAGCTCATTTTTGGTTGAGAAAACTGAGTTAAATTTTTCCATCAATCTATTCAAACCCATGACGTTTACACTAAGAAGGACTGTTTGTCAGTGTTCTGAAGTGAACGGCAATATGGCATAGCCGTTGTGATCCACGCCTGAAACTGGTGCCGACGCATAGTTTAGTTAAGAAATCAGACAGCGGTGGCAACACCTGTATTTTGTTTCTTAGGGTCTTTTCTGGCTTATAAAAGTTCCCTTTTCAGTGAGAGAGGCCTGGTGCTAGAAAGCCGTAGCCTATCGATATCTGCCAACTTTAAGCGGCCCTTTGAGCAACGATATTGCCAACCGCAACGGAGGGCGCAATTGCCATAAAGGAATTGGTCCAAGAAGCAAGGTGGCAACCACCCCAGCGTGCCTGCTTGCTTATGCCGCAGACTTCAAGACTGCACCACTCCAATCAGCACATCTGCTACGCACTCGAGAAGTCGACGATACGCGTCGGCACTTTCTCCGGCGTCACATCGGCGGGGATGGTGATCTCCTCGGCACGCGGTGGCACGTCCTCGGGGAACTGCTCGCTGACCAATGACAGGATGAGAGACGTCTTCCCCACGCCGGCTGCACAGGGGTAGGGAGAGGAACAGTATACAGGCACGTGAAAAAGTATGCGACAGGAAACACGAAACAAGACAGCAGTGGCCCCTGCATCTGGCGCCAATGCCAAGATACAAGACACCCACAGAAACTACAGCCAACCAGTCAGACGTTGAATAAAACACAAATTGTTTTGGGTTTAGCATGCTTTTCACTTACGAGCCAAATCAGCAAGATTCCACTGAAAACTGGCATTTTGCTTCTTTCCACCACACCTAGAGGAAATTAAGTGTGCGAATCCAAAAAGACAATGAACACCAAAAGCACACAATGGCAAGTGTGTACCTTTTGACCTATGTACATGAATACTGGCATTGTATAGAACGCTGGTTTATTCACTTCTTTATCAAATATGCAAGGGGCCTGAAAGGGTTATTTAAAGGGTGAGAAATAAAACAGATGGAGAGAGCAAGGCCTTAAAGGAGCCACCAACAAGCACTGAACTATGGCAACTACTTTCTCCGACAAGACCTTTTAATGCTTATTGACTGTGACTGTGGCTGACTGTGACAGCACAATTTTACAAGCAAAAAGTCATCAAATCCTCCTTTCCAGCCAATGCAATAACAGTTACTCTTTTACTTAAATGTCAATCACCAAAAACAGTACATTTGTTCAAAGCATGAATATGTGCCAAACTGGACCGATATCACATTTCTTCCCAGTACAACAGAAGAGATCAGGTGGGAAGAGGTGTACAGAACTGTAATAAATCAACACCAACCAGCTACTTTCTCACGATTGTGCTTTTATCAATGTCATTACTGTCAACGTCATTTAAAAAGCAAAACAGATATTTTAAATCTTGCTCAAAACTTGTGAGTACCCAGAAACTTGAGATAAAATTAATAAACAAGCAAAATTTTTCCACAACAAGCACAAATATTATTAAATAAACTTGATGTTGGACATTTCTCAGTTGCAAAAATAAAACTAGGTCTTCGCGATGTGCACGCTCTGGTGCAAGAAGCCACCTTGATAAGAAAGAAAGGTAAATGTTGCCCCAACGCTGGCAGCACTTCTGTCACCTGATAAAATGTATGAGATAATAAGATAAAGAAACCCACCAACAAGGGTTACTTAAAATAAAGGTCACTGATTAAAAGACGTCTATCCTTTAGGTACCTGCCCCGTGTTGTCAGTGTCCACAAAAGCACCCAAGAATGGGGTTTCGAAAACACCTTCAAAAACTTACTGCTTACTCCCAGCGACGTGCTCCTCCCAACGTATTCAACACAGTCAACAACCAATGGACTTTGAACACTGCCCTCACGGTGCCGACACACGGCACAGATTGCATCAAGTGCACTGCATTTCACACCAGCCTTTGTTTGAGCTGCAAATATTTTTCACACAGCAAAAAGTGCCACTCAAAACGTGAAAACACACAGCCCAAAGTTACTTCTCCCAACAAGCTTTTGAACTGAATACTAAAATAAAACTGACGGTTAATGCTCTCTGCTGTGCTCTGAAAATTTCTAAATATGGAATTTTTGCATTGAAACGTACAGCTAAGCTTGCCTCACTTTCTATGCCCAGCACTTATAACTGTTACCATGTGCGCCATAAGTTAATAGAATGCACATGTGGCAAAGAAACTCAATTCATTTGCAACTGGGGCACACTGCTTGCAATTAATAGTGCACTGCACAGTTCACGCAGTAAGAATTGTGTTGCATGTATCTATTCCAGCCTGCATGCAAAGATGGCGGTGAAATTAAGTTTCTCACCAATACTGCGTTCCATAAAATTTAGACTGCAGGTGTACAGCGCAGTCCAATGCAAAAACGAGTGCTGTGCTGACAGATCAAAAAAGAACTACTAGGCGTAGTTTCTCAATGGCTGCGACAACTTGCTGCCGTGCACCAGGATGGTGGTGCACACCTAGCCGCAGCGGCCACATTTGATGCTGGCAAAATGGGGAAATGCTCGTGCGCGAAGATTCTAGAGCGCTATAACAATAATTGCAGTGTTCTCAACTATGATATTCCTTGCAGCTCAACACATAGCTTTTGAACATAATATCTATTAGTTATACTTACGAGTTAAAACTCGTGCTACCAATTCAGTTACACATAGCTTTTGTACATCAAAATCTATTAGTTATACTTACAAGTTAAAACTGGTACTAACAATTCAGTTAGTACGAGTGCCAAGAGCCTTATTAAAAAGAGACTACTTCATGTTGATCTGTTGGAACCTCTACCTGGTGAGGAACTGGTTGAACACTAGCAATATGTTCTGTGTCATATGTGACACTACTTTGATTTTCCCACCCAGTTTTTATGCTGCACTAAATGCAATGCACACCTCATCCATTTTAACATTTCGGCACGCTAACATGTAATAGGAGAGATCCGGTTTGGTTTGGTCTGGTTTATGGATTTTAACGTCTCAAAGCAAGTCAGGCTATGAGCGACACTGTAGTGAAGGGCTCCAGATAATTTTGGCCACCTGTGGTTCTTCAACGTGCATTGGCATGGCACAGTACATGGGCCTCTAGCATTAGGCCTCCACTGAAATGTAACTGCCGCAGCCGGGACTGAACACATGTTTATCGGGTCAGCAGTCATGCACCATAGTTGCTGAGCCACCATAGCAGCTGTAATAGAGAAGACTGGGAAGTAGTTTTGCTATAGGGAACTAGGTTTCAAACAAATGTGTATGTTAGCTCCTTCATTAGTACTCTTCCTTCTTGTCAGTTACTTCGTTATAACTGCCTTTTTCCTTGAAGCCTGTTCTCCATAACCAGACTAAACTATAGTTGTTCATTCTGATTTATGTAATGTCACTACGAAACCTAAGTTGATCTGAGTGGAACATCAGGATACGTTACTCAGTCTAAGAATTTTCATGGTTCCTACACTTCCTGAGCACCATCACCCACCCTTCACTTGAGAACACTAGAAATCATTTTAAACTGCTTAGAAGCAAGACAGAAAAAGAGGTGCACCTCCATCAAGTTGGGCTCTGATTTTAGAGTGTATAGCCAGGGCAGAGGAGCTTATTGCGAGTGGATATGCACTGGTGATATATGCCCTGCCAAGTGGTTAACAAAGATATCCACAAGCTTGCCTTGAGTGCTTGATTAGTACACTGGGAAGAACACTTGTGCCATTTACAAGAGGCCCAGGGTTCGAAACGGCACTTTATAGTTCACGCACGTTTTCATAGATCGTGGTTTACTGCTCATTTTCAGAAAGCAATATTAAGCCTGGTAGGCAGCGCCGAAAGTCACAAATGCACAACACAGCACACTGTTCGAGCGCTCTTGACAATTGGGTGGACATCTTTACATGTGAAAAAGTGCCGCAGAAAATGTACTGCGACCTCCTATGACGACGAGATTGTGAGTTGATGTTTTCAAATGCGCGAAAATATAAAAAACAACAGAATATTTCAAGAACTTGTCCTGTAAAAAATTGGAGCAAGAAAAACAGCCATGCAGGGCGAGGGTGACCACATGCAAATTGTTGTTGCACTTATATTCCAAAAAGACATGGAATCCTGTTACAGAACAAAATACCATTTAATGTGGTTGGTCGTATTCTCTATCTCACGTTTCCTGCCACCAGTCCACTGGAAAGACAGACCCCACCACACAACTAACCAAAATGCAATTACAATGGCAATGCAATGGCAGTGTCGAAGCGAGTAAAGCCACAGAAAGGGTCATTTTGTCGATACATATTTGTGGCTTCTTCTTGAAAGCACAAAACGAAAGTTAGAAACTAACGACAACCAGAAATTCCCAGGGCTACAATCAATCCAACCCCACACAAAGTGCAAAATCAACCATCAACTTCTAGTACTGAGGGACACTTAAGGAGCTCCTTCCGGCTAAAGAAGTTTTGAAAAGTACAACCGCAACAAGGGCATCAAAACTGCCCAATCTTCTTTCTTCCTTTCCGTCGCGTATAAACTAATTATACCCCACTCCGCTCCACGGGGGGCTCCGATGTGCGCGGCATATGAACATAAGCGGCCATATCGCGTACCGGCGCAAGGCCGCGCGCGCTTTATCGAAAAAGGGGTTCGAACCCGAACAAAAAAAAAACTAAAAAGAAAGACCAGGAGGTGGACGCGGGAAAACGCACGTCGCCACACGCGCCGGTTCCACCTCCAGACGTCCGTTAGTGCGCGCCTGGGCACTGGAGACCCATTTGGACCGAGGCCAGGCAGCGAACAGACACATGTGCGTCGTCACATGCCCAAAGCGTCGCCGGAACTGACTTCTTGTGATTCCTTGTTCAAACTCAGGGCGCACATGTTAGGTAACCTCATATCGCCCACACTCGGCGCTCACGGAGTGCATCGGCGCATCTATATGTGCATTTCCAAATGCGGACGAATTGAGGCGTGCGGCGATTCGCTAATTGAAAAGCGCAGTGATATTGCGCCGCAGCAAGCAGTAACTTTCGAAATGCCTCCAGCAAATCGAAAGCCTTAGGGCGAACAGTGCCTGTTACTACCGGCCTCAAAGTAGTACTGCAACCGCAAAGTTATCAATACGATCTTTATACACGCGTTTATATGCGTATATACATGCATGTATGTGCATAAACAAGTACTGCAAGTATGTATGAGTGTATGTAGCCCCTTAAATACACCTTGTTTATCGTGCATGCTGTGATGGCAGAAACTACCGAAGTAAACGATTCATTAAACAGGACACCCTATACGGCGACATGGTTTCGGTTATCCCTCAGAGCGATCGAATCAAGCGCACGCGAGAGCATTGTTGTGTCTGCATAAAGAGATGGTTATCTTTCGGGGCATTAAACTCTTTGCGAAGGCGTTCCTAACAGCAACAGTATAGACACGTTACAAAGGCTAAGTCCTCGGCTTTAGCTGGAAGCCCACTCGCAGAAAAGTAAGGAGCGCGCTTGGAAAAATAAACTCCGCCACTCACCTTCGCCGACGAGGAGGATTCGGACATCTCTCTTGCCGTTAGCGCGGACCATGCCTGACTCCGTAGCTCATCCGCTAGGCCGACAGTCACAGCCTCCCAATCCCCCAGACATTTAGAAACGCTCGTTAGAAACCTAAAAGCCACTGCCAACGGCACCGGAGATTCAAACGCCTGCGAACTCCGCTCATAATTACTGCCTGCAGCCCATGGGGCTCCAACTACCGCCACAGCACACACCACGGCTGGCGAAAGTCGGAGTCGCGAGAACACACACTGGCAGCTTCGGCTTCGGGCACTTCGAACAGGGAGAGCTCCGCTGTCGAGCAGCTCGAAAATTTCACATCTCCGAGGAGCGGTCGTAATTTAAACTGGTAGTTGCTCTCTTTTTCTTCTTTCACGCAAGGTCAGAGTACACCGGCGATAGCGTGCGAGGAACACTTTACGAGCAGGTAGTACGCTAGAATTTACCCCTTAAGAAAGATACCATCAAGAAACGCAGAGCCGGCTCACAGTGTTTGCGGCACCCACTAAAACAAGCACCAATTTTAGAGAACAATTTTTGCGATAAATCTAAACGTATAACAAAATACTAGACCTAATAAACATATAAATAAAAGAATAGCAGTGGCGAAATGCATGCAATTCAATATTGAAAGTTTAAAAAAATTTTAAATCATTTCTATCGTACTTCTGGTCGCACACCGGCAGTCCTATCAACAAGAAGCAACAATATGGCGGCCTCCATCGTGTTTCGTTTTGCAGTAGACGGTCGGCGTCGTCGGCAGTTGCGAAAAGGAACTCCTCGCAACAACACCCGTCCGTGGGTATCGCATGACACAGACGCAGTTCGCGCGTTGTCGTCTCTCGCTTTAAGCACGAGGTCAGCTGCGCCAGCGACGTATGTACATAGTGGCGAACATTTTAACGATCGAAGCGAATACTACCAAGTCGCGTGCAGCTACTCGGTACACGCTACATCGTTGTTGAGCGGACCGCGCCCAGTCGAGGACGCGCAATTAGTGCCTTCTTAATTAATCATGCAGCGAGTAGGAGCTAGTTTCAGGCGCTTTGCGGCGTTGTTTCGCGAGCGACCGCTGATCGCGAACATGGTGTCGTACCCTACGCTGTACGTGGCCGCCGAGTTCTCGCAGCAGACGATACTGATGCGGGTAGATCCCGACTCGCACAAGCGCTACGACTGGAAGATCATGCTGCGCTACATGGTGTTCGCGACGACGGTGTCTGCGCCTTTCCTCCACTACTGGTACCGGTACCTGGACCGCGCCATTCCGGCCAAGGGGACCAAGGAGGCCATCCAGAAGGCGTTGGCCGACCAGGCCGTGTCGTCCACCATCATACTGGCCATCTTCTATCCTGGTGAGTCTGCGCGCTGCAGTTTATCCTCTAGTCGCGAAGTGCTGTCGTGTCTGCGTTCCTTGCAATGGTACGCGTGGGTTCAACAAGCTTTATTTACCCGCGAACAGAGTTGGGTGATATAAGATCTTTTTGCGGATCTTTTTATGTCTACGTTAAAACAAAAATACTTTCACAGGGAGAGAAAAGAATAAAAGAGAACTACAACCTTTATTCGTTAAAATCGACCACAAGAAAGCGAATAAAAAGCTCTCCAAGTGAAGCTGTGCTAAAATTAGGAATTAGTCCGGTGCAACGAAGGACACACTAAGCGCCTGGGGGAAACAAAATGTAAACTAAACACAGTCGCCTTGTCGCTTTTATCGTTTGTATGACGTGCACAGAGTTCCGCCCTATTGTAATTCAGCCACGAAACCCAGGAGGAGTCGCAATTAACGAAATGCATGATTATACATGGGACAACGCGCAAGCGCACGTACCTCGATCGCCGAGAGAACCGTAGTATCGACTACCAAAATATCTAGAGTACGTTTTATTTGCTAGAAAAGACCATCAGGTTTCAACTTCAACCTGCTCACAGGCAGCTGGACCGGGTCCCGCTTTTTTTCTACTGCGCCAATAGTTGAAGTGAAAACGCGACACTTGGAGCGCGCGCGGCCTGAGCGCTGTTTTGATGCACGGTTCTAACAGGAAGATACCCTGACAGTGCTTCCGTCACTCGCTTGTTTTTAAGTGTGTCGCAGAAAAGCGAGCCCGCTCTGTCCAGGGCAGGAAAAATTGGCAGGGTTTTAACGTGCAAGCGTGCGAAAGCACGTGTTTAGCCTGGTTGGCTCATGGTTTTCGTCGGCATGTCTGGCGACAGTATTAGACACAGGTTAAACTATGACCGAGGTTAAGCTGATCTCATCTGTTCGCGACGCAGATGGAAGCTGATGAAGGCGACGATGCGCGATGCACAGCGCGAGAGTGTGTTTGAGATAAGTCTGGATGAGTTTTTTCTCCTGTTTGGATCTGCACCAAACTCTGACCAATCCCCCACCGTGGGTATGTGCCATTGCTTCAGAGGCAACAACAACAACAACACGTGGCGTAAGCGGCTGCCACGATAGCATACGGCTCTCGTGCAATGGCCAGCGAACCTGGTCTGTTCGCGCCTCCACGGGTTCGCACTCAGTCACGGCAATATTTATTTCATGGTTAGGCCCGCCACAAAATATTTGGTTGCTTCTGACCCCGTGAATTATAGTGCTTTCGTACCAAAAGAAATATAACCCATGCCTACTGCCAATTAATTCCTCAGTGGCAGCTGGTGCACAGCTGGAATGTGTATCTTTGTCAGACCCGAACAACAGTTTGGCGTGTCAGCATTGATCCAAAAACATTTCTCACGCAGAAAAAAAAGAAATAAATGCAGGCGTAGGTCCAACATTTCTTCGTCAATGAGTTTTCTCCATGATTTGTGCTGTGCGGGCATTTATGCCTCTGCAGAAACGTGCAGCAACTCTTTATGCTCGATATTTAGTTCTGTATGTGAAACACAGAGTGCATATTTAAATCCATATTACAAGTAATATCACAGTAAAGCATGAGAAACTTAATTGGGTGCTCCTTGGCCGCTTGGGAGCAGCTCATTGATTCTGACAAACCAATCAACTTGGAAGGCTGCTCAGAGCGCCGCTGTTGGTGCACAGTTCTTGAAAAGCTGACTGCATGGGAGCATAGTGGAAACTCTCGGAATTCCTGTAACGGAAGGGATACGTTCTTGGACAAATAAACCAGCCAAACGACAAAGGACAGAGAAGAGACGAGACACACACTGCGACTGGAACTAACAACTGTGCTTAATACGCGAAATTCTCCAAGCTTATCACACCGGCATGCAAGGGCACAATTGCACCAGCACGATGTCTATTTCTTTGATGGAGTATAGAACTAAGTTTCCTTTCGCACCAGTACTATAGCGCCTTGTTTGTCTGCCACCCATCGTCGTTGTGTGACTCATTGGTTGCTGTGCTGCGCATGCTCGCCTGTTTTTGTTGGGAGACGGACTTGATTTAATAAAGCACAGTTGTATATAGTTCCAGTCGCAGTGTGTGCCTCGTCTCTTCTCCGTCCTTCGTCGTTTGAGTGGTTTATTTGTTCAAGAACATGTATACCCACTGACACAGGTTGCAACTGTTCTGGAAGGGATGTGTCGTTTTATATGCACACGCATATACAATGCTTATAAATATTACAATGCATATATGCCTTGTAATGTACGCGCGATCTAACGAGAAACTAACGAGGATCTATACGGGGTCTGAAGTCGGAAACGCCTCTTGCACTGTAGAGTGGCAAGCCTACGAGAGCGCAGTGGGGTCGTTGCGGAGCCGCAGCGGAGCATGAGCAACTCTAACCTAAGTCCCGGAAGCGCTTGTGACATTTCCCTTGTCTCCGACACTTCCTTGCTTTGGATGCATGGCGCAGAGCATGCGCTGTATGTGGTGCTGACGAAGCCGGCCGGCTTGCGTCAGCTCCGCTGGTGCCGCGCACCGCACGGTCTTCAGTGCTTTAGGCCTCATCACTTTGCTGAAGCCTGTGCAACAGCAGGTTCTATTATAGCCGGCTTTCCCATCCCGTTTGAGAGAGGGAACGATAGCCGGCCAGTGCGTATACTGTCTAGGGTGCCTCTATACCAGCGCCGCCATATGGCAGTGCGCTGCATCGAGGCACCCTAAGGCCATAGTCCTTCAATTCTTCGCTAATACTGACGCGAACGACGCGCCGCTACAGAAGCAAAGGGCATGCGCAAAAAGAGCATGTGCGGTTGCAGGACCCCCCCTATTCACACCGGGAATCCGGCGTCAGATGCCACCATTCAGAAGCACGCCCACCCTGGATTCACCTCCTCACCCCTGCCCCGTTTACTCTCCAGAGGCACTATCTACCATCAACACACCCTCCACTAGCTTGCCCTCCACCCACTAGAAGCCCACTCGGCAGTGAAACGAGAAAATTTAAGAGGCACTTAATTGCATCACGCGTTTACATGTTCAGCATTAGAAGCCTTTGTGCACTATGCAGCGATTTGTGTAGCTGCGACCATGTTTAAGGGGGCTCTAATAAAGTTGCGGCATGCCTGGGATATTGAAGCACGCCGCTTCACGAATAGTGTCCAGCAAGGATTTTTTTTAATGCGCTTTGTAGAAGCTGAGTTATCTGTAGTTAAAATTTGAATTTCAGAGTCTTCGCGCCTTTCTCTCTCTCGTCACTTTCGACGCTGGAAGGCAGGCGCCTTCGCCGACCCCCCCTATGGGAGCGGAGCTTCCCGACCCGCCGGAGCTAAGCGGCTTATTGGCCGCGGCCAGGGTAGCTGCCTGACGTCTGAAAGAATCTAACCAATGGCCACCTCTCACCTTGTCTACGCAGATGTGGGGGACGGAGGAGGGTGCGAGCACGAAAAAGTCGCCGGGAAGGGCTCCCCAACTTTGACGCGCGATTGTGGGCCGTCTGCTGCGTGTAGCAGAGTATTATTTGGCTCAGGTTTTCATGGCAACGCAGTGCAGTGATTAAGTGAGTTAATGTGCTCTCCTCGGAAGGCGTTTCAGAGCCCTTTAAATGTGGACCCCTGCCCTCCCTGTGCGGCTTGGATGAAAAGTTCCGCTGGCGCGCCTCCTCTCGACCTGTTCTTGGTAAAGGACGTCTTCATGTTGTGACCAAAACCATGACAAATCTGTCATTGCTTTAAAAAGATTTTTTCTTCGGGTTGGGGGGGGGGGGGGGGGGGTTGTCTGTGGCAGCCACTAGACTCACTAAATACTTTATTTACTGACTCCAGCAGCCACGTTCCGGCCTCTCCACTGCCCAGAGGGGGATTTTCCCCTCTAAACTTTGCCACCAGCCAACCCTGGCAGGTATTCACCCGTGTACTCAACCTTACGCACGCCGACACCGGCTCATCCAAAGCGGCGGAGAAAGTCGAATTCAGCGACGCAGTGGAAAGCGAGCTGCCCTCCAGAAGCACCGCCCTCCCTCCAAGGTGGGGGCTGCCCACACCGCTACTTGCGAGAGGAGATAGCTAGAGTCACTAGAGATAGCGATAGCGCCGGAGCTAAGTATGAAAAGCTTGAATTACGTCACTCCCGCAGTGACCGCCTACCACGCAGGCACGCAGCCAGAATTTTTTTTTCGAGAGGGGTCCGAGGTAATTTGTTGCATTGGAGGGGTACGGTGTTCATGCCCACTACGGCCACTGCCAGCGGAATTGGGGGGAGGGGGGGGGGGGGCGCTGGGGCCATGTCTTGGGGACGTGCCTTGCGTTGACGTATTGCAACTATACACCGTCTCAGCGACGTCGTAAACGCCAAGAGAGAGCATTCTACCAATTTAATACAAGACTGAAACCCTTGACTAACATGCATTTGAACTTGGAGGTTGAAGCATTTAGACGCGGCAAAATTGGAAAAACACCAAAAGCAAAATCATCATTTAATTGGAAACTGAGTTTTAATGGTAAAATCAGCAAGCAAAAATCACACTGCTTACGTAGGATCGTCGCATCAGATTGTCTAATCGTCCGCCCATTTCTTTTTTTTTTGTCTTCTGGATTACACGTCCTCCATTCCAATGTTGCAGCTGCTTTTCTCCCCCCTTGCCACACACCACGCAGTCTTCGGCGGTTCTTTAAAATGACGCTGGGGACGACTCCATTCAGTTATTCTATCAGTAAAATATTATTCTTTGCCTCTTTCTGGATATGTTGAAATTTGTCTGGCAGCTAAACACCTGGTAGCACCGAAAAATTACGATAATGTTACATTTTGTTATGGTCAAATGTTATTTCAACGTGCTTAATGTCCTTTTTGTTACATAGAAACGTTAAAGTAACCTTCACCGAATATTAATAAACATCTAAACAACATAAATGTAAGATTCTCGAAAATGGCGAAGCAGCCCTGCACAAGCATGTAGGCCCGCCGGTTGTGCTGGCACACAACTTACAACGCTTTACAAGAACCTGCAATGAGGGCGACACTTCAGTTCCACTATACAGCACAACATACAACTCGTATTCACTCACCTCCGAACGGATATCATGCAGTCAAGCTTATATACCCATTACTAAGGGATGTCCCATGAGTGATAGTGGCGAGAGGGTAATAACCAAATTTTTCTGACAAAATAATTCGGCTGTGCACGCATTCTATGGTGAGTACTAAGAGATGTGGTTGCAAAGTACTGCTAGTTGAAAAACATGTTGACTGTAAAAACAGTGGGAAAGGTTCTGGAAATCAGTGCTGCAAATATATTTGTAATGTTGTTTTATAGTTACGACTCTGACATTATAGTAACGTTGCGGAGACTATATTACAATAATGTTTCTTTAGAACGTTAAAATAGCGTACTCTATATTGCACACAATGTGATTTGTTAATTTTTAGCATAATATTGGAATGGAACATACATCGCTACAGCAACTTACATAACATTTTTATAACACTATTCTAACGTTCGGTGCTACCTGGGATGGCTGAGAAAAGCGGATTAAAGATTTTTTTTTGCCACTCCATTCAAAATAAGGACCGGTTGCCGCCGCTTTGAAGTGAATCGCGATGTAGCACAGCCTCTGGGATCCGCACAGAAAATTCGGTGTTGACGCACGCAGTTTATAGTTGCTAAATCGGCCGGTAATGGCGACACCTGCATATTGCGTCTTGGTCTTTTCTAGCAGACGAAAGCTCCGTTTTCGGGGTTCCTTTTCGTTACAGTTGCAGGAGGCTGTTTGCGCCGCTGGGGTTCGAAACCAAGTCGCGGCAATATTTCGTTAACGCGACAAGTTGGGCTAGTTGGTAGGTATTCATGCTTAACGAGCGCAGAAAAGACGAAGACGCAAAGTTGTTGTTCCCCTCACAAAATGACACATACCCACAAGGAGGATCGGCCATAACCAGGCGTTGACTATTTAAATTTCAGATTGCATATGGCAAGCGTGGGATGACCTAACAAAAATTGTGTAACTCTGTTTCCGTAGCAGAGGAGGTTGCAGGAGGTTAGGCCGACCTAGCAAACTGAAAGGTAGGTAAGGGAATCAGTAAAAAAAAAAAGGAGAGATTGAGAGAGAGAGAATATGAATTGCAAAAAGTAGTTACCCAAATACGAAAGCTTTTGATGGTATGTGCAGTACGAAAGCTTATGAAGGTAGACGTTTTGATTCTAGGAGATAATTTTGAACGGCAGAGCAAACATTCCCATTGGTATGGCCAAGCATAGAAGCGCCAAGGGACAGAACAACCGCAGAAGACAGACGAAAATTGAGATTCTGCATTGGACCTGTAATAGATAAAGAACACGACACAAGCGTTCAGTCTTCTTCTCTGCCGTCTTCGTCTTTTCTGCGCTCGTTAGCCATCAATATCTGTGCAGGTTGGCCAAGGTCACCCTCATTCAAAGTCTCGTTTATTTCTCACCATTTCCCGCACCACATGACTGACTTCAGAGGCTTCACCGCCGTTTTCGAGGTTACGAGGCCAATAGTGCTCTCGCACTAAACCGAAATTATATATATATATATATATATATATATATATATATATATATATATATATATATATATATATATATATATATATATATATATATATATATATATATATATATATATATATATATATATATATATATATATATATATATATATATCAGCAGATAAGTTAAATGAGATGAGGGGCCCGTTTGAAAAACTTATGAAGGGAGCTAACAGTCACCGAAACCAAGGTGCATAGAGGAATTTTTTTTTATGTGTTGTGCTTATCAGTGGGATATTATAGTGCTTAGATTAATAAATCGCTTAAAGAAAATTACTTATAAAGCAGCAGAAAAAACAACCATGCCGCCGGTGGGATCCGAACCCACGACCTCCGAATATCGCGTCCGGTGCTCTTACCAACTGAGCTACGGCGACGGCTGTCCAATCTGCTGCTCTCGTGGGTATTTATGTTCATTGGGTGTAAGCGAACCTTGAGAGTGTTCACCAGCGCTACCCTCGACCATAGCGGCGGACGTAGCACGTCCTGTAATACCGCGAGTGTGACATAGACCGTCATCTAACGGCGAGGGCGGAAACTGTGCGAGAGCCCTCATAAGCTACCTATGGCATCAAGACTGCCAGAACCGAGACCCTCGTTAAGCTATTAGCAGATAAGTTAAATGAGATGAGGGGCCCGTTTGAAAAACCTATGAAAGGAGCTAACAGTCACCGAAACCAAGGTGCATAGGGGAATGTTTTTTTTTATGTGTTGTGCTTATCAGTGGGATATTATAGTACTTAGATTAATAAATCGCTTAAAGAAAATTACTTATAAAGCAGCATACATAGCAATAATATATGTGAAAGAAGAACACTGCACCACTAAGTCAGACTCGTGGAAAGAGTGTGTACCATGTTATTGCGGATTGTTCTTTAGGCTCTTTCCGAACCCTTTTATGTGCGCCGTCATTACTTTTTTTTACTTGTTCTGTATTCAACCCCACTGTGCAGAAACATTTTCCCGTTTCCTTTCGAATTCAGTCTGCGTGGTGAAAACATTCAGGGCGAATTGCCTGTTTTTATCCCCGTAATGAGGACATATGCGACAAGGGCGCACCATGCATTCCTGCTCGACTACAAATTAAGCGTTTCTTGCTTGGCACAAAGCCAGGGAGGCAGGGTTTTCGCCTCGTCAACAACACCTGCAGCGACGATCGAGTACCGCGCGGCAGTAAGCTTCGCACGCGCGCCGTCGAACTGCGGGTTCAACGAACGCTGTTTCAAATATGCTCGGCTTTCGCAAACTCCGATTTTCCTCCAGCCGCTCGCTTTGTGTGTTCATACTTTGAGGTGTGCCGTGGGTAAGAAAGAAGAAAAAAAACACTTGAAGGACGGTTACTACTGCGTATGTAGTCGAGAGGCCGACGGAAGTCCCCGTCTGGTCGAGTTCGAACCCAGCCGCGGCGGCCGCGTTTCGATGGAGGCGAAACGCGACGGCGCCGACGGTGGTCACGTTTTGTAAATTCCGAAAACATTAGGCTAATAATAACGGCCCGCGCTACAAATATCACATTTCAAGCAGGCGCCTAACTGTAATTGTTAAAACTACAGAAATTCGTTAGCCACCTTACTAATTAGCGTGATACACCTTTTTTTTTATGCCCGCCAACACGCTATTTCTGTGCCGCAGAAGACATCTGTGTACCTCAAAACGCTTATTTTTAAGAATTAGTGAATGGCTTCTCTGAAACATCTGGTATACTCATAATTTGTAGCGCGAGAGCTTTAAAGACCCAGTGTCGCAGAAAAGCCAGTGTCGTTGGCCGTGAGCGAAATATCCACTAAAAATTCCCAGAGAAGAAACATAGGGGGCAGGTGAGCCACCTATTTCACGCGACCTTATGACGCCATCACAACCTACCGACCGGATTGTGAACAAACTACCCACTGTGGCAATTGGCAGTTAAAACAATGATCAGTTGCGAGATGTTGCTCGGGGAGAGCAACCTGGGTCTCGCCAGCCCCACCGGTGGCAGCACCTGTCATCACAGGGCAGTGGCGCATCGCTTAACCGCTGGCCCACTGCGCCAGGAGTGGTATGAGGACTCCCAGCGATCTATGAGTGTAAAATAGGGGATGACTAATGCCGCTTATATATGGGCATTAACCCATTAATGCTATCGCGTCATCGCGGCCTTTTGGGAACTGACTTCGCTGCCACGAACCTTGTGGTCCACGTTCGGAGTAGTTTCTGGAGGACATATTACTGCTGGGGCTCCCACCAATACTCATCCTCGAAAAGCAGCGCAGCTGTTGATCCCTTCATTTTGCTCACCAAGGGTAAAAAGAACTGAGCGAACCGTCATACAGTATGCGACCCCTGTGGAGCCTACGACGGTGTGTTCGGGAACACGACTAACATATGCGCATACCGAGACTAGAGAAGCATGTGCGAATTTTTACTCTTTTAAGTTTTTTTATTATAATCTTCAACCCGCCCTTAAGGGCATAGGGTTCGTCATTCAGCCACAATGACTTCAGCCGTAAAAATAAATTGTTCTTAGCAGAAGTGCGAGAGAGCAGCATGTGTGCGCAATCTGGCTACAGTAGACGCTAGCGAACGCGGCAACGCTCTCTATCTCTTTGCTGGAGCTTATCCGTCTTGACCGCGAGATAACTGCGAAGCGTGTCTGTTTTATCGTCATTTTCTTTCATTGTTTACCGGTGTATAGGCACACTGTGACAAAGTTCAATGTTTATGCAAGCTTGGAGCATGCAAAACTGCCTATCTACATTGGGCTTGCTGGCTGATCAGGTAGCAGGGGAAACATTGTTTGCATGTAAGAACTCAGAATGCGCTCAACGAATTTTGAATTCGTAAATGCAACTAACTTCGCCTATAATTTTGGACAGTACAAATAGCGCGCATTAACAAGATTCTTACAGTCAAGGTAGCTATAAGTCACGCGTCATATTACTTATCCTGCTGATAAAATGCATAAAATCGTCGCCAGTTTCATCAAATGCATGCAGCTACACAAAATTGCACCATCTCCCTCAACCTCCGAGACAATCTCGAAGATTCCTACTATAAGCCCAGCCGTACGGTCACGCTCAAGTGGATAACTTGGCCATTCAGGGATTGCCGGGAATGAACTGGCCATCCCCTGGGTCAGCCCACCGACGAGATATACAGTCTCCGAACGGAAAGAAAAGTAAAAATGGAGTAAGCTGTCGTATAGCGCACACCCTTTAGCTACCTTTCTACTCCCATACAGGTGCATTCCTGTTCCGAGTGTGTGATAGGCATCTGTGTACATGTATAGGGCGCCTTGAAGCGCTACTACGCAAGCAGCTTGGCGATGTCCTCACTCGTCTTCCGACGCCGCATCCCTCCCTCTCCTACCCACTGCCCTGCGAGGGAAGGTGCCTCCAAGTGGGCCTTGTGCGGCCCAGGTTGCTCTTCCCGACTGCCACGGTGGGGGGCAGGTTGTGATGACGCCGCAAGGTCACGTGACCTACCTGCCTGCTAGTTTGCTCTCTGCAGGGGACCACCATCCAGAGCCATGCCCGTGGTTTCTCGCTCACAACACCCGTCAACGCCGGATTCTTTTGGACAACGGGGCCTCTAACACGTTCAGTCCCGCGGCCTTAATAATACGGAGCACGCTTCGTCGATAGAACTCCTCGCACACCTACTTGGCGATAATTAGGAGGTGCTTCATATATATATATATATATATATATAGGCTAGAAAGTGCTGCTGGAAATCTAGCGTTAATTCAATTTCAATTCAATTCAATTCTTTTATTTTACCAGAATTAAAGGATCCTGGTAAGGGTCAAGAGCTAAAAGCTGTCTCGACAGCTTGACTAGGCCCATGACCCCCTCTACAAGGCAGTAGTGGTTTACAGCAACAGGTAGTGTCCATATTAATTAACATCAATTAAGAAATGCAAAGAACAATGAGTTATACAATAGGAGAAATGCAATTTAATTATTAACTAAACAACATATGATTTCAAAATGTGTCTACAAAAACTGTACTTATAGTTTTGAACACAGCACAATACCAACAAGAGAAGTTAAACAGACAGAAATATAAAGAAAAATAGAATACATACATGTTCTTGAAAAACAGCACTTGCAAATGCAAAGGTAAACACGCATAGCATTCATTCTTTGAATCGAAAAAAACATTCTCAGTTCTTTTACGCCGCAACTCATCACTCATTTATGCTCATTTAGAATAAATGGCAGATTATGCTGTAGTAACTGAAATTTATAATTATTTCGAAATTTCGAAACTCAAGCAACCTTCGTATTTTCTCTGCGTAAGGAGGAATAAAATTTCAAACGTCCAAGTGCTCTCCGCATTATTTTGGCCTCGCTCCGTGCCTGGTAGTATCTGCATATTCTTCCGAAAATTTTCCAATGTTTCCGAAAAAGAATTTTTTTTTTTTGCCTGTTATTTATCCGGCATTCAGAATTTCTGGAAATATTACATCGCTACTGCCGGGTACGCCAGGGCGCCTCGCTGCGTACTGCGGGGCACACACGTGCGGGTTCCAGCCCACATGTGTTCGGCTCTGTGCACCATGTTTCACAGCACTCCGAACACAGCTTGCATTGTCGTTGTTATATATACTGACGCTTTATTGTTTGCGCCAGCGCCTGTACTTTGCACACGCCAATTAGATGGGCAAACGTTGACTCTGGCGCCATGTACACTTTTTCCGTGCTCCGCGAGACCTGCGTCTAAAGGTCGCACTGCAGCTCCATCATCGGATGGCTCATAACGATGCATTCCGATGAAGGCGCAAGACCAGGTGACCAAACGGTGCCAGGGCGAATGTGATTTTTGGTCGGCGTGAGGTGTATTCGAAGACGCATTTTCCCTAGCATTTTCATGCCCAACAATTTCAATTTTTTCGCATATTGTAATATTTCAATATATAATAATCAATGTGTCCGCAGATCTCCCGTCGACAGGCTTGCATTTTTTTTTCTATTAACGCTTTTGCTATCGTCAAAAGCGCTCCCCATTGGCTTTCTATGGCAGTCTTAACTGCTCGATGCGAGCAATGGAAAAACTTTGAAAGATATTGCTAAACATAGGAAGAATGGATCATTACCTTCAATATTTCCATAACAGTACGTTACAATTTTCCAATATTCAAAAGTTTTGTCCAGTAATGTTGGACATGACGTGCTGAGCACCAGGCGATCTGGTACCCACCGGGAAACCAGCGGGTGCTCAATGGGTTGCGCCTCAGCTCCGTTAGGTACTCTTTCATTGCACTGAAGAAAGCGAATGCTTCGGGCAGAATGAAACGGCAGCTTAAAGGACGCTTTCACTTCGCTAAGGGAATAGTTTCTGCTCTCCGCAGCGTGCTTTCCCTTAATACGGCTACTCGGAATTGTGGGCTACACCGAACTATTTTCCAACTTTGCTGCTAAATTCCACGCGACGATAGTGGACAGCATGGCGAGGTAGATAGATTGCAACGAAGGCAGAGTGCTCGGCCAGAGAGATTGCGATCTGACCTGCTACTGTGTACTGGGGAAGGGTAGGAGGAGGAGAAGAAAGAGGGTCCTGATGGGTGACGATGTGGTGAGAAAGGAGATGAGAGTATGTGCACGCACGTTTGATGGCATCGTCATGCTGCCTCGACTCGCGGTTGTGCATGACGAATTGTTTGTACTGCTTTCGGCTGCTGGGAGCAAGTCGAGGCATATGCTCGCAAGCTATCTTTCTGCCTTCCCTATTGCATAGTTTGTTTCGCTGTTCCACTACAGGGACACTCCAGATGTTTATACGCCGGGCTTCTCAGCCCTCTGGCAAGCCAGCGCCTTATCACTTCGGAGGCTCGCGTAAACTGAGATGGCGAGAGGGGATAAACAAACAAGAAGAAAATCTCGGTTTTGATTTCTCTTGCAAGGGTCCATCTTGCCGCCGGACGCGTCGGATAGATACTGCTGCAAGGCTACAACAGCCCTCCGCCTCTTCCGTGGGGCATTTAACGTAAGCGGCAATCTTCTTTCGCCTAACTTCCACTACGGTGACGCCACCAACGGCACTACTGCTCGCTCTGCCGTTGCGAGAGCGCATGAAGAAATGGAGCAGGAGAGGGAGAGGATACACATAAGCGAGCGAACTGAGCGCAAGGGTGTGAGAGATTACGTATAGGAAGAGGGAGCCCCTCGAAGTCGAGGAGGCTTTCCTCCCCCGCTCGTTCCCTTTCCCTCACTCTTTTTACTCGACTGGCCGTCTGGAGGTCGTATCAATGATTAGCCGCGGAGGAGACTGGACGCCGCTGGCTGCGACGACGCGGGGCAGAAGGAGAGGCGGCACGGACCGTCGTGTCACAAAACCTGTCTCTCCTAAAGCCCGTTTCATACCGGCGCAGACTGTATCGGGACTAGCGCGACGTTGGAGAAACTTTTTGGATCAACCAGTTGCTTGTGTCCTGTTGTACGACAATCCGGTTACCCCGCGCGTGGCTCTACCAGCTCTGTACGCTTCGCCTGCTGCTCTTACGTCTACGAAACTGCGTCGACGACGAATTAACCTGCTGTAACTGCTGCGTGCGGACAGGACAAGGACAACTAGGAGCTCAGCCATCTGTTTCCGAGCGCGTTGTTCGAGCGTGTGTTTCAGTGACTATATATATATACACGGTCTTGAGCACCTGTTCTGCAGAAACTCAGCGGGGAGGAGCAGCAGGCGGCTGCATTTGTATAGCTCTTCTGTTGTTTTCGCTTGATTTATTGTTAATTACATTTTTTTTTTACTTTGTTCGCCTCTCCGCTGCGCCTGGCTACTGTAGCACTGCAAGGAACGGGTGTGAAAAGTGCGCTCTTCTTGTTATTCTCAGTTCTTCTCGAAAGTTGTGAGTTCACACAGTTCCACGTCGCCTTATATTGAAACTCTACAGGGTGACTTCAAAGTGCTCCGCGTGTTACGACCTTGTGGTATACACACCGTGCGGATTGCTTTGCCTTAGTATCTGTGTGCATTGTGGCCACGGTTCTCAAGGATTTCGAGTCTGGAACGAGTGCATCCCCGTGACACTGCTTCGTTATTCAAGAAACCAAATTGAAACAAGTGCAAAACTGAGAGCAAGTTGTTCTGATTTCGAAGCAGCTGCCTTCTGTTCACACGTGTTATCGGCCCTGGCGCCTGGAGTTCTTGCCTCCAGGATTTAATATACTTTCTCTACTCGTGTCCCTACGTCACCGCTTCCAACTTGGGCGGGCGCCGAGGGACCACCCTGAAGGCGGTGTCCGTGAAGATATGCCACTGGGTTCTTCGTCTTGATTGCGTCTTCCAGACAACCCTTCTGACCTGAAGTACCGCTCTCAACTAAGTTACCGCTTTGCTGAAACGGCTGCTGAAACCATCTGACGTGGTACACCCTGTCTAGGAACGTTGTCGAATCTTGCACTGGCTGCCATCTGTTCCCCGACCGGGAATCCCCGTTTCCGAAATTGCCACCTTCGCCAGTTTGCTCGTCGTCGAATGAAAGAACAACAGGCAATCGTAGTTCTTTGAACACACTTTGTTCGATAATCTGCTAGGCGAGCTCACTGGCAGCACTCAAAGACACCATCGAATTGCGTACGCTTTGTAATACCAGTGCTATGAATTTATGCTGCTGAAACTCATTGCATTATTGACTGCCCTTGCTTTGAGCGTACGTGCGACAACAACAATCACACTTCTGTGAGCACTTCGTGTTCGGTCGCTGGTACAGTCGGCACGAGACCAGGAGCCACGGACGGCAAGGCGCAGATTCTTCCTTCGTGTTGCATAAGCCATTGCATCTTCCACGTCACGATAGCTGCATCTTCGCTGGCACACCTCTAGTCACTTGCGAAAAGGACTGCTCCGAAGCACCAGGATGCAGAACATCGTGGGCAGGGCGCGGACACTGTTCAAGAGTCGGCCATTGTTGGCCAACGTCGCGTCCTTCGGCTCCATGTACGTGGGGGCCGAGGTGGTCCAACAAACGATCCTGCAGAAGTTGGACCCTTCGGTGCGCAACTACGATTGGCCGCTGGTGGGCCGGTATGCCGTGGTGGGCACCGGCATCTACGCGCCGGCGCTCTTCTACTGGTACCGGTACCTGGACCGCGTGCTTCCTGGCAAGCTGATCGCCGTCGCAGTGAGGAAAGCGGTCATCGACCAGGTCTTCGCATCTTCCACGCTTCTGGTGGCGTTTTACACCGGTGAGAGGAAGCGCATTGCGACAAAGCATTGGGTGCAGACATAGGTGCAACACGCTGAAAGAAAAGACGTACCCTGGAAAGAAAAACGCGCTCAAGGTGCGCACAGTTCGGGATACCCGGTGACTTCCAAAATGTTCCACCAGAAAAGGTGTAAAGCGGGTGTAGAAATGAGGTAGTTCGCCGCCTACGAAGCATTGATAAATTACACTTCGTTAGACAAGTGAGAAATTATGCTAGCTAACAATGTAGGTAAATTGACAGCATGTATAAAAAGAGCACGCTATCAGTATAGGAACCGAACCCACGACAAAACTAGAGTGTGGTTGTGTTGATAACGTTAGGCATCACCGTACTATTTTGTGCGTTTTTTAAGTGGCTTCGCGTCTGGTCGTTAACGGCGGCGTTGTTTATAGCAACGCATGCTTATAATTTCCCGTCACAAGTGGCGTATAGCACTGACATCAACTGATCTGTGAATAAGCTGGAAATGGGTGTTCGTCACCGCGGTTAGGTTACAAGGTGTTCGCTTCTCAACAGTATACGGGCAGTCAGTATAATGATGCCAGATAAAAGCAGACGCGTGTGAAGTCTGATGCGGTATGAATAGGGCGTTTACTCTCATTTTAACGCGATATATCGTTAAAGGCCCCGTTATCGGCGTCGTGAGCGAAAAACAGGATGGCCCAGGTGACCACCCGCCGGAGAAGCAACCTAGGGTGGGCACCAAGGTCACGTGACCTTGTGGCGTCATCGCAACCTGCCCAGCGGACTGTGAACAAACATACCACCATGGCGAATGGCTGCTTAATTAATGATTTATCGCGAGAGGTTGCTCGGGCATAGCAACCTGGGTCGCAAGTGACAAGCCCCACCGGTTGCAGCACATTTCATCGCAGGACAGTGGCGCATTCCTCAACCGCTGCACCACTGCGGAAGGAGTGATGTGAGGACTACCAGGGACCTATGAATGTAATGTTGAGAATTACTAGTTTCGCATATAAGGGCATTAACTCATTATTGCTATCACGCCTTAAGGCGGAGCTTAAGTGTTCCCTCCAGTTTCTTTTCGTGAACTAACCCTATTCTGTTAGGAGCCCATAGCGGCGCTGGAGCAGAGCATGTGCCCACACGGCGATGTGCTCTTGTCAGCACTATCCACTGACTGACGGATTGATTCAGGCACTTGCCATACACTATTGTAAATCGTTCTTAAACTTATGGCAGGAGGAAGGAGGTTTGGGTTAACTCCTTGCGGTTGGGAGTTGGTACAGAGCAGCACCGTCCTGCGGAGCTTGCTAACCTCTGCTAGAGGTTTGCGACCTGTTGCTTTTTTGCAACCTACGGCAGACTTTCATTTGTGCAATGCCCTGCAATGGTCAGTGAATATGCCACAGCGACTCTTCAGCGGCGATATCGCACTGGAAGCGTCTTAGTAGGAAAAGCAGATCTATATACCGAAGGCCCGCGTGCATGCTTTGTACGCAGTCGTGTCTGCGGATAATCGTCATTGCAGCCAACTCACCATGAGTGCGCAATGCATGGCGCATCCAGGCTGTGCTATCATAATCACCAGTTAACGGTCACTACAAGAAGAAAGTCTTCCCCAGTGACTCATGTCCACATTATTCCTTCGAGTCCCTTAGCCTCTGTTTCCCTTCACTTGTCGTCCACACTATCATCTGACGGCATCCTCGATCAACATGCGCCAGAGTTGTCCCGAAACCAGTGGGGTGCGCAGGAGCACTGGTGTTGTTTATTCACGACGCTATAAGAGACCACCGGCGGGTGTCTTCTTTACGCATTGCGTGCCTCACCCGGGATACAGGTATTGCTTGCACCTGTTCGCCGGGGGAAAGATCTTTGTGCAGCATTTGGGAGTATGCGGAAACAGAAGCAGCTCGGCGAGTTGGGATGCTGTCGTGTTGGACAATTAAACGGCGCAAAAAATACCAGGAAAAGAAACGACGAGATGAGCGCTGTACTCTCGACTGAAACGTATTCCCGCGGACAGAGAAAAATTGCAGCTGCACCAAGCTAAAGCAACAAAAAAGTACAAACAAGAAAAAGATATCAATAGTACATGCGGAGCGAAACCTGCTGACTGCAGTCCTGATTGTGCTTAAGCGACAGATGGCTGGTTGACACATTTTTCTTCTCGTCTTATAAAATCTACACAGCCTGGATAATTTCTCGATTCATCTGATTAAAGTGAACTGAACCTTAATGCACCTCAACCTCAATTAACCTCAAGCCGTTGACATACACTGTTTTTCACTAATAAGAGGCGCGCCTGGTAGCTCAGCGTATACCGCATTTACTCGCATAACGAAAGTACCCCCCCCCCCCCCCCCTTACTGTAAAGTTCTACTTTTGCTTCCCTCGCGTAATGAACGCACGCATGTCTCTCAGTCTGCTGACAACGATAGTGGATGGCAGCAAAAACCCCGTTTTGAACGCCTAAAAAACTACGCAATACTTTAAGGCCCAATCTGCGGGTGTCAAGCCCACTAAAACTCCTACGAGACGAACTGCCAGAAAGAATGAAATCTGAACACCAGTAGCAACTACGCCTGCTCCCAAAAGGTAGCTCAGTTCGATGGCGCCGCTACACGAGTTGTACTTGCGAGGTGAAGAACTAATTTCGAGCAAAGTCGTACCGGCTGAAGTGCGCTTATTCCATCAGCCTGCTCTCTTGTCCTCTTTCGTACCGCTGCAGACTTTTACCTCGCGTAATAAATGCGCCACCCAAGATTTCAGATTTTTCGGCAAGAAAATTTCGTTCATTATGCGAGCGATTAGGCGCGTCAGTGCATGATCAGTGAGGCGGATGTCCCGGAGCTTCTATGGCAGCGCCGCTTGTGGCCTGCGAACAGGAGGCTCACGACGTTTCCTGGAGCGTGCACGACCGTAATTGCGACTCAATGCTTGAGGGCGTCTCTATAGCACATACGCTTCAAGCGAGTCCGTTGGGTCACCTTTAATTCCTCCTCTCCCTTTCCCCGTATGCTTAGTCGTGGGCCGGACCATCACTCACTCTAACCTTTCCGGTTGCCTTTATTCAACGAATCCGCCCTCGCTCTTTCCGACGATACCTGGCAGCAGCTGTTGGTGCGAACTCGCCTTGCTCCTGTGGTAGCTGAGCGCGCACGCGTATATTCACCTCGGGAGATAAGATAGAGCGCAGCTTACATATGCAGTCTTGCACACCGATGCGAGATTAACTGGCATACACTTTTGATAAATGAGTGAAAGAGCGAATCGTTTTCTTTATACGTACCCAAGCAATATGGATGATTTCGTTTTTTCGCTTGCTGACACTCGGAACATTCATGAGGTCACAGGCGCTGGGGGTGAATCCTCACTGACGCATATGTGATCATTAATTTGAAGCTTATAGCTAATTTTGTGCAACTCGACGACGCAGCCATGTCAGAGGCATACCTTCAAATGTCACAGCTCGCGGACGCAGTAACCGTTGGAGGCGCTGAACGGTCTCTAAATGTCACTTCTTGGAACGTTGTCGTCCTTTTCAGTGTATGTTTTTAAATTAGAGCATTTGTCACGTGGCGTTTCGTAGTTGCTGCGTTTCTTGACTACTCGCAGCGACAATGGGCATCCGATTGAATAAACATTCTGGGAATTTGGCGCCAAATTGAATGCATAAAAAATGGGAACCCCCCCCCCCCCACCCCCCCCCCCCCCAGTTTTTTGCGCTATGGCGGGGTTGCCGGTTTATTTCTAATGATGTTTTCTTCTTTTTCAGCCATGAGTGCGATGGAGGGAAAGGAGGACATCTTCGCGGAACTCAAGGCCAAGTTCGTGCCAACGTACAAGGTACGAGGCGCCGTGATCTTGTAGGCTGTGTACCTCGTCGAGATCGCCAGTCTTGAGGACTGGGCATATACATATATGGATGCCGTGTTGATCCGCCAACATTTCCCGTCCTATGTTTTTAAAAAAGCTTTATAGTAAAAATTAAGTTGCCTTTCCTTAACACCCAACGATTATTAATGCTGCACTGAATATTAGCGAATGCTTCTCCGAGGCTTCCGAAATTTCTGGCGGGTGTACGCGTCAGTCTTCTCAATCCCAAGCAGCTGCATGACTTTTTGTGCACGAAATCTGCTGTATACTGAGCCGGTTCGCGGCAGTGACGCGAAAAGCATCGCGAAGATGTGAAGCACACGCCGAGGGCGCATTCATAGCAGCAAGTAGAAGCAAGGACGCGCGCGGGTGGAATTACGCAGTGTTGCAATGCGGTTCCTGTGGCTGCTGGGCGGACATTATGATGGCCGATGCGCATGCATACATATCTGCAAACCGCATTGTGCTGAAAACGCAGCGAACCGTGTTTCAGCTCGCCGTAACTTGTGTAACTTGCTGCCGTAGAAAGCGACTCTTCGCTTCATTATCGAGCGTACAGTCTTCAGCGGAAAGCGTTTATTCCGTTCCCGTCACGCAAGCCAATCGCCTGATGTGCCTGAAGTTATGGGGGGGCGGGCTCCAAGTTCAATTCAGTGGTATCGATATGAGACGACCTGGTTTCTATGCAGCGCTACAGTATAGGTCTGCAATGAGACACTCGTCCCGTAAATTTTTACCGGTGACTCTACATCAGTGACCGGTGACTGTACTGCACCGGTGACTGTACTGAACACGACATGTCCCGCTGTACGTCATCGCCTCACAAGACGCGAGCGCCACAAAGTATCTACCGTGCGGAAATAACTACACGACAAGCTTCGGCTTGCATATATCTTGGCCTATTCGTGTAGCCTTGACGGTTGTGCCGAGGCTTGTGTCATTTTAGACCAGAGCCCATCAGAGGTGGTGTGCTAATTTTCGCCGGGCTTTGAAATGCGAAGTCGTTCTCGTCGAGTGTCTCACATTTAACCTCTGTTTCTACGCTGCAAACAGCTGAACTGAGTGCGTCACGTTAACGGCTAATTTTTTGTTTGCTTCCTTCATATGCAGCTGAGCTGCTGCTTCTGGATCCCAGCGCAGTGCTTCAACTTCTTCCTGGTTCCCCCGCACCTGCGCGTCGTGACCGTGGGCATCTGCTCCTTCGCCTGGGTCAACATACTCTGCGTGATGAAGCGCATGGTGAGGACCCCTTGCACGGGCTTGGCCATCTGTCGCCTCCTATTCGGTGTGAACCAGGAAACGCTGTAATCATCATAAGCACAATGGCACAATGGCCTGATTATCTTCACTGAGAGACAGAAGCTAGCAGAAGCTTTCTCAACCCAGCCCCTGTCGTAGTAAACCTCCAAACCTCGTAGTTTCACGCTCAGCGTTTATTTATTCTAATACTTTCAAGGTCAGAATGGCACGACAGAAAGGAGTGGTGAGTTATTACTTGATTTTGCAGTACGGAACGATGAATAAAATAATAAGGCGCCTTGGATGGTGATCTTTGAGTTAGCACAGTCAAGAGCGGAGACTGTGGAGTAAAGAAGGCGTTTTTATTCTGTGGTGGTCCTTGGCATAAGCGAATAATAATAAATTCTAGCGCGACCAGATGGCACGTCAACTTTACCGCCTTTGAGCACGCTTCTTTCCTCGGTACGAGACTTTGCTGTTAAGGAACTGCCGGCTTGTCTGCACGTTAAGCAGGGCATTATGTACATTTCCTGCCTGCTCTTAATTTCTGCTGTTACCTACCAGTGTATGTTCTGTAACCCAGTGTGCTTTTGTGACTGACATACTACATCGCCCGGCAGTCAGCCCGGAGTGCGGCCAGTGTGGGCACCACAAAGGCGTGCATCTGCTTGTAGTCGCTTGGCAGAATTTGGGACTGATGACGTCGGTGGCTCGGCCAGCATGATGGCAGCCTGTGTGTGCTGGCCTTACCCTGAACGTAAGACAAGAGCCACGCGTTTCCTGCGGTGTGGCAGTGGTCTTCATGTATTGCAATCTTATGTGATCAGTACCCGTGATTTGTTTTTAATGCGGTATCATTAGGAGGACCATGAAGGCGAAAACCTCCACTTGCCAACCGTGGCCGGTGGTGTGTGGGGATTTCCCTCTGTCCACTCGTAGGGGAGAGGAGGAAGGCGCCTGACTAAGAACGACGCAGCAAAAATTAAAATGACTATAGAACGACTCCGCAAAAACTAATAAAAGAAGCGATAGCGAATACAAACGGAATAAGAATGTAACCAGAATTGTAATATATTCGGTATTGAAATAAAATCACAAATGAAATATACTGGTGGGTGAAAGAAAAACGCTATCGCATTTCCTCCGCATCAATCCAGTTGATCGCCTCTCACATTTTCGTCTTTCCTTCTTTCTGCACAGACAATTAAGACGCAAAAGGAGGATGCCTAGGGCGCCTCGGAGGGAGCGTTCACATCAGGGCACCACCATCGCTACTGGCGACGTCAGGCGGGCCGAGCCAAGGCGTGACGTCATCGTTTTCGGAAAAAGAATCAAACCCCTTGGACCAGTACGGCTGACAGACAGAGAAGAGTGCGTAACAACCTGTTTCGGTGCCTCTATAGTCGACGGCATCAACCAAGACGTCCACTCACCGCGTAATGCCTTTCCTGGACCAACGATTGAGAAGTGCCTGTGAACAGTGTACAGTGGTGCAGGTAGTTCTATGTTGTGCGCTCAAATTATATGCCTGTATGCTCAAAGAGCCGCAGCGCTGCAGTCAGCGAAGCTTTCCTGACAATGTATACCGCTTGGACGCAGAGTGATGTATTTACGTCAGTGCGGAGTGTACCATATGTTATAAGCGATCCCGTTTCGAGGTTAGGGTCTTGTTTTGCTGGGCTCCATATGTTCCTATCCGGAGGACAGCACCTTGCACATTGTGCGTTGCCACTCAACAGTTTACTGAAAGGTATGAAAAGTTTACCTTGAAAATGCGTGAAAGTCTCTCTGTAACGGTGATTCAGCACTGTTTCAGTGGTGACCTTTTTTTGCACTACTTCACGGTTTTCCAGAAAACAGGGAATGTAAGCGAATAACAGACCCACCGCGGTGGCTCAGTGGTTAGAACGTTCGGCTACTGATCCACAGTTCCCGGGTTCAAACCCGACCGCGGCGGCTGCGTTTTTATGCAGGCAAAACGTTAAGGCGCTCGTGTGCTGTGCGATGTCAGTGCACGTTAAAGATCCCCAGGTGGTCAAAATTATTCCGGAGCCCTCCACTACAGCACCTCTCTCTTCCTTTGTTCTTTCACTCGCTCCTTTATCCCTTCCCTTACGGTGTGGTTCAGGTGTCCAACGATATATGAGACAGATACTGCGCCATTTCCTTTCCAGAAAAACCAATTATTATTAAGTGAATAACATCGCAGCCGTGCACTGCGTCCATGTGCAATAGTATCTGTAACTAAGGGCCTACTTAATCTACAAAAAGTAAGCTGTAGGAAATAGAAAACCAGTAATTACTGCAAGTGCGGATTTCTAAAGGGCTCTCAAGAACCGTTGATTACGTTCAACGGCATTGCGTAACGCAAGCCGCCCACCGGGCGCGTAGCCAGAAATTTTTTTTCCGGGAGGGGCTCAAGACAATTTTTTTGTTCCGGGGGTGGTGGGGGGGGGGGAGGAACCTCGTACCCCCCCCCCCCCCTGGATATGTGCCTGTCGCCCAAGTTAATTATATATCCTTAATTAGAGAGAAAAATTAGTAGAATGCAGAATGAAGGTTGTCCGAAGGCTCACGGACGCCGGTGCTACCGTTCCACCCAATTACGTAACACTCTGACCAGTATACTATAGAAGTTGACTGGATGTCAACGTTGCTTTTTGCTGTAGCAACGACACCATGCATATACCTTCGTACCTCTCGCTCTAGTGCCTTTGCCCTCGCCTTTGTAGTGCCTTGCGTCTACACTTTTTAGACAACTTTTTGGAGAAGTACTGCTAAGCGGCTTTGCGTCGTTGCCTGTTTGCCTTTATGCTAGCGAGCGCCAGGGGCCTTTTACGGTAATCGTGCGCAATACGGGACCGCACAAATCGCGTGTACGAGATAGCGAGCATAGACTTTAGTAACGGGATGCGTACAGAAGACCACACCGGCCGGAGTATTTTTCTCCGAGACAAATTACTATTTACATTTTAGATTGTGAGGTTCGCTTTGTACAAACGCAAGTACACTTTAGAACTTGTTCCATTGCTCGCGAGAAGCGGGTGAACGCACAAGAATTCTCGCACGTGCATTGCGCAGGTCAACTCCTGCCACTTTTGTGCAATAAATGAATGCCCGGTCATCGTGACAACTCTATTATTGTTTGCTCAAAAAAAAAGCAAAGTAACGAGTCAACAAACAACAAATTAAACAACTGGGCGAAAAGCGTTTATGTTAGCGTTTTTCTTATGCAACGAATATAGTCGCGGACAGAGCAATGGACTATACTTCGGAATTCCGAGCAGCCTTTATGGCCTATCGCACAAGCGGAATTTTCTTGCGCTAGTATCAAACAGCGATTAATTCTCGCTCTGTAACGCGCCAGAAGAGTTGCACTGTCGAAATGTGGTCCATAATCCTCGACTGTCACTTTTTTCGCTGCCATCAGGTACAGACATAGCCGTATACTGTGTTTCCTGTACGCCGTTTTCTGTCGTCAGACACCTTTAGCATGCAGTGTACCGCGATACCGTTATCGGAGTACCGAGAGCCCGACCACCCCACTGCGCACGCGCTGATCGGTCCCGATCTGGCAGTCACTGGAGATTTAAAACTTATCCAGTGACTCTACAGCTGCCGGGTACCTGGTGCCATCTGGCGCCTTCAAGGCGATCTGCGTATGGGCACTGGCGACGCGCTGGCTTCCGGTACTCTGGTAGCAGTACCGGTAGCAGTGTACACGTTATATGCTGAAGGTGTCTACTAAGTTTCTCCAACGGCTATCTGTATTCTAGTTGACCAATAACTCTGCTTACTGCTAGGACTGAAAGATCAAACAGTATAGCGGGCGCCTTCAGGCAAGCGGTGACCGCTTTGGTGCAGAACACTCGGCGTTTGTTCGGGGCCTACACGGAAAGTATCAGACTTTTTCCTTTTTTTATGAAAAGTGATAGCTTATGTCCGCGACGCCTCACTCCCCTTCGATGTGCTCCCCTGGTGGAGTACTGCATAAAGGGAGAACTAACATATTTCTCCCGTCCGTTTGAAGAGTGTTTTGCGAGTGCTTTGGGGGTTCTTCCCAGCGGGAGTGCAGTGGGAGTATTCGATTTTAAACGGCTTTTTTTTTTTTTGACAATGGGGTTTCCTCATAAAATCTTATCTTTAGTTTGGTCGATTGCGAGTTCCCCGAAAGCGCTTGCTTATTCTCACCCTGCCTTTAGAAAGCTCGCCATGTGAACCTGAACAAATAAAAAAATAAAAATAATTAGGCTTTGCCCACCACGCGATGTTCCGGCAGGGAAACTGTTCTCTGCCCTGCTCTTTAGACGACGTATAAATTGTCCATTCCAGCTGTGATCTGAATATTGTCAAGTTATCGGTGAACTCTAATTATTCAGTGTTGACAGCCCGTTTATTACAGTAAAATCTGTATGGAGGAGGTATTTAGATGTTGGTAACGAATGTAACAGGAAACGAAATGACGTCCCTGTGTCGTGATGTCACATCATTTGGCATCACGGCGGCCACCAACACACGTATGCGTCATGACGATGGATCTGGAGTCGCATGATCGAGATTGTGACGAAACAGTATTGTTGCATAAGGCTGGCGTAGTGTGAAAGCCATTGAGAGAGCACGATGCAGCCGTTGTTTCTTCATCGCCCATTGGGGGCGAAAGGGGTGTAAACATTTTTAAGGCCGCCTGCACTTCTCGGCTTTATGTATTCGGAGTGAATAAAATGTTTTTCTTGGAAAATGCCTTTTTTTTAGTGCATTCATTCGCACTCTGTAAGCCGGCCATCCTGCGAGTATGCGACAAGCGTAGCTCGGCGATGTTTCGAGAAGACATCTCGGCTTAGCAGCGGATTTTATGGAATGCATGGAACCACAGCAGATACAAATGTGGATCAGAACAGACATACTGGATACGCACGTTACATGAAAACTTGACGGTTACGAAATCTGCCAGCTTCGGAAACTCTAGTTCGGAGGAGGCAATAGATACTAGAGGCTGAGAGAGCTCACTGAGGTGTACGATAGTTTCGCAAAAACTGTATTATATTATTCCTGCCTACAAGCACAGTAGACACAGTAAGAAATTTGGTAAGTTATAAGGGGGCCGAGGACTAGCACCCTGTGGTTTGTGTGTGCAGCCTCTTCACCTCAAGCACATTTTTTTCCTGAAGGTGCAGAGTTAAATTCTATCGACTGCGGGACGGTCTCCGGTCAGTGACGCACAGCCGTCTGCTCTGTGCACGGAACAAAGGCTCTTCCAGCTAGAATCCTTGAAATTAGGACATTGGAAATAGCTCCCGGCGCGAGCTGCTCCTATCCACGCAACGAGTGGAAGCAGCCATTCGGGATTTTGACGCAGCTTGTGCGGGTCGAATACTCGGGTCCCATCAACCGCGGCGAGCGCTACGGAGGCTGTGTCTGATGGCACATTTTGCGCGCGCGCGCAACACGGCCGTAGTGGGACCTGTCACGGCTTCACCGCCACCGTGTTCGGCGGCTTCCAGCGTGCTGCTCATGCAATTCCATCGCCGCAGTCAGGAAAGCGCGCAACTGAAAGCGCGAAAATGATCTGAAATCGCGGGTAGTCTCCAGGGGCTTTGTTTATAGCGTCCACTTTTTCCTCAGCACGCTTGCAGGGGCGGATTTATATGGGTCACTCTTGGAGGGGACGGTGGTTCCGCTTGAGCCATGCATTTCCTCGACTTTTTTAGTCAAAAAAAAAGAAAAAAGCACAATGTTCTGCATGACTTTTCTATGCCCAATTTCTGGCTCCGGGGTTGGGAGTTCTGTTGCAGCTGTCGCCAGAAAGGGCGATTTCAGACAGCTGGTATTGCTGGGAATACCGCTCGTCAAAGGAATTTGCTACTTGTTCACACTTGCTGTGAGGCACACTGGCTGCCACAAATATTAAGGCCTCATATATTCGATATCAGTTTAATGAAAATCGCAGTTCATTCAAAACGCGTCTACTGGAAAACTTCTTCTGGCGGTCCCAAACTGTACAACGCTAATTTCACCGAATAATTCTTGCAGCCAGGGCGCCACGGACCAGACTATTCGCCGACTTGTAAAGACCGCGCCGATTCAGCGTCGCTGCTCATCACTGCTCGAATACTTACGGCGGTGCACTAATTTGCCATTCAACTTTTGCCGGAGCATTCGCGTAGCTAGCTGTGCAGTTATTGTGCAGAAAATTCCACAATACGTAACTCTGGTTAGAAGCAGACCTGAAGGTGCTACTAAGAAACTGTAGGAGGTCGATCTCGTTCGAGAGCACAACACATTTGAGCAGCATATTCTTGAGTGAATTCCTTGATCCTTCAGGCGGCGTCATACGGGCAGCAGCGCCCTTTAACAACAGCTGTGCCGGCGAGCGGTGACAAGGCTTGCCGATCATTCGAGTTGCGTCAAGGGAGGTCCGCAAACGTGTTCTGCAGACCAATCATCCTAACTGAAATTCTGGCGAGATTTTCGTAATATTCGAAGCCCTGCTAAATTTGCGCATATATTCACTCTGACACAGTTTTGTTGTGTTAATCAGGATGACACAGCAAATATCATATGGCACAATTTTGGTGGTTTTAATCAGGATGGCGTAGCAAATCTAGTTTGATGCAGTTTGGGTCATTTTAATCAGAGTGGCGCGGCACATCCCGTTTGGCGCAATTTTAGAGATTTTGATCAGGTTGGCGCAGAGTGGCGCAGTTGGCGCCGGAGTGGAAGCACTGCTACTACTCCTTCGATGCCGGGAGGGCAAAAGGTCCGAAAGTAATTCCTTCTGGCCGCGCGGGCTGGGCACTTTTTTCTCTCTTTTTCTTGCCCATTCTAATATATGTCACTGGCTCAAGCAACGCCAGGAGCTGTCAGCTGGCATGGCAGATGCTAAGAATGGATGGAGAGGAAAGAATATGGCTATATTACATTGGCCCAGAACACCCGATGTGGTCCGCTGCGTATGGAGCAGAGAAAGCTGTACTGTTGCTGTGCCCGCAGCTCGCTGGAACAGAATTCCCGTGTTCTACATTGTTTGCTGCAAGCTACAAATAGCAAGCACGATAAAACATCGTCGACTGTGTGTGGCGGCACTTGTTGCCGTCGTCAGAAAAATTTCAGTGTGAAATCTTGCCTCACTTTCATATAGCAAGGGGCTGTACAAAATCATTTCATGATTACACTGTATAACACACTATGAATGGATCGGATTCTGCAGAAGAATCATTGCATTTCCAAGCAAATTTCCAGACGAGCAAACAGACATCTCATAAGCTTTTTTATTTTACTGTTATGCAACTCTTTATTCTAGAAACAAACACAAGGTTCTTCAGCAACACTGCTATAAAGTTCTTTGCACAGGCACTATTATGCTATAGAAAACAGGGAAAACTAGACTCTTGACTAGAGAAAAAGGCTTATGAACTAAATGGCCTGTGCACAGCAAGAAGCTCTGTGAAAAGGCACTTTCATGTTTCCTTGGAATGGTGCTTCCCGCAGGAACTTGTCTTGGCTTGTCTTTTTGTTCTACAAGACTTCCAGCTACAAGCAGTCATGACTATGTTCATGTGATTGTGCCCACTTGTAGAATACAATTTGTTCTACGCATCTGGGTTGCTTGCCCACAGCCTCAATGCACTGTTTTAAATGCAGCCATTGCTGCACAGAACTCAAGCTTAACACTGCAAGTTTCACAGAATACTGCTTTGTTCAGTTATTTGGCTCAACAGGCATTTTAGAGATCAAGACAAAACCACAACAATGTCACATAAGAGGAAATGCTGACCCCACAAAACTAGTTCAAAGCCAGCCACGGTGGGCAAAACCAAAATGCCACCTTCACATGGATTAATTTTATCTCAGACTACTGTGAGGACACACTACCTCAGAGGAAATGCTTACTATGCTACAACAGTCACTACTTAAATTAAAGGTGATAGACCCGTGAGGAAGAGAGCATAGGCTACAAATCTATGCATTTGAATGCTTGAGTTCACCTAACAGCCTCAGACAACATATCACAAACTGCACTCACCTGAGGAATAAATGCCTGAATGAGCGCAAATACTGTGGCTTTTAAGACAGCCTCAAAACAGCTCATGTGCTTCTTGGCAAAGGCAACGGCTGAGTCCTTAAAAGTCCTTGAAAACCACATTCTTAGCAAGCTCCATACATGACTGAAATGTCAGAAAGCTTGAAAGTAGGGATTTTTAAATAGGTGGCCTAAACTTCAGGACCCTTGTTTCCATTGCATATGGCATCCTTATGTGAGGTGTAATAGCTGGGCTTTTATGCGGTGGCTGGCTGCATCTAGACTATTACAATTTTCATTCAGCCTAGTGAGGAGGAAAAAACGAAGTATCAGAATACTTTTGCTCAGCCACAGTGTCCCAGCTCTGGGAATGTACAACTTATTTCACAAACCCCATGAACAATGAGATCACTGTTTGTCATAAATTTTCTGGCATCGAGGTAGCACGCATGTCTGAAAATGACCACACAGTGAATTCAACACAGTTGTGCCGCAAACTGGAAAAGTTGAAGAGCTGGCTCAGAAATGCAGTGCAATGACTGCAAAGCGCAGGTTTTACCTCAGTGAACGGCGAAACTGTCTTCCAGGTTCACCGGACTTAAAAAACCTGCGTCACAGTTTCATTATGCACATAACACACACTGACGGCACATCCGACGTTCGCTCCATCGAAGGACGTCGACTAGCGCTCGCGGCAAAATCCACTGAATGCGATCATGAAGCCACCGGCGATGTCGGCAAAACCGCTGGCATGGCCACACCAGCGTCACCGCCAGGTTTGTACTCTTCCTCAGAATCGCTGTCCGAATTCGGGCTCGTCGGGTCCCACAGCAGCCGGTCGTAACTGGGCGGCCGGGTGGCCACGAACCGGCTCGCGGCCAACATGGCCAGTCCTCCGATGAGCCCCACCACGGCGGCCACGCCCAGCGTGGAGCGCACGCCGAGCCACGCGGCGACGCCGCCACCGGACAGCGCACCAACACAGAAGCCGAGGCCGTTGTGGCAGCACCGCATGATGATCAGCAGGCCGCGCTCGGTGCTCAGTCTTGTCGAAGAGCGGCGCGCCCAGCGCTCACAAGCGACCCACATGAGCACGGTGGAAGGCGGCGACAGAAGCTGGGCCACGGCCGCCAACTCCCAGCCGGACTGCACGTAGCAGGCACAGCGGGCCGACACGCAGATGATCCCGAAGGCCAGCCAGGCCAGCAGACGGCTCGGCAAGCCGCCAGCGCAGAGGAGGAACATTGAAGCGACGTTAGAGACGGCCCTCGCCATAAGGACGACGCCCAGCTCGACCTTCTTGCCGGTCTCTTCGAGGTGCCACATGAAGAAGGTCTGCTCCAGGCCCGCCAGCGTCCCCAGGAAGAACAGACCTCCGGTGACGAGGCCTCCCTCCACGTTCTTAAGTGCGGTGCCGACCCCGCGAAACGCTCCCGACGTCGCCTGGCGACGAAGCGGCTGGTGCGGCTCGGGAAAAAAGGCTGCCAGTGGAAGCGACGCGAAGACGAGCGTACCGAACGCCGCCAGGTACACCTCCTGGTACCCCCACGTCGGGAGCGGAAGGCAGGGCGTCTGAGCCGCCAAGATGGCGACGGCGCCCAGGACCAGGGCCGTCACGACCGCCGCGTACGTCTCGTGACTCCGCGACTTCTCGGTGGCATCGATCTCGTCCAGGAAGCCGAAGTACGACTCGTCGGCCACAAACTTGGCCAGGGCGAATGTAGAACTCCCCAAGACGACGGCAGACGCGAGAAGCAGCAGTAGCGCGGTGTTCTCGAAGGGCGGGTCGATGCTCTGTGACCCGGCATCGCCTTCATCCAGGTTGGTCGCCAAGCAGTCTGGGCTGGTCTGTTCTCCTTGGCAGTCCCGGCCCGTCGGTACCGGAGAAATGCCCTTCTTGTCCTTGGTGGGTATGACCTCGGCGGGAATCGTCGTTGCGTTCGGAATGGTCTTGACTAGAGGGGACGACGCCGACGCATTTGCAGGAAGCACAGCTGACTTTGCTGGCGTCGCAGACACAACCGTCTCGGCTCTCTGAGGTAATGTCGCTTCCCTGCGTACTCTCGAATGTCGTCCTTCAACCATCGCATCGAAGGGCGCCAGATGGGCCAGAGGGGCGACTTGAGGCACGGCAGTCGGCAGTTGCTCGTACGTTGAAGACAGCATCGGTTGCGGAGTGCCGTTTTTCGCGCCCTCTTGACCCGCTTGAACGCTAGTTCGTGCCGCGCCCCCAACGTCTTGACCGTCGAGGTTTCCACTCGGTACAGATTCGGGCGTGACGCCATTGGACGGTTCGAGGACGTCAGCGTGCGACTCACGTTTATCGGCCGCGCACGGCGACACCCACTCGCTTCCGCCGGAAGTCGGTGGTATCGCGAGCACGGACATGAAACAGACGATGGACACGACGCTGCTAGCGACAAGCACGGACCGCCAGCTGTTCCGACGCCATTTCGGGATCCAGAGCGCGGCAGGAACGAACAGCCCGGACAAGATGGCGGCCACAGAGAGGACAGTGCCGGTCTGCAGGGCGCTCAGGCCGTGGTGACGCATGAAGACGGGCACGAAAGGGTCCAGGCAGGCCCACGCGGCTGCATCCAGGCTGAAGAAAGCGGTGGCCACCGTCTGGGCCGACCGCACGTTGTACACGCTCATGGCTTGCACAGACGGGCGCCGGCACTCTGACGCGCCTCTGATGAAGGTCTGCTACCAGGGGCCTCCCCGCTACAGCTGCAAAAGAGGAGCACATCGCAGCTATTGCATACGGCTGTACTCGCCCTGCCATGTTGAGGAATCCACACATGTTACATGACGGGGCACACGCAGCGTCCTGTCGCTCTTTGCGGTAAAAAGTGCCTAGCGCTGTTCACTTTTCTACTCCAGCAGTTGTTTCAGTGTGCTCTGCTCTAAAAGCGCGGACAAACTGATCTGAAGAAAAAGAAAGGAGAAACGCACGCCGAACTATTTTTTTTATTTGGTGCAAACCGAAAAAAGCTCAGTATCATACGTACGCCATTGCTTGTTGGTTACTGCAAATTGCAGTTGGTCGGAAGACAGAATTGACAAAGTGCAAGTCAGTAGCGCGGTAAGCCAACGGGATCGTTGGATTAAGCAGTGCAGTTGTATGTTCCAAGGCACTGCTGCGCTAGTTGAGACAAACACGGGGCGCAGACCGATCGCGATGCTCCACCATCTCGTCAAGCTTCGCTTACAGCGCAGCACTTTCTGCTCACAGACCGCCATCGCTTTACCAGAGCCGTTATATACTTGGTCAAGAAGTTTTCTGACGGCATGCAAAGACACTGACAACGTTTGTAGCCGAAACAAACTACCGTCAACTCGAAGCCACGCACAAGCGTCACGAAAAAGTGTCGTGTTCAGCGACTGTTCAGCGGCACCTCCATCACTGCCGTCATCATGCGGACTACATGACCGGATGTTCTGTGGCTCCTTCTGGATTCCTTCTATGGCCACTATTGTCTCTTTTTTTTTCATTGCGAAACCTTGTTCTTCAGAAGCGCTCGCTGCTTTCACAGTTCGTTCTATGAGTGAAGGAGTGAGCAGTGCGTAGCGAGAAACAAATACACAAGCATTTATCGCAACCACATAGTTATTCTGACATGAAGGCGACCAGATAGAAAGGCCTGATTGCAATTGCCTCAGCGAGGCAACTGTATATGTGCGCTGTTGGCCGATTGCTTTCGCTCTTTTTTATGTGTCTGGGTTTTTGCACAACCTAGCTTTCAGAAATAACCTTCTATTTGCTCTTCTGTCTTACGGCCCGATCACTTGAAGGTCAGTAGACACCAAATTTTTGCTTGTATGTTTTCTTACTTAGAAAGTAATACACGTAAATCACCGCGTGATATCCGCCTACGACCGCTAAGTAATTTACAACTCACTTCGTTCTTGAGGTTGTTTCGGTTTCATCAACCGAAAGATGGCTGCGACGTGTACGTGGACTTGGGGTCACGTTAGCCAGGAAAAAAAACGTCAGTACAACTGCTGATACGTCATTCGTTGCCGTTCCAGCTCTTGAAGCAGGCTGGTTTAAGTGTTGTAGTTAATTAAAACTACGTATCACCCTTTATATTGCAGGTTATATCGTGCCTCACGTGACCTAAGCTTCAGCTACATGTCACAGCCATCGATCGTTCGGCTGATCAACCGAAACAGCATGATTGAAAGAATTCAGTAATAAATTATTTAGCGGTCGTAGACAAATACCACGTGGTGATCCATGTATTATAATGTCAAACGCAACATTTGAAAAGAGAAAACATCCATCCAACTAAAATGAGGTGTCTATAGACCTTTAACTACCACGCTGTTACTTCTATATTACGGCGATAGTACTCTTGAGTGGTAGTTTTTTTTTTTTTTCAGTTTCCTTGTCGTTTACGCCGTTTATCCTGTGGTTGTGAAGCCAAACAAGAACAACGTGAAGCAAACAAGGCATAAAGCAGAGCTCATATATGCGTATGCAGGGGGGAAGGAGTGGAGGGGGGGAGTGACACCTCTAATAGGCATTGGGAAAAGGGGGAAGGGCGCAAATTTTGTACCATATTGTTCCTAAAATTGTTCCCTGCTACACGGAAGACATGAAAGGGCACTACCGTGAATTTTAGCCCCCTCTCCTATGGAGAGGCCTAGCTGTGCACGCCTATGGAAGAGATAACGACTTTGTAAGACCGGCCCACGACGGGGGATGACAATAACGTCTATACCATCCGGTATGTCTTGGTCCTGAGCGCCGTCAGGCCGATCAACTAAGAAACAGTGCAGGCGTGGCCAAACCTGCACGGCTAGCCAAGCGTATATTTACTCCATCTGGTAAGTTCCTTGCAGCACTATGGAAGCTAGAGACCTCCTGGGCTAATTAGAAGAGTGCGCTCAACTTGTACCTCCGCTCCTCGTCGTCTGCTTATCGTCAGCTCACGGCGTACGCAGGTATGGTTGCCAATATAAACAGGCGCTGTCTACGTATCGAACAACGAATGCACAATTTTAGGATAGCGTATGCACGCTTACTTACGCTAAACGAAAGCATTTTGCGGGCAGTTACGCCGTTTTCCACATATGCAAACGGAGACAACTATAAGTTCAGCCTAGTAGCGCCATCTGGTCTTTAGAACGGAAATCATTCTTTTTCAACAAACCGACATTCTTCTTACGCCTAGGAGCGGCACAATCGTCACCCCTAATAAAGAAAATTCGGCACAGTCACTTAGGATGATAAAGTGTGAGAATGTGAAAGCATTACAAACGCTTTCGTGCTTCAGCGTCTGCGTATTTGTGCGGACGACCACGTTTAATTTCGGGTGGTTCCGATGTCGAAGCTGTAGGCGTTGGATGTCGAAGCTGTAGGCGTTTGTGGTTCACGTTCACTGCACGAGCACACACACAACCGGCCGCAATGAAATCCAGTGACGATGTATGACACCACCCACACACACACGCGTATGACAACACCCGAAAACGCTGTACGACGAACGGTTGCAACACAATTTTGATACGAAAGTCTCGGAATGCATACAACTGAAGGTGCATATGTAGTCGTTTCGAATCTATAGTCGCAAACTAGCCTTCAGCTTGACTACCTCATGTAAGCTATATGCAACGAGAAATCGTATGACACCACCCGAAACGGTGTACGTCAAACGGCCGCGTCACAATTTGGTACGCGAATGTCGGGAAAACTGGTGCCACATGGAGGTCGGCCAATGGCGGGTATATATGTAGACGAACGACATGTATATAGGATTACCTGAAGTGGCGGTGCTCGGCTTGCTGTGTGCGTCATATGACCAGATGTGGGCATTTGACCTCAAAAATCTGGACCTCACCTCAACCTCAAAAAGAATTTGCCGACCTCACTCAACCTCATCAGTTGAGGTCTCCTTAGACGCCCTCACCTCACTTTTCCTGAGGCCACTGCTGACCTCACTCAACCTCAAATTGTGAGGTTGAGGTCGGCTGCTCGACCTCAGAAAACAAACGAAAAACAAAACAAAAAGCGATTAAGAAGTTTTTGAGTTAAAAACAATTCTGAGAATCCTGTGAGACAGGAAAGCCAAAATGATGATGAAATTATTTAATAAGGTGTGTACAGACACTATTGATGTGCACGCAATAAGAGCAGCTTATAATCTGGGATGAACCCTCAAAGTGTATATGGCCTGCGGGCAGGGGTGTCCCATACACGGTTACCACAAGTGCGTCGGTGAGTATGTGTCAGTATTTGGCAACCTGCTTCGTGTATACTTGTTCGTATTGGAAGCCTCTCGCTCATTCACGCACGAACTGGCAATTGACTAACACAGCCCTTCTACACCATCTACCAGAAATTGGGAGGAGGGGGGAGGTATTCACGATACTCTTTTCGGGCTTGAGAATAGTCACCGAATCTAAAGAAACTGGTCGTCGATGTACTTTCCAATGCGACGGTTATGCAGACGCATATTAGTATATTTCGATTTTCCAGCTCTATCCGGCATAGCGAGAATGCTCTTTTCAGTATGTTGCCTTCGAAAGCACTTAACAAGCTGCTACGACTGCAGTGCACCAACAGAGGCACGTTGTATTTATGTCTGCGTAGAAGCGAGCGGCTTCTTTTATTAATGCGAAAGCATTAGACGGCTCACTTTCAAGGTCATATCCGCAAGAAACGGCGCCATGCGACGTGACGAGCCGACGAGTCACGTGACGAAGATGATGACGTCACATAATCGATCAATGCTAATTAATAATTGGGTAACGCTACGACTAATTATTATAATTAGTGATGACAAGGTCACGTGACAGCGATGTAATGTGCCATCAAACCTAGTCACTTGACGACGCTGTAATATGACATCACACCTACTCACGTGACAACGATGTAATTTCTCGTCATACCAGGCCCCCATCCACCCCTCTTTCACCCCCATTTCAAGATCCATATGGATCCCACATTGCTACACATGCGTGCATGACGCATTACAAAGAGTGCCCACAATCCGGTCCACATTAATGACATTCGGATTGTCCAGCAGGTAAACGCGCCAGTTCTCATGTATGACACACTGCAAAGATCATGCAACGATACATGCCTTTGACTCTCGAGATGATGGCAATGATGATGATGCTAACAGTGTATCCTTATGAGCCCGGGGAATTCTGATATACCGCTACCAAATTAAAAGTTGCCAGAATATTGATTCAATATTGTATATTACTCAACCGAAGACAATTTATGTGCAGGACAATAGGAGTATCTGCAACTAATAATTAAGGATGATGATGTTGATGTTCCTGGGAGGTCAATACCCTCCCCCGTTTCCGCCACTTACCTCCAGATGGCGATGGTAATGGTTTTGAAATCCTGGGAATTCTCCGATGACTCAGTGAACCCGCATCATTTTGAAAGGCCTAGAGTATACGTCTTCGAACATTGTGCCAACTATTAAAATCACACGAGTAAAAATAACTGGCCTAGAGGGGGCAGCGTGAACCGCTCTCTCTGTCAAGAGCAGCATGGCTCTCCGCTCAAATTTCTCCGAAGCGAAATCTTTTTCCGAGCCCCCCCCCCTACCGCCCCCACCCCGGGGAAAAAAAAAACGCCTAAATACTCATACGCCTCAACAGAATTCTGGGTACCATTTCGTCAACCAGTCTGAGACTAGCTGCTGTAAGTCAATCACTTGTTTTCCTTCAAAACTGAACTAATCAATGGTACGCCAGCATCATCGACGTTTTTTACCCACGAGCACTGCTCAAGGATTCTGCTAAGCCATTTCAGGTGAACGATGGGTCTCTGCAAAATAGTTAAAGATAATGTGCAGTACTACATGCCTGGTCGTTTGCAAGGCAGGCCGCCAACCTAACTGATTCCATACGAGAAAAAGAAAAGAGAGAAAAGAGAATGACTAGAAACATACAAACGCTCTTGCGTTAAAAAAAGGAAAAGGAATCAGCTACCACATCACCAGACATTCATTTTAGTTTTGCATTTTTTCGCCACCCGCTGCGGTGGCTCAGCTGATTAGCGCGCTCGGCTACTGATCCGGAGTTCTCGGGCTCGAACCCGACCACGGCGGCTGCGTTTTTATGGAGGCAAAACGCTACGGCGCCCGTGTGCTGTGCGATGTCAGTGCATGTTAAAGATCCCCAGGTGGTCGAAATTATTCCGGAGCCCTCCACTACAGCACCTCTTTGTTCCTTTCTTCTTTCACTCCCTCCTTTATCCCTTCCCTTATGGCGCGGTTCAGGTGTCCAACGATATATGAGACAGATACTGCGCCATTTCCTTTCCCCAAAAACCAATTATTATTATTATTATTCCTCGGCGTCCCCTACGCGTAGGCAGAAGCAAGTGTAGGCTTTTGACGCAGTCACGCTTGCTGCGTTACGTGTGTTTTGCGGGTGCCGCGCTGTATGAGTCAAAACGTTCAAGAAACGGCGGATAAGCATATGCTAGGAACGCGGTCTGAGTTGCTGTCATATGACAACAGCGATTCCAGCAGCAGCTCAGACGAGGACGACAGTGCTATCCACAAGGCGATGTTCCAAAAATGAGCGTCCTGTGGGACAGAAAGCCGGGGTAGCGATCGATACAGGCTCAGCTGTGACCGCGATGCAAACTGTGTGCGACCACGTGCGGCTAAAGGTAATCAAGGGACCTTAGTGCGGATACTGTTGATATTAGCAGCGGTGCCGCGTCGTGGTTCCGGAAGTTACGTCTTCCTTCTGCCTCCTGCGCTTCCGCTCTAAAAACTCGCTGACCATTCGGCTTGACTAGTCTCGCTATGCGCTCAGAGCGAGAGCGGCTCCCACTCTGACAGATCCTAACCGGATCGCGGGAGCGACCAGTCGAAGACACTATGAATAGCGTTTTGTGCGCGCGCACTTTAAAGCACGCTTTGAAGTTACCTGCGTGAAGCCTCGGTGAGTGTTATGATGATGATGAATTTTTACGGCACAAGAGCAGCTATCCCCAATGAGCGCCATCGCACAAGGCACGTTCGTCTGCACATTGCGGGGTCACATACCCACTTCCCAAGCATTTCACACCCAGATAAGCCGAACACCATGGCCAGGGAAAAGCCTGGCATTGCATTACCGGCGGGGACCCGGAGGCACTGCAGATCGAACCCCGCATCTCCGGCACGCGACGCGGACGCTCAAACGACCAGGCCACCGCTAGTAGGGAACCAGAAAAATCGCGATTTTGTGAAAAAAGTTATTTCCCTCTCGCACGACGTCTATGCAGGAGGAAAGAGGCCTCCACGTGCACGACGGCTCCAACGATGAACGGAAACGAGTGTCACTCAAAGCGAACACGACAGAGCGCTAGCGAAGTCGCCGCCGACGGATGCAGCTGCCGCAGCCGCCAGGCGATACATACACGTGTATACTATATACGCGTATATAAGTCGGCGGCGCAAGTTATGTTGAATGCCGGTGTCGTGTGTGTATATAATATTGCAGACAAAGGGCATGCTGATGATATGCGTGGGGCGCAGTGGAGCATGGGCTGTCAGTAGTAGAACACAATAGGTGCAATAGTGTACAACAGTGTTTCGTTTAAACACAAGTCAACATTTTAATACGCTACAGTGCATTTAAAATGCCTGCCTCGTATATAAAATGTGAAACGAGAGAATGTTTTCTAGACACGATTGCCAGAAATAACTTTTTCGACACTTTTATTTTTCGATAAATTAAACGCGAACAACGCTGTCTCTTTCTCCTTCGTCTTCATATACGTGTTTTTACACGCCTCCCGTCCCTCCGCGAGATGCGGTCGCCGCTCGCATGATATGACGTCATCACGCTGTCACATGGCCGATCGTCGCCGGTCATATGAGCCGCGTTTACATGAATTCGACAGCACCGTATCAACGTTCTGCCGTATTACAGTCATGTAACCGGGGTTAATGGGACAGCACAGCACGTCGCGCTAATCCTACAGTCGGTCGAGAACAGGCAAGTCGACTACCGCCGGGCACCTGCCTGACACCTGCTACGACCGCAGTCCCTCGGCTTCTACCATCCGGCTGCCGGACAGTCAACCCTTTCTAAATGGATATCTCGCTGCAAAGTAGAAAAGTACGCCATTTGTGCGTTCGCGTTTCATTCCGGCCCTTGCCTGCAGCGCTTGAGCGGTGTCCTCCCATGCATAAAAGTCGACACCTTGTCTTGGCGTCTAGCTTTTAAAGGTTACACTTGATCGGAAGTAGAACCACATGAACCCACTTATGGCGATCATGGCGGTCATGGCGATCAGCCGATCATGGCGGCGCTCTCCCCCTTCAACACAGGTGAACGTATGTACACCTATATTCAGGCATTCCTTACTAACCGCACGGCCGAAATTCACTTCGGTCCCCACACATCCCGCCCATACACCCTTGGTGGGGTTGGCATCCGCCAGGGATCTGTCCCCTCCCCTTTCCTCTTCAATGTCACACTCATCCCTTTGCCCCCAAACTACAAACCATCCCTCACCTTCGCCATACACTCTATGCTGATGATATCACTCTATGGACCACCCATGACAGTGATGGAGACACTGAGAATATTCTGCACTCGGCAGCTACCCTCACCCAAACACATGCGCGGAGTATCGGACTCTCATGCTCTCCGGAGAAGTCGGAGCTCCTCATACTCCACCCCACAACCCGAAACTGCCCCACAGCCCCCATAACCATGACACTGGAAAACCGGCACATCCCGGAGGTACACACTCTCCGGGTACCGGGCCTCCACATCCACAACAACGGGAAAAACACTCTCACCATCCAGAAACTCAAGCAGGCGGCGGTGTCGATATTCCACCTAATCCGCCGAGTTTCTGGACACCACCGGGGCACGAAGTAGCATGACCTATGTCGTCTCATTCATGCCTTCGTCCTCAGCCGCTTTCTCTTCACGCTCCCCTATACCTGAAACTCCAGGCCGCAGAAATCTCCACCCTGGATGCCATGATCCGAACAGCATTTAAGACAGCACTACACCTACCCCTAAATACCTCAACCGAAAAACTCCTCCATCTAGGCCTACACAACACGATAGGTGAGCTTATCGAGGCCTACCGACAGACACAATACATACGTCTCGCGAGAACCACCACCGGCAGACACATCCTACACACCCTCCAATCAGGGTACCAGCCACGGATCCCACACAGCTCCAGGTCCCCCACCACATTCACCGCGAACTACTCATTAAACCTCTGCCCAAAAACATGCACCCCACCTACCACGAACCCCGCCGCAGAGCTCGCGCACGGGCGCTCCACAAACACTATGGCATGGAACCGGATGCCGCGTGGGTGGATGCCGGATGCACTGGCGAGGACGCGGTTGTAGCCATCACGAACCCCTTCCTACAACCGATTGCCACCCTTCACGTATCTCCCACTGCCACTTCGGAGGAGGCTGAAGAGGCCGCTATTGCCCTAGCCATCACGCGCACGGAGGCCCGGTATATACTATCGGACTCTAAAACTAATAATAATAATAATTGGTTTTTGGTGGAAAGGAAATGGCGCAGTATCTGTCTCATATATCGTTGGACACCTGAACCGCGCCGTAAGGGAAGGGATAAAGGAGGGAGTGAAAGAAGAGAGGAACAAATAGGTCCGTAGTGGAGGGCTCCGGAAAAATTTCGACCACCTGGGGATCTTTAACGTGCACTGACATCGCACAGCACACGGGCGCCTTAGCGTTTTTCCTCCATAAAAACGCAGCCGCCGCGGTCGGGTTCGAACCCGGGAACTCCGGATCAGTAGTCGAGCGCCCTAACCACTGAGCCACCGCGGCGGGGCGACTCTAAAACTGCCATACTAAATTTCGCCTGCGGGAGAGTTCACGTTTCTGCATTTCGCATATTGAAATCCCTCGCTGCACACCCGCCCCGCCACATGGAGCTCATATGGGTGCCTGCCCACTGCGGGAATCCCGGAAACGACGCTGCCAACGCTTTAGCCCGAGGTTCTCTCAACCGGGCACCGGCGGCCTCCGATCTGGGGTTCTCAAGGGAGCGCATGCATTCATTCAGTGAACTGACGCAGGCCTGCAAAGCCGAGCGTCGGCTCTACCCCCCACCCCATCCCTCCCTCGACAATTATCACCAGACACTTTGGAGGCGGCTCCAAACACGCACCTTACCCTCCCCTTATATACGCACGCGCTATCACTAAGTCCACACGAACCCCTCCTGTACCCTCTGCCATCGCCCCAAAGCCACTCTCGACCATGCACCTTACCCTCCCCTTATATACGCACGCGCTATCACTAAGTCCACACGAACCCCTCCTGTACCCTCTGCCACCGCCCCAAAGCCACTCTAGACCATATCCTTTTCCTCTGCCTGGCGGATCCTCCCCCGCGGGGCATGGAGCACCTTACCATTTGGGAGGCTTGGGAGACCCTACAGCGCTCCGAGGACCCGGCCAAGCAAGCCATCGCCACAGGCCGGGCTGCCAGCGTCATGAGCCTCCGGGACATGAACGTTTGAGTGCAGTGGGGCCGTGCGGGGGCCCAAGGAGCTGCGCGTCCTAAACTCCCCTGTGTCTAATAAAGTTTCCACCACCACCACCATGAACCCGCAATGTGGCTACAATCAATTTGCCCTCAAACCACAGACTCCGTTCTAACTTCCCCTTTGACTTCGTAGTGCAGACTGCTCCAGCGCTCTACACAAGGGTGACGCATGCAGACTGTACTTCTGAGAATAAACGAAGTGGGAAAGAGCCGTTACGAAATCGACAACGAGCCGTAGATAATTCAATGCATATATGCTACGCAATATTTGTCCCAAGAGTTCCCAGACCAAGCTGCCCACGGCATTAGCCCTTACCACATCTTTCCTGGCGAAACCAACTTTTGCGCGAGAACTTCTCCTACACAGAATAAGCATGTAGCGAGCGATCAACATTGCATTTATGCATGAGCACGTACAGATGTCAACGCGCGAGACTTGCGACGCCTGGAACACTGCCGCTGCCTGGCATGGCAAACGGGAATTTCAAGGCAGCTTCGTGCCTGCCCTTTTGTTCGACATAAAAGGGAGGAAACCATAACCAGTTGCGGTGGCTCAGTGGTTAGAGCGCTCGGCTACTGATCCGGAGTTGCCGGGTTCGAACCCGACCGCGACGACTGCGTTTAGAAAGAGGCGAAACGCGAAGGCGCACGTGTGCTGTGCGATGTGTGGTCGAAATTATTGCCGAGCCCTCCACTACGGCGCCTCTTCTTTCACTCCCTCCTACCCCTTCCTTTACGGCGCGGTTCAGGTGTCCGTCGAGAATGTGAGACAAATACTGCGCCATTTCCTTTCTCCAAAAAACAATTTTCAGTTTTTTTCCGTAATCAGTCTGCGGCAGAGGAAGCCCTGGTCGCACTTTTCTCCTAACATTCCCCCTTCATTGAAAATGTGGCCATGTGGCCTGGTGTAAGTGCACGTATATAACTATGGATCCGAGTTATCGGTATTTGCCGACAAATGCAGACAGACATGCAGAATTCAAAACTGCGAATTCTTAGCGAAACCTTTCGAATTAAGCGCGTTTTTTTTTTTAATCGTAATTTCTGCACATTCGCGCTCTCATATGCTCCCGCCCGAGAGTGTTGGAAGGCGCTGTGCCGAAATGAGGAGGTCGTGGCCGAAATAGATCAGCTACACAGTTACTGCACATTGGGAACCGTAAACAGGTCGGCAGCGAAAACTGAACGATTGGAAGATAAAAAAGAAAAACAAGAAATTAGTCCCTCTGCCCAGACGCCAAATGAGCACGAAAAGTGACTTCGGGTGCTATAGTGCCATAAAATGCGATTATTTTCAGAGCCAGCGTCACACTTGCGCCAGAATAGGTGCATGGAGTGGTAACCTTGAACGTGCCAGCTCATCGGTTGTAGAGAAGACACTTTCTCAACGGTGCCTGCAGCGATAGGTCGCCAAAAGCGAACCTCCAAACCTCCAAACTGCCCGTTTATTTTTGGAGAGCGCACGCCGTTCAGACTGTCCACGTCTTTTTCACGTTGCTGCTGGGAGCTGGCATCTATGCCTGGACTTGGGTGAGTAATTTTTATCCCAGAGGCTCACTTAATCTAGGAAAATGCGGCGTATCACGAGTTTGTGCTTCAAAAATACTTTACTTCAAAAAAAAAAAAAAGCCATATGTCTTGTTTTTATATCTGCAAAGACTACATATTGCCCGTGCGATGTGCCAACAAGAGGAAAGTTCTGCACATTTATTAAAATCCTGTCTAAAAACGCGGAATCTCCATTCTTTTCAATACAGGTGCACTTATCTTTCGCGTCAGTTCTCGTTGCCCGACGCACATATACTGTGTGTTTATTATTCACCTCGTATGCATAAACCACGGACATTATTCGCGACAGTAATAGCAAGCTGTACGTACACAAGCTGAAGGCTCAGACATTTACAAACACCTGCGAAACAGACGAGCGAAGCACAAAAGAAAACAGACGGACGGCAGACGGACAATCCAGCACATGTGTGTACGAGCATATGCCGCATTGCGAATGCGACGAGTGGAATGCTCAGGACCAGCGCCAATCAACGGTATCGCTATCTAGCTTTTAGCTATAGAGCACACAACACGGGCACACTGTATAACTAAAAAATGCGCCGCCTTGTAAGTACATCGAATCAAACCATAAGCGGCACTTCAACAGCATGCGAAGAGGCAGCAGAGGCGACCCAAGAGCAGAAAACCACTTGAGCTGATAGCTCGCTCCGGCGCGCTACCGCTATGTGAACATACACAAACTGCAGTCACTGAACTCTAAAAACGCACTCACCGTCGTAGGTGCGGTCGTTTCTTCGACGTTTCCCTCAGCAGGTGTGCCGCAACGGTGATGTGCGTAGCAGCAGCGCGCAGTTTTGTCCAGCGGAACGAGTACCATGTTCGCGCAGTCTCCACAGAAACACGCGAAGCCGCGAGGAAAAAAAAAAACGAAGTAAAAAAACGCCAAGCTGCGGTGCACACTAGACTGCTAACAGACACGATTTCACGAAGAGCTAGCGGCGTCGGCAAAAGCTAGGCGCAACACTTGCCGAGAGTGCACCGAACAGTAGTAAACTCGCCTACCACAGCTGGCATCTCGGAAGAACGTCTTGGGCGGTTGGTTGATTCGAGCGGAAACGTGAATGAAGGAATAAACGTTGCAAAAACAAAGCGACTAGCTCATGGCTCCAAAACAAGGATAGATGCACCACTTGCCCCATCTTCCTTGAATTTCGTTTCCGAAAAATTTCAATTCCTGTGCAGGTCAGAAGCTGTGCTGAAATCATGCTGGTTACTACCTCATTTCTGGCTTTATTTTTGCATATCTAAAGTGCGAGGTTTTGTGCTATTTTGTTCTTAAAATCCAATTTATCGGTTAGCTAATTTGCTCTGAGTAAGCCGGAGTGGGCGCACTGTAACTAGAACGAGACCACCGCTTCCTGCATCGTCTCCATAGCAACCAGCGCGACGGAAGTTGACATCGGAAGTGACGTCTCGGATGCCAGCGTGTCTCGGGGGTAGCAATGGCGGACAGCAGCGGCGATCGTGTCGTCGTAGCTTCTAACGTCGCTTCGGCCGACTCTCCTTCACGCGGCGACACCCAAGACGCGACCAAGTCGCGCGAGCCGGACATGGGAGACGTGAGTGAGGCGTCTCCTTCGTTTGTGGGCTCGATCTTCTCGCCCGAAAACGACACGCTTTGGGGCCCACGATCGTCGGTGGGTTGTCAGCGGCGTTCTATTCTACGCGTTCGAATGCGTCTTGCAATATCCCTTGAAAGAGTGACTCTTGCCCTGCTTGCTTCGAGCAGCGGGCTCTGGCTCGGAGGATCGACGTACGGACAGGCGTCGCCAGTTTTAAGTGATCGTTCGGGGCTTAGCTGCGTGTATTTACTCGTTTTCTTCTTCTCGCCTGGGTGATGCGCTTCCGCAAACGAACACGCCTCTTTCTGGTTTTGTGCGTGTCGTGGCGTATGCAAACAGCTCCTCTGTGGGTTTCGCTTTGGTTTTTTTGTTCAGCTCGTCATGAGCCTCCGTAGTCCTGGATGGCCTTCGCCTAGTTTTGCACGCGTGCTCGCGCGCTCTTCCCTGCTTACAAAGCGATCGGCGTGGTGCGCTGTACCGTCGGAACGGAGGCGCCGGCATGCCTCTTTAGGTCAAGCAAAGCATGAGCTCCCACTCGACCGTCTACTCGTTCTTGTTCTCTCATGCGATAATTTAGTGGCAGCTTGCTTCATTCGTGGCAGGTGCATTGTATAAGCCGTCTCGGTGGGCTCACGCGGTACTGAAAACTCCGTCGCGATTGTTCGGGGCGGCGTGCAAGTTAGACCCGCGAAAACGAAACCAGAAGATCAATTTTTCCACGCCGCGTGTAGCTCGACCCCATGCTTGATATGCTTGATGCGCTGGCAGCAGTTGGCCGCGGAGCTTTCGTTTCGTCTCAAGCATGATTTGTGTGACGTCCTCATCGTTTAATTTACAGGCAGTCGGATGGCTTTTTATTCGTCAATAAAAGGGGTCGGGTTTTCAGTCGCCCGCCCTAGCTGAGTGGAGCGGTTATTTCTCGAGGGCAGGCGGTTAGCGCAGACGTAACGTGACCGGTTGTCCGCTTTTCTTTTTTTGTGAAGCTTGTAAATTATGCGACTTGCCCGCTCACCTTTCGAGCAGTCCGTACGTGAAGATGTGGGAGAAGCTTTCGAAGCACTGAATGACATCCTCGACTTATGCAGGAGGATAATGGATGGATGACAATGACATTACCCTTTGTATCGGGCGACAGGTTGCGCCACCTAGCCTATACTTTCCCCCTTCAATTTTTTTCTTTTCCTTCTATTTTGCTTTTAAAATGTCTAGTTTGACTACCTTTTTCTTCTCCAAATTCACCCCTCCCTTGATTTCCTCCACCAATTTGGTCTGAGCCCCAAAACAACCTAAAACATCAGATACCAGTATTTTGGATACAGATTAGTTGCACTTATGGATGTGTTGTTGACTGTGTGCTGGAACATCCTGTGAATGGAACATCCATACACAGTTGTGTGAGCTTTGCAGAAGGCGCAGATTTCATGCGAGTCTTCCAGTTGTACGGAGAATTGCATGGGAGAATTGCAGTTGCACGGGAACGCAAGTGGAAATCTAGCACAGCTGGGATGCAGTGTCAGTTAACTAGATGGCTTCGAAGATTTGCTTCTTGTGCCCTTTCTTGCATTGCTTGCATTAACTGCCTTGGATGTTATACTTGTCTTGAAGTTCAGCATTTAGTTCCTTTTGGTTTTAGGTACACAAATATGAGTTCATAAATTAAATAAATGAGCACCAGAGGTGAGGTATGCAGGGCTTTTGTTGAGGCCCTGTTTCTACTCATTTCTACACTTCAAGCCCTGGCAAACTTACAACCCAGCGTTCCCACTTCATCTTGTCTGATGTGGGGATTTATTGAACAGAGTGTCATGGTGTTCATGACACGTTCACTAGTGTCATTAATATACTGTGACATGGCACTGATTGATGCCTGTGCATCAAGCACTGTTCATCTCTGGAAGGGAGTGCTGTCACCACATTGTTACTTTCTCTTCATGTGCTGGCAGTATGATGACATATCTGTTCTAACGTTGATTACCAAGCACTGTTATCAGCTCTGGCTGCCAGTGTTATGCCTACATTGTCACTTAATCAGTATGGGCTGTTATGGCAACTTGCCTGTTCCAGTATTGATCTGTACGTGGTGTTGTGTGTGGCTCAGCTACCAGCATTGTTATGTTCTCTGTGTAAAAGCATGTTGCCAAAATGGCCTTTGTTGTGTTCCTGCAGGGCATTACTGTTTTCCTGCATGTATTCTGTTGCAGCACTTGCATGGCAATGGTGGTAAACACGTTCGTTGCATTTAAAGCCATGATTCCGATGTAGATTCGCCATGGAGGTGGTGTAGGCTTCACTGAAAAGCACCATGCCTAATACTCGCGAACTCATAGCTTGGCTATGTGTTGTCACGAAAGGTTGAGTAAGTTCCCAGTGGCAAGGCAGTGAGGTATGACTCGTTCTCATCGCCTCTCATCTATCTTCTGTGATCATCAGGACCTGAGAGGCGTCAAAACTGATCTGAATGGATGCAGTGATCCGGTGCAGGAGCTGCTGACTATGGCAGCTGGCAATGTCAACCAAATGGAAACCTCTCGCACGTAAGCCACCTTCCTGGGCTTTTTTGGTGGAAAGGCCATGCGATGTAGTTGTTTTGACTGTTTAGCTGTTGGGAAGGCAGTTACAAGCTTGCCCAGCTTTCAATTATATCAGCTTCCAAATGTATTGGTTATCTTGGAGGTGGTATATTTTTCATGTGGAGTACTGCAGAAAAAAAAAAAAAAATATTGTAGACATTTGGCTCAGGTGTATAGGGTGCTGATCCTGACCGGTGAAATTCAAAGGAAGCAGCTTGAGTTCCGATACATTGGATGAAAAATTACAATGAATGGTTTCATGCGAGATATGGAATTGCTTACAATTAGGGTGATTTTGCATTGAAATAAAAGTACACTGAGGTGAGCGCTGATCGCTGTTCCATATGCTGATTTGCTAATCCTTATAGGTTTGCAGATGCAAAAGTACTGGGTGTAGCACATGGTGCCAGAATCTCATGTTCTGTGTGGTCTGTTGTATGAATGTATGCAGGCAAGCCATAGGGAGGGAATTGATTGCTCATTTTTGTCAGGTTTTGAATGTTGGCCAGAACAACTTCTTTTGTATCGTAACAGATGGTGCACCTGTCAAACTTTCTTTTGCAGAATTTTACAATAAGACTTGGTTTCTTGCTGGTGTGCCTGTTTGCTAAGCCCTGTAATGAGCAGACATGAAAACATTTGATAAAAGCTATGAATTTATAGTATTTCATCACCATGGATCCTTTCATTGCAGAAATGGAAGAAAAAAAAAACTGGGAGATTTGTCAAGAGGAAGGTTATTATAGCAGAACTAAATTTACTTAATGATTTCTCAGTGTCTGAGGACAGCAAAAATTCATATATGTATGCAGCTGATCAAGAGCAAAATTCATAACTGCTCCATCACCTGCCAAGGCAGTATGGGACAACAAAAATTTTAGGCTGCTTTCCTGTTAGGGTTAGCTGTTGCTTGAATTTATCTTTCAGCAGGCTTCCTGCATCAGTGAAACCTGACACTTTGACTTCACTTTCTTAAATACATATGTCCGAAAAAGACCGTTTTTGCAAGTATGTTAGCAAATTCATATCGTTCTACAAGTAGAAATGAAAACATTCTCATTTTTGCATGCTGCGTCACAGGTTATACCCTAGGCATTGCAGGGTTAAAAGCTCGTTGTACAGTATCCCTTTAGTTCTCCGCATTAGTTCAGTGCAGATGCTTTTTAGAAGGCTGAAATGGTACATTCATGCTATGTATGACTTGAAACTTTTGCAGTATGATGTGTACTTTGTTCGCAAAGTGGTTCACTCTAACAGATCTGCGGAAACCTAGTGCGCTCAGCCAAAGACAGTAAAGGGGAACCTCTGGGCAGTGCTCTTGCTTGTTTCATTACACTGCATATCATGGCCATTACACCACTGCGAAGCTTATCGCACAATGTGGGCAACACCACAACGTTGCAGCTAACATTGTGAGCACGTGTACAGCTCCCTCCAGTATGAAAGGGCACTACCAGTTTTCACAGGAAGACGAATTTTTTTGATGACTTGTTTACTATTATTTTTTGACATAAACTAGTTAGAAAAGAGAAAAAAGTGTCCTTCTCATAGATAATTACGTAGTAATTATTGAGTGCTCACACTTTGTTCCCTTTGATACTGGAGGGAGCTGTACATGTAGTGCTGCCTTTTATGTACTTGCAGAAAGCAGTGGCTGGGTGGCGGCGACGAGGCTGAAGCCCGCAAAGATGCCCATAAGCACGTTCCTGGCCCACTTCAGGCTATGTAAGGGCATGCTCTTGACCTTACTGTAGTTATGCTCAAGTTCTCTTGCTCATTTTGCTCTTACTGATTCTGCACGAGACAAAGTCGTGGTGTCTTAAGGCAGTTTGCACGTTGACTCCATCGTTGCTGTCAGTGCCACAGCACCATTGAGCAGAACAACAATGGCAATAACAAAACTGCTAGGCTTTTCGCCATCTCTGGCCAGAAAAATGTCAGGAATTGCTGGTATGGCACCCTTTACAGGAGTGCCCATATCAGCTCTTACCCGGGCCAGGTGAGTGCAAATGGCACATTTTGGACCACGCAACCTGTTATTTTTTAAAGGAAGACCACAGAGAGAGGATGACACAACAAAGGAGAATACTACTTACAACTGATTTACTTTTCGCTCCAGGTATGGTATTTATAGGCACCTCCCCCAAAAAAAATATCTGGTTACGTGCCTGCCGCATACACTGCCGTTCACGTGAAATTTAAAAAAATCGCGTGAAAGAACCATTCGCGTGAAATTAAAGTTTATTTGGGGTAAACCTGGACAGGGCTCATCTTCTTTTAAGATCAACAAAACGGAAAGTTGAGCGAGTTGGTACATACTGCTGGGAATAACAGCGCTGAGACGAGTGACAAAGAAAGAAGACAACAGGACCGGCACCTTTAAGATGAAAACTGTGCGACAACGATTATTTCTCAGTTTCATCAAATGCTTTAATTCTTGTACATTATCGGGAATGTCTGTAGCACAACTGGTGCATAATGGTAGAGGTTTCCGCGCATTATTACAGTGTACGATGCGGTAGCGCTGGAGATTCTTTGCATGTGCCATCGCACGTGAGGAGGCTTCACCGCACGAAGCGGAAACAGCATGTGACGAGTGCGCAGTTTCGGCGCGCTGGAGTAACGAAAAATAACACGGACGGAAGCGAAGCAAGTGCATTGGCGCCGGAGCGGCAAGGCGCCTTAGAAGAAAATTATCAGCGACAAGGCAGTTATCCTTCTAAATGGTGTCCTTGGCTGGCTGGCTGATATGCGTGGTCGAAGGACGCTGTCGCCTCGGGCTGGCGGCAACGCGAAAATGAAACTATGTACGCTGCCGTGCACTCGGCCAGTTGGTGGGCGCCTGCCCATCGTTAACTCGCCCTGTGGTTGCGTGCGCACATCAGAGGAGTGCTGGGAACAATGTACAGTAAAACCTTGACTTTCAGGGTATCACTTGAAGCCGTCATATAATTGAAAATCTCGCACAAGTGATGCATTCGCGTAATAAACGCGTCCGCTACCCTGGCTTTCAAAAATAAATTTCTTTTCCCCGCGTGTTGTAAAAGCGGCAGTTTTTGTCCTGTGAGAATTGGTTCTGAAACTGCGCGCAGCCAGGCTTTTCAGCGTTGAAGAGGCGGCTTTAGACCAGGCACGCGTGTGCTCCCATCCCTGTGGATTAAGTTGACGCACATGGGCCTCGAAGATATAGACGACATGCCAGTAATATGGCTGCTCCGACCCTTCGAAGACGTTCCTCTAGAACTGCCTTTACTCCACGGCAGCAGTATCTGTGCTAGGAATTTGCATCGTAACGGAAAAAATAAAGCACAATGCACCCCTACGACGCGAATGTGCCGGCGGCGTGCTTTCTGCAGCGATGTGTGGCCCGCCCCGTGACAGTGCGCCGCTCACTCTCGCTTGGAGTCGCTAGGCCTAACGTGCTTCGCACTGAAACCACAGCGGAATGCGCTTTCGAACTAACCGCCGATGATCGTAGAAATGTCGAATCTTGTTACTGCCTCTATAATAACTTCGTGCTGGTATGAACGTACAGTTGATTTTCCTATGCCTTCGCCTGTGAAGCGCGCGGAAAAACCGCCTCGCACAGATGGCCGCGGGCTGCACGCGCGGAGTCTGAGCTGTCGGCAGAACCGTCATTGCAGGCCGTCTTGCGCTTGATCGCATCGTTGCACGTACTCCTCTGTCTTGACTCTGATCTGGTACTTGACACGGCGCAACAGGGGGAGCCTGTCTGAATTTACCAATGCCACCACCGCAGCGTCAGATGTTATGGAGCTTCCGATGTTATGGACTTACTTGGGCGTTGGACGGTGCACCGGCGGCGGTCTAAAATTATTAAAATTTACTGTACTTGTGGTTTTACTGTATACCGGTACTGAATGTGTGGCGACTGGCGGGCATGCTTGTACCAAGAGATGCTCTACCATCACATTTTCCTTGCACCGGTTGTACAGGCCCCTGTCGCTGGACGACATTCGAGCCAGCCTGGAGAACATTGTGCAGCAGCACTGCCTGGCGCAGTCAACTCACGTGAGAGCCTCCTCTGGGTGAGTGCCAGATCTGTCCTGGACTACGCTCTTCATTGGAGTGCAGCGTTCAATAGGCGCTACCTCGGAAGCACTGTTGCTGCAGGCACGAGATGCTGTGGTAGTGCATGGACAGTTCAGTGCACTCTGGAAGCAGAGATCAAGGTGCACATGCAAGGAATATAGTATTCTGTTTCGTGTGTGTGCTTCCTTGCTGTGCTTGTGTGTATGCCCTTAGAATGCGTCAGCTTTCAAGGGCAAAATAGTTTCATTTCACACTGCTTCTCATCGGCAATCTGGAAATCATAGTTGAATCCAGATATAGCTGTTGACACCTTAAGGCACCGAGAGAAATTCAGAGGCCACCGAGGAAATTGATAGAAAGTCTACTGTATAAGAGAGCTTTGTGAGGCTGAAGGCAAGTCAGAAGAATAAAAAATTATCGTCGATTTGCATAGTTAGGCCAAATGAAAATTAGATGCGCTAGCAGTTCGGTTTTCACTTTGGTTCCAGTGTTGGTACTGTGTATTGAGCAAACTGAAAATTGCTTGCCAAATGGTGCAGTCTTGTGATTTGGCTTGGGATGTTTCTGCCGAGTAGGTGCCCGGACGGTACATTTTGTTGCCAAACATTGCTAATGCTTCATGCTACCTTCATCTTGCAGTGTGTTACATAATTGACATACGTACTTGTGCAGACATTGCTGGAAATTAGTGCTGCAGCAAATTGCTTCTGACACCAGTGTTTGATTTCACTGGCACAACCTTTTCATTTTCAGCTGCAGCCAGAATTCTCTTAAGATTGCTGTCAAAGGCAGTGTGCTTACAGTGGGTTGCTAATTCCAGGGATATGTTGCGGCGACTGGACGATGCTGGCAAGGCTGTGGTTGCCTCGCATGCCCTGGCAGCTTACCTCTCCACACTGGAGGGTGCGGCACTGCGCAAGGTGACGGCGCGCATAGTCTCTGACACTGGCCTCTGGGTTTCCCGCCTCTTTAGGTGAGTAGCCAAGTTATGGCTGCTGTGTCCTTGCAAAATAAAAAAAAAAATTTCCGATTGTCCCTGAAGGGGCCGTCAACCGATCAAAGTTTGTCTTGAGGTTATGGTGGAAATGAAAAGATCTTGTCAGACATTGTAAGAACTGAGCACTGAAAATAAAATAGACAAGAATTCATGATTCTAATTTTGGATTGAAACTCACATAAAACAGACCGATGCAATGTCTTGCAGCGAAACGTTACCATTATTGGTATATTTGACTGCATGACCACATTTGTGGAAAATGTTACAAGTTTTGAAGTTATTTTTGTTTTCTTTCAGAAGTAGTCGTGATATTTTATTATAGTTTACTGTCCCTCGAGAGTGTCCTTTCATGAAGAATCATGCTCTCGTCGCGCCACTGACGAAGTGCTTTGAGGTTTAGTTACTAGATGATGTTGATGGGGGATGTAGGCATTGACAAGGGGCGTAAGTTTTGTCCCATACACCACTCTGGTTTCCAGGAGACGTGTTGTGCACTACTGTAAATTCTGTCTTTTCCCAATGCTTAGCAGTGGGGGTTGTTCTCGGACTTTCTGGACAGTGGGATTACCCCGCTGATGTGGCCACGACGTGATATGGCTGCTGTGTTGTTGCACTTCGTGGTTGCTTGCATAGGCGCACCATCTACTTGACCTCACATGAATAGGGTCTCTATGGTATGGGGTTTGAATTGGGGAATAAGAACGTTTTCCCTGCTTATTCTTGGCTGACAGATCAGGCCGCTGACCCTACCATTGGTCATGCACACTACTGAGCTCTAGCTGCCAGAAATGGCATTTATTGCTGCTACAACAATGACCCTGTCTAGCAACAAAATAAGCAAAGCATTCAAAGTCATCCAGCTCACTAGTAGGGTAATGAGCGAGTGTTCACCCAAGTTTAGGGCAGGAGAGGTGCTCTGAGGCCGAATGTGGCGAGCCTGTGGGATACATGTCCCACAAGAGGGATGCGTTTTTCCCACTGCTGTAGAGCAGAGCCTCAGCGAACCGTCTGAACGTGACGAGTTCCCTCGGTCGAAGGAGGAGAAACCTGTTCCCTTAGTGCTCGCAACAGTTGCACTCTCTGTGGCACCAGTGCTGCTGCAGTGCAGGCGCCCTCGCATGGTAGTTAGAGTAACTAGGGAGGACGCCACATCGCAGGAAAAATGAACATAAGGAGACGGAGCAGGGCGAATCTCCACAAGTGATATGGATACAGTAGGGATAGGAGTGGCAATCCTTTACAGTATGGATTAATCTGCTGATGAGAGGGTTTCGCTTTTCCGTCTCTCTCCCCTGGTTTTGCCACCATTTGTGAGCACGCTCTGTGGTGGATGCAGGTTCTTTGACTCGTCGGTGTTTTTTCACGAGGAGTCCCGTGAGGGCCTGGTGCGTGTGTGCCGACTGGCCCTGCATGCCAAGTACCCACGCCTATCCCAGGGGGAGGGCTACCACGCTCTGGCCGCCCGGCCCCCCGTGCTCTACATCGGGGCGCACACCCGCACCAGCCTGGGGCACCACCTCTGCTCACAGGTGCGGTGGGCAGCCATATACTCCCGCTGCTTGCGTCATATCATGAAACCTATATAACTTACCTTCACTCCTGTCTTTCTTTCATTGTGAACAAGGCCCCCGTAAGCCGGGGCTGAAACGTCATCTCCTTTTTAACGATTGGTCTGCGCTTGAAGATTTTCCGCCAAGCTATAGGTTTGCACACTCGCTCATGAGCTCAATCATTTCACCTCACTCACAGTCATACTCAAGTGAGGTAAGCAGCTGTAGTGGTGAATCCTTACTGGTGTAATGCGGGTCTCACAGAAAGGTTCACAACCCTTTTATAGATGTTCTACTTCTTGCTTTTCGTGCGGGACTGTGCTGTTTGAAGGGAAATGGGTGAATTTTGGAGGAGGCAGTTGTGGGAGGGCGTCCTATTATAGGAATGAATTTTGAAGACCTTATTCATTGAAAAAAAGAAAAAGCTTTTTCTTGGTTTGCCCCCAAAAAATTTGTTGCTAATGGTAGGGGGGGTGCCTTCTCTTGCCTAGATCTGCCCCTAACTGTATGACACTGAAAGTTGCATCTCACTACTTTGCAAGTGCCGCTTTGCTTATGACGTTCATATGGGCATTGATTGCATAATTGCTGTTAGTGACTCTATGACACCTCTAAGGCTGTGGTGTACATGAAAAAAAATTATCTGTGTTTGGCACTGCCTTTTCTGTTGGTTTTTTTTTTCTGGCTTTGCAGTAACAAAAAGAATTGGTTGGTTTGCACAGCCTACCTCGTTTCATGCGGTTTTAACTCAAGTGTTGTCTGTTGTTACTAGCTGAAAAGCCACTTTATGACTATATTTGGTTGAATCACGACATTGTGCGTGGATTCAGGGGACGATGTTCAACCGCTGATCACACGTGCTGGTTGTTCTCTGTAGCTTGGACTCCCCGTGTCCTGCCTCAGGATGATTCCCCTGACTGGGACACCTGGCTCCCTTTACCAAACAGTAAGTGTTTATTGCAGTAATAGTTGGCCAGAAGGCTTTCTGCACAGCCGTTGTATTGACATTGTTGGCACCATTGTCTCTCAAACCAAGCACATCTGTGCTGACTGCTTGGTTGTTTAGAATGCTATCCAGGCAAGCCAGACAAGGCTGCTCTCAACAGTGTGCCTGTGCACGTTAAAGTCTGCCAGGTAGCCCTCTTCCAAAATGTGGGACAGTGAGGGGAACTACCAGAGTGGGCATCCATGTGTGGTGCGGCCACTCTAGAGAATGTGCTGTGCAGGGTTGATCACCTGCAGATGCAGCAGCATGAACTGCAGAGCCTACGCACATGTTTCCCATGAGTGATTGACCATGCGGAGTGTTGTGTGACCCCGTTGGCCATGGCAGTGGATGGTGTTCATTTTTGCAACACCGCTGTTGAGTGCCTGTTCCTTGTGTTGAGCGTCGTTATTGTCTTAGCAGTAACTTGAGGGTCGTTACCACAGAAACCACAAGGAGATTTAGTTACTGTGCAAGGAGGTGATTACCTCTGTAATCACCAAGGAGAGTGGTAATGGGTGGTTTCCACAGTAGCCACATGGGGTTGCCGTGGAAGGAGGTTGGCGCCCATGGAGGGGGGTAACCTCTGTGGAAGGAGGTCACCATGGAAGAAGGAATGCTACTGTGAAAGGAGGAGGATATGGTAAGAGTGGAGGATTGTGACCTGCTCCGTCTGCGATGGCTGCTGCGAAATGCGCCATCTTGGGTGGGTGTCGGGTGAACTGGAAAGGAATGTTAGTTGAAGGTGGTGCCACGAGAATGGTGCTCAATATATCTTAGAATGAAAGCACTTGCACATCTGTGCTGAATATTCTCATTGCGGAGTATCCAATTGTCCAGTGAGTTTTCCTCTTTCTTCTTTTAGGGGTTTGATGTATCGCTTGCTTGCATTAGAATTACTAATGTCATCTTCTCAAGATCTGTCTGGGAGTGGAATGTGGAGAGGTGGGGGAGAGTGGCCAATCAGAATGAGTGGGAGAAGTCACATGGAGAGGAGGATGCACTGGGACCAGTCAGATGGGGGAGAGGGTGGCAGGACAGACAGCGCATAACAAGTTAGCAGCAGGCCCACTTCTTCAGTCCCGTGCTTTGAAGCTTTCAGATCTATGCTGAGAGTCTCTCGAGCCATTGGACTTGAGTCCACCGATTGCTGCCAGTTTAAACCAGCATCCACAGGGAGGGGACCTGTACTGGATTCTACCCTCTTCGGTCGGTGATGCAGAAGCCCGCTGAGCACAGTAGCCTGAGCTTCTGTGGCTTATCAGGGAGCAGTAGTGGCTTGCTGGTGATCCCACCATTCGGTGCAGCACAGATGTCTCCGTGAACGCAAGGTGCCTAAAGTGACGAAGTGGAGAGTCGGTGTCAGTGATTTCAGTCTGTCCACACAGGTTGGTCGCACAGTGTGGTCACTAAGGCCAGTGCATACACCGCTGCATTGTCTGTGAAGTTTTTCATACTGAGGGAGAGTGGAAAGTTTGGGAAACTCGTGCAGGCATGTTTTGTTGACATGATGTCGCCCAATTTGTGCATCCCTTATTGAATTTTCATCCTTGCGTTGCCCATAGGGAATTACAACAAGGGGTTACAGTCGCTGACCGATTTTTCGGACTCGAAGGAACCCGAAAAATGGTCCGAATAATCGAACAGCCCGAAAAATTCGCGAAGTACAAAAAAATCACTTTATTGAGATAAAATCGGCTTTAAAATACGTATTACTGATTTTTCCTTGCAGCAAATTTCTCTTGCTAGCGACGACCTGCGCCTGTATTTGTGCCAAAGTTGTGCTTTCACTGTACATGCTAGACAGCAAGGTCACGGCGCTTAGTTGAATACTTCCCACGCTTCTTTCGACGGAACCGGCGGCACCGGCGCGGCCATGTTGTCCACAACCCCAGTGTGCACCACACCGCTCGTCAAACACACGCAAGGACAAGGCACTTTTTGTTCAAAGCGGTGGAACCGCCGGACACAATCACAAAACGGTGAACGGATGTAACCTCGTGAAGACTGAGCGCTACTCGGTCGACGCGGTCGGAGAAACGCAAGTGATGAAACGGCGAATCGCGAATGTATGAGACCTGCCGCGGTGGCTCAGTGGTTAGGGCGCTCGGCTACAGATCCGGAGTACCCGGGTTCGAACCCGACCGCGGTGGCCACGTTTCGATGGAGGCGAAACGCAAAGGCGCCTGTGTGTTGTGCTCAGTGCACGTTAAAGATCCCCAGGTGGTCGAAATTACTCACGAGCCCTCCACTACGGCAGCTCTTTCGTCTCTCAGTCTCTCCTTTATCCCTTTCCTTGATGCGTGGTTCAGGTGTCCACCGAAGTGTGACACAGATACTGCACCATTTGTATGAGACAAGGGATAACCGCCCGTGAACGTCGGCGACAAAAGCAAGTTGACTGCGATGACAATCCGACTGCCACTTCGAAGTGTTAGAGATCGCAGGGACCTCTACTGGCAACAATGAGGTACCGAAAGTATGTCAAGCCAATCCAACTGCAGCGTAAATCCTCAATCCAAGATGGCGCCTTTTGCACTGGTGAAAAGCCGATAAGATGGCCGATTTTAGCCCGTAGGCGACTGAAATTAGTCTGAAAAATCGAACTTTCGGATTTTTTAAGCCCAAAATATCCGTCGCGAATATGTATGCGCTTCTATGGGGTGACTGACAGTGCCTCATCGAGGTCCGAAATATCCTACAAGTCCGAATTATTGAAATCCGAATTACCCGTCAGCTACTGTACATATGTGACAATCTGAACAAGAATAAATTAATCATTTCAAGATCGAAAAGAAGTGTTGTTGGATGAACAAATGGCAAGCTGTTCGAGTCTCAGAGAGTTTGAACGAGAAAATAAATATTGTGTAGCTGCTGGGTTTGAGAAGAGAGGAGCCAGACAGCTCAAGAGAAATCATTGTGACACTCTTTTCCTTGAACTCGGCCTGTTGCGATGCCTCGTTTCGCAGGACTTGGCGGCGCTGGAGCAGTGCATGGACGACGATGTGGCACAGGGCCGTGTGCCAACACTGGTGGTGGTGAGTGCAGGCTCCCCAGCCGTCGGACTGGTGGACCCCTTGCAGGGCCTGCAGGACCTGTGCAAGCGGCACGAGGCCTGGCTGCATGTCGAGGGGCACGCACTGGCTGCCCTGTGCCTTGTCTCGGTGCCCAACCTCGTACGTCGTTTTTCTCTTCACTGCAACGCAGAATGCTTTTTTGCAGTGGCAGTGCTTATAGCTTTGGTTTAGCCATATTACCCTGCATTCTATAGACTGTGGAATCTACAGCGTCAGCTATAAGAACTTTGATTGTCTTGTGATTAATTTAATCTAGGCTAATTTAATTGAATTCAGTTCACTTGCCACCTGCTGCGGTTGGCAGGTCGCAAAGTGGATAGAGGGAAGTCTTCCCCTCCACACCTAGGAGAATAGGGAAAAGAGAGATAGGTAGGAAGGTGGTCGGATCAGATTTTACTGATTTGCAAGAGCACAGCTAGTCCTATGGCTGACGATGTAGATTCCATGGCCAAATGCAGGTCTAAGTGGCTAAACCAAAGCTGTAACAGCTCAGCTCTCTGATTAATGCACTAAGCCAGTAAGCTTAGCACTACAGTTTTTATCTTCTTGCTGTCAGGTGGTGTTGCAAGTGCTGCTTGCTTTTTAATGCATTTGGAAGCTGGGCTGAGGGACCATAGTGGAAATGCTGTATTTACTCACATAACGAACAAACTTTTTTTTCAGAAAGAAAAGGTCATGAAAAGGGGAGGCGTGCATTAATTATATGGTGCTGGATATTAGCAAAAATTTATATTTTGACAGTCAAAACAACAGATGCACATTTCAGTATTCAGGTACTAAATATGGTATTCCTGTAAAGGCACTGGGCCCTCCAGTGTGATGAGATATCATTGGACTCTTTGAGCAGTTTGGACCAGAGTGCTATCTGTCGGGGTAACCTATCACTGTGTGGTCAGTCTACTCATGCACATGTGAAGCGTGGCAAAACCCACTGATTATGAATGCATCAATTGCAGAATGAAACTTTCCACTGGAAACTCTGCTTCTTTTTTTCTTCTGCAGCCTGCCCGCACTGGAGACAGTGTGTCACTCCCACTTGGCACCTGGCTGGGCCTGCCATCCGTGCCGTACGTTGTATCCTCTGAGGACAGCTGGGGATGATGAGTCTTGTGCATTGCTGTGGTGGCATAGTTTTTGAAATCGGAATATTGTGGTAAGCCTGCTTTGGCACTTGAGGTAAAGATCGGTTCAGCAAGACAAGCAGCCGTTCTTGTATGCCTCACTTCGTTTGGCAGTGTTGCATTGCTTTTGTGGTATCTTGTAAATATTACTCTTTGTTACTGCAGCATGAGTACCTCATGCAGTTTACTACAAAAAAAAAAGGTTTTAAACTATGCCCTTTCAGAATCTAGGTGCATAGTGAATCGGAGTCATAGTTAGCAGCAGGCTAGTGCATTCCTTAAGCTACCAAAGACAAAGCGAGGAATGCGTCATCTATTTACAAATTCTGGCTAGTACAGTGTGCAGCTGCTGCCCCCACTAGCAGCAGCTATGCTGCGCATGCATGAACGCACTTACCAGCCCCACCCGGACCCATCAGAGCTGTGGCTTAGTGCTGTAATTTATTGCTGGAGGAGCTGCCTATGACTGCTAAGATCTCTGGTTAGATCTCTGTTTCAGATTCTTCACTTAGTGATGGTACAATAATTTTATTTTTAGGAACTGCATGTTGTTTTTGCGTCTGTTGGATAAGACTTCATGACTGTAAATTGCTTAAGTGCACTTTAGCTTGCTTACTACCCTTTAGGTTAGTTTGAACATGCAGCTACAACAGCTTGTTAGGTCAGTTTGAGATCCATACTTAGGATATAGAAAGCGCATAACAGAACACAAGGCACAAAGAACATGAGTGCTTGTCCTGTCTTCTTGTTTTGTGTACCTTGCGATTCGAGCCGCGCTTTTTACGTGCCGAATTGAGTAAGCACGGTGTGAGAAATGAAGGCCGCACACTGTTCCAGCCACATACCCTGTGTTAAGAGCCAAGAGTGTTTGGAGACTGCACAGCCATCAGTCTTCAGCTCTAGAAAAGCACTGTCAGTTGCATTTGGTCCTCCTTGACGAGGACTCCCAAAGACGCTGTACAAGACCAGCGAGGCAGCCCTGGCGCACGCAGCTGGCCTGAGCTCATTCAGCGTGCACACCAAGCTGCAATGCCTGCCCCTTTGGGTGGGTCTGCAGAGTCTGGGACACCAGGGGCTGCTGCAGCGGGTGCTCCACTGCCTGCGGCTGGTGAGTGCTTTTCCTCTTCAGCATTGTTTTTCCTCCTCTTTTCTTAGGTGCAGAAGTGCTTTTCTAGGGCTTGAACACCATATTTTTGTGGACCCATTTTGGTATCTGCTCTTCATGAGTGGACTTTTGCATTTGTACATGGTGACAACTTGTTTTCATCTGCACTTCATGGCAGCCATATTGAATCGGCACTTATGGCAACACTTTTGCATCTTCACTTCATGGTAACACTTTTGGCATTAGCTCAATTTCCTAAGATTTGCAACAGTGTGAATGATGGCCAGTTTTTAGCTGGTCACTTGATGCAAGTAGTGAATGTTTGGCAAGTCAGTTTAATCAGAATTTCCATGGGGCTTGTTATGTTTCATTTAAAGAAACACTGAGGGCAGATTAGTGTTGACTGATATCAATGGATTACCACGTTCTGACAACAAGGAGGCTACTTCCACTGAAAATCTGGAGGCCTCCACCATGGTGTCCCTCATAGCCCATGTGTATCGCTTCAAGATGCTAAACCCCATATAGTATGTATCATACTCTGTAGTATATGCACTGGAAGGCTTCTGCTGCAGAAGGGTGTGTTCGGATATGGTGGCTTCCATGCGGCCATCTCCGTCGCTTCAGCACGCATGGTGGCTTAGGCACACATCTAATCTTTCTCCTTTCTTTTAACTTGCCGTCATCTTTGTGCTCGCAGTAGGTTTCTAGCCCTTTCGATGCCATTTGATGGGGCTGATTGGTTTGCGGTATGTACCATAGGAAATGCTGTGGTTTTGTATTCAGACACCCAATTACTGCTGTTTTGTGAAACTGGGGTGCACTCCTAAAAGATAGAACTTGGTTCGTTAATTTTGATTGTGAGCTGTTCTGCTGCTGTATAGTGGGGAAGCCTGTAGTGTGCCATACAGCTTACCCCACTCTTCACCATTCAGGTGAGGTGTTCTGTAGAGAGTCATGTCGGGCAGCAGTGCCTCAGTGTTTATGCTTCTGTTTTATTTTCTTGTGCAGAGTGAGATGCTGCGAGAACGCCTGGAACAGGTTGCAGAAATTGAAGTAGTGGTAAGCAGCTGTTTCCATCTCATGACTAGCGCAGCTCAGAGCAGACTGCAGTGTGTGCAGATGTTGCAGCCAGGGTTGTAACGCAGTTCTGGCGGTCGGCAAGCACCCCGATGACTTCACTTGACGAACAAGTTGGGCAGTTAGTACACGCAGAACATTCACCTCAAGTTTGTGGTGGGTTCACAGGGAAGCATATAGCTAACAGTTCAGTCAAATGGTCTCTATGCTGAAATGCACAGGACCTCAATATCATTTAGTTATATAGATGAGTTCATTATAACAATTCCCCGTCCCCTCTCCACGGTTCCCAGTAAAGTAGAATAAGCACCTTGACAGAAACAAGGCTGTTTTTCAAACGGGTACAACGTATAGCTAGTGGAAAATGGCGGGAATTTCGTTTGAACGGCGCACTTCCCGCAATACGCAACTAGTCCTGACTTGATGCTGTCAAGACCGACAGCGTGCAGAGTCTAAAGGGTCAGGAGTGACACAAGAATCAGTAGCAGAATTTCTCAATTCCCTCTGCGATCATATGGGTCGCTACCACCCTCGGCTTTTCGGCCAGCTCGTTGTCAGTGTCCCCTTAGTCATCCCCGTGGGTCTTCTGTGTGTCCTTAATGGCTTCCACACTGTCCTCTGTTGTAAGCTGTGAGCAAATGAACACGTCATCAACTGACACATACTGACTACAGTCATTCCTGATGCTTTGTCACCCTGCACCCAGTACGTGTCAAGGGATTCTTCGAGTTCTGCGGCAGCACTCGCAGTGTCACAGCTGTTGGTATGGCTGCTGCCATTGTCGCCAGTAATGCCATGAGCGGAGGTAAACCCGGCCTTTCGCCAGCAGCTATGCATGGTGCTGGGTGACATGTTCCACCAGGTGCCAGAAATCATTTCAACAGCTTAGCGTGCGTTTTAGTTGGGTCTTGAACTAAGCGTGTCTTTTGATGCACCAAGCACATTGTTTGCTTTCAGATCTAGCATTACCTTAAACCGCGTTTAAACTGAGCGCTAGTCGGCGTCCTTCAGTACCCTGTTTATCGGCATTATAGGCAGCTAAAGTGCGCTGTGAGAGATGAGAATAATGATGGCTGTTTGGGTGCGCTTTGGCGGGCACTGATATTAGGAGGCATCGGCACTGCTCGTGTTTGCAAGGCCTCCTTTGCTGCTTATGGATCAGATGCATGCACATGTGCACGTGCTCATGCCCACTCCTTCCTGTGCTTATTCATGATAGCATCAGACGATGTAATTCATAACAGCCCTGACCGGAGGATGTAGCTTCCAATTGACAGGAGGAGAAAAGCAACTATTTTGTGCATGCTGTCAGTGCGAGATGCTTTTATTTTGTGAAACTGTGGCATCTCGTGGCACTGGAATAGTCGCATGCTGGCAATGTGACATTATTGCCGAAGGAACCATGATCTCATGCCATGCATGTTCATCATAAAATGAGACTTCTGGGATCCGGAATGCATAAACTTTTCTTCAAGAAGGCAAATTTCGTTGCAGTAGTCTTCATTGCAGTGCCGTTCATAACACATTAATAGAATAGGAAGCCGGCCTGACCAAATTCTGTCCTCCTTTAACCAGGTCATTCCGTAGTAGAGGTACCCGTTCTGAAGGCGTTTAACTGTGTTCAGTTGTTTGGCACCAAGGCCTCGAGTGCATTTAGTGAAATTGATGCAGGAGGGTCCTCTTCACGAGCTCGCAGTTAACTGTCTTGAGAATGAGTAGCTCTGCCAGAATCTTTGTTTCTGAAACTGCTCACGGGCTTGCAGTTAGCTGTCTTGAGAATGAGTAGCTCTGCCAGAATCTTTGTTTCTGAAACTGCTCACGGTGCACCTCCTTTTTTGTCTTACAGGGCAGGCCCCGAGCAGTGTCCAAAGAAGGCCAGGTGCTGTCCCTGGCCGATGTTGTGACCAAGTCTGTCGGAACACTGGTGAGAACCAGTGGGACTTTTTTAATTCCTGGCACTTAGTTGTATTTGGGTGGCTAATTTTTCACATCGAGCAGGCCTGAAGATAATGGTGGCCAACGAGGTCACGGACTGAGAGCCCTTCTTGAGACCCGCGACAGCTGCTCTAGCGGGCCTGCAGGATTGCTGCAGCACATGGAGCCTTGCACTGAGGGCTCCACTGAGGAAGACAAGCGCGTACTATACTTAGTTAAAGTTTTTCCTGAGGAGGAGGACCTCCTCAGTGAAAATCATAGCCAGAGGCCCCAAACACTGAGTGCCTCACAGCTTCGACCATGATTTTCAATGCTACCACTTCCGTTTATGAAACTCGCAGAGTTTTTGTGAAGAGTGATACGTACTAGTACTTCCACAGCCTCTGCAACATTTCCTGCTATGTATGAAATGGAGTATAAGCACTCTACTTCACATTGCCAACGTCGTGAGCATCAGTCGTGTGGTATGCACTGTTTAGTAGTGAGCGGTGGCCGTGCAGCCATAAATTATTCCATCAGGCGTGAACAGATCTATGTGAATGCATTTTGAGTGTTTCTTTTTACAGATTTTGTTCATTTTGGATGACACGAATTTCAGATGATAGTACGAATATCATTTGCGGCCCCATGAGATTCATATTGTCAAGATTCCACTGTATTTTTTTTTTTATCTGGCTATTGCACCTTGTGCCGTGTTACACTGCTTGGCGACAATTCTGTTCCAGCTGCTGTTTGACGTCGTCGTGCCAGTCGTGACATTCCGGTACCTTCCGGAAGAGGCCCTCATTGAGGAGGAGGTGGAGGAAGAAACTCAGGAGGAAGAATCTACGGAAGTTGCGTCCGAGACCGAGTCCAAGCGTGACACACCGGACGAGTCAGACAGCAAAGAGAAGACAGAGGAGGAGACTGAAGCTGCAACCCTTGATGAAGATCCCGTCCTGCACGATACTTCCTATCGCAACAACCTCAACTCTTGGGTGAGCCCTTGTTGTTGTTTGTGTACAGATTTGATGTTGCAGAATCTTGCTAACTTTAGCTCTGAGTCAAGCTTCAGTTTTACTCGAAGTGGTGGTTTGGCCCTCTCAATGCAGCAGTTATTGAGGGAAGCACAATGAAGCTTCTCTAATTTGATAATTCATTTAACTTGACCAGACTTATGGTACCCTTTGAGTTCGAGTTATCGGGAGTTGGCTGTATAACACAGGAGTTCTGAAAATGGGTTCCACTCCCTGGGGTGCTTTTTGGTTTCCCTTAGCTCTAAATCCTTGCATGGCTCAACCCGCGCGTTTCTTATAACCACTTTATTTTGGGTGCTAATCGTACTTTAATGGCTTATACCAGACTTTCAGCATACAGCCGTTCATTAATAATTGCGTTTGTTCATCTGCATGCCCTTCCTTGCATGAGTGTTGGGTAGGAAGAGCCAGAATCCAGGATGTTTGGTGTTCCTCGGCATCCTTTGAAAGCTGTTGGTGCTTCCTGAGGCTAAAAGGATTGAGGAACCCCTGCTATAACGAAAGGTTCCTGATCCAGTCAATTCTACTTTTATTCTTGTTGCTCTTTGCAGTTGGCTGGAGTGGTGTTATGTTTCACCCCAGCTGCTTGTGCAGTTTGCCTTGCACACGATTAATTAGTGACCAGCTGCTATATGTACGCATGGCTTTGTATATACCAGGTGTCCCAGCCAAATGTAACAAAGCTTTTCAAAAACATGCAGTGTTCTAGCCCAGTGAAACCAACTGAGGTCCTTTAGAGTTGAGGTGTTTAGAGTCAGCACTGTTTTCTTCATTCTCCAAAGTTAATTAGTTAAGCCTAGCTAACTTTTTAATTATTGGCTTCAGGAACAAAGTTCAAATACAGAAGTTGTCGATCGCTTTGAAAAACACCTGACTGAAACATTTGAGTCAGGCTACCGTTTATGTAAAGTAGTTTTTTACCAGCCTTAAGCCATAACTCGTACAATAAAAAAAAAGCCTCCGTGTGACAACGTTGCCATTTCAGCGTCCCAAGACACACCTGAGAGAACAAAATTCAAGATCAAAAATAGCTTGTTTCGCTGCATTGTGATGGTCTCATACTTCGTCGGCACTGAACTGCTGCTTCCGGCCACGCTTTGCTGTCTCGCCTGATGATGTAGACTGGAGCGATTCAACTTTGGATGATGAAGATTCCATAAGCCGTGTTTACATGTATACAGCAGTGGACTTTGTATTTCCTAGCGTATCTCGCGCAGACGACACACCACTGTGTACACGTACACATCATGTTTGTCGGGATGGTGACCAGCTGCCCCCATCATGAGCACAGTCTGCTTTGTTATCCAGCTGAGAGGGCATTGTATAGCACCACAGGGAGGCGGAGAGGTGCCTCCAAACCTGTTTCTGTTCAGCATGAAAGTTGACATGGGTTTCTTGATATACCCCTGCCTTGTGACGTATTGCTCCAGGAGGGGTGACGACGTCATTTGCAGGCTGCGTTTTTTTCATGCGTTTCTGCCTCGCACAATGAGCCAAGTAATGCTCTTGCATGAAAGAAAAAATCTAATTTTTGACCACCATAGGATGGGGTGCATTCATTATGTGAGTAAGTATGGTAGTTTTGCATGGATTCTTTTTCCAAGTACAGCTTTTCTATCGTCAGGTAAAAATTTTTTCTTGTTCCGTTTGTGCGCAACCTTCACATGTACTGCAGTTGCATATCTTGGGGGCTTTAGCAGGGTGGGAAAAGAAATCAACTGGCACAGTTTGTAGGAAAACAAAAAAAAAGTGCTGATCAAGCTACATCACTGACGGAGTGAGCCAAATCATGGGGGTGATAGCAAAACTTGATTGTTTTCAAGGTTATCCCAGTTTATTTTTTTCAACAGATTCTGCTAGCGCATATCTTTGAATTTTGTTTAAAATTCTAGATTTTCTTTGCTGTTCGGTTACATGTTTCATTGATGCCTATGACAAGGATGCTGCTTATGGTATTTTTTATTGCACATAACTTTTTCTTTACTGAAAAGAGAAAAAAATACCGTGTGACTTCAAGTTTTCTTACTCCTGTTGCAGCTGGCCCAAGTTCTGAATCGCGACATTCCCCGTGCAGCTCTGGACCTGCTTGACTTGGACCCGTATGGTGCTTGCTTGCGTTTCTGCCCGCTCGAGAGTGGTCATGGTTAGCACGTTTGGTTTCGCTTATGTGTTGTGGTGTTAAAAGCAACTCCGATGTTTTTTCTGCTTCTACGGAGTTTACTGAAACTTTCAGAGTACATTCTCCATGGTCTTCCTATATTTTGGGCCAAATTTCACAGCTGATTGATGTTTTGTTTCAGTTAAAATTTTAAATTTTCCTGTTTCGTGGCAACCTCGCATGTGCGACGTCATGAGCTGCATGCTCGTTAATATTCACTGCATTTACTGAAGGTCAAAATTTTAAGCTTGTGTTTGGTCATTTCAGACAAATATTGATCAGGCTGTCACTTCCAATTGCCAGCTTAGTGAATCAGTACAGGATAGGTTTTGTCACAGTATCTGTGATGTCATAGTTTGGTCTGTCATGATGCCGTACTTTGGTTGGTTTCCTGGTTTTGTTGTGCTGGCACTAAGGCCGAAAAGCCTTTGTCAGTCAGTTTGTGCAGTCCCCAGTTGCGAGCAACCTTGGCCAGGTGGCAGTTCAATGATTGGTCATTAGAGGTTGCCTGGGGAGGGCAACCTGGGTTTCAAAAGCCCCACCGGTGGCAGCACCTGCCATCGCAGGGCAGCAGCGCGTCGCTTAACGACTGCACCACTGTGTCAGGAGTGGTAGAAAGACTCCCAGGGATCTATGAGTGTAAAGTAGAGAATGACCAACTCCACATGCTTGGGCGATAACCCGTTAACGCTACTGCGTCATAACGATAAGGCGGAGCTTAAGCATGACTTCACTGATCTTTGCCTGAAGCCTGCTTGACCATGAAAACTGAGCTTCAGACTGAAACCTCTCCATTTTTTGTCTGTTTAAAAATATTTCCAATATGTTTTGAAACTGTTTTTTTTGTGCTGGAGAGAGGTTACTCGAATGTATTGTGGCTATCAACTCAAAATATTAATAAAGAAACAGAATTGCTCTTTCAGGCTCTTACTCTATGCATGCTGCACATAGGTCAAGCATTGCATAACTTTCCTGTTTTGCCTGTTGTTTGTTTTCTAGTCTATGGCACAACAACTCAAGATGTGGAGGAACTTTACAACTGCCTCTTAAAGCATCTGGTAAGCAAATCGATATCAAAGGTTTTTTTTTCTTGTGAGGCGAGCAGTTAGCTCTAGGTTGTTAGTAAGCAATGCGAGTGCTGCAGGCTTCTTTTCTTCATCTTCCACGGTATTGACTGTTTGATGAGCATCCGCTTATTATGGTTTACAGTGCTGTCAAGATACATCACATGTGAACAATGTTATATATACACCTGAGCACAAGATGGCTGGTGACAAATGTTCAGCCCCAAAGCCTGTAGCATTAAGGATCGAGGTTGTATCCTATGGATTGAGAGCCACGTTTTGCTACGGAGAATTTGATTATTTTCTTATTTTATGCCGTGGTATCAAAAAACAAGTGGTGGCAAATTTGGAAGAGAATCTATTCAAATGTACTGCTTCTTTTTGCTTATTTACATGGTGACCATACATGGTGTCTTCATTGCTTGAGCTGAGTGTATATACTAGTTGCGTTCTAGGAGCGCATCTCATGCCCTCATATGGCTTCACATTGTGCAAAATTTTTTAAGCAACTCAATTTTATTGCAGGGACTCTGTGCCACTGAAAAAATAACACACGATGAAAGCCTAATAGACAACATTTTTACGCCATTGTCTTTTTTACCTCAATAAACTTAGCAGTGAGCCGTTCCAGCAAACATGCTCTGATTGCACCAAAGCCACATGTCGTGGGGAATAGAGTGGCATTCCGGTAAAGGCGAAGGAAATCTCAATTTTACTATAAGGTGATCAGTGCCTGCAGTCCTTTCTTTCATCTTGTCATTGCACGTTAGAGAGCCCCAGGTGGTTGAAATTATTCGGAGCTCTCCTCTACGGTGTTCCTCATAGCCTCAGTAGCTTTGTGACAAAACACCATAAAACCAAAATCATCTTGCTTTGAGAGAAAGGTTGTTTAACACTATGTTTTTGGACTAAATTGAAGTTGTGCTGTATCAAATTATCACCACATTTTATTGACAGTGCCTTTGGCAAAGAATGCAAACAAAGGCAAACACTAAAACAATATATCGCCGCCAGCGGCCTTTTTCACAAGCAAACTATGTTGATATCATACACGTTTGCCATGCAGATGTCTGAGCAGTTGTGGAGTCCCTAATGTTCTTAACGACGTCATCAGTGCCACAAGTTAGAATCAAGTGGTGGAGAAAGTTTCTTTTTTAATTCCAAATTTCTCAGGAGTGAATGTTTTCTTTATAACTGCACAGGCATCAACTTAACCAGAAATAGCCAAATCGATTTTTATTGACAACAAAAATTGGGTTGAGCTTATCTATGTCTTTCCGTGCTGCCTTGCTGAATGTGCTCACTGCTGTGCTTGCCACCTGACAGGCGATCCTGAATGCAACAGTTCGACAGAAGCGCAAGTTCCGCGATGCCCTCGCCAAGCATGCAAACCTGGAGCTGGTCGAGGTGTGCCACTGGGCTGGCCTGGGTGGCGTGCGGTTTGTGCCGGATGCATTTGTTGGCCACGTGGACTCGCTCGACGAGAAGGCCAAGGCCCAACTCAACCAACTCAATTCGGAGCTTGTTCTTAAGCTGAAGAGCACAGACTCGGCCTTCTCCCTTGGTGAGTTGTTTGCCGCGTGATGTGATTGGCATTTCATTCTTAATGCCACTGCGTAGCTCTGTCTCGAATGCTGTCTTACTGCTGTGTGCAAGGCTTGTGTCATGTTGGTAAAGGTGCATTATTTTGGTCAGCTTCAGAGAACTGAGCCTTTCCTTTGCTCTCAATTTCTTTGTGTTGAAGATTAGCACTAAGGTGAATTAGTTTTATTTTTTTTACATTGCCATTTCTTGATACTGTTCATAAGGAGGGTAATTGTCTTCTTAATGACTGGCATTTAACACTGTATTTGCGTGAGTGTTATGTTACCATGATTAAATTATGAGGAACGAGTTTGAGCCTCTGCTGACATGCATTCAAAAGATGTTTTTTTACTTGTTTTGTCTGTTTTTTGACATTATATTCCATGAGAGATTTTGAATGCAGATGGTTGGAGGCATTTTCTGGTGCCAGATTTGTATACATGTTGTGGCCTGCAAACACTGCCTTTTGCTGAAGACATTCTCACTTTGCTGAAATGGCTTCTTGATGTTTGACCTAACACTGTGCTGCATCATGTTTGACAGGTGAGAGTGAGGACGGCCTGTCGTGCGTGCGCTTCGGCATGGTGACTGATGACCTTGACATAGAGGAACTTGTGGGACTCGTTCTTGGAGCTGGCATAGAACTTGAGGAATCAACAAAGGTGCCTATGCTCTCTTTGCATCATCTTTCTTGCTCCTTTTTTCGTGTTTCTGCTTTTAGTGTAAAGCACTTGCAATCAGGAATTCTGAACTGTTAAATTATTTCTTACCCATGCAGCTGTTGTTGATCTTAGTTGCAGATTCTTTCATCTTTAGTGCTCTGCACCTGAAGTGACATGCTGACCCGTCTGCATTCATTTGTACAGTAAAACCTCGTTGATACATTGCCAGTTCATATGATTTCCTGGTTCATACACTCAACATTGCGGACATTAAAAATGTCCCACGCTATTTTCTCCCAGTTAGTACTTATAATCTACAAGTGGGTCATTCCTGCAGGGATGCAACATAAAGAGGAGAAATGCACCGGCTTCTTCGCGGAGCCTCGGCACTAGGGGGCGAAACATTTGAGAACTACAATGATGCGCACGCACTGACATACAAGCAGGACGGGTGTGGGAAACTCAGCATGAAAGTGAGAACGCTGCGACAGTCAGCAGCCGCAGTGGCTTTCTCGCATTGCTTGGGTGCAAGGGGGCAAAGCATTCAAAATTCGAAGGTTCCGGCTTAATCCACTGGCATTGCGAGACTTGGTGTATTGTGAAGTTCATTCTGCGCTAAAGAAAATAAAAATGCGGACCGAATTCTGTGCGCATGAGATAAGGTGCTGTTCAGAGCTTGTGCCAGAAAGACTGACATTTTTATGACGTGAAATTTTCAATAAATGTCTTCGTCCCTTATTCGGCAATTCCGTTTCTGAAATTTAGGTTGTTCAGATTATAAATTTTCCCAGATGATATGTTTTTCCCGTATTTAAAAAAAAACGTATTAAAGAAGTTTTACTGTCTGGATTTCCCTTTGCCCTTTATACCAGGCCCTGGAGTCCATGTCTGAGCTTGTGAAGCAGGGCATCCAAGAGGCCAGCAAGGGTCTGCAGCAGGAGAATGAGGAGAAGATCCTCCAGGAGGTAAGGACTAAACATTGTGGCCAGTTTTGAGGTGCAATGATCTAATGTGCTCAGGGAACTGCCCTGCGGCGGAGTAGTTCTCTCATGAGAAAGTAATTGCTATTAATGACAGAGCGCACCCGCACATACCTGGTGACAACCTGTACAGCTGTCTTAAGTGTTGCATGATAGAGTAGGTATCGACCAAATAAGCCACTGAGGGTGGTTAGCTAATGACGGGGCAAGTCAGTCAACAGAAGTAATAGGTTGGGGTTGAATCTCGGTACTAAATGGTGTAAGAATGGCCTTCACAGCAATGACATTATATTGGGCCATTAGACTAAGTGAGTACTAAAGATGTGGTTATTGTCAGATGCATAGTCATTTTCTTTCAGAAGGGAACCGTGTATCACAACACATTGACCACGGGATGCAAAATTGGCAGGGACACGACATGCTATTTACCAATGAGCCTGCTCCAGACTTATGATATACTATTAGGAGTTTTCATGTACATTACATTTGTGGAGCTTGCTTGTTGTCTTCGGGGAACTCGCCAAGCTGGAGTTAGCTTCTAACAGAAGTGGTCACGTCAGTGTTCTTTTTGTTGCTAAGTACCTGCTCTGTATGGCATGTGGACCGATCAGTCAGTCAATTGATCAGCCTATCATTTGCTGAACTCTTATTTGGCTTTATGTTTCTCCAGTATAGGGAAATCGGGTGGTGAATTTTTTGTTTATTTTATTTGTTCTCAGGGACTTCTGAGGCATGTTCCCATTGTGGGCTCTCTTTTCAACTGGTGGTCACCAACCAACAAGGAGTCTGGAATCCGTGGGCGCAGCTTCAACATCACATCTGGTAAGAGAATCTCAGGAAATCGAAGCACAGCTATGACAGCAGGTACAAGTCGTGAGTTGCCTGCCTGAGGGTCACTTCGAGGGGCTTGTGTATGAGGCAGTGATGTTGCAACTAGCAGGTGTAAAACAGTGGACATTACAGTGTATACTGCATGAAGGCAGACTGAAGTGGTAACATGTAGAAAGGAGGGAAGAACATAAGTACTTGGAAGTTGCACAGCTGAGGGAAGTTCGGCGCTGTGCCACCTCTGTAGTTCGCATGCTCTTACTGTGGGTAGAAGAGCGAAATGTAGTGGTAAGGTGTATCGGGCTTTCGCCTGTGAAGGATTTTCTCTGCACGAGATTCTGTACACCCGTTCATTATTCTAAACACAGGCTAAACGCTTCTGCTAGTACTTGCTGTATGCATGTCTTCTGTGTGTTGTTGTGTGCATGCAACAGTTCAGCAAACAAATGTGGTGATGAGAGGAAGGGGGCAGTTCTTGCAAAGTTGATAAATACAGTCGACGACCAAAAATTCAGACGCCTGATTTTTTGGACATGCTTGATTATTCAGACTTTTTCACAACACCGCGACATGGCCCATAGAGCCAATGTATAAGAGTGCCTGAAATTTCGGACGCACCGCAACTGACTGCTCAATTTTTCGGACCTCGATCGCACTCGCCACCAGTACCCAAGCTGCCATATAATGTGTACTGTAGTACCTCATTAATTCAGACTGCAGGAGACATCGAATACTTGATCAAACAAAACGAAATTAAAGCTTAAAGGGAGCCTCTTAACTTGCCATGCCGAAATTCTGTGTGAGTCGGTACATTGCACCCGCGTGGTTTCGAATTCGTACTGTTTGAATGTCTTGCGCCGCACTAACTTGAAAAGTAGTCAGAGTTCGCGGAACTCATCTGTGCCAAGTCTTTCATCCTGAGTACGGAAAGAGGCAGCAGCGAAGCGCGTGGGAGGCGTACGGCTTCACGGAAACGGCGAGCGCAGGAGGAAATGGTAATGCATTTCAAAGCGAGGTCAGCGTACCCACGGCAAAACGCACCGCAACCCTGATTTTTCTATCGTAAAACCATAAACAACGGGTGTTTCGATGACAGGCTAGACGCCTATCATTGTACGCAAGCCACCGCAGAGTGCATATTGCCGAATACGATGCGGATTTTGGCTCTAGTTGTTAGGCCTAATGACAAAGGCCAACGCCGGCGGAGCGCTTGCTTCAGCTTTTCCTCGGTTCTTATTGTTTCGCCATCTTCGCACTCTCGTTCTGCGTCTATCGTACTGCAGGCGCAGCGCAGTTCTCACAGCGGCGTGTTCGCTTTCCCATTTAGGCTTTGTGCCAACCTGTGCATTCTTCAGCGACATGGCGAAGGCCGCACAGCCAGGCCGAGCTCGTGAAAGCAGTCACCGCCCGTCGTCTGTGCACATGTCGTGCGGCGAAATTTAGTCATGAGCTTTAGAATGTGTGTAATACAACTGACCCCTTCCTCCGGCATATTGATAATAAGTTCATGACTTTTTCTACGAAATTTGATTTTCCAGACTGCCTGATTTTTTGGCCCTTTTCGTGGCCCCTAAAGAGTCCGAAAAATCGGTCGCTGACTGTAGCACCTGCTTTCTGTATTTGGAAGCACTGGTCTAGCATAATATGAATTATTTAAAGCCTATTGAAATGGGCTAAGTGTGATGGTGCTAAACTGTGAAATGGTGCTACTTGGTATACGTCATCGTGCAGCTTGTTGCCCTATGCGACTTGTGGAACTTCAAATGCTTGTGAATGATTTCAAGGGATATTGAAACTGAAAATCTAGTGTGTTGGCTGTCCTTATGCAAAGCGGCATGTGTTGTTCCCCCTACGATGTCTACCAACGGCCTGCTGCTCTTGCATCTAAAAGCAGTAAAACAGAGAGGTAAAGACAGGAAAGTGTGCCGACACGAACGTCTTGTTACTACTATCCTCTGTGAGGAAGTCTCTTAGATTCTGGTAGGAAAGAGGAAAGCCTTCCAACTGCTGCAACCAGCTCCCCGCATCTCTCCTGCCCAGGGCTTGTCGAGAGCACGGAAAACATCTACAAGTACCACATGCAGATCCAGCAGGGCGACACGCCAGCCCTGACGAACATGCCTCCGCAAGCCCAAGTTGTCGTGCAAGCCGGCAACGCCCTCGAGACCAAAGCGCAGCAATGAGCACAACCATCAAAAAAACAAAGAAGAGAAATGCAAGGGGCAGGGGACTGGGTAGTGACATCCAGGTGCTGCAGGTTCTGGCACCAGCGCACAAAAAAGGGGTACCAGCGCACAGGGAACAGCTATTGGCATCACTAGGACCACCAGCTCTTGACTGACAGTGTGTTGTTATTTGATGTGATGGCATGTACGCCACTGGCTGAGGGAAGCCTGGCACAAGTGACATACTATGCAAGTGAGCCTGTCCAGTTGACACTGTGCATCTTGTGTTAATGATGGAGGTTGGTATGGGGTAAAGAAAAAAAAAAAGATCTGATTTTTTCTGTTTAAGTTGCTGGTATTAGCCAAGCTAGTACCAGTTGCCAGTTCAGTGTAAAGGAAAGATTTGGAATGCTCTTGCAGAACTTTTTTTGCTAGTGCTCTTGGATATTGCATGCTTGCAGCCAGGAAGATGAGGTAGTAGTGTGATCAGCAGTGCCTGGTGCCAGTCAAGCTTTCGAGCACCACCACTAGTGATGCCTGACCAGAATGCATTTTCTAGTGGACCAGCTCAGTGATGTTTGTGAAAAGGACCCTTATTGACTGTGTTACTAAGCAATATTGACCTGTATGTCACTAGCCATACGTACGGCTCTTCCAAATGTGCCGGTGATGCGGCTAAGGTGCTGGCCTAGTATGTATGTGCTTTTTGCATTTGACTGATACAAGTGGTACCACTAGTAGTACTGGTATTGCCGGTGTACTGTTAGGGGCTTGTGCCGCAAAGTTGCTGGAAAGGGCACACAAACCAATAGCTGTGTGCAGCAGCCTTTGTGGTTTTCATGTTCGGCACCTTGTAAAGTGGGGAGCAGTTCATGTTAATGTATTGCTGACTAGTGCAAGGATATGAGCTCAGGTTATAAGGCTAAAACTTCAAGGTCGCTTAACAAGCCAGGTGAGAAGGAAATAAGCAAACCCAACATGTTGTCAGAAAAAGCTAGTGGTTTTTTTTTTCAACCTAAGGCCCTATGCGGTTGGTACCTTGGCACTTGTGAAGTAACACACCCCATCACACAACATATCATTTCTGAGGAATCTGGGTGTGGTGCCCAACCTTTCTTTGTCTTTATTATTATTTTATGGGACCACATGTGCCACGGCTTCTTCCATTTAGGCATGGGCTGCTCTTTCTTCTAGTTTGCTCACTTCCTTACTGTGGACTATCTCTCTCTTCATAGGTTTCTCTCTTCGTCCATATTTTATTTTATTTTTTATTTTTGGGAGGGTGAGCTTCTTACAATGTTTGGTGTGTTGTGTTTGCCCTCAGTCAGACTCTGTCACATTTTTTTTTCTTTTTGTTGTAAGGGGTTGTGCTTCTTCGGTTATATTTAAGAGCTTTAATTACAACCATGTACTCCAGATTGTGAGCAAAAAGTTCCTGCTTTTTCATTATTTTCTCCATCTCGTGCAGGCTATCTGCATATGTCGCCTTAAAAAAACTGTTGTGATACATCTAGTCAGAAAAACTTTTTGCAAATAAATCGACAGCTTTTCAATACAGTCTTTGCCTCCTCTCATTTGTGTGATGCATCGTAGTATATTGCAAACTTTTGTTGAGAAAACGCCTTCAGTCTGAATCATACATGATGAGCTTTTTCTCATTTGATACAAGTATGATTGATGGTGTCTGTCTATACACTGCCTGTTAGTATTTTGTGTGTGGACTAGTTAATTTTTGTTTGACAGAGTAATGTGAATCCTGTTAGTATTTTGTGTGTGGACTAGTTAATTTTTGTTTGACAGAGTAATGTGAATGCCCAAACTCAAGTTAATGTCACCCTTACTGAATTCAAGATTAAAATATAGACTTGGGTACATTATGCAGTGAGGCAAATGGGTAACTTATGGCCTTTTAGGACAACTCATAGGATTCCCAAAGGAATGAAAACATAGCCACCACCATGAGATGAGACTGAGATTGTGAAATTTGCTGAGACAGAATGGCTGCATACGGCAGAGCACACGGCTAACTGGAGGTCTTTGGAAGAGACCTTTGCCCTGAACTGCTGGATGTTCAGGATGCTTGGCACTGCAGTGCATTTTTGTTTGCTTCAGTCAATACCAATGCGTAAGTATTGCCCTTTCAGGCACTGCATCCACAATTGTGGATGTGAAGTAATGCTATCGATTTCCTCCTTTACAACGTGCAGTGTCCTCTTGTGCAGATACAAGGCAATGCACCGAGACCTGATAAATGATATAAATGCATCAAGCCAGACATGTGAAGTGAATGCAGACAAGTTTTCAAAACAGGTACTTTCGTGTTTTATGGTAGCTCTGTTATGGCTCTAGTGAAGGTGTTTTCGTTTGCTTGTTTTACAAGCATGAAAAGAGGGCTGTAAATATGCAGGTTTGTTAACATAAAAGTTTTTTGTGACAGGGATCAATAAAATAACTACAGAGAATGTTTACTACATTCGAATCGGCGTGAAAGCACGGATTTGTGCTATGTAGAAGACAACGGTGAGCGGGCAGTGCCGTGGGACAGAGCACATGCGCTAGGCCAGCTGTGGACTAGCAACAGATGATTTTGCTCGGGTCAGAACCACCGGATTAGTGCCACGTAGAAGACAATAAGCGGGCAATGCCACGGGACGGGGTGCTTATGCGAGGTCAGCTGTAAACAGACAATGAACAATACTGCTCGAGGTTGTAACCCATCGGATTAGTGCTTACGCACTAATAACGTATAATTTGGACCTTTCAGAGCAGCTTTGAATCGCAACTATGGACACTTGAGGAGCCGGCAGGAATCGTATGAATTATTATCAAAGGAGGTGGGAATTTCTTGGAATTCTAGGCTAGCTGCTTGTAAAAATTTGAAAATTTTGTAACCCCCCCCCCCCCCCCCCTAGACAATATGCAGTAATCCTTTGAAGGAAATAAGGTAACTGCACATCATAGTGTCTTGCTTGAAGCAGAGGTGTGCACAATGCAAGACTAACAAGACAGTGGTCTCCCTTTAAGATAAACTTGGAAGGAGGACGAAAATTTGTTCTCTTATCAGAAGTACCTCCCAAGGGAAGGTATAGAGCACATTAAGTGTGTCAAAATATGTTACATGTGAATTGATAAAATTACCTTTCAGTGATAATATGATGGCAAAGAGAGCTTTATATATATGAAGTGATCAGAAAAGTGAGGAAAAGCAAATGTCATCCTGCTTGCAAATGGACTTGATTTTGTTCATTGTTAGTTTAAAAGCAATACTCCAGACGTACCAACCCCGAGGAAGAGTCTAGTCTTGTGCTCCGACCTAACCCTAGCTTAACCGAGTTACTCGAGTAAGTTCGGAGGAGCGTCGCGCCGCCTAGGTCACGCAAGCTTGTCGCGTCATCGCAGCTTGCCCTGGCAGGTGGCAGTTAAATTCATGACTGGTCGCGAGAGGTTGCTTGGGAAGAGCAACGTGGGTCCCACAGTCCCTACCGGTGGCTGTGACGGTAACAGCTACCTGTCAGTGCAGTGGCGCATCGCTTAGCCACTGCGCTGGTACGAGGATCACTGCACCGCACGTAGGCCAGCTCGAACCCGTATCCGCAAGGGCGCTTCTCCGCACCTTCGCACAAAGGCGGGGGGAAGCTACCTTGCAGGGATGAGCGAAAGATGCGGGGAAGCTCTATTGACGGGTACGGTTTCTGGCGAATGAATGAATGAATGAACGAACGTAGTCGCCGAAGGTCACAGTCGCTGTGAAAGTTGATTTTACCGAGAACACACGAAACAGTTCGTCTTAAGCGGATTTTTTTTAAAAGCAGTGAACTTATGGTAAGCCACGTTCTCGCTTTAATGCGAGAGCATAGAAGTCCCATGGGGTCAAAATTCGTGGCAGCGTCGTCGGTGATAAAGGGAAGTTACGTCACCAGACCTGAGCATTTCCATTGGCAAAAAAAAAAAAATGATGCCACCGGACCGGAAGTGACGTCCCTTCCACTAAAGGCACCAACAGCTGCTATGCATCGCATTGCCAACACAATAGGATTAGGTGTCCCTGTTTTTTAAATTTTTAATTGGTTTTTGGAGGAAAGGAAATGGCGCAGTATCTGTCTCATATATCGTTGGACACCTGAACCGCGCCGTAAGGGAAGGGATAAAGGAGGGAGTGAAAGAAGAAAGGAAGAGATAGGTGCCGTAGTGGAGGGCTCCGGAATCCTGTGAGCTTTTTGTTTACTTTATCCGAGAATTAACCAAGTTCATCATAACGGAAGTCTACTGTTTACATTGCCACGTGGTGGTGACAACGCCGTGAACAACGGACGAGCAGACAGCGTGACGGTTAAACGAAATCTCTATTGGGCTCACTTGCGCCTACAAAGAACTATAAACAACTCGGCAGCGGCGATAGCAACAAACATGCTCGGCGGTCGTATAGAAGAACAGCATCACCACTGCTCTCGGCCGTGCTCAATTTAAAACTAAGAACCTTCGATCGAGATATCAGCGCCAAAAGCAGCTTCAACAATCTCGAACAATGATGAAGCAGTTTTGTTTGGCTGCGATCATTCGAGATAAACTTGATCTCATCTCGCGTCACAAACGAAGGGAATAAAGCTGCGTGCCTGCTGCTCCGAGTATGGACAAACACTACAAAATTTCGCGGCATTACTCCCCACTCAACGAAAAGAACGGAAGGCAAAAATAAATCGTCCATTAGCGCGCATATTAAGTCTTTTGGCGCGCAGCATGCACAGTCGATGATAAAAGTCTCTGGATCGTGTGCTCCGTAAACAAATCCGATAGCTATTATTAGTCGGCGGCTATAATAAAATAGAAGAATATTGACTTGGAGATGAAAGCTAGCGGCTAATATTAAAACTATCGGCTTCATTTCGCGGAGCACTTGGTCCAGAGACTTTTGTCCTCGGCTATACAGCTTCAGGACGTGAACGGCGCCGCTGCGATGCTGTCGCGCCATCTGGAGTGACATGATCATATCCAGTTAACCTATTCGTCGAAGTTTCTTGTAAATTCGAGGATAACGCCGTAACAGTTTTTCACTAATTCTTTGACGGCGGATTGGTGTCGATACCCAGACTGTCCCCTGGCTTGTACTGTGCGTCGCGTCGTCGTTTGGTTGTTTTAGCGCCAGGCGTCTGTGCGCTGCTGGTATTTGATCCGTAAGCCGTCGGGCTCCTTCATGCTCGATGAAAGTAGGCGCTGGCGTTGAGTTTTTTTTTTTTTTTCGGTGACGTGCGGGAGCATGGCGTCGAGCGTGGCCGTTTCCTTCCTGCCATGGGCGAACCAGAAAGGCGCCGTATGGGTGGTCTCCTGCACTGTGGTGTTGTAGGCGCGCAGACGACGTATGGGAGGACGACATCCCGGGTATTTTGTTTCCGCGTCGACATACATGGCCAGCACGTCTGCGAGCATCTTGTTCACGCAGAATTAGTTTGTTGGGCTATAGTTGGTATTGCATACTTAAGTTCATAGTTTTCCAGCGCAGCGGCAGAAAAGAAGGGAAGAAGGACGAACACAGCGCTTAACTCGCGTTCACATCCTGAAGAACGAACACTGAGGAAATGCGAGCCCGATGTATAAGAAATGTAGAGTTATAAGTTGTTTGGCTAGCTGGTGTCATAGATTTAAGTTTTACATGAGGCCGTTGTCTGCGGATGGTAGGCAGTTCTCCGGTGGCTTAATTTGTCCGATTGTAGCGCAAGATGGCTGCGTCAGCTCTGACGTGAGCGCTGTTCCTCTGTCCGTGATGAGCACCAACGCGGGCGCGGTGTCGCAGCAGCTGGGATGCATTCCACGAAAAAATTGCGACTTTTGCTGCTGTGTAGGGCTTTTTTTTTCGGCTTAGCGGGTCACGTTGTCGGTCGCCACTACTATGGGTTTGTTTCCGGACGGCGAGGTCGGGAAGGAGCGGAGGACATCCATACCAGTCTGCTGGAAGGGCCTTGATGTTGAAACCGAGGTGCCTGCAGCTGTTGGTTCTTCATGGGAATCCTGCAGAATTTCTTCTCGTAAGTTGTTGGGAACGACGAGGAGGGACGTGTTCTTGCGGGGTGACATTCTGCACGACGGTGGCGCTTTGCAGGCAGAAAGACAACAAACCACGCATGAACGTTGCTGGGGTGAAGAAACCTTGCGTTACTGTACGAGACGCTGTAGACTGGGGTCCGAGCATGCTGTTGCGCAAAGGTGCCTATCGGTCCCAAGGCATCCTATTCCGGCGGTTTGTGCAGGGGTTAGTGCACGGTAGGCAGTCTGCAGCGCTGTGCTTCCGTCCAGACTGTAGACAGCGAAATCCTGGCGGTGCACACTCCATCGATCCCCTCAGGCGAGCTAGCACAGTGCGTGGTGACGTTGGCAACATTGAATGGTCGTCCGTACAGGTTGGGGCGGATTTCGATGTAACCCAGATGATGGTGATGCGCTCCTTCTCGGTCGTCGAATAGTTAACCTCGGCCTTAGACAGCTAGCGGACGACTAGCATACGCGATTAATTTCTCCAGCCCGTCGCTTTTGTGAATGAGGATAGGCAGACGCTGCTTGCGTCAGTATAAATTTCAGTCTCGGCGTTCTTGTTAAAGTTCCCGAAGACCGCAGGGGACTGTAAACGATGCTGAAGTTCCTTGAAGGCTTCTGCTTGCGAAGTTTCCACTTTAAATGGCACGTCTGCCTTTGTCAGCTGTGTAAGGGGTTCGGCGATAGGTGCGCGCTGCAAGCGTTGGCAACGTTGTGGCAAAAACGCGGCACATGAGCAATAGGCCGCCGGCGTTCATTGCGTCCATTGGCGTTGACAGCGTGTAGACTCCGTAGATACTGAAGAAAGCAAAGGTGCACAACTAGCTACCCGAGTCAGTGGACACCTCCGTCGCGCTTTGAGGTACGTGGCGGTGGTTTCCAAAATGCAAAGAACCGTGCTTTCGCACAGCATTTCGTGCTTAGCATTGCTAAACCGCCAACCATTTTATTGTTTGACAAATCGTCGGCAATCCGCGCACAATCCGAGGAATCTGCGCGGTTTTCTACTCGGCCGGCGGTAGAAACTGCGCGGTAGCAGCTGCCTTTTGCGCGTCTTGGCGAACTCCATCCCCGCTCACTATATGACCCAGAAACAGCATCACCTCGTAGGCGAAGTGGCACCTGTGGCGTGTGCATGCATGCCCCTCGCCAAGGAAAATTTGGCGGTGGCCAGCAACGAGCCAAGTGTTCCCGGCATCAGAAAACCTTAGTGCAGTGCAACTGTCGCTGATGGAAGCCACTGGACACGTGGGAAGCATTCTTGTGCTCGCGTACTTGCGCATTTGTCTCCCTGCACTTGATAAGAGACCTGCCGAGGCTGCTCATTCCCTGCATCTGATGTGGGGTCTCTCTGTTTAATTTCGGTGAACGCTAGGGACGTTGCTTGCATGCTCTCAATAATGTGATGTTTCACCAAGCCATTGTACTTGAAGGATTCATGGTTTGGCTCACAAACCTAAATTCATAGGTTCCATTTGTGACGATTTTTAAATGGAATAAAAATGAGGGGCTCGTTATGATATATGTATGTCATAACATTTCCCTTCAATTCTCTGCTCAATATCTTAATAAGGGTCTCGGTTCTGGCAGTCTTGACGCCAGAGGCAGCCTAAGAAAGTTCTCGCACAGTTTCCGCCGTCACCGTTCGATGACGTTCCACGTCACTCGCGCTAATACAGGACGTACTGCGTCCACCGCTAAGGACGAGGGTGGCGCTGGTGTACACTCTCAAGGTTAAGTTACACGCTAACACATAGATACCCCCGAAAGCAGAAGATTGGACAACCATCGTTGTAGCTCGGCTGGTCGAGCACCGGACGCGAAATTCGGAGGTCGTGGGTTCGGATCCTACCGGCGGCATGTGGTTGCTTTTTCTCTGCATTCTAATCAATTGTCTTTAAGATAAATGGCACATATTAAAGAAAAAGGAACCACCCCCGGCCCTGCTTCTTGGTTACGGTGGCTGTTGGCTTCCTTCAAATTTTTAAATGGGGAATCCTTGCTTGCAGTCTACCATCAGAAGTGAGGTCAACAGAGAGCATGTGCAGAGTGAATATCTCTCTCTCTCTGTGTGTGTGTGTGTGTGTGTGTGTGTGTGTGTGTGTGTGTGTGTGTGTGTGTGTGTGTGTGTGTGTGTGTGTGTGTGTGTGTGTGTGTGTGTGTGTGTGTGTGTGTGTGTGTGTGTGTGTGTGTGTGTGTGTGTGTGTGTGTGTGTGTGTGTGTGTGTGTGTGTGTGTGTGTGTGTGTGTGTGTGTGTGTGTGTGTGTGTGTGTGTGTGTGTGTGTGTGTGTGTGTGTGTGTGTGTGTGTGTGTGTGTGTGTGTGCGTGCGTGCGTGCGTGCGTGCGTGCGTGCGTGCGTGCGTGCGTGCGTGCGTGCGTGCGTGTGTGCGCGTGCGTGCGTGCGTGCGTGCGTGTGTGCGTGCGTGCGTGCGTGCGTGTGTGTGTGTGTGTGTGTGTGTGTGTGTGTGTGTGTGTGTGTGTGTGTGTGTGTGTGTGTGTGTGTGTGTGTGTGTGTGTGTGTGTGTGTGGAACCTTGATTAACCTAGCGATGGTCATATTGTGAAGCACTGATGGAAGACACATTACTTGCCTGTTGCACTTTGCTAGGCGTGCTAGTTTTAAATTGCGATTGGGATTACCACTCATTTGTCAATTATTCGTAGACGTGCATTAAAACAGCAGATATCTCATTTTTGGTAGTTCACTCAAGGAAGCACTTGGAGAAGTCACAAGTTTCAATGCAACAGTTCCCCTGGCGCTACAAATCCTCCTGTTGTCGCGCTCCAACAAATAAGGGCAGCTTCATATTGAGCGGCAAGAAGCACGTGTCCAATCACACGCATTTTTGCACTAACCCAGTGCAAAAATGCGAGAAGCAGTCCAGCCAAACAGCATGTCCAGTTGCTGCAACTGAATCCAGTGCACGTATACAAATAGGTAAAACCAGGTCAATTGCATCTAATGGCAACAACTGCAGCCAGATTGCTTTCGCACTGCAAAGCGCACTTTTGTAGCACGAAGGCAGTATCCCCGGGAGAGAGATTTTTTATTCCCGCTTCCCCCTTTTTTTTTTCGCCCTCCCGACGCTGCAGCAGCCCGGCGTCGACTCTCGAGTCGTTTCAAAGCGCGCGGCGCGTGGCCTAGATCGGGCGGTAACCCCGTTTCCAGGCCAGCGTGTGTGCGTTCGTCTCCGTTTGTGCGCATGCAGCCCATCTCCAGCGTTCCGTTGCGTCCGGAACGGCACCGGCGCGGTCAACTCTGACGTCACAATGACGCCAACAGTGACGTCATGGGTCGGGTCACGTGGGGGTTCCGCATCGACCGGCCCGCGCGATCCGGCCTTTTCGCGATCGTCGGCTGTTACCGTGCGCTGCGTGCGTCTCTCTGTGTGTTGGTGTGTTGCTCCGTGAAAGCGCGTGTATCAGTGTGTGAAAGAGGGAAAGGGGAAGTCGGGAGGAAGGGGAAAAGAGGGCGCGCGCGGAAAATAGCAAGCATGCGAGCAACCCACGCGACAGACCTACACATCCTTTCCACTCTCGACATCCCTTTGTCTTATAGCGTTGCGGGAAGGGCGAGTTTTTATGGGAAGCTGCCATGGCTGCTTGTTTTTTCTTGCTTGGACTTCTTTGCTTTCTGCTCTTGCCTCTCACCTTTCGTGCAGTGGAGGCAGTGCCAGCGTGCGGGTCTATGGGTGCGCGTCGCCCGAGCACTGTTGTCTACCCCCTTCCGCTAGAGTTCGCTTGCGCGCGCTCGTTTGGTGTAGGAGGCACGTCAGCGATGCGTCGACTGCTGGAACCCAGAGGAGTGCAGGAGATTTGGGATTCGGTCGTCGCGTGTTTGGCAACGGCTTTCAAATTGTCTGGCACGCTCTCGCCAGGAGCCGAATATATTGTCTTCGAGAAAGCGGTCTTGCATACGTTTGCGCACCGGCAGCAGTCTTTGATTGTTCCTTTTCTTTTTCGGAGTTGTTACTGCGCCACATTTTGGTGCTTTTGCTTTTTAACTTCTCGGCTCAACTTTGCCCCCCCCCCCTCCCCTGCCTCCCACCTCTTCCCTCCTCCACCGTCGTTGCTCATACGCCTTTTCCTTTTAAGCTAAGCGGGCTCGATATCGCCGCTCTTTCGTTGAGGCACCCGCTTCGAAGGCTGTATACACTATAACGTTTTAAGCCAGTGGCATGTTTTAGTCAACCACCGACATGGAGTGAACATTTAAAAACACCATTACTGGACATCCAGTGGACATTCACAACTGACCATCTGATGTGGAAGCTACTCGCTGTGCTCTGCAATATGGCCATGCAAATAATATAGAACTTCGTACGTAGGCTACCGCTGGCCATCGAAAATTTTTGGGGAAGGTATGCAAAAAAAAAAGCATTTTTGAAACGTCCACACCATAGCACACCTGTTCAGAATGTAGTTTGTAGCGCTTTGGAGAATATTTTGTTGCCTTTCATGAATATCGAGTTCCTTCGTGTGTAGTACCTTGTCAATTAGTAAGGCGACTGATACCAATTTTGTGACTGTACCAGGTGTTCCAGGGAAGACTAAGTAATTTTCAAAAATAGGCTTTTCGAGGTAAAACTATGGCTCTTGCGACATAGTATCATCAATGTTGGCGGACACCAGAAAACCGGTGACTCGTCTTAAGTACTCAGCTGGTTAAGTAATTTTTAATAAATTTTAACTATTAGAGTTATCTGCCAAGTTGCAATTAGATATTTGGAGCCGGTGGTTACTAATAGCTGTATGAGTTTAGAATTTCTAGAACGCGATTACCATTGGCGCTGTGGCTCGATAAAATTAGGCCTTTTCGACCAGTTATGTGCACTGGAGAGGTTGCTTTGTTTGCATACTTTCCGAAAGCGCATGTACTTTGGCACGATGTAGCGAAGATTTGTAGGGCCATAGCGCAGAGGATAATCGAGTTTTCGAGATTAAAAAAAACAAGAAAACTTATGGCTATTACTAACGACCGGCTACAAGTCTCTAATTGCAACTAGGCGCCTAACCCTATTAGCTAAAAAGTTAATTATTAAAAATGAGTTAGCCGGCTTACTACTTAAGACGATTCACCGGTTTTATGGTGTCCGCCAACACTAGTAATGCTACGCCGCAACAGTCATATTCTTACCTCAAAAAACATTTCGCCTCCATCGAAATTCGACCGCCGCGGCCGGGATCGAAGACGCGGGTTCGATTTCGGCCGCGGCGGTCGAATTTCGATGGAGGCGAAGTTCTAGAGGACCATGTACTGTGAGATGTCAGTGCACGTTAAAGAACCCCAGGTGGTCGAAATTGCCGGAGCCCTTCAGTACGACGTCCCTCATAGCCTGAGTCGCTTTGGGACGTTAAACCCCCATAAACCAAACCAAACCGAATTACTTACTTTTCCTTGAAACACCACGTATGTACGAATAGCGCTCAATACACCTCAAAGGCATCATCTGCAGTGTTCTATTGAAGGCCGTGTCCAATGAGTAAAAAAAAAAAAGTAGCAGCCACTTTTTAAAGGGCATTCGTGCTTGAACACGACAACTAACGATGACACTATTTGAAGACTGCACAAGTTTCTGTTTGGTCATAGTCAATTCGACTGATCCTCTTGGTCTGGTGGGGGACTGCCCATTAGTTCGCCTGTAAGAAAAATTGACGCCTTCTGTTGGAATTTTCGTATTAATTAATGAAAGGTATTTAACACTAACCCCTAATGAACGTATGCGATACGTCCGTGGCACTTGCGTTCATCTGACACATGCTCTGAACCTGAGAAGTGCTCTCTATGTATGCGTGCTTAGTTGCTTATCGTATTCTCCGTGAGGCAGCGAGTATGCAGCTGCCAAAAGAAGTTTTTGCAAACGGCGTGTGCGAGTGCAGCCGTGGGGACGGGAGGTGCAGTGGTCCCGCTATCGCTGCAACTTCTCCATGGCAGTGCGCGAGAAGTACGGAACGCTTTCGGCATAACACAGTAGCTGCGGCAGAGGGAGGAAATTTGGAGACCTCCAAGATGAATCAAGATTCGCCCGCTGAGAATAGACTGTAGGGAGTGAGCGAGGATGTTATTAGTACCAGCTGATTAAACCACTGTGAAAACTTTTATCTGGATAAGACACGTATCCGAGGAGGGAGCCCGATCCCGAGAACCTATACTTTATTTTACTGAGGAGTTGTGCTGTCTGGGCGCTTTCGATTTACGCTAGAAAGAAGACATGTACTCAATTAGGTTTTTGCTTTACGTTATTGGTGAGGTGTACATTCTGGCAGTCATTACGGTAAAGGGAAGGTGCACAACCGTGCAGTTGTTGCCTTACATAAAGGGAGAAGCATGCTATCTGAGTTTTTGCTTTGCAGTACAGAGAAATTTAAGAGTAGCGGAGTGCTTGCAATTTATGGTAAACATGTGTAATAGGGGAGTTTTCCTTTAACAGGCAGAAACGTGTCCAGTGTGGAAGTTTTTGCCTTAAATCACATACTAGGCGTCTAGCGCGGGGGGTTTTGTTTTACAGAGAAGTACGAAGTGTTATATTTCTTGCTTTACGAGTGTCATGCTTGGGAATTTTTGTATTGCGGAGCCTGAAGGTTTTTTGCGTAACAGAGGCGATGCAGTCTGGGAGTCCATTATTTTTCTCCTTACTCGAAGAAGTGCTTTCTGCGTTCCTCCAGTGATTTGGTCGCTACAGATCACGATGACAGATGGCGGCACCTTGGTACTGCGTACCAGGCTATCCCCTTTGTTCTCATCAAGGTTCTGTACCCGCTAGTTTATGGGACCACGGCATCTCTTCGGGGCCTTCGCAGCAGCCGAGGCTTTGGTGTGCTGTCACAGGCCAGATACTCGATCGTATACCTAACAATTCTGGACAAAAGCATTTTTGAGCGAGGAATTGTTCATGAATGAAAATTTTCCATACACTGTAGCATTCCCCTATAACAATTAATATATTCGCAGATCACCCGACGGCAGTCTTGTATTTTTTTCATTAACGTTTTTGCTATCCTCAAAAGCGTTCCTCCTTGGTTTTCTATGGCAGTATTAACTGTTCTGTGCGATCGATGGAAACACTTTAAAAGAAGGATTTTGTTAATGTCAGAATAATGTACCATTACCTTCAATATTCCCTTGACAGTGTCTTACGATTGCGCAATTTTCAAAATTTTTGCCCGAGAATGTTGGAGATGCAGTAACGTGAGGCCAAGAGAGAAAGGTCCGTTCCCGCACCATTGCTGTGTCATGAGAATACCGTCTTTCATAATGGAAGTACAAGAAGGCTGCAGCCCAGTCCAGCGGACCGACTGCATTTCAGGGTTCGCTATGTAAACGGCTCGCTGAGAACTAGTGCCCATTTAGCGTTATCGTTTGAAGAAATTTATTCGACTTCTGGTCCCCGGCACTTGACAGCTAGCAGCCCACACTTAAACCTGTCCCCCCTTCTACCTATTTTGAGTGCGGATGGAAAGATGTGGTAGAAAGTTGTCACCTGTTCACTCCAGGCAGGCTGACAACGTTGGCTGCTCGAGAGATCTGCTTTAAAATAAAGAGTGTACGCATCTGCATAGTACAGTCGCCAGCAAAAGTTTACCGGACAGGCATCCTTGGGAACTAAGTTATTGTATCTTTGCCTATGAGCACCCGCGGTTGAAGTATGGTCGTCCCATCATACTTCCAAGCATTTCAGGGTTTTGACGTGCGGAGGAGCACTGAAAAAAATTGGCGGTGGTTTACCTCTGGTTAAACCTGGAGTGACGGCGATAGCTACAGCTGGCCGAGTGGAACCTGGTCACGTGACCAACCACGCGACGAACCACAGCGCCGCCACGCTGAAGGCTCGAAATGCTACCGTAATGTAGCTATATCGCTACAAAACTTCCGCGCGCTCAGGTCCCGTAAAGTTTTGCTGTCACCTCTTCGTCGCAACGAAATGCGTTCGCGTTCTCCCGCGGTCAAAGGATGCTGTCCAGGTCTGCCGCAAGGGCTTTGCGGGGACTGCAGTAGGCGTCCTCGTGGGTGTGCCATCTGCGGTCCCGTGGCCCGAATTGGCGGCCTGTGTCGGTAATGTGTTCGCTACGACGGGTGGCAATAAGTGCTTGCGTTTTTACAGCGCTGACTGTATAAGCCTAATTCTCTCGATTTCGCATCGTCGGTGACGTCGTCGTCGCTCCCCGTCCGCATTGCCCACTGCGCAGCGAAAATACGACTATACCGGGTGCTTCAGCGAGAACTTGGAATTGGCGGTGGTTTAGCTCTGGTTAAACCTGGAGTGACGCGATAGCTACAGCTGGCCGAGTGGAACCTGGTCACGTGACCAACCACGTGACGAACACGTCATCAGACACGGCGCCGCGCCGCCGGCAGCTGCTCCGCACCACCTGACCAACCACGTGACAGCGTGGCGGTACAGCCACAGCCACGCTGAAGGCTCGAAATACTACCGTAATGCAGCTATCGCTACAAAAATACTTAAACATACTGTGGTTGAAATAGAAAGACAATATTTCCAGGAACATAATATCAACTGTGGCAATTATATTCTTGGATTTGAGGTTGGTGCTAATGACGAGTCCGTTGCCACGGACGAGACGATGTCGTATCAGATTTTGAAACGATTAGAGAGTCCTCTAATCCATACAGTGCGAGAAAATGAGATGTTTTCTTCCGCAGGAAGCTCAGTGCAAATTCAACGTTCCGCTGGTGACGTATTACAACGATTGCGGCGCCAGATTCGAACTGCCCTCTCTATCGTACAACGGCCTGCACTTTTTTGTTATTTCTCGTTGTCAAAAATAACGGCCCCATAGTTGGCGTGACTATCTTTTTTTTTTCTTGGAGCAAGCGACGAAGCAGGAAAGGCAATTTTAGTCAACCAGCTGCTCTAATTGACATGACCTTCTTAATAACTTGCGGCCGCCGTGGTTGACAGCTCGCTTATGAAATGATTTTCTATGTTCCCTATATTTAGGGATTTTAAAGTGCACGCTAATACATCTTATATGCATGTGTACAAAGCTGCCGGCTCGGGTGCACAGACACCCTCCGCTACCGCTTCGCCCTGGACTTAAACCCCCGACGAAGGCCAACAACTTGGGTCGCCAAATTCGGACCTATAGTCCCTGACCGCGACACATGCAGAGCATATTTACACTTAGCCACGAATCCACCCAGTCATTACTGTGGCTACTGCGGCTATTATTATTAGAGCAGTGGCAGTTCAGTGGAAGTGGCAGTCATGCATGGCGCCCTCATCGTGTCAATCATTTCTCCAACCAGCTAAAGCTGACAACTCGTTGTACCCTGAAGTTAAGCGGCTGTAATGCTTTGTTCGCTTTTTCTCCGTACCACTCGTTAGTAAATGCAGTTGTTGAACGCAAGGCGAATCGAATTGCGGCTACTGACACGTGCCACGCAGCCTCCCTTGTAATGAGACGCAAGATTTCCGACGATAGCTGTTGAACCAAGGCACGCTATACGCTGCTGCGGGCCGCAGCTTGTCCGGTAGGCGCCGCGCATCGGGGCCGGCGGATACCGTCGATTATTAGGCGACACGGGCTTCGTAAATTGGGCAACCACGCGTCTCATGCAGGCGAGGACAAGCGACTCCAGCAGCGGACGCGGCCGCCGCTGCAGCAAAGCGGTTACGAAACATCCACGCCACGACTGCTCCGCCGTCGTATATACTTATACTGAGTGCGTCTGTTAGTATATCCACCATAAGACGAAGCTCTTCTACCTTTGCTTCCTTTCGGACTCGAAGCTCTGTAATCATACTATTATGTTTCGGCGAGCCGAAGAATGAGACGCGAAGAACGATGGCAGAGGATGAGGCAGAGGACGCTGGCCTAGAGCGAGCGCTCCGTCGTCGTTGTTGTTGCCTCAAATAGGATGGCACATACCCACGGTGGGAGATTGGCCAGGGTTCGGTGCAGATACAAACAGGAAAAACTCATCCAGGTTTATCTCAAGCGGCTGATAAATACAGAGGAATCTGAGAGTAAAAGAAAATCGATACCATCTTCTTCGCCACAATGTGAACTGAGAGACTATCTGTATACGCACCATGTGTCGAGAAGAACACGATATATTGGTTAAGAATTACGGAGGGCACTTATGTCTACTCACGTTGTTTTTATTTTTATTTATTTATTTGATTTTTTCTTCTTTTCTAATGACGCACCTACTCAACAGCATACAGTCGTAAGGCAGCGCACATACTATATTTTTGGAAATAATTGCACACACACAAGCTTAGAGATGAAAAGCGACACACACAGGGTTTTCATGTCCTGTCTTCTGTGTGTGCAATTACTTCCAAAAAAGTATGCAGTAGCAACTCGCCCAAAATGCAACGCTTCTGAACTGCATATACTACGTTCACCCCCCCCCCCCCCCTTTTTTTTTTGGGCCATGAAGCAACGCGGTTTTGTGGTCTATGGGTTGCGCGCTCCCCTCGCAGTCTGAAATTCCAAGAGTTCAATTCCCCGCATCTTCGGAAGCAATTTAATTTTAGTGCGCTAGCACTGTGACTTCGAATCTCGAACAAACCCATTGTCTCAGTGTCTGAAGCTATAGCTAGACGCGCACAAATAAAATAAATTAGTTCGCGGCTTTTACAGGGCAGCATATACCGCCTGCACGGAAGCTCACTGCTCACGGAACAGAAACTTCGATGACCGCGGTATTTAGGCGTGGGGGTATATCATACTGCTCTTTCATCAAAGGCAGAATTGTCCCATCAGTATAAAAATATCACAAGGCACAATAGTTTTTCTCAACGGGCAAAAAAAAACAGATACTGTAAGGTGTGATTTCAATGTTCTTCTTGAGTGTTCGTTGTAGTATGTCCGGAAAGAACGTAGCATCCCTGCACAGAATAAAACAATGGCCAATGGTCTATGGCGTATCGCACTGGCAGTAATTCACCGTCCATGACATGAACATCTCCTTAGCATGAAATCATGCCTTAACATGCTGCGTCGATGTGTGCAGTTTAAAGGAGAACGTTTTTGCTGAAGAAATGCACATTCGCATAACACGTTTTAAAACACTGGTGTCAAGAAACTCCAGAAAAGGTGGTCGATACAACGGTATAGGAAACAAATAGTAAGTACTTGACTCATATGTCTTCTGTAGAGGCTATACAGGTAGCCCGAAGAAAAGCGCACAGTTAGGAAATTGAAGGTGTCAGCTTCTTCCTTAAGGAATCCCCATAAAGGCCGATCACGAATGTATCCAGTCGGTGCGAATAGGAAAGGCAAATGAGCACTAACGCGCTTAATAAGCACCGTTACTAAAAACGAATGGTTCCCCGATTTGAAAAAGAAAAAAAAAACGCGAAACAAGCTGATGCGCGAATAAGTGAACAAGGCCTACTCAACCAGACTGCAGAGAAAGGAACAGGTTGTCACCACGCATTGGCCGCCGCGGTGGCTGAGTGTTTATGGTGCTCGGCTGTTTACCCGAAAGATGCGGGTTCGATCCCGGCCGCGGCGGTCGAATTTCGATGGGGGCGAAATTCTAAAGGCCCGTGTACTGTGCGATGTCAGTGCACGTTAAAGAACCCCTGGTGGTCGAAATTTCCGGAGCCCTTCACTACGGCCTCCCTCACAGCCTGAGTCGCGTTGGGACGTTAAACCACCGTAAACCATAAACCACAAACGACGCATGGGCTCCCATTCGGAGCGCCATACTAAGGCAGCGAATATTCTGTGCATCACGTGCACTTTCTTCCTCGCACAATGTAGAACCTGCAGGACGCAGACACGTTTTGCAAACCGGAAAATGTTGCAGACTTGAGCCCGAGCAAACACGGACAGTTCCCTACCCATCCAAGCCTCGGTTTGTCGCCTCATGAACATTATCTATGAATCACAGTACGCTCCACTGTTGCGAATTTGGTGCAGAAACACCGCTAGGTACAGAAGGTCACCGCAATCTCAGTTTATGCCACCAAAACGACTTGGCCTCGCACCACAATGACCCAATCAAAATCCTTTGGATTTATCCTAATTATGAGCCGCACCAGATAACTCGCAAAACTTCAGTCAGATGTAATGCCTCAAGAACACACTTTTTGTCAGAACAAGAGAGGGCGACATGATCAGCAAATCTTAATTTCAAAATCTTAATTTCCCATTGCGCCAGGGAAAAACCACGGATAGTTGCGCTGTTAATATTACTCAGGCAAAGGGGTTGAAGACATAGGGCAAACAACAAGTGCTATAATGGACAAGCTTGACGAACAAATGATTTCAGCTTTGTAGGTTTGGTTAGCTCTTGGTTAACAATTATCCTTGTATAGGACTCCTTATAGCACAGTCGTATGCCCCTGAGCCAAACATCACCAATATTTGCAATTTCCAAGACCGCAAACAAGAAATCGTGACGTACTTAATAAAATGCCTTCGCAAGGTGAATCAGAATAAGAGCTACTTGGCCAGTCTCATCTGACACTGTCTGCAATACCGAACATGAAATATGGATATGGGTTTGGATAGTGCCACCTTTGATACCGCAGAACTGATGCGAGTCCATTAAGTCAGCGACTGCTAGGTGAAGACGACCACGAAAGAACCTTAGCAAGAAGTTTGTAATCTAAATTACAGAGGGAAATTGGACGATATACTTCGACTGTTTTGAACCGATTAGTATCTTGGCTTTTTGGAATTAATATAGTATGTCCGGAATAGAAAGTGGGAGTTAGAAACCACCATTATAAGATGCCTGAAAAACCTCCATGAAAACAGGCGCAAGGCAAGGTGAAAATGCTTTATAGAACTAGCTAATAATACCATCCGGGCCAGAAGATGTCTGACCCTGCACGCGTAGTGGAGAGACCTATCACTTTGAACGAAATTAAATGCGCTATTTACGACTCTTCACACGTCAGAAATCGCACATTTATTTTCGTTCCAAGTCAGAGTTCCCCGCACTACAGCACGCTGCTCATCGTCAAGTCAAGGAAAGGCTTTGAGTAAGCAACTAGAATCTGACGTCCCATTTTTGCCTCCCCAGCATCTAAACAGCTTCCGATGACAGTCAACGAAAGCGCCAAGAATACCAGGTACATCTGTGCACGTGCTACCTCCATTTTGAATTTTCAGCATTAGTGCAAAAGCACTCATACGCTCACCGACACCGAGCAAGAGTCTTGTCATCGTACGACCTTGTGCCGTTGCCTAGCAAGCCGAGTTACTACCCGAGCTTACTCGGATAAGCTCGGCTACGTTCGGAGGAGCGTCGCGCCAGCTGCGCGAGAGGTTGCTCGGAAAGAGCAAGCGGTGAGTGTGATAGAAATAGACAGCTGGTGTAGTGATATAAGGACTCGCTGCCACCTGTGAATGTCAAGTAGAGAATGACCGATTCTGCATAAATGGTCATTGATCCACTAAAGATATCGCGTCGTACCCTTAAGGCGGAGCTTGAGTGTCCCCTCCAATTGAAGAATGAACCCCTGATTTCGCACGTCTACTCGGTTTAACCACGTTAAACCAATACCAATTTTTTTCCCTTTGCAAGAGCAGTCTGCCTTTCAACACTAATGGCCCGATGAGATGCTGCACATCCAAAAACATACGGGACCTAGACCCCATCAAGGCCCCACCAGTTGAACCCCGGCTGCACAGTGTTGAACCCCTGATTTTACGGAAGTGATATATTGTACATAGGCACTTGGGCTAAACCTCTATAAAACTCATGTTGCTGAACTGAAGTACGCCCGAGCTCACGAAGGTGGTCCTTCAGGCACACTGTTCTTGCCGAGGATTCAATAGCCAAGTTTTTTATTTCCAGTTTAAACAAGACTAAATTCTTGAAAAACTTACAGATAACCGCGTGACCATGTGTCTTTCAAGTAAGCAGATACAGCGCGTTGAAAGATTTCATCTGAAAGCAGAAAGTTATCCAACTACCGCAGCTCCTATCAAGGGCGCAGTATTTCCGACTGTACCTCCCTGTCTGAAGAGGGACCATGCAGGGATCACTAAAGAATATGGGCTGCACCCAGTAACCAAAAACGCTAGCTAACGCGTCTGCTGAAACGTAAATGCTGTCAAGCCGAGCGTTAGAGGAACAATGAAAATGAGTAAAATGAATATTGCCGCCCTTGTCTTGTCCAACATCCACAAGGTTGCATTCACATTCCATATCAGTAAAGCAGCACTAGTGTCATGATGCCTAATTAACACTGCTCGGTCCTCATGCCTAGAAACACAATTGAAATCACCCAAAAGAATAATTTCACGATCCGTGCACAAATGGTCAACTAATGACAGAAAAAAAAAGCCTTCTATCTTGCTGCTTTACAGGGACATAAACACAAATAATTCGTCACTGTACACCCGAAATTGCGAGGTCACAGTATGTGCGTCGCGCGTCATCACCCATGCAATCCGACGTGGCAATGATCCCCAGTGTGTTGGCCTGGAATAGCGTGCACCCTCCGCATGAGTGGCTCGCGATAACACTGGATTCCGACAGAAATGGCTCGGCACCAGCTGCAGTCTCCTCATCGCAGGACAGCTGGGTTTCCTGGATGGACGCCACTCCATTTCTTTAAAATATCCCGCAACTGATGCTGTCTTCGACGATTACGCAAACGCCTAAAGTTAAGGGCAGCAACTTAAAATGCTTCGGCGCTCGCCATTTTTGGTGCCTGTCTTAATGAGAGCCATCTCCTGGAATGGGGCGGCCCGCCTGCAGTTCGGCGGCCTGCAGGGCAGACGTCGCCCTTCGTTTTTTAAGTTACTCTTAATTCCTATTTACACCCCACCGGATGCCTTCTGCTAATCGCCACCGACACACACCTCATCTGCAGGACGCTTCAAAGGTGCGCTGTTGCCCATGACCTCTTTCGACGCAGCCAAGGCTTCGGTCCAACAAGTCGCGTATACCGCGTCGCTCGCAGCCACGCTGACAGCCGGCTGAGCACCAAACACGCTAAAGGCAGATGCCTTCCAGCTTTCTAGAATGGCATAGCCAATTGTGGCATGGAGTGGAGGAACTTTGGCTAACCAGGATTTCACTATGGCGCAGCCAATGCTTGGTAAGCGACGGACAACCAGGACCACCATTGGATGTGTTAATGAGTGGGGCAGCCAATATAAGATACACATTGGCAACTGTGGGCCTACTTAGAGCCACACTCTGCCAGCGGATTTCTAATATTGGCCCGCTGTCATGTGCTTCCCGGCGTACAGTGAATATTAGTATTTGTGAGGGCGCTTTGCCTGCAGACTTTGCGCTGATGGGCGCCGTATGTAACGTGTATTTTGAAGTATATGCGGCGGAATTAAAAATAGAGAACCTTAACGTTTGTATTTTGCCTTTATATCGGTCTTGTTGATTTGCCAAAGGGACCGCTGGAACCTTTTTTTTCCCTGCATGGAAAAGAAACGATGTAGAAGGCAACACCTCAAGAACTGTTTCGTAACTCTGTTTCAAATGCAATGGCGAAAGCGGTTCGTAGTTTTGATTGATTTATTATGGTGTGGTAGCTCTGGTTAGTCCGGCATGCGTCTCGCATTTGATGACCCCTTAGTAGAGATTGGTTATCAGGAAATGAAAGGCGCAGTAACTGTCTCACTTCTTGGTGAACACCTGAACCGCGCCGTGCGGGAAGGAGGCGGGAGTGAAACAGAAAGAGAGGAAGAGGTGCCGTAGTGGATGCCTCTGGAACAATTTCGGCCGACTGGCAATTTTTAACATGAACTGACATCGCACAGCACACGGGCGCCTTTTGTGTTTCGCCTCCATCGAAACGCAGTCGCCGCAGTCGGCTTCGAACCCGGGTGCTCCGACTCAGAAGCTGAACGCGCTGACCACTGAGCCACCGTACTGCCTTCAGGCAGTATGCGAACGCAAAAGGTGTATCGTGCCCTGCTGTTTCTTGTCTTTGATGCGTCAGATGCTCAAGACAGCTCCAGCTGTGTGTTTACTACAAGACTGGCAGCTGGAAACGAATGCGCAAGGCCTAATAACAGGCTGACGGAGACGATGACGTCACTGAAGCGACACAAACACACAAAAAAGTGAAATCTGTCACTGAGTGTCGAGCTAAAGACGTTCGGTAAAAGCTTCATGGCAGGCCAAATTCTCCCCAGCCAGCCAACAAACGCCATGCCAACGTTCTGAGCCGTCGCGCAAGCTGGACTGCCTGCAAGTAAGGGACGCAGCAAGGCGTGGGCTATGTGGCATTATAAGCACGAAAAAAAAAACAAAAAAAAAAAACACGGACAGGCAGGCAGGCAGGCGCCGGCGTTCCTTCGAGGAGGTGTCAGAGAGTTCCTCTCGCGGAACAAATGTTGCGCGTGGCGTGCTCTCGGGAGAACGGGCGCCAACAGCTGTTTTTCTGCCCTCGGACTCCCTTGAGTGGATGGGAGCCAAGCCTCCGCTTCGCCAACTTCGCGTCGCGTGCATGCAGCCAACGGGCGAATCGTGACGACGACGAACCACGATCGGCCCTTCCCGCGGAGACGAGAATAACGAACCAACGAAAACGCGACAATACTCAACCCGTCCATAGGAAAACAAATGTATATAAAGTAAAGACAGGCGGGCAAAAGCGAGCAACAAACTAAGCCGGGGAATAATAAACAAGCGCGCACTACTTTCAAGCGCGCACTACTTTCTGGCGCATGCGCGGAGGGACACGTCGATAGCAGACGATTCCTGGCGCTGCGCCGTATAAAGCCCTGTGCCGCGGCGCCAGTGGTTTCAGCCGGGTGCGAGCTAGCGCGGCTAGCCGGCGCGTGGGACATTCATCGCCCCGCGCGAAGCAAAACACACGTCGCCGTCGTCGCTGCCCAACACTGCTTTTTCTACTCCGCCGCCGCTGTGCTCTTTTCCTCAACACCGGTGGTTTGTGCGGGCGCACCTGTGTTCTGTCCCAACAGACTTCGTTGCCTCTTTTCCTACGTTTGTATTTTTTACGACCCGTCTATATTTTCCAGTGGGACGCGTCGATGAAGAAGTCGTTCTTCTGTATACTAAGTGTAGCCCAGTTGTACACATTATATACATACAAAGTCGGTCTCTCGATCCAGCGCCTTTTTTAATTCTGCTCAACGTCTTGCAAGCATCGCTGCGCTGCCACCAGCTGTGTTTCTCCTTCCGAGAAAAGCTGCCGGACTCTCGTGACACACTTCTTCGTCTTTGGATGCATTCCGGTGAGTTTTCTCCGTTTATTTGATTTCTTTGTTTATTAGGTTTAGGGCCCGTCCATTTATCGGTGTTTGTAAACAATGTGTTGTGACAACAGTACCCCCCCTCAACCTCCAAACCCAGTCCTACCTATTCATATCTGTGCGCATGCGCGAGTGCCTGCGACCTTGAACTTCGCTCTCGAATGTCGGTCAGGCCTGTAACATCGATAGACTGGAACTGGCAAAGCGGCGTTGGAGTGCACTGTGTCGTCAGGGTTTGTTTTCGGACAAAGCGCAGCTCCCGTTAACGACAATGTTGAAAACATGGCCAGTGGCGCCACCTGATGGTAGCTTGCTTCTCTTTCGTTGGGGGTTGCATAGGTTTATAGTGTGTCTGTACGCTAACATGCTTGTACTCTTGTCTGTGTCTATGTTGTACCGAAGTTTAAGAAACTGAATTGATGATATCGTAGCACCACCTTCACATTACTGACCGCAACCCAGCCCCTCCTTGTAATAATATCCTAGTTTTTTATTTGTCAGTAACCTACATACTGTATGTATACACTACGTCCTATAGCTGTTGGTCTGTTACTGGATGCTCTACTGTTGCGAATATAGATTAAACGAGAACAACAATCGAAAAAGAATGAAGTAACGTCGAACACCTCTTTGTGCTTGACGCGGTCAGTCCAAGGTATCGGTATAGGACTCGGCGATTCCTTTAGGCCCTCGTCCCGGAGGCGCGCTAGGTAGTTTCCTACATGGGGAAAAAAAGATAACGAATAAGGAGACCTTGAAAACCGGGAGACGCGCGCGCCAGCCTCTTTTGTTATTTTTTCTCGGCACAGTGGCTCCAACGCTCTCGTCCGTAAATCGATCGATGTCTCGGAGCGCTCTTCCAGTGGCGGCTCTCGCCTGGGATAAAAACAGAGCTTCCCAGTTTGGAACATGGGAGCGCCGAATGAAAAAAAGATAGAGATACGCGTTATCGTCTTATCTCTGCGCAGAGATGATATAGTATTCTGCGAATGACGCGCGTTGATTGGGGGATGCTTTTTAACCAGAGTGACTGTTTACTATGGCCACATCATGAAGCCTTGCTATACGGCTGTTCAGGGGCTGACTGTTTATAGCCACGTTAGTGAGTCTGGTTATGCGCCTCTCACTTCCCAAGCGAAGGAACCTTTTTTTTTTGTGCACGTGTGTGCCGGGACATTGATCGGTTGGCTGCGTTATAGACCCCCCCTTTGGGCAGTGCACTACCGCACTTTTCGGGATGCAACAGTTATCTGGTAGGCGACGCAAACTATAGGACGGCTAAAAACCAGAAATGGCGCATTGGTGTTTGCGTAGAAGTTATCGATATTTTATTCCTCACGAGAACTAAACAAAACGTGCACTTTTCAAGCACCAACGAAGCGTACAAAACAGAACCAAGAAGTGGCAATTTGTAGAAACCAGATGACGTGACGTTAAACCACGCAGTAGAAAATAAGAGAGAACTGAAAAAAGATCCTCGGCATTGAACAAATGGTGTCGGACACACAGCCCTGACAAGAATGCTCGTCGAAAGGCCGTAGATATTTATAATGATGAAGGTTGAGGTTGTTGCCAACGGGACTAGCCGTGCGTGTACAGCTGGTCACCGCGGCGGCCTCCTAGATCTTCAGATAAAAAGAAAAGATTATAGCTCTATTAAATAACAGTCCGTGTACAGATATGTACAGAGGGTCGAATAATGCTTTATTCGGCCTTTTATTTGTTAAAAAGTCTCCAGCCCTGCCTAAGGCTAAGCATGTCAAATGGCAAAAAGGAATATTAACAGTCAGTGCAGTGGAAAATTTCGCAGCACAGGTTAAGCGCCGCGTTCGGGGCAAGCAGCGGTGGCTGGAATATGTGCCACGTCCTCCGCGCTATACTCTTGGAGGGGCTAGCACGCACAGCTATAGCAGCGGCAAGCTTGCAGCCTCCTCTTGTTGTTGTCAACCGGGGTCTATTGCGGCCCGCGCTATAAATACGAGAGAAAGGAGCGAGCGAGCGGTGTCGGATGTTCCAACCTTCTTTCCTCCCATCTGAGCTTTGGAACGAGGCTCGGCTTAAGAAAGGCTCGTGCCCGAGCACAGCTGTTCGCCGCTCGGCCTGGAGAACGAACCACCGGCCATGCATCTTCTCTTTCGCTTTCTCCCGCCGCCGTCAGCTGTCCCGAGTGTAGGTCGCGCCATCCAGCCGTTCTGCCGAAACGAATAGAATATACCCACCGCAGTTGCGTACTCACTGAGCGCGGCGTGAGTGGCGTCATCGTCGCACCGGCGCCAGCTCGCTTCATTTATGAAAGACGTGCTTAACCTCCGCCTAATCCCCAGGGGCTGGTATTATTGTTTAGTTTCTGAAGGGCTCGTTAGACTCTCCGCTGTATCCTGCGGACTCGTTTCTGTATTTCCGGTCGCGGGCGCAACTCTGTCGTTGGGCCAAGAAAACACAGTATCCGAGGTTTTGCGTTTTTAGAGAAAAATGTTTGATATCGCTTCATAAAAAAAATCAGGTTGTCTTCAAGTTTGGTGTAATCGCTAAAATTCGGGCTGCCTGCAAGACTGGTGTCGTCTGGTAGGGATTTGGGCTGCTTACAAGACAGGTATGGTCTGTTAAGCATTCAGGCTGCCTGCAAGACAGGTGTCGTTTTCTAAGTATTCAGACTTTCTACAGGACCGAAGACGTCTGCTTAGCATTTAGGCTGCAAGACTGGTGTCATCTTCTAGGCATTCAGGTTACCTGCCAGACTGGTGTCGTCTGCTGAGCATTCGGCCTGCCTGCAAGACTGATGCCTGTTAAGCATTCAAGTCTGCAAGGCTGGTGTCGTCTTCTAAGCATTCAGACTTTCTGCAGGACTGGAGCCGTCTGCTTAGCATTCAGCCTGCAAGACTGCTGTCGTCTTCTAAGCATTCGGACTTTCTGCAGGACTGGAGCCGTCTACTTAGCCTTCAGGCTGCAAGACTGGTGTCATCTTCTAGGCATTCAGGTTACCTTCCAGACTGGTGTCGTCTGCTGAGCATTCGGGCTGCCTGCAAGACTGATGCCTGCCAAACATTCAAGCCTGCAAGGCTGGTGTCGTCTTCTAAGCATTCAGACTTTCTGCAGGACTGGAGCCGTCTGCTTAGCATTCAGGTTGCAAGACTGGTGTCGTCTTCTAAGCATTCAGAATTTCTGCAGGACTGGAGCCGTCTGCTTAGCCTTCAGGCTGCAAGACTGGTGTCATCTTCTAGGCATTCAGGTTACCTGCCAGACTGGTGTCGTCTGCTGAACACTCGGCCTGCCTGCAAGACTGATGCCTGTTAAGCATTCAAGTCTGCAAGGCTGGTGTCGTATTCTAAGCATTCAGACTTTCTGCAGGACTGGAGCCGTGTGCTTAGCATTCAGGTTGCAAGACTGGTGTCGTCTTCTAAGCATTCAGACTTTCTGCAGGACTGGAGCCGTCTGCTTAGCCTTCAGGCTGCAAGACTGGTGTCATCTTCTAGGCATTCAGGTTACCTTCCAGACTGGTGTCGTCTGCTGAGCATTCGGGCTGCCTGCAAGACTGATGCCTGCCAAACATTCAAGCCTGCAAGGCTGGTGTCGTCTTCTAAGCATTCAGACTTTCTGCGGGACTGGAGCCGTCTGCTTAGCATTCAGCCTGCAAGACTGGTGTTGTCTTCTAAGCATTCGGACTTTCTGCAGGACTGGAGCCGTCTACTTAGCCTTCAGGCTGCAAGACTGGTGTCATCTCCTAGGCATTCAGGTTACCTGTCAGACTGGTGTCGTCTGCCGAGCATTCGGGCTGCCTGCAAGACTGATGCCTGTTAAGCATTCAAGCCTGCAAGGCTGGTGTCTTCTTCTAAGCATTCAGAATTTCTGCAGGACTGGAGTCGTCTGCTTAGCATTCAGGCTGCAAGTCTGGTGTCGTCTTCTAGACATTCAGGTTACCTGCAAGGCTGGTTTCATCTGCTAAGCATTCGGCCTGCCTGCAAGACTGATGTCTGTTAAGCATTCAGGCTTCCTGCAAGCCTGGTGTCGTCCGTTAAGCATTCAGGCTGCCCGCAAGACTGGTGTCTTTTCTAAGCATTCAGGCCGCCTTTGCGACTGGTATCGTCGGCTAAACATTCCGGCTACCTGCAGGGCTTTTGTAGTTTACTTAGCATTCGGGCTGCCTGCAAGATTGGTGTCGTCTACTCAGCATTCTGCGTGCCTGCAAGAAAGACTAGCGTCGTCTGCTAAGTATTCGGGTCACCTGCAAAACTGATTTCTTATGCTAAGCTTTCAGGCTGCCTGCAAGACTGATGTCTGCTAAGCATTCAGGCTGCAATGATGGTGCCGTCTTCTAGACGTTCAGGCTACCTGCAAGACTGGTGTTGTCTTCTAAGCATTCAGACTGCTCGCAAGACTGGTATCATCATCTAAGCATTCAGGCTGCCTGCAAGACTGATGTCTGCTAAGCATTCAGGTTGCAAGGCTGATGCAGTCTTCTAGAAATTCAGGCTACCTGCAAGACTGGTGTCTTATGCTAAGAATTTGAGCTTCCCGCAAGACTGGTGTTGCCTTCTAAGCATTCAGACTGCTTGCAAGACTGGTATCGTCATCTAAGCATTCAGGCTGCTTGCAAGAATCGCGTCGCCATCTAAGCACTGGGGCGCCTGCAAGACTGATGTCAAAGCATTCAGGTTGCAAGACTGATGCCGTCTTCTAGGCATTCATGCTTCCTGCACGACTGGTGTCGTTTTAAAGCATTCAGGCCGCCTTTACGACTGGTGTCGTCTGCTAAGCATTCCGTCTGCTTGCAGGACTGGTATCGTTTACTAAGAATTCGAGCTGCCTGCAAGACTGGTGTCCTCAGTTAGGCATTTGGGCTGGCTGCATGATTGATGCTGACTGCTAAACATTACGGTTTCCTGCTAGATTGATCTCGTCAGCTAAGCATTCAGGCTGCTCACAAGACTGGTGTTTTCTTCTAAACATTTAAGGTGCCTGCAAGAGAGGAGTCGTTTGCTAAGCAATCGCTAAGCACGATTAGTAACACCTGCTAAGCATTGGTGCTCTCATCAGCGGTCGTGCAGGTATTGCGGAATCAAGGTGTAGATGAGCCTTATGTTAAAGTACTGGAAGATATCTATAATGGCTTCTCCGCCACAATACTCCTCCATAAAGACAGCAATAAAATTTAGTAAATAATTGTGTCAGGGAGACACGACCTCTTCGTTGCTAATCACCGCCTGTTTACAGGAGATATTCGGAGACCTAGACTAGGAATGCTTGGGGATAAGAGTTTATAGAGGATATGTTAGTAGAGTGCGATTCGCTGATGACAATTCCTTGCTAAGTTACTAAGGGGATGAATTGCGAAATCTGATCAGTGACTTAGACAGGTAAAGCTGCACGGTAAGTCTAACAATTAATGTGCAGAAAACTAAGGTAATGTTCAAAACTCCCGCAAGGAAACAGTAGTTTACGATTGGTAGCGATGCACTGGAAGTCGTAAAAATAGGGCAGGTAGTGACCGCAGAACTGCGCCATGAGTGTGAAATAACTAGAGGAATAAGAATGGGGTGGAGCGCACTTGGCAGGTTCTCTCAGATCATGGATGGCAATTTAACAATTTTCCTGAAAAGAAAGCTGTATACCAGCTGTATCTCACAGGTACTCACCTATGGGGCAGAAACGTGGAGGCTAAAGAAAAGGGCTCAACTTAAATTCAGGACAACGCAGCGCACTATGGAAAGGAAAATGGTAGGTGTAACGTCAAGAGACATTAAGAGAGCGGAAAGGGTAAGGGAACAAAGGCGTTTTGATTACAGTCTAGTCGAAATCAAGAAAGAAATGGAAGAAAAGGCGGTATAACCAATGGTCGTTAAGGGCAAAAGACTGCGTTACAAGAGAAGGCAAACGTAGCAGGGGGCGGACGAAAGTTGTGTGTGCGGATGAGATTAAGCAGCTTGAGGGAATAGGGTTGCCGCAGCAGGCACATGTCAAGTTTAATTGGAGAAATAAGCGAAGCCAGGCTGGTGTTGTTGGTGATGGTGATGCTAAGCTCTCAGGGTACTTGCAAGATTGGTGTCGTTTACTTAGCATTCGGGTTGTGTGCAGTTTCCGTGACATTTCTTATCGTTAGGGACACCTGCGAGCTTGTCTCTAAAAAATTTGGCTGTCTCCTATCTTGGTGCCATCTACTATAGAATCATTGCTGTCTATTTTCGGAATTTGGGGTATTTTTGAGCCTCTGGATGAAGGGAACTCGCGGAATCGACGATCTATATACAAGAAAGCGTACGCGAGCAATGCAAGTTTATCGAATCGCTGATGCCCCAAGCCTTGGAAGAGGGCAGGAGGGGGGGGGGGGGGGGGGGAGTGTAGCCAGGAAATCGCTACTCAGAGCAGACGACGCACGCTTGAAGCGCGCAAGCTACTCGCTTTTCTTTTTTCTTTCTATCACCTCAACTCAGCAGTTGTCATGTTCGGATCAGTGCGGTATTAGTAACAGCGCGGAATAGTTCGAGCTGGGACCTCCTAACGAGCTCGGCGTAACGGACAAGGTTAGATTTTGTTTGTTTCGCCATCACTCGCGCAGACGCACAATACTGGGCACTCAGAGTCTGTTTCAAGATGGCGTCTATTTCCTTTTATCGTTTTAATCGCTCGCATTCTGATGACAGCTTTTGTGCCGCTGCATTAATAGAGCTTTTTGTTTTACGAACATCGGCAGCTTCTGTATTTTTTTCCTCATTAAATTTGGAGAAAATTGTTCACCGTAAAAACCGGGCTTGCGTCAGTGAGAAGTAAAATGAAAGACACCAACTGGAATTGCTTCTTCCGTGAGCGGTGAGTCTTGAGTCAGCCGGTACAAGGAATGGAAGAACACCTGCTCTGCTGAGGCATCGTAAAACTCGTCAAGAGGAAAAAAAGGTCGTGACGGTTTTCCAACGCTACGGCGAGGAGGTAGCACGCGCTTAGAAGAGCCCACCGTGCGCTGCCCGGCGTGAGTAGCGCAAATAAGAGTTTTATCATAGCGTTACCAGGTATCGCTACACCGCACGTGCTGCTGCTAGCAGCTGGGTACAGTAACACTGCGTTATATTCTCGAATGCACGAGGACGTGTACTGCTACCAGTAGTTATGTTTGTTTGCCGCCCAGGATATAGTTTTATTATACATGCTTCCTGCAAGTATGCCGAGAAGATACGAATAACGTGAATGAAACAAGGGAAAAAAAATTGAGGGGACTCTTAAGCACCGCCTTAAGGGTATGACGCAATAGAGTTAATGGGTTTAATCGCACATATGTAGAAGGTCATTTTCTACTTAACAATAATATATCCCCGGAAGCCATCATACCCCTCCTGGCGCAGTGGTTAAGCGATGCGCCACTGCCCTGCGATGGCAGGTGCTCCCAGCGGTGGGCCTTGTGCGGTCCAGATTGCTCTTCCGGAGAGACAAATCATTAATTTAACTTCCACCTACCACGGTGGGCAGTTTTCTCGCTATCCGGTGGCCAGGTTGTGATGGCGCTGCAAGATCTCAAGATTTGGGTGCCTCCTGCAGAGTCATGCTCGTGATTTTTCACTCACAACGCCGACACCGAATTTTCTGGACGACGGGGCTCTTAACGCTGTCGCGTTAGAATAGCTGCAGTAGTATTGACCTGTATACTCAAACTTCTGTTTTTGGTTAAGCCGGCGCGTGCAACTTATTTATCTGCCTTTGTATTTGTGCATACTGTTTCACTCTTTCGTAATATGAGAAGACAAGTGTATCGCCTCTTATAATTGCCACTCTGATCGTTTATTATATCTGTCTTCATGTCGTCAAAGGAAATAACAATAATTATCGAAGAGGGCGTAGCTTCAGCCTTTGGCCTTTTAATTGCGATTGCCGATTCCGACTGTAAGCGCGCAACAAACATCGACTCGAAGTCTCTGCTTCCTGTTTTCATTTTGCTTCAGTACACCCCCTCTCAGCTACAAACCGCTTCCTTTTTTTTCGCTGAATGAGCAGTTTAATAGCTAGTCTGAAGAAAGATAAAAGATAACGGCGTTGAAATAAGTGTAAAAACGAAGAAGCAGACATCCTTTCTAATTATGGAAGGACGTTCGATCAGCACATGAATGCGGCGCCGGAGTGCAGTCGGCTTGCACCACTGCAGCTGCTTTCAATCAGCAAGCCGCCGGTGTCCAATAATAGGGGTCCACAGCAGACGACACCGCTGCGAGCAGACGATACCCCGTATAGTGTACCACAGCAGACGGCCCCTAGTTACAGGAACGTAAGCAGACGAAAACGCGATGGCGACGTATGGTGGCGCTGCGAGGCTGCTGAGTATTAAAGAGAGAGACAGATAGAGAGGAAAAGGTCAGGTGGGGGAGAGAGGAAACGAAAAAGGGGAGGAATGAAAGCGCAAGATGGATGCAGAGAGGAGGAAAAACGTACCAGCGCGAGCCCAGCGCCCGAAACTGGGGCAAATCGATGCCGGGCGCTGTGTGGAACAAGGTCGCATGGAGGTCGGGCCGCAAGCGCGCCGCTTGGCGTTGGCCCGAGGGAGGCCCGCGGCTGCGCTGTGTACTGTCAACATTGTTCCAATCAGCGCTCACCGCCCAACGCTGTGCTACGTCAGCAGCGCGCGCCGGCGACGCGCGGGCTACGGGCGCTCTCTCTTGGCCACGGGCTTTTGGCTGTGCGTTCCCCGCCGAGTTGGGGAGGAACGAATCGAAAGCCTGTCGTGCTGCGTGAATTAGGGCCGGATGTTTTTTCTTTGGTCGTGACCGTGCAGGGAAAAGAGCCTGACATTGCTAGTAATAGTGCAGCGGGTAGTGATAGTGCAGAGAGGAGGGTATCACGTAGACATTTCGGCAGTCTTGGCGAAGGTCTGGAAAGAGGCTTACTTCGGAGTATGCAGCGGTCGAAGACTCAGTATGTTCATTCGGTTCTGCAGTAGCAATCCAAGACATACCCCACGTGTGTAAAGGGATTGAGGTGAACAATTGTCGTATTATCATCGGAGTCGTTTGAGATGAAAAGGAAGGTTCATTGACTCTTGCACGTTTTCCGCGAGAAAGAATATGTGACAGGAATGTCTCTACCGCAGCCCTCTGCCCCACCTCAACAGGCAGCTATGACTCAGCCCTTATGATCCAGGATCTCAGGGACAGGAACGGTGTAAAGGAAATGCAGGAAGGTAACCAGGAAATGTCAGGTTTGCTAACCTAGACGTATGCGGAGGGGATGAACATATACAATGAGATTAGAGGAATGGAAGATAACAGAACAGTATGGAACGTGTCCCTGGGGGCCTGGATATCCTCTTTGGCTTTGCGTCTTAACGCTGCAGTTTTCTTGCCGCGACATACGACACCGACGTCTGCATCGCCTCGAATAATGTCCGCTATGCGACTATCGTTCTAAAAGAGAATGTGCATGCAGGGGGGGGGGGGGGGGGCACTCTAGAACCTAGGGGATAGTCCCAGGTAGCAACCATGGAAAGACGGTAGGTGGTGTACAAGTTCTCATCGCCTCATAATGCCGAGTGTTCTGTCTGCGGTGTTTCTGTCGCGCAAATTGAAGGTAGCGCAAGAGAGATTGGCGAGAGGCGTACTGCAACGCTGGGACGTTGCAATGGGCTCCTAAAATTTTTCTCGAAAGTTTTACTGCATAAATACTTTTTGTGGGTTTTGCACTGTAGAGTGAACCGCGTTGGCGGCGTCTCCTGCGTACGGGCTAGGAAGTCAGCAATCGGCGACCCTGTGCCAGTTCTGCTTCTCCGCCATCACGACTGCGTCGTGAGAAACGTTGAGTGGCTCGCTTGAACGGCGCAGGGCGGCTTGACAGTCAGCTCGTCTCCGAGTTTTCGACCAATCAGAGCACACGATTTCCATACTTGACCTCTGGAGAGTTTCACAAGTGTATTTCTAGAGAAGGCAAGCGTAGCAAGGGGCGGCAGAAAGTTAGGAGGGCGGATGCGATTCAGAAGTTTTAGGGGATAGGGTAGTTGCAGTGGGCACAGGAGAGGGTTGATTGGAGAGATATGGGAGAGGCCTTTGTTCTGCAGTGGGCGTAGTCAGGCTGGTGATGATGTATTCATTATTTATTTATTCATGGTACATGTAGTAGCCCCCTTTAGGGTATATAGTAGAAGCATCGGGATGCTGTATGATGAGAGCTATCAGGAAATATGCGAAGTCAAGGAAAGATAGCGAGCTATTTTAACGCGATAGCGTTAAGGCTTCCGTTGGGCAGAAAATCCGGCATCGTCAGAGTTGCGAGCGAAAAATCCCCGGAGAAGAAACATAGGCGGCCCACCTAGGTCACGCGACCTTGGGGCGTCATCGCAACCTGCCCACCAGGTTGTGAGCAAAGTGACCACCGTATCAGGTGGCAGCTAAATTAATGATTGGTCGCGAGAGCTTTCTCGGGAAGAGAAACCAGGGTCGCACTAGCCCCACCGGTGGCAGCATCTGCCATCGCATGGTCGTGGAGCATCGCTTTTAAGCACTGCGCCAGGAGTGGTATGAGGGCTGCCAGGGATCTATCAATGCTAAGTATAGAATGACCAGTTCCACATAGACGGGCACTGACGCATTAACGGCATCGCGTCATACCCTTAAGGCGGAGTTTATTTATTTAGAACATACTGCAGGCCTACAGTAGGCCCAAGCAGGAGGGGCGAGTACATAATATATGCAAAAAAGAACAGGTTTAGCAAAATTGAAAAAATGTTAAATACAAGTTGTAACACAAAATACAGCAATAAATACAAGGCTCAGATGCAAAATACAAAAAGTTAACGAAAAGAACGGCTCTCAAATTAAATGCTGTGAAGAAAACATTGAGTCAAAAGAATCAGCTCTGGTTAAGAGATCTGGCGAACACCTGTTCCACTCCTCAATGGTGCGTGGAAAAAATGAGTATTTAAAGGCGTTAATCCTAGCACTGTAAGGGGTTAATGATTGTGTATGATGATTTCGTCCGCTACAATTTTTGATCGAAATATCCTCTGGCATCAGGCGCACCACATGGAAGATTTGACGCACACGCTTACAAAAATTTCTTTAGACAGTTAACAGACCCTTCATAAACTTTTGTCAATAAAGTCTATAGGCTTTCTATAGAGAATTCCTACAGACTAGTCTCTAGCTAATAGAAGTCCCGTGGATAGCCTATAGACAATCTATAGAGTTATGGCTATACACTTTTAGTAGACATTTTTCTATACACTGTTTATAGACTATGTATAGACAAAAGGAAATTCTGTAGGAAGCCTGTAGACCATTTTTATAAGGGCAGGGCTGTGTTGCGCAAGAGTTCCGCCTTGGTGTGCGCTGATCAGCGGCGCAAAGCAGGGAAGTCCTGAGTTCCCTTGGCACACGGATAGCTCTTTCCTCACTCGACGGCGCAATACAAGGGGCAGCACAGGAGGCAAAAACCGCCTTAATGACTTTCGGTCCGCTCTGCAGCGCTCTCGGCGTAAACAGCTTGCGACACCGCTGGTCTCGCAGGAGTTGCGACACGAGCCTGGGATTATAGCCTAAGACCTTTCGCTTCAACTTAACGCGCGTAATGTCGTCCAGGCTGGCTTTGCAGCTCTTTCCCGCCTCGGATTGCGCGTGCCGCATTTATGGCCACTCATCGGCGCTTGCGTTTGTGGCGTGTGTGTTTAAAACATCGATCCTGCAGCAACTGCGCCGGCGGGGCGAATTTTTCTAACTTACACTGTAATCCAAAAATGGCTGAATTGGGACTAACGGCGCCAATTAGTCCGTAAAGAGACATAATTGCTTTTAAACCCCATTTGAAACGCCATCGGCCAAATTCACGGATTCGAGTTTATGAAGCCTGTCGGCGAAGCTTGCAAAGTTCTTTCTTTTTTTTTTGCGCTAGCATCCAAAGAGACTGTGAGGACTACTTCATGCAGTCCCGACACTTTTTTGTGAACGCACCTATTATTTTTTCCATATTAATGTGTGCAATTCACTGCCAGCAACATCTGCATCGAACGCGGCGCGTCTACTATAGTGAGCCCAAGAAGCGGGTGTTAAAACTTGAGGGACACTTAAGCTGACCTTAAGAGCACGACGCGATAGCGTTAAAGGACTCCAACGGCAGCTTGGGGGTCCCCTGGCGCAACTTTTCGCAGGCATCGACAAGATTGTTGCCGTCACATACTGCTTTATTACACATCATCGTCCATATTAACTGGTGATGCTAATTAGTGAATGTAATTAACTCAGTGTTTTTGCAATGTAATTAATCTGTACACTGTGTGGTGTGAGGTGCTTGTACAAGACCTCTATTTATACCACCCAGCGAATGTCCCTCAGTGCATGGTGTAGAGGTCGCGTGCCATCTCCCGTCGCAAAGGTTCGATTCCGCTTGAACACCTTTTCTGTTTTGAGGGAAACTGCTTTTCTACGTCACTACCGTCTCGACCAATCATGATTTTCCAGTCACGGGGATGCCGACGCCAAGGTTCCCTGCGAACGGGTCCTTTAACGCTACCCCTTTAAAGTCGCCCACGAAGAGCCAACGCAGTGCGGGGTATGCGTTGCACTATCACTTTCAGATTCTGCGCCGCGTGACGTCATTCGCAATCTTGAGCCTGAGCTTTTTGTAAAGTCGCCTGTCGAGCACTGTATAGATCGCTCTGTTTGTTGAGATGAGGCCTCCGTTTTTTTTTTACCTGCCGTGCTGCCGTTGAAACAAGACAGCATTGAAATCAAATTACCCCCAGAGCCTTTTGTAACGGGAGCTTTTAGTTTTCAGAATGTGCAGCAGCTTCTGCGTGCCCGCGAAAAATGGTTTCCTTGAAGTATTCCTCCGGAAAGGAGAGCTGTATTTACCTCAAACACAAACAATTACGAGCGCATTAGAAGAAACCAAAAAACTGCCAGGCAGTACAGCATTTAGGAGGCTTTAATCTTGCGAGGCCTGTTATGCGCATTCGCTATGCCGCAAATAATGGTAAAGAATCCTGAAAGGATCGTCCTGAGGAAATGCAGAGGATCTTGAAAACCATATTAAGGCTGAACAAGATGCCCCGCTTATATTTTCTGCATTTTCCGCGGTATGCGTCGGTACTGATGACGTCAGAAGATGCATTCACGCTTTAAATTAAAGCGTATGAAGGAATGAAAAGCCAGAATTTTTTTCTCCAGTGGAGTCTTCACAACTGGATCATGGTAGAACCACTATGCCTCCCCTGTCTTTCCCCGAGCATCTTTTAGGAAGCACCGTCTCTAAAAACGAGCGATTTCCTCCAGAAATTAAGGTAGAGCCGGCAGTGTAATCTCCGCAGCCAGTACCACGGACAAAGCCTAAAAACAGAACCGTTATAGGCAGCCCAGAAAAACAGAAAACTGGGCGAGTTGATCTGTATACATATTTTAACGAGGATTTTTTAATTCAAAAATTAATTTAGTGTTGAGAGTCCGTGCTGTGTTTCGTCTTTGGCTCTTGCTCTTTTCGCGGGACAGCGTTAACGGTCCCTTTCGGAGAAAAAACCGGCTTCGGCGCGACTAGAAAATCCTGATTGGTCAAGAGGGTGGTGACGTAGAAAAGCTGTTTCGCTGATAAAAAACGCAACCGCTGTCCTTTGAGTCGAGAGCCGGACGCGCTGCCTCGACACCACTGAGGAACTTTCGCTCCGTGGAATATATGTAGGCCTTGTACGAGCGCCTTGCACCGCACAGTAGGCGAATTACACTTCAGGAGCACTTAGTCAATTAGGGTGACAAGTCAAAATGGACGTTGATGTGTAATAATGCAGTATGCGATGGAAACAAGCGTGTCGACAGCTACGAAGGGGTGTTTCTGCATTCTCTCCTGTTGCAGTTTGAGAAGTGTCTTGCGAATCGCGTTGAAAAGAATGCTAATGCCCTACAACGAGCAAGAGCAACGAGCAAGAAAGTGAGTCATGCAGTCCAGTCGAATACTTGGGTGAGAAATGAATGCAAACCAAGTTCTTTTAAGAAAACACGGAATTCCGAAACCTACTCGGTTTCTTCGTCAGGCTGTGACTGCGGGCGAGTTGAGAATTGGTTTTTCGGTTTAGAAACCAGGCTGCAACTCGTCCGTAGTCATACCGTGCTGTGGAAACCGAATAGGTTTCGAAACGTTGTGTTTTTCCTTGGAGAACTTGATCGGCTTTAATTTACTACTTTAATTTGCGTCGCTAAACAGACAAACCTCCGTTGGATGTTTTCGTCTGGGCCCATTTGAATGTTGTGTGCGACTTAGCCCTACGTTGTTTGTTAAAACTACGTGAGCCCCTTCGCGTGATCCCAATGTGTCGCCAGAGGTCGGCACAGTTCACCTCTTACGCGGATTTTTTGGAGCCCCAGAAACACCCGCCGAAGTGGGCTCCTCCCTTCCCAACTTCTTTTTCTCGGCCGAAATTATGGTCTGAATGTTGTTGTGAAACCTAGCTCATGTCCCGCTCAAGTAGCGATGTTTGAATGTAATCACGTCCCAACTAGCCGTGTTCCTGCCCTGACCATAACGAAAAGTGTTCGTACTGCGTGCTGATCTCCTTCGTCAGTGCTCTGTATGGTTTTTTACCATGTCTACCGCCCACAGCCGCCGTAATTGTGTGGCGGCATCGTGCCACGAGTGCTTCATTGCTTTTCCTTGCTTATCATTTTAGCGGTCTGACGTCGTGCTCGCGCGTGTCCGCAGTGGCCGACTCGGAGGCGGGTCCCAGCAGGATGCAGGTGGAGATCCAGGTGGCGCTGAACTTCCTCGTCTCCTTCCTCTACAACAAGCTGCCCCGGAGGCGCGTCAACCAGTTCGCCGAGGAGCTGGACCGGGCGCTGAGGCGCAAGTTCCGAGGACACTGGTGCGTTCTCCCGTCCTGTCACGTGGCGAGAATGAGGAGGCGGGACAGTGGGATTTTGCTATGGGAGGACGCGACCTCTGGAAGGGATTTCGTGCTTTCTCGTGCGATTTTGTTTTTGATCTGTTTGTGATCCGATCTGTTAGATGATGAAGCAAGGAGCACCTTCAGCAGGGGCCTGCGCACAGCTGTGCCGTTCTCTAGAGTGGACACCTCTCGTCTCCTTTCGGAATCAATGAGGAGTGCGACGGCTAGGTACTGGGCCCTGCCAGACACTCGACACACCCGCCTTAAACGGCTAGATCCGGCGATGACCTTTTCTCTTCCTCGCGGAATACCACGCCCTATTGCATGCATGATCCATAGATTACGTTTAAACGTCGCCTTCACGAGCAAGTACCTGCACTTAATTGAACGAGCGGACTCCCCGGACTGTTCTACATGTGGCGTGCTAGAGACTGCAGAGCACGTTTTAGTGGCGTGTCCAGCATATGTACAAGAAAGACTCATGCTAGCATCTGCTTTGAAGTCTTGACAGGAGACTGCTCTCGGAGGATTTGATCCTCGGCGCTTGGCCAGAGAGTTCGAAAACTCTACAGGCAACGCGAATGCTCTCACGCTTTTTATGCGACACCGGCCTTGACTCGCGTTTATGATGTTCGAAAATGTGCCGTCTTTTTTCATCTGCCTCCTCCCATCATCATCATCCCCTCATCGTGACCCTCTTTTTTCTCCTCTTCCCGTTCCCCAGTGGTGAGTAGCATGCCACATATTCATTTTTCCGGCCAACCTCTCTGCCTTTCCCGTCAATAAACCCTCTCTCTTGATCTGTTTTCGGGAATGAATTTGCACCAACGAGTCGAGCTAGCGGCCCCCGTCATCCACTCCTCTGCTGTGACGCAGTTGTCGGATGCCAGCTCTCATCTCAGCCAGAAAGAACGAGTAGTTCAGTCTGCGCTCACATGTTGACAGAACATCAGGTGACAGTACGTCAACTCATGTCCAACATTCTCGTACAAAATTTTTGTAAGATACTCTTATGGAAATATTGAAGGTAACGGTCCATTTCTCAGATATGCAGAAAAATGTTTCTTTTAAAGTGTTTGCATCTATCGCGTCGAACAGTTAAGGCTCCCATAGAAAACCGATTTGGAGCGCTTTTGACGATAGCAAAAACGATAATAGAAAAAAATGCGACTGCCGTCGGGTGATCTGCGGATATATTTATTGTCATAGTGCAGTCTTTCATTATATGAAAAAAATTGCGTTCATCAACGGTTCATCATCGGCATATCGCTGCTTGACACATGCAACCATGATGGAGCTTCGCAGGTGGCAATACTAAAGGGACGTGAGTTGACTAGGCGAAACAGTTTGTATCTCTGTGGCACGATATTACTATAACTATTTTCCAGAAAAAAAAACATTTAGGCGCTGACCCATTAGAGAATTGAATCGTGCACTCGCGAGAAACTCCTCTGTGGAGCTGTTTTCGCCACCAGCATTGCAAGAGTACGAATATCTTTCACTGCCTACGCTCTCGTATTGTCGTGCGCGTCGCAGGATCGTTAAGAGTGCGACCGGTGACTGTTTCAGTTTATGTACGCGGCAATCGATTGAAAGCACGCCTCAGGGTCTTCTTCCAGCGACTCTCGCGAGCCGTAGCGAAGTTGATCGATCTCTCACGGCAGTCAAGAGCTTTGTTCTGCATTCAAATCTCCTTCCGGTACCCGACGTGCCGCTGCATTGCGGCATTTTCCTCGAGTCTTCCTTTCCGAATCGATGCTTGCGTGCCAGCCTCGGACTGTCACGTCCTTTCTACCTCGTGCGACCTTGGACACGTGCGAGACAGCGCCACAACCCTCTTTTTTCATACTCTGATTTCTAGCCTTGAATGGTTACGTGACTCTTTTATTCCAGCTTTCGCGGCCTCCCGAGCACGTAGAAGAGGACTTCCACACCTGCGCGTTCTTTCTTGAGCAGGAGGCCTAGTCTAGAGATAGCTCTACTGCCGTCGTCTCCAGGGTTTTTTTTTTTTTTGTTCGCGCCAGTTCTCGTTCAGGCGTCCGCCAGCGCCATCCCATTACCGCGTCTCATTACAGGAGCGACGACGGGGCAGTCTGCCGTTGAGCTGAGTGCGCGCAGCCGAGGGCTTACATAATGAAACACACCGTGTCGACACCTGTTGTGGCCCCTTCTCCCTCCCACCCTTCCACAGCACCTTTATGTAAGCGGCCTGAAGCGGCATACACATTATCGTACGCACATACGCACACTAAACCCCTCAGGTTTTCACACTTCTCACGCATACTAAATGAAGATAGTCATGTGCATTTACCGCGTGTGCTAACAAATAGTGATGCAAAACTCTCGGTTAAAAACAATGTTTGAAGAGAATACAGGAATATGTACAGCCGTCACGAAAAGTTCATGGGACGCGTATGCTCGAGAACAAATTTACTGCAGCGCCGCCTCGCGACACGCTTCCTGGTATTCGTATCAGCGAGTGGAACATGCACGTTCCCTTAGACGTGCAGGCATTTCACGTAGTTGGCTTTCGCGACTGCGCTAAAATTATTTTTTTCACACACCTGCATACCGTAAACTTGTGTTGCCGACTGTACCTAATGACTAAACCAACACAAAAGGTAACACTGCACTGCTGGCTACATGCAGTCAATAGCTTTCTCATGTATGAGTAAGAAACCCACGTTTTTTTTTCATTTCTTCTTAGAAGATGTTTGCTTAGATGTAGCGCCGCTCTAATGCGTTTTTTAATGAGATACAGATGTACAGGGGGGGGGGGGGGGGTTCAAAAGTTTCCAGGCCACAGGGTTTATCAACCGTACATCGACGGTATACCTGCAGAGTATATCAACGGGTTTTCAACCGTATATCTTGGCACCTAAGATGCCGATAAAGCTATCAAGGCTCTCAGAGGGTAGAACGATACTTCTTCGACCCTCTACAGATATTTCGAGCTTCGAGAGTATCGTAGCTGCCCCACTATACTGCAAAAACAGTCCATGTGTCCTGGGAACTTTTGACCACCCCTGCACATGTAAATTTCGCTGTTAACAAATGTGCTCTTCTTATAGTTCGTTAGAGCCGTAGGCGCAAATGCAGGATTCACAAATTTAACTTACATGAACACGCTAATATCATTTTGGGCACTAGAAAAAAAGCGGTAAACTATACCTATGGTTACAACAATGTTTTTTTTTCATCAAGTTTAAGACTCAAAATTGTGCGTTTCTGCCTGATTAATAAGTGTGTTACACCTTTGCTTAGCTCATTCTTTGTGTATTCTTCGCGTTATGATAGTTTCTTTATGCGAAGATGTCTTAGCATAGACGTCTTATTATGACTGCGCTCACACGACCTCTTTACCTGTCCCCGTGTTTTGTAAGCTCGCCTTAGATTGGATTTAGGCGCAGCAAAATTCATTAGCTTTTGCTGCTACGGACATGAAGCGTTTCATATATTGAAGTGAATAAAAAAAAGTTGTTTTAGATGCTAAGGCATGCTCCAGCTTCTAATTTCAAGAAAACTCAGTTTTTAATACCAAGGTTCTGCATGTCCGAACGCAATCGTTCGGGCTCTTTAAACTGACGTCGAGATTTAAACTCCTCGCAGCCAAAAACATTACTCTGCGCTTATGAGTTGCACGACTCCTGGGTTCCTGACACGAAAGTCGGGGTTGTAAAGCTGCTATAGACGGTGCATGAGCAGTAAGGGCGAGCAGACTGGGGTCCCGGTCTGCAGCAGGGGTGCACTAATAATTCTATAGGCACGAGATGCATCGCGCAAGGGCAGCCCGGTTTTTCCTTGACGCACCGTCATACATCGCACCGAAGGTGGGGGGAAACAGCGCAAAACTCCAATCGTTTGATTGGTAGCTAACTTGGCGCTTTCGGACTTACATTGGTGATTGAACTGCAAGAGCTGCGACCGTATATGATATAACCTCGTGAAACGGTAAGTGTATACGATCATCCATAAACAGAAACGTTTTCCGTATCGCCCAAGTTGGAAGAGTATGCAACATACGAAGTGTATACCGACGGCGCATGCAAGCGCAGTCGAAAATCGTTCCGAATTCACATAGCCTCATGTAGATGGTGCGAATATTATGCAGAAACCACACGGAAAACGTATGGGAAACCTGCACATTTCCGTATATCTTCCATGCCGTCCCGGTTTTGTATTCATATAATTGCGTAGGCGCGGCTTATACGGAACGCTTCAACAGGGATAGCGTACAGCCATTGATATTCTGCACTGGAGCAGTGCAGTCACCGAGTGCTTGCTACCATCCGTGTGCACGCAGGTACCCGGAGAAGCCGTACCGGGGCTCGGCGTTCCGCTGCGTGAAGACGTCGCCACCGCTGGACCCGGTGTTCCAGATCGCGGCGCGGGAGAGTGGCGTCGACCTGCGCGACGTGCGCGAGAACCTGCCTCCGGACCTGAGCATCTGGATAGACCCCGGCGAAGTCTCCTACCGCATCGGGGAGAAGGGCGCCGCTCAGGTTTGTCTCTGTGTGGCTGGAAGGGGAGCCACCTTGCGGAGCTCCTACCGAGAGGCGATGGAAACTCAATAGGTTTCGTCATCTGGGCCGTAACGTTTATACAGAGGTTGCTTTCACTGACCCCTGAAAATTTCGTCTTCTCTATAAGAGCGCATCACAATTCAATGTAGTTTCCATCAGCGGCAGACACTTCTGCCACCAGTATGCCACTATAGTTCCCGCTGATTTGCTACCAGTCCATGACGGTGTGTGAAGAGTCCCTGCCGGCGTGCCACTGGTCCCTGGCTTTGTGCCAATACAACAATACTTCTGTTGGGCCTAGTTGGTGCACGGTGATAATGCAGATGATAGATGTTGCGCAAAACATTAGACGAACCACGTACACGGGAGAAACAAGGACTGGCGCAACTTTGCGCCAGTCCTTGTGTTTCTCCCGTGTACGTGGTTCGTCTAACGTTTTGCGCACATCGATCATCTGTATTTGTGCCACTAGTCTCTGCCGGTATTCCACTGGTTCCTGCCCATGTGCTACAAGTCCCTGCCGGTGTGCCATCAGACCAGAGTGCCGCTGATTCCTAAAAGAAAGAGGGAAGCTAATTGGCTCACACACATTACACCCGGACCTCACTACTGTGGGACCCCGGGCCGTTTGCCAAAACGGTGAAACATCTGAACGGTGTGCGCTTCGCGTCCGATGAAGAGTCCGCCAGAGCAGTGCGCCGCTGGTGTGATAGACCATTGCCCTAATTCATCCACGACGACTCGCAGCGACTATAGTGACACAATAGTGGCGGAAGGGCATTGCCAGTAGTGGAGACTAACGGAAAGTGGTATACTCCGGAGAAGAAAGTATTTTGAACTTTGATTTTTGGCTGCGCATCTCAATTCCACCACTCAGTAAAAACCACAGCTCAAGAGTTACAACATATTGAACGGCACTCGTAAAAACATGACGGACCGCGACGCAGGGAAGGGAAGGTGCGCAAAACAGCACTGATTTTTTTGTTTGCGTTGGCTGTCTGCAAGAATCTCGCATTGTTGCTGTGCCAGAAGGTATGCACCGCATGATGAGCTGAAAAAAAGGTCAGATCTGCCACATCACCCAGGTTATTGTATATACAGGGTGTCGACGTTGGGAGTATTGAAATACCATGGGGTTCCACTAGCGTCATCATTGAACGATCGTGAGGTTGCACATGCATTACGTCCCAGTGATCTCAATCATACCTTGTTTAGAAACCGTAATCTTGTAGTCGCGTTCCCTGCCTTGGGAATATTTCTAGTCCTCTTCGTGGCGAGGAAGTGATGATTTGCGCACGGCGCCCCGAAGTGCTTCTGTAACTAGCTGTGCAATTCTAGATCAATGTCATTTGCTGTAAGTAAGGAATCGAGAAATACGATATTTGTTTAGTGCTCCTTGAGTATTATTGCCGAATGCAAGGAAAACGTACCTCCTGGTTGCTGTTTGCGTAGCTCAGGAAGTATATAACATGTATTTCATGTGGTGTACTTGGTGTCCCTTTGTACTTTCGATACGCACCGTCTTTTTTTCTTCCCATATCAACTCGCAAAAAGCATGGTCGTGATTTCTACCGCTATCAGCGCCGCTTTTACTTTCTTCGACGCAGAGGAAAATTTCGGAATACGAAGAAGAAGTTCTGAACCTTTCATTCTCATGCAACCGCAGATGCTTTCGAATAAAAAATAGAAATGCGTGTTTGCGAAACGGCAGACAAAAGCTTCTTTCAAAGAGCGGTGGGTCTTTTTGCCACTGTTCCTATATATGCTGTTCCTCCGCCCTTTTGCAGGCCAAATTAAAAATAAAAAAAGATTATTTTCGGTAATTTAGCCTTACCGGAAACATTGTAATAGATTATGACACGTCTCCAACCGAAACTTTTTAGTTTGAAACCAAACGTTTCGAAGCCGGCCTGGCTCCTTCTGCAGCACCATGTGCTCTTAAAGACGCTAGCCACAGCCCTCAGTAACCGCTGAAGAAGGAGCCAAGCCGGCTTCGAAACGTTGGTTTTCAAACTAAAAAGTATTGGTTGGAGACGTGGCAGTTTATTACAAGATGTCAAACGCAACCAGACATGAAATTCTGCCAAAATGTTTACTTTTAGGAAACTATGTGGACTCTGCAAACCTTTCCAGGAGACCGTCTGAAAAAGTTTTGAGAAGGCTTGCATGCATTAGAAAAGTAGTAAGTGAAGCCTAACTGAATGTAATGTGTTAAATCAAACGTTCTCAGCCAAGCAGGCTTGCTGCTGTGCCGTTAAGTACAGCTAGTATTATACCTGCAGTGGTTCAGATGCGTGAATGATGAGGGGGGCACTTGTCACCGTTTCAAAACCTAGGTCTGCCATGGATACTAAATGGCTGAACAGAAGACGATGTGACTCCGGAACGTTTCACTGATAGTGTGTCGTACTGCACTTTTCGTACGATGAAATACTTAGAGACGACTCTGTGTTTTCTTTTGTCTTCCCGCCGTCCAGGTGCTCTTAGGCGGACCTCCGTCGTCGGCCTCCGAGTCCCGCTGCTGTTCGACGAGCCCAGGCTCGCCCGACGACGCCTTAGTCGCCCAGCTCGTCGGACTAGGCCTCGGTCCAGGTGCCGCCATGACGCCCCTGTCCCCCGGCCCCGGAACGCAGCCCGCCGCCGCCGCCACCCCAGTGCTGGCTGCGGCCGCCGCAGCAGCAGCCGCTGCCGGCCACCACGGCAGCCCGTGCGGCAGCGGTGTCACTCCACCGACGCCCGTCGTGAACGGGGCCACGCGATCCCTCACCTTCACCACGGCCAGCTTCGCGCAGACAAAGTTCGGCTCGACCAAGCTCAAGACAAGCTCCAAGCGCGCCCAGAGGCTGTCGCCCACCGAACTGGGGCTGCGACGAGAGCAGCAGCAGCAACAACACCAGCAGCAACAACAGCAGCAACAACAACATCAGCCGCAGCCGCCGCACACCAGGGCGGCGCCACAGTCGAATGGCGCAGGCGCGCCGGGCAATCCACTGTCCCCGCACGTGGACCTGTACGGGACTGCGCTGCCCGTGGACGGGTTCGGCGACGCGGCGGCCGCGGCCGTGGTGGCATCGCAGGTGGCGGCAGCCGCGGCCGCCTCGTGCCCGCCGCCCACGTCGCGGTTCGCCGCGTCGCCCTTCTTGGCGGCGGCCGGTGGTAGCGGATCGCTGCAGGGACACCACCACGGCCACCACCATCACCACCACCACCCGGCCGTTTCCGGAGCCGCGGCGGAGCTCGGGGCGGCCCTGCAGCAGCACCTGCTGCTCGCAAACTAGTCGTCGTCGTCGTTGTATCTTTTTTTTTTCTTCGTAGGGCCCACACCTCGAGTATTGAGGATAGAACGCGCGCCTGCCTGGTGTTGCGGGACGACACTGGTTTTGATGTGTCCGTGGTTGAGGGACTCGTGGAACAAGATAAAAATGAAAGAAAGAACCTCCAGACGCCATGATGGTGCATGAAGAACAGAGCTTTGTTAGCGTGGCGTATGTTTGCTGTCTAGGCTGTTCGACGGTCATGCAACGAGAAACCACTAGAAGAACGTGGAGACCAAGCACAGTCGACAAGACAGAACGGTCCTCTTTTCTGCACCCTTGAGAGGCGCCGTAGCAGAGATAGTTTTTTTTAAATTTATGCAGCTGGGTGCACCTGTTGATCTAAGCTTCAAGGTTAAATTAGCCGTGGCAATAGTGAGCTTCTGTAAGTCTGGGACATTTTCTCGAGCATTGTCCGCTGACCCGCCTGGTGTGTTGCGTGCGCATATAAGCTCCTGTAGTTGCCGAAAGCCTGTTTCTGCACAAAATTTAGCTACACTGAAAGAAGGTATGATGAAAAACCCAACATTTCTTCGTTTTCGTAAGTCTTAATGCCTGGTCCAACTCCTAAACAGTTGTAGGTCTAGCCCCGATTACATGTTAAAACTGTACTTGTATTATTTACGGTCGTTTTGCTTTACAATACATATTTTATTCGAACACACAAAGCGCTCGTGGATAATACAGGATAACTGCAGCATCACTTAAACAATTTACACAACGGAGCTAAACAGCAGCACGCTTTTCGCCGTCCTTATGGCGCACAATTGCCGCAGTTCAGTGAACCCTCATCAAGACGGAGCAACCAGTCTATAACTCCCATGATGGACAGCTGCTTGAGGAATATTGCCAGACGATTTCTCACATGCTTGCGGGTATCTGAGAACAAAAAGTTAGGCTTTTTTTTGCCTGGCTGTATGGCACAAATATTATTTCATTCAAACATTGGAGGAGCCGTATGAACACCTTTTCTTTAAGGTTACGCCGATGCTCCATTAGTGTTAGACGGCAAAGAAAATGGATAGGAGCAATTATCTCTTCTGCTTGGTTTCCGAATGCAATTTCTCACCATGTTTGAGTAGAAGGCCGTGATCGTGGGCTGAGGAGGACAGACAGCCTGTAGTGCGTCTGGAGGTTCTTCCACGGTACACAAGAAACGGGGCCATCTGGAGTTGTCGACGCCTAGATGTCTTGGCTGCCGCTCTTCGTAAGTGATGCACCCGTGCCAGGATGCGAGAATTCTGAAATAATTGAAAAAAAAACGAACAAAAGGCGTAATAAGATTAAAACAGTGTTAGGTACCTGCCCGGACAGGTGTCGCCGGACAGGTATAAAAATGGCGTCGGCATACAGATGACAATGGTTTCGCCAGTGTGCAGCCAGCCGTGGTCGGGCCGCAGAGTTGTGGGTGCTCATCTCGTGGGACCTTTGTTGTAACCTAGACGCAGCCTGCATGATCCTGCGTCATTAGAGTGAATTTGGGGTGATTGCAAGAGGTGTTTAACCATTGCTTCGATGGCGCGACAAGAAGACGTGCACCTGAACTCAGGGATGCAAGCAGAGGCCTGCCTATCGCGGGCGACTGAGCCGCTTTTGTCTCGGACCTGTCAGATCCTTGGAAGAACGAGCATAATGTGGTTGCTGCACGCGTCTTTAGCTAACGTAATGCTGTTCGCTGCTTTTGCGAAAGCTCTATTTTCTTGCGCAGTGAAACATTACGGGAACCTCTTTTTCTAGGATGATAGCGAAGAGAAAGGAACCAGAGATTAGCACCCATTCAGACTAGCGAGCCAGCTAGGCGTAGTCGTCTGCCCTAATCCTCGTTAAACATATTCCGGTGGCTTGGCGTTCAAGAAGTGAGCCACTGATCCTGATTTTTTAAAGTCGTAAAGTAGCGGACGGTAGCGGCACCCATGAGATTGAAACAAAGTCTGTGCACGCCATTTCAGACGTCATGCATTGCCTCTTAGGTGGGGACGACATGTATTGCAATGAGTGTTTGAAATCGATGTGACGAAACACTGTCGTTGCTTCGAATGTCTCTGGCTGCCTCGACATCGTCCCGTCTGAATCAGTGAAGCTGTTCAAGAGATGGAGCGCTGCGACCTCGTGTCTCAGTGATCAGAACCGCAGGAGGCAACGCTTTCCTGACGTTTTAAAGGTCTAGTTAAGTGCAAAGCTACGACTCGTTATTACTGCCGTGACGTCACTCCACTTGGCCCAGCAGAGCCGATGACGCAGCGTTTTTGCTGCGTTTCTAGTCAACCTCGCTTGACCAGTGCAGCCAGCATGGCGCGCGCTGGGGCCATAACCGGAAGTGACGTAGATGCGCAGGCCTTGTTTCGCTCGAATGGGTCTAGCGATGCTACCGTGGCCCCTGTCCCCTTTTTTATTTGAGACATCTATTGTGAAAGACCTTTTCTCACTTTGCCTTTTTCCGTGTCGTTTTTTCTGTACACGTTTTTTCTACTACGAGGTGTGTCGGTGTGTTTGATACAGAATGATCGCGTGATGACCGGGTTGTATGTACCTCTCTACAAGCAATGCCGCTAGGACACTGCAGAGCGCGCTGCCCTCACTTTGTCCGTTGCATCGGACAATCCTTATGCTCGGTATGTGGCCGGAGACGCAATTGCAAGTTGCTATAACACACTAAAAATTATTACGGCGGAAGATTATCCCGCCAGATATGCGCCAGTGTTAGTGGGACAGAGGAAGATGCGAAACTTTCGTTTCGTTCAGCCGCGCAGACGATGGCGACAGCGAAACACCATAATTTTCTGCTGCTGCTTGTGGCACGACATGGATTATCGCTCAACTATAGCTTGATCTGCATTCTTGTGTGTATCCAGCATATCTTGAGCGCAAAAACTGATGTCAGGTAGACCAGAAAAACGCGCCTATTTCGTATGTTACCACAAGAACAAGGAACAAAAGAAACCTAGCCGTAAGAAACCCGCACAGAAATCCGAGGGCACGCAGACGAGAAAAAAAAAAAAATGTTCGAGGCCACTCTCTACAGACGAGATTTCCCGATACCTGAAGCGCTCTTTACAGACACCGAAGCGGCATTGCACGTAGTATCATCGTTGTCGTCAGCTTCGTCGTTGTAATCGTCATATTTTTTATATCTATGACAGACAGAAGAAAAAAAAGTTTTTAGGTTGTCATTTTTTAGTTCGGGTCTGCATTTTTCGGGCAGAGGGCGTCAGTACAAAGGTCGGATTTCGTCGGCTGCAGATGTGGCGCACGTGCTTGTTTTGGCAAAGCACGAGAGAGCCTGCTTTTGTCACGAGAACGAGTGCAGGACCGTAAAAAAGAGAGTGTCGAGTGAGATAGAAAAAAAGGAGAGATCTATTTTGTGTGCGGCGCAATAATAAGACAGGGGGCGCTCTCTCCACCCCCCTCCCCCGAACACTTTGCTTTCTGGGTCCGTAAATATATACACTCACGCATAAATATATATACATATATATATCTTCTATATCTATCTACGCTCCATCGTAATATATGAAGGACTCACCCTCCAGCCCCGGTCTCCCCAACCCTTCGGCGCGAAAAGAAAGGAAGAAAACAAAAAAGGAAGGAATAAAAATAGAGCCTCCCCGCTTCCCTGAGAGAATCCGATATGACCGGAGGCCCGTCCGCATGAACTGCCCCGCCGAGTTGTTAGGCGACACATTTTTGGCAGACGACACTCGTCGAGCTTGGCAGACGACGTAGAAGCGACACACTTTGGCAGCGCTGTTCGTGCGAAGGGTCTGCACGTTTCTAAGCCTTTTTATTTTGCGTTGCTTCATTGCGAAGAAAAGGGGCAGGCCTCGTTGTGCAAGCTATTTTCGTACAACCAGCGCGGAAGGCTTAGGGCTCTGAAGTGGGCTCGACGGGGACCGTTTGTTAGGGGAAAACCGCGAAAAAAAAAAGTGAAAGTTTGGTCGGTGGTTGTGTTGCGGTGGGTTTCTTTGTTGTTGCTGCTGTTGTTGCGCGTGTTGGGTGACGGGTGGCGCGCGACATGTTGCAGCGGGGGAAAAGAGAGAGAGGAGGATGGTTATCGATGGAGAGGTGGAGAGAAGCGTCTGTGTGTGTGAGAGAGAGAGAGACTGAAGGAAGCGCAGTGATATCCACGTCCTAAGATTCCAGAGGAAACAAAAAAGAGATGCATATAATACAACAGGAAGTCCCTTTTATCTTTTGTACTTTGACTTAGTGCAGACGACGCGCGCTACGTCGGCGTCGTCTGCAGACGAGGCAGCCACACACTGTCTGCACTGTTTCTTCACATCTTGTTACATTTTAATAAGTTTTTAATAAATGTTGGACAAAAGCATCACGACGTGTCCTGGTGTTCTTGCAAAGCGGAAGTTCACGCTATCCGCACTCTCCTGAAATGGAGGGAAGATGCGTTCGAAATATTGGCGAGCCGAGAAGAAATCGGACGTAGGCGGTATTTGCAAGGCCTATGCTGCCAATTCTATCAAGCGACACCGACCTGCTGAGTCATGATGGCAGTCCGTAAAGGCTTCGTTCTTCCAGCGGCGGAGTTGACATTAATCCTCGAAACGATCCATTTGGACTTCGTGGTTGACCCCTCAACTTCAGACAGTAATGGCAACCAAAAGAGCAGTTGTAACTTGGGAGTAGCTGCGGGGTGTGTCTAGATTTTTGCAAACTAATCCTCCGTTTCTAAGTACACTTGAGACGCCCTCAGTGAACGTGCCGCAGTTAAAAGAGCCCTCATATCTAGCTCCATGAAGCACATGACGCACGCGGTCGTCGCTTAGAAATGCTACCGTTTGCTGCTTCATCGATATCTCAGGGGAAGGACACGAGACGGCGTCGCCTGAGGGTTCCGCCCTTGGCAAAGCTTTCAAACTGTGCGTTCCTTCAGCGTAAATACAGGCAGCTAAGAACTGCAGAACCCTAATCAAAGGAAATTACGCCGACAGGTCGTTCTGTTAGTTGAAGATTAAGTATATCGTTTACGACTACCAGCGTACAAATTTGGCTCCTAGCCGACTGCTCCAGTATATAAGTTTTCTGAGTTCCGCGCACAGTGTAGTTAAAGAAAAAAAGTTGAGCAAATACATATCGAGAAAGGACTACGCACTGATTAGCATAAGCAAAGAGGGGCTGCAGGCTCTGTGCTGTTGCAAATAATTAATTCCATTCAGCGCTAAGCTGCGAGTGCTTTACACATAAAATTACGGTTTCCGTTGCTTTTTTCACTCCTTCCATAACAGTGTAGCAGTGAAGTCGTTGCGATCTGGAACTGTCATATTAGTAAAACTGCACAGTGTGTTCAGTAAGCGAAAGCTTGTAGTGTCCTTTTTCCTAGAAGCACGCAGCTTTTCTTTCTATATTGTAGTTCCCGGGACCCGCCACAGGTCCAGTAGTCTGGGCAGGGCTGTTGCCGAAAAATAAACGAAGCTGTTGCGGCACTACCAGCCGCCCTACTACGCTGGATGCATATCGCTTACATACGCAACTTGGGAGGCGGCGGGAAGCACTATGATGTCAGACACGGATTTTAAGGCGGCTTAGTCAGAACAGCAGCCTTCATTATGCAGGCCCTTGTGGCACACCGGTGACGGGAGTGCACCATACATCTGGACTAGCGCGGAGTATATTGAATACACGCTTCTGGGAACACGCCTGTCAGAAGCCTTTGTCCCGAAGCGCTCATGTTTCGATTCCATCCAACCATACAAAATGTTACTGTCCAGGAAACAAAACTCACCGATCACCCTTCGTGAAACAATGATTAAAGAGATCTAGAGGCCGCATTTTGTGTGGTTGCTTCTCGCGGTTCTTAATTTTGCTGCCTCGCTAACGGCCAGCCCCGCCTTCGACACCGGAATTGGCGAATGGCGTAGGTTGTACAGCTGTTAGTCATGGTGTCGCAAGTCGCAGCCACTAATGGCGAAAAAGCGAAAGAAAAAATTATCCGAGGAAAATAATCGCGAATGAAGGCTGCCCTTGGTCTCTCCTCGTCATCACTGCACCTGTCGAAGGTAAGACGCCGGGTATCCTGAGGGGAGGGCAAGCACTGGTATTTAGGAAAGCTTCCTCGTCGGGCGTTCCTCTATGCTTCGTTCCCCGCACAAGTCGCAATTCAGCACGCGTCAGCACCCTTACTTTCGTGCCAAGTGTGGCGCAATAAACAATTGGCATTGCTTACTTAATGCACTTTATGAATCGAGAATTCAGTAAGGCGGTTTCGTGGTTCCAGTGTAATACGGCGACGCCGTATACACTACAGGAAGTCCGTCATTAAAATATGTGTGTAAAAAATGTACAGCCTTCCTGAAACCTCTTCAGGTCTCATGGTTTGCTTTTGAGGGGCACTTACGACACCCTTAAAGACCAGAAGGTCTTGAAAGGTGAACGCAAAAGTTGTCCTTGTCATAGGTACATTTAGAACTACAGGGGTGTGAAGAGTGCCCGACAACATGACTGGAACGAACACCAGTGTGGCCCGAATATTTCCGGCAAAGAGTGTACTCACACAGAAACATCGTCCGCCCCCTTTTCAAAGAATAATGCGATAAGCGGGTTTTGAGTTGCCCTATTCTGGGTAATAATCTCTGGCGACATTAAATGTTGCTCTTGTGTGCAAGAAGGAAAGAAAAATAGGGGAAAAAGAAAGGTTCACTTAAATATAAAGAGCGCCACCTTTTTGCTGATCGAGAACATGAAAGTTATGATTTTTAAAAATAAGGGATCGCGTTTGTAGCCGTTTCATGTAGAACATCTAGACAGAGTTCCATTGTCAGTCCTGTTAAGTATCCATCTTTTTATATTTTTCTCGGGAGGGTTCAGCATCCATCGCAGGCGTTCTCTTTAAATCTTTTGCGCCATGCATGCTCACACACATATAACATAGGCTGACGTGTGAAAACACTGGAACTTCTCTCCATAGGGAGAACTGAGTTACACAAGGCTTCATTAAGCGATCACACGCCTCTAACATTAAAAAATAAAAGTTATGCTCCCATGAGCGCGATGTGAATAACATTTTTGCTAAAATATCTTTGTAATAAGCTGGTGCACGTATGCTCGTAGCGTGTGAGCTCAACTTTCGGTTTATTTTTAAAAAATCCTCGCCACCATGCGTACACTCTTGTTGCTTATAGGCAGCCCCGACATGCTACTGTAGTTATTGGATTATCATCGGTGCTATGAAAGAAATATAATCGAGGACAACAAAAAAAAACGGTAGAAATACTATATCTTCAAACCGGAAACGCTGAATTCATCTTCTCGAAACACAAAAACGAAAAGAAAACCCGTTTTCTGCAAAGAGTGCATCTGTACATTAGATTTCTTTGAACATCAGCAAAGGCTGTCAACAGCGATGAATTATTTTTACTCAAACTGCTCCCACGCCGCCTTAAATTGACACCTCCAGAGCCGGTTTCCGACGAAGACAGCATGGTATTTGTGGAATAAGCTGTTTACACTACAAATGGCAGCACTTATGTGAACGACATTACGACGAATATTGCGTAATACATAGGCGCGGGCTTAAATGTCAAACGAACTGGTCAGTCGCAGTGTTTTTTTTTTCCCTATACCTTCTCGTGAACGACACACATCGATGACAAACTCTCCAGCACTTCGCTACTTGTAGCTTTGCAAGAAAGCGAGCTTTGCTAACGTTGCAAGCTGCTTGCGCAATTTAGCGCATTATCGATAGCCAACATCAAACTTGTAGGCAGGAAAAAAGAATCAAATAAACTATCGAAAAACTAATAAAGATGGAGAGTGGTACAGGACTGTAGTGAAGATTGGAGCGGATAACCGCAACCAAGATTAAGTACGCTTACCATCCGTGTTCATGCAGTAAAAGAAAGGAGGCACAAGAGGCAAGGTCTCCTCGTTTCTCGTTCTTCGTAACGCTGGAAATGTCGTCGATGATCAATCTATCGGATTGCAATCGGAGCGCGTGCGAGGTGACGTTGATCGATATGGCCAGACGAAGCGGAGGGTGGGAGATCTCCCCTCTACAGGAGTCACGTTATCTTGTGTTACTTAAGACTTTCCTGCCAGCCGTCTCAGGGAAAAAGAAGATAAAAGGTCGCTCAGCTGCCACGCATCTCGAGTATCCCATAGGGCTATTATCGTGATCAACATCGCAGCAGTGATGGTAAGTGGCTCTGGAAGAAAATCGAACGTACTAGGCGCGAGCGGCTAGCACAGAGTGCACCTCAGTTTGCTACCGCTATATACGTCTCACGACAGGAGTTCTTTTCGCGTGGTTGGACTAGCTTTATGAACATCGCAAAATTACTACAGATTTTGTGCCTTTTCGAAGGAATAGCGGCAAAATGTATCCGGTAATTTCAGTCTGTTGCCTTGGGACCTGTTCTGTACGTATTCGCAACTCATCGTGTACCTCCCTCCCTGTGATATCAATAAACAACTGATTGATCGATTGGCCGTGTGTCTGATTAAATGAAAAGACAGCGCTAAGGGGAGAGGCTTGGCTTGAGGTTATAACTGCAGTGTTTTAAATAGCAGCGCGCCTTTTGTGTTTAGTGGCACCGTGTGCCTGATCAAACCTCGTCAGTGGACAATAAAAAATAAGCCTCCGGTTTACACCTTCATAACGACCCACGGACGATGTTCCGGTCGCCTGCTACTTTTGAATTCCCTGATTTTAGCCATTTAAGTGCCGTAATAAAAAAAAATTTCAAAATAGAATTGACGGATGCCAGCCGGCCACAATAAATTCGTTTTGATTGCCGAAAAAACAGAGAGTATGGTCCCGAGATCGGCTCGCTGTTCCATTACAAGCGCAAAGATAAACCACACAGCGCGGGAAAAAGTAAGAAAAAAAAGCGCAGCTCGATTGATCAAGACCGCCAGAAAGCAGGGTGTTGGCGAAAAGAGCACACGAAGAGCAAAACTTAACGACAATAATCGGGGGACGGTGGGGAACAACAGGCACTGTTGAAATCACGGCTTTATATATATATATATATATATATATATATATATATATATATATATATATATATATATATATATATATATATATATAATGTTGAAATCACGGCTTTAGTTATTATTTTTATGAGCGAAGTTTATATATATATATATATATACATATATATATATATATATATATATATATATATATATATATATATATACATATATATATATATATATATATATATATATATATATATATATATATATATATATGTATATATATATATATATATATAAAGAAGAGAAATGACGTTTCCCCGGGCCGATTATGACGCAATATGTGAGTGGATAAAAACGGGCTGTGGAGAGGGCAGAACGAAGAGAGGGAGGGGAAGATATCAAACCTTACTTAACTACTGTTTACCAACAGAATGTTGCAAGTGGTGGACCGGAATTGCAAATGATTGTTTGCATCGCCTTCATCGCTTCCCAAGCCGGGCAGCCTGTCTGATGGTCCTCTAAAATGAAGTCAAGGTGTAAAATCAAGCCAGTCCGGATATTTACTAATGACAACCAGCCTTCCATTCCGCTCCCACCTTCGTCTTTCCTATTTCTCCGCTCGTAACGACCACTGGTAATAAACATCCCCGGGCTGTACAAGACTCAGTAAGCTACGAGCGAAGAAAAAAGAATTGTTAAAGAAATGAGAGCACTGCAAAGCCTGGAGGAGAAAGGAGAGGTGGTGGAGAGGAGAAGGTAAGGAAGAATGTCGTTAATCCCGGCCCTAGACAAGCCCCGTTGCGCAAAACTGTATCACAATTCCAAAACAACCCATCTCGCCTAGAGCTAGCGAGCCAAGCGCGAGCGCCTGAGAAAGAAAGAGAGAAAGGGGAAGAGATACACATACAAACGTTACGAAAAAAGAGTTGGAGAAAAAAACGTACTCCTTTAGGCTAAACGCGGCCCCACGCCTGGCACCCTTTTTCCCGTCCCGGGCCGGCCGCGCCGGGGAGGTTGACGAGACTGCGCATGCGCCGAAGGGGCGGTGGGGACGCCCGGCGCGCATGCGCAGCGGAGCCAACCTTGACCTCGCCGCGGCACTGCTTCGAGCGGATCGATAGCCGGTCCGCATTGGCGACCCCTGGCATTTCGGGCGACCCACTGCCCCTCGGCGATGGGCTTCTCTGCGCACAGACCCTTTATGCGACGAAGCCCGCCCCAGTACTTCTCCCTTTTGGGCGGCGACGGTGGGGAGCATTTTCGAGAATGGATGGTCGCCGTGGCATTGTAAGAAGGAGTGTTGGGCCGGCTGTTAGGCGGGGGAGGTGTGGGACGCTGATCATCCCTGCAGGATATATTGGGGCGTTTGTTCACTCCTAAATGTCACGTCCGGATAAAGGGAGCTTGGGAGGCGACGCCCTGGAAAGGCCGCTGTAGTGTCTTATTCGTAAACGGGTAGCAACCAGGAGGACCAAGGGAAAATATGTGCTGGCCAGTTGATTGATTTGGGTGATAACTGAATACAAATGCTCTAAAGAAGAGCGACGAACTGGTATTTTGGAACCGCTTCTGAATCGCAGTTCAGATCGAATGTAATCACTAGCCGAAGTATATTGTTTGGCGAAAAAAGTGATCATTTCGAAGCTCTGACTCTAAGCTCAATATAAGACGCAAGAAACACTGTAGGGGTACCGACTGCGGGGAGACAAAAGAGGGAATACAAGTGAATGCCTTGGCGCCGTTCCCACTTCCAGCAGTGTGAATTCTCTAAGCCCGACAGCGCAAAGAAAGGAGACATTGCAAAATTCACCCGCTCCGGACTGCGTTTGACAGCAAGATAAAAAAAAGTAATGTGTGCTGGCTGAATCGAAGATACATTGAGAAATAATTCGGTTCTGGTCCGTACTTTTACGATCGCCTTCCTTCGTCAACGACAACGACGAAAAAATGCCACGCGTCCGTATTTTTTTTTCTCCCCTTAAAGGCGCCTGTACGAATAGCCTCTCCGCACGGCATAAAAAGCCATCGACGTGCTCGGCACGGTCAAAAATAGCCTTACGCGACGTCCTGTCTGCTTCGGCATTCTAGTCTCCGCGCCATCTGTGGAGCGACTCGCGAAGCTCGCGAACGGAGCCTGCGGGAGCTTCCCAGTGCCAACGGTTTGTACTGTGTATCAGCTTTTATATCGTTTCTTTCGCGCTCTCGGCGGCTGAACAATAGGCGCCTGTTTTTTGTCTCGAAAACCTTCCGAGTTGTAGTGGCCGCCGTGCTTTTTGCTCAGCTGTATTTTTCGTCCATTCTTTGCATGATGAACAATGTAGGTGCGTACGAATATCTGCAATACTGATGGACGCGTAAAAGCAATGACTAACGTGATTATTCTTTAGTTGTGTCTGCAGAAGATGGCGCAATGAATGCGATGAAGAGTAAGGGTTTCTTCAGTAAATTATTCCAAAGCAGTAGATAATCACCAAGTTCCAAGCAAAAAGTACTGACTAAACTAATGTTGGAAGCCTGCAACACCGAATGCTCATATGCGTAAAATGGTCTGTGGTTGCGCAAGCTTATGATTAATGATGAGCTGCCACTACCGGCCTGCTTCTTGCTACACTTCTACGAGATATCGTATGAAAAATTTGAAGAAGCAAAAAAAAAAAAGCGGCAGGCAATGCAATGTAGAAACTAGTTGCCAGTTGAGCGATGAAATGGAAGTTAGTGTTAAAACGCAGCGCGCTTCAGGAAGGGGAAAAGTTGCGCTGTCGTAAGGGCTGCGTTTACTTTGTTAGTTTTCTGACTCTTGGGTTTTGTAGAGAAACCGAAATGCTTCCTGTTTCCGCTGTTATGAGTTTTGGAGGATTAAATGAAACAAGCTAGGTTAAATACCATACCCAGAAATTCTGGACAAGCACATTTTTTTTTTCAACGAGAAATTGTTTGAGAACGCACATTTTTCGCGCATCGTAAGATTGCGCCATAATGATCAATATATAGACAAATTCCGCTTCGAGACGCTTGTAGTTTTTTGCTATTTACTGTCAAAAACTCACCCCATTGGTTTTTTATATAAGCCAGTCTTAACTACGCGTTGAGAGCGCAAGACAAACTCCAAAGGAAGATTTTGCTACGTATCGAAAGGTTAGAACATTCTCATAAAAATGCCCACAAGAGTTCTATGTACAAACGTTAGCGCAAAATAAGACACATTCACAAGAAAGGTGTACAAGACAACGCGCTACTGACAACTGATTTTATTGAAAGAAACAATATATAGGCTCACCGTCACACCACCTATCAGCTGCAGCAAACGTCAGAAAGATGAACGTGGTCATAAAAGCGATAAAAGACAAACACTAAAAACATGACTTAGTTAAAAACGATAATATCGGAGAAAGAACAATAACAGGCATGACACGTGGTGTAAAGGACCAAAGAAACATGACTGAATGGGATCTGAAAGGATGAAGACAAAACCAAAAAGAAATAAAACCGTAAAAAAAACAGGAAAGGCACGTGAGACAAGGAAACCATCTAAAAGGCTTAGTGCACTGAACCCTTCAGATTACACTGGGAAAAAACCACAGCCCCTGTACACGTGTTCGTATCAGGAAACTTTTCTAAAAAGGCTTCTTCGGTTTTGTACAAGAAGATAGAAGCATCGCTAACGGCACTCAGGCCCGTTTTCCTAATTAAAAAGGTTTCTTTTAATTCGCGGGACACTCGATCACGGCCTCTACCTAAAACTAGTTCTTTCAAGAATGTTCACGCAGGTGCTTTGTTCACAGTCCTTGCAGTTAAGAGGCAGATTAGAACCTGTTCCCGTCCCCATCGAACGCTCATGCTCCCTCAACCTTTCATTTAGGCAACGCCCCGTCTGTCCAATATACACTTTTACAAACGCGAGTGGGATCTGATAAACAACTCCTTCATTGCATTCTACATACCTACCGGCATGCCTGGTTCCGCAGGTTTTCTCTCTTCTTTTTTCTGAGTTTACACGAGGACATAATGAGGTCAGCTTACAGGCAGCAGAGAACACAACTGAAACTTTGAATTTAGATGCAACTTTTCTGTCAATAAAAATCAGTTGTCAGTAGCGCGTCGTCCTGTCCACCGTTCTTGTGATTGTGTCTTATTTTGCGCTAACGTTTGCACATAGAACTGTGCACCAACTAGCCCAGCAACAAGTGTTACTTGAGTACCCAAAACAGTACCTCACAATATTCCACCACTGACTCCCGATTAAAAGTGATGTCCAAGAAAGATTTACTTTAATTATCAATGAAGCTAATTTACTCGAACAAAGTCACAGTTAAAGAATGCAGGAAATGAATATGCTAGAAAGACTGTCTTCCAAAAACGGTTGGTTCGCTCGCGCTATTGCTTACACTTAGCCGTATTTACAGAACCAGCGTAGAAGAACTAAAGACGCACTACCAAGAAAGCCCATCATCAGCGGTATGACGACGATATCGAACATGAAGGCGTTGATAAAAAGTACTGAAAGCGGGACGGTGTTGGCACGAATGCGAGTGATGAGATTATACTTGGAAATAGTAAACAAGCTGGTTGAAAGGTTTCTTTTGGTACTCTACCATTGGTCGCGACTTCCTCCCGGTGACGTAGCTGTGGCGGACGAGGCCAATGAAAAACGACCGAAAGAAAGGAAAGCAAAACGAAATATTTCGAAATTTTGGTTGAGGGTGTGTTGTCACTAGCGTTAGCGAATGAAAACATGCTTGGTTTCTTGCGCTTTCTTTCGTTTTGTTTCTTTTTTGCACAACAATGCTTTCGCTCTGACTTCATTTGTTTCAACATCCAGGTCGTGCAAGCCCCCCGCCTTGTTTTCCTGTCCTTTTTGTTTTCATGTACCTTGCAGTGGCCCTTGTGGCTTTCATTCGCCCGCAGCTGCAACGTTGAGCGTTACTAAACACCTTACTAAGCAATCATTTCAGTTAGACAAGAGAGAGATGTGGCACGCCAGCGAACGCGGCGAACAGAAGGAGATTGCACAATGACGGGGGATTTGTCTGCCGCGGAAGGCTTGGCGATGGATGGACCATTCTCAGTCGAAAGAACACCTACACTAACACGCACACTCACGCAGGAGAACCAGCCTCTTCCGGTTTAGGGAGAAAAAAAAGAAGGAAAGCTCCGCGAGAAGAAAAACCATTCAACAACGACGCTTTCTATAAGGAGAAAAAAAAAAGTAAAATAAAACATGTGTCCCGTACAGACCTTCAATCGGGCCAGCTTGCGTGTCACAGCCAGTCCGTCGTTCATTAAGGAAGTTGCTATATTGCACCTAGTTTAGAGGTCGCTGTTGTTAGACCATTTGCCAAAGCTTACGGCACAGATCATGCTTTTTATTGTTTGAAAAGAAGTCGCAAAAAATACGTTTCCATTCATAGCACTCAAGGAGTTTTACATTTAAACGATTCCATCGGCGAATTTCAAGAATAGAAAACTTATTTAGACCAAAGAGTTACCACGTGGATATATTGAAAGCATTCCAATGGGTGGCACGGTACCTTCGTTAAATTTGGGCGGCTTAGCATTTTTTTCTGTTATTTGTTTCTCAGCACATGCAGAAGTCGCATTGAACGGGCGTGTTTGCATTTGGCTCCCATATATACGCAGCCGCTGAGGACAGACAGTTGAGCACAGTTGAGAACAACACAAAGAGTAGAGAGAAAACTACGTACGACAAAACTGTATGCGCAGTATGAAATATGGTCATTTGGTTGTCAAGTTAAGTCGTGTCAAGTACGGGCTGAAGTCGCCGGAAATGACTTGAAGTCTACATTCACGGACGCGATCAAATTCGCAGACGCAGTTGAAAGGCGATCAACGTAAAAGTAAAATGCACCACCAGTACTGCTAACGCAAATTCGTCGTATCGCACCTTATGGTACCCTGTGCGTTTTCTTCTTTACCTCAGTGGTGTGTCAAGCGCTTTCAAGCATACACAGTTCACCGGACGAAATGATCGCCCGATCACCGAGACTGTTGGGCCCACTCGTCCTGCTCAGTTTTTCGTTATGGCTGCCTCTTGAAACTGCGCCCACAAAGTGTTTTCATCTCTTCCTGCTTTTCCCTCTGACGACTTGGCGATTCTGGTCGCGAGCTATAAACGCCATTACTCTACGTGTGGCCGCAGCCGACCGGAATTCCGAAAGGACTTTTCTCCTTTGTTACTTTTCTGCCGGATCTAAGTCACGTGACAGAAGCTTTTGTAGTGGCAGTTTTAGTAGATTGTTCTCCGTCCACAACTGTCACCGGCAGTATTTATTATAATTTCTTTACAGCGGGCCGAGCAGCGGTTCTCGCTTCTGGGTTACGTACTGTGGCATACAAGGAGCCCGTTAGGCACGCTGGGAACAAAGTTTGCCCAAAACGTGAAAGCCGGAGAGAAAAGTTCAATGTATAGCTTAGCTCTGCCGCTTGTCCACGTAAGCCCCACATTTTCTTTCTTCTTGCGAGAATCCTCGTAGTGTGAAGCATCATCATCATCATCTGCAGCAGCCTGACGACGCCCACTGCAGGGAAAAAGCCTCTCCCATACCTCTAGAATTAACTCGATCCTATAGTGCAGCGCATACGGAGCACAAAATGGTGTTCTTGAGAGAAATGCTCAAGCACAACACCAGCTTTGCTCACTATCAATTTGATCCATTTCTCATAAGGCCACAGCCAAGTTGATTTTGGTCAAGTGTCAAAATGTAGTGACTTCTGGGGAACATCAACTAAAAATTAAATATTTCGACAGAATTGCCTGTCTGGTTGGGTTTAAGTTATAAATGAACTCTGACACGTCTCCAACGAAAACTTCACAGCTTCGATACATTGGGTTCCAGATTTATAAATTCATTAGCCAACCCCCTCGCCGAACACTGCCAACGCACCGACCACGGAATGGCTATCGAGGAGGTGAGCGTCTTGGCCGTGAAGCCAATTCAGTTCAAGAGGCGACATGTGGAGTCATCCGGCTCACAAAGGCAGCGATGAATAGGACCCCAGGAACGCTCCCCTCTGCGTACGTTAGTGGGCTGCACCACGTGCTAACAAAGGGATAGCGAAGGCAGGAACCCGCTGCTGCTGGCACACATTTTAGTCATTGAAGAAGCGACCGAGTTGGTCTCGAAACATTGGGCAAAAACCAAATATTAGTTGGAGTCAGTTTTCTCTCAACTATTTCAAGAACCCAACCAGGCGGACTTCCGTCAAAGAAGTTTTCGTTCAAAAACACAAGCAATGTTAGATGTTCCCTTTCGAAGGCCTGGTGGCCGGATGACGTTTGATGCCACCATCTCGCATTGCTCAGCTGCATCCTTTCTTCAGCGACGTCGGTATTCTTCGTGTGGGTGGCCGTATACAAGAACTACCTGATTCTACCGAGATCTGCCACTTTATCACCCTTCCGTTCCCTACGACCTGGCGAGGCTTCTCATTCACGCCACTTAATTAAGAGCGAATCCTGCTCTCGTGCGTAGAAGAAACTCTGACGGAGATGCGGGGGCGACTCTGGGTTCTCGGAGGACAGCAGTCAGTGATGAACGTCCTGGGTTCCTACTTTTGTCGCTGGCGGCGAATCTCTCTAGAGACAGCCCTTGTAGCTCCTCTACCTCGCGACCACGTGGCCCAAGCGCACTCATTTGAAATAGTCGGCGTTGACTTCTGTGGCCCCCTGTATCATAGTTCAACGACACCAGGACCTTCGAAGGCCTACATCACAGTGTTTTCATGGGGCGTCACACGAGCCATCCATTTGGAGTTGACATCAAATATGATTGCCTCAGAGTTCCTCATGATCTCCAGCCGCTTCATCGCGCGCCGTGGAATCCCCTCCACCATCTACTCTGACAACGCCCTCACCTTTCACCACTGCGCCCAGGTATTGCGCACTTTTCCCGACGCTCTCGTGCGGGACTTCTGCAGCGCCCTGGTGGGGTGGATGGTATGAGCGTATGGTCCGGCTCATCAAGGACACATTGAATTGTTCTCTTGGAGGCAGCTTCTTAAATTTCGAGGAGTTGCAGACAGTGCTGTGCGAGGTAGAAGCCAACATAAACAGCCGGCCCTTGACGTGCCTGGCCGAGCCTCTTGGCGAGCCGACCCCGCTTACTCCGGCGCATTTCTTACTTGGAAAGCGTGCTACGTGCATCCCGCAGTACTTGGGTACAATGGAGCCGTCGTCCACCAGAGCGGATCTTCAAAGGCGCGCCCTCCATCGAGAAGACATCGCCGACCGCCTATGAAGTCGATCGTGGCGTAACTATTTTCTACTTTTGCGCTCCGCCCATCAAGCTTTCCCCTGTGCTTCGACTCGGTTCCAGGTTTGGGATGTTGTCCTCGTTCGCGATGACTACATGCCCGCCATTTTGTGGAAGGTTACTCGCATCACATGGCTGTTCCCTAGCCGCGACGGCGTAGCCTGATCTTGTGCTCGGCGGTTTCCCACCGGGCAGGAGATAAGGCGTCCGGCTCAGTGGCTCTACTTCTTAGAGGCGAGCCCACAATCCTTATCGCTAGATGATGTTGAAAATAAAGTAGTCCCGCCCTGATTCGAGCTAGCGCCAACGCGCACGGTCTCGAGGCAGTTGGCTTCATACGTGTCAAGACCAGCGGGTTGATTTCGTTCCTCTTTATGATTTCCAACAATCTCTATCCGAAAGCGACGCTGAGAAAACCGCTACCGTAACACATTCGCCCAGGTGAGTGCAATGGGGCCGTGCGGGGGCCCAAGGACCTGCGTGTCCTAAACTACCCTGTGTCTATGAAAGTTTTCGCCCCTACCCAGATGAAGAGGCGCCTTTATTCCCGAAAAAAGAATAGCGAACTGCCTTGAAGTAGTGATGACCAATTGCTATAAAAACTACCTAAATATCCATTAAGAGACCTAGCACCATCTGTTAGCGTACATTTTTTTCAGCTGCCTTGGTTCGTTACTTTGAAGCTCTTGAAACCACAGCGAGCGCACACGTATGTTGCTGAGAGGCCCACTTCATGCGCGTATGGTACCCCTTGTTCTTGTCGTCACAGTTCGTTCGCCTCCAATACGTCATCTCTTCGCCACCCGAATCGTTTCGAACACGACGAAAACAAGAAAAAAAAAACGGGGAAAGACTGAAAAGAAAATGAGTTCCATGCGACTGCTCCGAATACCGAGGGAAAAACGGAGCGCGAGCCAGTAAGAGCAGGAGCAGCAGCAGCGCGCCCAGCCCGGGACTCAACAATATCCATCAAAGATGGCGGCGCGCGCCTTTTCTCAAGGTCAGCGTCGCTTTCTCCGCTGCTCCCTTCTTTCTCAAACTGTCGCCTCTCCGGTTTCCTCCTCACCGCTCCACTCGCGCTCCTTGGTGTTTCTCGTGATTTTAGCGCTTCGCTCCGCGCAAATTCCACGCAGCTGCCTGGCTGCGCTAAAGGTACGCGTGCCACTTAGTAGCCGCGGAGCGCCCGGTTCTTCCGCGAAGGTAAAGTAGTTCGGCGCCCAAACGTGTATCAACACAGCCACACAGTGGCGTCGCAATCTCTGTCAGTGCCACGCCCGCTGCTTCGAGACACTCGATGGATGTCGTAACGGAGCATCACCTCCTCTTCGGGACGCCCCTTGCGGCAGTCGGAAATACGTGCAGTAACATCTGTAAACCTAGCTGTTCGATTCGCTGCAATTCAACCTTTCAGTTTCAGTTAATCATTACTTCACGAAGCTGAGCCTATTATAATTGGCGCCAAAAACGATGACGAGAACATCTCAAAAACTGTACGGAACGACGCAACACCTCTTCTTCGGAATTATCCTCGCGGCTGTCGGAAATGCGTGCAGTGACATCAACCTAGTCATACAGAGCGGTGTAATACAACATTCCACTCGGTGGCATTCTGCTGGCCGTCCACACACTTGGGTTGGCTGCCACAGTGCACTGTTAAGGCCACTACAGCTGCTTCTGCACCGAACTGGGTCGTGCTGTTTGAAAGGTGGTGCTCGAGTGAGGGTGGGAAAGGGGAGGAGAGGAGGAATCAGCTCGAAGTGTCGCGCGTGCGTGTGTGTGTATGTGCGTGTCTCGGATCGCATCGCTGTCTTCCGCCCACAACCTTCACTGTACCTCCTCTCTCTCTTCTCTCTCTCTCCTATCTCGCGCCCACGCCGAAGGTTGCGCCACAGCCGCCGCGCTTGCTCCGTCTATGGGTAGAAGTTTGTTTACTCTCGCGCCCTGCGCGGGAAGGAAATAGCGCGCTCCCGGACCGGCAGCGGACGGCGGCTCCCGTGTCTGCCTGCCGGCGGTGCGGCCCGCTCTGCGTCGTCGTACGATCGATAGACGACGTGTACTACGTGGCCAGTGCGAAGTGGAAAAAAGAAATAAACGCGTTAGTGGCCGTCAACAAAGGCGCGCAGAAACACCCGTTTCACGTCTCTCGTTTCTGCCCCCCCCCCACCTCCCCCCACCCCATCTTGCGAGGTGCGTATGCGAGATCGCGCCGCGAGTGTAGTGACGGAGGAAAGTTCCACTAGCGGTGGTGATGTGATGCAGGTACGGTGTAATGCCCCCGGCTGGAGCTCTCGGGGAGAGGAGTGTTCCGGTCGTTCGAAACGGTGGCGTTGTTCTCGCGTGTCCTGCGCGTGGCACCCATCAAGCGAAGTGCTCCGCATCGACGTCATCGCTTTTGTCGAAGGGAGAGGGAAGTGTGGCGTGAACGTTGCGCAAGGAACACGGGCGCCGTTTTGTTCGGACTTTTCGGTGCATTTTTTGGAGATTGGAAATTTCAGTGATGGATCCGGTCGCACTGGGCGAAGACGAAAAGTGACGCGGGGAAACGGTCGGGGATGTTCATGTCACATGCATTTTGTAGCGTCATTGCTATCGCTAACCAGACGCTCTGCGATGCCGTAGTGTCATGGAACCAAGTTACGGCCACTGACAGTCGGCTTCACTGCATCCAACGAGTCTTCGCTATGTGACGTCAAAAACTAATGTGTCAGAGCTCTTTGACAATCAGTCGCGAAGCTCCTCCGATTTTTCTTCTTTCACTTCCCCTTTATCCCTTCCCTTACGGCGCTGTTCGCGTGTCCACCGAGACATGTGAGACAGTTACTGCGCAAATTCCTCTTCTCAAAAAGCAATTTTCACTTCATGTATCGAAATCCGGCGGTCGCAGAGGGACAGAAATCGGATCTTAGCAGAGACTTCGCAAAATGCAGCCCCGGGCCACAAAAAAAAAAAAAAATATGGGGACGCTTGAGCCTCCCAAAGAGTACAATACCATTGCGGTGTGTTCAGGATCCATTACAAAAACTTGTGGCTGGATCTCTCGGGCGCACATCCATACTAGACCAGGAGCAGCTGCCAACTGTTGCGGGGGCCGCCGCGCCTTGATTTCCCCTTCGCCATTGTTCAGAGAACAGCGCTGGCAGACAAACGGACGAGGATAAGGAGGATAGCCACGCTAACAACTTTATATCCGAAGGCAGCCGATGTGCACCTCATATACAGCCAGATGAAAGAAGGGAACGATACGCGCGCGGAAAGATAATAAAAACTCGAACACGGCAAAAACCGAAAGATACACCATTACTTCTTTAACGTCATTCACGATAAGTGACGCAGCCGGCTGCTGCACCGTTCAAAGCGGGCACGTTTTCGAATTTGAATTTGCTCGTGGAGGCGCATGCGCAAATTTGGACTGACTTGCGCAAGAATACAAGTTGAAGACGACGACGATGCCTAACGGACAGCGCGAGAGGCTCAAAGTTAAACATGCCGGTATGCTGGGCTGCAGCGATGATGGTGACGAAAAGCTTGTTCGTCTCAGGGGCTGGTGACGCGCGACCAGGTCGCTGCCCGCAGTCCAGGCTACCGATGGCGATGGCTCTCGCCCGTTGAATCAGCCGAAGCTCCCAGCTGGGTTGGGGATGGGTGGTAGTTAATCATAAGCGGGCAGCGCAAAAACGGCAGAGAACACAGGAGAAACACTGAAGACAGCGCCAGCCCCGTTTTGTGCGTCTCTGCTGTGTTCTGCGCCGCCTGCCCTCTTATGATCCAAGTGTGACTCAACTATAGCCCAAACACAAATTTCAATCGAAATGGTGGTAGTGGCTTAGAGCAGTAACAAGAACAACTTAGCTCGCGCCGCCGCGGGTTCGAATCCCGCTCGTGGCCATGAAGTATTTTGGTGCGAAAGCACTACTTAACGGGGACAAACCCAACCAAGAATCTTTTGTGAAGCCTCGGAGTAACTCGGGTAAGATCGTTGGAACGTCGCGCCAGCTGCAGCCAATGGGAGGAGGGCGTTGCGCCAGCTGCCGCCGGGTGGAGAGAGGGTGTGAAGATGCAGAGCGAGAAACGCGGCTGCGTGCACATGCAGGTGCCAGAAAGAAGACGCGAAGAATGAACACATGCTTACGCATGTCTGCTCGGTGTAACTATGTTAAGCCCTACAACTTTTTTTTTGTTTATTATGTCACATTCACCTGGCACTCTGACGCCCTGTGCTATGCTTGCCCACTCCGGCAGCGATGTTGATATTGCCACAGCCTACCAGTTCCTCCGGTGGTGGTAGATTTTCAAATTTGGCGGAGTGCTATGATTGGTTTTGTCGTCACGGGAGCTTATGACGTCATCACTGTCTCGATCAATAAGAAAAAATTATCTCGGACTTTGACTGGGTTTTGATGTGACGACAACTCTAGTGGTATCGCTTTAAAATCAGATGTTTATCGATGTAGGTGGTAAGAACGGGGCGGATATATCTCCAAATTACGAACGCTGATGGAATCCTAGTAATCTATGAGAAGCGCCGGTGTCATTTATGAACGGCCAACAACCAACGCTCCGGCATTTTCACGTTCTCAACTGCGTTACCTAAGCACGTCTGACCGATTCGCGACGTTATACGTATGTAACTCCTACGGCGTGGAAGTGTTGGCGTCAGCCTTGATTATGGCAGGATACGTGACACTTTTGACGGGACGTCCCGTTAACGTTCAGATGTCATTCGACACAGTGCATGTGACTGCGTGTGCAGTATGAGGCTTAAAAGGCAGTCCTGGCTAAGCAGCACGGCCAGAGGGCCGGGCCCGTGGCCTTGACACCGGCTATTCAGCGCTCACATCCACGCTTCACCCGCGTCACGATCCTCCCAGTGCGGGCCGACGAGACTGCGCGGCTTTGCCAGCTACTCGTGTGCGTGCGTGTGTATGTGCGGGGTGGGGGCGATTTCTGACGTAAAACAACCGACGGTAAAAAGAAAAAAAGCAAAGGACGAAAAAGAAGGCGGAAGCCGCGACTGGGAGTGGCGCCGAGCGAGGGGGCAGAGCGAGCCAAGGGCATGGACGCCCGCGAGGACGTGACTGGCACGCCACATCAACTGTCCGCACGACCGGAGCCCACTTTCTGCGTTCGTCTTTATGCTTCCTTGTCTTTGCTTTCCAGCCAGAGGCTGCAACGAGTAGACCGTGGCGGCCAGAGACACGCGAAAGCGCGTTAGTTCAAATTAGGGATCCCCGGCTATTGTTTGATTATTGGCGCAAGCAAAACGCCGACCTGGGCAAAGTTGACCATGGCAAACGATGATCGAGGATTGCCGAAGAATTAATGAGGCATTAGGCACTAAGGACCGGAACACGTGCGGAGAAAGAATAATTGCAGTCAGTGAAACATGCGAATGAACAGGCGTGGGATGGAGGTCATGCGCGAGCGTGCGAGGCAATAGCCGGACATTATACGGACCGCCACAGTCTTAACGGGGACAGTTTGCACCACTTCGTTGAACGGCTTCCAGTGATCGTCTTTTCTCGCGTCTTTGAAGCATATACGACTTGACTTCCCTCTCTGTAGGTGCTTGTGGTCTTCCTTATTGCCGCTCAATCTGGATAGAAGTTATTCTCTTTGCTCTCTATGTTCAGCGGTAATGAAAGCCTCGGGCATGAGGTGGGTGATATTCCTCTGACTCATATAAAGGAAGATGAAGACCCAAGCAGCACAAGTCATCGGCCCAATATTGCAACAGGATGGTCCCATCCTCGTCCTTTGTAGGGCCAGCTTTGCCAATACAGTTCCAATGTTGGGCCAATTGCTTGTGCTGCTTGGGGAGTGGCTTCGTTAAGGCTTTGACTCTGGTGAAGTCAATATTTTTTACATTAAATCCCTTCCAAAACCCATCACATGGTTGGGGGTTGTCGGCTTTTTCTTGCCCCGGCAGAGTCGTGAACGATCCTCTGGCGGCCACTGTGGAACAGCCTACTAACGTCCATTGCCACAGGACCACATCTTTCAAGGCCTGCCATCGTTAAGGCTTCGCGAAGCTTTCAGAACTTTGATGAACCTGTAACCACTTTTCAAAAGAAACTACTTGACTCTGCCCACCTTATGGTCGGCGACCACAGGCTTCCTCTCGGCGATGATGTTGTGGTTGTCCATCACGGGGCACAGCTTCAGTGCGTGCCTGGTACCAGGAGCAGTTCTGTGGGAAATAAGGGCTTAACGTAAGATGAACTTTTATGGCTCCGGGCATTCCACGTCGATTTTCGTGCACGCGCTTTGAATCAGAGAATCAGGCAATTTGTTAAGTGCTGCTGTTGGGTCGCTGTGCAAAACAAAGGCGTGCCGTGTTCCATCCGTAGGAAGCATTGGCCAGATGACAGCGTGCGTCGAATCAAATAACCATCCTCGGCGTACTGCCTTGTATCACAGCAACGACGTTCACTTACGGGCGCCGTAGAACCTTTGCGTGTCATAAGCACAGGCTACGATTCGTTCACTTAGCATTTAAGATGACGCCTAGAATCGGAAAGACGAAAACAGAGGCCCGAAAGAGCAAGACGTATGTCGATTCGCCACTAAACTTCATTTCAGTCGACCAGGGTGAACGTACCGTACCGTATTTTTCAGAAGTAAGCAGGCAGGCGCGAACGGCCCCGGACGGAAGCGCGGTCGTGAAGTGGCACTGCGTTCGCCGGCGCTTACTGGCGAGCGCTTGCCCAGAGATTACAGCTGATGACGTTGCTTTGCTCCGTCACACTCGCTGCGTGGTTGCTGCCGGCGAACGCAATGCCCCCTCCCGATTGCACTCCCGCTCCTGGGCCGTTCGCGCCTGTCTGCTTACTCCTGACAAAGACGCTACCTTCTGGCACACAGACACCAGGAGGTACCGGCCATTCTCCATTAAGGAAGACAATGAAGAAACATGTTATATCCCCATAGTTTCTGCAGAATACAAGAATGTATAAAACATCAACTTCATCGTACGTGAAGAAGGCAGGTGGCCAGCTGACCCGCTATCATGATTGCGCGTGGTTCGAAACTGTTCGATTATCTCACGGTATCGTTGTCTCCTGCGGCGCGCCAGATTGACAGCGTTAGGAAAAGAAATTGGCTTACATTCCCACTATTTGTAGCTCACAGATAAGTAGGAGCCTCCATCAGCTTCTAATCATCGCTTATGCTGTCGAATACGGACACTGATACATCGGCGAGTTTAGCCCAAGGAAATTTTCTCACACGAAAACGGCGCCTACACACCACGGCCAGAGCTCTAGACAAGAAAAGAAAAAGAAAGCCGGTGCAGAATTCTTTCTGGACACGTGGCGTTGTATTCATTAAACGGACACTGACGAGAACTTCATGCAATCATTGTCATCAGTAAAAATGGATTCTTTTGCTCTTTCTATTCTTGTTGACGTTTTGCCGGCAGCACAAGACGCATTTGTTGGCAAGAAAATTGGATTTAAAATTATTCCTTCCAGTTCAGTCAAACCCGTTGCCGTCCTTGCCGAAAATTACGGGTTACCACCGCTTAAAAGTGAACAGCTACCTTTAGCATACCGTGTTACCGGTACCGGAGGAACGGGAGCCCACGCGCAGTCACCGCGCATGCGCAAATCGTCTTGACGGCGCCAGGTAACCGGCAGCTCCGCGCGCGCCTGCCGCATCGGGACCAATCAGCGCGTGTTCACCGGCGGGCTCCCGTCACTCCGGTAGCACAGTATGCTAAATGCGTCCAATGGCAGTGTAGCGGAGCCTCTGGGACCCATGTCTGGGACCCATGCAAAAAAAAAAAAAGAAATGTGGGGACACTTAATCTCCGCCTTTAAGGGTAGGACGCAATAGCGTTAATGGGTCCCGGCAGCGGCTCCCATTGCCCACGCAGACACGGACGCTGCTTGCATATTACGTGAAAGACCACACGACACACGTATAAAGCCAAGCCTTAACTTGGCCGTATGAACATGCCTGCGTGGCCTAAGTGGTTCAATCGGCCGCCTAGGCCACGCAGGGGCATTGAGATCACGTCCTATACAGTAAGGTTTTTGACAACAGTGCAAGGTTCTCAGCTTCCATGCGGCCTCTTTGTGCTTATGGGACTGCTTAGCCTGCGATACAGTCTCATTTTAGATGGCCACAAAGAGGCACCACGTCCATCGAAGTCTGTATTGAGGGCGCAGTGTGCTTTGGTTGGAGGGTATATATTGCGCAAGATCGACCTCCTTCTGGGCCGCCTTTATTTTATTTATTTTAATTTATGACATACTCGATACTTTACTCGATGCATGTGTACGACTCTCGGATTTTTTTAGTGCCAAAGCACTGCTTCAGTAGCAATCCTGAAAAAAAGACGATGTGTTTCTAAGCCCCGACCTTTGACCCTTGACCTATCACTTTTGAGACGAAATTAAAATTACGAGGTGGTGGCTAGGGGAAGGTCACGTGGTACGAAAGTTTAAAAGAAATTGTCTTGGAGGACAATGTAAGGTAATGTCTATCGAATTCGAAGGACAAATTAAGGCAGTGTTTAGGCAATAGTGAAGCTAATTCAGAACCAAGCGCTTTCGTACGTTATAATCGGTTTAACGGTGTTGAAACTGTCATTTTCGATCTGCGGGTAGGATGATAGCAGGACGCTGGCCTGACTGTATAACGGGGTGGCTTAGGACCTGATTTTGCCAACATATCTCCATTATTGGGGCGATTATATGTTATAAATGAAGTGGGCGAAAAATTTAGACAAGGACCGAGAGGAAACAAATACGACGACTGACAAGCGCTTATCAGTCGTTGTATGTGTTTCTTGTCGGTCCTTGTCTAAGCTTTGCGCCCACTTCATTTATATCATGCAAAGCCAACTTGCCCGACAACACGCTCTACCGATCGTATGCGCCTCTTGGGTTGGCAATTGCGCCAGTTTTGTTTTAAACCAGTCAGTTGTGAGCACTGCGATGACCTCCTAGTTGTCTTCGGCCTTGAACCACTGCGACGGCTGACGTACACTAAAGCCAGATTCTCGGCTTCATTCGAGCTCTTTGCACATCAACAACAGGACATCGTACATTTCTCCGTCACTGCCACAACAATTACCATTGACGCTATGACCATCATCATCTGCTCAGACATTTTTACGTGCGAGAACGAAAGCATGGTGTACGAGTTGCGCCGTACGAAGGTCTCTGGATTGATTTTGGCCACGGCAAGTAGATAATCACAGTCCACTAGGTAACCTATCTCGCATGTTCACCAGCGGAACATGCCTGCTTCATGAGCCGCCATGCCAACATGATGGGTCATTGCCTTTCTTCACGAATAGAATAATAACGTCAGTATAGAACGAATAAGATCGCCAAATTCGCCAGGAATTTTCCTTTCGTTTTTCAGTCCCGTGAATTCTTGGGCGGAAAATTCACTTACCTTAGCTTTTAAAGTAAGAACATTTCCCAAGTCACCGACCTTACTGCGCCTGAGTGCAGATCTATGCTTGTCATGTAAGCCGCCCACCTGCACACTCACAAAGCATCACATCTTCATGTTTCGTTAACCTGTCCTAAGCAATGCCTTCTCGCAACAGCACCAAAGTGGATGTTAACGACCTTCGAAAAAACAGGTACTGTCCACTTAAGAGAGCCTACTTAAGATCCAAAATGCGCTAAGACATCGGGTCATTAGCTTTGAAGCTTTTCAAGGCAGAAGACGTAAAGGCTACTCTGTATCAAGCCACCAACCGTGAAGAAATAAATAAACAAATCAAATCGGAGACAAGCCCGGACTCAGCAGCGACAGAAAGAGACACAAAACCGGGGGTAAAACGGCGCATACCAAAGCCGCTAACGAGGGTCCCCAGAGAGCGCGCAACGGGACGAAATGGGGTTTTATCTCGCTTCGAGCACCCGCTGCTAGCATTCCCAACTTGCTCCGTTCTTTCTTTTTTATTGTTTACGTCAGAGAAGCGCCGTCCGAGAGCGTCACGAAGGCTAAAAATAATGAGGTCGTGAACGCGCGCAGTGCGGGTCGCGGCCGACACGTGGCAGCGAGGCAGAAAGGCGCCGACGCTAGAGTGCGCGGCGAGCGTCAGCCTCCTCCACTCGACACTGGGGTCAAGCGTTCTTCGCGCAAAAATAAGAGAGGAAAGAAGAAAGCGGAAAGAGAGAGAGAGAGAGAAAAGATAGAGCGATGGACACAGTGTCACGACAAAGAACAGAATGGCAGTCCTGTGAGTGCTGTGTGGCCGAAATAAAATTTCCACTCACACATTTGCACTGCAGCTTATATATATTTTTTAGAACAACGACGCAGCAACGAAAGAACGCGCACGCTTTGAACCCGAGTTTCTCGGCTCCCTGACATTTACCGAACGCGGGAAACGCAGCAGAAAGGGCCCGCCTCCAAACGACCTTCTTTAGAAAAAGAAACATTAACTCGGGGCAGTATTGATAAGGGATTTGGGAGAAACGAAAGGGCAATTGGGAGAAGAGAGATTTTGGGACAGCGGGGAGGGGCAAGACGGGGCGCATGCGCTGTACGCGCGACGGGCACATGGGGAAAGATTCGGGCCGCCCTGACCCAGTTTTTTGAACGGCGCACAAAGGTCCCGGCTTGTTACTGCGGCTGACGCTAATTCGGTTCATATGAATCGTCCTGCCTGCTCCGCCTCCCCCCTCCTCCAGTCTTGCAGGCTGCCGAGAAAATTGTCACGCTGTTGAGATAAACCTTTCGCTGCCGAGAGTGTGAATGTTTCGTCGGCGAATGTTTTTAGGAGAGGAGGCTCGAATGCAATTCAGTCTATTACTCGTCGGCACTATGCTTGGCGAGAAGCCTATTTATTCATCGGCTCGGCTGCGGTTGGAAAGAAATGAGAGAAAATGAGATGAAAATAGGATTGTGTTTAGTGGAAGGGAAATAAACGGGTTACTACATGAAAACAACGAAACGTCTCTCCCGCCCGCCGGCCCCTTCAGCAGGCCATAACAATAGCGGTGCAGCCTTTGACAAAAGTAGCTAGGCTGCATGGCTTGCTTCTCATTCCTATAGTAGAGCCCTTACGGCTTCCCTAAAGATCAAAAAGTTCTTGGAAGGTGAGGACAAGGATTCTCCTTACCATACACAGATTCAGAGCTTGAGGGCTGGCACAATAGCTTTAGTATACCACTTAGAAGCAAACCGTCTAGCCTGGTTACTCGTGGCAAAGACTAGTACATTCAACAAGCTCATTCGTGCGCTTGACTGTGAGCGCGGGGCGTTCTACTTAAGAACCACGCGATAAATAGGTGCAGCATCTACGCCATCTGATAACGTTTGCCAGAGCCGATGGCTGTGGGTGCTACTGCACAGTCGTCGCACTGAATAGCATTCACTGAGGAGCATCGTGGTGTCGAGAATGTTGTCGCGGTCATGGTGCTGATGTGGTTGCGGCCCCGGTCTGTCTGCGTAATCGTCGCGGAACTGATGGTTACGCAAACGTATTGTATTTTAACGTAGTTGCAGATTGAGTTCTTCGGGCTAAGCGTACTCGAATCAAAACGCCTTATTGCAGGTAAGGTTTGTAAGAACGCTGAACAGAACTGATGAACTGTAATCATTTATTCTGCGTCGAAATTATTATTGGTAAATAAGCTACGTTAATGGATGGATGGATACGGCTGAACCCTTTAAATCGGGTGCTCACCAGGAGCCGTGTTTATTAAATATGCATTTCCTTTAAATTTCATTCGCTCCTCTCTGTCAATGGTCGCTGCTCCTAGTGACGTAGGCAGTGTAAAAAGACGTCACTGCGATGGTGACGGAAACACGCCCATGATGCACTTACTTGCATAAACGTGTCCAGCGGCCATGCTCACTCTCGGTTCAGTGCCCGATGCCGAAGAATGAAGGATTACGACGACGGGTTAGACACTCCGGATGAGCTTCATTGGTGCTAATCCTGTCTCAGCACAGAAAATGGACGTCGGGGGGGGGGGGGGGGGGGGGAACAGGCGCACCATGGTTCCTGTGGCTCAGCCGGATTGGATGCGGCGGCGGTGTACGGACGCCATGGCGGCGGCGCCGCGTCCAGGCCGGTCGTCTCAGTGAACGTTCGTCACGATTGACGTCGCGGTCAAATGAAATGAGCTGTTACAAAAAGCGGCCTCTGGAGAAGCTTATCGGTCTTATTCGGCCAAAACAAAGGGCGATTCACTCATAGCGGGTGCACTTGGCGGCTACCGCCGTGACTGCTCAGCACGCTCTCAGCCACCTCGTCGATGGCACGCTGTTCTCTTCGCGGTGATCGCTGCGGTGACAATGGGACGAAACACACATCCTCCAGCGTCACAAAGGTTGCGATGCAGTTTCAGCGGTGACGATGACGAGACCTCATGGCGCGATGCCCAACTCGTCATCAGTGTTAATGGCAGCGCTGAACTTCGCTTGCGCGCAGGGGCCAGCCAGGGTTTGTTAGGTGACGTCAGCTCGTGCTGATTTAGAAGACTGCGGTGAGGGGCTAATTGGTACGACATTATAAAAAACAAGAAACAAGGCTAACAACTGGCTTATTGCACCAACGCCTCCTTCCTTCAACAGCAAAGCGCATGCGCACCAACCACTCAAAGCCATAAAAAGAGTAATGATCTCGTCAACACGGGAAATTTCAACTCCTCGCCGCTAATGTTTAGATTTCGAAGGCTTAAAGAATTTCGCGTTGTTCCTTTTCCCTCGCGCGCCCGATAACCTTAATCAATGCGAAAAACGGAGTGCATTCCTGGTCATCGTACTTGCAGGACTTGCAGTGCTTAGGTAGATGCTGCCTCCGTGTATTATTTAAGAAATTCGCATGCTCTAATGCTCATATATTCATGCAGCGGCCCTTGCGCCACAGCTGAGCGAAATTTCACAATTACTTTCTATCTTCAAGGCACAAACTTGTTCCCGCGGTTAGTGCCACACTCAACCTTCTTTTGCTCATCTTTCCCTGCTAAGCTGCACAAACGCAACTTGCAAGGCGCAGAAAAAAGGACATCCACCTCGAATTTACCGGCGACCCTCTTCAGGCTATGCTAGGCCCTGTGAACATAGGGTAAAATTTCACACTTCCGCCTCTCTCGGGGTCCCGTCCTTTTATGCGCAGTTCGTTTTATATATAATATCGTGCTGATTGTCCCCTGAGGGACTAAAATACAAGAGGCTCTCCGGCTGCACATCAAAAGTAGTCTGCCGGATACGCAACGCACTTGAGTGGTGAGGTTACGTTACCGTTGACGGTCGCTATAGACCTCGCCTGTCCGCGATCTGCGAAACGCGGCGCTACCTCGCAAATGGTCTCTAATGAATCTGTCTGCAGAAGTCTATCTCTTATGGCTGTGCTCTACCCTGACAACGTTATCTTTGCCGAGCTGGGAAGTACAGCTTTCAGTTATCACCTACTACGCCGTCGGCATCCAAGAATGCCACTCGTACAAATGACGCCGAAAAATGCCCATAGCTGCGAATTCGCAGCACGCCTAAGACGATAAGACTAGTCCGGAGCATGACCATTGAAAAGTGCGTCAGACCTCGCAAAAGCGTGAGCCACGTTTCCGTAACGCGAAGGACATGGGCAGGAGTTAAATTACAAGCATCTCGCGAGACCACGGATGCCTTTTACGCCGAAACAGCAGGAGCAGAACACATAAGCGCCAGTTCCATTGTGTATTACAGTTTGTATAACGCCCAGACGATCTTTCGAGCTTTTTTTTTTTTGATAAGCCAGCTAAAAATGTTTCTGGGTGCCTTGTATCCTTGCGTGCGCAAGTGCGCCCGTGTTCGTGGCCTCTCTTTCACTGGTCCTATTTTTTTTTGCGCTACAGACATAAATAACGAATGTTTTTCTTAGAAAATCCAAATTAAAAAAAAACGTCACTTGCTTTCGATTTGTTTTAGCCCTAGGGGTATACTGGGGCCACGACGGGCACTTGGTGAGGCAGAATGTTTTAATTGTTCGCTAATTAACGGAATACATTAATCAACTTTTCAAATTTTATTAGAGGTTATGTTGTATTAGCAGAATTTTAGATCATCCTCGAAATAGTCTAGCAAAGATTTCATGAACAAATTTTTAGTGCCTGTTACGAGACGGGAAAAATTCCGACTGGTAGGTGGCTTCACACCGTAACTCAGCTGCAATGAGCGCCTCTGACGTTAATCGCTCCGTCCTGCGCTTTGCGTCACACTGCTGACGTCACCTGGGACCCAGGCGGGCGGGCCAGCGGTATCGCAGCCAGTTTCGCTTCGCTCCGAGGCCTCGCGGATTTCGGAACCCAATGCACGCTGCCACTGCGCTTGCAATACGACCCCAAAGCGACTGCGTGGGCGTTGCCGTCTGTTGGAGCGGCAGAATAAAGGCTAACACCGTTTTCAACCACTGAGTGCGTCACGTGAATAGCTGCGTTTGCATCTGCAAAACTTTTTATTCGCGGAACTGTGCACAAGCACCTTAGATTATTATCTGTCTCGACACCCTGATAGGGAAAACCTTGAGCGCGAAACCCCTCTTCGAGAATAATTATTGCAAACTGCGGTTTGGCCACAGCTCCAGGTTGATTAAAATTTTTTTTTTCTGTCCAAGACACTTACGCTGCCTGAGGCAAAAAAAAATAAACAAAATCTCCCAATAAATGAGCTGTCACCCGATATTAACCGACTAGAGGGAGTTCAACGTGACCTTTTAGGGGCTCACGACTAACTTGACAGCGCATGTAACGTTCAGTGCCTGATACGTTTCACTAGTGAAATATTTTTTTTTTCATCGCTTGTTACAGTAAACTTGCCTATTTGAAAAACCTACTTTGGGCAAGTTTTTTTATAAATGAAAGTCTCTATCATGGCTGACTGGTAGTAGTCTTCTGGCACTGAATATCGTCATAAACAAAAATAAAAATTTGAACACGAAGGTCTGAACACAAACAATATTTTTTGTGGAAAACCTGTCCCCCCTCCGGTTCGAAGCGGCCGACCACATTTATCATCGTGTGTCAGGACAGTGCCGGCTGGGCCAGGAGGGAAGCGGAGACAGCGACGGGAACCCCACCTCGAAGGTTACGCGAAACTCCGCGGAGCTGGACAGAGTCTCTCCGGGATCCGGCCAGCTTCGTGGGCGGTTGCAGCCGCACGCTCTCGTCCCCTTCCGTGGCAGGCGCACGGGGATCCGTCGTGCCTTGCCGCTGGACTTCTGGCTCCAGGCAGCGAAGCGAGCGCAGCAAACGCGCGCTCTGGTCGCCTTCCCCAGCAAATGCTAGCGAATGGCTTTGCCCCGAGAATGCGGCGCGCACGGGAAGACCCGACCGCCATTGTCGGCGCATTCAAACGTTCGCTGCCGATACCACCGAAGTCGCGCCCCTGCCCCAGCCGGTAAGTCGGAAGCCCTTCTTACGTAGCCTTCTATTTCCGAGGAATGCCTCGTTGATGCTCTGTAGCTAGCTGGTCCGCTCTGTGTATTATTTTGCAAGTGTAATAAATAGCATATGAGTGTTCGCGCTTTGTCGTCCCTCCCTTTGTTTCCTCGAGCACGAAACCCCCCGCGGTTAGCGAGCGGAAAGGCTGCATCCGCGGAGTGGGAGTGAGGGGCGGAAGGCTGTCTCCCCATATTTTCACATGTTTACCTCCCTGAAGTTGTTCCAATTTGATGGAAACATTTCATTGAAGTGTTTCTTTAGTGGTGAAATAACAATTTGTGGACTGCAGCCGCCGCGATGGCTCAGTGGTTATAGCGCTCGCTTTGTGATCCGAAAGACGCGGGTTCGGTCCCGGCTTCGGCGGTCGAATTTCGATGGAGGCGAAATTCGAGAGGCCCGTGTACTGTGCAATGTCAGTGCACGTTGAAGAACCCCAGGTGGTCGAAATTTCCGGAGCCCTTCACTACGGCGTCCCTCATAGCCTAAGTCGCTTTGGGACGTTAAATACCCATCAACCAATAATAATTTGTGGACTCAGACACAAACCGGGAAGCGGTACTAGAAGCACACAGAAATTCTCAGAATGCTGACCCTTCTCAACGACCTGCACCATGTATCGCTCACGCAACGAATCAAGTACCCGCCTCAGCACCGCAGGCTCAACTGCAGCGCATGCTGTGATGATCCTCGCCATAAGGTCTTCTACACTCATCAATCATGCTCATAAATTAAAACTTCGTTTTTTTATGTACCCTCACAGGAAGAACTCCAAGAAGGTGAAGTCTGGAGACCCTGGGGGCCATGCCACGGGGCTGTTTCATCCTATCCATTGTAGAGTAAACCTTGCATCGAGATGTTTCACTGCATGTCCAGAAGAAGCGGTGTCAGGACGCTTCCCTAGGTGAGCCCATTGATAGGCAGGTCTCCAATGAAATCTTCCACTTGCCCACCAGAATATCTTCGCAGTACTTTATCCCAGTCAATGACCCTCCATTCGGTCTTTGAAAATGCTGCACCAAACGTTCGCTGCACCTTTGCTGGTGTTTGTTCACATCAGCCCAGTAATGGGCATTATGCAGATTCACACACGAATTGCGACAGAACTGTGCATGATCTTGTGCTGTTGCGTTGTGCTGTTACGCGTGTCGTCTGTTTGGCCACCGATGGGGCACACACAATTCCATAGCTGTTTCCCAACAGATGCAGGCATAAGCACGATGCTCAACTTCCTTGTGATATACATGTCCAGCCATGATGAGGCTTCACTCACTTGAACGAGCGAAATTTTGCGATGCATCTAAAATCACGTCGAAATGAACAGGCGACGTTGACCGCTTTGAGGCTGTAGAAAAAGATAATGTGCATGACAGAACAATCAAATAATCCGGGTTCGTGGCTACCTGAGCGAGAGTTAAGTGACAGGTTTAGTGTACAAACGTTAGGCCCAGCGTTGTTTAAGTAGACGCCTTACTTTAAGGGGGGGGGGGGGTGACAGAACGGCTAGAAATGAAAGGAGGAGCACGTATCTTTCGGCGCTTTTGATCAAAAGCCATGCAATGCGACTACTGGCGATAAACTCCACCCGATACGCCATTAGGAACTGGCTAATTAAGCGAACGAATGAACAATGTGTCGCGGGTCGCAACGACTGCAGCCTTTCATGGCTAAATATTCAGTGGGAAGAGACAGCCCGTTGCTATCAAACCGGATGGAAGTGCGAACACTATGGCGCATACGAGCAGCTCTTTTATTCTTTGCATGATGCTGCGCGATCTGGTGATAGCTGAGGGCACAGACCTTTGCAAGGGATAAGGCGTCGTGCTATCATCCTGAGAATGGAGCCAAAGATTTATTTATGAGCGCATATCAAAACACATTTCTCAAGTCTGGGACTCAAATCCGAAACGCAAGTAAAATTTTGCAGTCTCAGGCGCGACATATATTCCTTTATGACCGTTCGGAATTCTCTGCGGCACGGACATTTAAGCGTCCCTAAATATGTAGCAGCGCCCTAGGACGGTAATTTATTTAAATCCATACGAAGCACAGTGAGTGTGGATTCAGATCTACATTTCAAATATTCTTGCAATAAAGGATAAAAAATTGACTCCATGTTTACGGCGATGTAAGGCGAAATTCAGTGACAGGGTATGCACAACTGGAATGCAGTCATGTTGGCAGTCGGAAACGCCTTTTGCAACATGAATGGCAAACCCATGGTAATACCCTGATATCATTATGAAACGACAGACGATCACACACGCAGAAAGTGCAACAAAGGTTACGGGATGCTTGTGAAACGCCTTCGTGCCTTGATGAATTGGTGGTGTTGATGAATGGTAAATGAATAGCTTTTATGACTGAAAAGTAATTCATAAGAAAGTAGAAGAAAAATAATGAATTCATTAAACTAATGATTTCCCATACACAAACACCAGCAGCTAAAAAAAATATGACCGATGATTTAGCGTGGTTGGCCAAACGAGAATCAGGTCCGCTAACTCGTCGGTTTTCATCTTGGTCTGTGTTCCAGGCTTGGTTCTGGACCCATTGCCCACGAATGGAAAGTGATGAAGACGACAACATTCGAAGCACAGCGCGAGAGACTGGCAGTTGAACACGTTCCCGTTTTTTAAAAAAAATCCAAACTCTTATTACTTTTCAGTTCACGCCCTTCTTGAGGTAGAATTCAGCGGTGTTGCTTTCCTGCATGCCTTTCTTTGCCTTAACTAAGTACAGGTGAAGAGCAGCCTCTGCCTCTCGATTCTTGGCTTATCCCCCAGTGTGGGTATGCGCCACCATGTGAAAGGCTAACCACAACCTTCCCGCCGCGGTGGCTGAGTGGTTACGGCGCTCGGCTACTGATCCGGAGTACCCGGGTTCGAACCCGACCGCGGCAGTCGCTTTTCGTTGGAGGCGAAACGTAAAAGGCGCTCGTGTGCTGTGCGATGTCAGTGCACGTTAAAGATCCCGAGGTGGTCGAAATTACTCCAGAGCCCTCCACTACGGCACGACTTCCTTCTTTCACTCCAAGCTTCCCCCGTTCCCTTTCATCGCGGTTCAGGTGTCCGCCGAGAGGGATACGTGGCTGCGGCGATGAAGTAATGGTCTAAGCCAGCGAAGCCGATCTGTTCGTGCCGCCGCGGGTTCCAAACCCACCCGCGGCCAGAGTGTTCTGCCATAATGCGTTTTGTATAGCTGGCCATAAAACATGCCGACAGCTTGCATGCCCACTACCCGGTGGCGGGTGGCGACCTGCCTAATGCTTCGGACAGACAAACGTAGGAGAAATCTGAAATGGGAGGTTTTAGAGCTATAATGCACTACATTATAGAAACATTCCCCTACGCTCCTTGGTTTCAGTGACTGTTAGCTTCCTTCATATGTATGTCATTACGAGCCCGCCATTTCCCGTCTCTTCTGTACTATACTTTCAGGGGTATTCATTTTGCGGCCAACCGAACCATGAGAGATTGGCATGTCAAACTCATAGAGACATCCTTTGATAGTCCTCCTTCTGTCCATCGGGAGGCATATCATAGAGAGGCATGTCATTTACTGAGCACATTTTAGCGAGTCATTCCATGATGAAGTCAGCGTCAGTGCTGTCGGAATTATGTTAACCTTATGCGATTCCCTCCGCTCTGTATCTATACGTCCTCCAAGAAGAAGAGCTTAAAAACCCGACATCAAAAAGCGCTTCCATCTCTCCTCCTATGCAGGCCCCGCGCGATCCCCGTTTTCCGCCTGTCTCGCTGGAAAATATTTTGGCTAGGTGGCTAGGGTTTCGCAATGACGCCAGCCCACGCGTCCGCTGAGGAGTCGACTGTGTGCAGCCGAACGAATGCCTGGTCAATCAATAAATCTATTTCGACGCTAGAGTCCGCATTTGCGTGAGCACTCCATGTGACAGAGCTCGCGCCGGTGCTTTCCGGGGTTTATTCCATGCGACAACGCCTGTACAGAAGCACAAATAATAATAAAAAAAACAAGATAAGAGGTTGTAGTAGCAGAACAGGCAAAAATAAACCAATAAACAGCCCGCACCGGAAATTCTGTCCCGATTTGGAAACCCGAACAGCAGCTTGAAAAGCAGGACCTTTTTCGGTACACAATTCAACCCTAAAATTTCAATGCTAGCTTGTCTGTTCTCATGAAAAAGCTACAGCGTAAAGTATAAGCATCAACTTGTCTTGAATACCGTCATTAGAGAAGTCGCCAGGAGGTACGTCACTATATATAGCTCATGAAGCTCTGTCTTCATCCGGGTACGTCAGAAACTTGCGGGAGGCGGGCTGGGACGCTAAAAACATTTATTCAGGGAATGTACAGAGTCAGAAAGGAACATGCGAGGGGACCGCACCCCAACTGCTCGAAAGGCCGCTTCAGCTGACGCAGACGCTGGTCGTCCAGGTTAGACGACCTAAGAACACGATCCCAGTCAGCAGGGTTAGAGTTTCAGCTGCATGGGTAGCTGCTGTTCATCATAAACTGAACATTGGCGCACTGCAATGGTTCACAGAGCAAACTTCTAGATACACGCATTCGAGAAGTGGCATTTTAACACCGTTTAAGACCGCTAAGTAGCTTGATGAAGATGAGGGTTGTGAGGATGCTTACTATATCAAGGAGATGCAGTGCACCACTGACACGCATGGATGAATCAGCCATACAATCTGTAAAGTAGCTCACGCAGAGCTTCAAACTTGAGGAGGAAGTTCAGTCCAGACCTATCTGTTGTCTTTCTTCTGAAATATGCGAAAAACGAAAAAATTGTCCCATTGGCTGGGCTAAGACTTTAGAAGAAGTGGTAAAAATATTATTTAGAAATAGTATATTATGATATAGTTTAATGAAAGATATCACGAACGCTCCCGATCAAGATTTGTTGCTGAAAGACGAGAAAATGAAGAAAAATTGAATTTTTTACATTTTGATTTTAAATTTTTTAGTAGTGCTATGTTCTCTAAAATAGCTCTTCACGTTGCTTTGAAATGAACGGGACATAAAAGCCCATTTATTTCACGCATCTGGAACTAGAAATGTGGGGTAACAATAAAAACCATTTTTATGCATTTTACTTTTTTAACTGAGCCATATCTGTGACTTGCAATACTTATTATTCAATAAATACAAAACAGGACCGCAGCGGTGGCCGAGTGGTTGAGCATCCGCCTCGCATGCGGGAGGTGCGGGGTTCGATCCCCAGTGGCGCCGGGTACCCACCGGTGATACAATGGGTACAAGCTTTACCCTAGTCTGGTGCTCGGCTTATGTAAGGTGAAATGCTTGGGAAATGGCTCCTTGACCCCACCTTGAGTAATCGAAAAATACCTTGTGCCATGACGCTCTTTGTCCATAGACGCCCTTGCGCCATAAAAATCCATAACAATCATCAATAAATACAAAACTTTGTAAACTATTTTACGCAACTCTACATAGCCAGCAATTCTTGACAAAATCATTTTTGACCGAGACACCGCTGATGAACGCAATTTTTCATATAATGTAAGGTTTCACTAATACCATCAATATATCCTCAGATCCCCCGACGACACTCTTCTATTGTTTTTTTCCATTCACGTTTTTGCTATCGTCTAAAGCATTCCCCATTGGTTTTATATTGCAGTCTTTTTGCTCGAGAAAGCTGCACTTGAATTGCGTCCGGGTTAGTACTACTGCTATCGAAAAACTTTCGATGTGCGATACACGAGGAGTGGGAGGAGGCCCTGACCAACGACAACCTGCACCAGCAAGCTTGGATAACCCAGCTAGTCCGCAAGTCAGCTGCCGCCAGCGGAGGCCTGGACTAGGGGCCCCTACCACCCGGCTCCTGCGAACTGATCACCCGAATAAAACTTTTTTTTTCTCTCTCTCTCAATGTGCTTGAGCTCACACGTTGACAGAAAAAGTTACGAGAGCACAAAAAAGGCTTGCTTAAATTGAGAAAAGTGAGCCCAAAGTCTTTGGAAGGAGATTACCATACCAAAATATTTCTTGTTTATTTTATTTATTTATTATAGATACCTCAAGGGCCCTTGAGGGCTTTACATGAGGGGTGGGCTAACAACCTGGTGTTAATAGAACATAGTTTCGATGGCTTTCTTGAAATGGTCCGGGTTTGTAAGAAGGATGGTACTGGTGGGAAGACTGTTCCTGTCACGCGCTTTCTGGATGAAGAAGGAATGAAGATGGGTCACGGTGCGAGCAGGAGGTGGGTAAACGGCCTTGTGGTGGCTTGTGCGGGCTGAAGAACGATGAGCAGGTTGGATAGGACAGTTGTGAGTAAAGTTATGATTTATTTTGTGATACAAGCATAGCCTTGCAACAATACGGCGTTGCTTAAGGTTAGGTAGGCATGCATTATTTTTCAGGGAGGTAACAGTGGTGGAGTGTGGAGTGGTGGAGTTTACAGTGCATCCCGCTGCATGTTTGACAGCTTCGTTTGTTTCTTCGGCGTTCTTTCACTGAATCTGTAGCTCTGGAGTCACTTTCTAATGCGAGAACACAGAAAGCCTCATCGGCCACGAATCCCGGCGTCGGCGTTGACGACCAGCAGTGATCGCAAAAACCTCAAGTCACGTCACCGTGATATGTAAGAAAAGTAATTTTACCCTAAGGTGTGGAGAATTGCACACTAGACTTGGAGGTGGCGAGGCGAGCTCGCAACATATAGGCCACAAAACCGCGTTGCTTCGTGGCGGATAAAGGTGAACGTAGTGCATTCGTTGCCTTACGACTGTATGCCAATGAGTAGATGTGTCACTAGAAAGGAAGGGAAACACTGAAATAAATAAAAGTAGAACTGAAATAAAAATAACAAAAATAATGTTTTCCAATTCAAAGCACCTAGATAGACTTAATTGCCCTCCGTAATTATTTGGGCCCGTTGCGCACCTGAAGATGTCAGGGTCGACGTGCAGAGCGGTTAAGAGTGACCCTTGACTGAGTGCCGGCATTTCGGCAGTAAAACATAAAATGGCTCATCAACAGCTGTTCGAACTGTCACACCATTCCAAATAATATTTGTGGGTACCTTGTCCAAATCCTATCACCGAGTGCCTAGATGACATTTTGTGAGGCAGTGAACGCTTGCTAAAGCTAGAAAACGAAAAGCAAATTATCGAAAAAAAAATCGAAGTATAACAAGGTAAATTAACGACTATTGGATGTGATCACTTTGGACCACACCCCCTTTTCTGCGGCACGATGTGAAAGAAAGTGATAAAAAATATTTCGAGCTTAGCAAATCTCGATATGCTAATTAATATTCAAAGTTTGAGAAAAGATGATATGCAAGAGGCCTAAAATTAATTTTTTTTTACGGAAGAGTTACCTCACCAAAGGAACTGCTTTAAAGATGCGAATTAAATTGTTCGGATTAAAAAATAAAAAGTTTACTTTTTTGCAACCATTTAGAGGAATTTAGATTTAAGGAACGAATGAATATCAAAAGTAGAGAAAACTAGAAATATCTAAGATTTGATAAAGTTGCACTTCGAAACTCTAACTGCGCGCTTGATACGGTTGTCGAGATTCAGTGAGCTATACGTTGGCCGAAAAAAACCCTAATTTTATTGCAGACTACATGAACTTGTAGAGTGCATTAGCTGAATTCTGCAAATATCTTGTTCACAAAAGTACTGACAAACAAATGAAATTGGCGGTGGTTTAGCTCTGGTTAAACCTGGAGTGACGCGATATCTACAGCTGGCCGAGTGGAACTTGGTCACTTGACCAACCACGTGACGAACCATGTGATCAGCCACGACGCCACGCCACCGGCATCTGCTCCGCACCACGTGACCAACCACGTGACAGCGTGGCGGCACCGCCACAGGGTTGCAGCGCCGCCACCGCCACGGCAACGCCAGGCCGAAGGCTCGGAATGCTACCGTAATGTAGCGATTGCTACAAAATCAAATTTAGGATGCTATATACAAGGGATGATTTAAACGGTCTAGTTATTTTCAAGGCTAGTGCAGTTTAAAAGACTTCAGTTCAGCATCTGTTCTTACATTATGACATGTTCGTATGGCACAGTTGTTTGAAATTTGAAAATTTCGGAATATGAAAGTCTAAGAAAGCTCTTATTTCAATAGATATTAAATACTGATTAGCTTTTACCTGAGGCAGTTAAGTCCCCCTGAAATCGGTTCAACGGTCGCCAGGCAAAAGCGATATGTATCTGCTCTCATGTATATGGTTAAGTGCCCAAAATGTGAAGCGTACTCTTAAAACATTGAAGTTTTGCCGTTGCGAGAGGTAACACAGATGGTTAAACGTTGGTAAAATGAAAAAAGTGATGCAATGCTCCTTCTAGTGGGAGGAAACAAAAACATCCCTCGGCGTCATATAGCTGTTGTGTACGTTTTTTTATCTTCTGCGGACGGTTTATAACAACAGGCAAAAGGGTTGGCTGTTTCCCTTTCACTTTCGGCTAGCGAAATCGAAGAAACGAAGCACGCAACGACTGTGTCCTGCCGGGACGAAATTCGTTGAAGACAGGCTGCGGCTTCGGTTGCAAGTTCTTTGCTTGACGCGCAAAGCATACTTGCACGAACCAGCGAGATAGGATGATGTACGTCAGATACATAAACGCGAACGCAATATTTGCGGGCGCGAAACACTGCCGTTACTCGGTTTTCTAGGAAACGCGTCACGGTAGACAACGCGTTAAGCAAGCGGTTATGCGCCTAAGCTTCGTAAAGGGCAGAGAGCTTCCACAAACATTTCGAAACGTCCACATAGTGGCATCGAAACGCAATAAAAAGGGAGGGGGGGGGGGGGGGGCGCTGTTAAAGCCACCAAACACCGTGAGTATCCCGTTCCCAAAATTGGCCGTCCCGCTGGATACTGGTAGAATCCGCTGCACGGCTATGCAGTGGGGTTTCAGAGATAAAAGCGTATTATCATACGGCGTCCACGACTGGGTTATTTATGGCCACGTTTCGCGGAGGCAATGGCCTGTAAGCCGATATATCCATATAGTCCGTTCGCGCGGACATCTGAAGCGGTCCCGGTCATATTATATCGGAATCTCGACGCATAAATTATCCTCTGCATGTACGCGAGCAGAGCACGGACAACCGCAGCGCCACGCACAGGTGGCCGCCATATTGCGTCCAAAAAGCAGTCTTCGTGTTCTGAGCCTGAATATACAGGGTGTTTGTAAAAAGGGAGTAATTTAATTACACATTGGCAACCTCCAAAGCGCAGCCCTACGAATACAAAGGACAGCTATTCAGCTTCCACAGAAACTTCACACAAAATTGTGACATTTTATGCCCAAGGTGTAGTACTGAACAGTGTTTTATACGCTGCGTCATTGTAAGCAGGAGTCTGAACAGCAGCGAAGCCGCCATTGTTGTCCAGATAATTCACAGCGAAATAATGAGGACACTGCAGAACGATGAAGAACAACAAATAGATTCAGTTCTGTAAACTCAGCCGATGAATTGTATTGTGTACTGTTCTCTTAACATTCAAGGTGTTTTTGTTGTCTCATTATTGTTACTTTTACTGACGCCTGTAATCTGTTTTATATGTTGGGCACTGTTTGTGTTTGTTTATGTTACGTTGAACTGTACATCGTCGGACCAAGTGGTTGCTACAAAATGGTGAAGAGGAGTAGCCGGAGCCGCTACGCAGCACCAACCTCTCCTTTACTGTTCTTGCAAATAATAAAAAAAATCAGTCCAAACCAATCCCAAATGTAAAAAAAAAAAATAAATCTGTCTTTCGCATTATGACAGAAGACGCAACAAAATTATTGCGCTCAGTATTTTGTATTGTGATATGCTTTGTACCTCAAGTAACAAGAAAAGTTTTAAGACGAACTAGTCCTGATTGTGGACGGAGTTTCACTGGGCCCTTAAGTTGTATCCGACGATAATGACACAACGTTCATACCCTCTCTAATGACGATACAGAAACGCGGGTAGGATAAAAGAAACTTTGTTAACAGATTTTTGACGCGACAGAGCTTTGCGCTGCAGTAACAGCATTGGCGTATAACGTTTGCAGTTCAGCGATTGCCGTCGATAAACAGCTGGTTCAATTTTCAACTCTGCAAATGAGGTGGCCGTACTTTGCTTTGTTACCGTGGTGTGCAGTGGGACATCGCCACCAGGAGCGCATCATTTCTGAGCAGGACAGTCCATCGGAAATGCGCAGTCACCTACAAACACTGCATGCTAAGAACGCACTTGCAGTGCTGCTGCCTTGCCTTTCCGAAGCACACCTTTACTTTCGCGTAAACCTAGCACGCAGCGTTCACTGCACACAGATGCAGATATTGAAAATAAATTGGTATGTGGCGCCATCTCGATAGTGCAGTGCCGAACGCTGAGTGGCAAGGATTTGAACGGCGTTTGATAGACCAGCGCTATCCTAGTGCGAAGAGACGCAACTAATCCTTTGAAGTCCTCGCTTCGGGTGCTAGAGGACGCAACCTTGCATTTGTGTCGACGCGAAAAATTTTTAGGCTCACGTTGCTCTTTCCGATACTTCCATTTCGCACATGATAGATGTGTAGACGGCCCGGAGTATACTGAGGAATGCGAGAGATACTAGTAATAATTGGCTTTTAGGTTTTTAGGGAAAAGAAATGGCGCAGTATCTGTCTCATATATCGTTGAACACCTGAACCGCGCCGTAAGGGAAGGGATGAAGTAGGGAGTGAAAGAAGAAGGGAAGAAAGAGGTGCCGTAGTGGAGTTCTCCGGAATAATTTCGACCACGTGGGGATCTTTAACGTCCCCTGACATCGCACAGCACACGGGCGCCTTACCGTTTTTCCTCCATAAAAACGCAGCCGCCGCGTTCGGGTTCGAACCCGGAACTCCGGATCAGTAGCCGAGCGCCGTAACCACTGAGTCACTGCGGCGAAAAAATTCAATTTGTTCACGAGGAGAGGTGACAGAACCTCCTCTGAATTATTGTGGTGGCGGTTACTATGTGGTATTTCGAATTTCGGTGCTTTTTTACAATTTGCATCGTAAGCAATCCAAGCTGTAGCTGTAGGACTGTGCGCGTAAGTTTCGTTTCATGAGTAGAACTGTAACTTCAATCATCCGCAAAACAAGGGGGTCTCTTAGATGCTTTCGTGCTTGGAGCTTCCACTATCCACTTTGCCGTCTGCTCTGAAACATTTCCATTACTTCCATATTTCCTCCGTATTTTCATGCCAAAAACTGCACGTGTAATTCAACCTCATGATCCTTATTCAGTTTCAGCGATGCTGCAAAAAAAAAAAAAACGCGTTCATTTGCTTTATTTACTCAGCGGGCGGCGGTCAAACTGCAGTTAGCTTTGGATTGGCGTAAAGCAGCTTCGCATCATTCAAGAATTTTGCTGGTGACCTGTCGTTGTATCATGCGACTTTATGCCTGACATAACTGTGTTACCTGGCAACACCAAATCCCGACATCTACGGAGAAATTTACGGGAGTTATCTCTATCCCCTTAGTCGTTACGAGAATTTCACTTCGTGGTTTGATGTCCGATATTTACTGATTCGGGTATACGGTTGAGGCATCGGACTACTGTGTAGCAAAATAGTACACTCTAAGTGGAAAGGAGTAAAAATGGAGTAAAACTGACCTCTAGCGCACTCCATTTCATAAAAGGGAGTGCGCGAGAGGACAGCTTACCACTCCTTTTTACACTCATATATAGGCGTATTCGTTTTTAGAGTGTATATTAAACCCATTTTATTTCTGCATGTGATACATATTTTCGTGACCCAAATAAAGTACAGCTGAAAATGTGAAATGTAATAGAAGCACTAGAGGAAATTATCATGTGCAAACACATGTCGATAAGATAAGAATGAGCGAAACGAATAAAGTTCTGGTCAAGGAACATGCTCCAGAAGAAAAAAAAATGAATATCTGTGCCAAGCGGCATAAAATTTTACAGTTGATAGATTTATTTTTCTTTTTAAACATTATTTAAATCTTAGTTTGTTTTATAGATTATGGGGGTTTAACGTCCAAAAGCGACTCAGGTTATGAGGGACATCATGGTTAAAGTCTCCGGAAATTTCGACCATGTAGGACTTTTTAACGTTCGCTGTGATGTCGATTTGACCTTTCTTGCTTGGTTAAACTTTTCCAAGTAAAGCATAGGAAATATAGGCATGTTTTTGTGCGCCTATTTGTAGTCAGTATATGCACTGAGTCATAGATAATATGTGCTCATTATTATTCCTTTATGCAGCGAGGAAAAAAAAGTGTGCTACGTGGAAAATGTTTGAATTGTAAAAGTTAATAGTCTGGTAATTTTTGGTTCTAGCGATTTATTATTGATTGATTTGTGATAGGCGGTGACGAGTTAATGAAATAATTATAATGGAATAATTAATGACATGAAAAATGAAAAGAAAATGGAAAATGAGGGGTTCACAAGTGTCAAAATGATCAGAATAAAGTGCCAGTGCTTGATGGTGCTAATTAAGAAGATTTAGAGTGTACAATTGATCAATTAATCAATCGAAACCGTTAAAAATGAAAAATGCATTCTAAGGTGTCAAACTGCTCAGAATGGAAAGCCTAACCGACTACGCTATCGCCTCATACCCTTAAGGTGGAGCCTAAGTGTTCTCTCGAATTTTAAGCGGCCTCTGAATTTTTTTTCGTGCCATCGTTAGGATTTTCTGCACAATCTGCTAGTAAACACACACTAACACACGCTGCCGGCTTTTATTGCGAAAGTACTCATACGAACGTCAGAGCCGAGCAAAACTCTTGCTCGTGCATCGCTCGTTGCCGTAGCAACAGTGACACCAAGCGGCAAAAATTTGATCCGGGCCATCCCAGAAACTTGACCTTGACCATTTGGACCAAAATCGACGTGCAACCATAACTGAGCGCACCCGACACGATGGCGATCTCCAAATTTGACCCGGGTCATTTCCAAAAATTTGGCCCGGGCCACCCTCGAAAAAGTAGTTTACGGCCTTGAGATTTAAGCAAACACGTTGCTATGGTGTCACTTAATTTTGACGTCACCATTTACGTCACCGCGCTTTCGCACGCCACACATCGGTTTAAGCGGATTTAAACCCCTGAAATTTCTGCTCGTAATGGGACTAGAAATGATTTCGCATTAAAACCCCGAGCCGCCCTTCAAGAGTGCGCCTTCGCGCGGTGAGGCGTTGACATCTGTCCTTCTCTATTTACATACGTACACATGCAAGGATAGCGGATACATTGACATTCACAAGCAGACACGACGCTAAGCAGGTAAGGGGAGCCAATTAAAGAGGTACCATAAGCATCCCTGAGTAACTAAGAGGAATTACGAATTGCTCGTGGGCGATGTGGGACGGCAGTTGGACGCCGAAGCGAGCGGACGTGCTTCACATGGGCTCCGCTAATTTTGGCCTTTTCCGGCAGGCTTTCGATCTTGCTTTCCTGGCTTTTGTGCACAATCGACAGAGGAATATCAGAGGACCACGAGGATAGCATTTTTTCGGCATGTGGGACTTTATTTTCGCAATATTTGCACTTTGCGTGTTCGACGCAGCACGTAGCTGAGTTGAGCTTAACGGCGCTAAGCCTACCGCGGCCGGACCGGGCCCACGTCGCCGCGGCGTCCCCACCGGCGAAAGCTGTGAATCATGGATATTGTGGAAGGAACTACGATTGCGCCCAAGGAAATCTCGGCACCAGGACAATGGTTCGCAAGCGAAGGAGGAAGATACGTGCTGCTAGAGAGGAGCGGGCTGAAAACTGCGAAACAGCGAGCCCAGGAGGCCCCCGCCGCGGTGGCTCAGTGGTTAGGGCGCTCGACTACTGATCCGGAGCTCCCGGGCTCGAATCCGACCGCGGCGGCTGCGTTTTTATGGAGGAAAAACGCTAAGGCGCCGTGTGCTGTGCGATGTCAGTGCACGTTAAAGATCCCCAGGTGGTCGAAATTATTCCGGAGCCCTCCACTACGGTACCTCTTTCTTCGTTTCTTCTTTCACTCCCTCTCTTATCCCTTCCCTTACGGCGCGGTTCAGGTGTCCAACGATATATGAGACAGATACTGCGCCATTTCCTTTCCCCCCAAAAACCAATTATTATTATTATTAGCCCAGGAGAGGCAAGCAGGTAGGAAATTGGCGGCCAAGTTAATCGAGCGTCAGCAGACGCGCATTCCAGACGGCGCCGAGAAAATTGTTCTCCGACCACGTGGCGGCCTACTTACGCTTACCAAATATGGAATGGCACATCTCACAGACATCATCGTAATGTCGGCGGGGATCAACCCACGCGAAGAGGAGGAGGATATAGCAACTCCAAATATGAAGCAGCACTCCATTCTCGTCATCACTACGAGTGCAGAGAGGAAGCTGAAGTATGTGAGTTTGAAACACCCCAAGTTTGACGGTGAAAAAGTGGAGACTTCCGCCTACGTGGCCACCCCCGAGCACTGCGGCAAGGGAGTCATCCACAGGGTTCCGCTCGAATACTCGATCGAAGAAATTTTGTACCACCTATAGACCGCAAGGACAACCCCGAGTTTCGAGGCGTCCGCAGGCTGGGCAAAGACTCCAAGTCGATCTTCATTCTCTTCCAGGAGAAAGAAGTGCCAAGATGGATTTATTTCAACGGCGCGCCGCACAGGTGCAAGCTGTACCGCAAAAAATACGAAGTGTAGGTCGCCTGTGGCCGTCTCGGGCATCGAGAAGACGTTTGCCGGATCCCGAGAATATCAAGTGCCGTGGCTGCGGCCTCGAGAACCGGTCACGTGAACACAAATGCGAGCTAAAATGCCAGCTGTGTGGCAAAGGCCACGCACTAGGAGACCCCAAGTGTCGTGAACTTTTCCGCACTCCCTACGAAGTCAAGAAGCGCCAGTGGATGAAGATGAAGCAAGCAGCGACGACTGGTGGGGGACATCAGAGTCGACAAAGCGAACCCATAGGGAGAGAAGACTTCAAATTCCGCGAGGACTCTTTCCCGAAACTGGAAACGAATCAAGGCAGACCACCGCCGCCGCCCAGACGACGCTCCGATTCCCGTGTCAGGAGCCAGTGCAGGGGGCGCTCGAGCTCAAGGGATCCTGCCAACCCATGAAGACGAGGTAGGAGCGAGGAGCGTAAGGGTGTGGGTTTTGCGAGGAAGGTATCCCAGGAAAGTAAGCGCACAGATAAACGGGACGACGAAATTGAGAAATAAAGCAAATGGTCGAAAAAATTAATGGGGATAGTCGAATCGCAATGGTCCGAAATCCAAAACTTAAAGAAACCATGGAGGCAGACAACCCCTGTTCCGCAACAACCCATCAGACAAAGGGCGTCCCCAGCGGCACGTCAACATCCGCAGGGAGACGACAAGATGGTCACAGAGGCACCCCTCCCGCCACCAGTGAAAAGCAAAATTCAAGACAACGACCCTATTCAGGCTATGGAGAAAAGGATGGAAAATTTGGAAAGGTTAGATGCCAAGATGAATGAATTTATGAATCATATCAACATCCAAATTCAAGCTGTCCTCGGGCCTGCTCAGAAACAGGCCGAGGAATGCCAAAGGTTAAGGAATGAGATGGCCGCCGTAAACGGCTGGCAACAGAGTATGGAGCAGATCGTTTCGCAACTGCAAAATGGTTAAGCGCACAAATGAAAATCAAATCTGTGCAGTGGAACCGTTGCGGCTTCCGGCGCAAGCGGCCGATTCTGCAACACTACGTTCCGCTATTAGACGGCACTCCATTGGCGATTGCTCTCCAGGAAACTGGGGGCCCCGCAAAATAGTCAGGCTGTCAGGCATTTCATAGTGGCAGGGGGGAGAAATCCTCGGTCACAACGCTCGTGAAAAGAAATATCGCGGCTATTGAACACGATCTAGAGTCTAGAGAGATCGAGAACGTGTTTGGCGAAATTTTAGCCGGAAAACAGGACTGTAGTCTATACCTTTTAAATTTATACAGCTCACACATGCAAAGGAAGTTGAGGTTCAGGGCTCTGCTTCGCAAGGCTGTCAAAATTTCGAGCAACCAGCCACTGTTGATAGGGGGGGGGGGGGACTTTAATGCACATCACCAGGAATGGGGGCACACGCAGCAATGCCCAAAAGGCAGACAGCTGGGGGAGGATACGCATATGACCTATAGGGCTCACCCTGCACACGGACCCTGCGAGTCCACCGAGGGTGGGCAATAGCGTTAGTAAGGATACATCTCCACTACATAATTGTTTCCATACTGAAAGAAGGCCTTAAAACGCGCAGGGCTCGCGCGCCGGCCGTCGTTGAGTGGGATCAATTTAGAGATTTCAGGAGGGCTCATGAACTGGAGCCCATCGGAAACATCGAGGAATGGGCGACGGCGCTCAAATCGGACGTTAGAGAGGCGACAAAAACACTAGAAGAGGATTAACGGAGAGCCGTCTTCTGCATATGTGCGAAGCTAAGCAAAGCATGGAGCGTCTTCTCAAAAAGCAGAAATGGCACCGCAACCTCAGAAAGAGGATTGCAAGACATAATAAGGAAATCGAAGATTATACTTTCAAATTATGCGCACAAAATTGGGACAGCAAGTGTGACGAAATGGAGCGGAGCATGAACCTCTCCAAGACGTGGAACTTCCTCCGGCACTTGCTGAACCCTGAAAACTCCAAGACGCAATCCGGCATAAGACTAGCCAAAGCGAGGCACGCGTTCGAAGGGAATGATGATGATTTCATGAACAAGTTAATTAAGACGTACGTGGGGGAAACTTCGTGAACTCCACTTCTTGACTACGGTGGAGCGCCTAACGAGGCGCTGGACGCCCCCGTCACAGAAGCAGACGTAAGGGCAGAGACTGCAAGACTTAAAACGAGGTCGGCTCCTGGCCCTGACGGGGTAACGAACAAAATGCTCAAAAACCTAGACGATGACTCCACTAGGTATCTAACGGAGTACATGCAGGAATGTTGGGAAAAAGGTGAGGATCCACAACAGTGGAAAACAGCAAGCATTATTTTAATCCCCGAAACCAGGGAAGCCTCCTCAATTGGCAAATTTGCGACCAATTTCCTTAACTTCATGCGTTGGGAAATTGATGGAGCACGTCGTCCAGACCAGACTGATGAGCTTCATGGAGCAGGGCGATCTGTGGCCACATGAGATGGTCGGGTTCCGACCTCACTTGGGTACGCAGGACGTCATGATCCAAATCAAACATGACATAATAGACTGAAGGTCTAAAGATGCGAAAGCCATTTTGGGGCTGGACCTCACGAAGGCTTTCGACAACGTGAAGCATGAGGCGGTCCTGGAAGGGCTGAAGAAGGTTAATGTAGGTGCCAGGACATATCGGTACATCAGGGACTTTCTGATGGGCAGAACTGCCCGCATGAAGTTCCAAACGCTGAAATCCCCCGCAATTGAGCTAGGGAGTAAGGGTACGCCCCAGGGATCGGTGCTGTCTCCCATACTCTTCAACGTGGCTATAAGAGAGCTCCCAGAGCAATTGGCAAAGCTCGAGGGATTAAAATTTAGTATATATGCGGATGATATCACTCTTTGGGTCAAGCGAGGAAGTCATTCGGCCGTCGATAACCTGCTCCAGGCCGCCACTGACATCATGGTCGAGTACGCGGCCGAGAGAGGCCCAGCGTGCTTGCCGCAGAAATTAGAATTATTTATATACAATCCGAAGCACTTAAGGTGCAAGCCACCGTCGGAGATCAAAATTAAAGTGGCGGGTAAGGAGGTACAAAAAGTTGAGCAAATCAGAATCTTGGGCCTGATTCTCCAGTCACACGGACATAATGGCGAGACTATCAGAAGGCTGGAGAATCACGCGATGCAGACCTTGAGCCTAATTAGGCGGGTGGCCAGCAGGGGCCGAGGGTTAAAGAAAAAAATTGATTAAACTGGTACAGGCGTACATTTTTAGCCGGGTGAGCGACGCAACGCCGTATCTAGATTTGAAAGCGGTGGAAAGAGAGAAGACTTAGTCTCTAATGAGAAAATGCGTAAAAAGAGCGCTGGGTCTGCCCATGTGCACATCCACAGAGAGACTGATGGACCTAGGGGCACACAACACATGGGAAGAATTGGCGGAGGTGGTGCGAACCTCTCAAATTGAGATACTTAGCACCCCGAGGACAGGAAGAGCCATTCTGACCAAAGTTGGAATAAAACCGGATAAAACCAGTCCCATACAAAAGGTGGAGGTAGATAGGGAAGCCAGACAAAATCTGATGATTCCCTCCCCGCCAAGAAACATGCGCCCGGAATATAACAAACACCGGAGGCAAAAACGAGCGAAGGCATTAGAAATTAGATTTGGCAAAATTTCGGAAGCCCCGCCGCGGTGGCTCAGTGGTTAGGGCGCTCGACTACTGATCCGGAGTTCCCGGGTTCGAACCCGACCGCGGCGGCTGCGTTTTTATGGAGGAAAAACGCTAAGGCGCCCGTGTGCTGTGCGGTGTCAGTGCACGTTAAAGATCCCCAGGTGGTCGAAATTATTCCGGAGCCCTCCACTATGGCACCTCTTCTTCCTTTCTTCTTTCACTCCCTCCTTTATCCCTTCCCTTACGGCGCGGTTCAGGTGTCCAACGATATATGAGACAGATACTGCGCCATTTCCTTTCCACCAAAAACCAATTATTATTATTATTATTATTTCGGAACATGAGGTTGCCTATGTAGACGCGGCGGGAGGTGGTGGCGGATTTTGCGGTGGCAACGGTCGTCAGCGGCTGGGGCAACCCCGTGACAGCTGCCACTTTGCGCGGGCGGAGCATAGAAGTTGCCGAGGAAACTGCTATCGCGCTAGCTTGCGTTGGAACGGAAGGGAAGTTTGTCACCAGTGACAGCAAAACTGCCATGCAAAATTTTAGCAAGGGAAGGATCTCACCCTTAGCGGTCAGAATCCTCGGCCAGAGAAAGTTGGACAGGAAAATTCAAATAATTTGGACTCCGGCGCACGATGCCGTCCCCGGCAACGAGGCGGCCCACGAGCTGGCTCCAGGGCCCCTCGATGACCGAGGAAGCGGAGAGCGCATGCTAAGATATGGGGAGATCACGCAGCATTATAGTTTGGAGCGTAGACTGGTACCCTCGCCAGATACGAAATTAGTCAACAGACAGGCGATTGCAAACTTAAACGTACCGCACCCGGTTATGGCGAACCACATGTTCGCCGAGGCCAGGAGCGATAAATGTAACCTTTGTGGCGCGACAGCGACCCTTGAACACATAATATGGGAATTCCCGTACTCTCCCGGGGGACGCACAATATAGATAGTAGAGACACCTGGGAGACCCTCCTGCGCAGCTCGGACCCTGAGCTCCAGCTCCTGCTCGTCCAACTGACAGAAGAGGCTGCTGGGACCCAAGACCTCCCAGCCTGCATCTGAGGCGGCGGCACCCGCCCCCTGACCTGCATGTCGGGGATGGGTAGATCGCCTTATCCGTTGGAAAATAAAGTTTAATCTCTCTCATGGGCGATGTAAAATATGCAGGATGGCGGTTAGAAGTTTATTCAACATTGACAACGGGAACGAGCAGCAACGAAACTCAATGATGACAGAAGACAGAACATGAATAATAGCTTTGAGTGCTGAATAAAAGATATCAATGGCAAGCTCATATAGCTCCGTAACACTAAGCAGCACGTGGCTAAGGCTACTCGCTGTCGCTTTTCTTGCACATAAAGCACCTCTATTATCTTCGATAAATGTTATTTTGCCCAAAGCACCACAGCTGCCCTGACCACACTCCAGAAGGTTTTTAGGCTATCATCAGTATTCAGCGATTATCACCGCAAAACGAGCAAAATTTGGCGTTGAAACTGAAGAGTATGAAAATCGGACCAGCTGTGTCGCGGCGGCTGCGTTTCGATGGAGGCGAAACGCTGAGGCGCCCGTGCGCTGCGCGATGTTAGTGCACGTTGAAGATCCCCAGGCGGTCGAAATTATTCCGGACCCCTCCACTACGGCTCCTCTTTCTTCGTTTCTTCTTTCATTTCCTCCTTTATCCCTTCCCTTACGGCGCGGTTCAGGTGTCCAACGATATATGAGACAGATACTGCGCCATTTCCTTTCCCCCAAAACCAATTATTATCATTTCGTCAAGAAGAGCTCGGTGACCGCCGTTTTGGCTCAGTGGTTAGGGCGCTCGGCTACTGATCCGGAGTACCTGGGTTCGAACCCAACCGCGGCTGTGAGACAGATGTGAGACAGACACTGCGCCATTTCCTTCCCCAAAAAACAATGTTCAATTTTCGCTCGCGGTGGACTTGTCATCTGCGCCGTGAAGGAAGGAATGGGAAGAAAATAAAAAAAAATTAATGTGGATTAGCCCAGCTAATCTAGGATATACAAATAATAATAATTAATAATTGGTTTTTGGGGAAAGGAAATGGCGCAGTATCTGTCTCATATATCGTTGAACACCTGAACCGGGCCGTAAGGGAAGGGATGAAGGAGGGAGTGAAAGAAGAAAGGAAGAAGAGGTGCCGTAGTGGAGGGCTCCGGAATAATTTAGACCACCTGGTGATCTTTAACGTGCACTGACATCGCACAGCACACGGGCGCCTTAACGTTTTACCTCCATAAAAACGCAGCCGCCGTGGTCGGGTTCGAACCCGGGAACTCCGGATCAGTAGTCGAGTGCCCTAACCACTGAGCCACCACGGCGGGGCAGGATATACAAAGCGAAAGCGAGACTGAGGTCTCCACTCACCCTCGGAGCCGGTCGTGCGCCTTTCTTTTCGTGAAAATGAACGGTCTCTGGAAACTTGTCAGCGCCAATGAACTCTATGAACGCCGTCGGCTGACTTGTTTTGTTTGCTTTTTGAGGAAAGGAAATGGCACAGTAACCATCTCACATATCTCGGTGGATACCTGAACCGTGCCGTAAAGGCAGGGATAAAGGAGGGAGGGAAAGAGGAAAGAGAAAATTGAAAACTGAAAGTTGGATTTTGAGGAAAAGCGTGGTGCTGCCAGCGGCGGAACACCTGCGGCTCGGTGCTACTAGTGGCGCTTACGCAGTAGTGACTAGGGAGCGAGAGAGAGGGAGAGAGAAAATTGGCAGTGGCTTAGCTCGGCTATGCCAGGATATACGTAGCGAAAGCTAAGGCATAGCATGGTTAGCCTTGGTTAATCTTGATTGCAAGTCCAGGTTAGTCTGGTTGTCTAGCTATGTTGTTGTCGCATTAAAGACGACACCACTGTGGTTGCGGCTCACGCGAGCTCTCCCTTTCAATCCTCCGACATGTTATCAGGCCGCTGGCGAAGCGAGCGGAGGCGAGCGCAACAACGAGGAACGTGGTGTGACGTCATACCAAACGGCTGCGGCGGCGAGCCGCGCGGTGTGACGTCATGTCAGATGGCACGGCGAGCGCGCAAAGCCAACACCCTCTAGACTAGTCTAGAGGGTGTTGGCAAAGCACAGCAACCGTCTCACATATCTCGGTGGACACCCGAACCGCGCCGTAAATGAAGGGATAAAGGGGGAGGGAAAGAAGAAAGAGAAAACTGAAAACTGAAAGTTGCATTTTGAGGAAAGGCGAGGCGCTGAGCTGCGGCGGAACACCTGTGGCTCTATGCTACTAGTGGCGCATGCGCAGTTGTTACTGGGGAGCGAGAGAGAGAAATGCGCCGTGTGTCCTCACTGCTCCTCGCGAGTGCGCAGCACGGCTCTCCAGTCTCCAGGATTCACGCGAAACTGCTCAACCTGCGGCCAGTAAAGCTTTCGCTTTAAAAATGAAGGTAGAATGACAGGGAAATGGTTTCGAATTTGCGCTCTTAAGCCGACTTAATCCTGTAATTTTTTAAAATTAAATTAAATTCGGTTTTGGGGAAAGGAGATTGCGCAGTATTTGTCTCACATCTTGGCGGACACCTGAGTCGCGCAGTAAGAGAAAGGCAAAAGGAATATGGTCACACTTGCAGTTTTTGTTGATTTTAGCAAAGCAATTGACTGCCTGGACCACCAAATTTTGATCAGTAAACTCCAATCTTGTGGAATCTCTGGAAAGTGCTTAGACTTACTCAAAACATACCTTGGAAACAAAGCTTAGTTTGCGCACTTAAACCATATATATAATTAATTATTGGTTTTTGGGGAAAGGAAATGGCGCAGTATCTGTCTCATATATCGTTGGACACCTGAACCGCGCCGTAAGGGAAGAGATAATAGAGGGAGTGAAAGAAGAAAGGAAGAAATAGGTACCGTAGTGGAGGGCTCCGGAATAATTTCGACCACCTGCGGATCTTTAACGTGCACTGCCATCGCACAGCACACGGGCGCCTTAGCGTCTTGCCTCCATAAAAACGCAGCCGCCGCTGTCGGGTTCGAACCCGGGAACTCCGGATCAGTAGCCGAGCGCCTAACCACTGAGCCACCGTGGCGGGTCCGATGAAAATGAAAATGGGAATTGGTTTTGGGGGAAAGGAAATGGTGCAGTATCTGTCTATCCAATTCCTTAAGGTTAGGTTGAGGTGTCCACAGAGATGTGTAGTTGGAGGCTAGCCTGCGACAGGGGTTCGGACCGATGACACATGCACCTTCAGTTGCATGCTTTAAAGCGTGGGTGGTGGTGAAAACATTTAATAATCATAGAGAGAGGTGTTGGGTGTCGTGACCTCAAGGGTCACGCCCTTACAACCACTAGGTGGGATCCCTAGTCAGGCGCCCCATTGGCGGTCGCCGCAGCCCGGGCGCGCTGCGTTAAGGCCCTTTGGGCCTCGAGGTTGCAGCAGCTGGACAGGGTCGCTTCCCAGTCCTTTCGTTTGGGGTTTGGGATAGGGGGTTGGGATGGGTTCTGCTGGCTGGCCCACACCATGTGATAGGTGTCAGACACCTCCCCAAAGTGTGAGCTCCGCCCGTCGAATTGAGGATCTAAATGCTTTAGAGTTGCCGTGCACAGCATCGTGTTAGTGAGCAGGCGCAGGAGTACCCGCTCGTCGACCTTCCCAGCCCTTTGCGCGGGGTGGGGAGTGTTTGGTGCGTGGATTTGTAATAATCGCATATTTCCATAAAAGTGTAAACCGGATTGAAATCGGAGTCCTGGCCAGCGTCGAGTCCTGTGGGAAATGCCCGGAGAGAGAGCGCGGGCGTCGTCGTCAGCTGCTTCGTTTCCGCGGAGGCCTCGGTGACCTGGAGATCAAACGAGAGATCGGTGCGCAGGATCCGAGTCTCGGCTACAATTTTGATAGATGCGATACACCAGGGGAGTAGTCCACTCTTGCTCGACATTTCGACAAGCCCCTCGCGAGTCGGTGATTATGTATTTGAAGGAGGAGTCGGAGGCGGCCAGGGCGTGGTTGAGGCATCCACCGAGATGTCGAGATTTCAGAGCTACTGCGTCCTTTCCTTAAAAGAATTTGCCTGTGTTTTAATGGAGGCGGAACGCAAAGGTGCCTGTGTGCTGTGGGATGTCAGTGCACGTTAATGATCCCCAGGTGGTCGAAATTATTCGAGAGCCCTCTACGACGGCACCATTTTCTTCATTTCCTCCCTCAGTCCCTCCTTTATCCCTCACCTTACGGCGCGGTTGAGGTGTCGTCGATATGTGAAACAGCTACTGCGCCATTTCCTTTCCCCAACAGCCAATTCAATTCACGTAAGCAGACTGAAGTGCCTTCAGAATGTTTGAGAGCTTCCTCCCGGTTTTGGTATTAACCTAAATACAGAGGGCATGCATGGATCTCATGACCTTGTAGGACATATTTTGGTTAGCACCTACTATAAGCCGGCCTGAATAGCACTCGGCAGGCGGCCCGAGTTCGCCACCAGGCGTTCACCTGCCACTGTGTTTGACTGTTCCTGCGTTCGCTTGCTGGGAAACAAACGCAGTGCTCTTCAACTAGAACGTACTACGACGTGGACAGTGACCACGTCTGCGCCTGATAAAATGCTTCATAACGCTATCGCTGAAGCATAAATATTTAGATGAGCATTTCTCTTTTCCGGACGCCTGTCGAGTGATGCTACCATATTCTGCATTAATTCCACTAGCAAGCGTCGACACGCCGTCGCTCCACTGAAAATCGTTTTGCGGCAGCTGCAGTCCTTCAGAACAAAAGGATCAACAGCTTCTTCTGCCATCTACCGCAGGCCGGCGGCATCGCTTGGAATGAAGCCTCTGAAGACCGTACAGCGGTGTCGTCGCAATCGGAAGCCTTGTTATTGATTTGGGACACGTTGTACTGGATCCCGGAGGATGACGCTAGTTGTCTTTCAGGAACGGGGCCTTGTAAATTCCCAGAGGCCGCCATGGAGTACACTGGGGTATGGAGAAGCAGACGACATCCGTTTTCTGTTTACCGCTAGCAGCCTGCGCAAGTGAGATTTCGAAACAATGGTTATGCCGGCGACGGGGTAGAGCTACCGTGTCACTAGATTTGAGCGAAGCACGAAGCATACAGACTTATGCAAACGAAATCTGTATTGCCGGAGGTAATCGCAATGCGCATGGTGATTATGAGGAGAGCAGAGAGTTAATACATGCCAACTCTGTAGTAAGAGCGGCAACCCCATGAGTATCCTCTCCACATTGTTGCCAGCCGTATAGGCAACTGGTGTGTAACTAATGTGGCGACTGGTGTGGTGTGGTATATTAATTTTTAGACCCACCGTTCTGCTTTTTGGCGACACTCTGCACTATTTTGACATATTATGCTCTGCCTGTCTAACTCATTGATCATGCTTTGCAGTTAATCTGCTGTGTGACTTAGCAAGGCAATGTGATCAACGAATTGCAAATTACTTAGGTATTCTCCATTTGTTGAGCACCTCATTGTTGAGCGGCTCATTGTGTGTTAAGTTTTTTAACGATGTTATACAAGCCCCGATGTATGCGCACCCACTGAAGAGTGCTCCCGATAGTGGAGGCCTAACACGCACGGACCGACGTGCACACGTATCTCGGAACTTTTGCACAAAGAGCACTGTACTGCTAACCCTGTGAGCAAAAGACAGATGTTATGTGTTAAGTTTATTTGTTAACGATGCAAGAATTAGCACCGACTGCTGCGTTTAATCCCCACTGCATCTACACTCTGTTTCTTCTCTTGCACGGAGGCACTCACAAGCAATCAAATGGACAATGATCCCCAAAAATCGCTGCATTAACGGCAAATGGCTCGGTTGTCCCACTTTCAATCGCAGAGCGCAACATGTCTTGGTGAGCGGGAGTGACAGGTAAGCAGAGGCAGTTCAAGGAGGCGGGCATTATTGTACTGGGTCTAGGACAGGGTGTCCTCATTGTATGTGCGGAGAAGCAGAGGGCCTCGGAACGTGGACGGCCTTACGTTCCCTGCCCTTGTTCTTTTTTTGGGCAGATTGCGCCCTATAAATATCGCTTAAATTTGCTCGGGTATGCTCCCTCAAGCGGAATCCTTGGTGGTGGTCGTCTGTCGTGCGGAGCGCTGTTCTTTTCTGCTACCGCAACCGGTATTTACCTAGGGATATTTGCTTTGATCGACTGCAGTCTTGCGTGTTTGTCTGTTCGTTTGGTAACTTCCTTGGTGCTGAAATATTGTCGCCTGCCGAATGCCTTAGATTATGTGCTATTAGAAGAAAGAAACTGCGCGCAGCGGATAATGGCGGTAGTCATGGCAATTTGCAGCTTCCCCAGCAGAATTAAGGCAGGTGAGAGGGTGCGAATGCTCTCCGTAAGCGAAACATGAAGGCTTACTTTCCTGACCACCGGCACATGACCGCGCTAAATATTACCCCGCAGGGGAAAAAAGCTTTGTCTTAAGTAACTTATCTGCAACACCAAATATACCTGGATTTTGCTCAATGAATGTACTCACTATAAGTTCGCTGTATGAAGCTTGTTAGATTTAATAACTGGTGCGTAAAAGCTGAATTTCACGACAAAATCTTCCCTATGCATCAACGAATGTAGCTGCATTATAAGACAGTGACTAAAGATATAGAGCTTTTGGCTGCTGTTTTTTTGCATAGGACGGACTAAACACGCATTTCTTTCAGGCTAAAATGACGCCGTGAGCCAGGCAGAATAATTGCGAAAATCCAAAAAATGGATCAGCGTACCAGATGCGACAAGGTTCTCAGGATTCTCGCAAGCACAACTATAGTATGCACCCAATTTCGCCTCTGTTTTATTCAAGCCTCCTGAAAGCAAGCCAGAAAACTATGTAAAACGAAAAAAAAAAGTTTTCATTCCGCTTTGTTAAAAAAAAAAAATAACCTGAAATCATACAGAGCGCTCTGCCTGGCGGGAACGACGTGTTTACAAAGTAGCTGAAATACGCGGGTGTCCGTGCTACCCGCGCTGAAAATGAAAGATTACCCAAAATTTCCATCACAATGCGAACACTGCTAGAGGCATGTGAACGAGGAAAGTTCCTCCCCATGCTTGGGCGAACAGCAGTTCAAGGCTTTGCCAAAGGTCTTGTTTTCTCCGTCTTATTAAAAAAAAATGGAGAATTTATGCATCATAGACCCGGTGTCGCTGTGTTAGAAAAACGCTCCTCTGGCAGTTGAAAGTGCAACGTTTTGTCTCTCTGCGGGGTATGAAAAAGTATGCACCAGAGAGGAAACAATTCCCTCATTTTAGATGAGCGGTAGTGCGAGTTTTAGTCTCCCAAAACGCTGGTGTTTCGCTCAACGCTGAATTCATTTTCTCACGAAACCAGAGAATGGACGATGGAGTGTGAGAGACAATCTTGTGCATAAGATGAGCAGTCACCAAGAGCACGTCAGCGGGCGCTCGTAGTCTAGAGGTCCCCGCAAGTCGGCGAGAGGTTACGCGCCGACACGAACTGCTCAAGAACGCGGAAGGTACGTGTACCGACGTAGCGTTTCGTATTAATACTTGAGGAGCATTGAAAGATTTAGTGTCATTTCATGCGCATGGATTTCGAAACCTCAAAACTCGCTTGAATTCTTTCGAAGTCATACGCTAAAAATACATAAAGCAAGTGGAGATTTCTTTCATAGATTTACGCTATAATTGACCTTAACATATATTTTGTAGCCTTTTTCCTCTTCAAATCTCAGAAAAAATTCTGGCCGAATTTCTGGTGCTTTTTAGTACTGTCCTAAGACTGATCAAGTAGAAGATAAAAGTATGCAAACTCCTTCAACAAGGTCTCGAACCGCCAGTCACTCTGCTCTTACCTGCGTTGTTTCCACATGTACTTCGCTTGCTCTTGGCTGTTCGCCTTATTCACCTGCCTTCATTCAACACAAAACAAAACGCTGCCGTTGGTCACTCTCATTACAATGGAGGACATCCCAGCGCAAAGGCGAGCAAATTACAATGTAAAATTTTTAAAGAAAAATATTGCCCGTTGTTTTCACGCAAGTTGGCAAACCACCCCAAGCGTTACAGCACTAGGATGAGCATGAGCTCAAGCACTACCGCGAGAACCTAATGCGAACAGATTTTGTGAATTAGCAAGCTGAAGCCTCAACCCCATGAAAGAACGGAATGCAAAGGAGCAACTGTTACCTATAAGGTCAGCCTTACAGATCGCAATGCTTGTCACTGCAGGTGCGCGGGATAATATAAAACCTGCCCAAACACCGTAACACGCAGATCACAGATCATACGCAAGAAAAGGAGAACTTTACTTCTTGTGGCACAAAGATAAATCTGGCCTACAGTTGACATTGACAATTAACTGTGTTTACCAGGCATTCTGGTGGGTTACCTGGGATAAAAGCTGAAATCAAATAAATTTACGAGGCCAGGACAACCCTTGCAAGGCAGTACAAGCTAGACCTGTCAACAATGCAAATATGTTGCTGTACAATGAAGTAGCACAATATAATTTGAAATACACAAATTTTATGACAAGCACAATTTGCATGGAATAATGAATAGGCATTTCAGCGAGAGAAATGCAAACAAACACGGAGAAAACATATTTTGGAGCATCATTTTTAGATCACAAACTGGAGAAAATCTGTTGTAGGTGGAGCGGTGTTGGGCAGTTGATGTTTGAGTACTTATTCAAGATGGACGGGGGAAAGTGGCGGGAGTTGCGAAAGATTGCCAAAAATGTCGTGTTCTGTAGGTCTACGTAAGGACGAAGGCAAAAAAAAAAACACGCACAGACGCATTGAGGTGGCCTTCATCATGATGAATGTTTATGGCGCATGGTCATCTATGGCCAAAAAGCGCCATGGCACAAGGTAGTTATCATTGCACAAGGTGAGGTTAAGGAGCCATTTCCTAAGCATTTCACCTTAAAAAGACGCCGAAAACCAGACAGAGGAAAGCTTGTACTCATTGTATTACCGGAGGGTTCCCGGCGGCACTGGGAATCGAACCCCGCACCTCCCGCATGGGAGGCGGATGTTCAAACCACTAGGCATCGTTGCGGTGTGAAGTGGCCTTAATGAAATTGAATATTAAGGTATCTGCGACTTCGCAGAGGTTTCCGCTTAGTAAACAACAAATATTCTAGGAAGGCTTTGCGTAGCTAGCTGCCCAATACTTATTTCTTGTGCCAGAATATTAAGTCAGAAGCAGCTCTCTACAGTTTCTTTTCAAAACAAACAAGGCGAGAACTTCTGTGTCTTGCGCAGGAGAAAAAAGAAAACCGGTGACATTTTATGAAAACTGGTGACATTTTAGCGCATTAAAAGTTTGGCAACATTTCAAAATTATGAAAGGTATGTCATATGCATGCGCAAGCATACACAACTTTATTTTATGCGGCAGATTGAAAGTAGTGAAAACTCTTGCACAAGAGCAAAGAAATCATTTTAAGCTTCGTAATACATCCCGTTGACTCCTCCTAACGCGTCGCTTGGTTCCTTCGACACGAAATTTATCATTAAAACGACAACCCAAGTGAAAAGATGTTGCAATATAAGCGAGGTTTGACATTTATTACTCAGGTGTTTTCGATTTGTTTTATGCAAACAGATTCTGAAATGCTTTCAAGAACGGTAGTGCGTTTTTTTTAAAAAACACTAAGGACTGTTGCGTTGAATCCACTACAAAGAAACACATTTTTACAGCCTTACTTTGCGGAAGAACCTAACGCGTTACACCTGCAGCATATAAGGTATGACAATGACAGAATTGTTTTGATGAAAAGCATGGATCAAGTTTGAAAACGTGGCCCATCACAGTTGAATACAGCAAAACTTACTGAAACGTTTTCTTTTTTATTGAGAACAATGCTATTACCACAACAGTGCGTTTTTTAGCCAAGCGTCCTGTTGCACGAGTCGCGAAGTCGGCGCAGTCAGTCTTGGAAAAGAAACGCTATGTTGGTTCGCACAGAAACAAGGGCCCGCTTAAGAAGGAATATACATGAGTAAAACAAGTTTTTGGGCTAGTTGGTAACTTTCTTTATCCATAACGACCGCTAAGGAGCACGAACACATGAGAAGAAATACCCAAACACACGGACGAACGCTGCAGCATTGCTTGAAAAAAGAAGCAACAGGTCGACCACAAAGAGCATGAATAAATAATGTGTTTTATCCAAATTCGTTGCAATCAAAATAGTCTATTCTTCTCATGTCTGGAACTTTGCACTGCATATTCTATAAAAAAAATTAACTTGATGTCCTAACGCAATGTTACCATGCCCCGCCATGGCTAATAGCCCGAATCAAAACGCGCGTTTCTTTTTTGGCCTGCAAGTGCATTCAGGACAAATCGACTGTGAGATCCGATCCAGCACCACTCTGGCAGGTGCAGGAAATCGTTGCTCACATTGCGATGCGGTCGATGAAGCAGAAATGTCATTGAGAGACCACGGTACACGACGCTTCGAGAGATTTACCCGAAGCTCTCTTTTCCCTCCTCTGTGGAGCGAGATTTCGGATGAGAACGAGCATGAAGAGCTCGCGGAACACACACCCGTCGACATGCCTCAGCAGCTACGAAAGCCTGACGTTTACTGGATATGTTTCCATCTGCGGGCGTGCTCTCCCCACGGCCAGTTGCAGCACTCTGTAATGCTTATGTCAGCATGATTTCCTGCCGGCTGGATCCGAGTGCCTCTCAGTGCGCTCGGGGCCGAATACATCTAAGGGTCGACGATAGTTTCCACTGCCTCAAAAAGGCTATAAATACACCTCAAGTCTGCCGCTAGGATTGCGCGCAGCTTGTTGAAATGAAATAACAGAAAAAGGTGTTCTGGCTCTCGTTATACAAAACATTATACATAATAAATGGTACTCGTTATACAGAACAAAAAAGATATATTGCGCATTATCACTGCATTCTCACGCCTTAAGTGCGCCGCTGTTTGTATAGAAGTTACAAATTGCTAGGACGCCTTTTTGCTTTTATCACCATTTTGTTCTGTTATTTGCGTCTTCTTTTACGCTGTCATTACCGTTGTGAACGTCATTGCGTACCATTTTATATTTTCCTTCCTTTTGCGTTTGTTCTTCTCACTCTGTCTTCTGGAGCCGGCAGGCGTTGTTCGTTGTTCCCCGTCCTAATGGCAGCTGCCACGCTTCTTCTTTTTCCCTTCTGTTTGTTTTTCTTTGAGCTGTCTGCCTGCCTGCATGACTGCATTTATTTAACACAAATATATAAAAATGCCGCAAAAACTATCTCAAGGAGGATTCTAAATTAGTAACCCTAACTAACCCTGCACCCACAATCTCAATCTATTCTTCGCGGGCAGCTCTTATCTGTTCCAGTTTCTGGTTGTTTTCTATTTGAACTCATCTGCACTCAGTCACCTCTAGAGTTCTGCGATAAGGAATTCGACGGCATGCAATCGTCTGTCTTGTGACTGGTAACATATAATCAGCTTTTCTTTCCGCCCTGTAAAGGCTTTTGAAATGCAACATCTGCCTGCTAGTTTCATGGCGCAGTGGCGTTAGTGGTTGAATAAAACGTACACTCGCAAAAAAAGGTTTTAAAACATGACGGTTTTAAAGCATGTGGCGTTAGTTATTGTTTTTGAATGGCTGGTCGAACCCTCTGGTTATAATCTGGAAAGCTGCTGGAGCAAGAAAAATTTTGAGCGCCAGCTAGTTTCACGTTTCTGTTTGTCTCGTCCTTTCTCTATTTGAGGTTGTTCCACCGCTTTTATAAATGAGCGCCATGGCTGCTGAAACCAAGTGTTATTTGTCAAATCTTTGCATTCAGTCTCAAAAAGAAATAATAACCAGCACAGTGGCCGCAAGAAACGAGATTGTCTCGTGTACTTCCCAATTTTGTTCAAAACAGCCAATATAACGAAGGGCTAGCTCGCTTAAAGACAATAGATTTTTTGTATCGTAGGATCGTGTTCTTTGGTTTGCTTTACCACATTAAGAATTTAACTACTACGAAGCCACTGTCTCGTGAGTTGACGACGTAAAATTGATGCTTAGTGAATTCTGCGGCCGCAAACATGCGAACTCATCGGAATGTTTGATAATTTCATAAAAATCTTCCAGGTAATAAAGCAGGAACTGTGCCAAAATAAACAACTGATGATAATTAGAGGTGTCACTGCAATTTCAAGGAGTAAAACGAATACCGCACGAATAAGTGGAATGCGCACTGAGGTTGAGGCTCATGGCCACAGCTGGGATTATCCTTGCCTTATTCTGTCCTGGAATTGCGTCATCGTAGCGACAAACTGAAAAATGTAAAAAAAAAAGATTGTGGTACAGATACGTGACCGTGCGATATTTCGCCCACCACGCATGCAAGCTCCTGTAAGAGTTGTCAGCTACCACTGTGACTACATGAAATAAAGTTCACAGTCCTGAATGGTCCTGCCTCCTAATTTTGCGGCTCCCACGCGGGTAAAAAATGCCTTACAGAGAACTATATGACACCCCTGCAAACTTGAGAGAAGCAAGCCGCATCCGCCACTATACATCGTGATGTGGGCAACACTTAACACTGTGTTGTAAATCACCGCCAACGCCCCATGAAGGATATTTGTAGCGGACAGAATATCACTTCGGTCTTGTGTATTCACGCTGGGCTACGAGCACAACCCATTTTAGCGCGCACTGGCTTCAGCTTTCTTCAGTTTTCTGGTCACACAAGGTGGATACCCAGCTGAAAATGTTTTGTTTCTAGTCAGAGGTCGAACAAAAAATAAAAAAAAATACGGAGAGAGGATGGAAATAGCCGGCGTATAAAAAATTAAAGAGAGAAGGGTGACCCGAGTCCCTTGTTTCCTTCCTCTAATAAGGATCAAGGCAGTGGGTTAGGGCAGAAGAAATTAGACACGCCTTCAGGGGGCGCGGCCCAACACCAGCCCCGAAAAGAGGGTGATGAAATGTGGAAGATGGGAGCACTCATTGTGAGGTTAAACACCCAGTGCCACTCTCTCCTTGTGCCCTCTTCTATGTGACACATGCTTGCCCCCTCCTTGCCCTTTTTCGTTACGCCAACTGGTCGTGGCAGAGATTGGTTCGTGATTAACTTCGGTCGGCACGCTTCGTGTTTCTAACTCGTCTCGTGTGCACTCACATGTGCCGATATTGCGAAAATCTGCTTCCCGTTCCAGCTTGCACATTCCGCGACTGTGAACACCGGAACCTTCGGTCCTCTTTCCCATGACAGCAAAGCGCCTTCGCTCTTTACACGGATGCCTTACACAACTCCGCATTCTTGCCTCGCCTCATGGCATCGTCATCTCGATTTTCCCCATCCTTCTCCCTACCTATTCAAAACCATGGAAGCGTGCTCGCATTTTCGAAAATCCGCCGCAAAGCACGCTGGAATGGAGGTCTAGGTGCCTCGAAGGCAGTGTTCATCTTCTTATGAGGTGTGCAAAGAAACAAAAACAATGCAATCATACAGAAAAGCGTCGACTATGAGCTTGAGGCAGGCGGGGAGCATGCATGCAAAAGTGATGAACTCGCTGGAGGTCACATCGTGTCCGACACGAGCGAAGCAAAAGTTCAAACGTTTGCAGTGCGTGGGGGTGCGATGATGAGCCATGAAACGTGGCTTTTGGATGTAGTAAGGGGAAACATCTGTCTACACAGAAAACAAAGAGTTATTCAGGGGGCCCTCAATCAAGTAGACGTGCACGGCTTCTGGTCTAAAAATACGTGAAAAGAATTTCACACGCTTGCGCTCAATACCCCCCCCCCCCCCCCCCCTGGTAAATTCGTTGCTTATTTTTGTTGTTAAAACATCCATTACAAAGTTCAAAGACATTGCAGGTCGCGTTTGTTTGATGTTCTACTCACATTAAGGCTGCCCATAAAAAAAAAGATAGTGGAATAAGTACAAAGTGGTAACTTTTTTACCAATTTAAAAAAAAGCGTCCGTTTGTGGTTTAACCGCTCTTGTCAGTTGGAAGACAGACGTTGAGTGTAGTTGTTTGTCGCTGCGTTGATTACGAAATCCACGATGCACTTAACATTCAAAGCCACGTACCCCTCAAGAACACAAGTCTGCGTTTATTTAGAGAGAACAAAAATTGTTCCCAGGTAAACCACTGGACTTAGGGCGCCCTAGTATTCCGACCACACACCTTTTCGCGATGACTCTGTTGCCAGTGTATCCTTCATGTTAAATCACCTCCACGCCGCATTTAGGAGCATTTAAGTGCGAATTGCGGTCGTGAAGAAAGAACAACGCTAAGGCTTGTCGCAGACAGGTGAGGTGTGACAAGAAGGATCAACAGTGCTTCAATCTAAAATAAGTGATATTGCGTGATCAATGATGTGCAGGTTGCGGACTATAAATTTGCACTAGTGAAGTCGGCGATGAAACAGTATACTGAGAGGCCACTTGATCTGACCTACAGCTTTAACGAAGAATGTTGCGTTGAGAGCGAACACAGAAAAGGTTTTTATGGTTTATGGGGGTTTAACGTCCCAAAGCGACTCAGGTTATGAGGGACGCCGTAGTGAAGGGCTCCGGAAATTTCGACTACCTGGGGTTTTTTTACGTGTACTGACATCGCACAGCACAAGGGCCTCTAGAACTTCGCCTCCATCAAAATTCGACCGCCGCGGTCGGGATCGAACCCGCATCTTTCGGATCACCAGCTGAGAACACAGAAAAGGCGGGAACAGGACAAGCACTTGGAACTGAAAAAAAAAAAACTCCGAAAGGTCCCACCAATGACCAAATAACACGCATGAACATAGCTTCAAGGATTCCAGAAAAACAACGATGATAACAACACCTAAGTTCAACCAGTGGTTGATAAAGAGAAGGAACTATATGCAGGAAGGCCGGTTGAGGAGCTGAGGTATGTATAAAAAATGTTATAAAATGAGAAATAATGCGGTGTAAACAGGTTTCTTCCTGTGCCAGAGATCCCCTTGAGACCTCACCTGAAAAATATAAAGACTGCAGTTAAGCAGCAAATTCGTTTTAACTGATATGGCAGTGTAATGATAACAGCAGGAAATGATGAATGAGTGCGGGAATTTATTCATGATAAACATTTCATACGATAAGTGCTGCACTCACACAGGCCGATCCTTTGTGCCGGTTGGATGCTTTTTCGTTTTGCCTTGATATGGATATGAAAGCATAGACATGGAACCATTTCTCTTGATACCATACTCAGGAGCAAACTGCCGCAGCTACTAAGCCGCCGCTTCGACGTTTAAAAATAAACGGCCAAACAAAGCGCGTACCTCGACGAAAAAAGTCATGCAAAATTCCGTCGACGTCAATCATCAGTCAATCGAAGAAAGAGTTTAACAAGTCGCAACAACCGCACACCACTAAGAGCCGGCAACACCAGCCGTTTAACCTCGCTTGCAAACAACTTTCTTGCGACTATTTATTTTACTTTTTTTGGTCCACCCTTACAGAAAAAAAATTCCAAGACTAGGTTTTGAATCCCCGGTTCCTCACGTGCTGTGTGATCTTGCATTCTGTCTCCCACGCAGTTGCGAGAGGGAAGAGAAAAGGAATAGGAACTGGCTTGGCTTGGCCTGGATACGCGTCTCCACTTAAGACATGCTGGCGGCAAGATCAGGCGACCCGTGAAGGAGCATACAAGATTGGAAACAAGCGGTTCCTACTCTGCTTGTTTTTTTTCTTCTGCGATGTCATGTTTAACTGATGTTTGAAAGCAAACCCTTTCTGCACCGCAAAACTGCACTCTGCTTGCTCTTTTCTTTACTGATCCGGAGTTCCCGGGTTCGAACCCGACCGCGGCGGCTGCGTTTTTATGGAGGAAAAACGCTAAGGCGCCCGTGTGCTGTGCGATGTCAGTGCACGTTAAAGATCCCCAGGTGGTCGAAATTATTCCGGAGCCCTCCACTACGGCACCTCTCTCTTCCTTTCTTCTTTCACTCCCTCCTTTACCCTTTCCTTACGGCGCGGTTCAGGTGTCCAACGATATATGAGACAGATACTGCGCCATTTCCTTTCCCCCCCAAAACCAATTATTATTATTATTATTGCTCTTTTCTTGCCTTTCTTCAGTCTATCTCATCTTGTCGCGGAATGGAAGAGCGGCTTGAAGTCACCTGGTTTGATAAATGTGCAGAAAAAAGGTATAAATTTACGTGTGCTTAATAAATCACCAGTCTAAAGTCAGCTTGTCGTGCTTGTTCTGTCTTCGTCTTTTCCGAGCTGTTTGCAGTGAATCCATCTATACTGCGGACACTATGTACCGTAGTGAATTTGTTCACAGTTCGCAGTTTGTTTGCTTCCTTTTGTTTCATGCTTAGTTCGCTTGTGCTGCTTGTTCTTGTTGTGCGCATTCAGTATGACGTTTTCTCTACCTGTGCTGAAGCCAAAGTTTGCCTGAATAATGTAAAAAATACACAACTAAGTCAAATACGTGCTACATCAGCTTTTCGCTCTCTTCTCACGAGGTCACCTGCAGGGAGCTCCCATGAGCTCCCGTGAGCTATTTCTTTCTTCCTTCGTTCATTCCCTAATCTTTCCTTCTCATCCTTCGTCCCCTTTGCATCTGCTGCTTTCTGCACACGGGCATGACCTATTACGTGACCATAAATCACGGGCTCAAAAACCGCTGCGCAATCAGGACAACTGAGGCGTGACGCTATTCCCTCTAACTAACGACGGATCAGAAATGCCAGCCCGGGAGTGATCAGAAACGTTTCTTACTCCATGTCGTGAGAGAGAACATGGCCAAATACCCTTTCGACACCTGCTTCCTTCCTCTACACTTCTTCATTCAAGACATTTCCTGTCTTAATCCCCGCTTCCATTGCCAAAGCACTTTTCATGACACTCAAGAGTTGCGGGAAGTAAAGGTTCACGGTTGCCTTGTTTCAGAAATATTTCCGGAATTTTCCGCGCATAACATCCACGTAGGCAGTATTTTCAGAATCACTTTTCAGGGCTAAGGATAAGTATGGCCCACAAAGTAAGCGTAGCACAAGAAGAAAATTGCGACTTCCGTTTATTTGCTGTCTCTCAACGCGTTGCCTCCCGTAGCAACGGAGGCCGGACTACCCACTTCGACTTCAATGAAACACGGACATGCGCAGAGTGTTCGTTTGAGTGATTCTAACGCGAGCGATCGAGCGAGTGGGTGAGCAAGCGAGCGCCCGAGTGAGGGAACGCAAGATTGGGTGAGAGCGAAGGATACGCTGCCCTTTCGTGTGTTTACGGGCCTCACACTCTGTTCCAAACTCACACAAAAAGTTGAGGTACAAGGATCCCTATTCCTTTGTGGAAACAATGCGAAGTCCTTAAGATGTACTTGTTGTTTTTGTGCTGGTGCTAAAGGCGCTTTAAATTTGGCTAAAACACACAACAGAGATCTGTAAGCTCTGCCGTTCAGCAAACGCTGGCGACAAATAATCCTCGAGCTGCATGTACTCATAAAACGTTCTTGCATTTTCTTTAGTCAGCTCTTCTTGGTGCAGAAAAAAATACTGCTTTCCAGAAAAAAAAAAACAGCACCTCCTTGTTGGACTACGGACACATTCAGAATAAATTCCCGTATTCCTCATACCGCACCCCTCGGACCGGCCTTGATTCGCTGCGATCAAATGGTTTCAACTTAAAACATATATTCACTGTTTTGCTCTTTCATTTTAGCTTTGCTCTCGAGGAATGTGATTGAAAACTCTCTAATCGCTTTGTCCATTCCATTTAAAATTTCGCCATTTTAGTCTTAATCGTAGAAAACGCTCACTTGTTTAAACAGAGGCCGAATCCTGTGCCATGTGTGTTGTATATATTCCATCTTTATGCGTTACACATCTCTCTCACATAAAAGCTTTCGCCATAGCGATTGAGTGGACGGAGGTAACCTAATTGCCTCAAGAAGCACCGCTTTCAAGGGAAGTGCACTCTCGTGTTGAGGTAATGTCAGCATTTCGAAGTAGCCTCTTTGGAAGTTTGGCTCTGTTCCTTCTGCCATAAGAAGGAAAAAAAGAAATTGATAAATACAACTTGCCAGTTTTATATATCTCTGAATTTAACTTTCAGATGTAAACCGCCCATGAAAGAAGTTTCGTTTCTCGCTCGCTGCAGCGACACTATGTCAGAGAAGTCGTTCCTCTACTTTCATGCCCTCTGGCGGCGGTGTTTCGGTTTACACACACTGCGTTTGTTTAGTCACCTCGTTTCTTTATGCATTTAAAGGATCGTCATTCCAGGTGTCCAGTTGTAGACCAGTTTGCCTTCCTTAATTTACCCTTGCTGACAATTCATTAATCTCATATGAGAGCAAAGCTAACACGCACGGTCCTTTGATTTCTTCTATTTAATCAGACTTTTGAGAAAACCGCAGTAAATTGTCTTAACCGATAAAGCACGCTAAGTTCCCCACAAATTACTAAATTTTTTCGTTCGCCCTTTTTTGAACCCTTGGTTTTTTTTCTCTTGTACTTTCACTTGCTGCACCTAAATCTGAGGCATAAGAGGTGTGAGTTGTATTTGCATATTTAACGAGCAACTATGACGTGCAGAAAGGTGGAAATATGACAGCAAGCTGGCAACGTCCAAGTCATTCGAACTGCAGAACCTGAACTAGAGATATTCCTTTGGCCCCTAAATGCATGCTGAAAATACAGCCAGAAATAAACGAGAATGCTCTATCGTATTACACCGTCTGCATGAAAAAACTCGCAGGCTACTCTTCTTTTACCGCAACCTTCACCTGCAAGGTCATATGCGTGCCAACATAGCTCTGAATGGGTATGGTGATTGAATTTTGTTTTTCGGCTAGCGTTTTCCAAACTGCATCTCCGAATTCTCGTTGGTCACAACTCAGGCTGCCGCCGTAAGTAGCTTCATGCGGCGCTTGTCTCTGATAAAGAGCTTGCGGTTCATCGGTTGTACAGTTTTTTGCGTCGCAGACTCCTAGCGAGAAAAAAAGTTACATGCATTTCTTATCGCCAGAAGTCAAGCGTTTCATTACGTGCCTCTCACAGAAAAATAAATGCTCAGAATAAAGAAGAACGAATATATAGATAGCTTAAAAGACGCGCCAAACTCATGAAAAAACACTATTTCCGCCTTCGTGGACGCACTTTTTCCTCTGTTATGTTTTTATTATGTGTATTTAAACAGAAACGATGAGTGCGGTAGTCTGGTGAATAAAAAAATCGACAAAAACTGCGCTCCATCGATAGCCCTGCTTGAGGGGAGTTGCGGCTACTTTCGTCCCGAGCGTAGCAGCTACTGCACCTGTGATTCTGTAAATAATAATTTAAGCAAAGCCGCATGCCACCGCGGAGACATTTCCTTGGTGGTATTTTCTACCTTTGCTTCGTCTTCGTTTTTTCAGTTTTATTTCTGTTGGTTCTGTTACGGACAAACAGCAGACAACCCTCAAAATGCACTCCATATATCTCAAGAAGAATTACATAAAATACATTCGGTTCTTCAGTAGGAACTGATCTAACAGTAAGAAAAAGTAAACAAATTAGCTAAATTACAGCAGGCGATACATAGAAATCTACAGCTGGAAAGGCCACCTTCGCATTTAAATATTCTGTTGAAAAACACATTATATATACAATGCCCAAAAATTTGCACAACTCTATTCAAAACGAGATCAGCAATGTACTTCCATGTGGACGCTAAGTAGTCACAACATGCATAGCATATAAAAAATGTGTTTTTTATTTGAAGCAAGATCACAATTTTCTTGTGCTTGGATTTTATTCGCTTTTACAGCCGATTAAAAGCGCTGCGAAAATGGCGGGTGCAAGTCTGCCACAAAGCTTCTTCGCCGTATCAGGCTCAATGCAATACTTTATTGCCTGGAAAGCACAGAACTTCCGTTTGAATGCCTTGCTCGACCACTCTAACTGAAAGCAGCTCTCCCGCTAAACGAGCGTTGCTAAAATAAGCGAACGCATGCGATAGTTCCCGCAAGGCGTTGATTGCATGGGGGCATGGACGTTAGGGATTACAGGCATAGCTACGCCCTTCGGTCGAGGGCCCCTTTCCGTTGCAGCGAATTCAAGGAGCGTAAATAATTAGCTTGGTTCAGAGCACCCAATATGCTTCGGCTAGGCAGCAGTGACTGTGACCTCAGATAGGTTATGAAAAAAAAAAACTACTTCGCCCCTTGAACAAACCTTCAGCGTTACACACGCAATATTGAACTCCTAATGTGTCCCCACTTAATGCATTCCCTTAAGACTGATGACCAAACGGCGCAGAAGGGTGTCGTTTTTGCACCTTACTGCATTGAGAGACCGGATATGCACGGCGTAATGACCGCATGAAGACGCACTAAGTTGATGATACTGCACTTCCTTACTCGGTCGTTAAAAAAAAGAAGGCATAACCAACAGAGCGGTTATACTAAATGGCGTTTAATATCTGTAGCAGGCAGCCTATGGTCCACAGACGGGCTCACGAAGCACGTAGCAAAACCTAATGTCGTGTACAGTGAGATATCAGTTTTTCCTTCGAGACCAGCATTGCTGGTAGTCGACCACTATTTATTCACAGAGGTTATGACGGATCTAGAAGACTGGAGAAAACCTTTAACGCCCTGACTATGAATGAAGCTGTTGAATCTGAAGTGAACGAAAATAGAAAGAGCTCTTGTTTGTTTTCATGGAAACGAGCGAAAAAATGGGCAACTTGGTGATACATCCTTCTACAAAACCTCTTTATATCACATACGCATTCCTGGTCCCCGGATATCATGGTTGAGGATTTTTCGCTGTGTGGACCTGTTTAAGATATTATTTAAGGAATAAAAGTGCTTCACTAGCTCTCTTCTTCCTATCGTGAGTTTAAGAGGGGTGGTTACCAAAGCTAGAAGAGTGATGCATCTTTAAAATTTTGAAGTCAAGCCAGACTGACAGTGAACACTTCAGGAACATCTAGAGAGTTCCTCGGCAGGTGAGCTGTAGGCGACTCGAGTAGATAAAGTAGGTGCACATCTTTTCAAGAACGGTGGGAAGATTTTGCTACAAAACCATTATAGACAAGGCGTAGGGACGTTTAGCATACTGGAATCTTCAACGAACGTTCACATTGCATGAGGATTCATAGCGCACAGAATACACAGGACACAACACAAGCGCTGACAAGAAAGGGAACATCAGGGATCTGGAAGAATATAGACCGATCATTGTATTATGTCGCCAACATGATATTAATACAATTATGTATTTAACTGCTGCATTTTTACCTCTTTTTGTTAGCGCACATTTATCAGTCCGTCCATACACGCCTCGAGAAAATTTGAGAAAAGATAACACGCGAAAGGGCATGGGTTTGAGTGAGATTCAAATCCACGCCACATTTCCATTTTATCAAACAAGGTACTTATTACTGCATTAAGATGGTTTGGTTTGGTTGATGTGGTTTAACGTCCCAAAGCGATTCAGGCTATGAGGGACGCCATAGCGAAGGATTCCGGAAATTTCGACCCCCTGGGGTTTTTTAACATGCACTGACATCGCACAGCAAAAGGGCCTCGAGAATTTCGCCTCCCTCGAGCTATTTAGAAATCCACAGTAAGCGATACAAATTCAACCACAAAGCACACATTTCGAGGCACCAAATCATTAGAAGTGAGGCAAGGCTAAGCATGTCAACCAGAGGGACAGTCCTTCTGGTTTGAAGTCTTTCTGGTCATGCACCTCTTGAAGATGATGAATAATTTTTCTGAAATGGTAATTTTGGAAAACAAAAAGCCCTTGAAACGATACGAGACCATCGCTCCGATGAAAGGCATGCAAGTGTTTGAAGTGCATTACCTGCTTTTAAATGTGCACAGGGATGTGAGGAAGCCGTTGTAGAAAGTCATACAATGCGTCTGCTTCGCATGACACTCAGAAGCGAGAGTCAAGCTCTGTTGTCTCGCCTCGAACATGCTATGCTTTCGCTGTAGGTACGTGGGACAAAATTGCTCGCCTGTTTTTCGACTGGCGTTCCTGCTGGTGCGGTCAGATAACATTTCAACAATATCTAGAGAAACACACAACGAAATAAAAAAAATCGAAAAGTCAAACATCTAGACGTGCATTTGAAGGAAAAGCACTGTAGCAGGAAATCCCGGAGCATGCACCGGCAGTACACAAATAAAGCTGCTGGGGAAAAAATCAGGGGAGGGGAGGGGGCGGTCATCGTTCCGAGGCGAACAAACACACCACGCTGTTCCGCTAGGGTGAAACTTGGAATGGCGCTGCACGATATTTAAAGGGACATTCGAGCAGATTTGGAAGGGCTGCTCGCTGGGTTACGCGAGCCAAGAGCCAAAGCAAACACTTCGTCCACGCGGGCTCTCAAATCCCTTCTTCCGGCTCAGTCCGGAATGTAGTTTCCGGAATGTAGACTTCGCTGTGTGCCCTACATTGTTCGTATTATGCTCATCCCTTCCGGGTCTTCTCCAGCCTGCCTGGCGGTTTCAAGAGCACCACGGTCCTTCATAAGAATCAGCACATGTTGGGCCCGCAAGTACAGTCTAAGGGGAGGGTCATATAAGAGAAAACATTGGTGTGTACAAGCATGTTATCGGTGGCCACCTGCAGAAAGAGAAATCTTTCCTCGGCAGCGCTTCCGTTTGAAGGAAAAAAAAAAAGGCGAAGGCTTGACATAAAAGCACAAGCCTCACGACCTACCACAAATGGGCCGAACTGGGGTAGGGCAGAGTAGGGCATAACCCCGGGTCGACGCTTGGCCAACGTCACGACGGGTTGAACCGTTGGTTGCTGGCATTTTAATAAATTTATTTATATCCTATCCTTATAAGTACTTGTTTCATTTAGTGTGCACGTGTATGCTCATGTGAGCGGGAGTGTGACATTCTTATACCGAGTGTTTCAAGGAAGATTTTAAATAATTCTCAAAAGTAGGTTTTCCGAGGTAAAAATATAGCTTTTTAGCATAGTACTACCAGTCTTGGTGGACACCAGAAAACCCATGAATCGTCTTAGCTGATTAGCTGGTTAACTAGTCGTTAATAATTAAATTTTAACTAATAGATAAAGGCGCCCAGTAAAAATTAGAGGTGTGTACCCGGTTGTTAGTAATTGACATATCAGTTGCCAGAATTTCGAAAACGCGCTTACCCTTGCTGCTGTGGCTCGACAAAATTTGCCCTTTTTGACTAATTATGTGCACTGGAAAGGCTGCTTAGCCTGCATGCTTTTCGAAAGAGCATTTATTTGTCACGGTGTAGTCAAATTTTGTAGGGCCACAGCGCCAAGGATAATCGCGTTTGCGAAATTCAAACAAACAACAAATTCAAACTATTACTAACAACCGGCTACAAGTCTCTGATTACAACTGGCGCATAACTCTAATAGTCAAAAGTCAATTATTAAAAATTAGTCAACCAGCTTACTAATTAAGTCGATTAACCGGTTTTCTGACGCCCACCAACATTGGTAGCACTATGCTGGAAAAGCCATATTTTTTCTCAAAAAACCTTTTCATGAGAGTTTTTGAAAGTCTTCCCTGAAACAGTTGGCATATCGTCTCATCTCGTTTGCTTCAAACGCATTTATACTCTACGTAGTTCAGTGTGCTCTCTCTGAGTAGGAATCTTTCCTTGAGCATTTTTTGTAAAACAGCGCGAACAACGTCGGACAAGAAGAAGAAGGACACGGGACGAGCGCTCGTCCCGTGTCCTTCTTCTTCTTGTTCGTCGTTGTTCGCGCTGTTTTACAAAGATGCATATATACCAACTCGCCCAACTGAACGGTCTGTTTTCCTTGATCGGGCAGTATATGAATTACGGTAAACTGTGGTATGGAGCTCGTGGGCTGTACAAATTTAACACATGAAATTTTCGCTTTTTGCACGATCACAGGCGTGGATAATACAGAATGGTCTTGCACAGTATTGCCCAGTGGAGTATGAAATGCGAAATACGATCTTTTTATCGTGTACTGACAATGTACCTGGTGAGTGCTGTGTGCGGAGTGTGGACAATCTGCGACCAAATAAAATTTCTGTCAACATATCGTCCTGCGAGATACAAAACGAGTTTCTACAGCGTACTGGACATATTCAGTTCATGAGGGTAGAACACATTAGGCGACTGCATATATCACAGCCTCTCCGTATTCTCACATTCTGTGATGAAAAAGACGACACATTATCCGGCATGGCGACCTAGAGACAGGAATAGCACGCAATTTTCTACCGGCGCTCCTTACTATAGCCCCCAAGGCTTTTTTGCTTCAGTAATTCGTCATTGTACATTATCGTATCTCAGTTTCTCTTATACTTTCTCGTTTGCATTCTTAGATGCATATGTTCACATGGTGCATGCCCTCACTGAGTCCTTTCCCTGTCCCGTGTTCGCGAGTCATTCGCAAAGCAATCCAAATGAACACTATCCGGCTTTCGCTTCCCCAGTCCCATTGCTTTTCGTCTGCTTCTGCTGAACAGAACCAAGCGACTGCTCCCGACGCGTTCTTGTTACGCAGGCACTCAGTAGGAATCAGTAGAGTAGGAATCAGTAGACGTAACGAACATCCTTCGGCCAACCACCGATCCCGGTTGGGGAAGACGGGAGGAACGACAGATTCCCAGCCGCCGCCACCATGTTAACTGAAGCGTAACGTCCCATACAAGGCCTAAGATGAGCTACGTGCAATAAAAAGACCGCAAGATCCACAATACATGGTCGTACTTAGTAACCGGATCATTACTATACCCACCGACTTCTATATGTACCAATGTTTGTTTTCTTTCTCTTTCCTTTAGTCACTAATGCTCTATCATGATCATTGCATATGTATCCACTCCTGTAATGTCTCGCTCTGCGAGACAACAGTATATGTACATAAAATGAATAAAAACAGGGCCAATCTTATTTGCGCACCGTCGGAGCCCCATACCGCAGAGGAGCAATAGCGGTTAGACGGCCTTATGTCCCCATGTTCACTCTGATAGCGGCGGAAAACTCGCTCTTGTACACCCGCGACCCGCACAGATTGGCTGAGCTTAGCTTCAATGCAGCTGGCGTGCAGCATTTTCGCGTCAACGTTTTTCCCCAGCTGGCGCAGTTGGGGTGCATATCTTGCCTATCTTCGCGCATTTGAGCGTCAGCGCATTTTAGTGAGCCGTAGAAGCGAAGAAATGCCACCCAATAACGACGTTATCTAAGCATATTGTCCCGTTTTTCACACCTGGATACCACACGAGCAATCCAGGTTTCTAAACAACAACCTCTCCGACTCGTCTGCTTTCTATTTCATCCTTTTGTTGGCTCTCTACTTTTCGCTTTACTTTTGTGTTCTGCATCCTGTAAGTTGTGTATGTTCTTGCGTACTTTTTGTTTATTTTGCCCCTATGCTCTTGCAAATCTTGTTTATCAGTACCTTTTTAATTCTAATTCATGCGGGTTTTGCATCGTTACTGTTTGCTCTAATTGTTTTAATTGACATATCTCTCTTTGCTACTGTCTCCAGCGCTTTCATATTTAACCCGCTTGAAGTTCACTCGCTATCCTTCATTAAGCTTTCATTGAATTAAAAAAAATTCTCACTTCGTTTTCGAAAACTAAAACAAGCAAACTAAAGCCAGCGAAGCAGTTTTCTGCACCTTCAGTTAACGAATGGTTCTCTTTTTCTGTGTTATGAACGAAACGCAAAGCGGCAGATACGAAAACACGGGAACTCAATTTCCTCCTCCAGTCACCTCATACTCCTGAGTACAGTTTAGAGAACACTGTTAGTACTTGCTCGCAGTGCTCTGAATTTATATTCTGGCCTCTCTGTGGACTTTTCACTTTTGTGCTACTGCTACAGATTGAGACGAAAAGTGCGAAACTGTCAATTTTCAGACTTTTTTTTTCGTCGCCCGGACGCCATACCATTTATTAAAAACAGAGACCATCTTGGATGCTGGAGAGCACTCAGTTCATCCTTCCGAAGAATAACGGCCCTTATGTGAATAATCACCGCGAATATTTTAATTTGTTCAGAGAAAATGAAATCCAAGCTTTCATATTTTTTTTTAAATATATCACCGCTCCTTCCCTTTAGAAGTGAAACCGCATAGGATATTAAGAGCTTTCTTCAAAAGACAAAGTATTAGAAATCTCCTGGTTGGTCGCCACTGCGTTTAATTCTTTAGCGTTAACTTACATCATCGTGCGCCCGAGCACTGTTTGGCTCCCATCAAAATTCGGCTGTCGTGGCCGGAATTCGTGTTAATTCACGGCTGCGCTGAATATCGAACCCAGCACCCTCCGAAAGCGAGACGAATCATGTAACCCCAGGAAGCCGTTTAATGCAAGTCATGTGCCTCTGGCAGGCGGCCTAGACTGTGCCAAAGAAGACGCTGGTCAATCGGCAGCCAGAGGCACCATCGGGCTATGGGACCTGTCGGAACGCGGCCTAATGCTGCTGCTGCAGTGGGAGTCTCAATCGCAGTGTGGTCTGTGTTGGGTGAAATCGGAGCAAATTTTGTGGATTTGCAGGAAACTTGCCTATCTGGTGCTCTCTAAACGTGCCTGCTAATTCCTAATGCAGCAGTACGGTTTGTGTGATAAGGATAGCACGAGGCTTGGCTTCGTGCATGACTGCTGCATCGGCTGAAGGGTTGCGGTGGCTGCTCAACCACGTGCAGCTGTACTAGCGGAGCGGGCAACTGTCTGCATGTCACGTTCAAGTTGTTCCTGCTTGGCCTTAACGGCGACGCTCACTGACCGGAGCAGAGGGGTAGACATCTGTACGGAGTTGGTGGTTTTCCTTGGCAGGGCCTGTTGCTGGATGGTCAGTGCATTTCAGTGCATTCACACCTCGCAGTATTGATGGAACTTAACCCCTTTTGACATTCATTTATTCGTGCACTATTCTTTTTCTGTTGGCTTGTTTTTTATGTCAGAGTCTTATCCCAGCTCAAGGAAACAACCCAAAGCAATCAAGAAAGCTTAGGCGGGCTTCGGTTGCTGCAATGAAACGTCTGCATTTCCTTCGACGTGCAATGTCTGCGTATTTCTGTTTTCCTGTTTTGCTGTTCCTATTCCAGGAAAGAAAGCCCCTTGAGAGACGACGAACGGATTAACCCCCGCTTACTATGTCTTGCCATCTTCCCATCTGAAAGAGAAAAAAAGACACCCGGCGGCTAGCAATTCGGAACGAGCACATCGATGGGACCCGATAATGCCGATTGCGCCAGTGTGGAACATTGCTTCTAAGAGCGGACCCTTGGGACGCTTTGAGCGTACAGTCTGCCACGAAACGAATTCGCGAGGTGCCCATCGGTAGATTTCTGTGAGCATCGCGAAATTTGTGTCTGCACTGGTGCCATAACTTTGTATTAAGAAAGGCGATCAGCTCTAGCCGCTGCTATACTGTCGCTAACGAGAACAGTAAACTGGGCGAGCTGGAATGGATTCATCTTTAAGCAGCGCGAAACAGAGGACGTAGTTGAAGAAACACTGTCGCGACGTGTGTATCAATGAAGACTGAAGGGGCTAGTCATCTTGGCCTAATATCTAGCTTGTATTGTTTCCCTATTGAGACTTACCGAGGCACGTATGGCTGCCTTAGATTAGAACAGCTTTTCGTGGCTCTGCACTTAGCCCTTTTCTGTTTCGCTTTGTTTAAGTCTTTTGATGGCATGGAAAAGCAGAGTGACGTCACCAGAGCACGAACGTGAAAGGTAAAAATCCTACTGGGAGGGCCGCCGATAAGAGAAGTTCCTGCACTCCCACAAGTGCGACCGACCAGAGCGTCATTCCACATCCTTCTGCAGCTCAAGACTTGAGCTTCCGGTTTTCCGCCTTCACCCCTTCGCAGTGATTCTATGCACGCACGGCCCTCTGACAAGCTGCTGTGGCCCTCGCGTCTATTTTTCCCTGGCAGCAGCTTTTACCGGGCAGCCCGCATTTTGTTTGGTGAGGCTAGTCTCAGAAATAAAATGTGCCAATGACTGACAAGAGGAAACTCCGCTTTGATGCCCATCTGTGAGCAGTGGCCGCAAACGGAGACTGACAGACGGTGAAGCCGCCTAAAAACCGACCGGCCAGACAATTATGGCGTTCTGCAACTTTTTAAGGCGACAGCCTTTCATGCCTCATCAGCGTGCGCAATACCTGTCCGCAGGAAGCGTGTACAAGTGTCCGCTCCACCTGTCATTGAAACCAAATGAAAAAAAGAAAATGAATGAAAAATAATATAATTAAAAATAATAAATATAAAGTTAAAAGTTACAAATAAAAACTAAACAAAAATGAAAATAAAAACAAGAATTAAAGGATATAATATAAGAGAACAAAACAAAAATGACACCAATATAAAAATAAAGGAAATGAAAAAAACTGAAAAATGGAGTGAGAAACAGCTGAGGACAGGGAAAGGCTTTCGAATTTTCGCTCATAAGCAGATCTAAGTGCAAATGAGTTGTTTCCTTCATACTACTGACAGAGAAAGAGTTCTTTCCTCTTCATCCTCTAGGGATCGCTAATGCGGTGGAGCCAACCGGCAGGGAGCGTCTAGGCACCATTCGAGTGAAAGGCATACGAAATCTCGGGCAAAGGAAGGGACAGAGTACGGGAAAAAGTTGCCGCTATTAAAACATAACACCTGATAAAAAACCTAGAGTTCAGAACGATAGTGAACGGGCTTTTTTTCAGCTTTTGTGCAGTCACAGCTGATGACCAAAGCAGAAAAAAACATGAAGGAAATTAAGGGAACCAGCTTCCCTTACAAACCACTCGAGCACGGCCGCCTTAGAAAGCGAACTGGCGGCAGGTACTGACAATAAATAAGTCTGACCTTTAGGTCTATTTATTTTCGAACATCTGGCGATTTTATTATATTTAGCTCTTCGTGTTCTTTTTCCTACAAGCTGTTCTTGAATGGAGAGGCTCACCAATCACAGGAAAAAAAATTCGTGAGTGAAGTCCTCAGGCCGAAACAAATTTTGTTGTTTCCTAGATTCTTTACGCTTTAGGAAATTGAGCGAGAAATCCTTGATCCTTCTTTAGATAACGTGCTCGAGCAGGGCTATTTTTTTTCTGAAACGAAACAGAAAGAAACACAAATGCCGGATTCATCTTTGACGTTGGCAATACAGGGCAAAGGAGGAGGAGGGTATTGAAAGAAATTCATCGCTTCCAGTAATTTTTCGTGCCCGTCTTGGGTTCTTGCATTTTTTTATATAATTTATATAGCGTCCATTTATATCTTGCCCCTCTCTACAAACCAGCCTTTCGGAATCACCCTTTCTATCCAAAGTGACAGCCTAATATCTTATAAGAATTCCCTCCAACTATTCGCAATTGCTTTCAGGCGAATGTCTTGTTAGATATCACTACAAAAAGCACAGGGGTGAAACTGAGTGCATGCAGAGCTTCGAGGCTAATTGAAGAATAAAACAAGCTTTCCTCAACACCTTTGACAGATAGTAGCAATGTATTACTATTGTGCTATCACTACGTTTCGAAGAACAGAGACGTAGCGTTCATTAAAAAGAATGATTTACGTGTGACTGCGATACGTCGCCTTCTGATCGGCAACTCTAAGCTCAGAAAATGAAATAGCAGTCGCAGCATTGCGACTATAGTGAACTGCTTCGCTCAAAAGTAGAACAAAACTTTCCCGTATTTTAGATCCCGGTGAAAAAACAGCATTCGTTCCCTTAGACCTCACCTTGAATCTTTTTTTTGGCTCCTACTGGCAGTTCCTACAATTCACTCCATTTATCAATGCGTTCAACTGTCCTTTTCAAATGGCAGGCAACTTAAGGCATTCGGCAGACAGGGCGCGATATATCAGCGCATGAGAAAAGGTAAACAGAAGAAAAAGACGCGCACGCGAGACTGGAACCGGACGAAGCAAATTTCCCGAGAAAAGCGATGGAGGTAAATGAAAGGAAGTGGACCCCGCACGACAAAGCACGACGTCCCAGCGTTCAGCCAGGCAGGAACATTGAGCAAAGCCCGCCTGGATTTATAGGGCACAATCAAGTAAACTGCCTAGAAGGAAAGTGGTCGGCCACGTGCCGAGGCCCACTGGCTCTTTGTGAATTCAGCAGGAACCACTGGTCCGGCCTCGGATTGTCTTTCCTGACCTCCGGTATTCCCCCTCTTTGGTTCTCCCGTGCGCCGTTCCATCTTTCCTCGCCGGATCCAAAAACTCCACGTACTCCGAGGACCTCCCTTCGCTGCCACTTTCTTTCTACCTTCTTTCATTCTCCCATTATTCATTCGTTCACGGACACATTGACGTGCCCGTCTAGAGTGAGACACTTATGGTGGCTTTCTTCTCCTCGCAACAATTTTTAAATGATCTTTCTATTTAAGCGGCGTGCTTAAATTCGGGACACTTAGGCAGGTGCGGTGGATAACAGTGAGTGCTAGGCATTATTCATTCCTATGGACATCTTTTTGTCGTATGTGTGCGCTCGAAAGCAAGCGCAGAGACTAAAACATGTCAGCGCACTTTTTCGCGTGATGAAGACCCGTTTTAGGCTCCGATCATATTAGCGTGTAGGAATTAGTTCTTGCAAAACGCGAGTGAACGGGCACAAGCTGCTCACTATAAAAGTAAATGTCATTCCTCTTCCTCGAGGAAGTAACAGATGCCTAATATGCATCACTGACTGAACTGTAATAAACAGTTTTTTCTTGTTTGGCGAGCTGCGGCATATTACGTTCAAAAACACGAATAAGCCCATATGAAAAAAAGGGAGTAAGCGGCACTCTAGCGAACTTCCTTTTAGGGGCATGATATGCTGCCCATGTCCTATATATGGAATACTTAAGGTTGGCAGCAGGAACAAATTCTCCGTTATAATCATAAAAATTTGTGGCAGTCTTGAAGATTTTAACTTAGCTTTCAATATCCTGTATTTGCTGACCTCAAGACCACCGCTGCCGCATATAAAAGCTTCCTCGCAATGCTAGCTGTATCAAGTAACAATGCTTTGCAGTGCCTCTGTTGATAATAGTAGGCATTTCGCATAAGTAGTGATTAAAATCTACACCGTAACATGAACAGCCAATTTTATATCGCCTTATTCATGTTGATAGCACACCTCTAGAATAATATCTTCCGAGTTTTTCGCGCGAAAGCACGAGGACGTAAGAAACAAAGTAGACAGGACACAAGGCTACCTGTTCCTTGAGAGTACGTCTACGCCTTGAGAAATACATCTATCGGCATCCGTCCCCGAACACCGTGAAACTTGCCAGACCAATGACAAAAGTTCGGTCGGATACTTCCGTGGCTCGGTCGCAAACTTCGGGCCGAGGCTGAGAACCTGTCGAACATCCTTCGGAATCGCCCAACGTGCGGACTCCGTTTGCTAGTGTGGCGGCTTTTTCTGGAAAACATTGAGGAAGAGTGTCCCGGGGTTTTGTCCCTGCGACACATAAGAAATGAGTGGTAGCTTTACTGAATTAATTAAAAAGGATTTACTAAATCGAAGCTTTAACAGTTCCTGTATACAGAAATGGTAGCAGTATGTATGAGATGAAAAGAATCGCAAATGTTTATTCTGGCCGAAGCAAGAACACACCGGCTGACAAGCTATCGAAGGAGACTAGTGTGCCTAGAGAGAAAACTTAAAAAAATTGTGACTACGCGTTCAATTTAGGAGGGCAATAACCAAATTATCTGGAACATTGGGAAAACAGGACATAAGTGTATAAATGGTGGTTCAAGTATCCGAGACCGTTTAGAACGAATCACTCCATATCACAACGAAATGCTGAACGTGACAGATCGCCGCACTCTTAATTTGGATATGCAATGAAAAAGTGACCGAACTTTTCTTTGTGATAACTATGCCAGCGCATAAGATGAGAATTACTACTTTATTTCCGTTTGAATTTATTTCGCATAGCTGCAAAAAGCAAAGATAAATGTCTCAGTGAACAGGCAAATGGTTGTAACAGCAATAAATATCGTGATGCGAATTCCAACATGGTGACAAAAGTTCGCCACCAATTTTTGACCGCCAAATTGGCCGTTTGAGCTCGGCACACACGTCAAAATTACAGAGTGAATGCATGTTTTCATCAACAGAAGACAACAGACCAGAATTTATTGCTAATACAAAGCACAATTATTACTGTAAAAATAGTAAGAAGTTTATCCTTTCCATGTCAATACTTTTATGGCTATTACCTAACGTGCTATGTGTCCAGGTCAAGTTGGCTCTATGTTCTACTCTTTCCGTGTGGCAGCCGACATTATCAGCTCCAGTATTTTATCAACATTTATTTCAGTTACCTAGAGTTCACCTCTTTCATCTCATGTGAGGCGCCACTTCAAAGCCTGTCTGTTTCATCTCCTTAAAAGTATTTTCATTGTTCAATATTTATCTCTTAGGCCAACCTGCACAAAGCGGCCGGATTGTCTGGTGATGGCAGGCGCTGTTACTTTCCTTTCAGGAGATCTCGCAATGACTGCCGCCATGATGTCTAAACAAAACATTTAAAAACTTTGCACACACCATCGCTGTACATTTAACTGCGTTAGAAAAACTCTCTATCATTTTCGAAACTGTGGTGCCACCCAATAAGACACGGACAGCAAAAAGGGTGTAGTGGATGGGACACACGCAGTACCCGCTTTCAAAGATGCAGTTGTAAATACCAGCTATTCCCGCTTGCCACTCTACTGCTGCCTAATATGCACAATCACACTCTGAAGAGGTTCTCTTTTTGATTCTCTGAACCTTTCTTGCTCTATCAAGCTCAGCGAGATTCAGGGGTGGCCGCCAATAGTTCGTTTTGATGTGAAAAAAAAAATAGAAACGTGAACACCCGCAAAGGGTACTTACTGGAAACTCGAATTACAAATTGCTTTTCTTGTTATTGCGTGCCTGCGCGTGTGTTGTGTATGTGCTGGCTTACTGCACATTTTCCTTCGTATTTGTGGGATCTGTAGTGGTGCAAAAGTTTGTTTCCTTCTGCGATTTTTTAAAACTGATAGCCTAAACTAGCATGTCGTTTTTTTAATCTTTGATGCATCTCCGGAGAACATGGGTGTTTTTCCAACAGTGTGGGGTGCCTATCAAACAATCTGCCGCTGAGTTCCGATACTTTCCTTTCTTGAACAACCAAACAAACTGTGCGGCTGCACCACTTCAGCTATGAAAGGCGCGCTTCTTGATAGCCGGAGCCTGTCAGGAGCAGCAAGAAACGTCCTCTCAATCTGCTGCTCTCTAAACAGTTTCGCACGAGTTGTTTTGGCTCCAGTGAAAAGGTTGGGCGTTTCCTCAAGAGTTGAAGTTGTCGATATTTTTTGTACCCAAGAAACATGTCACTCGCACAAACACAGCCATGGTTTTGTGGTTTTGGGAAGCCAGAAAAATTGAATCGATGCGCTGAGATTCGAAAAGCTATCAGTTCCGTCAAATTAATTATACCATGTTGGAAAACTTTTCTTTAGGATTTCTCTGTGTCGACTGCAGAATTACAACTCATTTTTCTTTCTTTACGCAGTTTTTCATTCTTCGAGGTCTCGCTCGATGGGCAGGGGCAAATTCTCTTTTTTTGAGGTCAAAACGTTTTCATGGCATAAATTCTTTGTTTACAAATCAATGAAGCGCAGAGTTGCTCATTGCAAAATATACAAGTTTGTAAGTGGCAGCTCTCATCCGAAAGTGTTTTTTTTTAATGATTGCTAGGCACCGGCACTAGAGCTACAAGCAACTCAGCAAAATCCAAAACGTAATCAAACACCACAGTCCGCACATCAGGCGCAAGTTACGCCACAGATACTTCATTAAAACTTCTTTCTGGGCGAGCTGGTACATCCTAATTCTAGAAAATTAACAGAGCTAACACAAGCAACCACAGAACGAGAGATGAAACTGGAGGCACGAGTGCTATCTTTTTTTCTAGAATTACGCTTACGGCACCGTTGTGAGTATTTTATTTCGTTATCCCTGAAAAAAAAAAACACGTCACAGAGACAAACTGCGGCCATAAATTTCCTTCATTTCCACCCGTGCTATAGGAGGCATGGCGCGCTACGCAAATGGCTGTGATAGTTTTGCAAGTTTTTTTTGCTTCGATTAGTTCTGCCTTGCACACGACACATCGAAACGCGGCGTCACGTACGCATCTTTGCTCTGAAGCAAACGCAAAAATATCCTCCAGCGTCGCTGCATTGAATGGAGGACCTGGTTCTGTGAGTCTGAGCATCAGACATGCATGCTCTAACTTTCTGACATGTTCGTTCGTTTCGGCGCATGCTCTCGTGATCCCCGTACATTCGCTGCCGGACGAACCAAGCAGGTACGCACAGCGAATGGCCGCACTTTTCGAATCGATTTCCTGAATGACGTTCGCAGAGCTTCGGTCCCGCTATAGCAGCGTGTGTGGCGTGCGTGCGTAGGCTACGACTGGTGTGCTTCATATACATTCGGTGCTTTGGTGCTGCGCAACACAGAAAAAATGGTACCGAGCCGAAAGGGAATCTAGAAATATTCCCTAGCTGCTCAAGAAAGGGGCGACTCCTGACGCTGCCTCTTTTCAGCTACCAGGGAAGAGAAAAAATTTGGGATTTACAGCCGCATATAAGGGGGCCAGATAAGTGCTTTACTATTCCATCATTATGTCCTTCTAGTCCTACGCCGTACTTCACTTGTCTGCGGCTATTTAGACATCATAAGCGCAATAGTCCAGCCTTCATTCCGCGCTGAAAGTACATCATGTACTTGATATTAGGGATCGGAGCACTTAGTTCTCAGTCCCCAAAGCAAAATTATTTCCCTCAGGCAACGCTTCCTATTTCTCTCGTTTAATGTTCTGCGTTCTACCACGCTGTCGCTTATAAATATGACGTCGCGTCTCTGACGAAAGGAAACGCCGCTGTAAGAGACGTCGTCTTTGACGATTATGTTTTCCCGTAGTTGATGTGGAGTGTGTTTTCTTGCTTGTTGTTTCGATTAACCAATGCATAGGTGCACACACGACGCGTTTCAATTAAGTCATCCTTTGCCTCTCTTCTCCCTTTCAGATGCGCATTATGTTCTACTATGGAGAAAAATCTCAAAAATTTTTGCGCGTATATTTGAAGCCCGTATTTCTGAAGGTCAAACTACTCCGGCGTGCGCCAAACGCGCCGCAGATAGCCCAGTGAAACTTTCACTTCAAAACGGCATCTTCACCGTCTTGTTTCCGTCTTGTTTCCAAACGAACGAATGAAGCATCCGCGAATTTGCTCTTTTGTTGTTCGCATTCTCTTTATAACGCGCACACGCACGGCACGATTCCGCATGTGTATCGAATGCGCGAATGTCCGGACCCCGTAGAGTATCTGTTACGGGTCCAATTGGACTTATTTTTGGAAATGTGGCGGAGAGTTTGAAGGATGCTTCACTCCCGCCATCGGTTGGCCCGGTATTGCACTACCTCCGGGATCGGCCTTGTCTTTAGCGCGTCTTTACTATCCTGTCCTTCTATCCCATCTTTCAACTCTCCTACTATCTGCACGTGGTAGCGATTGTGGCTCGGCTTGAGCCAGTGAGCAGGCCTGTGCACTTTCCTTTTCTTTCTTCCTGGCAACAGCAGACAGACAGACGCAAAAACAACGTAAATAGCTCAGTCATACGAACTCACACATGCCGCACACTTTCACATTCATAAATTTTCAGTCTCATTTTTTAGGAACACGCATTTATGCCAAAATACTTTTTTTATCATCCTACGTTATTTACGCCATGGAAACACAGCAAGAGTGCCCTGAAGTAATAAATTCGACCGCGTCAGAGAAGAAAAGAGTTACAGGACCAGAAAGCACTTTTTAGGCGCACCGCGAAACTTTTTCGACGTCCATCGTTATGTCTTGTTTTTGAAAAAGAGATCCTTCACAGGAAATAGAATAATAATAAAAAAACGGCGACACTATCAAATAAAATTCCACTAAATATTCCATTTCACGTTTTTTTAGTGATATGGAGGCATTGCTGACAGAGTTTTTCTATTTTCAAAATGTGGGTGGTTTCTGTAATTGTACTGATATTTGATGTGTATTTTGGCAAAAAAAGTGCAATCGGCACCTCTTTCTTCCTTTCTTTTTTCCCTCCCTTTTTTATCCATTCTCTTACGGCGCGGTTCAAATGTCCAACGATATATGAGACAGATACAGCGCCATTTCCTTTCCCCCCAAACCAATTATTATTATTATTATCAAACAGTGGCTAGTAGGATGCGTGGGACAATTTAAGCAACGTATTCCCAGACGTATCTTTGTAGTTCTCCAAACATTATGTAAATTGTATATATCTCTTTCATTAAGACATTGCCCAGTTCGCCCGGCATACACTTCGCTAAGACCATTTTATACACCACCTAAACTTTGCGGGTGAAAAGCAGTGATAGATGCTTGATTGTGCAAATTTGCCTCCGCGCTGCAGGTGGTTTAAGTCAGTGGCATAGCTTGGAGATGTCTTCAGCCGAAAATAAAAGAACTTAGAAATTTGATAGGTGAGGCTAACTACATTCAGCCGCACCCTGTCAGTCACGACCAGGACACAATTAGCCACGCAAAGCAGAGCCTAGTCACCAACTGATCCCTCACACCAAGGTACAGAAATGGCTTCGGGCCCACGGATTCATTTTCTGATTCAAACTGATCCGTGAAACTATTAAAAACGACTTGTACCGTAAAATGTCATTGACGGATTGAAAATTATTTACAAAACCATGCAAACTGCTTCGTGTGCGTTATGCGAGTTATTAGTACTCCACATAAAAGGAGCTCACGAAGCCTTTTGTAAAGCTTTGGAAACCAGTTTTATTCAAATACGTGCGTTGATACTCAATGCCTCTATTTATCCAAAGCGCATAATTGACCTAACAAATGAGCGGTACAAAAGCGCAAGCCCCACCAAAGCATAACGAAGGATACGAGCAGCTCTTTATGACGCTTTTGGGAAGCATAAATACACGGAACCGTTTTCACACGTGTCCGCCAAATACATCACCCTAGTAGAGAATGTGATTAGTAGTCTGTGACCCCTGTAGTCGCGATGGCGTCACGCACTTCTGCTATATCTGTTCATCTCTCGTAACTTGCTTTATAAGTTTAGTTTACGCTGTAAGGAGACTACACGCCTCTAAGCGGACCCACTTGTTTTTTTTTATTCTTTCCAGTCTAAGCAATTTAGACTACAAAGTCTATTCCCCTTCATTTTTTTTTTGGTTTATAGAAAACATTGCCACCTTTCCTTACAGTCACATTCATTCTTCACGAACAGGTTTCCTAGTTACCACCAACAAACACCATCCGCCGGTGGTCAGTAGCTAGCGAACACCACGCAACAAAATGGCAAAAATTGCAAGCTCTTGGGAATACCGTCGCGAAGCGAGATATGAGCAATGTCACATGCCGCACTAGATAGCTTCATATTAATTAGACCACCCGCAGTCCTCAAACGAGCGTTCACATTCCGCAGCCCAAAGGCATTTGTGGAATTCGCCTTCATACAAATAAGGCCGCGGTTGCTGGATCGATACTCCGAGTTTAGGATCTGCGGCCGATGCCAATGCGAATGATCTGGAGCGGCGGTTGTATTTAAATGATAATAGTTTATATCTAATTAACATTCAGCTAACGAAAGCGTAAGATAACGCGCGCAAAATATTGATATTCCTGGTGCATTCGTGCTATGCGCTGCAAAATCTCACTTGCAAAATGCGTACTGCTCTCAAATGCCCTAGTCAAGATGGCCTTTAGAAATCAATAGGATTTACCCAAGAGCGAGAATTCTCGCGTTAATTTTTCATGTTCATCGCCCTGCAGCCTGTGCTGCCAGCCTCACAAACTAGACGGCATCTCTCAAGTATTTAGCAGTGGAGAAGAAACTGCGAGCATGAGGCGAAAGCTTCCATGAGTAGTAATGTGTCCCTAGCACTCAGGAGGCAGATTTTGCAAGTCGAGAAGCCGATATAGATAGATAAATAGTTGCCAGGAAGAAAGAAAAGGAAAGTGCACAGGCCTGCTCACTGGCTCCAGCCGAGCCACAATCGCTACCACATGCAGATAGTAGGAGAGTTGAAAGATCGGATAGAAAGACAGGATAATAAAGACGCGCTAAAGACAAGGCCGATCCTGGAGGTAGTGAAATACCGGACCAACCGGTGGCGGGAGTGCAGCATCCTTCAAACTCTCCGTCGCCTCGCGTTCGTGGCTTTATATTTAGAGCGAACAACTTGCTAGATAGAGCGTAGAAGCGTCTGTCCAGATTTTCTTGGCCTGTGTGACTTGTTTTTCAATGTTCTTGCTGACTAAGCAGCAGTCACAAAAAAAAATCGTCTTGTCACATCTAGCGGAAGCAATCACCGTAAGAGGAAGCTGCAGACAAAATTTCCTGAAGCCGCAGCGCCGGCCTGTGGAGGTTAGATGTCGTAAACAGTATACGTTTGACGCTTCCTGCTGCTCTTCGCCTCGGGTAATAGCCTGACTCTCTTATATGTTTATGTTTATAATTTTTTGTCAGAGCGATGGAAAAGAGCGTGCACAAAAAGAGATCCAGGTTTTGCTTATTTTCGTCGGACTGAAAAGTCCCTGCAATAGAGACCATTACTTTGATTACTTCTACGCTCACAACAAAGACGGATAGAAAGGAAAACTGCGACTGCAATGCTTTTTCCAGATGAGCCACATGGGAAGATTTCGCGAAGAGAAAGCAGGACAGAAAATTGATAGTAAAAGTCATATCAGTGATAAGAGGCGTTTAGGACCGTATTTTTCCATGTCTGGAATGATCCCCGCAGCAACAATTATATTTGGGACGGCGGGTGACCGGCATCGTAGACCATAACGTGAAGAAACCAAGTTCACGCCTTCGACAGCATATTTGCGGGTGCTACACCGAGACTTACTGCAATAATTAAACGACGCATTCCGCTATTCGGCAGTCCTAAGAAAACTCCGCATACAACACATGAATAGTTAGTCAAAACGCTTTAGCATAGAAAAGCGATTTAGAAAATAACTTCGTTCGCACCGCTGCAGTGGCTCAGCGGTGAAGGCATTCGTCTACTGAGCCGGAGTGCCCGGGTTTTAAGCCTACCGCGGCGGCCGCGTTTCAATGGAGGCGAAACGCAAAAGGCGCCCGTGTGCTGTGCGATGTCAGTGCACGTTAAAGATCCTTAGGGGGTCGAAATTATTCCGGAGCCCTCCACAACGACACCTCTTTCTTCCTTTCTTCGCTTAGTCCCTCCTCTATCTCTTTCCTTACGGCGCGGTTCTGGTGTCCGCCGAGATACGTGAGAAAGTTACTGCGTCATTTCCTTTCCTCAAAACCACTATTCAATTTCAATAACTTCGTTGAAGAACGCCTGCTGCTTATAACGGCGTTAACAGAACTCCATTGTCCATGTTTTCGGCGGACGCAGATTACATACACGCGCCAGATTCTTTATCAGTATTACTCGAACATATATAGTTTAAACAGCCGCACAGTGCTCTTTGAGCCGCTGTGATCTTGACGACGAAGACCCTGGGTAGAAGACTACTCTGGATAGCGGTAAAATATTGTGAAAGTCCTTTTGTCCAGGGTGAGCGTCGAATATTATGGAAGCACCAATAACAATTTCTTCCTAAAAGAGCTCCCATTTACCACTGGCCAACGTAGTATCCGAAAAGTACCCGCAAACAGAAAACATACTTCTTCCGCTCATTTTATTTTATTTATTTTCAACATTGAGTTAACCTCACGCCGGAGGCTGTTGCAGGAAAGAGGCTAATAAAATGCTGTGTACATTCTGGTTACTCTGAACGACATGAAACAACAGCAACAACAAAAGAAGCTCCTACAGTCAGACAAACCTTAAAAGTAACAAAAAGCAAGCAAGTCGAAATCAAGGCACTCACTCCCAATGTAGATTTGGCAAGCCATCTGAAAAGAGATCTAAGGGTGTGGAGGTGATGATGATGTGGAGGTGTGGAAGGAATGAAGGAAAATTTTAGTGCGCCACGATGAAATGTGTATTCCTTGCAAGTTCTCACTATGCTTTGTTTTCGAATGATCAGTGTTCGGAAAGGTAACGCTCGCAAATGTCACGTTTAAAAGAAGAAAAATATATTGAAGACGCTGGAATTTGGTGCAATTTTAAATGCTTGGAAGTCCGGCTGGTTGGAAGGGGAGTCAAAACGAGGTGCTTGTTGTAAATTAATCTTATTGCTTTTTGCTGAACGCTTTCCAGTTCAGCAATACAATTTTTCGCAGTCGGAAACCGAAAAGTGATCCTGTATTCAAGCTCAGGGCCAATGAGTGAGAGGTAAGCTAATAACTTCGTCTCATGTGATGCAGATCTGAGGGAACGTTTAGTGGGAAAAAGTGTGGAGAGTGCTTTGGATGTTACATAACAAATCTGGCTGTTTGTTGATATTATAATACCCAAGTGTTTGTGCTCGTATACTTTTTTGATGTCTGATGTTCAACTCGGTAGGCGTAAAATAGATGGTTTTTCTTTCTACTAACTCTTATACAGATGGTTTTGTCTGGGTTCAGCGTCATTTTCCAACCCTGACGCCATTCGGAAACTTGCACGAATGAGTTGTTATGAATGAGTTGGTCTTCAAGACACGTGACATCCTTGAAAATAAGGAACACTTCTGGGAGTTATCACGGTGAAAAGTATGAAGCTAAAAACGAGCATGCATGCAAGTCTTCATGCTTTTGCACTCAAAAGTACAATATTTAATTACTGCAATTACTGCACAGCGTGCCGAATCAAAAGAAAATAAAAAGAACTTCGGGATAATGTTACAAATGTTCCTCAGCCTTCTAGAATGCCATCTACGCCGAAATTTGCATTTATCTAAAGCTTACAGGTAAACGTTTGACATTTTGAAGGTATCAGGCAGAACTAAGTACACCTCATCATCGTCATCATCATCATTTATTAACCCTTAAGGGTCCTGTACGGACATTACATAAGGGGGGGATAAAAAGTGTCCAATGGTCATACATATGAAAAGGCAAGCGAAATAGAGAAATCTAGGCAAAGCAAAAGAGAAACAAATTAATATAGTCAATCAAAGAAAATGCGATGAAGAAGCACACAGAAATACACACTACAGTAACAGAACGTGTCCAATAAAGTGCTTGATCGCTTCGCAGTGCATCGTAGCTGACACAGAGTATAAGGAAGTTTTATTGTTCTTTGAAATGGTCGATGAGTAGCTGCATAAAGTTGGAAGGATTAGTTTCAACAACAATGTTTTCGGGTAGGCTATTCAAGAATTCGATCGGACAAGGAAGAAACGATTTGTTGAATGCATTGCTGGAGCCGTGCAAGCGCTGTATGCTAAAGGATTCGAATCATGCTAAAGGAATTGAATGAGCGGCGAGATGATCGTACCGGATGGCGCAGAAGGTTTTCCCGAAGTTCTAGAAAGTTAAAGTACAGTTTGTGGAAGAGGAAGGGAATTCAAATTTTTCGGCGAAGCGCTAAAGATTTCAGACCGAGAGATGATTTCATGACAGCAACACATAGCCGAGGTTTGTACTGCGAGGTGATGAAACGTGCTGTCCGGTTCTGGATGGCCTCGAGTGAGCCAGTCAGGTAGGCCTGGTGAGGGTTCCGTATTGTTGAGCCGTATTCCAGTTTGCTGCGAATATATGTTTCATGTGCTATTTCTGTGATGGCTGGGTAGACATGGCAATTGATCTCCTGAAGAATTCAAGTGTCCTGGAAGCACTAGCGCATAATTTCGTTATGTGATCTGCCCATGTTGGACTGGTCGTTATCTCAATGCCGAGGTACCTGTATGAATTAGTTTGAGACAAGGCTATTGAGGTCAGGGTGTATGAAAAATAATGATAGGAGCGTTTGGGTGATATGTGCATGAATTTGAATTTTTAAACATTGAGCTGCATTAGCCACTCGGAGCACCGCTTCTGGATTCTGCTGAGATCTTCCTGTAATATTGTCTGTTCACTGCTGCTGCTGATGCGGCGATAGATGACGCAATCGTCCGCGAAAAGATGGACGGTTGATGAGATACCAGACGGTAGGTCATTGATAAATATGAAAAACATAATGGAGCAAGCACCTATCCTTGGGGGTCCCCGGAGATTACTCTATAGTAGTTTTGGATGCATGACCGGCAATGACTGTGAACTGTTGGCGGTTAGTTTAGCCAGCCCATCTGTGTATTATGTTCTCAAACATACTTTGGTTTACAATTTACATGCTAACATCCACAGCGTTTTTACAACCATAACTTTCTTGCTAGCTGCATTGAGAAAACAGCCTTAAAAAAATCTGTAGGATGATATCACAACCCCCTCTAAAATAACAGCTAGAAATTCACATCTTGACGTGAATTTAAAATATTTCTTCAGTGACACTACACGCCTTCAGTCCAGCAATGCGATGAATCATATCTCGCGAGATGTTTGAAGAATTGTAGCGCAGCACAAAAGTGTCTTGTCTTTTTAGTGTTCCTGTCATATATTACACTATAACTTTGAAATCATATCGCAGCAGCTCGTCTAAAGTTTCATTTTATTCTCCACACCACTCATGTGACCCTGATACCAGATTCCCAATCGTTCACGCCATTTGTAACATTTCCTCTTTCGCAAATTGCGATGAAAAGACGGGATGCAACAGTACCGGCGCATCAGGGGCCTGGGTGGCCAAGTCGAGCCCTCTTTAAAGAGGCGCAATACCACTGTGCCTTCCTGCCCATACTACAAAAAAGAAAAAAGTCATGGCGTCAGTGGCGGCTTCACAACGACGCTGAACGACTAGGGGCTGCTTTGGCGGTGCAGAATGGGGGGGGGGGGGGGTGCATTTAATATCCAAATTGGCGTTCGGCGTAGGCACGCTGTTGCAAGCGCCACGGGAATGTCTCGCTTCCGAGCAAATTTTCGCCAGCATCAGCAGCAGGCCGCAGAAGCACATTGCGTTCGAACACTCGGATGAGAAAAAAATAACGTACACACAGACAGTCCACGAAAAAAGGGCTAAGGAAGAGAAATAAATCGGCGATACGCTAATGAAAAAAAAAGTATCCTAAATTATGGTAGAGATTAGAAGAGCTGAACCAGCATTCACTAACTGCCTGCTTTTGCCTTCCAGGTGGCGTTGATCTCGTTTCGGGCGTAAAATTTGCCGCTCAGCTTACTCCGTCAGCGCCCGCTGCGTAGATCGTAACGACCTCATCTTCACGTTTTGTGACATTGCTGTGTGGCGCCATCTGTAGGGGGCGTGTGCGCGGCCTACTCCCTCTATTATTATTTTTTTTTTTTACTGGGCTATCTAACTGCAGGCGTTTTCAGCAATTCTGTTCTCTGCCCTCGCTTTCAAGAAATACTTTTCCTGGTTGCGCTATATTATTGCTTTTTTCTCTCTTTCTTAGCGCTTATCTTTGCTCGCCAATTTAACGCTGCGGACGAGGGCTTGCCACCAGGAGGAGCTGCGGTGTATGGAAGCAAGCGGAAAACATGAAAAGAGCGGACGATTAATCCCGCGCAGATGATGATGCTCATCTATCCAGCAGAAATGCGGACTCTGAAGGCAATAAAGTTGAGAGGAGACAAGCTCTTCAAATTGCTTCCAATGACGGTCGATATCAGCGCGCTTTCGCGAAGCGGAAATGAAAAGACTGCGAGTAGTTGTGTGAATCAATGCGTCGAGAGGGCTCTTGAGTAGCGCGTGCCAACGTTGTTTTCACGTCGGCGGCAATGTCCTTGGCGTTACGACGCGTGTGTCGCCGGGGCAACAGCGAGGACTCTGAGACGTAATTTTCTTTCTATTAGTTTTCTACTATTGTTAGACGTGTGATATAGGGAGGAACACTCAATTTTGGTTTTTATTGTTTCTACTCGTTTTTCGTTTTCCTTCAAGTACTTTTCCGTATTCCTTAAAGCTTCTGAAGAACCCTATCGAATTGTTCTTTCCTGTTCTTCACGAGGGAGTGTTAATTTTACTTTACGTATGGGGGCTTTCAGTGAACTGGTATTGGCGCGAATGCTTCGTCAGTGCGCATAGCTATTTTTTCGGTACAGTAAGTAGATAATTTAGCCTGTAACGTGAACCCTAAAATTCAAGCCGTGAGCTTAGGTTTTATTCCGGGCCTTTCTCTCGAACGTCATGACACAGATGATTCTCCCACGTCCTGAATCAAAAGTATTCAGCTGCCTTCGTGAAAGCTGGCTGCCTAAAGATTACTTGGACATCTTTTTGTCAGGCCTGCTCAACAATGGCGCTCGCGCAACTCGCAGTGCTTAATGACATTGTAGCGCCCTCTCTTGGGCGGTGCCGACAACCCGGCTAGCGCGCCCCACCCTGCGAAGAGAATAAAGACGGCACCTGGTCGTGGCTCGTGCAGCCACGGCTAGGCAGTTCTGTTCTGGTGTCGGCTCGTAGCAGTGGTCTCGTTTTCTTCGCTCCTGAGGCGTTAAGCCTACATTGTGGTGACCCGTTGAGCCGCGCCTTCTCCATCAGCTGAGTTCCTGGATGGCTTACTGGCTGAACCCAGCCTTCGACCCGCCGCTTCCGGCGTTCCGGCCTCAAGGCTTCGGCGGGTGGTTCACTCAATTCGAGGCGGCGCTGTACCTGAACGGCATCACCACCCAGCCGTTCAAACACGCCGTCCTCTGCGATATACTCTTTTGCCCGACCTGCCTTGCCTACCTGCCTGCTTTGCCTTGGGCAACCGGCCGTACGACGATCTGCGCGCTGCCATTCTGGAGGACTTCGGCGTCTCCTACTGCCCGCTGCCGCTCTACGACGCTGCAGACCCCCTGTCGCCGCCGCCATCAGCTTACGCAGGACCAGCTTCGGTCTCACCCACGCCTCCTTCGCCCCAGCCCTGCCCGCCTCGGCAGCCCCTGGCTGCTAGCTCCCCGCCACTCCAACTCTGCGTCTCCGGCGCCGCCGTCCATCGTCACGACTCACGACTAACGAGCCCTCCGCCAGCCCTGCCGGCGTCTCCTGCCCACCAGGTGTCATCGGCCCTCCCGACAGCCTCGGCACACCCAGCGCTCCCAGCCATCCTGGCGGTCTCGGCCCTCCCGGTGGCCTCGGCTCTCCCGGTGCTCACGGCCCTCTCGGCGGCCGTGGCACTCCCGGCAGCTCCGCCACTGCAGGCGCCTCCTATTGCCGCTGCCTCGCCAGCGTCCTCCTACGTGCACGGATCGGCGCCAAGGGCGCCACTCGTGCGGCCGCCCATCACGTTCAAGTCAATCGCTCCAAGGCTGTCTGTGAGCGTGTCCCAGCACCCCATGCAGTCCACCACAGCTACTCCCTACCTGGAACCTCGATGCGCCTTCCGTAGCCGCCCCTCTGGGTACCAGGCAGCCCAGCCCGGCGTCAGCTGCGGTACACACCTAGCTCCCTCTGCTGCACCACCTCTCATGCGTCGGCCAACAGCTGCTGCACCTGAACCACCGGCACCTGGTGCATTTCGCAGGCCGACCCGGATGACCCATCTTCTTCACATTCCCCTCCGCGTCCCTCGACGCCCTATGAAAGCTCGGCCTCAACGCCACAGCCAGAGTCGACCTCCTGAGTCTCGCCTTCAGACCCCGGCCGGCCTGCACGACTCTTGACTGATACCGACTAATCGTCTAGGAAGGAGGGGGGAGCCCTGTAGCGACCCTCGCCTCCCGGACCAGCCCTGGAACGACTCCCAGCGCCGCCTGACCTAGCGCTCGAGTGCCATCGCCGGTCCTCCGTCCGTTTCGACTTCCAGTCTAGGCGGGGGGTCCTGTAGCGCCCTCTCTTGGGCGGTGCCGACAACCCGGCTAGCGCGCGCCACCCTGCGAAGAGAGTAAAGATGGCACCTGGTCGTGGCTCGTGCAGCCACGGCTAGGCAGTTCTGTTCTGGTGTCGGCTCGTAGCAGTGGTCTCGTTTCCTTCGCCCCTGAGGCGTTAAGCCTACAACCTCTTCTTAATGACCGTGGCGCTCTGACCAAACAATATGTTACCACCAGATAGGCAGCGCTGCCTGAGCACTTACTTGTTCGCTCTTTACACGGCCTCTACGAAAATTCATAATTTGAGTTAGAAGCCGCCAAGAGAACACGAGACTGCATAATGACATTCGCCAGTTTAAGGTAGCAACTGAACACATTACTTGTCATCATAGACCACATTGATACACGCGGCTTGGAAGCCTTAAAAGAGGCATTGGAAGTTCCTGCACGAGAACGAAGTCCCTTTTCTGTCATAGTCTTCCAACCATTCAGGAATGGCCAGCCATTATGACGTTAAAGAGCGTGGGGGAAAGAACACTTCCTTGCGGCACACCTCGTGATAGAACCCTTTCGGAGCTTAACGTACTCACTAACCGTACACGAACCACGCGATCACTTATAAACCTGTAAATGAATCTTAACATATGGCCCTGTATGCCCATGCCTTTAAAATTGAGCCCTGAAACACGTTGTCGTAAGCTTTCGCAACGTCAAAAAAAAATGGCTAAGGTGGAAAGGCCGAAAGCTCTCTGGTGTTCAATGTGACTCAAGTTAAACTCTTAGAATCTCAAAGTCCATCGGGCGAGCTGTCCGCTGATGCAGGGAAGATTCACGAGCCAGTATAGCGAATAACGGCACATGAAGGCAGCGGAATCATTTCCGGAAAGGTAGGAACGAGAGCGTAATAACGCGAAAAGTTTCGTTCCGATCCGTGGTACCTTGCAATAGCCTTCTGCAAGAATGCATGCGTTCTGTGCCGTCCTTTGTCAGTTGTACATACAAAGAGTACGATGGACAAGAATCAGGCCGAGAATGAAACGCGAACAGCGCCTGTGTGCAAAAAAAAAAAGGTTTTACTTGTGTATTTTCAGCTGCAGTGCACAGCTAACCGAATTCATGCTCCCGGGCAAAGGATCTACCGAAGTACATTTCGGCATTGAAGACTGTGGAAAATGGCCTAAGAGATTATTGACCACTTGTTCAAATGGACAACTGTAGGTGTGACAGAGCGCTTCCGTACTGGTGGACATGACGTAGGCAGCTTGAAGCGCTGGCACTGTACACAGCTAGCTATGTAGCGCTGAGTCAAAATGATGTAGCTGTCGCGCGAACATTATTTATTCGTTATCCAGAAATGCCCCGCTTTGTCCAGTGTGCGTTAGCAGGCAGGGAGGGGGGGGGGGGGTACCATCGCTTCCAACATAGAACCGCGATGATTATCTCCGAAAGCACTAATCAAGAGTGAATGAAGTATAGGCTGTCTATCTGCCTAGTCGCTCCGGGATCCCTTCGCAAAAAACGTTGTACTAAAATACATTTAGAACATAGTGTATTTCATATTATTTTTGTGTTATTTTGTCCTTATACTTAAATACCAATGCGAATCCTATCTAAGCGTGCTAAAAGTAAATGTTCGAACATTCTTAAAAATATATCACAAATACAACTTTTGCCCGCTTAGTGTATTTCTGTCTCAATAAAAATAAGCTACACTTATTCGGCTTAAAGAAAGAGCCGCAAGTTGGCTTTACCGCAGAAGACGAATGTATTTCTGTCTCAATAAAAATAAGCTACACTTATTCGGCTTAAAGAAAGAGCCGCAAGTTGGCTTTACCGCAGAAGACGAATTCACGTCGTCTGACGCCGGAACGCATCACTGAACCACCGATAGGACGGTTCGCTCGATGATCCTTTTAAGGTAAGCTTTCGGAGCCTCATCCGCCAGAAAATGCTGCATTGCCATAAGAGGCCGATGGCGTCGCAAGGTTACGTGACGTCACTCAACCGGTAACGATCTCGCCACACCGCAAGTTCCGACCGAAAGTCACTTAAGAAAGATGAAAATTTGCTGAGTCGTACTTGGCTTCTCTTATATATTACCCGAGAAATCACATATCATCTTACCCGGTGAGGCGTTTATGGCGCAAATATTGAGGGCCGCCGAATTTGACACACAAGTGCGGGGCTAGTCGTGTCCGAATCTTCAGGTGATACAGAACTAAACTACTAGTAGCAGCTTGAGTCACGCATTGGTCAGGAGCAGAACTGTCTACCAAAGCATACATGGGCGTTTATGGAAGACGGTCGGCCCTGCGAGTCGCGGTCCTTTTCGTTCGTAGGCTCGGGACTGGAGGTGCCCAACACGCAACTGTTGGTCTAATGCCATTACGTTCTGCACACGTAATGTAATTATGTGGTGGGTGTCTTCTTGATAGAAGTTATAAACGAAAAGACGACAGAAAAGAAAATGTTTTGACTGTTGGCCGAGACGCGATTTCGAGAACTAAATTGTTCTATGGCAGCTTTAATTGTGCTGCAAATATGTTTATGAGGACAGTTCATTTGTTAGAATTAAAGTATATTATGGATTATTCATTTTCGAACAGCACAATGAACAACCACAAAGCAAAGGACACTCAGACAAACAAATTGTGTGTGAGTCTGTGGTTGTTCTTTGCGCAGTTCGAAAATAAACTTCAATCCCCAAATAGCCCGCAAGAAAACGCTTCTACACTATGAACTAATTAATTTAATATTTACGACAGCACACTTCTAATACATTGCCAACACACTAAAACTGCGTATATATTTCTTCGCCTATTTAAAACGTGCTCGAAGCATGTTTTAGGTTTTCGCTAACGGATATATACACAACACCACATAGTTTATAAATGTTACGCGTAGGGACGTATAAAGTGGCCCGATTTTCACCGTGCTGGGCTCAAGCATAATTTTTGTAAACTGAGCTCTTTCACCTTTTGCATTTACTGCTCCAGTTAAATATACTAATTATTATTACAGGCATTATTGGGTCAAAGGAGCAAACAAATGGCATGCCAAGAAAATAGTAACGCAGAGAGGTGATAGGGTAACTGAAGAGATTCTTTATAAGAGCAGAGTTGCTAGTCGTGTAATTGTGCAATTTCTGCTTATTGATTTTTTATTACGCTCGGAGATAATGGCGCTCTAAAAAATTAGAGTCCCCTTCTATCTAAAGTGGCGTATAACGACATCGGATGCTCTCACAAAATGAGCAATATATGGATTGAAAGTCCAAACTTGAACGAAACCTACACCTAGTGCGCCACAGCTGAAACTTCCGCAGCCCGAAATACCGCGAATAATATTAACCTCAAAAGTCAGCACCGTCCAGCTATTCGTCTCCTTTCTGACACAACAGCTGAACGCAAGCCGCGCAAGCGATCCAGTTCTACTTAAGAAATTGGAGCAATAAATCTACGCCTTGTATGGAATGACACTAAAATAAGATATATATAGAGAAAGAAGCGCGTAGCTCTATTTCCGGCCATGATTGCTCACAGGCGCAGCAGACAAAAGCGGCCTGGAAGGGAGCGCAATGATGTATATCTTTGCGTCACTGCACTTCGTCACTATTGAATCGTCGTCGTTGCCTGCCTCGTGCTCGGGCTGCGTTGGTCGTTGCGAATCCGGTTCCCTTTCAGGCGACATTTCATGGTTATTAATCATGTAGAACGGTTATTGCAGGGATATTACTGAGCAGCGATAACTGAAAGTGAGATAAAGCCCAAGTTCTTTACACCTTTTTTATTAATGCGATAGCGTTAAATATTCCGAGGGGCGGCAAATCAAAGAGCGATCTTATTCGTCCCGTTTGAGAGCGAAGATAGACATCGGGAACCTGCAGCGAAACCACTTTATGCTTAAAACAGAGAACATAAATACCTTCCAAACCAAAGTGCGGTGCAATCTTGGATACACCTCTGCCGAGGGAAGCTGGTGCTCCTGTTCGCTAGTACCCTTGAAAATGGTGTTTCGTTGTCGCATGGCCGGGTAAATTCAAACGCCGGTCTCACACTTGTCATGGCTAGGCTTCGGTAATTTGAACAAAGTGCCGCGCTTTTTGAACACAGTGCAGTTTGCTTTCCCATCCATCCGTTCCCTTCTAACGCACTTCTTCCAATCAAGCCTAGAGCGCCTGTCAGGCACACGTACTCTTCCCAACGTAAGCATTGTCTATCTGTCTCAATCCAGGGAAGACGGCACAGCCTTGCCTCTCTCTGGGCTACGCTAATGACGCGCCCTTGTAGGCGCTGATGGCTCTCGTCGTTTTGCTGGCGGCTCGTTCTGACGGGGGAAAAAGGAAGACGCCTTATCGAGCGGACCTAAGTGCTTTCGCGCTAAGATTTAGATCCCAAGCGCCGATGTCCGATTTCTCGGTGGCTAATGCACCCCTCGGGCTTTGAATGTGAGCACGTAGTTCTGCCTCCTTATCTTCTGCAAACCTGCATTTGGGTGATTTGTTTCGTAGGATGGGCTCCGTCGTCCTTAATTCCCTTGCGTATTCTTGTATTATTGCGCGGCTTCAACATTACTTCGTTCAAGGTCTTAAGAAGGACATAATTAGGTCTAATTGATTATCTTCATTAATGATGTTTGATAGCCCTGGCTTAAGTTAGGGCAGAAGAGTAAGAGAACACTTTCTTTTCCAGCAATAAATTACCTCTGAAATAACGTAATCGTACGTCTCTCTGCACTGAGTGATCACGTAGGGGACACACTAAAGTCTAGCAGGCGAATGTTCGTGTTTAGGTGTGGCAAGCCATCTTCTGTGCATTACACTCATGCTGATGTTTGCGAAATGTCGCACATATACGGCGATCATCGCACTGTTCGAGAATTCTGTATTTATGTCTCCTTGAACATGCAAGTTATTTTATTTACGCGATGGTTCTGCCGATGCTCATCAGATAAATTCGCTATCAATTTGTAAGCACGGAAAAGGCAAAGGTACCAGAGATCAGGTGTCAGGCACGAGCAGTTTAAAATACCAATGAGCCGTTTCTGACTCTGTTGGAAACGGTGCTGGCAGTTTGCTTCAGGTGAAAAACTAGAAGGAAACTAGTTTCATTGCAGTCTTCGAGTTCTTGCAGAAACATCTCTTATAGACTAGCCGTGTCTGAATTAAACAGTATATTTAATCACTACTGCAGTTACCACGCTATATCTTGTCATTTGGTTTAAGTTGAACGCATATAGGTATACGACACAACGTATGTACATCCCTTTTCCTTATACACTTGTTATCCGGTGCCAAATGAAGTCATCGCCGAAGCGTTTGCAGTAAGAGGTATTGGAAAGGACACATGGAAGCACACAGATACGCCGTGAAAGCGATAAACGCGGTCGGTGGCAAAGGTCAACCAGCGCGAGCTGCGGAACAATTCACTGCAAATACCTGCAGAACTAGTGCGACGCCATTTGTGGCTGAATTAGCCATCTCAGTCCAGGCTCCCCTGTCGCCCCTATTTAATGCTGTGGCACAGCAAGATAAAACGGCCGGATACTTGACAATTACGTTTCCTGAGAAATGCCTCTTCAGTGCTTCCTCCTGGGAAACACTGTTGCTGGAGGGCCTTAATAGAAAGGCACGACGTACGGCAGCATTCGCTTTCTCAGCTTGGCAATTTAGCTTAGAATGAATACTCGTTAAAATGAACCCATTGGCCGAACCAGCGGTGACTGATGATTGATCGATCGATGTTCATGTATGCATATATATCAGTCCGTCATGAAACTTTTTGACATTGAACTGTGCGTCAAATAATATTAGAACGGAAGAACTGAAGAGAAAGATTCTAAATACTTAGCTGCAATCTCGGACTAAATTTTTCTTTTGCTAGCAATTTTATTCTTGGTAGTAGTGGTTTTTTGATTAAAATAATAGTAAAAAGGAAGGAAATGATTTTTGCTAGCCCCGGCATCCGCTATCGATATTGAAGCACCTGAGCTGGGGCAGCGGAAGTAAATGATACCAGGCAGAATGAAGAAATGAAATGAAAGAGGTGAGGGGACAGGAAGAGAGGATAAAGGAGAAGTAATATATAAAACTATTTACACAATAAGAAATGTGTCCAGGTTGTGCGCGTGATTAGTTCATTTTAGAGGAATTAAATCACACACGCGCACAGCACTGTGTTGGTTACAACTGGAGTGGGGCGTCCAGTTATTAATCGTTCAAGGTAGAACTCGCGGAGCGTTCGGTCACTGCGTGTAACTACCTGACGGAGAACAGACGGGACGTCAAGCCCGTGTGTTCGAGGAAAGCACGGAGGCTCACCAAGGTTCGCTCACGAGTGCGCGCACTGTCCTGCGGCCACAATAGCGTCTTAATGGAGTCTGGTAGTATGCCCTGCGCCCTATCGGCCGCGAGCATATCGCGACGAGCATCGACGAACGCGGCACAGTGAAGGAGCAGGTGTTCTAGTGTTTCCACTGCACCGCATCCGTCCCACACTTCACTCGTCGCGATTCCGTGACGCACCCGTCGTTCCCCGGGCTACACGCAGCCAATGCGCGCGCGGAGGATCATTGCACGTTGTGACCGTGTAAGTGCGCGACAGCCGGTGACACTGTCGATGCGCTCACCTCCCACGATGCGTGGGTCGGGGTGCTGCTTTCGGAGATGGTCGTGGATGGCCGCACGCACGTCCTCCAGCGCCAGGGGCAGATCGCTGGCAGGTAGCTGATGTGCAGCGGTCGCGAGGTCGTCAGCTTCTTCGTTGCCGGCGATGCCGCAGTGACAGGGCACCCACTGTGCACGCACGGCACATCTTCTCTGCGCGAGGCGCTCGATGCGCGAGCGAATTTCCCGCACTAGTGGGGTACCGCGGCCGTTAGATTGCAGGCGGCTGAGGGCGGCGCGGGAGTCGCACAGCAGAGCACTCCTGGGCGGTGGAGGGCCGAGGGTGAACAGCAGGTCCAGCCCGAGCCCGATCCCCATCAACTCCGCCGTGGTGGAGGAGCCCAGGAAGGTTGCGTGTTGCTGGCTGTGCAGTCGCAGGGCTGGGATGGTAGCCACTGCTGCAAGGGAGCAGCTGTCGCGGGCCACTGAGCCGTCGGTGTACACGAGGAGATGGTCCTGGAGTTCCTCGTGTATGACAGCAATGTCCAGGTGCTGCACAGCGCAGAGGGTGTGCTCCGCTTTCCCGCGATGCCGACGATCTCTCGCTGTACCGCCGAGGCAGCAATTTTATTCTTCGTTATTCTTAATTCTCTTCGGGAATAAAAACACGTGTGAGAAGAGAGTAATTGAAAAAAAAAATGAAATTTGGTTTTTGGGGGAAGGATATGGCGCAGTATCTGTCTCACATCTCGGTGGACACCTGAACCGCGCCTTAAGGATAGGGATAAAGGAGGGAGTGAGGGGAGAAATGAAGAAAGCTGTGCCGTAGTGAAGGGCTCCGAAATAATTTTGACCACCTGGGGATCTTTAACGAGCACTGGGAGAAAGGAACGGAACCAGAGGAGTGGAAACACGCCACGGTGGTGATGATTCCCACACCCGGAAAGAAGCTCCAAATAGAAAACCTCAGGCCGATATCGCTAACGCCGTGCCTAGGAAAACGCTTTGAGCGAATAGTCACCCGTCGGTCGACTACAGCAACACCTAGAAGAGAAGGGGCACTGCCCGGACAGCATGTTCGGTTTCCGGACAAAGCTGTCCACGCAGGACGTCCTCCTTCAGATCAAAGAAGAAGTCCTAACGCAAGGCCCGTACAATGGCGAAAACGTTATCATGACCCTAGACGTCAAAGGCGCTTTTGATAATGTAGGCCACGCCGCTATCATGGAGGGACTCAACAACGCCAACTGCGGAAAGAAGATCCAGGACTTCACCAGGGCCTTCCTAAGCAACACGACCGCCACGGTGGGAATCGAGGAGTTCAGAGGAGAAAAAATCAACACGCCAAACAAGGGCACGCCGCAAGGCTCGGTCATTTCACCGGTACTCTTCAACGTAGCGATGATAGAACTAGCAAGAAGACTCGAAAAGATCGAGAACATCGGCTTCGCAATCTATGCGAACGACATCGCGATATGGGCCAACCAGGGAACGCTAGGACAAAAAGAGAGAAGTGTACAAGAAGCGGCGACGTGTGTGAAAGAGTATGTGAAAGAAAGAGGATTGGCGTGCTCCACTGAAAAGTCGGAGATCCTCAGAATCCAGAGAGGGAAGAAAAACCCGGACAAAATAGAAATCCTGCTCGAAGGAAGCCACATTCCAGAGAGGGAACAGGTCTGAATCCTCGGAATGTGGATCCAAACAAACAGGAGATGCGGATTCGCAATCTATCGGCTTAAGCTGGCTGCGACGCAAGTGGCAAGGATGATAACCAGAAGGGTCAGGGTTGTGTCCTGTGTATTCTGTGCGCTATGAATCCTCATGCTGATAACCAGAGTATCGCAGAGAAAACGTCGCATAAAAGAAAGCGACACTCTGAAACTCGTAAGAAGTTTGATCATAAGTAGGGTGACCTACTCCCTCCCATACCTCCGAACAACCCAAGGGGAAAGAGACCAAATCAACGCAATCATTCGGAAGGAGTATAAAACGGTCCTTCATCTACTGATGCATACAGCAAACGAGAAGCTACTAGCACTCGGCATTCACAATAAATTCGAAGAGCTGGAAGAGGCAAATCTAGAGACGCAAAAGGAAAGGCTGGTGCAAACAAGAAGCGGCAGAAGAATCATAGCAAAGTTGGGATACAACTTAGAAAAAAATATAGAAAAGCAAGCAGACATCCCCGACAACATCAGAGCCACTATCAAAGTCTGCTCGCTCCCAAAAAAAACATGGACGTAAACCTACACCCGGCTAGGAGAAAGGCGAGAGCAAAATACATAGAAGATAAACTGGCAGTCAAAGAAAACACAGTATATGTGGACGCGTCCAGATATAGAGGAAAAGACGTGAGAATGGCAGCGGTAGCACTCAACTGGGAGGGCGTAGAATTTGCTAGCGCATCCATTAAAAACGGTACGGTTGATGGGGGCGAAGAACTCGCAGTTGCTCTAGCGATCGCCGAAGGCAACCGGAGAGGAAAATCCTTAACCATCCTAGCGGACTCGAAAGAGGCGTGCAGGAACTATATGAAAGGAGGGATAGGCAAATGTGCAAGACAGGTCCTAGCACAAGTGGCTCCAAAAATGGACCAGTCGAGGCATTCTATTTTCTGTGTACCCGGACATGCGGAAGTATGGGACAACCTCAGGGCCGATGAGACCGCTCGAGCTTACACGAACCGAGCCTCTCATCCACTCAGACCATAGGGGGCCTCAGAAAACGTAATGCCCACCTTCGCAGAAAACGCTAATTACTACAGGGGGATAAGGAAAAGATATCCGGAACCACACTCTAGACTGACTCAGGAAGAGGCAATCATATGGAGGAAGCTCCAAACAAACCCTAGCTAATCTTTTCATATTTAATAAGATGTATCCAACGCAGTACAGGGACACGTGCCCCAAGTGAGGAGGCAGACCCACGGTGTATCAGACAACGTGGGAGTGCAAGGACAATTATAGGTTCCATAATCAGAAAGAACCGTGTAGGGAGCAGTGGGAGGAAGCGCTTTCCAGCCTTCCAACGAAGGCTGGTACACCATACTGTGAAAGCTGCCAGATCCAATGGGGCCCTGGAATAGGGGCTTTACCCGCTGAAGAGGGCGAAGACATCGCAAAATGAAGACGACCTCTGAACTCTGAAGGTTATAGAAACTAGAGCAATAAAGTTTATCTTATCTTATATTATATTATCTTAACGTGCATTGACATCGCACAGCACACGGGCGCCTTTGCGTTTTGCCTCCATCGAAATGCAGCCGCCGCGGTCGGGTTCGAACCCGGGTACTTCGGCTCAGTAGCTACACTACCTCTATTCATGCAGTGAAGTCGCAGGGTCAGTGTTTCAGACAGCTACGCGAATGCTTTGGCAAATGTTTTGGTAGGAAGACTGTAGTCTATAGGAGCGAATAGTGACAGTGCGATTTCGACATAAAAACAGAAGAAAACAACAAGTTTGATGAAACACGGTACAGAGTTAACAGCCACATTATGTGCGCTGTCTTTCCGTCTCGTTCTTCTAAGTGCAGAACTTCCCCCTTTCTGGCTTCAACGTCTGATAAATTAAAAGGGCCTTGTTTATGGACTCCGGAAGCCATTCGGGTACCGCTGGCGGTCTGGAATGAAACTACGACTCCAAATAATGTTTGTGTGACTAAAACCTTTCATTTGCTCCCTCTTTCCTGTGTTTTCTATATTTTTGCTACTGCGGCTACAACCCGCCAGTAACGCACCGGTCAGCTTCCGTCATCCTAAAAACTTAAGTGCTTTTTCTCATCTCCACCTCTCGCGCCTACAATCCCCTTTGGACACTTCTTGAATTGCTTCTCTCAGAAATCCAGCAGCATTTTTTTCTTCAACTGAGGCTGTGGTTTAGGGGACGAACGCTGTTTTGTTAAATTTCGTGTCCTTCTGTTGTTTTTTTTTCTAAGCATTGCAAGCGGGCTGGGAAAAACCATCTTCAATAGGAAGTTTTTCCAACTTTTTCGGCGCTTTGCTTTATTTCAGCGGGAACCGAGGCCAATCTACGTCCGGCTAGACTTCGAATTTTCCTCTTGCGCGCCACGAAGCGGACACGAGGCCGACATAACTGCAGGCATTTAAAGTTTAGTTTCATTCGTTGTTTTCATTTGCGTCACTTGCAACATAAGCATCATCTAAAATCGGAATAGTAAGATGATCCAGCAAGCCGGCTCTGCAGCCGTCTGACCATGATTTTTCTCTCCCGAAATAGATCTTTAAAGCTGCGGTCTTGTCTCTCAGCTCAGCTTTCAGGCGCGCTATTTATTTTTTTTTCTCTGCTTGATTTCCTGCTTCTACCAGGAATTGCGAATCTAGATTTCATCGCCTGCGAAAGAGAATTGAGCAATGTGTTTTTTTATCCTTTCAAAAGGAAGGAAAAACGTGAAAATCCATTTTTGTGCCCTAAAAGACTTGCCTTCAGCAATATTCCAGCTGAAGTTCTTACTTGTAAGAGCCGCTTATTTATGACAGCTATCTAAAGTGAGGAGAAGCACATTATTTACTTACAAACTGCAGCCGTAAGGCAACATGTATTCGCTTTCTTTCCTAGCCTAACGATTACATTTTTTGTTACCCGGCGGTACATTCCTGAATACGGTTTAGACTTTTTTTGGCAGTCGATGTTAAACAGCAGGTTTTATTCCTATTAGTTATATTTTTATGTGTGCACATCCACAAGGGTCGAAGGCGCTGGCAATTTTTTTAAGACAACCTTTATAAATTCATTCTTTTTGTCATATATGGAGCACCTTTGTGTGATGGGTCGATTCCCCTACCATTTTCTACAGATGTGCCTTCTGTTTTACTTGACATCATTTATTAAATCGTGCTGTCTTCTACGTTCCTTTGCACTAATTTTATTTCACATTTTACTGCCTGCATTATTCGTATGATCCTTCTGCTTTTTCTTCGTTTTTAAATGCGTTCGCGGATTTGCAGCAAAAGAGGCTCGTACGCTAGCCAGCACGTGTTTACAAGTTTACAAATGTTTTATTGCCCCAGCATCAGCAGAAGAAAAAGCCTCGAGCTAACGACCCATGGCAACTGGGCAAATGCTTTCATTTTGCGCCCATGCTATTTCGGCCGCAAAAGCTGATGCTTGCTTTGGTGTTAATTATTTCGAATGCTCAACTTCCTTAGTTTTTCTGGTTTACTAAACATTGCATTAGGCACTAACTTCAGCGTAGTCAACCTAACTATGTCACCTTCAAAACAACAATCTATCCTGTATCCCTCTTGTTCTTTTCTTTCCTGTAATTCACTATGCCTTTAATATTTCATTACGTAGCTCGATGAGCTCCCGTCAGTATCAATAGGCACACTATCCACTTCCAGATATTTCTTCTGTGTAGAAAAATTAAGCATGGCACGAAAACGCCAGTTAAAGCTGTCTAGCTGTCCGTCTGACAACATTGTATCTATTGCGTGGACATAAATTATGTTTCATTTCATCAGATGTAATAAAAATTGAATCAACTCTGCAAGTTTTTCCCTACTATGCTGCATCCCAATCATGCTTAAAAACAAACATTTCTTTCAAGAAAACACGAGGCTTCATTATAACGCTCTTTCTTCGACTATTGACGAGCAGAAAAAAAGAAAACGTCCTCCACGTGTTTTAAGCTGCAAACACTGCTCTTCCGTGCAATGTATCAAGTCAGAAGATTGAACATGTACCAGAAACTCCTTTACCTTCTGCATGGGTGGCCCAATAGCTTGTACGTCCACCTAGGCTGCAGGAGTTGGTTGGTTGGGACCCAGAGAAGCCAACCGGAACCGACTTAACAGTATGACTTAACTTCTGCAATGTCCGTATTCAGCTCCGGCTGCCTGACTCAGCAAGAAAAAAGGAAGAACATCCGTGTGGTAACTCCTTGGCTGTCACATAATAGCTAAGGCTCAAGCGTTTGCTTTACACACTTGTAACCGGCCTGGGATTTTTTCCTTCGTGTTTTCCTAAGGCGCGTGGGGGGGGGGGGGGGGATGAAGTAAAATCACCATCAATTTTCTGTCTTCCACTTCTGCGCCAGAATCGCAAGACCCTTACTGCAGTACTACTTCACCAAATGGTTTCGCTCCAAACTAACATATCTTGAAGGACAACCAACGAACTATACCGTTAGCTCCTAGTTCTGGTGTTTGTAGGTACTCCCAAATACTGGATCGGCTAGATTTCATCAGCCTGCCGTAAAAGGCACACTTTTGGTGGTGTTCTTGTTCTAAGCATCAAATGTCTGACAACCAGATTTCGTGATTGGGCTAAGAATAAGGCGGCGTACAGAGGTTACTCAGCTGAACATCTTCAATTTTCCTCAGTTTCAGCTACAGCAGCGGAAATTTCTCCAATGTTTTCTTCAATTGTCACCGTTTGAGGTCACGAATTTCTTTTTTCATTGTTCAGCTACTGAAGCTTGCAGGTCACCTTCGACTTCATACTCTATATTTATTTTTCTCTATCTCCAAGGCTTCCCTGGCTTCTCTTGTGAGATGCGGGGAGTGAAAGAAAGAAATGACACCTTATTGGGCGTTTTTTTTTGTTTCGAGGTGATTTTTCTTCATCGCACGAACCAAGACCTCTCCACATTCAGCAGCACTCGAACCTTTCTCGACGCCCTGCAAGAAAACGCACAACAGTATAGGGGCTATTGTTTCCTTTTCATACTTGCTTTCTTTCTTTACAAGAACGGCATCGAGTGCGATCGAAAAGAAACTGGTGCTCCACCCAAACCAATTCGCCATCTATGCTATCACGGAAGGTTTTCTCACGTTGGGACCCGAAAGCTGCACTCTCGAGTGATAACCTAGTTTGGATCTCTTATATGTTTTTTAGCTTGTGTTGGAAAGTTTTTTTTATATTTTTTTTCAAGGCGCTCTTTGTGCGTCTCAGTTTCATGAGAGGCAAAATCGAGTTCGACGAATGCTTGTTTCTTTTCCCTGCGGGAACCGACTGAGAAAATGCTTCGTGTTGTGCCCTACATGACCGGGCACAAATTATGTGTGACTTTATTACTGAAAACTAAACATTTTGACAGATTTGCCTGTCTGGTTGGGTTTGAAGACTTATAATAAACTGCACATCTCCAACCAAAATTTTAACTTTAACCCAACGTTTCGAAGCCGACTCGGCTCCTTCATCAGGGGTGACTGAGGGCAGTAGCTAGCGTCTTTTAAGTATAGAGGGGAGAGGGGGGGTGAAAAGAACGACAGCTGTGTCGCGAAAGGCGCGGGGGAGGGGGAGGGGTTTTAGGCTGTTAGTCACGCTGGCGCTCTGCAGGGAGGTGCTGAATGGCGACTTTTTTTCGTTGCGTTGAAGAGCGAAGCCCCTAGGCATATACGGGGGGCAGGTTTCCTTTTATGCGGTTGATATTGTTCGCGGTGGTTTGGATATGCCAGGATTCCAGAAGGAGCCTATTGTGGTAATTTGTTTCGGTTCCGAGGATGCGGGTTTCTTCAAAGTTGATTCTACGGTCGGAGTCCTCGGAATGTTCGGCTACTGGATTGCGCTCTCTTGCGAATTTGCGGACGTCGTTCTTATGTTGCCGAATTCCTTCTTTGAAATTTTTGGTTTCGCCGATGTAGCTTGCGTCGCAGTCGGCGCATGGAATTTTGCAGACAATGCCTTGGGCTCTTTCTCTCGGCGGCCGGTCTTTGGGAACAGGTAGGCAAACCGCGACAGCGTTTGTGGGCTTGTGCGCAACCTGGAGACCCGAAATCGGGTCTCCAGGCTGCGCCTTTCGCGCCCCGCGCCTTTCGCGACACAGCTGTCGTTCTTTTCACCCCCCCCCCCCCCCCCCTCCCCTCCATACTTAAAAGACGCTAGCTACTGCCCTCAGACACCCCTGATGAAGGAGCCGAGTCGGCTTCGAAACGTTGGGTTAAAGTTAAAATTTTGGTTGGAGATGTGCAGTTTATTATAAGACTATTACTGAAAGCCTCTGGGGACTCATATCTCTTAACAAAAATACCCGAGTGCCATAAACTTCTGTGAAAGAAAGCACTGCATGCGCTTGCTTATTCCTGAATGCAGGAGAAGGTTTAGTCAGTGCCTTTCCACTGTATTTGAAGAGGTCATTGAATAACTTTCACACAAACCGCATGCGCTGCTTTAAATGCATTTAAGTGCAGATGTAGTACTCAAGGTAGTAAAGTATCCGCAGCAATATTACGTTCGCCTTTCTCTGATTAGATGACACTCGAAAAAATTGAGGCAATCTTTTTTAAGAGCTGGCTGCTATTTCACATAGAATGTAATGAAATCTCGTAATAAGGCATGAGTACAAGTCAGAAGGTAGTAATGTCATCACCCCCGGGTCATTCTCCTCTAGAGAGGCAACCACACGTAATACACATATCACACACACAACGCATAAGGCATTCGCATATAAAAAATGTTTCGTTGATCTTCACCGCATACTAACTCCATCGATACACGCGATGCCTGTTTTTTAAATTTATTGCTGGTTTGCTACTATTTTGAAAATCAATAACAGCACACCTCCGTCGCCGGTGTGTGTCTAAATTTTCGCACGAAAGCACTCATACGCTCATCAACACCGACCAAGAATTGTCAGCGTACGTACGCCGGTAATTTCGATTTTGTGCCCTTGCCTAGCAACCCGAGTTACTACCCGAGCTTACCTGTGTTACTCAGGTAAGCTTGGGTAAGTAAGTAACTCGGGTAAGTTCGGAGGAGCGTCGCTCGATCGCGAGAGGTTGCTCGGGATGAGCAAAACGAGCCGTATAATCCGTACCAGTGGCTGTAATAGAAACAGTCACCTGCCAGTGCATCGCTTAACTGCTGCGCCACTGCGTTGGTAACGGCACGAGGACTCGCCGCCATCTGTTAATGTCAAGTAGAGAATGACCAATTCTGCATATATGGGCATTAACCCACGTACGTTATCGCGTCATACTCTTTAGGCGGAGCTTGAGTGTCTCCTCCAATTGAAGAATGAATGCCTGCTTACGCACGTCTGCTCGCTTTAACTACGTTAAGTCAATACCAATGTTTCCCGCCATCTTAAGCTGACTATTCAGTGTGCACTGCTAAACACTTCGAGTGTGTAAAATAAATCGTATCCCAAGCGCACTGACATTTAAGCTCTCAATGTTCCTTTTAATATGTCATATCTACGTTCAGACATCACCTTTGCACCACAGGAAATCCTATTTCGGTATCATTTAACAATTTTTTTTGGCTGAGTAAGTTGCACACAATGAGCATGTGGTCATACTATGCTATGTGCGTTATTTATACGATATCGATTTCTCATGGAACATACAATTGTAGCTAAATGTTTGTGTTTTGTCCACATTAGCACTGACAAAACGAATCATCTCCCGTTTTGGCATACATGGCTCTGTTTGCAAAAAGTCGACTCTTGTGGACGTAATAGATAAAAGTTAACTATAATATCAAACCAATGAGCAAACTCTGTCAAAACATGCATTGAAAACAAACATCAAACTGTTGTTACAGGGCATGCACATATACCAACGCACGACGAAAATATTTGAATTCACAGGGCCACACACCGGGGGTTTTTCAACTGAAGCGCAGCACTGCAAAATACTGCCGCAGGCGTTGCCGTCGGAAATCCACCATGGTGCTCTTGCGTCCTTTGTTTCACCCTGAAAAAAAGATGAAAAAAAAGAAAGCCTCGGCTGCATTGTATCTCGCGTCGTCGGTTGTGAGCTGAACTCGCAGCAGTCCTCAAAGCTGGGCCAGGTTTTATACTTTTTTGTCTATACTTTTCACGTCCCTTTGTTCTCATATCTGGCGTGAACACAAAACTTGGTCCCAGCTTTCCGCGCAAAAGCTGAGCACATATGAATGAGGAGTGGGGGGTATTTAAGAAAGTACAAGCTCGAACGAGGGATGGATCAAAGTTTGCTAATAACAGGTCTAAAACTGTCGTTGATGGTGTAGTGATTCGTGTTGCTGAAATAATATTATGGCAGGAATGGCTGTTTAACGGTGATTCGAGTTATAATTTTTGATTGGTATTAATGAGCATATCTATATTCAGGTCGCCACCAAAAATAATTGATATTTTCTTGCACACACAAAGTCTAAAAATGAATGAAGAAAAGAAAAACCAACTGGACGTTGGTGGAAGGAGGACAGTAGCACACACAGAGTACCGTTGGGCCGCATCTAATCACAAGGGTTTCATCGCCAGTTTGTATGTACAAACTGAAATAAAAGAATGATTTATTGATTGATTGATTGATTGATACAGCAAAATTCAGACAGTAGTTCAGAATGCATTAAATTTGAAACTAGCATTGCTACACCGCAACCCCTTTTGTCACTACGGTAAATATAATACGATTTGTGTGGGTGAAGTGTATACACACCATCTTCCGGCGAGGCAAGCCAAGTTTCAGAAAACGTCATAAGATCAAAGCAAACATGTGCTTCAGTGAGAGGATAATAGAGTTCATTTCGCTTATTTCTTCCGGATGTAAGGTTACAATGTATTCTATTCAGGCATCGCCGACCTTCGTCATTGAGAAGATCTGAGAAGTTTGCTTGAGAAGTGAAAGAAGGAAGCATTTAATGTGAGAGGACATCGAAGAAAAAAATACCGGAAGGAATGCCAGGCCACAGTGTATCACAGACTGTTAAGGTCTGCGGCACAGCGAATGAGAATGGCACTATCACTATCCTTTTTTTTCCTGATAATTATCTTGCCATCGCAATGCCACAAAAACTTATAATCGTGGCTTTTTGCCCAATTCTTTTCGTGGCGCAGCAGGTCTCTGTTCTGATGATCATGCTCTCGGTGATGAAAACTTTCGATAAAATATTCCGAAATTATTTACGCGCTTCTAGCAATAAGTCGCGAATTGACTGCTGAGCAAATCGGACAATGATTCCAGACGTTTTGTTTTGTTTCGAAGGAAGTCTGGGAACAGCGCCAATACCATTCTTAGCTCTGGCACGTAGATGGTCTCACCTAGATCATTCAGTTTACACATCAAGTATTCGTTTTCTGCTACTGGCATGCCATGAACTTCCAGATTGAGTTTCCTGCTACGCCATTCCAAGTCATTTACAGTTGATTTCATTAGTTCAATGTCATATGCAGTGCAGCTAGCCTCAAGCTTGGTTACACGCTTGTTACTAATATCCTTCTCCTGCTCAGCCTGTCGGTTAGGATCACGTCATACTTAGAAAAGGAGCGCGAAAACAAGACGACGGACGAAGACAGAACACACAGCACGAGCGCTACTCGCCCATGGATCAATACCGACTCGCCCAACTTTCCACCAACGCCATACCTTGCTGACATCAGCTGAATTGAGGCCTTAATTTCTCCAAACTGAACAGGCAGGTCAACCAGGGCATCAAGCCGTTTAGTTATGAACGCCAGACAGACAACAATATTGAGTTCTGTGGGCACTCTAGCAAATTTAACCTTTGATGAACGACAAGCCATGCACCTCTAAGTGTGGCGGCCGGTCTCGCCTTTGGCTTTAAACGTTGATTCTGACCAGCTAGTACAGCCACTAATATGAGAAGAACACTCCCATTCGCAGCATGTCAGGAAGCGTCCGTCGTCTGGCAGGAGCTCATTGCAGATGTGGCACGTGAAGCCACGGTGGTGGTGGTGGTGGTAGTGGTTTTATTAAAAATAATAGTAAAAAGGAAGGAAAAGGTTTTTGCTAGCCCCGGCATCTGCCATCGATACTGAACACCTGAGCTGGGGCAGCGGAAATAAAGTATAGCAGGCAGAATGAAGAAATGAAATGAAAGAGGTGAGGGGACAGGAAGAGAGGATAGGGGGAGAAGTAGTATGTACAAACTATTTACACAATAAGAAATGTGTCCAGGGAGAAGTTTGAGCACACGCCTACATGCCGACAGTAGCCGCTCATACAAAGGCAAAACAAGCAGCACGGCGGCAAAGCGCGCAACACGGGGGCAACGGCGGTAGCGAAAATAGCGCTAAGCACGGATAAACTGAAGCGACTTCACCTACCTGGATTGGCGGAAAGAAAAAAATAGATAAGGGGAGCGTCCTTCCACTGCCACCGCTGCCGCCCGTTTGACTAATTTCACCGCTGCCACCAGGGGTGCGACAACAGTTTCGCGAACTCCGTGACGCCAGGCAGGGTGCACAGGTCCGCAGGTACAGTTCCGGCAGATTTCAGACCAGGTCAGGAGGACAAGGAAAGATTGACCTCAATGTTGACGAGCTGAAGGAAACAGCAGTAGGCAGTGGCTGAAGGAAAAACAATGTCTGGCCTCATATTGACAGTTTAAATCGCAACAATGGTGTTTGAACATTGGATCTTAATTTTATTTGTTGGTGAAAACAGCCAGGTCTTAAAAAAAAAAAACGTTCTGATGAAGAACATTCCTCCTATGGATGTATCCGTCAACCTGACCACATCACAGTTTCTATAACCTAACTGATGTTTATCACTTTATTGCAACGTTTCTTCTACTAGATATATATTTTTAAGTTTACAAGAGCGCACTATTTTGCGTGTACTGTGATTACCAGAAATTTATATGACACTGGTTGTGCTTCGACATGTGCAAGTTCCGAACAGCAGCTGCCCTGACGAAGAAGGGGTACTCATCAGTGCGTGCGGAAGAATTCATCCACATAAAGCCCGTACAAGCCCTGACTAAAAACAAACGTATAACTAATGGTGCAGTTCTTGAGACATCACCGAAAAGAAATTAACATTGCTTATTGAAAAAATCCGTTCTTTTGGCTGGGCCCACATTTGTTCTTGAGTTGCCTGCATACAATCAGCACTGCAATGCCACTTTTCTATGTGTTACCCTTGTAGTAAGGGCCGTTAAGCGTGTATTGAAATAAGATATATAAAATGAAGACTCATAGTTCCAAGAAAAATACTTGAAAGCGATTGGTTGGTCGAGAGATTTTTCTCATGAAAATTTATGGCCGTTCCAACGTAACCATTGCTGGGCGCGGCGTTTTGATATGGTGTTATCGTTGTTGTGCTTCCGTACAGCAATACTATCAGAATGAATGAATGAATGAATGAATGAATGAATGAATGAATGAATGAATGAATGAATGAATGAAAGTCGCCAAGATAAATAGTTGAACGAGCACATGGGAAGCATATGTGAGGAGTAATATAACAAGTATAGGTATGGCGAAACAGCGAGCTGTATCCATGAGAATGAAAGCAATGCAGAACAAAAACCTGGGCGAATGGATGAATGAAAAATTTTATAGAATTGTAATACGAAGTCTTCTGTAGTAGTTGTATCCTCAGGACAAGGTCCCAGTGGCTGGGAACGACTTGCTAGCCCTGTCAATCAGCTTGAGCTGGTCTTTAAAGCTTTCTGCTAGATAGCGCAGCCTCCCACTGCTCGGGTGTTGGTATATTGTGTATTAGTGCTTAATCTGCTTTCTGCCAGGCCCGTGTAACGTGATGTAGTTATGGGTGTTCTCTGCAGACCAGGCATCTACTCTAGAAAGACCACGGAGTGAATTTTATTAAGCTGGCTTAGGTTTGGTGGTAATGAATGTTCATGCAGAAAAAAAAAACAGACCGATTCTGCAGCGGCACTGCTTGTCTCTGTTTGTTTTTGGGTTTGTGTGTGTGAGAGAGAGAGAGAGAGTTCATGTGCATGCACTTCATGAGAACATAAAAGCAAAGGCGACGTTGTCACGATTGGGAAGAGAACATTTGCAGAGTAGAATCAACAAAACGAATGCCTCGCATTTCCTGCACTCACAGCAGCGGACAGAAACTGTCCTTGCAGAGGTTGTATTACGGCAGAGTGGGGGTAACAGAAATCAATCTTTGTCAACAAGCTGATGGTTGGCAAAACGGGGGTTGGCCCGCGTTGGCAAGAAGACGCCTAATTTTAGAGCTTTCGAACCTGTGGCTGTCGGAATAAACAGGCCAACGAGGCACTCAAGAAAACGAGGAAGTCTATTCGATTTCTGCTTCCATCGGAAATCACGAAGGTGTTGTTGCGGGCTGTGTTGTACGTCCCTCTCTTCATCCTGTGTTTGCGTTGTTCCCTTTTAATTCATCGGAATATACCCAGCTTACCTCTACTTTCTTTTTGTTCTTCTCCCTGGTAGGTAAAAAAGCGAGCATAGAGAGCGATTCTAAAGAGAGAGTACGGTGGGTTCGGGAGGTCACAGAATGAACACTTCGGCTGCAGCATTACTTCTGTTCATTTCAAGTTTCTAGTAGCTCTCTCCTTCTTTAGTGGCTCTCTCTCTCTCTATCTCAAGTCGCTCAGTGCATACCCGTTTGTGAATATAGCTTGCCACATTAGCAACAAATTTGTGAGCATTATATCGCCTTCACCATATTTGATTCCTCTCCACTTACAAACAAAAATGCACAGTAAACGCTAGAGACTGGCTAGTGTATATGGTTTAGTTCATGCAGTTACTCACATACGCAGGGTTGCTGATGGAAGCACTTTCTGCTTCCTTCACCCCATCACACATATATCGCTGCAGGATGTGCAGCGCCAGAGGGAGAAAAACGATACGCGTCTAGGCATTGTGTTCAGTACAATTATTTGCGCAGTGTTAATTGAGCACTCAAGACCATACAGGAAGGGGTCGAAGGGCGCAGGCAGCAGAAACGCTAACTCACACCAAATCGTGTTAGCACAAGCCACTAACACGATCCTCGCATCACCTGGATATCAGATGCCTCGTAAACTACATATGCCTTAATAGGCATCGGTGTTGTGTGCTTTGTTCGTGTATAGTCTGTACGCGCCATTAGTTCTCAAGATGACAAACAGTTCCAGTTAGCAATTCCAACTTCTCGTATTGACACGTCGTGCTCACGGTAGTGCTGCAGCGAAGACTGAGAAAGGATTTCAAAGGATCTTCTTGACTGCTATGAATTGAGCCCAGAAAGAAAAAAACAACTCGGCGGCGGCGATAGCAACTAACGTGTCCGGCGGCGGTCGAAGAGTAGAATCGCCGTCGCTATCGACTTGTTCAATTCAAGCTGACGATTAAGTTTTTAGGGAAAGTGCGCACAGCGCCTAAGATAATCTTGAATTATCTTGAATTGAACATAGGGCCAGTTCCGAGGCTACATATATTCCAGAAGAAATCTCAGCGCATCTCTCGTCACAAACAAAGCCGCATGCTGGCGGGTTTGTGTATGAGCGAACGAACACTGCAATGCTTTGCGGCAGTATTTACGCACGATTTTATTCAGTCTCAAGTTGAACGCCAAATTTGAATCACGTTCTTGCAAACGTGCCGCTACCCCTGTCCTGCAATTTGCAGAGTACGCTTTTTTTTCGAAGTCATGCACTATTTAAGTGAAGCTTTTCATGCAGCAAAACCTGCGTACGCGGCTGTCGTCAGCGTCGCCTTCGACGTCGCAGCCTGTCATGAACAAACTTCCGCGTTGACCAGCAAGAATGTGATGCCATCTCAACAAGGTACGGGTGGCCACAAAAGTTTCCGGAACACAAAAATTACAACAAAGACTAATAACTGGGCTGCCTAAGCATACAGCCATGAACTGAAGTGTGTGCTTTGTAGTTCCCAGTGCGACCTGCACAATGCACCCCTATGTGCCTGGCTGCGCTTGTAGTCAGCGAGGAGGTTGAAATGTTTCGTGATTTTGGTGTTAAAAAACATTTAGGGGCACCTGTACACACTTAGATCACATGCGCGAGAAAGAGAGAGACTTCTCCCATTAACAGGCAGGAGGAGGACGGGTGAAGCGCGGCCAGTTGGACATGTATCTGGTCTACTACTCTGCACTAGAGGACACAAAAGGAAAGAAAGTAGTATAAATGGCAGCTGGGATGTACCGATGTCATAATGCAGTCAGATGGAAGTACTCTACAGTATTTTTCAAGTGTCTGTGCACGCAGTGTAACACGTTTCTCCTGGTGGGGTCACTGAGATGAGCGGACCCTATATGGACCTTCCAATGGGTCCTGTCATCGGGCGGTTGGAAAAAGAGAGAGGATCTGTAGAGATAATACTGCCATTTGTTAGCCTTCGGGGAAAGGGAAGGAATATAGCTTTTATATCTCTCTGAACAACCCGTCCTTGGCTTGATACGAATATATGCAGAAAAAACAAAACTGGTTTCCGGAAGGTTTGAAAGATTTCTGCAATGTATTCAATCTCAAGCTATACATCGTGTGCCTGCTCAACTGAGGGCTCAACTAACATACAGAGACAAAAAATAGTCCATCTCGCCGTCGATAGAAGGCACAAGCATACCGCAAGGTCTCTAAATAAGGTATATATTTTCTGTTGCGACCATCCTGACATAATTGTTAGAAATCTTTCTGATAAGTTTGGCATCAAGCTCTTGTTTAGATAAATGTTATCTTAAGTAAAAGTACAGTAGCGCAAAAAACAGGGACAGAAGAGGAAGACACAAGCAACAGGACTGGCGCTTGTCTTGTCTAGGTTCGGACACTCTTCGCCCGAGTTTCCGGAGAATCAGAGCTAAAAGCACTTCTTGCCCAAACTGAGCGACGACGTAGAAAAAAATAGCGTGCTCATTCCACTCCATACTGCAATATAACACAAAGCTTTACATCGAGGTTAAGAACGCTGGCAGAGGAGATTCGTGGAGTCGTCGTCTTACACTATTTTAGGCTCATATCCGTTTTAAAGTTTTATTGAGCTTGTGCAAGAAGACCGATGAGCTGGAGCCACCCTTGGATGCCCAGAGTACAGTTCGTCTTATACTCTATCGCGCGTATAGCTCCTTCGATGCAAGAAGTGAAGCGATACCATGGGAGAATCGGCACAAGCGAAGCGCAATGTTTATCGCCTGTTTCCTTTGTCGCTCGCCTTTTTGGGGGGTTGGTTTTCATGACAAACATGAAGCATAAGACGACTCACAGTGACCCAGATTTTTATACGCTCTTTATTTTTGGTGAGTACGCCTCATGCGACTCATTAATGAGCTCGCTGACACGTGATGGACACAAAACGCCACTTCCAGCCCTCGCTTATGCGCCACTTTTCCTTGGGTCGATGATGCGAGAGGCAAACAGAAATCCGAAACGACACTCAAGGCGTCCGGGTCTTTGCCTAATCCGAGTAAGGCTTTCTCTTATAGATAGCGAGCATAAGGCCACTTCAAAAATCCTCGCAGTGGCACTGGAACCCGGAAATCTGCGACACAAAATGAGTGCAAACAGAAGAAAGAAGCCGCAAACTCCTGGCGGGGGAAACATGGGCGCAAAACGAGTGTTGACAGATTCTAATTTCCGATGCCGGCTCCCGTCTTCATTTTGAGGTGGTACCAGGCCATTCAATACAAGTATCCTTTATACGTCAGCAATGTTAGGCCTTTACTTTTAGCGTCTACAACAAAAGAGAGAGGACAGGTAGCTTGGTACATCACGGATTAAACTTCTGTTCGGTGCATCTTGTTGTCTTTAGTGACAGCTGCAAAAGACAGGGCTTATTCTGCTTTAGTGATTTTATTTTCAGGCGTAGCAAATATTTTAAATATTTTATGTAGATACATCAAGAGCACTAGCGTCCAAAAAGAGGCAAACAAATACAAGAACGTTAAAAAGTACACAAAAAAAACCGCATACAGGAGGAACAACTCGGAAGAACAAAAATTACCTTTAAATTTTGCCACGAAATCCTTACCTTCAAAAATTGGAACGTTCACTACTTTGTAGGATGCCCACGTTTATCCTTGATAGTAGTATACCTTGGCCTTGAACTTAGGCGCTTCCCTCTACCGGTTAACTACTGATGTGTATTTGTGTTCTAAAATGAAGCATATGTTTTCAAGCGGCTGTAAAGTAAACAATAAGCAATCAGCTACTCTAATCAAAATGAAATATATTAAATTTTGTTTCTGGTGTGTGGTAGACTGGTGCGTGAAAGTGTGATGATAGAGGTATTGGAAAAAGTTATTATTTAAAACAAAAAGCAAACCACGAACGACGAAAAAAAATTACGTCATTGAAAATAAATGGTGCCGGCTATAGGAATACTTAAAACATGAATTTTCGTGCCCTTGAAGTGAGAAATCTACTATTCATATAGGATCTCCTCGCTTTCCTGGCGCTTTCTTTGACAATTTCAGCACTTTGTACTCCAAGTTTCATTCCCTGGAAATGCACGAACTGCAGCGATTACATGCGTATCGTTCAGTAAGGTACGCACTGAAAAAGGCGACATTTCCTATCAAGGCGCACTGCATTCAGATGCATTTGCATGCGTCTGTTTAGATATTTAGTCATAGTTATTTTTTTCAGCAGGACCAGCCTTTCAAGCCAACAAAACACACGCCTACAATTCACAACGACCTCCGAAAATGTGAATGTAAGCGTGCACGTGTATCAATTGCCAGCAACTAACACTTGGTGCCGCATATACGTGTGCGTCTCGCCAACCATGGAATGTAGGGGCGACACACAGGAATCTATTTCTCTCTCTCAGAGTCGCCCGCCGCGGTGGCTCAGTGGTTAGAGTGCTCGGCTACTGATCCGGAGTTCCCGGGTTCGAACCCGACCGCGGCGGCTGCGTCTTTATGGATGCAAAACGCTAAGGCGCCCGTGTGCTGTGCGATGTCAGTGCACGTTAAAGATCCCCAGGTGGTGGAAGTTGATCCGGAGCCCTCCACTACGGCACCTCTTTCTTCCTTTCTTCTTTCACTCCATCCTTTATACCCTCCCTTACGGCGCGGTTCAGGTATCCGCCGATATAGAGGCAGATACTGCGCCATTTCTCTTCCCCAAAAACCAATTATATATATAACTCTCAGATTCATTCCCCGCATACGTGAGAAATGAATACGAAGCGCACTTTCACAGGCGGGGGTATCGCGACCTGTTGGTCGTGCTGCTCTTCGCTTTGTTTGGGCAGGGAGAAGAAAAGAGGCACGCGAAATAGGATGCACCCGAACCACCGTGCTTCTGAAAACACGGCGGTACCAGATGCGCGTGCTTGCTTTTTTACGACTGTGTTGTTGTTTTGCTGCCCCTTTCGTCTTTGTTCTTACCTTTTTTATTCTCTCAGCTTCCATTTGTCCCTGATTTTATTCCCTGTGTTTCACCTCGTGCTTTATATGCCGTGCCTCCGTTGCCTTTCATTTTCTTCCTTAAAACTTCTTCCTTTTGTTCGCTACTTGCTTCACTCATATTCACCCAGATTTCTTTCCTGCCGTTTTAATGACCTCGATTGTCTCGATGGTCCTCCTTTGCTTCCTCTCATCTCGTTCCCACTTTGATTTATGTACTTTTCTTCTAATCTCTCCCTTTTTGCTTTCTCCTTCCCCTTCTTCCATTCACGTGACACTCGACGGCACTGCAACCCATCCCACACAAAGACTTCTGTCCCTGAGTAGCGGTTTCCCTCGTCGTGTCGTACCTGAGGCCTAAAGCAAACAAAAACATTTCTTTTGCTGATATTCACACTGTGCGCCATCGAGCACGGTGTCTCCCTAGTGTCTCCGTGTTGTCAGTATTTGTTGTCGCGCTGGTTGAACGTAAGCATCAAGTACCGAGTAGCTTATGAAATCGTTTTGAGCATGTTCTCTTTTTGCATTCGTTTCCTATCCTTTTTCCTTTTGTTAATTTTTTAGAATTTGATGGGACGATTTTTTTTCTACTAACCACAGAGAAGCCATAACCGAGGTCCTTTTAGACAGAAAACAAAGCTCTCTTCTTCTTTCCCCCTTGGCTCTCTCTCCCTATTTTTAGGATAGCCAAGCCGGCAAACGCTTGCTTAATGTTCCCGTTTTCCCTTGGGCCCACCCCTTCTTATTTTCTTTCTTCTTTCTTCTGTTCTTTTTCTCCTTAACCCTTTCTCTCTTCCCTGCTCTCCTTACCGGACTTTAACCCCTCAGTGTTCTGGGTAGTGCAGTCGATGAAATAGGAAGTATGTCTCGTTGCCACGCATGACAGGGTGAATGACGTGTCCGCGCGGCTTAACTACACATTACTGTTGGTACGGAAAAGCCATATCAACGACACTGCGGTCACTTCGGCGTAATTACCTGAGGCATGGTGTACACAAGTAATTTTCTCTTTTGTAGCGACAGCTACACTATGCCAGCCAGTTCGCGAGGTCAGCGTGGCTGCGCGCTGAGGCGTGGCACCACCGCTTCGCCAGCTGTGTTGTTGTTGTTGAAAACTTTTATTGTTCAACAGAGAAAGACCACACCGCCTGGGCCGCTCTGTCTCACCCCCCTTTACAGGGGAAAGGACTTAGGAGCGGCCCAGCCGCACGGGATGGTCGCATTCGATGCTGGCCGGGTTGGTTTCGCCGGCGGCCTCTTCTGCCAGTTGGACAGCAGTGATTTGGAGCTCAGGGTCCGAGCTCCGCAACAAGGTTTCCCAGGCTTCCCTACTGCTAATGTTTTGCGCCCTGCCTGGATGTAAGCGCACTCCCAAATTATATGGTCGAGGGTTCCTCTCGCCCCACACTTTTTACATTTATCGTCCTCGCAGTCCGATCGGATATGTTTGTTTAGTACTGGGTTTGGGCATACTCCAGTCTGCAGGCGTCTCCACGCCGTCGCCTGACTCCTATTTAACGCCGTGTTTGGTGGGGGAAAACACCTCCGGCATTGCTTGTAGTGTTCTGTAATCTCTTGATAGGAGATTAATCCCCCTTCTCTGTCATGTTCGGCCTGAGCCGACCCATCCTGTACAGCACGGAGGTAGAGATCTCGAGCTGCACTGTGGGCCGCCTCGTTACCGCTGACAGATTCGTGCGCCGGGGTCCAGATGATGTTGATCGTCCTATCAATCACTCCTTGTGTTAAAATTTTGGTGGTGAGGGGGTTTATCCTCCTTCTGCTGAAATTTTGGATTGCAGTCTTACTGTCGCTAATAATATATCTAGCTTTGGTGCCAGCGCAAGCGATCGCTATCGCGGCTTCCTCCGCTATCTCGGTTTCTTTCCCTAGTATGGTGGCCGCCGTGATGAGGGTGCCCTCCTCATCTACCGCCACTATGGTCATGTATCGACTGTGTCTGTCCCCTGCCGCATCTACCGGCGAAACCGACTGGGGAAGGAGCGAAGAGGGGGGAGAGAGTGAATCCACGTCCAGGGACGAAGGTGAAGAAGGAACGCCCAGCGAAACCTGAGCGGCGAAAGACTGACTTTGCAATTCGACTCAGCGAGTGCCACTCGGCCAGCTGTAGCTATCGCGCCACTACAGATTTATTTAACCAGAGCTTAACCACAGCCATTTTTTTCATCTTGATACCTGGAAACGGAAGCACAAACGTTTAACCAAATGAGATTTAGGTGTATAATGAGTGCTGAAGAAAAGGGCGCTGGGATGTAGATGTCGCTGTACAAGTTCACAATGGAGTTGAAGCGTGCAGGAGGAACTGCGTAAAGCGATCAGTGTTGAACATCGAGATGTGGTTTAGTGAAAATGGAGGCATGAAGGAAGCTTGATCTATCTGATCAATTTCATGTACGATAACGGCAATGGGGCTCACAGCGTATAATCGTGATAAAAATGAGCGTCGATGGTCGATTACGAGCATGTTATTACTCCAAAATCATTCGATGCGCGAGATGACGACTCTGGTTTGAGCCGTTTGCCTCATATTCTAAGGCCTCCCATATTGTATCAAACACTACTGTTTTCCCATCCTGATCACCACAGTGAATTGGCGATATTATCCTACATATTAATTACTTCTCGAAATAGTACTGCTGCGTCATCTAATACGTGTTGCTGCGACTGCCTTATTTGATTAAGACGAATAAAATGTCAAATATTGCGGTTTTCAATCCGGCGCTTCGCTTCCAGCCAGTAAAGGAGGCGTATTTTGGTGATATTTTCCTGAGCCAGGTTTTGCTTGCAGACATTAGGCCACACCTGCTTGATTTCTCTGCTGTAAACAAACCTATAATAGCCTTGGCCCCATGCGTTTGCTAAACTACTTTTCGAAGTCATTTTTGTCGACCACCTGAGGTTCCTGTGTTCATTTTGCATGCCTCACTTGGTCTCTTTCTACACAAGTTAGTTCAGAGTTCAGCACATGTTTTGCATCCGCGTTTGTGGAAATTGCGCCTTGTATAGGCGAGATTTGATAGCGTTCAGGACGCGTACACAAATGTGGATGCTGCGCCTGAAAGAGATAATGACGGTCATACAAATCACACTTCTTATCGAATGACTTCCCTTCACGGCTCTATAAAGAAAAAAAGCTTTATCGTCCAAAAATGCCACTCACTTCAATTTAATCCGAGGAATCGAAGCCCTCGAATGGCCATAAGGGATTAAGGGAGGCTTATTAAAACGCTCTGAAGAGGTCACGCATAAACATGCTGCCAGAATTAAACTCGCAAATCCCCTTGGCAGCCTCCTAGCACGGAACTCAGCACAATCTGGCGAAGGCTTCCAAGCGTGCATCATGAGCTGATGAGGTTCGTTTTACAAGCGGGCGACGCCCCTATCTTGCTAAGCCACGAGGCGCCGCAGGCTGCCTTGACAGAGCGAGACGCCTTCCAGGTCGCTGATAGGAATTTCCATTCTAGCGATGACCTAACCTCGGCAAGCGGAGGGACCCTATCTTCTATTCCTCTTCCCTTCCTCTTCCCAAATTCTCCTCTTATGTTCTCTTTCTCACTGCTTAGCTTCCCCTCAAGTTTTTTGACATGCGTATTGCGATTTTTTTTTGTCCTCAAAATAAACTCTTCCAGTGGCAAAGTAAGGATACCTTACTGGGTGATAACTGTATGGGCTGAAGTTCGGCCAATCGCATGATTATGGGTTCAGGTAAGCGCTTTTAAAGGGTGCACAAAGGACAACTCCATGGAATTTCTTATCGCCGGAAAAATTGTCCTTGTCCTTTGTAGCCGTGTTGATGTTTTCTCGGCAGCAACATACGTACAGGTTGAAATTTTATGTTTAAAAGCAATTTTATCGGTACTCAACTGAAACTAGTGATGTCAGCACCCAAAACGACTCTGTGGTCACAGCTTGGAAGTGAATGACGGTGTAGCGGGGACTTAAAGATCCGCACTGAGTGACGTTTTCTGTCGACCAAAGCCTGTGGTGGCGATAGTGGGTCCGGATACACTCGCGCGGCTGGTTACTTGCAGCCGCCGCAAGCACGGCACATACACAGGCACCACCGGCTTCGTCATTGACGCACTACAGCTTTCTGGGCTTTCAATCCCATTGACACCTTCATGAGCGAGCTGAAGGGGGAGAAGGCACGCGCCTCTGCTCGCCTTCCAGTTCTCGCTTGGAGGGACAGGTCCGGGGAAGCGAGTTGGAAACTTGACTCGCCTGTGTGGGCACTTTATGTCGCTCGGCACCTGTCGCCAGGCGGCCAGAGCAAGTCGCGTCGCCTTCACGACATGTCAGTGTGAAATCGCCTTGATATCGAGTTCAGAGTTTAGATTGTGTGGCTCGTTGCGGCAAGCCTCTTGGGGAAAGCAGCAGCTTCACAGAAAAAAATGAAAAACGCCGCGGTGGCTCAGTGGTTAGGGCGCTCGACTACTGATCCGGAGTTCCCGGGTTCGAACCCGACCGCGGCGGCTGCGTTTTTATGGAGTAAAAACGCTAAGGCGCCCGTGTGCTGTGCGATGTCAGTGCACGTTAAAGATCCCCAGGTGGTCGAAATTATTCCGGAGCCCTCCACTACGGCACCTCTTCTTCCTTTCTTCTTTCACTCCCTCCTTTATCCCTTCCCTTACGGCGCGGTTCAGGTGTCCAACGATATATGAGACAGATACTGCGCCATTTCCTTTCCCCCAAAAAACCAATTATTAATTATTATTATCTCATCCCCCCAGTCACTAACACGTCACTGGCATCAAGCGACGCCAGAATGAGTCAAGTTTTTAATGGGCCTAGTCGGTTTGACGCGATTAGTGCGTTACTCATGGGTACAAACAGCACCGGACGCAATAAACCCTGCGCGCTGTCTGTGTGGTTTCTGCGTCCAGTGTTCTTCGTACCCATGAGTAGCGGACTAATGAAGTCAAACAAGCCAAACTAAGGGTTAGCCTAGTGCGCTTCTGTTGCAGGCTCGACTGCATTCCGAACCCTTAAACGAAAATATTCACTTTACACTGCAGATGACGTCAAGGAAATTGTTCGTTTTGCGCTAGAAATCAGGCAAATAAAATTAAGGAAGAAGGAGCAAAAAGACTAAGAGAGAAGAGGGAGACCCGGGGATCGCACTTCCCTCCTACACTCGGGAGAAACCCAGTGCATAAAGAAAGGAGCAAGCGCACCGGCTTGTGATGACCGTGACATAGCTCCAGCCCAGAATTGTGTAGGGTGGAATGTGGAGAAAGGGAGGCATTCATTGCCTGACTTGAGATCTAACGCTGCCGTCTTCTTCCAAGCTCTTTTCTGTGAAATACTGTTGCCCCTCTTATGGCCCCTCTTTCTCACACTACTTCTTTGGTTTGTGATTAACTTCGGTCGCCAAGTTTTCTATCTTGTCTGTTCTGTACTGATCAGTACCACCATCCTGAAAATCTGCTTTCTTTTCGGTTTTGTTAGATTCCTTGAACGCAGGTAGGAGCGCCTTACTTCCTCCTCCCTATGTCCCCAGCCCACTCCCGCTGCCTTAATTCACCTCTTTTACTCTTTCGCATTCTTGACTCCCCTCTCCCCATCTCCTTCCAGCTTTCCCTTTCCTGTCCTTATCACTTTCGAGACACGAGACGTGTGCTTGCCTTTTCAATTATGCGCCTCAAAAAGCTCTGGAATGAAAGTCCTGGTCTCGAAAGCAGGGTTAATGTACTCAAAAGATCTTCAAAGAATGAAAAGAACAAAACTAAAAGGCATCTAGCATTACTTGGAGACAGGCAGGGGAGCATGAAAGAGTGATGAGCGCCCCTATGGCACGTCGTGTCCTACACGAATATTGTCTACGCGCGTACAAGTGTTTGTTTTCAGCGACGTGCGGACGAGAAGCCGTAAACCATGTGCCTGTATGACGTAGAGCGAAGACCCTTTGACTAGCTTGGAAGGAGAAGGGCTGCTTAGGATGATTGATAAAGCTTGCCCCGCTTGTGCTCTGAAAACCGAATGAAAGAATTCACTTGCTTGCGTTCGTTAACACCTCCACTAAATTTTTCGCTTAACTTTGTTCTTTGAACTGACAAAAATAAGTTAAAGGAGGATCAGTGATTTGGATATTGGAGTTCGCTTCACGATACGGGAGCACGAGAACGCAGTCGGTTGGAAAAGCAGGCTACAGTTCCGAATGCTTCAGCGAGAAAGCGTAGCTGCCAGCGGGGAGCACGTCAGGGGTTTAAGCGAAATGACGCAAGGCTCAAATGATAGAGGCCAAAGCTTGTTAACAAGGCACATACCGATGGAAATGAATAGAACGGAAGTAATATCATTGCACAATAAATTAAAGTGAAAAAAAGGAGCACCGCCTTTATGACAGTCAGTGCAAAAATCAATGAAAACATTTTTAAGCTGTGGAGTTTAGTCGAAGCAAAGACGCAATAAATAATGTCATGAAGCAGGAGGGATAAATGATCCATATGCTTGGATAGGAGATGGAAGGGCTGGAGGTGGTGTCGCTGATGACGGTTTTCTTGACCACTTTATTTCTCTGGTCACATTTGAACACGAACTTTAGTGGTCTTTTAAACCTTGGATTATCTCTCTACTGTAATTCGCCTTATTCGTATTCCCAGTTCCTGTCCCTACTGCGTCATATTACTTGAAAAATACAATTGGTTTCTTATTCTCTCTCAGTTTAATAATGCTGCCATATGAGGTATACAGTCTCTGGATATCTGCCTCTCCACAATTTATGTGTCTCACCTCCTTTGTGCACTATGTTAACCCGTTGATGTGTGCATCATGCCAATATTTAAACGCGAAGCATCTACAAAGAATATCAATGAACAATGGCTTGTAAAAACCTTGTTTCTCTGACATGCTGCTAGTCGCTATTGGACGGTGAGGCAAAAAATTAAAAGAAGCATTCGCGTTTGATTTCATGCCTTCAGAAAACCGTTTATTGGTGGTCGCGCAGAAGCCTTTGTTCAGCATGGCTGTTACGAAGCCAATACCGCTTTTATACTAACATGTTAGCCACGTTGACGCTTATATAAAAAAAATGAAATGAAAATTGGTTTTTTGGGAAAGGGAATGGTGCAGTATTTGTGTTGCATATCGGCGGACACCTGAACTGAACCTTAAGTGAAGGACTAAGGGAGGGAGTGAAAGAAGAAAGTTAGGAAGATGTGCCGTAGTGGAGGGCTCCGGAATAATTTCGACCACCTGGGATCTTTAACGACCCGCCACGGTGGCTCAGTGGTTAGCGCGCTCGGCTACTAATCAGGAGTTCCCGGGTTCGAACCCGACCGCAGCTGCTGCGTTTTTATGGAGGCAAAACGCTAAGGCGCCCGTGTGCTGTGCGATGTGAGTGCAAGATCCCCAGGTGGTCGAAATTATCCCGGAGCCCTCCACTACGGCACCTCTAATTCTTCCTTTCTTTTTTCACTCCCTCCGTTATCCCTTCCCTTACGGCGCGGTTCAGGTGTCCGCTGATACTGCGCATTTGCCTTTCCCCAAAACAATTATTATTATTATTATTATTATTATTATTATTATTATTATTATTATTATTATTATTATTATTATTATTATCTTTATTGTGCACTGACATCGCACAGCACACGGGCGCCTGTGCGTTTTTATGGAGGCGAAACGCATAGGCACCGGTGTGCTGTGAGACTGAAATTGAAAATTGGTTGTTGGGGAAAGGAAATCTGTCTCACATATCTCGTTGGATGCCTGAACGGCACCGTAAGGGAAGGGATAAAGGAGGGAGTGAAAGAAGAAAGGAAGAGGTGCTGCAGTGGAGGGATCCGGAATAATTTCGACCACCTGAGGATCTTTAACGCGCACTGACATCGCACAGGACACGGGCGCCTTTGCATTTCACCTCCATCGAAACGCGGCCACCGCGGTCAGGTTCGAACGCGGGTACTCGGGATTACGCTTATATCATATACCATCATTCAGCCGCGAATTTTTTATACGAAATGATATGGTTACAATTATATGATATACTCTAATTCAGCCGCGAATTTTTCCGTCACCACAACAAAGAAGTTTTATGTTAAAGATTATCAGCAGCACCAACGCAGAACTGGATGAGGCCTAATTAAACGAGGTTGCTCCTCTGGCTTTGCTTCAATGCTCACAATACGATCACAAACGCCAAGACACGTTTAAAAGACTAACATCCGCAGCAGGGTCAATGCATGTAGTAGCTTTTATTGCGCTGAGTGATCGTGTCAACATAAACTGCCTGTTTTGCAGACACCCATACAGTATTTAGAGTGCTCGCTCATAAACTCGCCACACCAAGGCCACACGGACGGCCAGAGGCACGGGCATCGCAAAAAGAAGGCGACTTCCGGGTTTTAAGCCCTGAAGCAAACAATGTCACGGTTGCATCGTGGACGGTTTCTTGAATGCACGATGAATGCTTTGGAAACGAAAAAAAAATCGGACAACTAAACGCTGCGCGACAGCATTTGAGATTGACCAGCTTTTTCTTGCCCGGTTTCTTTTTGGCCCTTCCAAAGCAGCAACAGCCGTACTCAGACCCAGCCAGCAGCGCCGTTTAATCTCTTTTCAAAACATTTTTTTTTCCGTTCGAAATATCCTTTTTTTATATATTCTCTATTTGCTTGATATTGAGGTTTTCCTTTTTTCTGATTCCACTAAAAACAGAAAATCTCCGCAGACGAAGTTTCGCATCGAGAATTCCTTACGCGTCCGTGCTTCTTCGTAGCAAGCTCTCGCATTTTCTCTAACGCGCATGCCTAGAGCAAAGAGAATAAAAGCGAAAAAGATAGCAGATAGGCTTGTCTTGTGTAGGCGCCGCCTGTAAAGAGGACGTGGCAGCAAGAACAAGTGACCCATGAACGTTGGTACTACTCGACTGTGAGCAAGGCTTTCTTTTTTCTTTCGTTCATGCGAAGTGTCCAGATAAAGCCCAGCCTGGAACCGCCACTTTATCCCACGCCCTCCTATATTTTTTTTTGCAACCAAAATTGTACTTCCTTGACATTTTTGTGCCTCTTACTGTCAACGCGTCGCATTTTTTGCACAATATGCAGCGGCTGGAATACGAGCTACTGCCATATTTTCGGCTCTTCTCATGAGCAGACTGGCCGCAAATCTCTGTCAGCATTTTTCTTCTACCCCCTCCATGACTGCATATTTTCTTCCCCACCCTTCTTCTTTTGCCTTCGTTTGCATCCACGGCTTTCCGCACGCGGTCGTCATCTGCAACGCGACCAAAATCCCCAGCTCAAAAACCACTCAGCAAGCGAGTCCTCAACTGGGGCGTAGGGCCATTGTCCTTGCCTCCGCCTAGGGCAGACGCAGGCTTGTTGGGCTGGGAGACATCAATAAGATTTTCTTTACGCCAAGTTGGAGACGTGACCTTGCTCACAACATTACTATTCTCCGCTCACGTGCTTGACACAACGTCCTTCCTTTCCTCGCTCCCACAACCAGGACGTAACATTTTGAATGATGCCCGAAACTTCAGCGCAGAAAAGGTTCTGTGCTTGCTTTCGAACATTTTATCGAGTTTTCCCCCTATATAAACTAAATGTTAACGCAGATCGCTCGGTTTTTAACCGGCCCAAGGGTGAGGGCGACACGTATTGTATGGCTAGCACAAGGACCACTTTCAAGACCTGCATCCCTCCTCCTGTTGCCTCCTGAGAGGAAAGCTTTTCTTCTTTCACTCCCTTCTTTATCCCTTCTCTTACGGCGCGGTTCAGGTGTACGCCAATATGTGAGACAGATACTGCGCCATTTCCTTTCCCAATAAACGAATTATAATTATTAATATTTATATATATAATTTTTTCGTAGTGGAGTAGAAGACACGAGTGCTGGCGAATGAATCATCACTCGATCGCGAGCCGTACTCTCTAAAACGGCACCTTATTCTTTCTTTCCTCTTGAGTCCTTTCTTCCTAACTTCCCTCTCGTCGTAGTTGAGGTGTACACCGTGAAGTGAGACAGTTAAAGCGCCTTCCTTAAGCTTCGTTTAAAAACCAATGTGTTCCACGCGTCTGACCCGCAGCGGTGGCTCAGTGGTTAGAACGCTCGTCCACTGACCCGGGTTAGCGGGATCGAACCAGACCACGGCAGCTGCGTTTCGATGGGGGCGAAATGCTGTGCGATGTCAGTGCACGTTAAAAATCCCCATGTGTCGAAATTATTCCGGAGCCCTCCCCTACGGCCCCTCTTTCTTCTGCCTTTCTTCTTTCACTCCCTACTTTATCGCTTCTCTTACGGACACGGTGGAAGAATAGTTATTCTTCCAACGTGCTTACGGTGCGGTTCAAGTTTCCGCCAATATGTGAGACAGATACTGCGCCATTTCCTTTCCCCAAATATCAATTCATATTATTATTATTCTGCGTGTCTGACAAATGAATGTAGGGGTCTGTCACCAACCGCCCTTGCAGTGAGGGCATCAAAGTTGGTGCACGTACTCTTGTTCAATTAGCCGTTTAACGTGGGAAACTGTTTAACGCTCCATTGCAAATTGGCGAGAAAATAAAAATTACAGCCAACCGTTTTGTACGCTCAAAATGCTTTTTTGGAAATTTTGGAACTATGGGTCCCGAAAGCAGTGCTACTAAGAGCGCTTGAGAGAATATCTACCAGGGGAGGCATCTCTGCGTTTAACTTTTCAGCAGTACCTGCTTTCCCGTTGCGGTCTAATGGTGTTTGAAATTACGACGTATCCTCTTCGCGATTATGAGATGGCTGTTCGTAAGAAGCCGAACAATACAAGTATTGATTATAAAAGTTAGTGAAATCGTTTTGTCAAGCAAGTCCACTGGACAATGTTTGTCGCAAATGCATGTACTGCGTTTTATACATCTGATGGCTGGCGCTCTCTTTTCGCGCATGTCCTCGGTCGTGATTTTTTGCTCACTTATAACGTGAAGTGTTGCATTTTCTCATTTCCGGTCTCTACATACTACACCACTTAATCATTACAGTTACGACATACTACACCACTTCGTGATTTCTGGCCGCCGCAGTGGCTCAGTAGTTTTGGCGCTCGGCTGCTGACCCGAAAGACGTGTGTTCGATCCCGGCCGCACAGGTCAAATTTCGATGGAGGCAAAATTAAATCTAGAGGCTTGAGTACTGTGCGATGTCAGTGCACTTTAAAGAACCCCAGGTGGTCGAAATTTTCTGGAGCTCTTCACTACGGAGTCCCTCATAGCCTGAGTCGCTTTGGGACGTTAAACCCCCATAAACCAAACTACAAAACTTCGTGATTGACGGTTACGTCACAATTTTAATGAATAAAATATCGCCACCGTCTGGAAGACGTTGAAGTAACGAGCGTTAGCTGTTTGGTTTACTAGAACCGACATGACATCATAATCACGTGGTTTCACTTGTGTCTGCCGCACTGGCTTTTGAGGTCATCATTGGCATCCGAATTTTGCCGCCATCTTAGATGTAGCTAATAACTAATATTACTTGTTTATTACAAATCTATTGCGCACTGGTCCTCTATGGCATTTGAGCATTTATAGGGAGAAGGACATTCAGTTAGAACTACACATAAAAATTACGACTGTCTTGTCGACAAATTTTCGCGAAGGAACTTTGTAATTCTTCTTTTATCCACTTTTTCTGCAAGCGTCCTTATCAACGCATATGGAATAGAAGTAATTCTCATACTGATAATTCTTATCGCTCTCACTTTTGCAGTGCAAAGTATACAATTTCTACATTTTGCCTCTACTGAGGAGTAGTGTTGTGTTGTGCTGTGATTTATGGACGTTTAACGTCGCAAAGAAACTCAGGCTATGAAAGACGCCGTAGTGGAGGGCTCCGGAAATTTGACTACCTGGGGTTCTTTAACGTGCAGTGACAGCGTACAGTACATGGGCCTCTAGAATTTCACCTCCATCGAAATTCGACCGCCGCGGTCGGTATCGAGCCCGCGTTTTTCGGGCCAGCAGCCGAGCGCCGTAACTACTGAGCCACCGCGGCGGCTTGTGTTGTGTTTAATGGCACATAAGCAGCTAAGGCTATCATGCGCCAAGCTCAACTCTACTGAGGAATAGGGTTGAAGCTGTCATTAATCAAAATACTGAATAATGAGCAATGCATATTTGAGCTTACGATGGAAAGGAAGATGCTGTAGCGACAACGTCGAGAGCAGATAATTATACCGCACTAATTGGACAGCAAACAAGCACCAGACAGCTCAGCTGATATTAAGATGAGAAAATGGGCACTGGGAAAAAATTTCAAGCATGTTATTGCAGGCTTGTGTAATCGAGTACCAATCGATGTGTCGGTAACTATATTTACAAAAAGCACAAGGTAAGTCTAGAGTGAACCAAACAAGAACAGTCTATACCTGAGCCTACTTGTCTTGTTGTTCTGAACGCATCCGGTTACTTCTGAGAACCCAGTGGCGTCCTACGCCGGTCAGCTGATATTTGTCTGTTTCGACAAATGGACACAACCAGCTCGAGCGTACTCCGACCGACCGTCGCACTGCGTGGTGCAAAGAAATCTTGGACAGACCGTGAACAAGTCCCACAACGCTCAGTCCTCCGCAGAGAGGGCAACGAACGGAGAGCTCAGCTGTTAGCAAGCGCCGACCAGCCGGGCCTTTCTGCACGCACTGCCGCTCGTCGCTAATGAATGTGCCTTAGGAGCCGCGAAGACGTATACAGGACGCTCGACCCCCCCTGCTCTGCCGTTAGCTCTGTAGAGAGGAGGCCGGCGATGGCGCTGTTTTCAATGGTAATGCTGCTGCAATGTTAATCTCTCTTCAGAGCCTGCGGAACACGGCGCCGTTAACTTTTGTTTCTTTCTGTTCATTTTCCCGAAAGGGTAGCTACAAGGTTATGCGAAGGAATGCGCTAAAAGCGGCGCAAGAACACACACACACACACACACACACACACACACACACACACACACACACACACACACACACACACACACACACACACACACACACACACACACACACACACACACACACACACACACACACACACACACACACACACACACACACACACACACACACACACACACACACACACACACACACACACACACACACACACACACACACACACACACACACACACACACACACACACACACACACACACACACACACACACACACACACACACACACACACACACACACACACACACACACACACACACACACACACACACACACACACACACACACACACACACACACACACACACACACACACACACACACACACACACACACACACACACACACACACACACACACACACACACACACACACACACACACACACACACACACACACACACACACACACACACACACACACACACACACACACACACACACACACACACACACACACACACACACACACACACACACACACACACACACACACACACACACACACACACACACACACACACACACACACACACACACACACACACACACACACACACACACACACACACACACACACACACACACACACACACACACACACACACACACACACACACACACACACACACACACACACACACACACACACACACACACACACACACACACACACACACACACACACACACACACACACACACACACACACACACACACACACACACACACACACACACACACACACACACACACACACACACACACACACACACACACACACACACACACACACACACACACACACACACACACACACACACACACACACACACACACACACACACACACACACACACACACACACACACACACACACACACACACACACACACACACACACACACACACACACACACACACACACACACACACACACACACACACACACACACACACACACACACACACACACACACACACACACACACACACACACACACACACACACACACACACACACACACACACACACACACACACACACACACACACACACACACACACACACACACACACACACACACACACACACACACACACACACACACACACACACACACACACACACACACACACACACACACACACACACACACACACACACACACACACACACACACACACACACACACACACACACACACACACACACACACACACACACACACACACACACACACACACACACACACACACACACACACACACACACACACACACACACACACACACACACACACACACACACACACACACACACACACACACACACACACACACACACACACACACACACACACACACACACACACACACACACACACACACACACACACACACACACACACACACACACACACACACACACACACACACACACACACACACACACACACACACACACACACACACACACACACACACACACACACACACACACACACACACACACACACACACACACACACACACACACACACACACACGCGCAATTGCGCTTGTGTCTTGCTTGTGTGTGTTGTATTCTTGTGCCGCTTTTAGCGCATTCCTTCGCATAATGATCAACCAACTGGCCCCGGTAATAGCTTAGCTACAAGTGTCAGGGTTGCACGGCCTCGGCTGCACACGAGTGGTTTCTGGACCCGGAAATGGCTCATGCATATCGCAGCTGCGCATCCATTCGGCGTGCCGCCTCTGAAACCCAGCACTGCGAAAAGTGCTCCGTGCTGCTTACTGGAGCTCTCACTAAGTTCATAAAAGATGCCATTTTTTTACCATAAAAATGGTTAAATCCAGCTTTTTGCACCTCTTCCTAACAATGATCCGCCCCGGTACCTTGTGGCTTAGACAGTCGGCTGCTGAACCGAAGTTCGTGGGACTGAATGCCGGCCGCGTTGGCTGCGATTCGACGAAGGTGAAATGCAGAAGACAACTAACCGTACGATGTCGGTATGCGTCAAAGAACACCAAGAGGTCGAAAATAATTCATAGCTTACTAATACGACGTCTGTAATAGCCTGTTTGGCTGCCTTGTGACATTAAACCTGACATAGCATACCGTTTCATACCATACCGTACCGTACCGTTTAACACAATACCATACGCTGCCATGCGGTATCATACCATGCTGTAACGTACTACACCTTAGCGCACGAAACAGGTGTTATATTGCCACAGTACCCCTGCTCCCTGCTGTCTTTCACGCCAGCACGTCTAATTAAACTTGGTTTGTGTGCTTCGACCGTTTATCGGTGACAATATAATACGTACCCTACTGTAGTTTTCGTGAGGTAGGGAAGGCGTAGCGTTGCTAGTTCAGCCTTCTGGGCGGAGAGTTCCCGGCTTCAGGAGTGCACCAAAAAGAACACGAACACACGTTCCGACGACCCATTCAAGTCTTAGTGAGCCCGCACAGCTCAGCTGCATCCTTTGAGCGACTCCTGGTAAGTCACGTTTCCGCTACTTACTTTGACCGCGTTATAACTCTACTATCGACTGACATCTCACAGTCAGTCTTAGTCCACTTCACCCTATGACGCCCGACATACCAAGTGGGGCTTGTTTTTCCTGAGACATTAGGGAGTATGGGTAGTAGATTTCATCTTCGTTATATCCATGTACACATTAGGCTGGCCCACGAGAGCGAAGCAGCTACGAACCAGATAGAAACTTAGCAAGCCTGCAACGTAAATTGCGTCAACCGAAAATGCGTTCCTTAGGACGCCACCGCACAGCTGCATTTATAACCGTGAATGTAAACAGTAAGAAAGTCTATCTTACTGATGTTTGTGCATGCGTGTACGTGAGTGTGGGGCTAGTGCATCTTTACCACAAGCTACTTGCTTATGACGGTGCTGAAAAATGGAAAAAGGAGCAGATCTTCTAAGGCATCCAAGACTGAAGCGGCTTATGAAATCAAATTGCACTCTTTTTTTTTGTTTCAGGCATGCTTGCGCATTCGGATAATCAGGAGGCTGCCATTAGAAATACTTTAATCTCTACAAGGTACGACACAGCGGTCTTTTTCGCCTCAACGTCCGCAGTCGTTACGAAACGCCGCTCCAATTTATCTATTGCACCTAGCTGCGACAAAGAGCAGAACTGCAATTGCGAGGAGTTAAGCAACGCAATATCTCGTTACAGAATCCGCGCGACAGTCTTCGAGGCAATTTTCATTTTCTTGTCTGCAACCATGCAGATGCTTAGAGCACCGCTTGAGATTTAAGCATCAATAAAGTACGCAGCAATACAGGCGCTTGCGTAAGATGAGCGAGAAGAATTTTGAGCCTTATACATTTGGCATCTGAAGATTTGACCTCATATCAGATTTCATTGCGAAATTCAACTTGTTCTGTAGTTTTCTTTTGTTGAAAAGGAAGGACTTCTTAAGAAGTCTTTCTTTCTTGTCAGAATCTTCTCGCTTAGTCTTGCGGCGCACATCTCCAGCTTAGTCGTTAGCTGTTAAAATGTGGTTCTCTAGTCTATAGCCAGAAAGAGAATCGAAATTATTTCACGAAGCGTGTTTTCGTCAACCCCCATTCCCTCTTTTCTATACGAGGTAAAAAATATCTCACGATTCACCCAGGGGGCGTACTTGATAAACTTTCGTTTTGTTTTGTACTCATTTCGTCCTCAGCCATTGGCCGCTGCTCTCGATGACGCAGGCTTTGGAGGATGACGTCATGACGTTGGCGGCTGGAACACGCCATCACGCCACTTATGAAACGGGCTCCTCGGACACGCCACACTGGCGGGGTGTCGCCCACGAATGACGTAAAAGGACGACCTTTCTGAATCTCCCCAAGAGCTTTATCTGCGTTGACCCCGTCTCAAAAAAGCAACTGTGTGGTGGTTGTCCTACGGAGTGGCATAGTATGGTCCCTGCGACATCTGAATTGGATGCGGGGGCAGCACGGTGGCTAACGGCGGCGCCGTAAAAACGCCAGCTGCGTCTGTGAATGCTAGCACGCCACTCCGCATTCGTTTCTGTCGCCTCGATTGACCTCGCGGCCAAACGAAATGAAGCATGACGAAATTGAGCCCCAGGCTTTGCAAATTCCGTCCAGCTAGACCGCATCGTCAAGGTTTATCACTTAACCAATACTGAGCATCGGCGGTCATACATGCGACACCTGTAGTGAATATTGCGTGAGGCATAAGATTGTTTTGTAGCGTTGAAATTAGTGCCTTTCCGACTACAGCATTATACAAAGGCCGCGAAAGGGCGATTACAAAGCTAAGAATGTACGAGGGATTGAGAACTTCAACATTCCCTCCCGGTGGCTGGCGCCTTGTTTTCTTTCTCTTAAGCGGCAATTATATAAAGTGTGTGTACGTTTACTTTTCTTTCTGCACGTTTGTTGTGCATATTTTAAGCCAGAATCCTTTTGAACAACAACTACATGCTTACTTTTATTCATACCGCATCCCATTTCTAGCGCGAACTGTGTATTTTATAGCTGAAACTCTGTGGTGATTACTTAAATTTATTTGGAAATTTTATTTCTGGCTTTTTTCATGTCTCATATTGGGCCAAATTACGGCAAAAGGAATGACCCCTAACAAAACCGGAATGTTTCTCACCCAGTAGCGCCGCCAGCATTCAGAACTGTACTTATGGTTTAAAAACAACAAATCGCAAAAGAGCAGGGGTAGAAACTAGACGCAGTGGCTAACTTGGCAAGAGTGACTTCTTTCGCGTATGCCATTAGTATTAGATTAGGGGGAAGTGAATATTATGGCCGCTCGTAAGGCTATTATGGAAATGTCCGACCCTAAGTCCGGTGTCTGAATTCTCGTGTGAGATTGATCCTTTCCATTCATGTTTTTGATCATTCTTTTTTTCGCGCAATGAGACAATACAGATTGCGCCACAAGGAAATTGCTTTCGGTATTATAATAAAAAATTTGTCGTCCTCACCTACCAAGTCAGAGACAGATTAATAAGAAGACTTTAAAGAAGCCGGCAAATAAATGATAGTCAATAGGAAGAATTGCAGCGAGCTGTCAAAACTACAAAAAAAGATGCGATATGAGTATAAAAAACCATGCACCGAGGACCATAAAACAAGTGCCGTTGGGTGATAGTTTAGATTAAATTAAATACGAAGAAGAAATTGGCACACAAAGGGCTACAAGGGCAGAGGGAATCTGAAGCTAACGAAAATAAGTCAGAGACATTAAAAAGTGGGGCGAAGATTGGAACTCATTGAAATCACTGAAACAGCATGGCCACAACAGCCACAAGACAGGACTAATTGGAGCCAATTGGGAGTGACTTACGGCTCACAGGCAACCAAGATGGGGTAATGATGATGATGATGATGCGCACCGAACAGGAAGGAGACTCACCTCACGTTCCGAACCTGTATCCCGCCGCGGTGGCTCAGTGGTTAGGGCGCTCGACTACTGATCCGGAGTTCCCGGGTTCGAACCCGACCGCGGCGGCTGCGTCTTTATGGAGGAAAAACGCTAAGGCGCCCGTGTGCTGTGCGATGTCAGTGCACGTTAAAGATCCCCAGGTGGTCGAAATTATTCCGGAGCCCTCCACCACGGCACCTCATTCTTTCTTTCTTCTTTCACTCCCTCCCTTATTCCTTCCCTTACGGCGCGGTTCAGGTGTCCAACGATATATGAGACAGATACTGCGCCATTTCCTTTCCCCAAAAACCAATTATTATTATTATCTTTGCTTTGAGATAAGCCATTATAGAAGAGTGACAGAACGTTCCGTTCTTCGGCATGCGCGCGAATATCCATGCTCACTTGTTTTACGTAAAACAGTGAAAACATTACAAGCAGACGAAAGAAAAATTTTCTACATTTCTAAAAGATGATTCAGGTGGTCTAGGAGGTCTTATATAAATACGAGGCGCTCTTTGTTGAGAAAGACCGCTGGCCGCAAGTGATAAGGAGCACATTTCAAGCAAGTAGTGTTTTGCGCTGTCTGCATTTTTCAGGCTCTATTACGGCATTTGTGTATGATGTAACTATTTTATTCATGAAGAGGGGGTTGATGAGACATACTAATTTCATTCGAATTCAATTTCATTTTGATTCTTTTTACACTTCTGGGGTCTTATGTCCTCACCGTCGCAGGAAAACCGGACCGACGAGTAGATAGCACGAGTGAGATAAAATCGTAAAACAATTTACACTGATACGACCTCGAGTTCTGAAGTGAGATAACGACACTCTTTCGATAAGCTGGTGATTGAAGAAGTGGAAAATCTGAAACTGCCAAACGTTTCACTGTCAAAGATGCGAATGCAGCGACAGTGACCGCCCTAAACGCAACCACTTCCCCCTAACCCCAATGGGAGGACCTTTAACTCTTATTGCTCATTTTTCGCTCTCGTCACATCCTCATGTTGCTAAGGTAATCACCTTCCGAGTTCTTCCCGTGAGAACCAGGCTCCGGTTACGCATTCCTAAGCTCTCGCCATACCCACTTCTTTCACGGGAACCTCCTCCTCCTATTTGCATGGTAACCACCCTCCGGTTAAGAATTTTTGAGCTCTCGCCATTCCCTCCTCCTTACGTGGTAAGGCCCATCGGAATGGTTCCGGTGGTAACTCCTCCCCAGTTAGGCATTCCTGCGATCTCCTCATACTCTCCTCCCACCACGTGAGCCGCCCTCTGAGTAATTCTCGTGGCAACCGTCCTCCTGTTACACACTACTACTATTACTGCCTCTGTAACGACAAGCGACTAAACAAACGCGTCTTGAGCAGCTGTCGCTGTAAGATAGCAATTACACTTGAAAATAGGAGCTGCTTGCTAGCTCTGCCGCTGTCGTTGAAGCAATGTTTAAAACGAAGCGTCTACGGCCCGAAACGAAGGCTTCCTGCCGAAGGGAGGGGGCTGGAGTTATGAATGTTTAATTAGTGCGCTCCCAGTGAGGTCACGAGGAAGGCTGAAGCCAACATTGCAGTGGACGCCCCGCACACTTATTAAGCCGCCATAGCTGCGACTATTGCTTCACGGCTGCTTCTCCTGGAACAGCCTCTGCCTAATATGCCCCCCCCCCCCCCCCCTTATTCCATACAGTGCTGTTGGATGATAAAATTGGATGACAAAAAATAAAAGGGGAGGGCGGACAAAGCGTGTACATTAAATTCGTCGCAGTGTCGACATTCTCGGTGATTGATTTTGTCTGCTTGAGCGGCACACTCCGCCGGTTGGGGCTGCCACCTGGGGCCTGCAGCTTGACGTGGAATTGATTGGGAATCTTCCTCCGCTCATTACTTTCTCGTCAGCTTGTTTTCCTCCTTGCGGAGTAGCGACTTTTCTTCTTGGACCGCGTACATCAATGGGACCACCAAACGTGCACCTCATCAAAACTTCATATAGCGTCTCGAAGGCGATGTTGTCTCCGAGTTTCTGAGAGTTGCAGAATGGAGCTGAGTGTCTGAAGAAGAGCAAAGAGTAACGGAGCAGGAACAGAGGCCTGGTGAGACGTAAAGGTCCGACGCGTAAAAGGGAAGGCTGGCGTTAAAGCGTAAGTTATAAAACTGTAGATACTGGCCAAACGCTACTTGAAGAGATGCGTTTGTATTACCCGGAAATATTTAGCGATATGACACGAGCGCCGAACACACGGTCGTGCAGAGGCACATCATCAAGAAAAATGGCGAAATTGGGGGGCATGCGCTCGTACATGGACTGCAGCTTGTAACATTGCTTTTCTAAGACACTGAGCAACTTGCGTCTCTCTGTACGACGCTAGAGTGACATTGATAAAAAATTGGCCGAATAAAGCTGCAAACATTACTATATGCATGCATTTTTGATTGTAGGTTATACTGTAAATATGAATATCAGAGGAAAAAATATTTCAGCTAACACTAAAATACTGGCGCGAGAAGCCAGCACTGCCATGGTGTCGGTGCAGGTTTTAGGTGTTACCACAGCTACAATAATCTTTATACACTACTCTCTTAAGCTGTGAGACCTGCGAAGGATTATTGCAGCAAGGCAGTAAAGGAGCATCAAGTGGAGAAGCTTCAACAACGACACGGTCGCATTCAAATCCAAGCAAGCTTGCTGCCCTTATGAGCTCGGCAGTCGAAGAATTAATTTTACAGTTTTCATCAGCATCATCAGCTGAACAACAACCAGCTTAGGACGAAGATCCCTCCATATTCCTCAATTTTCCTGGTATTGTGCCAGCAGTTGTCCCCTCAATCTTCCTAATCTCGTCCGCCAACTTTACCTACTGATGCCGGCTGCTACGCTTGCTCTGTCTTGGAACCAAGTCCGTCACCCTAAGGGGCCATCGGTTATGTAACTTTTGCATTATAGGCCCTACCCATGCCCCCCATGTCTTCATTTTGATTGCAAATAACAAACCGCCAGCTCACGTTGGTTCTCTGACCTATTCTTTTCTCTTGCAGTGTCTCGCTGTTGCATCTATCATTTTCTTTTGTACAGCTCCCTGCACTGTCTACAATTCAGGTTCAACTGTTTTCATTAGCCTGCACGTTTCTGGCGCGTAGGTTAGCACCGAAAAGACACATACTACGTGCTTTCGTCTTTCGGGGGTACTGGTAGTGTGCTATTTGTCACCCGAGAGTGCCTGCAAATTGCACTCCACCCTGTTCCTCTTTTCCTAGTTAATTCACTCTTGTGGTCCCGATCTGCGGTCCCTACTTGCCCTAAGTGGATGCATTCCCTTACCGCTTTCCACTGTTGTTGCCTTTAGAGACTGCTCAACAATATTTTAAGGAGCTACATAATTATTTTTAGATTCGCCGTTCTGCTTCGTCTTTCTAAGTCCTTGACCATGCATTGCAGTTGGCCATTTAGTTATCTACCGAGGCAATGTCATCCGAAAATCGGAGATTTTTAAAATATTTTTGCGCATTTCCTAATCAGGTTTTTTTCCTTGAAGGAATAAAAATTGCTTTATGCACAACGGTCCTGGAATAGTCATCCAGATGTCTCCCAGCTCCTTCATTTACCGATAAACTAAAACAAAGAACCAGCCGAGTCTCTCTCGGCGCCCGCGCGCTGTCTTTCTGTCGTCATCTCGTCTCCATTGTAGGAGTACCACGCAAAAATCCATTCGCGTTGAAAGGGGAGCCGGGAGCGGCAATTTCTGGCTGAAAGGACATCGTGGCCTTCTGCCCGCAGGTCGAATCTTAGAAGCGAGAGCGTGAAAGCCAACAGTCCTCGGGAGACGGACATTGCGAGGCAGACACTTCTCTCTTGAGCTGAAAATTGGTGAATATTCATTTTCGAGAAGCTTGAGTCTTCCATCATTCCTCTTTTTGCAAATGTTCTGTCTCACACGTGCCAAAATATTTAGTCCGGAAATGACATTCCTTGCTCCGTAAGCTCATTTAATTCGCTAATTTCAGCCTCATATTGTGTGCCCTCCGTGGTAGAACACCTGCGCGTTTGAATCAATTCAGGCAAGCCGCCAACCAAGCTTTGTTATTTTTTATCTCTTCTTCTGTTTGTAAATTTTGATTTCTTTCTTATTTGGTGTGCTTTTATTTTTTTACTTTCGAACAGTGAAATATTTAGCAGCTTATTCAAGAAAGGTTCGCAGCTTAAAATATACGGCGCACTCCGAAATACTTCAAGAAGGGAAGTCACCTTACATGCCTTTTATTACCCCGGCTACCTGCACGTGGCCTCCGGCAAAGGCTCCACACTGCGGCGTGTTGTCGCCTCACGCCTACCCGTTAAATGCCAGCTTTTATGTCGTCCACCTGCAAAGAGCTGGTAGCCGAGGAAGCGCCCACCTTGACCGTATTATTCGTGAACACGCTTAATATTAGGTGCGCATTAAACCACGATGCAAGTACAAATAACGGTACAAGAATTTTGTAGTACAATGGAAAATATCGTTTTTGTTCTGTTTTCTTCTTATAAGTTATCCAATTCTACATGGCCGATTCTAGCGCTACTGGAAAAGAGCTGGCGCTTGGCATGTTAATTCGGCTCGCAGATTTGAAATACTGTTTTCCTACATCGCATTCAGACCTATGTGCAAACACAATAAAGGCACAAAGTTCGCTTTGTTGGGCTGAGAATAGTGGTAGTGATTATGTGGCTTTGAAGGAAATCAACAGGCCAACACTAGCAAATTTCGAAGAATTTGTGTCCTGCTCAATGACGGGCAAACAGAGAGAAAGTGAAAATTTTAACGCGATAGCGTTAAACTCCCCGTTGTCCAAAAAGTCCGGCGTTGTCGTTGTCGGCGTCAGCGTTGAGAGCGAACAATCGCGAGCACGGCTCTGGCAGGCGGTGTTCAGAGAGCAGTCTAGGAGGCAGGTGGGCCACCTAGGGTCACATGACCTTGCGGTTGCATTGCAACCTGTCACCGAATAGTGAGCAAACTGCCAGCCTTGGCAGGTGGCAGTTAAATTATTGACTGTCCCCACGGGAAGAGCACAGGGCAGCCCAAGACTCACACGCTGGAAGCACTTGAAATCGCAGGGCAGTGGCGCATTGCTTAACCGCTGCACCACAGCGCCAGGAGGGGTACGAGGACTCCCATGGTTCTATGAATGTAAAGTAGAGAATGACCTTCTGCATCTGTGTAACTTAAGGCATTGCGCTATCGCATTGTAAGCTTAAGACGAAGCTTAAGTGTCTCCTACAATTTTTTCGCAACACTGTTGTTAGCACTCATGCGTCAGCGCAGCCCAAAAACTCTACAAGCGCCTTCTATCTAGAGTACACATACACATCAAACTCAGCCGATTTTTTTAACGTTATTTTTTTGCACTTCTTTATGTCTTCCTCACTTAGAGCCGTCTTCGTTCTTAAACGACGTTTTTCGGTCTGCTGTACAAGAATATTTAAAACACTGCCCGAGAAGGCATGAACAGAACAAGAATTATCATATCTACTCTTAAGACTACAGCGAAGTACGAGCACAGACAAGAGAAGGAAGGGACGCAAATACAGGCTGATGCACAAACAACTAACTAGCAGGTATGCACAACAAACTAGCCAGCCATCACATATCATATACATGTGTAATGAAGCTGGATGAAGAGGAGATGTGAATTGGAATAGTGTCATTGGCGACGCATAATTCCCACCGGATTCTCTTCAAAGCGAAGTGCACACAACCTGTGGTCCCCCCGAAACATGTCACTAGCTCCAAGCGACACCAAAACTTCGGTTCGTACAGCGGCCTTGTCCTACTTTTATTCACTTCTACGACCAGCCACAAAGCATGCCGCCACTCGGTTTTCATTACACGCAAGAAGAGGCGTGAAAATTTCGTGTTAAACTCGTTATCAGGTAGAAACAGAAAAAAGGTTGGACATGTGAAATAGGGAGGCAGGAGGGGACCATAGCCAGCGCTGAGAGAAAACGGGGGAGCGGGGAGCCATTGGTCACCTCTTTCCCCTTTCTTGTCTGAACGAAACGAGCACGAGGGGCAGAACCAGGCAGGCTTCTGCAGAAGCTGCGACGCGTACCCCCCGCTCTGGAATGTCTGCGATGGAATGTGGGGAATAGCAACGTTCATTACGAGCCGCAAGATCCAACAGCGCTTCCTCTTTCTTCTCTTTTCTTCGCGGAACACTGTCGCCCTTTATTGCGCCCCTCTGTTTCAATGACGAACTCTTCGTGCCCGCGATTTTCGTGTCATTAATTTAGGTTGGCATGCATTCACTTTCATTCTAGTTACAAAGAAGCTCGATAACCCCGGCAGTGCTAAAACCTGCTGCGGCGTTGTAGCCATCACGACTGAGGTGCTGACAGATGTTCTTATTCTTTCCTTTTTCTCCTTCTGTCCTCTTTTCATATTTTTTTTACCAAGAACCAGACTCGACTGTGAACCTTGCTTTCATATGACGGCTTCTTCATTCTGTGTTTGTTTATTTTTATTATTTTGAGCGCTGTTTCCACTTTCAGCTTTCCCCCAAACCGAAAGCTTCCACCAAGGAAGATTCGCATCTCCAATTTCTCGCGCGTCCTCTGCTCGCAATAGAATGCACCCGCGCAATCTTTGCCGAGTGTGTAGCTACCAGAGGTCAAGAAACAAAGAGTGGGCCGAGTTCCCGTAGGCGCCTCTGGCTAACAAAAGGTGTAGAAAAAACAAGCGGGTAGTGAACGAGGACCCCACGAAATTGGAAGTGACGTCTTTTTATGTCTTTGCCTAAGCTTTTTGTTCTTGTCTGCCTCATAAACGCAACCCTGGAAACAAGAACCCCTGCACTGCGTTTGCGAGTTGTCATGTGACCAAAACCCTTCTTCGCAGTTCTTTCTTTCTCTGCTTCACTCATTGCATCGCATCCAGGCACAACAGGATAGTGGCAGCGCCGAATATGCCATACCAGGGTTTTTGCCACTTGACTTTTTCATAACTAAACAGCGTAGTCCAGTATCCACGAGCTGACTTGCCAAAATTTTCCTACAACGCTTTTCATTCTTCCTCTTTCTTCCTCGTATCCATACTATGCTCTTTGCATGAGACCATGAGCCGCAGTCATTTCTCATCGCGATCTATTCTGATCACCATCGCCTGCTGCTGCTGCTCGGAAAGAGCAGGTTCGCCTAGAGTACGCGGGACCATGACGGCGAGAGAGAGAACAGAATCGATCTCAAAGCGCACATATCTCCGCTCAACTTCTATGTGCATGGGTGTTCTCCATGTCTGTTTTTTTCCTTCCCCCTTACGGGGTCTGTCATTCGTCGTCATGCGTGGTGTAACCCAGCAAAAAAATTAAGGTGGTCAACCGCCATTTACTATTTCCTTATTCCTGACCACGACACCCTCGTGAGCGGATTATTTAGAGAAAAGGTACTGGGTTGGTCAAAAGTTCCCAGGACAGAGGGCCTGCGTCAGAGAAGTGTAGTCGCGGGTACCCTGTCCGCCTGCGAAGCTAGCAAGGTCCTCCAGAGTGGCAGCGAAATTCCGCCTTCCCTTTCTAGCGATCCTGAGCTTTGTTAAAGTTGCAGATGTCTCACTGCACAGCTATAATGCACACGATGTGACGTTGAGAATTCAGGCCAACGCTGTGCAAAAAGGCTCATCTCAGTAGCCTGTAATTAACTTTTTCCAGCACCTGCAGTAGCAACCCACAAACATTGAAATCTCAATTGACCGTCTGATTTTGTCACTCGCTACAACGTTTGTCTTCAGTTAAGATACATTCTGTTCTTATAAGCGCCCATTCTTTCCCAGTTACGAACATGAGAGAAACACCACAGAGCCCTACGAAAAAATAATCAAGGAGCGAAAAAGTGCGATAGGTACAAGTAAAACGTGAGTAATTAACCATGATTTTAATAAACATGAGTACAAAACAAGAATTAAAGTGCCAAACATATTAGTTAAATAAACTAACACAGCAGGCATTAGAAAGAAACTCAGCAAGAATAAGGTTGAGCACAACCGAACGAGCGACTGAAAAATCAATCAGACTGCTCAAAAAGCAGAACAGAGGCGACGAAGCGGTCGTAAAATCAATAAGCACAAGCGTAAACTCATCTTGAACCTGCGCTCCTAACCTTGGTTCTTGCGCATAACTTGGTCTATTACATCTCAAAGTTTCAGCTTCCTGTTCTTGTAAAACTCTTTTCTTCTTACGTAAGCGTGGCGTGTTACGGCTACGTCGATTGCCTTAAGTTAGGTGACGTCCTTGTTTTACCCATAGAGCCACAGGTAAGGCTCACATATGGTCACGCAAGCATGGCTGATCAAGCCCCGTCATGTGATCTTGCCCCAAGAATTTATCAAGGAAAATCAATCTAAACAGACTGATCTCATCATCTCTTTTCCAGTTAAATTCCAATTAATGAATTTTTGCTTCGAAATACTGGCTGTATGTCAGTCTAAGCACAACACGCTTGTCTTAGTTGTTGTTGAAACATCGCCGGCCGCCAAAGTGCAACTCTTTATATCGACATTATTTCAAATGTTTTTCAAAACAGTGCTTTTTGTGCTTTTTCTTGCTTTACATGCGCAACCAGCCACTAAGTCAGGCCCAAGCTTTATCAAGGATCAGAAGACTGGACGCATTGGCGAAGAAAGAAAAATAGGTATTTTTGTTAAAATTGAAATAAAAGATAAAAAAGAGGGTATGCGACGATTAGAAAAAGAACCCAGCTCTGCAAAGAAGTGAAACAGTGCATGGGAAAGGAAGGGCAACACTGTCGCGCGATTTAAGGAAATGTATTCCATCACGAGGTTGACAGGTTGCCAGTACAGTGTGGAAATTCCACAGAAGACTGCAGTGGATAATGGGCACCCACTCTGTCTTGTTTATTTGTCCTGTAGTTGACTTGCCATGAGAGCTTCACATCTTCAGCGCTATCGCACAAAAACCGCCTCTTCTGGCCTAATTTGACACCTGAAACTGGTCCCCGTAAATATATTGGAGGTAAAAAGGAAGATAGCGGCGAATAGACTTATGGCAACAAGGATAACATCCTAATGTTATCGCACTTAATTCGTGATATTTTTTGGACGAGTGGAACCAAATACGAGACCGCAAATTAAAGTATCTGTTCTGTTGCGAAAGGCAGCATTTGCAAAATTATAAACATCATAATCAGCCATGCAGGATAAAGGCGCCTCTCATAGCTTTCCATTCACCCTTATCTGCCGAGCAGCTGAAACCACTCTACTCTGTGAAACAGTCTTAAGCCCATATCTCCACCCGGCTTTCTGCTCTCCCTTTGCTAAGTTCTTTATTACCTAAGAATGTACTGTCTTTTCCGCACCAGACCATCGATGGCTCAGTTTGCCACATTACATATCCCCGCCCCCAACTGCATTTTCCTTCTTAATTACCGTATCGCTACCTCAAGATTGTTCTCTGATCTACGTTACTCCCTTTTTGTCCATCAATGCTCCTTATATCATATTCCATTCCGTACAACGCTCTGTCATCTTATTCAAACCTTACCGATGTGCACTATTCTCAGCCTTGACGGCAGATGCGGGTTAGGCTCAGTGCTATGCAAGGCCCTAGACGAAAGTAACGAGCGGAATTCGCAATCAACGCTGCCTCCGCTCTAGACAGCTCCGTGATGCATGGGTTTGTCTTGTCTCCGGTTCTCCCTACCTCCTTCACGATGCACAGGCCGACAAGGAGACCAGGGGAAGCGTGGCCACGGCTTTTCTCTCTGCCCAACGGCTCACACGCTGACGGGCGTCGGCAGATGGGCCAGGCTCAGAGCCCCGACCGCGGCAACATCGAGCAGCCCAACGCGTCCTGCATTCGTGAACGCATGCGTCTCACTTTTTTAGGCCACACTTTCTGGTCACTCAGATTTTACAGGTTCCTTCCCTTGCGTGTATTCCTTTGCGTTTGCATGCGTTACTAGATGGCGCTCACCTCCCATATCTTTAGCTTTATGTGCAGTATTGGTCCTACCATAAGTCTCAGTGCTTTCTAAGGAGCTTTGATCATGCCATTGTTTCCTAGATATAGCGCTCATTGTCAATTACTTCGGGCCCATTGTTTCCACATAGTGGTGCGGAGAAAACGATGCCTTATAGAAGAGTGGAATTCGTCATCTGACTGCATTGTTAATGCATTGGAGGAAAAACGCTAAGGCGCCCGTGTGCTGTGCGATGTCAGTGCACGTTAAAGATCCCCAGGTGGTCGAAATTATTCCGGAGCCCTCCACTACGGCACCTCTCCCTTCCTTTCTTGTTTCACTCCCTCCTTTATCCCTTCCATTAAGGCGCGGTTCAGGTGTCCAACGATATATGAGACAGATACTGCGCCATTTCCTTTCCCCCCAAAAAACCAATTATTATTATTATTATTATTATTGTTATCGAATCACTGTCATCATATATGAAAACCTAATGTGAGTAACTATTCGCGTTTTATTTTTAGTTTTCTGTTCTGTGCTTGTCAACACCTGTCTACACGGTTTCTATACATTTTTCTTGTACGCTGCCTGACTACGACTGTGATACTGATTGTGGCCTATCATGTTATTCCTATGTTCTGCTCCCCACTTCTGTGATACTCCGCCGAGGGATCTGTAATGGTCAGTAAATGGTGATGATGATGACAATCTTGTTCGACTGAACTGCAGTCTTTTAGGCAATTGCATGCTTGTTTTCAACAGCATACCATTTAGATTTCAAAGAATACAATTTCGACGTCCTTGTAAGTGCGTTAAACACAAGCCTTCTTCCTAATAACGTGGATGGTCGTAGTAATATCGTCAACTAGCGTAATCTGCCGTCTGGAAATAGCAACCATTACGTAACTAAACAAATATGACTTAATCTGCATATTTTAGAAAACTGAAGTGTGCGGTTAGATGCTGCCTGAGCAATTTCTGATGGCACTGTATTCCTTCCCACCAGAAAATAATATAAAATTGCCTTTGCATTCACACCTATTTGTTCTGGTGGCCATAAAAGAATAGGTGGGGTGTGAAGAACATCTCATTTCCCACAGTGATTTTGAATGTTCAGTGCCATTTGGCAAGTGTTGGCCGCAGCCAATACTGAAAGCGTACGTTGAGATTTCTCTGACTTGTCTAGTGCAGAGAATAGATAGTACACAGACTAAAGAACCAACAAATTGAGCCCCATATGAAGGAAAAAATGTCACAGAAAGACTTGAGGTTAAGTATGGGGATTAAATAATGGTTTTGTGGACATGCAGCAGAAAAAGCTCTATCACGTGGACTAATACATAGAGCCGAAGCAGAATAAAGGGGGTGTTCATGATCATAGACCTGCTCAGTTAAGATGAGGTAGCAATGATTTATTCTCTCGTAAGTACGTGCTGCGGCACTGAATTCTGCGGCTATCCTGAATTGTTGCACGGGGTTCTTATCAAACCCGCCGTTCTTATCAAACCTGTTTAATAAAGTATTTTTGTGTCCTTACACTTCTGCATGATGGAGATATCAGATTTTAAACTTCTCTGCAATACTTTCGTGATAAGGTTTGTGACATTTTCGTTTCGCTAAACACAGAAAAAAGAAACTTGCAATTCAGAGTTTGGTGTCTACGTTATTTCAGTGACGAACAAATGACCGCCATCGATTTATCTTGTCTTTTCCTTTAAGTTGTCTTTGTTGCCTGCCACTATGGAATGGCTTTTACGTTCTCGCTTTTAATTTTATTCACTACTGTTCTTCAGCTATAAAGCGAATGGCGTTATGTCGCAAATAATGAGGCGTGAAAAATTCCCGCATGCTAACAGAACTGCCTGGCTTATCGCTTTAACGCTTCGCCGCCTTTTCGGTTCTCTTGCTGCTGATAGCACGTTCAAAGCGTTCCCTGCCTTTAACGTGTATCGCTTTGAGCATCACCAAACTCCTAGCGTCGAAAACTCTGAAGCGTCCGTTATCGCTGACCGTCGAGTGTTTGCATGCATCACAATCCCAGCACAAGCGCACAAACGCTCCGAACAGGGCTCGACGTAAGCGGAAGTTTGAAGAGGGCCGGACTGTAGCTCAACAAATACGGTTCTAATGAAAAAACACCTCATTCCTTTTGTCTCCTCTTGCGTGATTCTTTTCCGTTTACTTTTAATTCTGCGGTAATTCAAGAAGATTCTGAACGCGGTTCTTTCGGAAACAACTAGATAGGTGAATACAAACATCGCTCTGTCCACCGCTACCCTGGTGGCAGTTGTGAAAGCTTAAACAGCGCCCTGTGTGAGTATATCATTTATAATTTATGTAAAAACTCCTGTAGTAGTGCAGAATAACCCAGAACGTTCATGTTTTTGTAGCGTTTCGTTCCCTGCTTCTTTTTTCACTCGCTAACTTTGTTTCCTTCTGAATGATTTTGAAGCCATTCAATAAACGGAGTGCAACCACGCCAGTCAACTTCTTTCGCGTTGTACTCCACAGTTAAACTTAGTTCCGCAAAAACACCGAAAAAAAAAACACAACAAAGTTCCGCAAAAAGACAGATACTGCACCATTTCCTTTCTCCAAAAACCAATTATTATTATTATTATTATTATTATTATTATTATTATTATTATTATTATTATTATTATTATTATTATTATTATTATTATTATTATTACTACTACTACTACTACTACTACTACTATTCACCGTACAGCGTCGTAGTTCAAACTACTAACGAAGTTCACGCCCGACGAGTATCATCACCACACACAATGAAAAGAACCATTAGCGCCTCTAGGCGTTGCTAGTTTCAAAACGCTGGGGTTTGACGTAAGACCACACATGTACGAACAACAGCCCGAGTTCGCTTTCTCATGCACACTTCTGACTTAGAATGAGAAAGCGGTCATGGAGTCCTACGACTTCATTACTTGGAGATTTCAACAGCGCAAGCTCCTAAGTGTCTCATGAAACTACACACGTACTACACGGGAAGACACAAGTTCTTTCTCTGACTGAAGCGACACTAATTCAGAGCAAAACGACTTGGTCGTTTCCGTAACCCATAAATGCCAGGCACAACCAATAAGGGCAACCGATGACACTTATGACCCAAAGGCGCTTGGCGTGCTGTTCTCCGAATGTAACTCATTTGTAATGCGCGCTCGTGGTCGGTATGAGTAGACAACGGTGCGGAGTGCGAGAGTGTCCGGCTGGCTATGGGGACAATTAAAAACAAAAGATAAATTATGTTAATAAGTGAAAACCTCTCGGATGGATTTTAGGGGCTACAGCGGGCAGCTGATCTCACCACCCAGCTTGATATCCACGCAGGAACTTAGTCCCGCATGGAGTTATTGCTCAGTTCCCTATCGAACGTAATATATTGCGGTGATTGCCCCAGGAAAATCTTAGGACATCATCCGGATGTGCGGACTATTTGAATGCGTTCCCCAAGTATGAAGCAATTGCAGTTGCACTAAACTGAAAAAAGTAGTTGCTTCCATTCTCATAATAAAGCGCAAGAGAATGTCCTACACCCTTTAAAATGATTCTGTTTTTTTTACTCCTCATATTATTATCTCATTATACAGTCGAGGTCTTCTGAGAGCGTACGCACGCTCTTAAACTCGCAAGGCATTATAACGAACATGTGCGGCTTCTCCTGGAGTCACGATGCAAGATTGCTCGCTGCTACTGTTCGAGCCGCAATACCAATTTAGATTTACTTTCATTGAACCAGGCACTACAGGCGTTTATGAAAAGACCGCGTGAAGTACTCCGGCCCCGTACTCTTCACAGGGCGCACAAGCCGCGCTGAGCTCCGTCAGCCTTATTCGGTACAGGAGCGAATTTGCATTCTTGGTTTACTAAACGGACTGTTTCAAGAAGAAGTTATCTGAATTGACTATTCACGAAACGTGATTCTACACGCCGAAAACATTAAATTCTCATGGTATTGCAAACCCGATTCTCACAAACAGTGGCAGCACTTTATGATTTGCACAAAGCATGATTAATGTTTTTTCGTTTACGAAGCAAGATTCTTGTTTCAAGTTTTTCATAAAGAAGACGCAATTTGCATTTTAGCTCTTGCGAGATTTCCGCTCGAACCACCAAGAACAACAGCGCATATTAGTGCCACAAAGCATCTTTGCACTGCACATGTATTCTACCACATTGAATTTCTAGCTAATTGCCCCATATCCTTCTCCTCGCTTCTTCCTGGGCTGTTCCACTCCTTTGGCATCCCTTTTGGCAGCTCTTTTCTTTTCTTTTAACCCAAGGAAAACATTGTTCTGTATTCCTTACATTGCAGTCGTGCTAGCAGGTAAGCCGCACCATCAGGGAAAAACATGCAAATATGAAGGCTACCGGGGCAACACAATGACGTTGTATTTATCACAGAGCTACGAGAGCGCATCGGTCGCAAAAGCAGAACACACGACCTTATACTTATTCATGGAATCAGAAAGTTGTTTAATGTGATTCTAAAAATAAGCACAGTGGAGTCTCGCAGTCTCACGTTGTGTTATTGGGGACTGATTCGAATGGAGGCGGGTGCGAGCATTTTTGGATATCTCTATTTTTTATTTCGCTTTCTTTCTTTGTTCCTCTGCTCTTTTCTTTTTTCATTCCTTCGTTCTCAGTGCAGTCGCCGCTCACAGGGTGGCAGCACTGACGGTGTTGGCGTCTCTGACCATGCCGTTCACTGCACTCAAAACATCACCAGAGGTCAGGCGGCCAATTTGCATATTTAATGAGCGAAGAAGCCGTGTTCCACGTATTTCGGACACGGAGCAGGAAAACAAATCAAGCCATCCAGAAAAGCCTTCCTGCGTAGCGAATGCCGACTGTCCTGGCCAATTACGCGCTCTAGTTGCTCGAAAGTTAACGCCGCGTTTAAACTGCGTCCCAATTCAAAGACGCGTGACGAGTGTGATTTTAGAAGTATGCATTTATTTAAGAGCATTAACTTAGTTCCAGACCTTTGAAAGGAGTTTGGGAATGAACGAGCTGAATGATTTACAACGCGTGAAAGTGGCGGCCATAAAAGCGCAGCTAGCCAGTGCTCTCTCCGAGCGTTTCTTTCTTATCGAGGAAAGTCGGAATTCGATAGACAAACTCGCAATAAGATGTGAGCTGTACGGAACGGAGGAGAATGAGAGGTGAAATGGGCGAGTGAAGCGGAGTGTTGTCGGCAGTGCGAAGTGAACCTTTTTATATTGAGGCTGCTACTGGGAACCGAGGATGCCGGGGCTAGCAAAAATCTTTTCCTTCCTTTTTACTATTATTTTTAATAAAACCACTACCACCACCAACCGAGGAAACGATCCAACAGCCAAAGAAGACACAGCAGCTGCTCGTATCTCCCAGAGCGTGCCCAGTCATCCCACCAGATTTATGAGGTAGTTGCAGCATCGCGTTCTACGCTCATATTGCTGCTGTTGTTGGTTGGGGTCACCATGAACTCGCCATTCCCTGTTTCCATGTCACTCCATAATACTGCCTGCTGTTCCATCTATATTCATTGCAACGCCCCGTCTGTTTACCATTGCTTCGCTGTGAAATCCTCTGCGTTGTGGCGGCTTTTTTCATTGTAGTTGTTGTCCTCTTTGCACAACGTCATGCCATCTGTTTGTAGTAGTGTAATATGGCTGGGAATGGCCTTTTCAGAAATAAAAGGCATCCATGAACGGAGTAGTATGGGGTAGTCGAATCTGCACATAGCCAAAGAATGCTTCGCAGATGTCTAGGACATCTCAGGACATAAAGGACATCTGAGGGATAGAAAGCACTTGTGAGGGAGACGCAAAGCACCGCGTGAATTTATAAAAAGTGCGCGAATTTCGGTGGCGTGACCGGGGTAAGCATGGCAGAGGCTGGACAAAACGGCGGAGAGCGGTGGGGGTGGGAGGGGGGGGGGGGTTCGGGAAACTAAACGACAGTTCTTTAATTTTTTCATTATTGTTACTGCACTGAATCCTGTCAAAGCGGAGTGTTCATTCTTGCAGGCATCTCAAGTATAACGGGCTGCTTGCGTACAAAAGCATAGGAAGCCCTGAAAGATGTTTGCTTTCTTCAAGCAGTCATCCAGGGCATGTGATATCAATTTTTTCTCATATTTAGTATCTTACGGGCGCGTTAACCGGGTTCGGTTTCCAATAGATGATTACGCACCCATGGGTTCCGTTTAACAGGGTCAGTGGCGTTAGTGCATAAAATTCAATATTTGGGTACCTTTTGATTATAGTTTCCTTGGCAAAGGCACTTGCACTTTTTGCCATAGCTTGCCAAAGGCGAATGAAGAAATTCTTTTAATATGGATGTTCAAGCTTAGGCGGTCATTTATTGTGACACCAAAATATTTATATTCCTGAACTTCGCTTAAGCTACGGCCCTGAAAAGAGTAAGAATACTGAAGGAAGTGAAACAGATTTATCTGAGTTAGGTAGCATTACCCATTCCTGAGACCATTCAAAGATATTCTTTAGTTCGATGTCAAGCGAACGTTGATCTCGCGATTTTATATTTTCATTAAATATAACGCAATCGTAAGCGAAGAGAGGGTTTTTCACAGGATCATGGATCAATCACATTAACTATGTCATTGCAAAAGGTTACGAGACGGAGCAGCCAGAAGACACTACCTTGCTGGACCCAAGAAGTGACTGCAACCAATTCAGTTTTGAAACTATTAACGTAGGCGTAATGACAGCGATGTGTTCTGTATGCGGATACCCAGGCAACCAGGAAACTGAGAAGTTCGAGTTGTTTTAATTTGATCAGTTTGTCAAGTGGAACACGATCAAAAGCTTTGCTAAAGTCTAAAAATATAACATCAATTTCACCAGCTATATGCAGTACTGATCTGAAAAAAAAAGAACAACTGTTGTTAATTATGTAGCGGTCGATAGCCCTTTCCTGAAGCCATGCTGGAACGAAGATGAGATATTGTGCTTACTTACGAAGCCGGTGATATGAGTACCCCGATATGTTCGACCATATTACAGGTCGATGATATCAAGGAAATAGGACGGTAAATTAATAAAGATAGGGGGTTCCTTTTTTAAACACAGACGCTAGTCGCGCTAATTTGGAGTCAGAAGATCAACTAGACGATTACTTATTAGTATAGTTAAAAAAATAGAAGTAAAATATACTTTTATAGACATGACATGGCATGATGGTAGGGGTATACCATCAGCATAAACCAGTAGAAAAAATTCAGCTGAATAAATTTGTTGCAACAAAAATACAACAGTAAGAATCCAGAACCCCAATATTCAACTCAGAATAAACAAAAGTTTGGAGGGGGCACCTTCAACACATTCGTGGCACTGCGAGTCTGTGTTAAACTATCCTCCAGAAATAGGCACAACGAATTGTCTTAGCAATATTAAAGGCTATAGGAAAACACTTGTTAACTGTCTCTCACCGGAAACTAAAGACGAACCGCCGATTCTTACACACGTTACACGGAGCAGCGAGGAGACAAAGTGCCTAGAACAATATATATATATATATATATATATTGCCGCGAATATTTGCAGTGTTTATTCGTTTTTCAAATCTGCCGCGACACCACCTTATCGCTTTGTTTGCGACGCAAGACGCGACTAGATTTATCTCGATTGATCGCAGCCAGGCAAAGCTGATTCTACGTTGTTCCGGAATGTTCTAGTGACTTTGCGCCCTTTATCTCGAATGTTCGCTATCAGCTTTAAATTGAGCACGGCCGACAGCGGCGGGCATTCTGTTCGACGACCGCCGAGCACGCTTGTCGCTTCGCCGCCGCCGAGTGATTCAGTCCATTTTGGGTGCAAGTCAGCCCAATAAACAGTTCTTTTAGAAGACCCTTTCGTCCGTCTTCATCGCTGCTTCGACTGCCGTCACCACTACGTGACATCTGGTGGAGGTGCGGGGTAACTTCCATGTTCCGGACGCCCCCTTCAAGTCGTGAACCCAGCCCTAAGCGCTTGACACCCGAGGACGAACCAGCAGCTCAGCGAGCCAGCCGACGTCTCCAGGGAGAGGAGCCTGAGTTCGGGAAACTGCCGGACCGCACCAGACAGCGAAAAGACGCTGCTACCAGCACTGCAACCTCGCCAAAGATGTCGACACCGATCATACTGCAGCAGCCGCGGGTGCCGCCAACTTTCAATGGATCCCTAGGCGAAGACCCTGCATATGGTTGGACCAATTTGAGCGCGTGGCGTCATTCAACAAGTGGGATGATGCGGCAAAGATTGGACACGTTTTTTTCTCATTGGATGGCTCCGCACGCACGTGGTACGAAAACTACGAGTCGTCCCTTACGACATGGGAGCTATTCAAGAGAGAACTATTGAAGGTATTCACCAGTGTCGTGAGGAAAGAAAGAGCCGAACGACTCCTCGAGTCCAGGATCCAGCTTCCGAATGAGCCCGTCCGCAGTTACGTCGAGGAGATGAAGCGCCTATTTCGCCGCGCCGATCCCGGGATGACCGAGGAAAAGAAAGTTCAGTTTTTAATGCGCGGCGTAAAAGAACAATTCTTTGCAAGCCTCGTCCGCCAGCCGCCAAAAACAGTCGAGGAGTTTATGCAAGAAGCACGCACGATTGAGAATACCCTCGACGTTCGAGCTCGGCAGTACAATCGCCCTTCCTCTGCCTGTGCAATCCGTTCGGACACGCCGGCCACCACCAGGGACAGCTTGCGGGAAGTTATCCGCGAAATCGTCCGAGAGGAGCTACGCCGATTACTGCCATCTTCCCCACAGCCACAAGCAGCGACTCTGATGGATGTGGTACGGGAAGAAGTGCAACAGGCACTTGGCACCCCGACGGCCACAGAACCCCAGGCCATGACCTACGCCGCTGCAGTAAGTACTGCTCAGCCCCAGCGACAACCCCCACGTCCTCCCCGAGATGAGCCAATCGTTCCACAACGCCGCCTCCCAGCCCCCGCCCGCCCAGCCTATGACCGACGCTCAAGCCCCAGGAAATGCGACGCCTGGAGGACTTCCGACAACCGGCCGTTGTGCTTCCATTGCGGTGAGGCCGGCCATATTCTTCGTCACTGCCCGTACCGACGTATCGGTCTTCGAGGATTTGCCGTTAACGCCCCACGACCACGCTTCGGACAACGTCCGCACGAAATCGACGAGTACCTGCGTCGAGAAGAGTACACGCCGAACCGCTTTTCGCGCTCACCATCGCCGTCAACCTCGCGCTTTGCGTCGCCACGCCGCAGCTACGCAGCCGCGGTACGAGGAAGGTCGCCCAGCCCCCGTAGGGGAAACTAAAGGCAGCAACCTCTGGAGGTGAGGTTGCTCACGAGCTAAACGCCGAAGATCCTCCACCGACCACGCCCCATGAAGACGCTGCACCCGCGACGCCGCTTGAAGAACCGACACTCGCTGCACCGACGCCGCACACAATGAGAACCTCGATCACGACGCAAGCTACCTTGAAATCGACGCCGCCACCCAGAGGAGCTTCGACCACACGCCCAACCCGTGACTCGCATACGCGACGAAGCCGTGACCCGACGCCGAGAGCGACATGCAATGCAAGAGCCAGGACCTCCGACCTAGAAGTGACTATCGACGGCCGGAAAGTTGCCGCTCTAGTCGACACAGGAGCCGATTACTCGGTGATGAATGGAACATTCGCTGCGCAGCTCAGAAAAGTCACAACGGCTTGGGACGGCCCACAAATTCGCACCGCTGGGGGCCACCTCATTACGCCATCAGGACAATGCACAGCGCGAGTGACTGTCAAAGGACATACCTATCCTGCGACGTTTGTTGTGCTACCGCAATGCTCCCGCGATGTGATCTTGGGTATGGATTTCCTTAATGAGCATCAGGCGATCATCGACCTGCGATCCAAGCTGATCACGCTTTCGACGGACGAAGCCATCGCTTCGATGAAAACTCGGGAAAATCACGTTGCCCTAAGTGTCCTGGAGGAAGAAGTGAGCGTCCCACCCCGTTCAAGCGTTATCGTGACCGTAGGCGCCATGAAAGCCATAAACACTGAAGCCATCATCGAGGGGAACATGCAGTTGCTACTAGACCGAGGAATCAGCATCGCAAGAGGCATCGCACATTTCCGCAATGGCCAGGCCGAAGTACTGCTGACTAACTTCAGCGAAGAATACCGGCATATTAACAGAGGAACGACGATTGCTTTCTACGACGAAATATCTGACGTACGAGATTCCTTCGCCCTCTCCGACCCCTCCGCAGAAGATCCGCCTGACCAAGAGAACTCGCCCACTTTCGACATCAACCCAGCCCTGCACCGGAACAGACAAGACCAGATCCGCAATCTGCTTCAAAACTACAGTGAGTGCTTTTCGACATCGCCGAAGGTGCGACAGACGCCAATTGCCAAGCATCGCATTATAACGGATCAACACGTCCGACCTCTCCGTCAAAGCCCCTACCGTGTGTCTCCGCGAGAACGACAAGCCATCCGGGACCAAGTCGATGAAATGCTTCGCGACGACGTCATCCAGCCTTCAAACAGCCCATGGGCGGCACCGGTTGTTCTAGTGAGAAAGAAAGACGGCGCACTTCGATTCTGCGTGGATTACCGCCGCTTGAACAACATAACAAAGAAGGACGTCTACCCCCTCCCCCGCATCGACGACACACTGGACCGCCTCTGCAACGCCAAATATTTCTCATCGATGGACCTCAAGAGCGGCTACTGGCAAATTGAGGTCGACGAAAGAGATCGCGAGAAGACAGCATTCATAACTCCGGATGGGCTGTTTGAGTTCAAGGTGATGCCATTTGGTCTCTGTTCCGCACCAGCGACGTTTCAGCGAGTAATGGATACAGTGCTGGCAGGCCTGAAGTGGAAAATTTGTCTGGTATATTTAGATGACGTCGTTGTCTTCGCCTCGAACTTTGAAGAGCACCTCAAAAGACTTCGAACAGTACTAGACGCAATCAAGTCGTCCGGCCTAACCTTGAAAGCAGAGAAATGCCACTTTGCCTACGAAGAGCTGCTGTTTCTAGGCCACATCGTTAGCAAGGAAGGAGTACGCCCAGACCCGCAGAAAACAGCCGCTATTGAACAGTTTCAACCGCCGGCCGATAAGAAAGCAGTGCGCAGATTTCTCGGACTATGCGCATATTACCGACGATTTGTGAAAAACTTTTCGCGCATCGCCGAGCCCCTGACCCAACTGACGAAGGCAGACGTGCCGTTTAAATGGGAAGCGCCGCAAGCAGAAGCCTTCAAAGAACTTCAGCGTCGTTTACAGTCCCCACCGATCCTTGCGCATTTTGATGAAAACGCCGATACTGAAGTTCATACCGACGCAAGCAGCGTGGGACTAGGCGCCGTTCTCGTTCAAAAAAGTGACGGGCTGGAGAAGGTCATCGCATACGCTAGCCGTTCCCTTTCTAAGGCCGAGGCTAACTATTCGACCACTGAGAAGGAGTGCCTTGCCATCATCTGGGCTACGTCGAAATTCCGCCCCTACCTCTACGGACGGCCGTTCAAGGTGGTCAGCGACCACCACGCGCTCTGCTGGCTTGCCAATTTGAAGGATCCCTCTGGCCGACTCGCTCGATGGAGTCTGCGTCTCCAGGAGTTTGACGTCACCGTCGTTTACAAGTCCGGACGCAAGCACACTGACGCCGATTGCCTCTCACGAGCCCCTGTAGATGCACCGCCGCTGGACGACGATGAGGACGCCTTCCTGGGACCCATCAGCGCAAGCTCTTTTGCTCAGCAGCAACGCTCGGACCCCAACCTAAAAGGCCTCATCGAGTACCTGGAAGGCAAGGTTTCTTCACCCCCCGCTTCATTCAAGCGAGGACTGTCTTCTTTCTGTGTGCAGAATGAGGTCCTTGTGAAGAAGAACTTTACAGCGAACAAAACAGCCTACCTCCTTGTTGTACCTACTTGTCTCCGCGAAGAAGTTCTACAGGCTTCACACGACGAGCCGACAGCTGGACATCTCGGGTTTACTCGCACCCTCCGCCGCATTCAAGACAAGTACTACTGGCCCCGACTGTCTGCCGATGTCGCACACTATGTGAAAACATGCCGAGATTGTCAGCGACGAAAGACTCCTCCCACACGACCAGCAGGATTTCTGAACCCCATTGAACCTCCCTCAAGACCCTTTCAGCAGATTGGCATGGACTTGCTTGGCCCTTTTCCAACGTCAACATCTGGAAATAAGTGGATCATCATAGCGACCGACTACCTGACCCGCTACGCCGAGGCGAAAGCCCTACCGAGCGGAACAGCAGCAGAAGTGGCCAAATTTTTCGTGGAGTGCATTCTTCTTCGACACGGCGCCCCCGATGTGCTCATCACGGACAGAGGAACATCATTTACGGCGGAACTCATGCAAGCCATCCTGCGCTACAGCCAAACCAGCCACCGGAGGACAACTGCATACCATCCGCAGACCAACGGACTGACCGAGCGCCTGAACAAAACCATCGCCGATATGCTCGCTATGTATGTCGATGCCGAACATCAAACCTGGGATGTCATCCTGCCTTACGTCGTCTTCGCCTACAACACCGCAGTGCAGGAGACCACCCAGATGACGCCTTTTAGGCTCGTCCATGGCAGGGATGCCACGACCACGCTAGACGCCATGCTGCCCAACGTTACAGAAGAAGAGAACGTCGACGTTGCCGCCTACCTTCAACGCGCAGAAGAAGCTCGAAAGCTTGCCCGATTACGGATCAAAGATCAGCAGCGGTCCGACGCCAGACGCTACAACCTACGAAGACGCAACGCGGAATACAAGCCAGGAGACCAAGTCTGGGTGTGGACGCCCATTCGCCGCCGTGGATTGAGTGAAAAGCTTTTGCGCCGCTATTTCGGCCCGTACAAGGTTCTTCGTCGGCTGGGTGAACTGGATTATGAAGTCATCCCTGACGCACTGACTGCATCCCAGCGACGCCGCGTACGACCAGAAGTTGTCCATGTAGTCCGTCTGAAGCCGTATTATGCGCGCTAAAGGCCGCTGCATTTCCATGCTCTATTTTCGCAAGATCCGTTTTTTTCCCTTACTAGTCGCATTATTTGTTTTGATGCATCGGGTCGATGCTTCTTTGAGAGGGGAGTAATGCCGCGAATATTTGCAGTGTTTATTCGTTTTTCAAATCTGCCGCGACACCACCTTATCGCTTTGTTTGCGACGCAAGACGCGACTAGATTTATCTCGATTGATCGCAGCCAGGCAAAGCTGATTCTACGTTGTTCCGGAATGTTCTAGTGACTTTGCGCCCTTTATCTCGAATGTTCGCTATCAGCTTTAAATTGAGCACGGCCGACAGCGGCGGGCATTCTGTTCGACGACCGCCGAGCACGCTTGTCGCTTCGCCGCCGCCGAGTGATTCAGTCCATTTTGGGTGCAAGTCAGCCCAATAAACAGTTCTTTTAGAAGACCCTTTCGTCCGTCTTCATCGCTGCTTCGACTGCCGTCACCACTACGTGACAATATATATATATATATATATATATATATATATATATATATATATATATATATATATATATATATATATATATATATATATATATGGGTGAAGTGAGCTCTCTGTCGGCCATGTCTGTAACAAGAAAAAAAACAACAGGCAGCTCCGAATGGTCCTGCCGGGAGTCTGACGAGGTCCTGGCGTGATGCTTTAATAGATTTTCGAAGAAGGCCTAGATTGATCGAGGTTGCCTTGTGCCTCTTGCACCATCCCTCCCTTGTTTCGCCTTCGGCATTCCCCCTCCCGACGTCTCGTTTTCGCTTTTTCCTGCTTACTGCGACCGTCTCTGGAGAGCACATCTTCCCCGAAGGCAGTCGTGAGTGCCATACTTACTGCGTGAGTTGGTCGATGAGGGCGTCCAATGCAAGCGCAAGCAGGAGAGAAAAGGCAGGAAAATGATGTACATCTCTCTCACCAGATGGAGATCCCGAAGCTTTCTCTAATGGCTCGTCCACTACCTGCAGGGACTCTCTGACGTCCATGCTTGGAAAAAGGGAAAAGACAGCAGGCTTTGTTTGGTAAGGAACTCCTCGACTCAGCATCTGCACCAATTTGTTTCCTCTAACAGCAAAGATTTTCTCTTTTCACAGAGTAGCGAAGATTTTCCTATTCCTTACGAATTATGAAACAACGACGACGCGCCAACAGCGCTCTACTGCCAATTATATTATCCAGATTTCTTGATCTTTCGCAAACTTCAGCTGACTGAAGTCGTTAATGCGGTCGTGTTACTAAGAAGGGTCCTCAAATTATTCATTTCCTAAGCTGCTCGTACAAATATCTAGAAAGTGCTTCGTTGAAATCAACTGTGAAGCTTTCGAAGAGTATTAGAGGCCGCTAAATGAAGGGGAGCTGCGTCTTGGAACAAAATTTCTGCGAAAAACTTCGAGACTGCTTTGCATGAGAATGAAAAACCTCTAAACCTTTTTCTCTCTAGTTAAAAACTGGCAACTGAGGCGCACAACACTGAGTTTATATCCAGGAAACGGAGAACAAAGCAATCAAGAAAAGTTCAAAGGTTTTAGCGCGCGCCCGAAAGCGAGCAGCGGAAATATTTAAGGGAATTCTTTTGCAATCAACAAATAAAGGTGCCTGGCAGGAACACGAAGGAAAAACGCACTTCTAAAACAGAAGGTGTGGCTATCCGCTGCTGTTCTCGAGCTTTGAACGCATTCTGTGAGGTGTATAGGAATAAACGAGCAATCTGCCCTGAACGGGGGGATTAGAGATAGTGGGAAAAAGACCAAGCACCGAGGCCAGTAAACTCAGGCAGCCAGAAGGATCGCTCGCTGCCACCGCGACCCAAGAGTCTAGGACCTCTGGGCGAAACTTTCAGGTGGCAAAAAGTTTACGAGGCTGGACCTGAAAGACGCTTACCAGCAGGTAGAACTTGACACGAGCTCACAGAAGCTAGTGAGCATCAATACGCCTCAGGGCCTCTTCTAGTACACCAGACTACCTTTCGGAGTAGCTTCAGCGCCGGCCATATTCCAGAGAGAAATGGAAAACTTGCTACAAGACATGCGCCATGCCACCATGTACTTTGATGACATCTTGGTAACGGGACTGGACGACGCAGATCACTTGAGTAACGTAGCCAGTGTACTACAGTGTCTACATAAAGCTGGCTTCAAGCTCAAGCTAGAGAAGTGTTCATTTCTAGCGACAGAAGTTGAGCACCTCGGCCATGTCATAAACGCAAACGAACTGAGGCCAACACCAAAGAAAATAGAAGCTGTCGTGAATGCTCTAAGTCCCAAGGACGTCAAGCAACTTCAAAGCTACCTTGGACTTATTAATTTATAGAGGCGTTTTCTGCCTAACCTTTCGACAGTTCTCCGGCCCTTGAATCTGCTACTTACAAAAGAAACACCACGTAAGTGGACAAACGTAGAGGAACAAGCTTTCAGAGAAAGTAAAGATCTCCTCACTTCTGCACCAGTACTAGTAACTAATTATTTCCATTTGGAGAGAAAAAATATATGCAATTGTATTTGTTGATGGTGTGGATCAGAACTCATCGCAAAACTCTGCGTCCGAGCTAATCCTCGGTGCCACTGCTCGGGAAGTACTGGTACTCATAGCAACAAGGTCAGCCTTTACAAGGCAGCTTAGCAGTGCGTGCTTCAATTCAGCTATATAAACTAAAACACGAAATCTCCCGCATTTCTACATCCGGCAACGTTGGTTACTGAGAAAGGTCAACTTTACGCGATAAACAGCTGTCACATATCAATATCATATCGTAGTAAGATTGAATGCGCTTTAGCGGATCACGTACTTGATTCACCTCATTGCGTTTACTCTTTAAACATAGAGCACAACGTTGTCTTTATATCACACTATAAGTATGTTGAAATAGTAACAGAATGACAGAGCAAAAATGCCCTTAGGTAGTAATCATAAACAGAGCAACACACGACCACAAAAGAACGTGCGTTGTCAGCGAAAAAGCAATGCCGTGTCACTTAATTAGTTCCTCTCATGCGGAAAGAATCTGCGGGCACAGGCCCCAGCGCTCGCCGTGGCTGTTTGCATCAAGGGGATTAGTTTGCGCACCAACAGAGGCTGTTACAAACACCGCCTCGTTATTGCGATGGTCGCATGGGGAGGGAATAAGGCGGCCATGCGAGGGAAGGACATAACAGCTCTATTGTATTAAGCCAGAGTGTGAAGGGGGCCAATAATGTTTCCTTTTGTACCGTGCAGCCTACTGAAAGCTGAAGCTGGAGTCAACCAATCGGGAGCCGGGAAGGCCAAGGTCTTCGCATTTAAGCGACATTACCGAGACGTAGGCGCATGAGATACGTCATAATAGCAGCTGTATTTGTCTAGCGCACGGGAGCTCCATCCAGCCCACGAGCGAGCCCTGCGCACCAACTCTACTATGCATCGTGCCCTTCCCTACACAGCAGCTGGGACTTTCTACGTGCTGCATCGTTTTTAGGGCGCGGAAGTTCTGCGTTGGTCCTCGGCCCACGCCTCACTTGTTCGGCCTTCTCGCCTAATTAGCGTTTCTCGGACAAATAATCGTTGGTACCGTGTGCTTTGCGTGGCTCTGACTGACGTTGCGGACTTAAGCGGCACCGTTTGTTTCTGTGCAAATTAGTGCCTAGCAATACGAACAAGAACGATTACGAACGAACGTGGATGTAATGCCGAAGGTTCTCAGTTTACAGTTAACTTGAGGAAAAACACGCGTGTCAAACCAATGAAACGCTGCTAATAGCGCGAGTACTCAGCCTAGTTGTATATTAGTTTGCTTTCGAGGTTCTCTATACTTTTGCTGCACTCACACGTAACAGCTGTATATTCCTCCTTGCCAGTGTCACTTGTTCTATGTTAGTGCCGAAAAATTTTCAGCACGCCAAAAGTAATCAATGAAACACATAGGCCGACAACAGAACAAGCGCTATTATTCCTTTCTCTTGTCGTAGAAGTAATTGCTGTTGGGCTAGTTGGTTCGTAATAAATTTGAATGGCACAAAGAAACAAGCACAGGAAGGCAAGGAGACAAAAAGAGCACCTACGGCGCCTACGACGGGGGCTTCGGCTGCTTTTTCCACAGGTATGAGCCCCGCTCAGGAGCATATACTATTTTGTATAAGTGGCTGAAGCGCCAGCCCACTTACGCAAGTGAAAAAGTTGCATTTTAAGTCGTCAGGCTTCCACTAAATCCGGTCAAAGGCCACCTGCTGCTACTAACGACGCTTTTCTGCACATGCTAATAGCGACATTTGTACCCATGATGACAACAGTAAACAAACCGAAAAAACAGACTAAGCGTGAAGGATGTCCGCTTCATGCGTTCCTTCCCAAACTGATAAACTGAACTCAGATGTTTCGAAGCGTGATGTCATTTTGAGCTTTGACGGCGTATGCGGAATATTTGCTTCTTTCGGTGACATTTGTTTTCCAGCGCCATTTTTGGAACAAGACCTTAAAAATTCATTTGTAATGCTCCATTCCTATCCTTACTTACATCGTCTGAGAACTGTCCCAAAAGTGTTTGAAAAACCTGCGTCATTTGTAATAATTACCGTCAATTGTCATGGTAGGTGGCCTCAACTGACAACCGGTCCTGAAAGCTCCCACCGCTTCTTTTTTGGTTTCCTACGCGTTTCGGTTACGCATTTGGGAATACGTATTTTGTAAGCCCAAAGTTTCAGTTGTGCCTAAATTGAAGTTATTCATTGGTCTGCTAAGTTAGCCCATGATTTCATTATACCCGGTGTTTTCACACTGCTTTGAAATGCGTTCTCACTCCAAGAAGCCATGCACGTTAGGTGAATTTTTTTCCTGCAAAAAAGACTGACCGGCTTACGAAGTGCACGCCTAAATGAAGTTAACGCCTCCAAGCTTTACCTTCAGTGCTTTAAAAATTATTTATACTATTCACTGTTTGCTGAAAGCTGGCTTCACGTCTAGATGTTCAGCCGAGCTTATTACAGTTAACAAGTGGCTAACTATGCTGTTCTGCTACTGTCGATGCTTTGATTATGATGCGAACATGTTTGAAACCGCTAAACAGCTCCCAGTTTACGCCAGATAAATTAAAATCCCGAATTAGAAGAATTCCGCTGTTTTGAAATGTATCTGCAGTTTGCTTAAGTAGCTCGGTGGGGAATCAAGAGGCTTGTAGATTGCGTACAGGACAAAGCTATAGCAACAGCATGCCAGTTTGTTTACCAGCCGTTTTGCACCTTAAGCTACCTGTAATTTTTGATGTTGACCTGAACGTTCCATCTATTTTTTAATAATAATAATAGGTTTTTTGGGGAAAGGAAATGGCGCAGTATCTGTCTCATACATCGTTGGACATCCGAACCGCGCCGTAAGAGAAGGGATAAAGGAGGGAGTGAAAGATGAAAGGAAGGAGGAGGTGCCGTAGTGGAGGGCTCCGGAATAATTTCGACCACCTGGGGATCTTTAACGTGCACTGACATCGCACAGCACACGGGCGCCTTAGCGTTTTTCCTCCATAAAAACGCAGCCATACTATTTTCCTGTATTTGGAGCCCATTCCCCACTGCTTTAAACCACTTTTCTCCTTTTCATTCCGTCCTCACAGCCCCCTTTTCCTTTCATTCTTGTTATCCGCTTTTCGTCTGCCCTTTCACCCATACCCTCTTCACTGGGATACATTTTTTCTCGCATGCTTTTTGCGCGTCTCGTTGTTAATTTCTTGAGATTTCGGTGCTTTTTTCACATTACATATTATTCGTTCTCCTTTAGTCCTTCATTGCTTTTTTACTACGCTCATATTGTCGCATTTTAACCCTCTGTATTCGAGCCTTCCTTGTCTATTGTGGTTTTTTTATATGCACTCTTTTTTTTCAACAACGCGGTAGCATTCTTACCACTTTCTTTTTCTTTTTTAAGGACCTCGCTTGCTTGTTCAGCGTTTCTCTTTTGCGTTTACATTTTTTTATGCCTTCTCGAATGTCACCCGAATGGCTTAGTCTCACCCTCCCCTGGAGAACACTCATCATATTTCCTAGAATAGTGGATTTCCTCTGCTTTATTTTTTTCTTTAGCATACCGCAAACAAGCCGCAATATCGCTCTAGCCACGTCTTTGGGTCATACCCTTTTCTTTCATGTTTACACCCTCTTTTTTTTCGCTCTCGGAGCTACCCTCGGAGTGCAAGCGATATCCCAGAGAGCTGTAGCGTCAATTTCAACACTACCGCGCATCAAAGCATGCGGTATTCGTCGTCAGGCGTTACCTTCTAATGAGGGTTGCAAGAAACACTTTTTCTACAGAGCGCTCAAACTGTTGCAAGCGCTGTCAGATTGTATCTCTTTCTTCCTTTGTTCATTTTAGGGAGACAACGAAAGAGTTTATGGAACCAGTACCCAGCGACAGGAAATGAACATTGTGCGCAAGGCCAGTATCTCATTGTTCTCACGATGTCGCACAATAGGCTTCAGTCGGGCGTAACACTGTTCATCTCATTACATGAGACCCAGCGGCTTCGTTGATTACATCTGCATCCATAAAAGCTGCACTGAGCTGTGGCTTCATGATGAGGAAGCTCTAAAATATTTCCAGCATTGTCCTCGGCGCGAAGCCTCAACAATAAAGGTACTACAGAATTGATGTAGGCGCCATGGAACTAGGCTGGCCATTTCAAGTCAGAACCGAATGTAAATCGTTTGAAGCATAACTCTCCGACGGCTGTAAGCTTCTGCATCCAAGCAAGACATGAAGATAACGACACATAGCCATTCCCCATCTACAAGATGAAGGAGCGTTCAAGTATATGTGGCGGTAACGTTAACTAATTCTTCCTGCGACCTCTCAGCTCATTTTCCTCTGTTTGTCGTTTCTGGAATAACCCGCACATGCCCCTTCTAAAGGATAACGCATGTATCTTTCGCAAACTTCGATCTACGAATAGGGGGGTGGTCGGTATGAACACCTCTTTGTGGTCGTCATCTATGATTACTTTTCCGTCCTTAGCGTACCTTCATTCCTTATGCAATTCTTAAAATCTGCATGGGGTTCGAATGCCACTATATGCGTCGTTCACGAAAGCGCATTGTACTACATTCTTATCTCTTTCTTCCTTCTTTTCCTCAGTCCTCTATTTTGTTTATATTTTTTTAAGGATGACTATCATAGCAGGGACTTTCTTTGGGTCAAGAACTTTGCCGTAGCCGTGGTTCGATGCCAAGCCGAAAACTACCGCGTTTTATCTCCCGCCCGAAGGCAATGTTGACCACGTATTGCCTGGGCCGCATGGAACGTTCGGGCCACAGAGCCGTCGTATAGCCTGAGAATGTTAGGAATTGTCAGGGGCTGCAAGTTTTCCAAGGAAGGGGTGCACTAATGGGGGCGGCCGGAATTGTAGGGAACGGGACTGGACCCGTTTCCCCTCCTTGGCTCATTAAAAAAAATAGGGAGCAGGAATGTCGGAGATAATATACAGTGCTAGATGTACAGTCTTTACCAAAAGTAACCAGGCTGCATGGTTTGCTTCTCATTCGAATAGTAGAGCCCTTACGAATTCCCCAAATATTAAAAAGTTCTCGGAAGGTGACGACAAGGGTTCTCTTAGCTTAGGGGCTGGCATAATAGCTTCAGTATACGACTGAGAAGTAAACCGTCCAGACTGGGTATACTTTTGGCAAAGAGTGTACTAACCTAGCCCCCCTGGTTCCGCGTCGATGTAGTCCCGTTCGCGTACCCCAATCACCAGCAGAAGGACAGACAACTGTACAGTTGTGTACAAAGCTTCCGGCTTGGGCATGGCCACCCCATGACCACTCAACCCTGTACTAGTCCCCCTGGGAAGGCCAACTGGGGGGAGCGAATTGAAACCGGGGGCGCTGAACCCGACCGCGATGCAGAATGCAGTTTCCCTCAGCCATGGGTGAATATTGTTGTGTAGCGGGGATAAAAATGGGGATAATATTGTTACGAGCAAATACTATTTACATTTTTTTACAAGTGTTGGGGGTTAGAATGAAGAGTTCCTAGCAGGGAGCACCAACACGAACAGGGAGCTGCATTACCCTCCTCTTCTTCGTTCTTCCTTTCACGCGAGAGGCCACTTCGTCGTAACAATATTGTTGCTTGAGTGGCAGGTCAGTGCACTGCTATTCGTCTGTGGCATCAGACAACTTTGTCCTAAAAATTTCTTTAACCAGCTAGGGCTGATCACTCGTCGTACCCTGAGGGTAAAAGGCTGTAGTATTTTGCGTTTTTCATTAATTGTTTCTTGATTTTCAGGGATGTTTCTTTCAGTTAAGTTGCGTTGTCTCGCCGTCTTCAGTTTTGCTTCCAGTTGGCAGCTTCTCTTCTGATGTTTCTTTTGGCATTCGGTTTTCTTTAACGAGTTGTCGCCTCCACTTACTGAGGTCTCTGTGCAGCTTTAGACATTGCGTTGTTCACGTTGCGAGTGCCCGTCGCCCTGTCTCTCTACTTTCTTTCTAACTCCGTCTTTACGTCCTTTCTTTACACTTTCCTTGCCCCAGCAGGCAGACGTCGTTCCTCTTCTCGTCGCAGTTTTCAGCATTTCCCTATTGCGATTTTCCATTTGTTTTGTGTGTCTTCATGCTTTAAAACAAAGAAATATTGTTCTTTTTTCTTGTTCTTCGGTACCTTCTACCTTGCTTAGACCTCATTTTGCTGTGCAGCGCTAGTGCTGGAGCGTGGTCGAGCAATGGAGCCCTGCAAAAGCACTTTTTGAACACTTGCCTCCATCTGTAACCGTTCCAAATAATTTGATTAAGAGGACACTCAGGAGACCGCCATCAGACTTGCGTCCTTAGAAAAAGATAAATTCAATGGCTCTTGCAAGCACCGTTAATTAGTGCTGAGAAAGTCGGATTCGTAATTTCCTTGTGCCTCGTTTCAAAGCAGATATATCAAGACCGAAAAGGTCTCCGTGAACTCCGTTTGGAAGCGAATGGCGGGGTAGTTCAGCCTCATCGATGCGCGCTCAAAGGTCTGTCTAGACGCACAGCAGTTTGCTTATGAAATGGGCGGTGGCGTTGTCAACGGGTTTCATTCTTTGACATATATAGTTTACAAATTCTCCATTTTCAAGGAATGGGATGTCACAGTCGTTCGAAAGCACAAATCGATTGATACAGGATAACTTCAAGTTGTCCTCAATATCCTTTTATGAGTCCCTCGCTCTGTATTGGGCCACACCCCCTTTTGTTTCGTCGCGGATGAGCGAACAGATATATTTTCTCGTTTTTAGCCCACGAACATCGCCGACGAGGTAGTGGCCGAGACCTTTCGCCCTCATGGCCAGTCGCTTCATAACTTTAGGGTAGAGGCAGAGAAAGCGAAATATTTGCTGTGCTCGAGCGCAAACGCTGTCAGCTTCTATTCTCGAGGGGTTATGTAATGCTTCGCGATACCAGGGACCGCATTTATCGCTGTAGATAGAAAATGACGAGGTTTCACCAATTGCTTGTTGCCCATCGTAGTAAGCGGTGGCTTCCCAGTCACCAGCCGGACCGGAATATCAGCGTCTGTTTGCACGCTTAACTCCGATAGCCTGCTCATCAGCGGAACTTGTACACTGTCGTTCACTGAGAATCCGTCATCTGGTCAGGGGCCCGTGAAGTAGCTGGGATGCACGGGTCGATTTTCAAAGACATAGAAGTACTTGACTGTGCGTTCCAGTCCTGGAAAACGAGTAGCGGTGCCAATTTGCACAGCGAGCGATATACTGAAATCTTTAATAGGCGCACGCCGTTGGGAGATTACACTGCTCTACTGGAAAATGCTAGATTAATGAAATATTGAGAGGACAGTGAAGCTGCTGATGCAGGTAATTACCAACGCTGTTAGCAGCGTGACACAAGTTAGCGCGGCTGACGTCGAAATAGAGCCCTTAAACGAAAACGAAAGTAAATATTTATTATTACAGCGCGCTGCATGTCAAGCTAAAAAACGTGCCCTCATTCTGTTGTATTTTTAGCTATATTTCGCCATGATTGGCCGCGTGTTAATAGACGAAAAACAGCCAGTGCATCTAAGGAATTCACTGTTTTTGCCGGCTTAGTTAGACATAACACTGTTTCATACCCCAGTCGTCGTCAATGAGCCTCTACGATCCCCGGGAGAGATGATTAAAAACTATCTCCTTTTTTACTGTCACTAGTATGAAGTTCTCTTCTGTTCATAACGACACAAGATCTCCTTAAGAAGACCATACACGACGATATTTGTACCAACCGACAGATGCTCATATCTACATTGTTGGAATTCTTTCGAATAAAGCCCGCCGCAGTGGCTCCTGTTCTACGACATCCAGCTGCTCCTGCGTGCGACGCCGCGGTTTCCGCAGAGAGCAGCGCTACCGCTCCCATCGAAAATGGAAAGCAAAATATTTTTAGTTTTGTGCTAGTCAGTCTCGTTAAGCACAAATTTACACCGCAGCCTGGGCACAATTTTTCTGTGGCTTCTAGTGAACCTCTATATCGGCAGGCAGACATTCGTTAGACTCCTAATCTGAAATTCCCAGAACTTTCTGCAACGCTAAAGAAAGCAAAAATTTGATCTGCGTTCTGGCTCACTGTTGTTGAGTGTTTCATAAAAAACATCGCCGGGAGCTGATTTCACGCCGTGTGCACGCTCGTGAAACTGCAAATCCGTTACCTGAAGTAAACAGGAAAATAAAGGAAACTTTGGACAGTTTCTTCGCTGCACCTATTTAAGAATTCATGGAGGAAGTAATGCAGATATGTAAAAAGAAGCGACAAGGCGATTCAACCGCATTCCGGGGCACATGTTTTTCTATCCAAACCTTTTCGCGATCGGCTCGTTCGACCCGTACTAAGGCTTTCTCACCAGGCACCACGGCCCAAATGGGCAAAAAAAAATAAAGTATTAAAACGCAATAACAGGATTCACGAGACAAATGGGAAAAATCATTAAAGAACAATAAGAAAGCGCGCCGAAACAAACACTCGGCACAGAGGGGTGTCGTCCAACGCTACTATATAACCTGCTTGAATTTTTTTTAAAGAGCGTTAGCTGTTACTACTTACGTTTGTCAAGGACGCGTCTATCTGCAATGAAGGTCGAATTGACGAAAACAGTTACCACGTGACCACACTATATCACGTAGCAACGGCGGGTGCGTAGCGCCTCAATTGATACCTATACTTTCAGTTATGATCATGGCTATGAATTTTTATGGCGCAAGGGCATCTAAGGCCAAAGAGCGCCATGGCACAAGGTATTTTTGATTACTCAAGGCAGCGTGAAAGACCAATTTTCGAAGCATTTCACCCCTGATAAGCCGAGCACCAGGCCAGAGGAAAACTTGTAGCGATCGTATCGCCGGTGGGTACCCGGTGGCACTGGGGATCGAGCCCCGCACCTCCCGCATGCGAGGCGGATGCTGAACCACTCGGCCACCGCTGCGGTGGCCACATATACTTTCGATCCGTTGTACTCGATGTGTAGATATGGCGACAATTGAAGTGGGATCTCCTCCCAGGACCATCATTTGCATAAAATTTGAGGGCGGCCCGTTTGACGCAGAATGTTCAAAGTGATGTTAAATGACTTGGCATGTTCCTGAGGATAAAATTACTAACTGAGATGAGGCCTAAAAGAAGTGTGGGATTCGCAACGACGACATTTCCGCCCCCAAACCATGCATTTCGAGACGCTTCAAACGTCCATCACGACCGAACCGTTTGTCGCAGGGGTTCGCGGTTGGTCTCAAACGACACGTCGTGTTGTGATACACACGGTTATAGAATTTATTAGCTGATATAACGAGGAAATAAGCCGGATATAGCGAAGGTGGCTGTAAATCTCAATAGTAGTGCAAAACCCATGAGGTAGATTGCGCTGCTTGTCTCTTAGAAGGGATGCTTCCAGAAAGGTAACATCCGCGGATTTTTGGATTTGGACTTGTCCAGGTTTGCTGAGCACACCGATATAAACACTTGAAGATTAAGTAGGCAACGCTCTTAAGTCTAACATTGAGGCAGTGTTGGCGGAGAATTTTTTCTTTAGTTCAACTGCTCGGCCATCTCATTTTCTCCTCTCTTGTTTTGTTCGTTTGCTTGCTTCTCAGTCGTGATCCATAATCTGTGTGTGCTGCCACAGAAGCCTTCCCTCATGCATCCATGAGAATTAGTTTTTCCACATAAACCAAATTAGCGCAATCATGGCAAGGCTTCCCAAATGTCTTTGCTTTTCTCCGTGCTGTTTATTTGCCCCGGAAAAGGCTATAGACCCCTGACTGCGAACGTCACGGACGTGCTAAAGCGACGTGAAAGAGGCGACACAGAAAGGAAAGAAGTATGGTAAACAACAGCCTTCCAGGTATCATTGAAACCAAAGCAAGCAATTCCAGCTGCTGCCGTCGTTCCATGCAGACGAGCATACCCGCTTTCACGAGTTGCAAAAAGACAACGAGGGGTGAAATTGTTGTAGGAGAGTGAAAAACACGGCACCACTGTTTGTACAGCGTACTAGTAAAACAGCGAATAGGGTTGGAGGCTGTGATGTTTCGGTCTACCGATGGCGGCGAAGCGACAGGCTGACTCCTCTACACCTGCATGTGCTGCCTCTGTTCATGTCAACATTGCATCAGACTTTGTTCAACTATATTGAATCTCGGCTGGCGTCCTAAGTTGTGGCGCTAGTTTGCATTAGTTCGGCATATTTCAGTGCCAATCTGTTTGAAGCACGTTTCAAGCATCAGGCGCGTCAAGCGCGAAAACCGGTGCAACGCACCAGCAACGCAGTGTAACTCTTAACACCTGATGGAAGGTGAAGTGCTCGACGGTTCTCTGGGACATTTTAGTGAAACAGTTCTCCAAGTCGGTTTTGGCTGATTGATTTATTTAATAATGCACTGAAATAAAAAATTCTGCATTCCAAGCACTTAATTCCTCGTCTTATTCGCAACTGATTCTCTTTCTTTTTAGCGCATGTACGAAGGAATCAAGCAGGTACGAACGAATCAGGCAGGTACGAAAGGAAATAAAACTTCCCTCTCAATGTACTGCCTATGTTCCTCTATATAGTTTTCCAGTAACAGTTGGCATTCTTCTAGAAAGCTCTAAACATTTGATTTTCTCTCTGCCATAGCCTTCGCTTTGCATGTACCTCCTGAAAGCTCACACAAGAGGCAGGTGCTTACTCCTTCAGAGGTCTCGGTATTTCTTTTAACTAGATATGGGGAAGTTATTAACACGCAGATACCATGTACGCTCTCGGAGGCGGTGCAGGACGTCTTTTGGAGAGTAGATAACCTCATGGTAAACGCCCATTCCGAGCACTGAAGATTATGCAGTGAGAATGACGACTAAACTGCCGCTGCGTTTCATCGAAAAACTTCAAGTAAAGTTATGTTTTAAATTCCTGTTTGTACGGGCAATGCTTCTTGTGTGCGTGAGATACTTGTCTCTATATTTTCAAAAACAAACAGCGAAAAACAGCGGGAGAGCCCTTACAAAACATTTGTTTCCTCCCAACCGAGTCTCAGGGAAAGCCTGCTGAAAAGCCTATTCACTGCGTACAAAGAGCTTAGGAAAGACCATCACTGCTTTGGTTACATATTTTCAGCTTCCGAGCCAAGTTACATCGCGGGAAAGAAATGATTACAACGAAAAAAAATTAATTTCATGCGGCCTCTGAAGCGAGCGGCACACTTCCGTTAAAGCCCTGCCACACCATCCAAAAGGCTGGCTGGCAAAGGGCGATAGCATAGTCGGTGAGCACACCTTACAATGTAATACCAGTGGTCGGAATGCAACTAAGTCTTCAAAAATGAAAAATCTTTCCTCGGCGTAATCAGAGCGCACAGCACTGCCACCAGTGGCAGGGCTTCTAGCATTCAGAAGAGCTTTTCAATCGTTTCTTAAAAAAGTACTGCCATTTAGTTAAGGTATTTAGTTGTTTATGTGGCTTATTACATAGTAAATAGCTTTCTTCTGGTTCTTGTTACATGTATAGCTGAATAAATAAATGCAGTAGTTCTTGGTTTTAGGTAGCCACTTGTAGTTAATTACTGTGCAGGTGCTTAGTAAATAAATAGGTTCGCCTTGTTTCCATTCGCCTTGTTTCTCAGTAAATAAACTCCTTCCCCAGGCGTAAAGGAATAAACCGAACTCCTCCGAGTAACGAAATATGTTTCTCCTTGGACTACGAAAGAATTGCTGCCGTTTCAACCGTTCGAGAAAAACAAAACTGGCGATAAAGGGGGGGGGGGGGGGGGGGGGACTCGCCGCGGTGGCTCAGTGGTTAGGGCACTCGGCTACTGATCCGGAGTTCCCGGGTTCGAACCCGACTGCGGCGGCTGCGTCTTTATGGAGGAAAAACGCTAAGGCGCCCGTGTGCTGTGCGATGTCAGTGCACGTTAAAGATCCCCAGGTGGTCGAAATTATTCCGGAGCCCTCCACTACGGCACCTCTTCTTCCTTTCTTCTTTCACTCCCTCTCTTATTCCTTCCCTTACGCCGCGGTTCAGGTGTCCAACGATATATGAGACAGATACTGCGCCATTTCCTTTCCCCAAAAAACCAATTATTATTATAAGGGGGACGCCCAGTTTTCATATCCTCTTTCCGCTCAAGTCAAAGCTCTGACTTCGAACAGTTATTCTGAACTTTCCTTGCATTTGATGATATTTGGATCCGTATATTCTTCATGGCGATGTAATCGAGAGGAAGTCAGCGAAAGAACATACTTATTATGGTCAGCATTATCATTCGGCAGCTGTTTTTGTTGCAAAATGCCTGCATAAAGACTCTGCAAGGACTCCCTCCACAAGCAAGCGCAGGCAGTACGGTACAACTGAAGCGGTAATACAAAACAGAAATAATACCCTGAGGGCAGCACACAAAAAAAAGCAGAGTCGCGGTAGATTACTGTAAATGGAACGACAAAATATAAATGAACTCTTTGGCCGCTCACGGAAATTGACTTCAGTGGGCAAGGACTCTCTGTATACGTCAAATCGAAAGAAAACAGGTACAGATTATATGGTTCTGCCCTTTTGGTGCTTCTGTTTCTTTGAAAGAATCATCGTGTTTTTCAAAAAGTGTTTTTATACATACATGCGCGTGTCAACAAAAGCTCCATTCTATCTCACCGGGTATTTTTGCCATGGGGAGGTGGCCCTGACAGTTTGGCCAGTGTAAACACCGTCTTCGATCGGTCTCTCTCCACTGGCAGCATCGTGAACGTACGCGCCCGAGCAAATATTGAGAGACGGTCACCCACGCGAGCTTCAGTTGTCCTTAAGCTTGGCAACTTAGGCGTGCTCATCATTTCAAGGCACGACACTCTAAGCGGGGCAAATTGAGCTCGGCGTTTTGGGCGCAGAAAAGCAATACCGTGGCCCTCATGGGAAAAAGCACGAATGGATGTTGTCACGCCGTGCTCTTCATTATATGCATATACTATACTAGCCCTGAAGACATCAAATGTACCCGCCCTGATATATATATATATATATATATATATATATATATATATATATATATATATATATATATATATATATATATATATATATATATATATATATATATATATATATATATATATATATATATAGAGACATAGCAATGAAATGAGGGGCTAGTTTGACAAACATATGAAGCCAGCCAACAGTGACCAAAAACAAGGTGCGTAGGGGCATGTTTCTATTTTTTTAATCTGTAGTGCCAATCAAAAAGAGAATAATACTTCGATTAATCTGTCGCATAAAAAAAGTTACTTATAAAGCAGCAGAAAAAACAACCATGCCGCCGGTGGGATCCGAACCCACGACCTCCTAATATCGCGTCCGCTGCTGTGCCAACTGAGCGACGGCGACGGCTGTCCAATCTGCTGCTCTCCTGGGTATTTATGTTTTGCGCGTAAGCGAACTTGAAGGTGCTTCCAGGAAAACAAGGAATAAAGTGCTGGCAGGAGAGATACAGAAATAGTAACTAAAGTAGAGCTGCACCTAAATATAAACGCTTGAAGTCAAATAAATGAACCTAAGATTAGAAAAAAAAAACGGCAAAAGCTCAGTCGAAAACGTGCTTGTAGGCCGTGCGAAAGCGATGCCCTCTCACTCCATTAGTTGCTCCCAAGAAGAAGCAGCCTGCGTTCAGGGTCCTTGCGCTCGCCTTGGCTATTTGCATAAGGGAGATTGGTTTGCGCGCCAGTGCAGGCCGTTACTGGCGTCGCCTCGCTATGGCGTTGGTCAGAGAAGGATTGAAAGGAGAGGAAGCTAGAGGGACCGACGTAACAACTCTCTATGTGCCGTGCAGCCTTTTGAAAGCTGTAGCTGGCGTCAACCAATCGGGTGGCCGGAAGAGAAGGCTCTACGCATTTAAGGACAATTCCTGTGCGGTAAGCTACGCCGTAACAGCAGCCGTGATCGAACGGCGCACGTGAGCGCCAGCCATCCAAGAGCCAGTCCGGCTTACCGACACTTCTCCGAATGCTCGCCTTCTCTCTACGGTGGGTGAAGCTTTCGCAGTGCTGCCTCGTTTTTGAGGGAGCGGATGTAGTAATTAGGCGCTCGGCCCGCACCTTGCTCGTCCTGATATGCTGCCTAATTGGCGTTGCTCGGCACACGTTCGCTAGAGCTGCAAGGACGTCTAATCATTGCCGCCGCGTTCTTCACGCGAATCTGACCCAGCGAGATTGAGGAACATATTTTTTGTTCTGTGCAAGTCCTTCTGAATAGATATACGATCGCTAGCATGCGCGAATGAAAGTGAATGTAATGCGATAGTATTTGACCTACCATTTAGCCTTCAGCCAGCTTCATACAAAAAAAACAGCTACACAAAAACTGTAACACATAAAAATATAAGAAAGGGCAGGCGCTATTCTGGATGTTCCTCGTCTCTGCGGTATCTAAGTGGCTGTTATTTATTCAGATATATGGATTAAGCTCAACAGCATACACTCTTTATACATTGCTACGCCTCATTTGTGCATGCGAAAAATCCTCCATTCTGAGTTTTAAGTCAGTTCGCGGCCTTTTGTTGGCGCTACTTAAAGAACTCACCCTCCTTTACCACAGTGTGGCACAATTTACGCTTCCTGAAAAAAAGCAGGTACAAATTGAAGTGTCTGTGACAAGAAACGTCCAGCACGGGACGAAGTTTTAAAATGCATTAAGTCAGTATATGCTGACTAATTTAGCAGCCATATAAGGATTATTCAACTGACTGGAGAAGCGACAGAGGAGTACATAAGAAAAATGAGGGCAGATTTCGTCAATCGTGACTAGACAAATGCAGAGGAAAACATTATTAAATGCATGACGCCAGGAATACATGAAAATCCGCGAAAGCTAATTATTTACCTTGGTCCATGCTGACGGCGGCGCAGTTTAAATATATTTCAAACTGTCAGGCCACAAACGCAAATTCCACCCGCCGCTGTGGCTCAGTGGCTATGACAATCGGCTGCTGGTCCCAAAGTCACGAGTTCGATCCTGGCTGCGGTCTCTGTATTTTGATAGCGACTAAATGCGAAAGCCCGTGTGGCCTCTGCAATGTTAACACGCGTTAAACGTCCCTGATGCTGCAGATTAGTCCGGAGCCGTCCATGTGCCACCTCAGGACGTTAACAGAAGCTGATTGCAGGCAGAGATAGAGTAGAGATAGAGTAGAGAGAATTAGATCTACAAAAGGAAAAGGCACAAGACCAACATAAAATCCTCCATGCGATAACGAACAGCGGTTAAACGCAGGATGAAAATGGAAGCAGTAAAATCACAAGTTTATATGTGTACAAAAAGTTATGACACTGGGAGAACATTACAATGATTAAGAAGCTGTAGGCGTTTAGATGATGGCATGTTTGGGCCTACATAATGTATGACAATAGCAAAACTTAGAACAAGTCTCTATGTTTAGCCCTCCTGGTCATAAGCGGGGCATACGACAATGTTAACAGGGAGCTCCTGGGCAGCATACTCACAGACGCAGGTATTGGTTTAGAGGTAATGTAATTCTGAAAGGAAATTCTCAGAGATATGTTGTATAATTATCATGAGTATTTATGGAGGGCTCTAAGAAAGTAACGAAGGATATAATCATTCGTACAATTAGGACGAGCGGTGATAGAGCGGCTGGCTGCTCCTGGTTTGAGTGTATGCTGATGGTCTTGTAGAAGTAATTAATAGGCAAGGCAATTGATGCCAAAAGGCAAATTTGTGCAATAAAAAAATTGGTAGCAATACAGTTTTACTGACTCTGGTTAATACTGGTGGAGATGAAGGAGGCGCTATAAGCTCTTCATTGAGTGCAAATGAGTCAGGTGCGATGATATATGACGATAACATTGTTCAGGTGCTTAGAGTACAAAACCGTGTTGGATATAGATACAGCCAGGTACAGAAAATAAATATCTCAGGCAATACGTCAGCGAACGGAAGATACAAATGTACTAGCACAAACAGACAAATAGATCAAAAAGGACGAAAATAGGCTGCGATAATGAAGCATAAAACTTTATAGGGGTACAACAAAGATGAATCTGAGGGATATTTGGAAAGAAGTAATGGGGCACGGCTTGCTTTTTGGGAATCAAGTATTTCGCCTAAGGGTAGATGTTCAGGCGGGATCCAAATAAAGCAGTGAGTCGTTGAAGCTAATCACGGTGAAGCAATGCCAATAAAATAGGTAATGAGCTACTTTGCAGAACTACTTCGCATTCTTTACCTAGAAGCTTCGTATGTTCGAATTTTTGAATAAGCTCGAATTCTAAAAACCATTTCACCTACCCTTTAAGCTTTGGAGCAGCCTTGTGCCTGCTTTTGGACAGTGACAAAGCGCGATGTGCAGAGGTGTTTTGCGCCGAATACAAATGCTTTTCTATGATTTTTGATTTCTTGTTTGCCTTTTTCTCAAGACTCGGCCTAAACAAGTTTTAAATGACACGGGTTTCAAGAGTGCATGGTAAGAGAGATGATACCGCAGAAGAACGCTGTCTTTTTTGGGGTATGTGAAAGTTAGGTAGAAATAATAAAAAAAATAAAGAGGGCAATTTCGCCAGTCACCTCTTTACGATGCAGCACTCGTCGAATTCCAACAAGCGCAGGTCTCAGATCGGGGCGTTCCTTCCCCAGGGTGAGGAGATAGGATTTACCTCTAAGCCCGGAACAAAGCCAACGCTTTTAAATAAATGAACACTCCTAAAATCTGACTCGTTACACGTCGTGAACTGGGACGCAGTTTAAATAGAGCGTTGACTCTCGAGCGGCATATCCTAGAGCATGTCCCGAATGAATGTCACGACCGTCGGAATTCAAGATGCATCAACGTTTTTCTGGCTGGCTTCATTTGCTTTCCTGGCTCGTGCTGAAAATGATGCAACGCCGTGCTCCTTCATTCGTTAAATATGCAAATTGGCCGCCTTTCCTCACGTGGTGGCTTGGAGTGAGGTGACCTGCACGGAGCAGACACAAACGCCATCAGTGCTGCCAACCTGTTGGCGGCGACTGAAGGCGCCGCCCACAGAAAGGGGGAAAGGAGAAAGAAAGAAAAAAAGGAAGAAGGAAAGAAAGGATAAATAAATAAATAAAGAAAGAAAGAACGAGAGAAAGAACGAAAGAAAGGAAGAAAGAAAGAAAGAAAGAAAGAAAGAAAGAAAGAAAGAAAGAAAGAAAGAAAGAAAGAAGAAGAAAGAAAGAAAGAAATCCCTACAGGCGCGCACACGCCTTTGTTCGAATCAGTCCGCAATAACACTGCGCGAGACGGCGAGAATCTAGTGTTTGCTATTTTTAGAATCGCATTAAACAACGCTATCATTTCATGAGTAACTATAAGATCGTGTGGTTCACTGTTGCGGCCGATGAGCTTTAGTATTTTGGTGGTAAATACAGCGTTGTTTTGTTAGCCCTGTATCCTTCGTCGTTGCGTGTTTTTCCCAGATGATGCGGCTTTGCTGAAAGCAACACGGCAACACAAGGAAAGCAGAACTAAGCGTTCCAAGGTTTTGAAGGAAACAAAAATTACGCAAACGGAAATCAGAGAGGCGGGACAAGTGAGGAAGAAGCAAGGGGAGGGCCCGTTTAGGGTGTTTGTGGCAGTTAACTGTAAATACAACGCGACACAATATATATTCAACACAAACATGCTTTGTAGGACTAATATGCACATTTGTTCTTGGTGGCCCGTGATGAATTCGGGTTGGAGATGAAATGCGAATTGTGTTTTCTTTGTGAAAATTCTGAAATATTAATCTTGCATATTTACTATGAAACATAAATCATGATCTGTTCGTATGAATCATTGTCTGAGAATCGTGAAGTGCTGCAACTGTTTTTGACAATCGGTTTCGTAAAGTATGAAACGTTGATAATATTTTCGGCGTGTAAATCACGTTTTGTCAATAATTAGTTCCAGCAGCTGCTTGAATGAGCCAGTTTAGGAACACAAGAAAGTAAAATGTGTTCTATACCGACTCGGGCTAAAGGAAAGGAGCGTCTCGTGTGCGCCCTGTGAAGAGTACTTCACGCGAACTTTTCAGAAGCTTCTCAGGGGCAGGTTCGCTTCAATAAAATTAAAGCTAAATCGGTGTTCTGCCTCGAACACCAGCACCGAGCAAACTTGCATCGCGGTCCCAAGGGGAAACGCACATGCTCGTTATAGCGCCTTGAAAGTTAAAATACGTGCGCATACTGTAAACCTCGACAGTGCAAAGGAACAGAGATATGAGGAGTCTCCGAATCTCTGTGCGTAAGTATGAAGCTCATTTCCTTGCGCTTTGTCATGGGGACGAAGTAGTAGTAGTAGTAAGTGGTTTTTTATTAAAATAATAATAAAAAGGAAGGAAAAGATTTTTGCTAGCCCCGGCCCCGGCATCATGGGGACGAAAAACTACCTTTTTTTTTCCCACCGAGTTTAGCAGTCGTTGCTTCACGCGTGGTAGGTAGGTAGGTAAACTCTTTTATTGCGCCCAAAAACAGGGGACCAGTCAAAGGACCGGTTGCGCTGACTTAGAGGAGGTCGGCGGGGATCCTTTGGGATGCCGCGGCCTCCACCGCGCGCTGGATAAGCCAGCGTTGGTCTGCTGGCTTGGAAGTACACAGGAGAGACTCCCACGTCTCTGGGGTGTTTGCGTTGTCTCTGTTGTAATGTGTACAAGTCCACACCATGTGTATGAGTGTGGCCGGAGTTGAGCAGTGTTTACACATGGGGGCTATCTGTTCCGGAAAGATCCTGCTGTATAAGAGGGGGTGTGGGAAGCTGCCAGTTTGTAGTTTGCGCCATTGGACGGCCTCGCGTCTTGTTAGATCGCGGTGTGCGGGAGGATATGTACCTGGTGCCGGGGTTACCGTGATCAGCTTCACGCGTGGGCAAATCAGTCAATTAGGTGGTACATCCGGCTGATGCTCTGTGATATTCATGGTGACCTGGCCGCTTGAATACTAGCAATATATGATGCCCAGTAGAAAGCAGTAAGCAGAGTGGTACGTACTACTTGTGACAAAAGTTTCCGGGACGCGAGTTCTAGGAAAAGCCTTTATTGGATCCACATCGCTACCCAGTCGACTGATATTGTATGAAGGCATTAAATGCCTAAATTCTCCTTCCTCTTTTCGCAATATCAGGCGACTGGGTAAGGAGGTAAAGATGCAATAAGCGTTTTTGCTAGAACTCGCGTCCCGGAAACTTTTATACTCAGTAGTACATGCGGCACTAAATTCCTGCTTGAATATCAAGCTCGGTCGTAGAACCCGCTGCCCATAGCTGCCCTTGAGCATTGATTGATTCTCAGAATTGTAATTTTCGTAATTTTTTATTTTTTCGCTATTATTATTTTTATAGCCAGCCGGACATTCTCGCACTACGACGCGTTGTTTTTCCGCTTACTTACACTGACCACGACCACATATTACAAATGAGGGACGCTCACAGAACAAGACCCCTAAGTGCCTGCCGTTAGGCTATAAAGGTAATTGGTACGCCTTATTGCTTGCGCCTGGCGTTTATGGGCTACGAAACGACCAGGTCACGCTGGTCTGAACGTGTGTCACTTCAAAGAGTATGGTCCCAGCGAAGCTGAAAGAAGCTTTGTCTGCCTGTGTAGTATATGTGCAGTTTCGTGAGACACTTCCGAGCTTGCGCGGTTAAAATCTGGGAGCAATGAAGACATATGAGCCCATTCGTTCTAATAGCTTTCTCGTCCTAAATAGGAAACGAGCATGGGAAAGCGATCTTGGGATGTTGTTCTTAGATGTGTGTTCTAATCTCAACTTGCGCGTTTTAAAACTACAAACGCCTTTGGGGACCCTGATGGTCCTTTTCATTTTACCTGCTGATCCTCGTCTAGTGTGAACGTCGTCAGAATAACAACGCTGTACGGTTAATACGTCGGCTGAGATTTTGAGGAACGACGTTTAACTTTTTAAGTGCAACGAGAAGGATGAGGACACGCGGGGTTGCACTCTGTTTTTTAGATGGCTTCAAAATCGTGCAGAAGTAGGAAACGTAAAGTTAACGAGTTAAAAATAAGCATGAAAGGCTAGAAAACATGAAAGAGTGGGTTAGTCTGCATAACGGCAGGAGGTTTTGCATGAATTATAATCGACCGACCTACACAGGGCGCGGTTTCTCAAGCTTTCACAACTTCCGCTAGGTTAGCGGTGGACAGAGCGCCATTTGTTTATGGTTTATGGGGTTTTATTGTCCTAATGCCACTCAGGCTATGAGGGACGCCGTAGCTGAGGGCTCCGGAAATTTCGACCACCTGGGGTTTTTTAACGTCCACTGACATTGCACAGTACATGGGCATTCGACCGCCACGGCCCGGATTGAGCCCGCGTCTTTCGGGTCAGCAGCCGAGTGCCATAACCACTCGGCCACCGCGGCGGTTAGAGCGCCATTTGTATTCACCCGTCTAGTTGTTCTCAAGAGAATCGCATTGTGAGTGTTCTTGAATTACGGGAGAACGAAAAGTAAAGGAAAAGAAGAGAGCCCGGTGAGACAAAAAGAAAGCAGTATTTTTTCATTAGCCCATATTTGTTGGGCTTCGGCCCCGCTGTCTTCCAACGCAATTCTGCTCTAGTCATGACCTGTTCGGAGTGTTTGTGCGCTTGTGCTACGCTGGTGATGCATTCAAACACTCAACGGCCAGCGATAACGCATGCATGCAAATTTTCGACGCCTGAAGTTTTTGATGCTCAAAGCAATGTACGTTAAAGGCCGGCCGTGTTTCGAAGGCGCTATCAGCAGCTCGAGAACAAAGAGGGTGGTGAGGAGTTAAAGGGGTAAGGCAGGCAGCTCTTTTAGCATGCGAACATTTTTCACGTCTCATTACTTGCGTATAACGCCATTATTCGTTTTATGGCAGAAGAACAGTAATGAATAAAATTTAAAGCCAGAATGTAAAAGCCATTCTATAGTTGCAGGGAGCAAAGGAAGCTTAGAGGAAAAGAGATGATAAATTGATTGCGGCATTTTAGCTGCTATGAAATAACGTAAACCCCAAACTCTGAGCTGTACAGTCATGAACAAAAGTTTGCGGGTTGTGGGTTTGCGGAAAAACAGTTTACTGAGGAGTGGTTAGGCGCAACAGGAAAATCAAAAGCGTAGAAGCAGGAAGAGGCGCGGGTATTCCATCTTGTAGAAGAGTACGAAGAGTACCGTGTGTCTGCCTACCGAGGCAGCGTAAAAAAAAAATTTGCGCGAATCTGCATCCCACAAACTCTTGTGTTTCCTGAAACAAACGTGTCACAAACCTCGCTACGAGAGTACTGCAGAGAAGTTTTGAAATGAGAAATTTTCATCGTGGAGCTTTTGTGTGATGCGCTTTGTTTCCTGTTTGTGCATGCTTGAAGGGACAAGCACGTCACTGTGACACCCCGAATTAATGCAACAGGTGGTCACCTATCGCATCACAAAAGATGTTTATGGTGCAAAAAATTCACAAAGAGGAAATGGCAGAAAAAAATCTCTGATAAGCTACAGAATTCAAAATTCAAAGGGCGCGCAAAAGAAAGCTCAATTTTAATAAAAATGTTCCATAAAAAAGGAATAAAAACTAGATCGCAAGAACGTATGAAAAGTTGCAATGATATGGCATGGTGAGATGTCATTACGTAATTTCGTAGTGTATTCTTTTCCTGCAAAGGCGCTGTATAGGGACACAGAAATGGTTTATTAAACAGGATTGCTAAGGACAGCTGAGGACTATTATCACTCCGTGCAACGATTCAGGAGAGCCGCAGAATTCAGTGGCGCAGCAGGCGCTTACGAGAGACTAAATCAATGCTGCCTCAAATTAACTTAGGAAAGCTATGGTCAAAAAAATTCTCTTTATTTTGCCTTGGCTCTGTGCAATTCCTGTGGCTACACTCGAGTGAGCTTTTTCTGCTCCTTGTCCACAAAATAATTATTTATTTCCCATACCTAACCTCATGTTTTCCCGTGACATTTTTTTCACCATCACGAGGCACTCGACAGGTTAGTTTTTTAGTGTGTGCGCAATCTATTTTGGCCCTAGAACAGTCGCGGAAAACTCGACACTCTTTAGTATTGGCTGCAGCTTATATGTTCCATTTGGCACTGAACAGCCAAAACCACTGCGGGAATTAAGGATGTTGCTCACATCGCATCGATTTTTGATGGCCTCCGGGACAAATAGATGTGAAAGCATATGCAACTTTGTATCATCTTCTAGTGAGAAAGAAGATAGTGCCATCAAAAATTTCTCATGCAGGATCTCACCGCTGTTGTGACCCTGCCTCCACCCCGATTGCCTTGGCATCCAGGAGATCAATTACACAATTAGCTGGCAAGGCACGGGTGACCGAAGAAACCCGGTTTTCATCAGCGCCCGGGTTCAACAAAGAAATACCGTGCTGCTGTTGTTTCAGGAGGCCCGAGGCGGATCGAAGAACCGATCTGCGTTCACGGCTGAATCACGCCGGATGCTCGCGAAAGAATAGGAAAAAAAGAAAGTCCCCCAGCTACAGCCTTCGCATAGTTTTCAGCCTCACTACCCAAACGGAGCGCCCGCGAAGAGCTCGGTTCATTGGCGGAAAAAGTCGGGAACTAAAGGTGAAAACGCTATTCAGGAGCGCCCAACTGTTTCGACCGGCGTATTCCCCTCATCGCAGTCTTTTACTCCGTGTCATTTCTTTTCTTGCTGTAAGCTGTAAATTAAATCAAATCTAATCAAAGCAAACGAAGTTTTTGTTTCAACATCATTGATGTTGTGAATAATGTGAATACAATTGTCTCAATGTTTTTCCCGAGCCCCTCTGTCTCCTTGTCCGTGCTCGTGCGGGGATACCACTGTCACCTGAGTATCAACTGGATCGCTGGGATAGAATTTGGCACGCAGCCAACACGCCGAAGGACCCCATAATTGCAGCGACGTCAGTGTCCGACATTTCTTTTTTGAGATTTGCCGGACTTTTGAATTTACCGTCAAGGGAGTGGTCAACTTTCGGAGCGCATCATGAACCTCAATTCTTTTCAGGAACAGGATGTCCTCTTAATTTTCGATGAACTTGGAGTGGAACTAGACAATGCAGCTTTAAAACGCGCATCATACAGCAGATGCTATCTATGGGAGCTGACGAGGAGGAGCTCAGAAGGTGCTCGGAGCTGGTTAAGAAAATAAAGATAGATAAATAAAGACAGCGTGAGCTGGAATGAAAAGAGTGCGAACACGATGTTGAGTTTCACGAGGAGTAGCGCGAGTTGAGACGCCGAGAGCATTAGTTTGACATCTAATGGCTCGACGTAAAGTTAAAGACGTTGGAGATGCTTGTGCCTAGGGCTAAGCAGTCGGCATCTCGCGTTTAGGTGCCGAAATAATATTGTGCGAAAAGCACCTTCGCTACCGAAACTGCGAGAATCGGGCGGCACGCAAAAAGCAGCGATCGAGGGAAACGGAGCTTTTCGCATTTTTCGTTGCCGGGTCATATGTTGGATTCGCATGTCGAAATACCAGGAGTGCATTGGCCAAGACCGAGCGAAGAGACGAAGGGGATACCGCCTACACTAGGGTCAGAAGCAGTCGCACTTATGAGGGCCAGCGACAAGCGTCACCGGGTGAGATGCAAAGGGAGGAAACCATCGACAGAGACGCAGCTCACTTTGCGTACCGCAGGAAAGGTGAAAGTGAATAAGTAGGCATTTTAATGCATGGAGATAAAAGGGGTGCCTGAGTAGATGAACTTCCAATGTAAGGGTATGTCGTAAGGAAACTTAGTCAAGCAGTACAGTCACACTGCAGCGAAGGACGGCACCTGGGCGTTGTCACTAATCATATCGGGCCAGGCGCATCAGATGACCTTGACAGTTCACGCCGCACATGTACGTGCAGAAGTACCAATACCTTTCCCTAACGGAAGGAAAGGATCTTGCGATGAAAATAACACTTTAAACTGAGCAGTAAAATGATTTCCTGACGGGCTCAAAGAATCTAAAAGTGCATCTCTGACTCAGACGTTGGTTGCAGAGAAGCGAATTCGCTACAGGAAAACGACAAGCAAAGGTGCGAAGTCTTTTAAGGCAGAAGCCTATCTCGCGAAAGAGAGAAGGGGCACCGCCTTCAAAGAAAGAAACGCCAGCTTTCGGGAAGAAGCTGGCATCAAGAAAGAAAAATTCTGATTGGTGACCCCACGCACCGGCATGCCGGAGAGGAAGTCTAACGCGTGGCTTCGTGAAAAAAGCTAAGGCTAAAAGTGTCGTGCGATTTGACCGCATGAAAAGGAATGAGGACAGCAACGTTGAGAACAAGTCTCCGCAACGGCTTTGCCGGTGTCGCATAGCAGCATCGGCGGTGAAAAGAGCTCATGTCAAACGCGAACGAGGCGCACAGTTTCCCCCGTGAAAGCCCATCGCTCGCAAATGAGAAAGAGAAGGCGGGCGCGTGCGTGTACTACAAAACGTGGACAGGAAGTGAGCTTTCGTGCGCCTTCTGCCATACCTCGTTTTATCCGTCTTTTTGCGAGCTTCCGACATGTAGAGGGAGCACCGCTCAGAAGTGGGGAAGCAACCGACAATCGAATTCACTGCTTCCCTCATTGTGACACTTGTTCATATGCAAACAATGTCAGACCGCCGCCCCGTAGGGCGCGATTGAGAAGCAGCGAACTTTGGCAAATGCTGGCAGTCTGTGTCTTCAAACAGCTCGGAGAACTATCTTTTCCTTTGTTTTTTTTCCCCTGCGTTTTCATCCTGCCGAACACCGCAAAGGAAGCGCAGGCATATGTCAGCTGATGAGCTCAACTGGGGCATTAGCAGTTGTTTCTCACGATGTAAAACCACCGCAATTTTGTCTTTTTTGCTGTTTTCGTCCAAAACTGCGCAATGTTTCGAGTAAAAAATCGCCGAGGAAGCAGCGAGTTCAAAGGTTCATGCCGATCTAGTGTGTTCTTTGGAAGAAGAAAGATTTAGACCCAAGGAATCAAAATTTAAAAAAATGTTTCCATAGTGAAGGGTCTCTAGTGTGATAGGGCGCTCGCAGTGGTAACCTGTCGCCTGCCGGCAATTTTTTTAGGTAAAAAGGAGCCTGGCAGAGCTCTGTGGAGAGGAAAGGGCATTTGCTGCTTGTCATGTTCGTCCCACATTTCCCCCTGCTGCACTGAAGCCACATGTTCGCAGGCCATGCAGACCGGACGCCGACTACCCCGACAATAGGCACAACGAGAAGCTGCTGTAAACCTCTTCCCCTCCTGCCCTAGTTTCCGGTCGGGGAACAGCTGTTGTAGCCCTGCCTCCGCCCTAATTGCCTTGGCACCCGAGGACAACAATTCCACTATTAGCCTAGTTCGGGAAGGAACTGGTGCCCAAAACATCCCGCTTGTAGCCAGCGCCCGGGTGCGGAGTAGAACAAAGAAGCCTCTAGAGTGCCTTTCCAGACAAGGCGAGTCTTCCAGCAGCGCACGACGTGATGCACAACCTCTGTCCGGGTCAGCGAGACACGTTTCTCTCTCCTCCCCCCCTCTTCTCTTCGCGAGGCCACCATCACATGACCTTCTCTAGTTGTGGTTTCGTCGAACCACCCATGCCCTTGCTCCGATAACCACCGTGCTGCTGCCGTTCCTGAAGGCTCGAGGGGGATCCAAGAACCGAGCTGCGTTCTCGGCTGATTCACACCGGACGTTTACGAAGGAGAAAGGAAAAAGTATGACACCCAGCAACAGTCTTGGGACAATTTGCAGCGTCACTACCCAAAAGCAGCGCCCATAAACAGCTGCGCTCATTGATGGAAAAAGGCGGCAACTAGAGGCGAAAATGCTCTTTAAGAGCGTCAGACTGTTTCCTATGCCGTGCTTCCATAATCATCGTCTTTTACTGTGTACCATCTTTTTTTACTGCTCCAAGATGTGTATAGCGTATATATTTGTCTTGTTGTTTTTCGTGAGGCCCCTGTCTCGTCATCCTTACTCCTGCAAGCGAAACCACTCCGTACCTAAGTCACAATAACTGGTGTCAGCGGTGGGACAGACGTCGGCGCACAACACCGCACACTCGATTTTTCGAAAGGCTACAAACGAGGGTATTTTAGTTCAGTTACGAAGTGTTCGCTATTTCCAGCCGACAGATGACGCTGGTTAGGGTTGTTATCGTGATCATCGTTATTATTAGGAGGAAGGCTCTTTAACACCTTGTAAAGGGCTTCAAAATTTTTGCTAGAATATTGTCTTGCATTACATGTTTCTCTCTCCCTGTAGCGTAAACACTATTGGTTTACTTTATTCGCTTTCGACCTTTTATGCTACTCGATAAATTCATGAGAAGGACAGAACGAACACGTTTTTGCCTGATTGAATATTTCTTGACCTCTTCATGACCACAGCAGCAGTAGCTGAAGAAGACCTCCAGGAATGATATGACCAAAGCTCGGAGTGTTATGGTTAGACCAACTCTTCACATAATGCTAAGGATATGCAAAGTGAGCGCGATCTACTGACTATACATAAGCAGCACGCAAGAAAAAAAAACGAGTAAAATCTTAAGACAAAGTGTGGCCCAGGGAAGTGAGATGCATGCGTTCACGAATGCAGGACGCGTTGGGCTGCTCGATGTTGCCGCCGTCGGGGCTCTGAGCCTGGCCCATCAGCCGACATCCGTCAACGTGTGAGCCGTTAGGCAGAGAGAAAAGCCGTGGTCACGCTTCCCCTGGTCTCCTTGTCGGCCTGTGCATCGTGGCAGAGGTAGGGAGAACCGGAGACAAGACCTTTCTGAGGGGGCGTACAACAACCCATGCATCACGGAGCTGTCTAGAGCGGAGACAGGGTTGATTGCGAATTCCGCTCGTTGCTTTCGTCTAGGGCCTTGCATAGCACTGAGCCAAACCTGCGTCTGCCGTCACGGCTGAGAATAGTGCACATCGGTAAGATGTGATTAAGATGACAGAGCGTTGTACGGAATGGAATATGATATAAGGAGCCTTGATGGACAAAAAGGGAGTAACGTAGATCAGAGAACAATCTTGAGGTGGTGATACGGATATTAAGAAGGAAAATGCAGTTGGGGGCGGGGATATGTAATGTGGCAAACTGAGCCATCGATGATCTGGTGCGGAAAAGACAGTACATTCTTAGGGAATAAAGAACATAGCAAAGGGAGAGCAGAAAGCCGGGTGGAGATATGGGCTTAAGATTGTTTCACAGAGCAGAGTGGTTTCAGCTGCTCGGCAGAAAAGGGTGAATGGACAGCGATGAGAGGGGCGTTTAACCTACATGGCTGATTATGATGTTTATAACAGCAAATGCTGCCTTTCGCAACAGAACAGAAACTTTACTTTGCGCTCTCGTATTTTTTGTTAGCAAAATCTGATAGTTCGGCATTTCATGTTTTTGTTACCGCTTGTCCGGGCGCGAAAGATGCATTTATTTCAAAGAAATTTGGATTCGAAGTTGAAAAAGTTTTTCCCGCCCTCTGATTCAAACTCAGGGAACTCTTATGACGCCACGGCAACTCTTATGACGTCACAGAACGGAGTGACGTGAATCGTGACGTAAACGCAGACTCCGTGATTTCTGACGGCTAGCGGTGCGGTGTGCAACCTTCCTTTGCAAGCCTCAGAGATTCGTGACGTCCATGAAGTAAATAAATTTCCTCCAAGGTGGCGCCTCTTGTCCTAGGAAGTCATCACGTGTGTACTTGCGAGATTGGCCTGTGGCGGCGATACCTGTATTTTGGTTCTTGCTATTTTCTATATTACAAGAGCTTTGTTTTCAGGAAGAGTGGCGTTTTTGTGATCAGGAGCTGCTAATCTGTGGATACAAGCCAACTTCAATTTCTCCTCAGTGGCCCTTTAAGAAGGTTTCACAGAGTAGAGTGGTTTCAGCTTCTCGTCAGATAAGGGTGAATGGACAGCGATGAGAGGCGCCTTTAACCTGCATGGCTGATTATGCTGTTTATAACTGCAAATGCTGCCTTTCGCAACAGAACAGAAACTTTAATTTGCGCTCTCGTATTTTGGTTCCACTCGTCCAAAAATATCAGGAATTACGTGCGATATCGTTAGGGATGTTAACCTTGTTGCCATAAGTCTATTCGCCGCTATCCTCATTTTTACCTCCTATATATTTACTGGGACAAGTTTCAGGTGTCAAATTAGGCCAGAAGAAGCAGTTTTTGTTTGATGGCGCTGAAGATGTAAAGCTCTCATGGCAAGTTAACTACAGGGCAAATAAACAAGACACAGTTTCCGCCATTGCACCGGAAGCCTGCGAACCACATCGTGGAATTCGACTTCTAATTTCGCGTGACTGTGTAATATTTCCTCCTGATTACGCCCTGTATAGCTTCATCGCACCACTGGCTATATGTTCTAATCATCACGTACCCCGCTAATTACCAATATTTATTTCACTTCTAACACCGGGTACCTGTTTTCGTCTCTTGCCTAATGCGTGGAGTCAGCTTACCGTAGATACATTTGTGACCTCACTAAGTTGTATTCTGCATATAAAAAAGTCAAAATGCACGAAAAGCGCTATATTGAAAAAGAAAAGCATTTGAAATAATGAATAAAGAAACTGCTGGCAGAGTCATCTTTGCTGTCGGCGAAGTTCCGCCAAGTACTAAGTCAATCGTGTTGCGCTTAAATTGACAGTCAGACAGTATATGGAAGAAAAATTCCCCTTTGATGGGTACTGATACTGAAAAGAGATAATGAGGTCAGTCTGTTTAACTTCCTTTTCCCGGGATGTTTTCTTGACGCCAGATCACATTACGGCGCTCGATGAGCCATGCTGACGTGAGCATATGCTATATGTGACTTATCGCTGTCTCTACGAGGAAAAAATACGTCACCTAACGTAAGCTGACAAAAGTAACCAACCCTTTTTTCTGGTCGTAGAGCGCCACGCTTAAGTAGAGGAAAAAGTGCTGTGTTAGAACTGGAAAGTGAAATTTTACGAGGTAATAAACCGGGTTACGCGGAAGAACTGCTGATACCGCGGCTAAAAGCGCCAAAAGGTGAGTTTTACGGTTTTGCTTATCGATTTTACGACTGCTTTCGCGCGTCTGATTTCATTTTCATGGAGTGGAACTGATTGATTTTTTAGAAGTTCGTTCGGTTGCGCTTTTATCTTGTTCTTGCTTACATCCTTTCTACTAGCTGTGGTGTAAGCTTGCTTTGACTAATATAACAGGCGCTTTATTTCTTGTTTTTTTTACATTTATTAATTAGATTCAAAGTTAATTTGCGTTTCATGCGTATCTTTTGCACTTTTAGGCTGCTTGCCTATTTTTCCGCAGTCCTCACTCTCATGTTGGTTTGTGCGTGCGTTGTGCTCTATGGTATTCCTTTTATTTGCATTATCGGAACCGAAGGGTAGCTTAGAACAACGGAATAGATTCTAAGTGAAGACAAAACGTTGAGTGTGCGACAAAGTCAGTTGGGCATTCGAGATTTTAATGATTGCAGTTTGCTGCGGCAGGTGCTGGACAGCGTTAATTAAAAGCTAATTAAAGGGTCCTTTATTGGTAATTGTGCAGAGTTGATGTAAACAGCACAGCCCACAATTTCTACTCTTTAGCTGTCTAGTAAGTCAATTGCTACAACAACGAAGCTCAGGATCTCTAGAAAGGAGAGGAGGAATTTTGGCGCTACCCAAGAGGATCTGGCTAGCTTGACAGGCGCCCTGCGCACGTGACTACACAGCTCTCAAGCAGGCCCTCTGTCCTGGGCAGTTGTGAACAAGCAGGTACCCTGACTGCTCCGCTCACAAGAGTGGAGTACTTAGGAGTAAAAAACAAATGGCAGGTTGACCATCCTGATTTGTTTCCAGAGGACACTACGCGTGATGGCGAGTGGCAGACCACGACAGTTGGAAGGAAGAAAGGAAGACGTGGAGAACATGAATGCATGTAAATGTTGACGAGAGAAAGATGCATTAGAAGCCTTAGGAGCAATGGTAAGGGGAAAATCAGCTGGGGAGGTTAAGGTAACAGCAGATATGTTGAAGGACGGAGGGGGATCGTGCTAGAAAAACTAGCCACCCTGTATACGCAATGCCTTATGACCTCGACTGTACCAGAAGCTTGGAAGAATGCAAACATTATCTTAATTCATAAGAAGGGAGACGCCAAGGACGTGAAAAATTGCAGACCGATCAGCTTACTACCCGTTGCCTGCAAGGTATTTACTAAGGTAATCGCTAATAGAGTCATTGCAACCTTAGAGTTTAGTCAACCAAATGATCAGGCAGGCTTACGTAAAGAATATTCCACAATAGATCATATTCACAGTATCAATGAGGTGATAGAGAAATGCGCAGAATATAACCAACCCATATACACAGCCTTCATTGATTACGAGAAAGCATTCGACTCAGTGGAAACCTCAGCCGTCATACAGGCATTGCGTAATCAGGGGGTAGAAGAGCCTTATGTCAAAATACTGGAAGATATATATAGCAGCTGCACAGCTACTATAGTCCCCCATAAAGTCAGAAATAAAAATCTAATAAGGAAGGGCGTCAGAAAAGGAGACACGAACTCGCCAATGCTATTCACCGCCTGTTTACAGGGGGTATTCGAGGCATGAATTGGGAACAGTTGGGAATAAGAGTAAATGAAGAATACCTAAATAATCTGCGATTCGCTGATGACATTGCCTTGCTGAGTGACTCAGGAGGTGAACTGCAAATCATGATGAATGAGTTAGACGGGCAGAGCAGAACGCTGGGACTAAAAATTACCATGCAGAAAACCAAGGTAATGTTCAACAGTCTAGCAAGGGAACAGCAGCTCACAATTGGCAGCGAGAGCCTGGAAGTTGTAAAGGAATACATCTACTTAGGGCAGGCAGTGACAGCTGATCCGGATAATGAGAGGGAAATAACTAGAAGGATAAGAATGGGGTGGAGCGCATATGGCAGGTTCTCTGAGATATGAGTGGCAGTTTACCAATTTCCCTGAAGAGAAGAGTGCACAACAGCTGTATCTTACCGGTACTCACCTACGGGGCAGAAACGTGGAGGCTAACGAAAAGAGTTCAGCTTAAGTTAAGAACAACGCAGCGAGCCATGGAAAGAAAAATGATAGGTGTTACTTTAAGAGACGGAAAGCGGGGAGAGTGGGTGAGGGAAAAAACGCGGGTTAATGACATCGTAGTCGAAATCAAGAGGAAGAAATGGGCTTGGGCATGACATGTAATGCGAAGGCAAGATAACCGCTGGTTCTTAAGGGTAGCGGAGGGGATTCCAAGAAAAAGTAAGCGTAGGAGGGGGCGGCAGAAGGTTAGGTGGGCGGATGAGATTAAGAAGTTTGCAGGCAAAGGGTGGATGCAGCTGGCGAAGGACAGGGTTAATTGGAGAGACATGGGAGAGGCTTTTGCCCTGCAGTGGGTGTAGTCAGGCTGATGACGATGATGATGAGGTGCGTTTTGAGAGTGATGCTACGCTCCCTCACCGACACGGACCCGTACCCCGGACGGACCTGCTGTCCCCGAGCAAGAGCAGCAGCGTTGGGGGTGAGAGGTGCTCGTGATGAGAAGTGGTCGAGGCGGAGTATGCTCGCATGCAGAGAGCACAGTATAGATACCAGGAAGAAACGGCGAGAGAAAAAAAGAAAAAAAAGAAGATGGCAGTAGAGGCTTTCGACAGTTCAGCTCGTCGACCCTGGCTTATGGTTTTGAGTCATGAAAAAACAGAAGAGGCAAAACTTCGTTACCTCTTGTTAGGCGCTGCCACTATCCTGTTGTGACTGAATGAGATGCATTGCGAAAACCCTAGAAAGAAAGATAAGCGCGGTAACTCGCAACCAAGGTAACTCGCAAACAGCGCTGGATTTTAGTTTAGAGGCTTGCATTCTGAAGGCAGACAACAACAAAAGTTGAAGTCATAACATAAACAGACCTTTCTTCCAATTTTGTAGGGTCCTCGCTCACGGTCCACTTGTTAGCAGGAGGCGTCTAGAACAACCCAATCTATTTTTGGTTTCTTGATCTGCAGCGGCTACACGCTCGGCAAAGATACTGCGGATGCATTGTATTGAGAGCAGGGGATGCGCGAGATATTTGAGATGCGAATATTCGTCGGCGAAGGCTTTCGGTTTGAGAGAAAGCCGAGAAAGGAAACGGCGCAAAAAAAAATAACAAGAAGAACGAAACAGCCGGAGACGAATCCTTCATATGAAAACGAGGTTCACTGCCGCGGCTGGCTCTTTGCGAAGTGCAGTTGTTGCTCATTATCTCCAACTGGCTCCCTTTCCCAACTGAAAATACTTATACAGCAGTCTGTTCTTGAAGGAGAGATGGGTCTTACTGGTTGCAGCGGATTGTCGTCTTTTATTTGCCATTAATTTCTTCTTTACCACTAATTGTACCACGCACTAAAACTAACTGAAAATAACGTTGCGTTCTCGAATTGTAACCAGGCTAATCGATGCCCTCATTTTGTGTAGCTTTTCTGCAGAAGAGAAGAGCAGTTCTGACGTATATAGGTTAATGAGCGACTACAATAAACTTCGCGCAAGGAGATGAGAGATTTGTTGGTTGAAACAGGGGAGTTTACTCCGCAATCGTCCTGCCGAGTGAATAGAGCTTGTAGCAACCCGCGCGGCCAGCAGCGGCAAAATGCAGATGATGACGAAGTGTCCTCAGCACGCACTAGAGAGAACGCCCTGGGGGAGAGGTTTGCGCACCGGAGAAGGACGCATCTAGAAATTCCCATTGCAAAGTTGGGACTCATTTTGTCGGTCCTGCTTCTCCTCTCCTTCAGCGCGAGCGCAAGAGGCTTTTCATTGCACCAAGTTTGCGATTATCTACACAATTGCATAATAGCTACCGGCAGATTCTCTTGCTAACTGCATCCAAAATTTCTGCAGTTAAAGTATCTTTTAGTAATTTTCATGTATTCAATAATCTGATGTTGTCTCCATTTTATCGTTTTTGTTCTTCTTTTTAATTAATCTATAACTTATTACCCAAAACCCAACCATTATCTTAGCACCAGTTAACCCTCTCCTCTTGGCCCTCTTCACTGAACCCTGGCCAATCCACCGTCGTGGGTTTGTGCCATGTCACTAAAACAACAACAACGCTCTGGGACGTTGGTCTCTTCCAGACGATGCCACCGCTATTCCGCAGGGTCTTTCTTCTTCGACAGCATTCAACAAATATGGCCGCGGTCGCCTCCTGGCCAACCTCCACATTGTGGTGACCCGCCAAGCCACACGTTCTTCCTCAGCGGCGTTCCTGGATGGCGGGCTGGCAGGACCCAGGCTTCGATCCGCCGCTTCCGGTGTTCCGGCCGCAAAGCGTTGGCGGGTGGTTCGCTCAGTTCGAGGCTGCGCTGTACCTGAACGGCATCACCATCCAGCCGTTCAGACACGCAGTCCTCGGTGACGTCCGCCCGGCCGACCTGCTGCGCCGACTCGCCTGCCCTGCCTTGGGAAGCCGGACACACAATGACCTGCGCGGAGCCGTCTTGACGAACTTCGGCCCCTCCTTCGTCCTGCTGCCGCTCTACTATGCAGAGGGCCCCCTTTCCCCGCCGCTAGCATCCGGCCTCGCACCAGCCCCGCTCTCTACCACATGGCTTCCGTTCGAACACAGGCTGTCCCCGCAGCCATTGGCCGTCTCCCTGTCACCTTTGACTAGCATTCCCAATCCGGCTGTCTCATACCACGACGTCCCAGGTAGGCTAGAAACGAGCTTTGCCACGCCTTCGGGTCCCTCAACTGTCCTCTACGTGACTTTGGACCTGTCTGCGCCTGGGCACTTACAGGAGCCACTGGTGTACCAAGACAGTATTCGGGTCGACTGCGCCTGCTCCCCACCACCTCCGTCATCTCGCTCTAAGGAAGCCCACCAGACCGTGCGACCAACCTGCGTGTCTCCTCATTTCCAAGCGCCTCAACCAGAGACAGACCTGCTTCCTTGCTCTTGTCTCTCTCCGCTAGCGACCGCCTCGAACGAATCTCACCTGGTGCTGCCTGGTGCCCACGCTCATGCGCCGTACTCGACGCACTTGCCTTCGCAGGAGTCGCTCGCTACCCACTGGGCAGCCCTGCGACCATCTTTGCCAAGGCCTCGCTCTCCGGACACGAACCACTAGCACCTCTCACTATGGATATATAATGCCCATAAAATGGCTCAGGACAGCCAAAAAACATTTACGTGATGGAAGTGGGTAAACCGTGGCAGTCGGTGTACTAAGGAGGACTAAGGTTAGGGTGTAAAAGAAGTGCCATTGTGATATTTCCGCCCTAAAATTATAGCGCAATGTCTGGTAGTAATCCTTTTAACCGTTTCCGTACAGCACTCACTGACAATCGTTACTTCGCGAGCGACAGATGCAAACGGTAGTTTCGAAATATTCCGCGCCCTTTATGAACTTCTGCGCCATTTGCCTTGAAGCTAGAAAACCAGTTTATTTTGTTCTTCAGTTTGTGATTATTTCCACTTGGCAGCGTTTTTTGAACCAGTTGTAAAAACAGCGGAATGAGAAACAGCGGAATCAGAAGAAATTGAGAACGACCGCCTCCGCCAGCGTGCACGCGCAGAGAAACGCAGCAGATCTTGTGGTTCAGCCTTGTCCTAGGTTGAATTTGTCGACATGCTAGGAGCAAGTTATTGTGAGGATTTTGCCCGATCATTCGACTTTAGTTCAGAAAGCGAAAAAGTTTGGAGGAGCGAGTCCATAACAACGGTAACAGCGCCTCGGTTACTTTATATATAGGGTCCTTTTGCTCGACAATGCGGCCGCTTTTAAAACAGTATTGATGTTACCGATGTGATTTGTTTGATTTACAGGGTTTCCTCATCATTTACGCAGGTTTTTATACCAACTACGTTGCAAAGGGGTCGGCCGACTGTTTCCCCCAATGGCATGCAAACTTTAAGGCAAAAAATAGTCGTTTGTTTATAGCAGGAAAAACGTACGATATATAATTGAATTTTTGCAAGTTATTTGACATTGGATGGGCTGAAAGTTCCTGTGTTGCAAAGTTTCTTTAATGGGCTGAAAGTTTCTGTGTTGCATAGTTTCTTTAAATTTCGTGGCGTTTGAAGTATGAGCATTCCTTTGGAAATTTTGTTCAATGTCTATATAAGTACATAAACTCCAGAATAATTTGATATTAAGGCATGGACCATTTTAACTAAACTTATACTAACACTAAGTGTGTTAAATTGGCTTCAATATTATATACTGCTTCAAATTTTAAACCTCAAAGGTTCTTGGCCAAGAAAAAATTAGCTAGAGCCCACCAAGTACTGCAATTTTATCCACAGTAGGAAAACAACTAATTTACTGCATGATACGTATTGTGGATGAGTTTTGTATAAAAAGATTCATCAAATGTGATTTTAACAACTTCTTAGGAGAGATGGTTTTGCACATCGTGCCGCAAGCAAGATCTATATTTCTGGAGCAAAAGTTGAACAACGGAGCATCCACACCTCAACAACAAATCCATAAGAAGAATAAAGAACTATGAGAACGTATACCTTGTGATATGCCTAGAATGCTGCCTGTAGAGACGTGTTCCCGCTTGGATGCCTGCAGGATTCCGAGGGAAACTTTGCTGCACGATTTCGGGCTCATCTAGACGTGAGCGCGGAATGTGCTTCATTCCACTGCCCCGGTCGGATAGAAGCGTACTTCGATCAAACTGAACGAATGTCATTACTCGAGATCTCTGCGCTGGCACGCACTGCCTTTTGTCGCTGTCTGTAAAGCGGCATATCACTATATCAATACCAGCGAAGGTGTTACTATGCGAAATGATCTGGAACACTCTCTGCTTTCCCCGGTGTTTTTTTTCTTCTTGTGTGTGGAAAATGGCGACTGGCTTTTTTAAGCTCTGAATCTCTTCTCTTTTTCCAGAGTGAGGTGCTTTCTCCCTGTTGTATCGAAGCGGGGTTCACGAACTGCGTTTCCAGGCACCGCTCAAAGAGAGAACATGTTTAGGAACCTGGACTATCCTCATCTTACCTCACTCATCCCTAGTTCACATATTCTCTCTCTGCCTTGTAGTCAGGGCCGGCAATTTTCATTTCCAGTATTTCTTGCGTCATCTGAGAAGTATAAAAATGTTTTTGTGAGACACAGAGCAAAACGTCGCTCTGTTTTGTAGGAATTTATTAAAATATAGTAGGTGGCGCTACTTTTCTCGAAAGAGGTGGAAAGTATGGTGAGAAAGGATGAGAGAAGGCACGAAGAATGTCCCGATTATTAAAGTACTGCCGGCGGCCGCGTTTCGAAAGAGGCGAAACGCTGAGGCACCCGTGGGCTGTGCGATGTCAGTGCAGGTTTAAGATCCCGAGGTGGTCGAAATTATTCCGGAGTCCTCCACTACGGCACCTCTTTCTTCCTTTCTTCTCTCAGTCCCTGCTTTATCCCTTCCCTTACGGCGCGGTTCAGGTGTCCGCCGGTATGTGAGACAGATAATAAGCCTTTTTCTTTCCCCAAAACCCAATTTTCAATTTTTCACTGCTCTTACGTTTGGTGAAAACCAAAAACCAATTTTGTCGAAGGCAGTGGAGGTTCTGTGTGCCTAGGGAATGGTATCCAACTTCACGCCGACCCAGTTTTTTCACGGTAATATCTGAAGACTGCAGAAAGCGCTGCGCGTATTGCAACTTTTTGTTCGCATGTGGTTTAAAATATATGAAACTGCCCTGTTTTTTGGTATTGTTAAAGTTTTCTATAAATAGCACACCAACATCCTTCGTTGCTGTTACCTCCTCACTCCCGAAGTTTGAATATTTCAAAAACAAAATTTTGGAAATATAGACGGAAAGCGAAAAATACTGAAAACAGGACAGAAGGAACAAAAGGAAAGGGTGAGAACGTTGATCAGCAACTCTGTGCTGGTAGCTACAAGGCTGCACCAGATTTGGGCTCTGCCTGGATGAACGAGCATCTTTGTGACCAGGAACAAGTGAATGCGTGCGAACCTAAGTTAATTCCGCACAAGATCTCGGACACCCAGTCTTAGTCGGAGTGAACGGGAGGGGCGCAATAAAGGGCGACAGTGTCTCACACAAGAAAGAAAAAAAAAACAGAAGAATGAGGCTGAGCCGTTGGATCGCACGGCTCGTAATGAACGCTCCATTCCCCACATTCCGTAGCGGACATCCCAGAGCTGGGGGCACGCGCCGCGAATTCGGCAGAGGTCTTCCTGCTCCTTCCCATCTTGTGGCTTTCGTCCGCAGCACAGAGGGAAAGACAAGTACCGTGGCTCCCCGCTGTCCCGTATTATCTCGGCGCAGGCAGGATCTCCTCTGCCTGCGTACTCTGCGTGTCCGACTTTTTTTGTTTTTGTATTCTGTACCCGATTCCGGCTAACACAAAAATTTCACGCCTGTTCTTGCATGTTACGCAAAGCGAACAGCATGCTTTCTAGTTGGTTTTAGAAGTGAATAATTGTAGGAAAGTGCCTCTTCGAACCACCGTTTTCTGTCGCTTGGCGCTATAGTGACATGTTTTGAGCGAACCGCACGCTGTGAGCACTTCGCTTTAAATAGAAGCCAGAAGGAATGGCGCGTTGATAACGGCACTATTCTAATGCACATCTTCTTTTCATCCTGCTTTATTACGAATGTTTATGAAAGTGACTATTTAGTTAGCTGAAGTCTTCTCGAGCAGTGTTTTGATTATTCTTCTTTTCCACCAGGTAGAAAAATCTAGTTTAAAGAAAACTCCTCTCAAACAAAGAAACCAGAAACGAATGTAAAAAAAAATTGATCGCTTAAAAAAACCGACAGGGTTAGTTGTCTGTGTGCGCGCTAGATGAAGGGCGTTCCCAGAGTTTGTGGGTGACGATGAGCGCGAGCAAAAGTGGTGCGAAAAATTTCACCCTCTTGTAGTGCGCCCTTCATCGAGCAGAACAGGAGGCCCTTAAAATTTGGAAGTGCGGGCTTGTTTATTTAATCTGCTTTCAAAGCCACATAATAACTATCTACGTTCGCAGACAAACCGGGCATATCTTTCTATGTTAATTGTAGCTGCACATATGCCGGAGAGCGACCTAGTGTAAGCGTTATTCGAAAACTATGAGTAGAATTCAGAACTTATGCGTAAGCGCTCGGCCGATAACGCTCGAATCGGCAATGTAGCATTGGATGTTTGAATACAAGGGAACAGAACAAAACCGATAGTCGCGTTGGTGTTGCACTATCCCTGTTTCGTCATTTGCAGTTGCGTCGTGGTTTTAATACGCGGCTAATCTTGAGCGTGTTCACGGATACTATGGTCAAGTTAGGCGCTTGCTCTGCTACAAGCTCTTTGCAGGTCAAGGAAATAAAACCACACTATTGACTGGTAGGCGTGAATTGTGAATACGCCGCAGAGTGTGGTCCTATCACCGGTGGCCGCGTGGATATATCGAAGATATTAAACGAACACAGCAACACGTAAAGTGCCTTCTGTTCTTCAAATCTATCGGAATGCGCCGTATCTTTCAAGCACTGAACCTTGCCGAAATGAGCAGCTAAAGATTTCAAATTTCAGAATTGAAACAATAAAAATGGTCCAAGTAATAAAAATCAAATATTACAAACAGAAGAGAGAGAAAATGACTAGAGAGCTTGACTGACAGCTTGTCTGAATCGATTCAAACGCGTTGGTGTTTGACTGCGGAAGGCACAGAACATGATGCTTAAATCAGCGAATGAATTGTGCTTACATATCGGCGATTGTTATTCCTGGAATAAAGATTTTTGGCACATTCCACGCAGAAAATTGACAAAAGAAGGAATGAGCGAAGACCCAAACCTCACGAAAATGAATATTCACCAATTTTCAGCTCAAGAGAGAAGTGTTCTGCCTCGCAGTGTCCGTCTCCCGAGGACTGTTGGCTTTCACGCTCTCGCTTCCAAGGTTCAACCTGCGGGCACAAGGCAACGACGTCCTCTCAACGCGAATGGATTTTCGCGTGGTACTCCTACAATGGAGACGAGATGACGACAGAAAGACAGCGCGCGGGCGCTGAGAGACATCTGGATGCCTTTTGCTGGCCATTTATTCGTAAAGCAAACATTGTTCATGTCTACGAGAAAAAGAATTGATTAAGGCACGAATATGTGTGCCTTAATAATGTTCTATTTCCGGATGACATTCCCTCCTTAAATAAGTCCCGAGCCAATTGAAACACAAGATCAAGGACCTAGACAGACGAAGCAGAACGATGTATGTAAAAATAATTATGACCTTATCTAAAGTGTTGTTAAGCAGTCAGAAAGGGGAACAGCAGTGGAAAGTGATAAGGGAATACACCAACTTGGGGCAAATTGGGACCGAAGATACGAACCACGAGAGTAAAATAACTAGGAGAAAAGGAACGGAGTGGAGTGTAAATGGCAATTGGCAGGCACTAGCAGTTTACTGCAGTTCAATAGCAGTTCAATAGCAGTTTACGATTACCCCCGAAGACGAAATTATATGGCATCTATATGGCTTACCGATGCTAACCGAAGGGCTGGAAACGTGCATGTTAACGAAAACAGTTGCACTTCAATTTATATCGCACTTATTATTTTTCATTCCACCGACGTCTGCACATTTCTTGCTATTGAAGCAATTCTTGTTAACCTATATCTCCGACTTTGTAGGTGAGGAGAGGATGTGTTTTTTATTGTAATTCCGAGAAACGATTTCCATATTGCGGCGGAATGTCCACCGACTCATGGCGTAAGAAGAAAATCAAGAATCAAAAACAGAAATGAAAATGGTCACTCCCACTGGAGAATTCGGACACCGGACGTAGGATCGGACATTTCCATAATCACCTTATGAGCGACCATATTATTCGCTACCTCCTGATCTTATACTAATGGCGTACGCGTGCGAGAAGTCACTTTTGCAAATTAGCTGCGGCATCTCAGTTCTACTGCTTTTCTTTTGGGATTTGTTTCTAATTTCTAAAGGCATAAATTGAGTTCTAACTTTTGCCGGTGCTACGGTATGGGCAATGTCTCGGTGTTATAATTAAGGGTCAGTCGTTTGTCGTAATTAGCTCAGTATGAGATGTGACCAAAGGTAGAAATAAAATTTGAAAACTAAGTATAAGTAGTCACCGCAGAGTTGCAGCTATAAAAAAAAACATATGATTGTTGCTGAAAACGGCATGCAATATGGATGAAAGTAAGCATGTGATTGGTGCACGAGGGAATGCTGGCTTGAAACAAGCTTATCGTACCCAGAAGAAAAAAAGTAAACAAGGCGACGCGCACTTTTTAATTATTGGCGTTTAAGAGAAAGAAGATAAATATGATAAAAATACAGCAAAACGAACACACACACCATTCACCATCGCTTTATTTCAAGGACATGGCTTTGGTAAGTCTGTAAGGCGCTAGCCAACGGACGGAAATGTTGAGGGACTCCATCCCTTGTACACTCTTCGCTTTGGAATTGGCGTTTCGGGGCCTTAGTACTATGCTGTAGTCACAACGGTACTCACATTAAGCACTACGAGACAATCTTATGCCTCAAGCAGTCATCAATCGATGTGCTGCATGTATGACCGTTGAGGCACAATATTTGTTAAGCGATAATCAATGCCGGTATCGTGCAGCCAGACGGAATTTGTAAGCCAAAGGTTGGGGCTGTAATTTGGTACATTGCACTTCACTTGGCGGCGAGATCAATCGATACGAAAGAAAGCTGACGCCACGTGCATTGATAGAGGCGGTTGGCAGTGTCGCCGCGCTACCGTTAGAAGGGTATCACCAAAATCACCTAAAGTTTTTCAATTTTTGGTGATTTTATATTATATTTACCAAATAAGCTGCCAGAAATCACTTTTAGTATATATATATATATATTGGAGAGTCGTACATACATTAGTTTTTTCCGCTCAAGTTCGAGCATTCTCAGTCGCCCCTTTGATGGGCACTATGTAGATACGTAGGCGGAGTACAAAGCGTGTTTTGAATGAATCATGCAGCTTCACCACTGAGTGAACTTCATTTTGTTCGTCCTTGAGTCGCAGACACGGTGGGACGCAGTCTTTAATATCCTCAGGACTATCACGCCTTATGTCCACTGAGCCTGCACGTGGGCCCCTTGCGACCCGGTTAGAATGCGCTGATACAGCCCGAGCTCACGCTTTCTCTTGTTCCCGCCAACCGTGATTAGGCAGTACTATACTCTATTTGGGGAACAGCTTTCTTCTTCATTGCTACTTACTTTCCAAGCCCTCTCTAACGTATGTCTCATTAATGTGCAGGCAGTACAGTACGTTGCGTATTCCTTTTTTACTTCCCAGCCTGACGGATGTCTATTCTTTGCGCCAGGAATTCATCCCATTCAGAGTTGACTGAAGAATTTTTATACCAAGCCACAGGGAAGTGCTCGCACTAAAAGCGCGTGTTTATACTAAGTTGTTTACGTTACTCTCTACGTTGAGGTCTTTGGATGACAGGTTTCGGTCATGGTCACATACTACACGACTTGAGGCATCCATAAGGAAAAACATATTTCAAGCCACGCAAACGCCTCTCGTATCCTTCACGGCGGATATTGAGCCGCAACATTGCCCACGACCTTCACGCTCTGGTTCTGCATGCACCGCTGCTGCTCCCCGGCCGAATACAATGCAGTTACAGGGCGCCCTAGGACACCGTTGGCTACTGGAGCTAACTCGCGAAGAAATGCAACTTAAAAATGAAATTTTCGAGGTAGGAGAACTGCCTAGGGTGGAGGTTCTGGTGCAGAAGCACCTCAGCACGGCACTTCGACGATGTCGCGGCAGGGTGCCCCGTCGCAACGACGACGATAGTTTGGAGATGTATGGCCTTGCCGTCGTCGACAAAACTTGTCGTCCTTTTTTATTCCTTTGTGTTCTTCGGTCACGACCACGAATATAGCGGCAGCTAGTTAGCGGCTTGCATTCGCTGCGTTGGATAGCCCGGCGGACCTTTGGGGGTGTATACGAGTGGGCAGTCCGGCACCGTGCTCTGCTCTCTTATTAGGCATTTTTGTTTAGCGCCGCAGAGAATCAAACTCTAAGAGTTGTGAAGTCTTGATGTTTAGGGATACGCTATCACATTGATTTAGTAAAAGTGGCATACCGTAAGGCAGTTAAATTAGACATGACTGGTTCTTGCTGGAGCTTTGCTCTCTTCCGTGTCATGAATTATAATGAGCAAGTGTCCTGTTTATAAGTATTGCACTGACATTTTTCCTGTATTTCTAGCTTATAACTAAGAAATTATAAAATATTAGCTGGCAAGGACCCCCATCAGCGTCTGTAATGTAGCTAAGCACTCACAAGTAAGAATTAATAAATGAGTGCTTCTAATTTTGCCGAACGTCGCTGGCAGCAACTAATTATACAAATTCACAATATTTCGAAGCTTGCGAGAATAAAAAGTTACTTACGCTTCATTTTATGAAGCCACATTTTTTATTTGAAGAGTTTGCAGCTTGTAAACAATCTCCAACCGTTTACCGGCTTCATATAAGAGTAGTGGACAGCGGATCAGTGTTTTCTTTTGTTACTCCGCCTGCTATTGCCTTTCCCTCTTGCTCAAACGAACTTCTTTCTTCTTTGCATGATTTCATTGCATCCAGATATCGTAAACAGTTTCCTTTGACGAACCGTATTCATGGAGTTGGAGCGCAAGAACTACTCTACAGGAAACTGCGCTGGGTCGCATCGGAGGCACTCTTGCATATAACGCTATTTTATTTCCTTCTCGTAGGGAAAACTCCTAAGCGTCCCTGTTCCGTCCTTGGTTGTTTATCCGAGGCGAGCTTTACGCAGCTGCCGTTCCGATTTTGGGAAAAGCATCGTCGTAAAGTGCAAAAGGCTGTGGAGGCCTTCGCATCTTTATCTTCCACCCTACCAGTGCGTACGTACCCTTTGGCGCCTTCTGTTTATGGGGTGCGCCTGTTTTCCTGCTGCTTATGGATACACTTTCACTGTTGTTGTTGGCCTGAAATAAAAATGGCATATACCCACTATTCGAGAGTGGCACTACTCCACATTATTGCTTTTTCTTCTTCGGTGAACTACGAAGAAAAATAAGGAAGACACACCGCAAGGCCAGAGAGAATTTAATTCTTCCAGCGGCCGCCGCCACAATTGGACAGGCCCGCCGTTCCCGACGACAATGACAGAGAGACTTCACCTTGGAAAAAGTGTTCGTAAAAACTTCTCGAGGTTCGTACTAGGTTGTGGTGTCGACAGGGGATCTTCGCTCCAACGGGCGGTACGGTTATTAGCTTTCGTATTTTACACCGTTGCGTCGAATTATTTTTGCGCCTAAGTGAATATGAAAAATTATCGCGTCCTTTTTAGGCGACACGAGAAGAATAAGAAAACACTGACGCAAGACGGAAATAAAGAAAGAAGCAACACATGAAATAGAGTAAACACCGGAAATAACACAGTACAGTGTTATTCCCTAGCCAGTGAAACTACTCTGTTTTCCAACGCATATATAGAAGGCATTTTTTTCTTATCCTTAGGTACTGATCACATGGGTGCGTCAGGTGGCTCATGGCGCGCCGCTCCTGATCGCCTCCGCTGCTTTCACATTTTCTTTCGCTTTAAGGTAAATTGATCATCATAGGCTTAGTTGATTTTCACCAGAAAACTAAATTTAAAATGTGAGAACGCGCCATTCCCAAGCAAATTTGATTTATTGCATGGAATTAAACGCTGTGTCCGAACTCTTGCCGACACGAATATTTTCTTGGTGTCGTGATGTGCGTCATTGAATTGATTGTGACAGCTTTCATGTCAGGCACACATTTATTAGAAATTTCCCAGCTGGACTAAATGCTAACAGAACGAGGATAAAAATACCTCTATGGGGCCCCATGCGAAAACAAAAGAAGTACAAAGACTTAAAGTCCTCTTGAAGTATGTGTAGTCAATTTTAGATAAACCTTAGAAGCTCCTCCAGGCACAATATATAGTAGGTAGTTTTCAAGCACACGACTGCCGTCGGCGGATTCGGCTGAGTGATTATCTCGTTAACTTAACTCTATTCCTCAAGAGGGAACTTCGTAAGTATAATGAACATATGATCAATTCGGTCTCTGCCATCTAATGCACGTAGTTAACTCAATTTCTGGAGCAAATTCTATGAACAGAATCCTGTAAGAAGTTCGTATTCTTTAATTACGAGTATTTCTTAAAAATGTTGAATAACTTTCATTGTGATGACGTTCTTGAAGTCCGGTGGATGCCAATGAATTCTCGCGTCCTGAATAGGAAGCAGATGTGGTCTACATTCATTAATTGCTATCTCCTAATCTGTAAGATACTATTTGGATAGACAGCACAGCTAATATAGCTTAGGAATGTAAGCAAAATCAAGTCAAAACACATCCACCACCGGAAGCTTCTTTTTGTCGTTTAAGCCACATGATTTCACCAAGTTGCACGAAAATTCATAATTTCTTTTTCCTTACCAATAAATGCGTCTTTGGACCCAAAAATATTTTGCGTTAGTTTGTACTTAGAAGAAAAAATTCGCACCCTTTGCACCTAGTGTGTCTTCACATGCAAGAAGCTAAAGAGAGTGTTGCCATGCACTTAAATATCATGCCTGTCTTTTAGTTGTACAGCCGTAGGTTCACCAAGTAGTTTCTTACACCGAACAGCGTTGGTGTCACAGTGCATCTCGGTAAATGGTTAGCCACGTTCACCTGCCGCCCCATCTATGGTGTCCCGGTGGTAGTGGTGGCAAAAAACGTTTAATAAATTCTGGCAGTTTGCGAGCCGAAATCGGCTCTTTACATGAGAGCCATCCCTAGTCCGGGACTCCACAGGACGAAGCCGCCACCAGCACCCGTTGGACTTGGAGCCCTTTGAGACACCAGCCTCAAGCAGTTGGATAGAACCGCCACCCATTCCACGCTAGTGGGAGAAGGGGGGAGGGAAGAATTCTTCTGACATGCCCACGCCATGTGGAAGTTATCACAAACATCCTCACAGTGTGCACACCACCCATCGAATGAGGATCAAAGTGTTTGGTGATTGCGGGACACATTAGAGCACTGGTCTGCAATCTTCTCAGTATGAGTTCATCAGCCTTGCTCAGCCTCCTTACGGGTACCGGGAGCAAGCGGTGACGTTCACCGTAGTCGTTAAGAATTTGGCTGAATCGCAGAAGCGGTTGCCTACCATGCTTTGAGCCAAAAGAGCTGGGTTGAGGTGGCTAGTGCGTAAGCACTTTGGCGGCCGCGTCAATGGTCTCGTTACCTCTCAGACCCCGGTGGCCAGGAGCCCAGATGGTGCGTTTGGGACTGGGGTCGGCATCAGCGACTGCTCGCTTTAGGAGGTGGTAGGCCAAGGGTGATACTTCGCCTTCCAGGTAACTGATACAGGCGTAACGCGAATATTTAATGATTACCCAGAGTTGGGATCTGCAGCGGCTTGCACAATGGCTGCCTCCTTTGCGTGCACGAAATTTAGATCCCGAAAGGAGAGCCCGTCAACCTGTGTTCCCTTCTGAACTACGACGGCTGTTTGAAATCCCTGGGGCGGCGGTCCTGCTATATCTGCGTCGTGTATCACCCCTTGTGTATCACCGAACGGCCATTGAAGCGCGCAAGCGTGTACCTGTCATCTGCCTTCATGCGATTCGGCATCCATATCTCTCGGAAGCGGAGGTACCGAAAGTCTGTGTCTGCAAGGTGTGCATCGCACAGCACACGGGCAACTGAAAATTGAAAATTGGTTTTTGATCACGTTTCGATGGAGGCGAAACGCAAAGGCGCCCGAGTGCTGTGCGATGTCAGTGCACGTTAAGATCCCCAGGTGGTCGAAACTATTCCGGAGCCCTCAACCATGGCACCTGTTTCTTCCTTTCTTCTTTCACTCCCTCCATTATCCCTTCCCGTACGGCGCTGTTCAGGTGTCCGCCGCGATGTGAGACAAGTACTGTGCCATTTCCTTTCCACAAAAACAATTTTTGTTTCATGATTAGAAATACATAGAGCGCAACTTATCCTCCGTTGCCCTGACAAGCTGAATTGCAGTTGTTGAATATGGTTTGGTTTGGTTTTTGTTATTGTCAATAAACATCAGTTGGAAGTAAGGGCTCGACCCGCCGCGGTGGCTCAGTGGTTAGGGCGCTCGGCTACTGATCCGGAGTTCCCGGGTTCGAACCCGACCACGGTGGCAGCGTCTCGACGGAGGCGAAACGCTAAGGCGCCCGTGTGCTGTGCGATATCAGTGCGCGTTAAAGATCCCCAGGTGGTCGATGTTATTCCGGAGCCCTCCACGACGGCACCTCATTCTTCCTTTCTTTCACTCCCTCTTTTATCTCTTCCCTTACGGCGTGGTTCAGGTGTCCAACGATATATGAGACAGATACTGCGCCATTTCCTTTCCCCAAAAAACCAATTATTATTATTATTAATGCATGCAGCCCACGCGTGGTTTAGGTGTCTACTGAACCAGGAAGCCAGTTACGCGCCCTTCCTTTCCTCAAAATCATCGGAGTCTAGAACGTTGTCAGTGCCAATGAACACTGACGAACGATGACGGCCTATAGAAACAGAGGCGAGCGCTCGGTTTTGGCGGCGGCAGCTGTGACCTCTCATAGCTGTCACATGGCTTCTCGGCTGAATGTGAAACACGCACACGGCGAGGCTGCGAGGGGACTCATTTCTGGACGAAATGGCAGTGCTCGGCGTGCGTCCTACAGCCGCTTGTTAACGTCATCCTGTTTCTTGCCATCCTCGGACCGTATATGCCATCTTCGATCACGCATATGCGCAAGCACCCCCCCCCCCCCCCCCCCCCCCCACACACACACACACACACTACTATTGGACCACAAGGAATCTACTACTTTTTGGTTGGAGATGCATAGAGTAACGTATGTTACTCTATGGATAATCTTTGGGAGATGTATGAAAGTGGGAACATGGCGTTAGCTTCCACAGCCTTGAGCCTGATGTATGGTACAGAAATCGCGTTTTCGATAAGCACTGCGTAGCGGGTTTGCACGCCTGCAAGCGTGGACCGCAACGGGAAAGCAGGTATTGCTATAAAAGACATAAGTCCGCAGTGCTGCTCTTGGATAATTTTCTTTTAAACACGCATAGCAGCTTTGGTTTCGTGTCAGACCGTTTGAAAAATGCTCGCAAAATTACTTTGCCAGCACAAAAAGATGAAGTGTGACTTTATTTTCTCAGTAACTTGCAAAGAAGCGCTAAGCAGTTTTTCACTTTCGAGAGGATTTTCACTAGGGCATCCGCAACAATTTTCATGTTTGCATTGTACTGGCGTTTAGTGATTGGCCTACACATTCATTTTGCAGTCACGTGGAAAACATTTTTTTTGTTAAACAAAGGAAAGGCGCAGTAATTGTCTCACTTCCCAGACACCTCAACCACGCTGTAAGGAAGGTTACGAAGTAAGGTATTAAAGAGGCAAAAAGAATAACGTGCCGTGGCGGAGTAATAATAATTATTATAATAATTGGTTTTTGGGGAAAAGAAATGGCGCAGTATCATATATCGTTGGACACCTGAACCGTGCCGTAAGGGAAGGGATAAAGGAGGGAGTGAAAGAAGAAAGGAAGAAAGGTGCCGTTGTGGAGGTCTCCGGTTTAATTTCGACCACCTGAAGATCTTTAACGTGCACTGACATCGCACAGCACACGGGCGCCTTAGCGTTTTTCCTCCATAAAAAAAAAAACGCTAAGGCGCCCATGTTGCGATTGGAGTACACTTGCTCTTGCCAGAGCATGCAGGCCAGAGCTAAGGTAGCCTACCAGAGCATGTAGGGCACCGCTGAAAAAGAACGTCACGCAAACTTCCGGCCGGATCCGCCGATTTCGGCGGAGCAGTCCCGTCTGCTCCACGGAGCAATCTCGGCGCGGCAACCGCTCCCTGTCTACGATTGGAAGACGCGATCCGTGGCTCAGATCTGCGTTTGGAATACAGTTGCTCCAAAAAGAGCAGGAAACGTTGCTCCAGAAGTGCTCGAACTCTGCGATTGGAAGTCACCATATGTCTCTTTTGCTGTGGTCTTTAATCTTATTTTTTGTCAGTTCAAAGAACAAAGTTAAGCGAAAAATTTAGTGGAGGTGTTAACGAACGCAAGCAAGTGAATTCTTTCATTCGGTTTTCAGAGCACAAGCGGGGCAAGCTTTATCAATCATCCTAAGCAGCCCTTCTCCTTCCAAGCTAGTCAAAGGGTCTTCGCTCTACGTCATACAGGCACATGGTTTACGGCATCTCGTCCGCACGTCGCTGAAAACAAACACTTGTACGCGCGTAGACAATACTCGTGTAGGACACGACGTGCCATAGGGGCGTTCATCACTCTTTCATGCTCTCCTGCCTGTATCCAAGTGGTGCTAGGTACCTTTATTCTTGTTCTTTTCATTCTTTGAATATCTCTTGAGTACGTTAGCCCTGCTTTCGGGACCAGGACCTCCATTCTGGGGCTTTTCGAGGCGCATAATTGAAAAGGCAAGCACATGCCTCGTGTCTAGAAAGTGATAAGGACAGGAAAGGGAACGCTAGAAGATGGCGAGAGGCGAGTCAAGAATGCGAAAGAGTAAAAGGGGTGGACGGAGGCAGCAGGAGTGGATTGGGGACATAGGGAGGAGGAAGTAAGGAGCTCCTATCTGCGTTGAAGGAATCTAATAAAACCGAAAAGGAAGCAGGTTTTCAAGATGGTGGTACTGATGAGTGTAGAACAGACAAGCGAGAAAGCTTGGCGACCGAAGTTAATCACAATCCAAAAAAGTAGTGCGATAAAGAAGAGCCATAGGAGGGGCAACAGTATTTCACAGAGAAGAGCTGGGAAAAAGGCGGTAGCGTTAGATCTCAAGTCAGGCAATGAATGTCCCCCCCTCCTTCTCCAACTTCCACCCGCGCAATCCGGGGTTGAAGCTATGTCACGGCCATCACAATCCGGTGCGGCTGCTCCTTCTTTTACGCACCGGGTTTCTCCCGACTGTAGGAGGGAAGTGCGAGCCCCGGGTCTCCCTCTTCTCTCTTAATCGTTTCGCTCCTTCTTCCTTAAATTTATTTGCCTGATTTCTAGCGCGAAACGAAGAATTTCCTTCACGTCATCTGCAGTGTAAGGTGAATGATTGTTTTTGTGTAAGGGCTCGGAATGCAGTCGAGCCTGCAACAGAAGCGCACTAGGCTAACCCTTAGTTTGGCTTGTTTGACTTCATTAGTGCGTTACTCAAGGGGGAGGAGAAACACTGGATGCAGAAACCACACAGAGAGCGCGCACGGTTTATTTCGTGCGGTGCTGTTCGTACCCATGAGTATCGCACTAATCGAGTCAAACTGACTAGGTCCATTGGAAACTTGACTTATTCTGGCGTCGCTTGATGCCAGTGACGTGTTTTATAAGGAGTATGCACTGTGAGTGCTTTGACCGGAATAATGTTTAGAGGGAGACTGAATTTACGAACATTAATTGATTCACTGCTCCCATCTTTTGATTTCATATGACCACATTGTGCAAAGATTCAACTTTTACTGCGATAAGAAATTGCAAGGAGCTGCCTTTAGTGCACCTTTGAACCTTTGAAAAGCGCTTATCAAAGCTCATAACCATGCCATTGGCCAAGCTTCAGCCCATAAAATTATCGCGTCATAAATTAGCCCTACATGACCGGTGGGAGAGTTTATTTCGCGGAGGACATTTTAACAAAAAATTACAATAAAGAGACGAAAAAACTCACAGGACGGTTACGACTGTGTAACGCAAGACTGAGCTACAGCTGCTTGGGCGTTTAGTATTGGGGATATATTCCAGGCTGTAGTCCACTGGTGTCGTGGTCAAGTGATGCACCCCTGCACTGGCAGGCGGCTGTTCTAAACAGGCTTATGCGACGCAGGTAGGTGGCGACCCGTAGGCTTATGCGACCCATGTTTACCGGCGGTTGGCCGCGGACGACAACGCCGACGCCGACGACGGCGGACAAATACGACGACACCGATGACAGCGGATGACTACGACGCGAAACCCAGGAACTGGCGCCTAACAGCTATCGCTGTAAAAGGTGGAGGTGCAGCTAAGTAGGGTAAGAGCACGGGCTACTTGGTGTTCCACGACGTAAGTATACCAGCGCAGCACAGCAAAAGACACAATGAAGACACGAGGAAACACAAGCGCTGAACTTCCGCTGATGTTTAATGGGTGAAACAATACATATATGCCAATTCCCCCCTCCCTTAAGTAGTGAGTAAAAGAACTGAAGGTAAGTTGGAAATAAGCAGGAAAAAATCGGCCTCGTCGCCTGCCAAGATTAGAGTTTCGCTCGAATGCAAATCCCTCTCCGCGTCTGAGAAGTCGTCTCGCTCTGTCAATGCAGCCTGCGCCGCCTCGTGGCTTAGCAAGATAGGGGACGTCGCCTGCTTGTAAAACGAACCTCATCAGCCCATGACGCACGCTTGGAGGCCTTCGCCAGATTGTGCTGAGTTCCGTGCTAGGAGGCTGCCAACGGGATTTGCGAGTTTAATTCTGGCAGCATGTTTATGCGTGACCTCTTCAGAGCGTTTTAATAAGCCTCCCTTAATCCCTTATGGCAATTCGAGGGCTTCGATTCGTCGGATGAAATTGGAGTGAGTGCATTTTTGGACGAGAAAGCTTTTTTTCCTTACAGAGCCGTGAAGGGAAATCATTTGAATAGGAGACCGATTTGTGTGGCCGTCATCAAAGGGCATGTATATACAGTCAGGCCTGAACGAAACGCGAACAGCGCCTGTCATCAGAACAAAATGTGTTGCTTGTCTACTTTAAGCTGCAGTAAAAAAATCGCCTGATTCATGTTTAAGGGGAAAATGTATAGCGATGTGCATATTCATAAGCTGGTTGCAAAGGAATGTCTCGCTACGAAATGAAACACTATGACATACGAGTGTTCTCGTTTTATTCCGGCCCAGCTGCACTGTTTTTGCTCGAAACTTAAAAAAACAATAAAAATTGTCCTGATAGAAGTTTACATGCAGGCTTAGTGTGCCTCTGAATTATTCAGGATGACCTGCCAAACTATTTTGATCTGTGAGCCAGCTTCCTCTTATTTTTCTGTCGCCTTGTGCATGAAAGCGATATCATAAGGTAGTCTGTAGGCAGTGCCATTTACTGGAGGCCGTGTACCTTATTAGATTGTTTACCGCTGTAATAAGGTGATAGCATTGTAAATGAAAACACCTGAGCCGGCAATCTGTCTCTGTCCTTGTGTCTTGTGTCCCGGGAGTTTTTCATAGAGCGTAGATCGTGAGAGGAAAAGGCAAAGAATCGAATTATGTCGCTCGGGGTAAGTTTTATTGTTCCATTCTGAAGACTGCTGTCTTAACCGTCAGAACAATGCTGTGAGCGGAAGAGACAGCTGTTCTGGCGTTGCATTCAGCCGCGCTAATAATGTCAATTAGATGATCGGAAACTAGCAACATTCTGGGATGTGACCTTGAAGCTTGAATGGAAGCTGTTGTCACAAAAAGAGCACCTTCTGTAGTCTTAGGCACTTACCTGTCGTTACGACAGAGCCAGTTTCGTCGCGACGATAAGCGACTCAATGCCCAATAGTAGAGAAAATTTTGTCGCCGCAAAAGAATAAGAGAAAACTATAATGGTATTTGGAAACCACTTCTGAGGTGATTTTCGACTGCGGTATTTGGAGTTTGACGCTTATTTCACGATTTCAGGGTCTCAAACAAATTTTATTGTAACAAGGTGCTACCCTACTTTCGCGTTTTGTACGATGTAGAAAAGCCATATGAGATACAAAGAGCCCGACCTGAGGATAAGAAATCTTCCCAGGAAACATATGATGCCGAACATGCGGGAGTTCTTTTGGGTACAGAGGCTATAGTCATTGACATAGAACAGATTTTCGGTGACGGGTGCGCTAACAAGTTCAAAGGAAATGAAGAAATGAAAGGTGCCGCCGGAAGCGTGCTCGAGGCACAAGAGCCACCCTCCTCCGTCTCAGTTCCAGCTGAATGCACGGGGCAGGGAGTAGACGACGAGCATTGGGGAGCTCTTCCCGACTCGTAAGCCGCATTTATTAACTAAGGAAAAACGATGCCCGCCTAGAGTTCAGCGCTCCCGTTCGACCTTTTCCCCTTCGCTCCCGCTGAAATTGCCCGCGTGCGTCGATCGTTCCTGTCCCGTTAGTGTGCCTTGTTCGCGGCTGTGACTCTGTATAGTTACTCGTTAGGGAGCATGACGTGTTAGGTGTTAGAGAGGAGGGCTATTTCCGAAGTGCTGTGGATGGGGTTCTGACCCGAAATTCAATCCAAGGCGCAGGCTCTGTATATGAACATGTGTTCCTGTTGTAATCTATTCCCTCTCGGAAAGAATCATGTGGCCCAAGTTGCGCTTGTTTGCAAGCGGCTTATGGCAGCATGACGCCCTGAAAGCTCCCTATTAATGTTCTTCACTTTGAACTGACCCTCTTTCCTAGAGAAAGAGAATATTTTCTTTCTCCTCTAACGAATTGTGATAAAGTTTTTTTTTCATTCCTCCAAGAGTTCTAATTAAAAGCAGACGTAAAAACAGAGCGCTACCTTCCACGTGCAAGTGGCAGATTTCGCCCTCATAGCCTGTTCAGCGCTCAAAATCGCTTTAATTGTTACCATTTCGTGTGCTGAGTTAGCAACTTAAAGCAAGGGCGAGTCTTTTCGAAAGGTACTGTTTTGTACACACAGAACGCTTACCAAGTTATGAAGTAGGATGAAATGCGTTCGTGCTGTGCGTTCCCTTGAATAACAATGATATTCATCTGTTCGGACCACAATACCGTGTTGACTTGCCAAATAACCACTCGCTAGCCCCAACGGAAATCCACGCCGCATTGTCTGCGTATGTTTTTTGGGGCCTCTTGGAATATATCAATAAGCAGTCCCCATTTTTTGCAATAAGTTAGAATGAGAGCGTATAATATTTTTCACGTTTCAAACAAACTCAGTACGAAAAGTAGCGTGTACTTGTTTTGTTAGCTTCACCATGCATGGTGAAATCAGGACCATGGACAAGAGAAAATAACACAACTTGTTAAAGAAAACTTACAAAGACAGCTTTTTCTTTCTGCTCACGGCAAGAACAGAAGTGGTGGAAGAGTAGTATTTAAGGCTTGGAGAAGACTGCTGTTCTTGAGTACTTCCATCCCTTCAGCATTTCGTCTTTTCGTTAGGACACTAAAAACTGGGAGTTAAACACTCAGCAAGACAACTACGAAAGGTCGTCAGTATTTGCGCCCCTTTTCTGGTATGAAACACTAAGCTCGTTTCTACTTTTTAATGTAGATGAACATCCTGCTGGGCTAGTTGGTGCATAGCTTTCTTGGGATGGCGTTGCGCACACGACAAAACGCACACAGGAAAGAGCAGAAGATGACATGACATGAAGATGACTTTTTAATGCTTGAGATATTTTGTCAGTGGCTCCCTAACTTCATCCTAACTTAAATTCTGAGGTTGAGGCGGTTATGTGCAGCATACTTGTACAAAAGTTTTGAATATTGGTATATTGTAAGGTATTTTAATAGAAATATTGAAGGTAAAGCTCCATTCTTCGGAAGCGTAGCAAAATCTCTCTTTTAAAGTTTTTCCATCGCTTGCATCGAGCAGTTAAGACTGCCATAGAAAACCAACCAATGGGGAGCGTTTTTGACAACAGCAAAAACGTTAACAGAAAAAAAATTCAAGCCTGCTGAGGAGAGATCGGCGGATATATTGATTGTTAAAGTTAAATCTTCCAATATATGAAAAAATTGCATTCGTAAACTCTTCCGCGTTCATCATGTCATCATTCAAACATAAAAACGTTGTTCTTGTCGGTGATTTTAACTTACCTAACACTAATTGGGAGTTGGCCTCATCTAATTCACGACATTGCGCAAATGCTGAGCACTTATTTGATATTATGCTGTGTCACAATTTGAAACAGGTAGTCGGACAACCTACACGTATTCATGGCTCATCTGCTTCCATTCTTGACCTGATTTTTGTGAACCGCTCTTTTGAAATGTTTTCAGTTTCGATCCATCAAGGACTATCTGATCATGAGTTGGTGTATTTCACTTGCGATTTCGTCGCTGATAAATGTGCCGTACCGTCCAAAACCGTTCTTGTAAAAGATTTCTCACGTGCCAGGGATGAGAGTGTATTAGATTGTTTAGATCTGTGTCTCAGCACCTTTGTCGGAACTGACACATCTGATCTCTGGATCAAGTTTAAAGACATATGCACATATTGTATCAACCAATTTATTCCATCAAGAGCTAAAAAAAGTGGCAAATCTAATCCCTGGATTACGCGAGAAATCTTGCATCTCAAAAGAAAACTTAAACGCTTAAGAAGAGCCCGTGTCCCTCACAACATCATTCAAATGAAGCAGGCTTCTTTGAACAAAGCTGTTGCGGCTGCTAAGCGACATTACTTTCAAAACATTTTGCCGAATTTCATTCGTAACGCTCCTCAGAAATTTTGGAATTTTTTAAGCAAAGAAAAAAAATCCCTGCCTGCGATGATGCATGAGGGCACGTTGCTTACCAACAAAAAAGATATTGCTGACAAGTTCAATTCATATTTTCACAGTGTGTTTTCCCAATCTGCAAATAATTTCACAACTCGTGATTCTTGTTCCCAGCCTGTGCACGATCTCGTATCTCAACCTGGTATTTTTGCAATGCTTTTGAATCTTAAAACAAAAGCAACTCCTGGGCCTGACGAAATACCTAATTCATTTTTACATCGTTATGCTGAGATGGTTTCGCACTTTCTTGCTATCATTTTTCGTGCTTCTCTTTTGTCTTCAAGTCTACCACCCGATTGGAGGGTGGCCCGTGTCGTTCCCATACACAAAACAGGTGATACCGCATTCTTTAATAATTACCGTCCCATATCGTTGACCTCTTCATGCTGCAAGCTTCTTGAACATATCGTAGCCAATTACATTAAAACATTCCTCGATGACAACAACAAATTATCGGCTTTCCAGCATGGTTTCCGCAAAGGCTTTTCTACGGTCACCCAACTTACATCCGTAATTCACAATTTCGCTCAAGTTCTGGACCATTCCGGCCAAATAGATGTCATATTTCTAGATTTTAAGAAAGCTTTTGATTTAGTTCCGCACAATAAGCTTATCCATAAACTAGAAACTATAGGTCTTCCTTCTTTTATTGTTAATTGGGTTGCGGCTTATTTATCTAACCGATTTCAATATGTCAGTATCGATGGTCATTGTTCTAACAAACTTCCAGTCACTTCTGGTGTCCCGCAAGGCAGTGTCCTTGGGCCATTACTGTTTCTTATCTATATTAATGACATTACAGACATCATCTCTCATCCTGTTCAAATTAGGTTGTTTGCCGACGATTGTGTTTTGTTTAATGAAGTTAAAGTTCAAGACGACCAGATTTTACTTAATCATAACCTACACAATGTTAGTGAATGGTGCGTTAAATGGGGGATGGAACTAAACGCTGACAAGACAGTATTTATGCGGATTACTAATAAAAGAAACAGTCATTTCTTTTCATATAATCTTCCCACTCGGCACCTTTCAGAAGTCAAAGAATACAAGTACCTAGGAGTCACACTAACGAATAATCTTCGTTGGAATAAACATATTGAAACCGTACGCTTTTCTTCATTTCGCAATCTCTGTTTTCTTAGGCACAAGTTAAAACTAGCTCCCCCTAACGTTAAGCAATTGGCATATTACACCATGATTAGACCAAAACTTGAGTATGCATGCACTGTTTGGGATCCTCACACAAAGACTAACATTAATTCCCTTGAAAGAATTCAGCGCAAAGCAGTTCGGTTTATATTTTCTAAATATCGCACCACTGACTCACCATCTGCTCTGTTGCTTCAACATAATATACAGTCCCTTGAAACTCGGCGTAGAATACTAAGGTTAAGATTTCTCTTTCTATTGAAAACTAACAAACTGTCAATGGCCCCCGATTTGTATCTCCAACCGATAACGTCCAGGTCAACAAGAAACAGGCACACTGAATCGTTAAAACCTTACTTTGCCAGAACTAACATATTCAAATTCTCTTTTTTTCCCCGCACCATTACCGAGTGGAATCAGTTACCACCATCATCAACAGTTGACGTTGATGCCATTGAACAGGCCGTTCATTGATTTTTGTTTTGTGCTTTTTTGTATTGTGTTTATTGTGCCCCTCCTGCCAGGGCCCTTCACTGGGCCTGCAGTATGTCCTAAATAAATAAATAAATAAATAAATAAATAAATAAATAAATAAATAAAAATGCTTATGTCAAGAATTGTTGAGTATGTACGAGGTAGAAGCATGTATAGCTATGTGATCGCTGCCGGTAACTGTAACACTGTTGGAACGGTTACGATAAAAATAGACGTCAACAACGAATCACTGCATAGTTGCGTATACATGCTTTGTGAAAACGCCTAGAAATAGAAGCGTGCTATCTGCCGTCCGCGGCGGCTGCGTTTTTATGGAGGCAAAACGCTAAGGCCCCCGTGTGCTGTGCGATGTCAGTGCACGTTAAAGATTCCGAGCTGGTCGAAATTATTGCCGGAGACCTCCACTACGGCACCTCTTTCTTCCTTTCTTCTTCCACTCCCTCCTTTATCCCTTCCCTTACGGCGGGGTTCAGGTGTACAACGATATATGAGACAGATACTGCGCCATTTTCTTTCTCCAAAAACGAATTATTATTGTTATTATTATTATGCTATCTGCCGTTGTCACCGCTTGTCTATCAGCCTTTTTTTCAAGGCTAGTTCTTAGGGCTAATGACGAGCATGTTGTACTGTATATTGCTTCCCCCCAGCCTCAAGCCAGGCGAATGAAGAGAAGGCAGAAAAACCACAAAGCAACAATATTAGCCACATTTGTGCAAATTTTCACAGACAAATGTCCTGTTTCACTGCGTCAGCAGTACTGTCGTCTATCGCCAAAAAATCCGTACTGGCGTGCGAGCGAGCGCCTGTGTGTGCGTGCGTGTGTGTGTGTGTGTGTGTGTGTGTGTGTGTGTGTGTGTGTGTGTGTGTGTGTGTGTGTGTGTGTGTGTGTGTGTGTGTGTGTGTGTGCACCCGCGTGCGTGCGTGTGTTTTTGTGTCTTTTTGCGTGCGCGCCTACCTGTGCGGACACTCTTTACTGGGTGCACATCCGGCCACCCACCCGTTAAAGGGGTCCTCAACCTACAACGCAAACTCACTCACCACCCGTTCACCCACATGCACCATCCAGAAGTTTTACCCCCCTTCCACACTCCCAAAGGCCTCCATCCTTTCACCCACCAGAAGCCCCCGCGGTACCTGAAAGAAAAAAAAAATCGGAGGGGACACTTAAACACCGCCTTAAGGATATGCCGACGTAGCATAATTGGTAATTCTCAGATACGCAGAAAGTCATCCTATCCTTTACTTTCATAGATCACCAGGAGTAATTTTACTCCTCGTGGCGCAGTGGCGGAGCGGTTAAGCGATGCGATACCAGGTGGTCCCAGCGGGGGGCCTTGTACGAACCAGGCTGCTCTTGCCGAGCGACCAATCATCAATTTAACTGCCGCCTGTCACGGTGCACAGTTTGCTCACTATCCGGTGGGTAGGTTGTGATGACGCCGCAGGGTCACGAGACCTAGGGGGTCCACCTGCCTCCAAGGTTGCTTTACGGGGATTACCTGCCAGAACCATGCCCGTGATTTTTCGCTCACAACGCCCACTTCGACAAAGCCGACACCGGATTAGCACCGAACAGAAGTTGGATCTTTTATGCACTAAACTACCTGTCGTCTCTTTTTAGCTGTGCTCGATAAAAAGAAAAGTGTTAACTTGTGCTGACGTAAAAAGGATACTTCTATTGAAGGGCCCGGTACTACGTTAAGATGAAGACTGGAGCCGGCACTAGAGATTAGAATCTGTCGACACACGTTTCGCGGCTAGGTTTCGCGAAAAGTTTGCCGCTTGTTCCTTCTGTTTGCACTCATTTCCGGCTCTCCGGCTTTCCGGCTTTCAGTGCCGCTGCGAGGATTTTTGAAGGGGCCCTGTGCTATCTATCTGTAAGAGCCAGAAGGCTTTGACACATAATACAAAGAAGAAGAGAGAAAAGTTTTTACCCGGACTTGGCGATGACCCAGCTGTCCTGCGTAGCGGACACAGGGATTTCTTTTCGCCTCTCGCATCATCGACCCAAGGGAAAGCGGCGCATAAGCGAGGGCTGGAAGTGGCGTCGTGTGTCCATCACGTGTCAGCGAACTCATTAAGGAGTCGGATGGGGCGGAGTCACCAAAATCAAAGCACGCATACAAACCTAGGTCACTGTGAGTCGTCTTGTACTCCATTTTTGGGAACAAAACGAGCCCCCAGAAAACCGAGCGACAAAGGAGAGAGGCGATAAACTTTGCGCTGCGTTTGTGCCGATCCTCGCAAGGTATCGCTTCGCTGCTTGCATCGAAGTATCTATACGCCGCGATGGAGTATAAGACGAACTGTACTCTGGGCATCCAAGCGTGGCTTCAGCTCATCGGTCTTCTTGCACAATCTCAATAAAACTTGAAAACGGATATGAGACTAAAATAGTGTAAGGCGACGACTCCACGAATCTCCTCTGCCAGCGTTCTGAACCTCGATATAAAGCTTTGTGTTATACAGCAGTATGGAGTAGATTGAGCACGCTGTTTTTTCCCCGTCGTTGTTTGTACGCTAAGTTTGGGCAAGAGGTGCTTTTAGCTCTGATTCTTCGGAAAATCGGGCGAACAGTGTCCGAACTTAAACGAGAGTTTGATGCCGAACTGATCAGAAATATTTGTAGCATTCATGTCCGAATGCTTGCAGCAGAAAATAAGACACCTTATTTAGAGGTCTTCCAAGGATGCTCGTGCATTCTATCGACGGCGAGACAGATTACTCTTTTTTCCTGTGTAAGGCAGTTCAGCGCTCAGTTGTGCAGGTAGACGATGTATAGCTTGAGAATGGACAGAATGGAGGAATCTTTCGAACCTTTCCTGAAACCAGCTTTGTTTTTCTTGCATGTGTTCGTATCAAGGCCAGGACGGATAATTTAGAGGGCATTAAAAAGTTATAAATCTCACCCTTTCAGGAACGCTAATAAATGACAGTATTACCTCTACAGATCCTCTCTCTTTCTCTCTTTTCCCATCCACTCAGTGACCGGACCCATTCGAAGGTTCATATAGGGTCCGCCAGTCTCAGTGACCCCATCAAGAGAAACTTGCGACATTGCGTGCACAGACACTTGAAAAATACTGGAAAGTACTTCCATCTGACTGCATTACGACATCGGTACATCCCAGCTGCCATTTATTCTACTTTATTTCCTTTAGTATAGAGTAGCAGAGGCGCGCAATTAATGCGAAGCCAGCGCGCCTCAATATGCTCTTTTAAATTGGTGGCTCCGCGCGGGAACCCATTTTAGAGTCGAGGGCCGTTTTATTCACATCCGAATTATCCACCGAGAGCCTTACGTTATACCACCGTCGTGGAGTGGAAGTATCAGAACTGCTCATTAGGCGGAGCTTATTTCTGCGAGTTTCCAAGCACGAACAAAATGGCTTAAGTTAATAATAAGAAAAAAATAAACCAAAAATGCTGCAAGCGCCTGCCACTAAGCCCCAGCCCCATCACATCAGAACAACAAAGTTAGCAATGAAGCATTGAGTTTTACTACAGAAAAAAAATGCTCTTAAGCAAAAAACAGCCGCTCAAACCTTTCAATTCATTTTTCTCATATCGCAATTTTTGGCACAAATTACACGCTAAAACTATAGTTTTGGCTCTCTACCGCCACAACTTACTTTACTAAAGCTTTCTTAAGTTAATTGTTTTATGACGAACACGTTAAGGTCGTCGTCATAACGAATTGTCCGGTTTTATAGCAATAACTCAAAATGGCAAAAAAATAAATACTGCAAAAATATTTGCTTTTGCATTTTGTGAAACTTAGAAAGTATAGTCATAAAACAACACCATCTTCCACTTATCTGTGGCAGAAGCATTTCCTGTGTCACCTATGCCGACGAAGTGAACAAATTGCAAATTTTCACAAAACGATTGTTCCCCTAATCCATCCTTCTCACTGGCTCATTGTATTGCGCAGAACCTGTTTCGCGCTCAAAATACAGTGCGGCAATTTCGGTTCTGTTCTAATGCGCGTACGGACAGAGAATCCTGGAAAAGTTTGTTACATCAATGCAGCTCTTTAAAAGTTTTCCGCTGTGCTCGGCATCTCCCTTTAAAAGGTCTACACCGGGGGTTTTCTGAACACTATGACTTGACAGTTACATCCCATTCCTTAGAGCCACCGTTTCCCGCCACAACAAACCATTTGAGAAGATTCTGAGTGGAGCCATATTAATACGACAAAGCCAGAAAACCGAAAATAAAATTTAGTCCTTGGCCAGAGACTATAGTCCGCTTTTATCAGCGGTGACGTAGCAAGCATTGGCGGAAAAAAACATCTGTACTCGCGTTTAATGGCTGATGTAGCGACTGATGTCGGTAAGTAATTTCTTAAAAAGCATGAGTCGACCTACTGCAAGCCTCTAAATATTGTTAATGAAGAGGGGGGCGAGACTTAGCGTGCGGGAAATGTTTGCAATGTCGGATACGCAGTGTTGACTGCAAAATAATGTGAAATGAGTTCACCGAAGCGGAAAACAATAAATTTGATATGCACCCGAATGAAACGTCGTACGGTTGCCGAATTCAGCGGCAGCATGCAGGAATAGAATGAAGACCTGCAGTAGAAGTTTCATGAGAATGTGGTGAATTCGAAACACTCTCAATTTTTTCACCTCATTTCTTCTGTGATTGCTGCCTAGGAGTGTTCATACCACTTGTAGGCTATTAGAGCATTTTGTACAGAAAGAATCCATGGTAGCAATGCTTCTTTTTATATTTTATTTTGTGAACTTATTATACGCCGCGCGCTCTATGTCATAAAAAAAGAATATCAGTTGTCAGCAAGGGTCTACAGATGAAGAATAAATGTTTTCTGTGAAGCATAGGGCGCAGTCCAGCGAGGGCGACTCCCAAGAAAAGTCTTTGCATCACGTGGGAAGCTATATCTACTAGGCCTGCAAAGAGAATATAAAACAGAAAAGTTCTGAATTATTTTTTTTTTACATGAAATGCCTTGCATAAGAAGGGGTAATGTAAAGAAAATATTTGTAATTAGTTCAAGGGAAAATCTGTTAAGTCTTTTGTAAAGAAAGGAAATCAACGTTTTGGATGCAGGTTTCCTCCGGGATGTGTCTTGACCTTTATCACTACCATTCAAGAATATTTTTGCCTCTTAGAAAAAAAAAAATAATAGCAGTTTCTGGCTATTCGTTCATAGCCAAGCAAGTTTAATAGATTTATGGCCTGCAAATGCATGTTCAGTCGAAATCTTTGTCTAAAGTAGATTGAAAGAATAAAACGAAATTTCATACAAACCGTACAGATAGATCCTAAAGTGATATGGCTAGTAATAATTGCTTTACGCAAATTCAGCATCACTAATCATTCAAATTAATGTTTTCATCATTACCGCCTGCCCGAGGGCGCACGAGAAGTGACTATAGCGGATGGTTCAGTAAGGGCCTTACGAGAGCGATAATCAGAAGTTCATCAGTTACGACGCTTAATCCTTCGTCAAAGCGTGCCAGCGCAGCTGGGTTAGAACACCGGTATTTGCGATGCTGTCTCCGCTTATTAATGCCTGCAGAAATGCACCTTTGTTTAAAAAGGCTTGTGCTCGGTTCCTGCTAGAACCAATGCCGTCTCAGCATTCGGCGCTCTGACGCAGCTGTGGAACCTGAAGTTCGCGTTTGTGCTTGGTATGCGCTTTATTGGCGTCTAATTATCGGCGATTGTGCCAGATTTACGTTAGGCGGGCAATCAATGCGGGTGAAACAGCGGAGCAAGCGCCTTCTTTGTACAATATGCTGACCTTGCGTTTCGCGAAAGTACCACTCTCAGCGCCTTTTGTTCTTCGATAATCTTGTTAATTATTATCGGCAGTTTTGTCTACTAGCCCTTGCGCGAATCGATGTCTCACTGTGTTGAACTTTAAGCCTATGCGTGGGTGCTAATTGCGGAGGGGAAGCATGAGTAGGTGAAACCAGGAAAAAAAAAAGATAAAATGATATTTCACGTTTTCCGAAGGTCGGATAATTGCCAACGTTAGGTGCAGAGGCTGCACAAGTAGAAGTGAAACAACGATATTTTGGACACCACTTGGCCTACTCTAGTCTAGGTAGAGATAAAAATTAAGGGTAATAAATTGATGTGTTGTGTTGGCTTGAATGGCACGTAGGCACCTCAGGTCATCACGCGCCAAACTCAAGTTATGGGAAAAGTTTTCCTCGGAACTTTATAAAAATGTGAAAACTGGGCGGCAGTGTAGAGGGCCTAAATGATTATACTACAAAGTGACAACAAGGCAAAGACATTTAAAACATATCCACTAGTAAAACTTTAAAGAGGGTCGGGTAACCTCAGTGACCATCATTTGCTGGGCAAGGATATCGAGGCTCCCGACGAAAAAAAAAGAAGAGACCTCAGATTTCCTCTTAGGAGTGAGATAGGGCTTAAGTGTATCAAAAGTCAAGCAGAACAGTAGGTCAGCATTCACAGTTTTTGAAGAAAACCTTCATCTACTAAAACCCAAATACTTAAGTCTACAACTGCATTATCACTTAAGAGCAGTGCTGGGTGAAAAGGGAGGCATTATTTTTAAAACTGAGTGAAGTACTTTTGCCTTAGTTTTTAGAGTTTTGATCACGGCAATGAAATATTGTCGACGGTTAGTTCCTTTCCACAATTTCACATGAGGGTTTAACTTCTTTTGTTAACAAAAATTATGTGTTAGGTGAGTGTGTGTCCAATAAATCCACATAAGATTTCTTCTATGAAACGTTTCTGGTGCCTGCATGATTTTCATTCTCCCAAGATGGGCTTTACGGAGTGTAGTTTGGTGTTTACTTCGTATTCCCAAGCCGCTTAAAATTTATCTTTCAGCTTAGTGTGTATTAACTTCATGCAGTCTCTATAGGGCATGTCATGTCTAGAAATTTACGTTCATTTTTTATAGAAAATTTGCTTTCGTTTAGGTGTAAGTGGGGTCGGCTTGTAGGCCTCATTTAGGCGAGAACGGAACAGCCACTGTTTTGTGTGTGGAAAACTGGAAAAAATTTCTGTCTGCCCACGTTACTAGGTTTTTTATAGTCAATTGTATTTGCATGTCACAGGTTAACACGTTTGTGAATGCGCAGGCTATTTGAAGATCGTCAACGTTGACTTAATACATAACAGACTTGGGGATTATTTTAGTTAGGGAATGTATTTTTATAATAAACAGTGTCGTGCTTAATATACATCCCCGAGGTACTTCATTTTCCTGATTGAAGTTTTTTGAGAGGGTTGAGCCTAGACGTACATGAAAAGAACGGTGGGAAAGGAAGTCATTGAGAGAGTTCAGCATCCTACCGCGGGTGCCTAGGTCCCCTAGGTCGCGAAGGATCCCGAACCTTCAGGATGTGTTATGTGTTATATCGAAGAACACAGAAAGGCAGCGCTGTTTGCGTGTAAAGGCTTCTCTGATTGTATTTTCGAGGCGAACTAGGCGCTCAGCTATTGAGCATGCCGTTGTAAAACCGCACTAATGGATGCCAAAAAGTTCGCGGGATTCAAGGACAATAGTTAATCTGATATTCAAGACACTTTCAAAAGATTTGGTGAGACAGCTCGTAAGGGCTATTGGCCTGTAGCAATTAGGAGAGGTTGGGGGTTTTACAGCTTTAAGGAATGATACTATAACGACTCTTTTCTACTCCTTAGGCATTGTTCCTTCTATGAATATTGTCACGAAATGATGACTGCCGTCCGGAGAGCAGAAAGGCTGCTAAAATGGTGTTTAAACAAACCTTTTTGTTTGGGCTGACTTGCGCCCGCAGTGGACTGAATCACTCGGCGGCGGCATAGCAACAACCGTGCTCGACAGCCGTGGAACAGAATGCCCGCCGCTGTCGGCCGTGCTCAATTTAAAGCTGATAGCTAACTTTCGAGATAAAGCGTGCAAAGTTACTATAGAACATTCTGGAACAAGGTAGAATCAGCTGTGCCTGGCTGCGATCAATCGAGATAAATCTAGTGGCATCTTGCGTCGCAAACAAAGCGATAAAGTGGCGTGGCGGCAGATTTGAAGAAGGAACAAACACTGCAAAGATTCGCGGCAATATTTTGTTAAAGAAAGTAAAGAGTGCCCCTACGGCAGGCTAGGAAAGATGGGCAAGCATTTCATAGTGTATATGGTCGGGTCCTGGAGGAGTTTTTTTCCCGGCAGACAGTACTTGATTTCTTGAAGAGTAATTAAATTAGTAATTAGTAATTAATTAGGGCTGGACTGCGTCAGACTACAGCGGCCGACGCTCTGCGCCTGTCCCATCTGCCGGCGCTTTTAGCGTAGGGGCCGTTGGGCAGGCAGACCGCCGTGGCCCACTTACCCTGGTGTCTATGTCGGCCTGTGCTTCATACATATGTGCCGGCAAAAAGCCGCAACACGACGAGAGTGTTCTGAGACCGGCAACATCAACTCATCCGTCACTCTGCCGTCTCGAGCGGAGACAGGGTTGATTGTGGATTCCGCTCGATCCATTCGCCTAGGTGCATTCCTCGCACGTAACATAAGCTGCGGCTGCCGCCACGGCTGACGATCGTGCGCATTAGTACGAGGGGAACACGATGACTCGGCGCCGTATGGAAAGCATTGTGTTAGGACTAATCTGGAAATACAAAAAGAGATCAATATGGAAGAGAGAACAAGGCCTGTTGGACAATGCGTAGCTGAAATCAAGCGAAAAAAAAATGTATTTTTTTGCGCTCTACACTCTCTCTAAAAAGTAAAAAAATAGAAGTATTTTTCGCCCTAGTACTTCTACAAAGCCCTCAACAAGCCGTTGGCAATATACACGTGAAATCATTTGCTTATCAATTGAAATTAGAGAAATTGAAGTCCTCTTTATGCGTAGCTGCACTGTTCATGAAGAGTCAATGTAGCTCGTGTGTGGCTATATTATAAGCGAGAGCAGTAAAGACCAGCCAGGAAACAGTGGTCGGAGAGTGGAGAGATCATACTGTCTTATTTGTACAAAGCCATAACAGCTCCTAAGAACCCACAATCCACTCTAAAATATTTGCTGAGATTAGGTGCGTTTAGTGTTCTGTGTCTTGATCGCGGGTGACATCGGAGTTCAGCAGGGAACTTAACAAGGAAGCTCAGTTTATTCCATTCCTTCCCATGTTGCGGAGGGCGTGGCATTACTTGCTTCAAAATCTTTACAATACACTCATTTACTGGGCTCATAAAGTAAAAGCAAATACCAATTTCGTCTGGAAGCAATTCCCCCAGGATGCATTGGAGCAGGAAGTCAGTCTACTTCAATTGATAGCATATAGGCCACCTAAGGCAAGCACTGATAAATGTTGACATCGGCGGAGACTTTCTTGGAGACATCCAGCGACCACGTTAGCGGAAATTCGAACTCGAGTTTGGACACAGCTGCAGGGAAACACATGGGTAAATGAGCGAGCGTTATTCGGAATATTTCCCAGTGAATATAGCACAGCATGCTGGCAAATCTTATTTCAAGGTGATGCTCGGATTGTTTCAAGGATTGAATTCTGTGCCCGTGTGGTGCTTTGTAACCGCACACGTGTTCGTCTGCTGTGGAAAATGAAGAGGAAAACAGAGGGAAAGACGAATTACGCGTCAAGACATTCCTTCACCTGCTGTTTCGTAACTGAATCCTCACTATAATAATAAAAAAGAACTGCAGGGAACAACACTTAAGCTCCGACAGATTGGCCCAAGCAGGACGGGCTTGAAAAGCAAAGCACATGTTATAAAAATGAGAAATACAGTGTATGTCATAGAAAGAAAGCAGATCTGATGACATAACAATAAGTAAAAATGCATGCAAGTTTTGATTACGAAGTTTATGTGTGTCTTAAAAAATATTTATGAAGCTCTTCTTCGATAGTAGTGAAACGAAGAAAGGAGTCGGGAAGCGCAGTACAATCAGAAATAGTCTGTAGGGAGATACTGTGTTTGTATGCATTTGTTTTAGCAAAAAGTGGCTGCAAACAGTGTTCCTTGGGGTGGCGGGTCTTTCTTGTATTGGATTGCCTAAGAAACGAAGGATAGGTAATTCGAAGTTTGCGTGTTAAAATTTAATGAAGGAGGGAAATGCGGTTCATTTTCTGCGCAGATGAAGCAACGAAATTTTATTATATTGTATATTTTTATTGGCGAGTCAGTCCGTCCGGATGCATTGAAATTAAACGCTGCGCCGTCAAAATGCAGCCCATAAATTTTCTTAAATATTATCTTTAGAGAGCGTAAAAAAACTTTTGTGAGAGAGATGGAAATGGCAGGTGCTGCACCGTGAGAATGTGGCAGTACAACTAATACTGTCGGGTGCAAGGGCGTACATTGCGCTTATTTTTTTATTGTTCGCTGACAGGCTTACAAACTGCAGTTATGATGAAAATGATTCAAAACTAAGCTTAGCCCAGGACAGCGTTAGAAGAAAGAATTTATTTCCCTAGAACCAAATTCGTAAAGTGGACCTACTACTTCCCAGCCACAACCAGAAAAAAAAAAGAATGAAGAGTTGCTCCAAAATACGCCAGGCGCTATCCCTATAAAGCGGCCTGTAAGACGTGCTTTCGATGGAAATCCTGAAAGAACACTGAGATAAATCATCCTGCTAAATTTCGTGCCGGTCGGGTGGTCTTGCGCGGAACGAGCATCATTACATTGCAGCGCCATTCGAAGAAGACGCACGCGGAAAACTATTTTAAGCATCTTGAATGTCTCCTCATGATTCTCTCGAGCGAGGTGGTCTATGTTATCCCGACAAAGAGCCCACCGACCTACCCTTTTCTGTTCATGTAAATAAAAGAAAAGCACAACCTGCGTTTCAAGGCCTCGGTGTAGGGGCGAGCACGTGTACTAACGGCGACCATTGATGTGCAGGACACGGCGTGCCCTATTGTGCGCTCATCAGTCATTGGCCCCTCGTCACTCCGCACTCGCCGCCTCGAAGTAAGTAAGGGCCGACGTTTACTTGAACGCTGCATTTCTTCCTTGGCTGACCTGAGAAGCAGACGAACTGTGTTTGCGAGACACCGACACCAGAACTTCAGCGCGTTTTCCTATGTGCAACTCAGTCGTTTCGTCGTCATATCTTGAAAATTCAAGCAATGCTCCTTACACTGCATTCTCGTGAGTACATATTTTAAAAAAAATATGCAAGTACTGTTCTGTGCCCCTAGCCTAGCATAAAAGGTTCACATATATATTCTGAGTTTGTATACCACGTCCTTCTCAATCATGACGTTCAAATGGAGAGCAGAAGTTATGAAATAAGCCAGGGAAAAGAAAAGAGAGAAAAATATGATAAGATGGTAAGAAGTAACGAGAGAAGAAAAAAAAAACGTTGATCATGGTTTGTTGCGTGATGGCTAAGACGCGAGAGCAGATTGCAGTCCTGCCAGCACAAACGAGCGGCTGTGAAGCCTGCACAAAATTGAAAGCATGGCGGCTATCGTTAATCACGCCCAAATTTCAGGCACAGAGTTTCCTAGGCAGAGAGAGAGAGAGTGGTACACTAGAAAATGTGAGTTTCTCACAAAACACGGGGTGGGGGAGAGCAGCGGCATTGCATCTCACGCCTCGTAATGAACAGTGCCGTTCTCCAAATTCCTTCGTATACATTCCAGACCTGGAAGCAAGCGTCGCGAGCACTAGACGAGCCTTAATGGCCTTTCCCTGGGCGCTCCTTTCCTCCCGGCCAGAGAAGGGAAAAGCGTGGCCTTATTTCACATTTTTTAAGCGCTGGCCATTGTGCCCATCCCCAGCCTTGTCCCGCACGTCTTACCTCTCCTTGTTGAATGCCTGATTTTCAGCCTAACACGAAGTATTCACGCCACTTGCCGCGTGTAATAAAAAAGCCAGCGAGTGCATACTTTCTGGCGGGCTAGGCAGTGTGATTAGATGTAAGACAGGCCTGCAGCACCGACCGCTGTTTTCCTGCCCCTAATTGTTGGAGGTGCGTGCTGTCACCACTTCGCTCTAACCAAGTGTGAGAGGAAACCATACGCTGCGAACGCGCAACCTCTGTTCACGGCTTTCCTGTTTTGGTCCAACTTTATTGCAGATGTTCACGACATTGCCTACTCTCCTTTGGCACTCTTTCACAAAGTTACTCATGTATGCCAGATAGAGAAAGGCTTTTTACAGAAAAATACTACCAGTTGCACCTTACCTAAACCAAGATGTTTCACTTCATTAGTGCGCTAATCATATTTACGAAAAACACTAGACGCAATAAACATGCACACACACACACAGAAAGGGTGCGTCCTGTCCGTGTGTGTGGTTCTTGCGTCTACTGTTTTTCATACCTATGAGTAGTTCAGTAATGAAGTCAAATATGAACCAACTAGACCCATTTGCACCTTGCTTCCACCAAGATGGACACGAAGAAAGTGTGAAGACTGGTATTGAAGTTTAACATCTCAAATCTCCACATGCTCATAAGAGACGCCGTAGTGCCGGACTTCTCAATTATTTCGACATTTACGGCTGGTTAACGTACAGAACAATCGGACAGAACACGAGAATTTTCGCATTTCCCTTCCAGCAAAACTCGGCCGCTACGGTAAGGGTTCGATCCTGCATCCTTGTTTTCGGCAGCCGAAAGCAATAGCCACTAAGGCACCCGACAGGCCGGAATAATGGCTCCGAAAGTGCGCAACCGCCAGCCACTTCTAGACACGCCTGCCACGCGGGATTATTGGTTTTAACGAAATTTTTGTTTTAGTTCCGTTCCTGATCTGTTTGCGCCGGCGCGGTTTAAACTTTCAGTCTTGGATGTGATTTTTTTCTGCCGCTTTTTTGTGTCCAGGCATGTTTTCACCTTGGCTAGGTTTAAGGTCAAATTCAGACAGCGGGCAGGTCACGTGGTGTTGACCGGGGCTGGTGCATCGAGTAGAGCTATTGCTTTAAAATGTGACAGAGTTTTATCATAGTTAAACCGAGCAGACGTGCGAAAGCATGTGTTTAACCAGGTTGGCTGATGGTTTCGCTGGGTCGTCGGCAAGTCTGGCCACTATATTAGTTCGATAATAGTATCAGTTGATGGAGACCACGATGCGCAATGCACAGCGCGAGAGCGTGTTGCAGTTTAACACGAGGTGTGATCGGCCGCGGCGATAGCCTAGTGCTCCTGTGCAGTGGCCAGCAGCGAAGCTGGTCTGTTCGCGCCTCCACACATTCAAATCGCAGTCGTGGCAATATTTAGATCGGCATTTATTTTTGGTTTGGCCAAGGTCAACCTCAAGGTCAAGCTTCACACCAGCTCGATGAGTCTGTTAGGTCTTGTGCAGTCGTGCTTTCGCATTACAAGAGGGACATTTAGCCAACCAATGTGGTGTTGTTTACATGAGAGATAGAAAAAATTAATCAATCATAATGTGTTGCTGCGGCTCAATTATGTTCAGGACCCTAGAACATCTTTCATTAGCACAACACGGAGGCGGCCGCCGCGGTGACTGTGTGCGGAAAGCTGGTATACAGAAAGACTTGCCAAAATCTGGTGCCACCGAGCAACACCCAAACGTTGCGCAAATTCATCGGACAACCACTACAATTTTCGTTTTGAGACGGGATTACGCCGATAAAGCTCGTCATGCCTGTCAAACACGCCTTTAAAGCTACGTTATCAGTCGGCGTCGACGCCGGTAGGCCATCACAGTATGGCCGTGAACGGGTTTATGCTTGTAAGTGCCTATGGACGTGTTTCTGCAAAGACCAGCCTCATGTAACCCTTGGGGATCGGCGCGCAGCGTCACTAGGGAGCTGCTGCTAATGTGAAAGAACCAAAGGAATGAAATACGAACTGAACCGTCATAAAATATGGCACCTCTCTGGACTCGAAAGAGGCTTTTATCTTGCGCTTCGAGCGAAAATGCACTGGGACCTAATTTCTCCTCGGTCTCTAGCTCTAATAATGAGAAACATCACAGCAGCTAACGCCCAAGCTTGGAGAGGTGTATAACTAGATTTCAGGAAAGACCATGGAAAGGAAGAAACATTTTTCACGCAGTCGCCTAAAAAAAAAAGAAAGCTGCTCAGGAATCTTGAGTGCACCGCTAAATGTGTTATGAGAGCGAAATTAGAGGCCCTGAAGGTATATAACTAGAAATGCTTCCAGCTCTCGTTACGCAAGCATCCAAATTGGCCGTCCTTTATTCATGCGTGAATCTCAAGGGAGTTCTCAATACAATGCCCACGCTAAGAGACAAAATGAAGTACTGCCTCAAGAACTTTTGCGCGGATTTCGTAACTATGTATTTCGTTACCAACCGGACGCAGCTAGGGTTCCTAAATAAAGGTACAGACTGCGTGGCGTTTCGTAAGCACTGCACACGACGAGACTGGAAACAGCCCGTGGCGTCGTTGGGAGCAAAATACTTCGTCTAAATGTCTCGTTTGGAGCAAAAAACGTGTAACCAAGGAAATCTTATTTGCATCTTTCGTAAGCACACCTGAACCGAAGGCGCGCAATAAAGTTCGGCGAGCCACATCAAGGTTTTTGTCGCCCTACGCCCGTGAGACGCATTACATTCTAGGCTGGGTCAGAAGCAGTCGGATTGCGCTAAACATAAAGCAGCAGGAAGGATAACCACACGCAAATACACACGCTCACATGCACAAGAAAATGTAGAAAGATTTCCTGAAGCCTACGCGATAAGTCGGAAATGCAGTGAAGCTGACGTCGTAAGCACTGCCTTTTTCCCCTTGACTTATTTAACTTTCCAGGATAGCTTAGTTTGTTCATCATCATCATCATCATCATCATCATCATCATCATCATCATCATCATCATCATCATCATCATCATCATCATCATCATCATCATCATCATCTGCCTTACTACACCCACTGCAGGGCAAAGGCCTCTCCCATGTCTCTCCAATTAACCCTGTCCTTTGCCAGCTGCATCCATCCTGTACTTAGTTAATTTGTTCTTAGCACCTGTTTAACTTCTGTCAATGAGGTTACGTGTGTGGTTATATCGAATGATCAAATTAACTGCCCACAAAAGAGTGCCCATAAAGGAGTCCCGCGTTAGTCCTCGGCCCTGCTCTGTCACTCTGTCACCGTTCTAACAATATGAATCGCCGTAATGACTCAAGAAATTATATCGTCTAGCGCTTCTTGCGAATACGTGCCATCGTTTAAGGCAGCAAGTTTGTCTTCGTTGCCTCTGTTCGTCTTTGTCTATACAAGATGAGCTATGAAATCGTTGTCCCCGGTATTTTGGAAAAGGGAGGGTGCGCTCGCATCGCACAGCAAGCGGCGTTATTGCGCTACGCCTCCATCGAAATTCGCTGCCGCAGCAGTGATCGAGACCATTCGGATCAACTGCCGAACGCGAAATAAACTAAGCCAATGCGCCAGGTTAGGGAAGAAGGAATGGCATAGCACAAACAAAGAATAGGGGGGCGTTGCGCGGTAAATAGAAAATTAGAACCGTGGCAGCAAGCTCTCATTTTAGCATAGAAAATGAATGCAGGTCACTCATTCATTTATACGTGTGCAGTCGCTTGCGATGAAACGCCGAATCACGAGAAAAGAGACGAACATCAAGGGGCAATTGGTGTTCCCTGTGCTTTTTCAGAAGCGTTTTTAAGGCAACCAGTGTCTGAACCGCCTCGAAACGCGCACTTATCTTAGCAGCCGCCCAGGATGAGGGTTGCCTTATTTGGGCAAAGCGCTAGCACAGTGCAGTCTTAGAGGATACCTGTTTAAAATAGGCAGATAATAACAAGACTCTCTTTTCTTTCGTCTCTGATACTGTAACGTTCCGCGCCACTCTATATTTTCACTATCAAGCCGCTGATGATTAGGATTGATAGAATTATTATTGAGAGCCCTTCGTGAAGATGTATCTGACCGTTTTACAAAGAATCAAGTAGAGGAAAGGATTGTCTATTAGCTGGTTGGTTTCAATATTATTATGATCTTTATAGTTTCCTGCTCTTCCTCCCCTTAGAGGTGATTGATGAGCACAATGATCGAAAAGTCAATCAATAAACCAATTCGTTCATTAGTACATTAGTGAAAATATATCTATCAGTCACACGCAAACAACCTGGCAATTATTTCTGTAAATATAAAGAAAGCTATGCCTTATTAAATCAATTCATAAATTAAGCAATTTTTTGTGCATTCAAATTATCAATCAATAAATCGACCAAATAAATAATCGGGCTCTGCAAATGCGCAGAGATAAAAACTGCATCACAATTAAGAACAATTTATTTTAAAGGCAGATAAACGCTGATTGCCACGAGTTTCTTCTGCGCGGTCTTTGAAATGCATGACGACTTGTAAAAGGGAGTAAAAAAATGCGAGCTGAATTTGGATATTCTGCATGATGTGCTGACACGTAATGAAATATATCAGCAAGCGGCCAAACTCAGCACTTATGCTTTCAGTAATACACAACAAGATTCCAAAATGTAGAGTTTAAAGGCATTAACTTATGCTGGTCTGCAATGCGAAACCAGATAATATAGTTATCCAGGAAAATTAACCTTGCGAAACTGACAGAACAGTGAATATATTAAAGATGACCAGTTTGGTGAGGGCGATCACAGTGCTGAAGTCTTTCGTCGAGGGCAGTAGCATCCTTTGGAGCTACTCAATATTTCTTGAGGAAATTCTGTGATTGTTCACCTCGGCTTGTGTTCTCTGGTGTCCTGGCAATTTTTATGAATTTTAGTATTTATCTGATGTATCTGATATTATTTTTGTAGCTACTAATTAGTTCTCTTTCATTTCTAGGATTTGCGATTTTTTGCCGTTTAATGAGATTAGGACATATCATTGCGTGAGCAGTCTTAAGTGCAGCTGCGGGATTTTTTTTTTGTTTGAAACAGCTTAGCGGTCAAGCTGACTTCCACAGTTTTACCAGTTGTTATTTGCGGCCGATGATGTCTCTCGCCAAATGTTTCAACGGACGCGTAGCCTTATTTATTCAGATCTTATTACAGAATTTATATTCGTCCTGATAAACTATATTTGTAATGAAGAGTGCTGTATGGACGATAAGTGCGGAGGAATCGTGTGGCACGTTTTAGCATGTACCAGCTGTTTCCATGAGAAGTATTCTAGTTATAATATTTATTGATCGATAGCGGCCATCAAAGGACTGAGCAGCCAACCACTTGGTTAGGTGAGTAATAAAGTGACTGAATAACTTTTTAGCAATGAAATAAAGAAGTAGTTAAAAAATGAGGAACAACGAGTTGACCAGCTAAATGATAAAAAAATAACGGAAGTAGATAGGACGCCGGTCCAAACAAATGGACGAAGGTGCTGTATGTTTTCAAATCCCTCTGGCGCGGCCGCAGTGTTGAGAGGCCACTTTGTGGTAGAAGGACGTATTCACTTTGAAGCTCTCGGGATTGTATTAGAGGCGAGCGCCATTGCATTACAGCGTGCGTTCGCTTAGTGCACTATCGCACTTTGCCAGCCGGTTCCTGCGAGGGAGGAGCGGATTCCCGGAAAGGTAAGCCCCGTGAATAAACACTGCTTTGTGAAATAGATGCCGTGCTTTTTGTAAGCACAGCTCTTGTACTAAGGGAAGCCAGTCTGCAAACCGAAATAGCGGGCAAAGGCAGCGATAGGCCATCAAACTGTCCTTAAAGCCACTGTAAATAAATTTCTCACCAGGCTTTCATTGAGGTCTTGTAGAGAGAAAATGAATGATTTGTAAGGACTGCCCTGCTATTTTTCTTGGTGCTGCGTCCTCAAAAACATCCCACATACCCACCCGAGTGAAGGGCCAAATAGAGAAGAATTCACAACCTTACATTACGGCCCACCGCTGTAAATAAGTTCGGTTCTTTAGAACCGAGGTCGTGGATTAACACGCATTCCGGACACGACAGCCGTATTTTGATGGGAGCAAAATGCGAAAGTTCCTGTGTGCAGAACGATGCAACTTGACGCTAAATAACTCCAAATAGTCGGGATTAGCCGAGAGACTTCCAATACTTTATTCTTTGATGAAAACATTTAATCCCGTATGCGGTTTTATTTCTAAAGTAAAGAATAGATCATATATAGAAATAGCGAAAGCTTGTATATTAGTTTCTCTTTATAAGCTTAAATATTAACGGTGATTGTTTACCGTTAATAATTCGAATGAAATACTGAGCGCTCTGCAGCGACGAAGATGGTGTCTGTTTTTAATAAATTCTATGGCGTCGGAAGAAAAAAATAAAACGTCTTAAACTTGAGAGTTTTGTGCTTTGTGTCTGAATCTCTACTAATAGGAGAAAACCGAAGAGTGTGGATGACTGAATACAAATTCAGCTCACTGTGCGAAAGTTCTTACAGTGTTCGGAAAACAGAACTCCGGAGTATGCGGCGACTCGAGGAGTAAATTGAGTTCCTGAGCTTCTTTGCGTTCCCTTCCTAGCACTGAAAAAGAGAAGAACCCTTCGTTAAATAAAGGTGCAGAAAAGTGCTTCACATGCGAAAGTTTTAATTTTTGAGAACGAAGTGGGAACATTTGCGCTTACATAAAAAGTGAACGGAGGAAAGCGAGTGAGCTCCAAGGTGGTTAATTATGAAAAAGCTGGACACAGTAGACAGGATAAAAAAGTTAATTACAAACAGGTGAAAGGAAACACTGACGTTGCAAAACCTGCCATAATTAGAATTGAAAAATGTGCGGACTAAACGCGTACCACACGCTCTATTTGCTAAAGGATACGCTGAAAATATAAAAAAAATACGTTGGAACGAACATAACTAAGAGGATACAGAACACTAATGCAAAAGGTAAAGTAGAGGGTCGTCAGGTTTTTCGTTCAAAGCGGCGAAACGGAATTGACACGCAGTCGCTCTTCGCTCTTCTCAGTCATTTTTGTTTCTAACGCCAATTTTATGTTAAAAGTCAGCGAGTGCTTTGCACCTACGCTTTTCGTTGCTTGATTCTCTGACGTCGAGGATCGGCCCTTTTTGGGATGAGACTAAGAGAACTACGACACTAAGCAAGCCCTTGCTTGTAACATCGGTTTATCTACAAGCATCCCATATTTAAAGACTAACGCTACGTGAATGTAATGAAGTTCACTCGAGTACAAATGCAGCCTTTTTGTGCAAAAAGGAAGGGCCACACTTGTGCTGTCGTTGTGACGAATGTCTCCAACCGAGCGGAGACCTCTCGCCCTTATAATTAGTATTGCAGGAATAGACCGTGATGATGCCTTAATATCACTTCGAGGCGGCAAACCACCGTAATTTTAAACTGTTGTTGTTCTTTCGAACTTTATGAGCTAGTGCTAAGAGGCTAGAAATGGTGAAATATTGAGACACAGATTATCTTCCAGTGATCCCCAAAATGTCAAAGTAGCAAAGAGAGGCATGAAAGCTACGCGTAGGTTACAAAAGAGTTCTTCACTTTGTTAATTGCAGTGATATCGCACATTCTACGCCTTTGAATAATGATGACGAAGATCGTCATCGTAAATAACTAAACAAAGAATAAAACACGTACTGCATTTCGAATGCTTAATTTTTTTTGGCGTAATTGTCGGGAGTTGTTGTGTCATTATGAAGCCCCATTCACTTGGGTTCTGCCTCTTATCAACCCTTCCCAAAATACTGTCTGATGCCTAACGCGAAAGGTCGATACGTTCGGCTTTTATATCCCCGCAAAGGACAACCCTAACCAGTCCAATTGGATATGGTGAACCCCCTTAACGACTTTCCTTGCTTCTCTGCAAATAAGACCTCTTATCTTTCTTCCCCGATGCCTCTGACCTATGGTTTATGTGCAACTCTCACTCGGCATTGTCCGATGATATTTTCGTGATTGTGTGGGATCAGGAACGGGGGTCTCTCGGCCGGAAAAATGCAGTCTTCCTTTCAAATAAACGCTTCTCTTGGTTCTCTCTTGGTGTAGCTCGCGTGAAACAGCCTGAGGACAAAAAATTGAAAACAGAACTCACAGAACAAATAAGAAACATGATAGTGCTTTATTACAGGCCAGCTGTTGTCGATGTTTCTACGACTGGATAAAGAAGTTGCTAGCCGTCTTATAAACACTTGAGGACGATGTAATGAATTATAAGAACCAATTAGAGGCTTCAGAGAGGTCACGTAAGTGACGACACCATGATCCTGAGTTCCAGTCAGAAGTGTTATTTAGGTTACGCGATCGGTTTTTGGTGACGTGATATGTTCAGGTGCACGCGTTCGTTGCAACACCGTCGACGCCACTCAACCAGCTAACTATGCATTAGCAGCTACCCTGAAAAATCACTTGACACCAATAACATGGCTGAATGTGCGCCATGTTATCATTCATTTGATAGATCGCTTGTAACTCCTAGAAAGCGTTAAGCGAAACAGGTTCGTGTCGTTTCCAGCAGGCGGCGCCTGTTAAACCAAAGCTACATGCGCTCTCTCGCGATCAGTGTATATTGCCTTCACGACTCCTTCAGGTGCTCTCTCAAGCTGCACCCATTTGCTGGTGGTGGCAAAGGTAGGTTAAAAATTATTATAGCTCCACGAATAATTTCATAGAACTGCGTACATTTTCGGGGAAACCAGGCCTGCAACACATTCCGCGGCATATTTCCGTGCTGCGTGCAGCTGACATTTTATCGCCTCTCTCTTTTTTTTTCACAAGAAAGAGCAATACAGGTTAATATCTTCGTTACGCAGCGATGGGACGGAGTTGATAGTTTACAGAGCCAGGTGTTGGGCTTCGTTCATCGAAATCATTTCGTCGCAGTCGGTGTCCTCCGCGCACACTGCACCGTACAGCTCTGCCCCCCTCGGGTTCTTACAGATCCCAGCTACTCCATCTCCATCAACCCTACACATTCACTCCTCATCTCCACACCTCGCCCTCTCAAGCTCCGTCCCAGCATGCCACTTAATTCGTCACGCCTAACGTGTACTTCATGTGCACTATAAGTGACCCAGCGTTCCTTCGAGTGTGACGCGCCAAACCTGCAACTCTAACACACTACACCACACCTCTACTCTAGCGCTCCATGACTGCTCCTTGCGCCTAGCTGTACTCGATCACTCTCACTAAAGCGCATTCAATGAAGGAGATCAGTGGCAGTATTAGGAAAGTAAAGGAATAAACGCAACACACATTCCACACACAGAGCTACTAACCACTACAACTGCTATTAACCTTTCTGCCGTTCGCATTATTATAACGATAAACGACTCATCACCTTTTTTTTTCTATCACTTTTGTGACATCAGCGCTAGTGCAAAGCGCGTGAGGGAAAATGCATCCCAGTGAGTGATTTGCGGCAGCCATTTTATGGAGCGGCTGCGGGAGTCTGCCAGAAGAAAATGAACGGGCTGGATGTTTTCCAGTCTTCTTCCAAACAAAGAAAAAGATGAAAAAGAAAACCGACGAATCATAGTTGCCGCTTGAAATCCTAGATTGCTCGAGTTGTGTCCAGGTGTGAAAACGAGATAAGGCGCTTACACAACTTCGTTCTTCGCTTGCATTGCTTCGCTTCTAAGGCTCACTGAAATGCACTCGCACTCAAACACACGAAGCTAAGCAAGATGTGCACCCGAACTGCGCCAGATGCGGCAAGGAAATCACACAAATATGCTACACGCAAGATGCAGTGAAGCTGAGCTGAGCTAATCTGTTAGAGTTGCTGGTGTACAGGAGCTAATTTGCTACCAATGTCAGTGTGCACGTGGAGATAAAAGGCACCCTAACCAGTATTGCGTGGTGGCAATATGTGACCGCGCCGCTGTGCAAACAAGATCGTCCCTGCACTGTAGATCCTGCGGTCTTTTTATCGCACGTTAGTCATCTTAGCGCCTATGGTTAACATGGTGTCGGCAGCTGGGAATCTGTCGTTCCTCCCGTCTTCCCCAACCGGGATCGGTGGTTGGCTGAAGCATGTTCGTTACGTCTACTGATTCCTATTCTACTGATTCCTACTGAGTGCGTGCGTAACAAGAACGCGTCGGGAGCAGTTGCTTGGTTCTGTTCAGCAGAAGCAGACGAAAAGCAATGGGACTGGGGAAGCGAAAGCAGGATAGTGTTCATTTGGATTGCTTTGCGAATGACTCGCGAACACGGGGCATTGAAAGAATTCAGTGAGGGCTCATTCTGTGTGGGCGTGCATCTAGAAGTCAACAAGCAAGGCAATTAGAAAAAAAAAGATGGCGTGATGATCGACAAACAAACTAGGCGAAGGACGAAGTAAACAAGAAAAAACCAGCGTGCCTAGAAAGGAGTGTCGACAGAAACTCTTGGGCCTTGAGTGTCTGTTGGACATCATGCCAGACAATCTGTATTCCGTTTCTACGGAGGAAGGAAGACAGGGAGGGGGAGGGGGGTGAGCTGTAATATCGGCCACGATGGGTGGACTCTTCAAGGTCCATTACGACTGGCCTTGGCAACTCTCCTGGAAATGTCGATGAGGGTGCACTAGCAGAGCTGCGCAGGCTGCTTTCAGGGGAGGCTTGCTGTCGCCGCTGCCGTGGCTATGCTGGGAGTTGACCCCGCACCGACTCCTTTAGTGACTCATTGACACCCCGTGGTAGAGTCCGCTGCAGGCGCGCCGGTCATCTCACACGACCGTGGCGAAACATAACACAGCACTGCTAATAATATGGCATTAAAATGTTTGATGGTTTGAGAGCGCAAGCATTCTTCATCTTCCGGTAACAATACGAAAATACCAGAGACTGTATGGCAACGCCGTGCTAGAATAACTTTTCGTTATGAAAAAAAAACATCTTTTAAAATTTTGCTGCCGATCGTGCGTATAAACGGCGCCTACGGCCCGGAAACACAAGAATGAAGACACCGGTAGTGTTTTGTGCTTCGCGCGTCTCCTTTCCGTGTATTCAGGTTTACAAAATGTACGCAACGTGACGTTAAGAAATGAGCTGGGAAGTGACAACGGTACAACTACTGCTTTTACGCTCTCTGCGCTCCATTTTGTTTCTTGTTTCTTGCTCGAACGACTACGTCTAAAACTCTAAATTTGCATATAATATCTGACGTAAATACCTAAAAGTACCATGAAGAGAAATATATGTTTTGGTGTGCGCAGTGCACACAGCAATCCGCCAGCTAAAGCGCACAATAAGGCAAACTTCCAAATCGATGACGGACAAAAATTAAAACGAGAACATAAATCACTGCACCAATATTTTCAAACTCAGAGAATAATAAAAAAGGTACGCTAGACGACAGTGTAACGCAAAACGAAACATGATCTCTAGAAAAAGTGGTGAGTAGCAAGGAAGCAAAGTATCAAATTTAAGGCTCACGAAATAGGAGCTGGTGTGTGGTACCATTTCCTCCTCTCTCGCATGTCTGCTCTGTCTGCGAACCTCTTTCAAAAAGAAAGAAACCCCGGAAGTAATCACAATGGAGAAGCGGATGGAACTCTACGAGGTGAAAGAAACAAGCTGGACATACAGCAGATCGGTCGTCGCTAAAGCCGTGCACAACCTGTACTAGATGGCTGACAACAAAAGAAAAAATAAATATCACCGAAAAATCTCAATGAGACCCCATGCACCACAAGAGGACAGGAGATGTTGTCAGACTGATACATAGACGCTCTGGTTACACGGTACGCCATTGGAAGGTGAGAAGGACTATGCAGAAAGGGAACGTAACGACCGGGCACAAAACACAACGTAATCTATTTCCTGAAGACGTGGACTACGGCAAGAACAAATGACTCAGTTTGAAACAAAGAAGTGAGAGGAGAAAAATATGTTCGGTAAAAATTTTGCATCGGAAAAAAAAGTTGCCCAAGCACGAAGCTTTCATAGATCCTAATCTCCTTCTTTTAACCTTCTTAAGCTATGAGGAACAGAAGAATAAGACGTAGCCTCGGTGGTGTTTTTATATGAAGGCCAAAGTTGTTAAAAACTATTAATCGAGTTTTCGACGGGAAATATTGTCTGGCTGTCTAATGGAAACGAGCAGTTCCAGAGATAGCCGGTGCTCGCTGGCGTAGGTGTAGAAGCACCGAGAACACTCCACCACAGAACTATTACATCTACGGTTGTCAAGTGTTCTTCTAGAGTGACAACTTAATTTGGAACGCACGAACTAACGGAAATGCCTTTCCTCATTTACGCGCAACATCCGGTTTGAAATTTTCGCACGTAGGTAATCTCATCATCAGCATCATGACTACACCCACTGGGGGGCAAAGACCTCTCCTATATCTCTCCAATTAACTCTGTCCTTTGCCAGCTGCGGCCACCGTATTCCCGCAAACTTCCTAATCTTATCCGCCCACCTAACCTTCTGCCGCCCCGTGTTACGCTTTCCTTCCCTTGGAATCCACTCCGTTATTACCGAAATGACCAGCGGTAATCTTCAATTCAATTCAATTCAATTTTATTCAACATCTTGAGGATGTTGGGTGCGTCGACAAATCTTCTCATTACAGCCTTCTCATTACATTCCCTGCCCAAGCCAATTTCTTCCTCTTGATTTCAACTAGGATGTCATTAACCGAGTTTGTTTCCTCACCAAATCTGCCCTCTTCTTGCATCTTAACGTTACAGCGATAATTTTACTTTGCACAGGTCGCTGCGTTGTCCTCAAATTGAGTTGAAATCTTTTCGTTAGCCTCCATGTTTCAGCCTCGTAGGTGAGTGCCGGTATGATTCAGCTGTTATGTATGTACCTCATCTTATGTTCACCGGCAAAGTGCTAGTAACGTGTTTCAATCAACAAGATAGGACTACGGCGCCTGAATGCACGGCTAAGAGCACGGCGTGTCGCTTGTCTAAAAAGTGAATCCAGGATTGATTTCTGCATTTATTTATTTACGCCACTGCTGATATTGTCGAATTTTATAACTAAATAATGTACCTTTGCTTCGTACCCAGTGCAAGAGCAGGGTAGCCGCTTTGACCGACCTCTGCTTTGCGCCGTGGGCAGAGACCTTCTTACGCGTATAGAGTGGGCTCTCCTCAATACAAACGTGCTTAGTTCGAAAAGCCGGTTCATTCAAAGTGCCGCTTTGGTCCCTTCAAGATAAAATTCATTAAAAAGCCACCAATATATTCAGACACTGTATAATATGAAAAAGACTTTCACTGCCTTTCTTGTTGCAATTATGTAGTGCCTACTGTGCTTTGCCGCACTTTCTCAGTGGTGACATGTCACATGTGCACATGCTCACATATGCAGGCTCAAGAACACAAGCGGAGTGCAAAACCGAGTGGAAAGGATTAATGCCAGAAGACTGCACGGCAAAGGGGTGCTTTACTTTCCAGCAGGTTCCTGTAACCCAGCGCTAGACACTACGTTATTGATCCTTCGTCGCGAAGCGCGTTGCTCTATATGCTCTGCCCTAATGGGTTTGTTCTGATGTACCGAACTGATTGTGTATGAGTAGGCTGGGAATTTCCGGTACGCTGTCCACACTGGATGAGTGTTCCGCAGGGCAATATTTTGGAAGAAACATTTTTTTTTGTAGATTGTCTACACTCTGTACATAGTCCTCATCAGGTACGTTGCCCGTACCCGGTAAAAGTATCGCCCTTCGCATTTAATACCACTTTGGGCAATACTGTAAAAAACAATTCTCTGCAAACTGTGCCTATGATAGTAACCCAAAGCTAAACTTTTTTGTATTAACTTTTATAGCACATGACCAGCATCACCGAATTTACCGTAATTCATATACTGCCTGCGCAAAGAATGAGACCTAAGGAGACGACGCCTTGAACTATACATAATATAAATATTTTAAAGAAAGCAAGATGGATCTGCATGCAAGGATTTCACGCTCCCGCGCACATGAGCACACACGCTCACACAGATAAAACAAATACTTATAACCAGTTATGTCAAGCCGTCGCCTTCTTTTCCTTCAAGGGGAAGCGCTACTGAGGAATGAGGTCTCTGTCTGCAGTCGGCCGCCAAAAATACGCTTATACACGCCGATGTTTTCTTCTTGATGACCATCCCCTTAGACTAAACTTGGAGGCCCAACGTGTGTTGCTCCTTCTGCAGAACCGTGGTGCTCTTGAACTCGGCAGGCATGCTGGAGAAGGCAGAAAGGGATGAGCAAAAGGCGAACAATGTGAGGCCACACAGCGAAGTCTACAATCCGGAAACTGTGGATTGAGCCGGAAGAAGGGATTTGAGAGCCCGCGTGGACGAAGTGTTTGCTTTGGCCCTTGGCTCGCGCAATCCAGCTAGCAGCCCTCCCAAGTCCACAGCCTGCTCGAATGTCCCTTTAAATATCGCGCTGCGCCATTGAGGGTTTAGCCAAGCGGAACAGCGTGGCGTGTTTGTTCGCCTCGGAACAATGACCCTCCCACCCCCCACCCCCTTTCCCTCTCTCTTCTAATTTTCTTCCCTGCAGTTTTATTTGCGTACTGCCGGCGCATGCCCGGAATGCCGGCTGTGGTGCTTGTAGTTCGGACGCGCATCGAGATGCCTTACTTTCGTTTTGTTTAGAGTGAGTTTCTCTAGACATTGTTGAAATGTCATCTGATCTAACCAGTAGGAACGCCAGTCGAAAAACAAGCGAGCAATTTTGTCCCGTGTGCCGACGGCGAAAGCATAACATCTTCGAGGCGGGACAACAGTGCTTGACGCTGGCTTCTCGGTGTCATGCGAAGCAGACTCATTGTACAACTTTCAACAACGGCTTCCTGACATCCTTGTGGACATTTAAAAGCAGGTAATGCTCTTCGAACACTTGCATGCCTTTCATCGAAGTGATCTGTTCATATTATTTAAAATGTTTCTTTTTTAAAAAAAAATTACAATTTAAGAAAAATGATTGTTCATCTTCAAAAACGGTATGACCAGAAAGACTCCAAACCAGTGGGACCCTCCCTCTTGTTGACAAGCTGAGCGTTGCCTCAATTCCGGTGATTTGTTGCCTCGAAATGTGTGCTTTTTGGTTGAAATCGTATCGCTTGCTGAGGGATTTCTAAATAGCTCACGTACGTAAGCATCTTATCGCAGTAATAAATACTATGTTTAATAAAAAAGAAATGAGGCGTGGATTGCAATCCCACTCAAATCCATGCCCTTCCGCGTGTTCTCTTTTCTAAGTTTTCTCGAGGCGTGTATGTACCGATGGACGGATTCATAAAAGTGTGCTGACAAGAAGTGGTAAAAATGCAGCTGTTAGATGCTTAATTTTATTAATAACGTGTTGGCAACATATATTACAATAATCGGTCTGTATTCGTCCAAGTCCTTGACGTTCCCTTCCTTGTCAATTAAGGCAATGTGAGCGTTCTTTCAAGATTCCAGTACGCTGAAGGTCGCTAGGCTTTGTGTATAACGGTGGTAAAAGATGTGCACCTACTTTACCTATCCGAGTTGCCTACAGCTGACCTGCCGAGGAACTTTCTAGAGGTTCCTGAAGTGTTCTTTGTGAGTCTGGCTTGAAGTCAAAATTTTAAAGACGCACCGCTCTTCTAGCTTTGGTAACTACCCCTCTGCAGCTCCCGATAGGACGAAGAGAGCTAGCCAAGCACTTTTATTTCTTGAATAGTATCTTAAACACGTAAACACAGCGAAAAATCCTCAACCATAATTTCCGGGACTAGGAATGCGTATGTGATATAAAGATGTTTTGTAGAAGGATGTAATAGCAAGTTGCCCATTTTTTCGCCCATTTCCATGAAAACAAACAAGAGCTCTTTCTGTTTTCGTTTGCTTCAGATTCTACAGCTTCATTCACAGACAGGGTGTTAAAGGTTCCTCCAGTCCTCATAATAGGTTATAATCCTTGTGATTACTTAATGGTTTACTACCAGCAATGCTGGTCTCCTAGAATAAAAAAAATAATGACATTAACGTTACATGACATTAATTTTTACTGCATGCTTCCTAAGCCATGTTGTGGGCCATACGCCGCCTGCAGCAGATATTAAACACCATTCAGGGTAATCGCTCTGTTGGTTATGCCTTCTTTTTTTGAATGATCGAGTAAGGAAGTGCAGTATCATCATCAACTTAGTGCATCTCCATTCGGTAATTACGCCGTGAATACTCGGTCTCTCAACGTACTAAGCTCCAAGAACGACAATCTTCTGCGCCCCTTTGTTGTAGCTGTTATGGGGACACATTATAGATGCAATATTGCGTGTGTAATGCTGAAAGGCTCTTCCAACGGTGACGTAGCTTTTTTTTTATCAAGATATCTGCATTCACTGTCATTGCTGCATGGCCGAAGCAAATTGGGGCTTTGAACCATGCTAATTATTTGCACTCCCTGAATCCGCAACGACTGAAAGAGGCCGTCGGCCGAAGCTCGTAGCTACGCTTATAATCACTAACGCCCATGCTCCCATGCAATCAACGCCTTGCGGGAACTATCATGCGTTCGCTTCTTTAAGCAGTACTCGTATAGCAGTGAGGCTGCTTTCAGCTAGAATGGTTGAGGAAGGCATTCAAATGAAAGCTCCGTGAATTCCGTGAAGCAATATAATGCCTTGAACCTGAGGCGCTGAGGAAGCTTTAAAAAAAACATAAAAGAGAATAAAAGCCAAGCAGATGAAAAATACTATTTGCTACAAATACATTAGTTATATGCTCTGCCAGCTGTGACTGCCTAGCGTCCATATAAAAGATATTGCAGGTCGTTTATTTATTTGAGTTTTGTAAAGCTTTTCAGTATTTTATATATTGTGCCTTACAGCTGTAAATTATATTGAAAAAGTGTCCTTTTTTACTAAAGAGTTGTGTGTATTGTTTGCAGTATTTTAAATAATTTATTTTCTATTAGATGGGTTGTTCTCTAGAGCCAAATGTGTTGATTGTTTTATGCTTCTTGACGTGTGCTTCTACTTTGCACTTCTTCAAGCCAGCAATATCAAAATGAGTGGAAGAAAAGTTGGAAAGAAGCAATAGTATTTGCGCTTTTGAAAGGTTTCCACAGAAATACGCAGGGTATTTCTACATTTTAAGAGTGCGACTATGGTACTTGCAATATATACTCTATCAAACGGAATGAAATTTTACACTATTTCTAAACTTAAAGAAGGGACAGTGTACATGCGATGTAACTCTACAAGAGACTAGCGCCGCAACCAAAAAAGCTAGCTGGCTCTGTTTGTCAAGTATTCCGCTGTACCTGCACCAATAGTATGTTTTCTTCCCGGCGAACAAGCCAGCTGGCTAAGCAGATTACGTTGTGCAGAGAAAATGGCGTGCGAGCGAGACACTAGGGACATTTACAGTAGGGTGACCCTATCGGTTAGGAGCTTAGCGGAGTAGCGGGGCATCTGTGCGCATGCGCAGAGTAAAAAAAAAGGAGGGGCGTCATTCATCATCGTCAGCAATAACAGTCACCCGTATTCTTGCTATTGCCGATAGCCATGCAACTTACCTCGCACTTTTCGCTCGACACTGTTTGGTGCACTGCAAAGTACAGGGCGGAGTGTGACTACAAGATACCGTCGTGTGCCGTGGCTTGAGATCCCACAGAAAAATCCTATATCTTTTGATCCGTGTAGCATTCCCGTCGTTATCTGGTGCTTCGTGATTTTTAATTCGAGCCTCAACCGAGAGCAATTGTGGGTAGCTTTCGCAATGCAGCAGCCCTCTTTCTTCCTCGCATCATGCAACAGCCAGTAGACAACGTTCACGAACTACGACTGAGAACTATTTACTTGCTGTTTGTGATGTAAGCAAAGAAAAAACAATAACAGAAGGAGGCAGTGTGGCTAGCTTTGACCCTCTGAATCCCCTAACCCGGAAAGGAGTTGTCTGTGGCCGAAGCTTTTGAGCAGCTGAGCGTTTACTGTAGCCAGAAGATGTAAATGATAGTGACGCGCTAGAGTTACAATACGAGATAGCATGAACAAGAGGTAGGGGCACATACGATTACCAGCAAGATTTGAAAAAGAAATGCTTCCTCAAACCATGCAACTCTCTTAAGTCAGCGTGACCTCTGCACGAAAAAGAGCCTAAAAATTAAAAAAAAATATCAAAAATATTCAGGATGGCAATAAGGTCTCTCATGCGTTTAAGATGACCTGGCACACACCCCAGAAGAAAACAATACGTAGAAGTGATGAAATAGTGAAATTACGGCTTACAGATCTTGAGAAATTTGTTTATTTATGTATGCTTTCATTAGGCAGAATAAGAGAAAGTGAGAAGCTCGCTTGTGTTTCCACGAAATATGTGAAGGCCTTCCAAAAGAGGTAATTTTCCAGAATGAGCGAATATTTGTTTATAATATACGAAACGTTTTCGGCCGAACACCACAGCATGAGCTGAAATTACTACCTACTTCAACTCCTCCTGTACGCCTTAATACTCGCGCGCCCTCTCTTCGGAATAAAAGAAGCGCTGTACAAAAACTGACAGCGTTCTTAAATAGGTAAAACATAGCTCAAGGCACCTGTAAAGAACAATGTGCTGCACGGAAAAATACACAACCCACTTGCCTTTTCCCACCGCTCCTATTAACGTTTGAAGGCCACCTGGCTAAACGTTACTGCTTCTAACGCGCTGCCTTTGCTCAGTACTAACAGGACCAGGCAAAGCAAAATATGCATAGTTATTGAGGGAAGGGACTGCGAAGCAACCACTTTCACCGCGAAATGGCTTCTCCGCGCTAACTCTAACGAGTGGGCTAACCTGCGCGTAGTCGCACCTGTGTGCGCGGCGAAGAGACAACCTTTGTCACTGATAGCGTTCACTTCGCCGCAAGCGCACCGAAAAGTGAAGAGAATAGAGATAAAATGGTGAAGGGAAGAAAAGAAACGATTAGTAAAATGCGAGAAGAGAAGAAAGACAGGAAGGTTGTCCGAATGCGTGCCTGCATGACCCATACATAGGGAGGGAGATGAGGGGAACGAAGGAGAAAAAGGGAAGAGAGCAAAATTTTTCGAGTAAATAGATTGTAGGCTTGGTAGTGGGTCATTTGTGGTTAAGAAATAGTAAACATTCACGGCGTACTATTGCGCCTATTGAAAAGAGAAGAAGACAAAAGAGGAACACATCGGAAAAGCAGATACTTGTTCGCGTTGCCCTCAGATGCGACACGAACAGCGAACCCACCAGGTAGCGAAAGCTGTGTTTGCATGGGACTGATGCGGTTGCATTGGCAGCCGCGGGAAACGGGAATGCAAAATTAAAGACATTCGCAGCAAAGTGCAAAAACAAAAATCTAGTAAGATAGAAGAAAGCAGAAGACGCGAACAAGGAAAGAGCGGCGGGGGCGGGAAAAAAAAGGCAGGAAAAGAATCTCGGCGAATGTAGAAGAACACAAGAAAGAAGGAAGCAAACAAAAATGGAGAAGGCAGGGAGAGCTGCAGAGGCACTGTTGTGAAGGCTAGAGAAGAAGCAAGGTATAAAAGGCAGAGAAAGGAGAACTAGAATAGAACAAGAAAAAAGCAGCGACGGAACAGCTACAAAAATAACGCGATAGCCGTGACAAACAAGCTCGCCTCCTTTGGCACCGGCGCGCTCACCGAAGCAGCAGGTTTCATGGGAACATTCTACTGCTGCTTCTTTTCCGTTCGGCCAGACAGAGCGAACGGCGATACGACGATACACCGTCGGATAAGAGCGGCAGATGGTTGTCGCGCTGCCGCCCTCGAGGCGTGCTTTGCATTCTATTCGTGCATCTGCGAGAACAAATCCGCGAAAAGGCGCCCTTGCGTGTTGCTCTGTGGGGTGACATGGTTGGCAGGACGAACACGTACGCGATTCCGAGGGTTGCCGGCTGGTAAGCAATATATGTTCCAACAATAAATTCAGGTTTTTGGGAGCCCCTCGTAATACATGCCTGCCCCTTTGGTCGCATAGAGTACTGGTTGTTGCGAAAAACAAGAAGAAAAAGAGAAACGAAAAGTGCAGTGAATGCTCCCTACAAGACGAACTTTTAGTGCCAAGTGAATGCCAGCCACAAATACCGGCTCCTCTACATTAGCCACAAAATGTGGGTGTATATATGTAGCCGCTTTGGGTAAAAACTTGTCACAGCATAAAGTAATGTGCAATCGTGAGAGCCAAGCAAAGCTCCAATAACAGAACAGAGTGTTCAAGATAAAAGTGATATTTATTTATTTACTCATTTATTTAGTATACATACTTTCATGGCCCACAGGCACAACAGAAAAAAGTGGTGAAATTATTACATTTTCAGTACAGAACAAAAAAAAAAAACGTGGCGGATTTGCGCAGTTAGGTCAAATGCGAATTAGGTGCACTAACAGTTCGGTTTTCACTTCCGTTCCGGTGTTCAGATCCAGTATTGACGGATGGCAGTTTTTCGGTTAGCGATAATGGTTTGATGCCCACATATGCCGAGTTGGTAATTCTATGCATGCACAGATTCCTGGGAGTCTTCCTACCAATCCTGGCGCAGTGGCGCAGCGTTCAAGCGATGGCCCTCTTCACTTCTATGGCAGGTGCTGCCATTGAGTGGACTTGGGTTGCACGGGTTGGTTTGCGATCCAGGCTGCTCTTCCAGAGCAGTCCCTCAGGATTAACTGAGCTGCCGCCTGACACGGTGGGCAGCTTCAGACAAACACGCAGACAGAGAGACAAACGAACAGACAACAGCTAAATGCAGGGAAGTGCTAAAGCATTAAAAATGAAACTAAAAGGCGCACTGTACGGCGAACTTGAATTTAGTGGGGTTATAAATGCAGAATGTGGAGGCTGGAAGGCGGTTTCATTCAGTGGTGGTTCTTGGTAAAAAGGAAGAATGGCACAGATTAGTGCGGCAAGATAGCTCTTTAACTTTTCGCGCTTTAAGATAAAATCGTCCAGCGGGGTTTGCGATGATTTACACCACTCTCTCATGTGTTGCACACATCACGATGAGAGGAGGCGGTCCGGCTTGTTTCTCTCAAGTTTGCAAGGATGCGACGTGGTTCTCTCAAAAGCATTGTTTACCAGCGTGAGAAGCGTACAATTAGGAGGGAAGCTTCACGCGTTCTTACAAAATTCATTGCAGACCATGAAATTGATTTCATGAAGTGAGAGGGGTACTTGAAAAACCTATAGGTGCTTGCGCTCGTGGTGACTAACATATCGCACGCTCACATATTTGTGCCATAAGTCTTTTTCTTTAATTAATAATTAATGCCTCGCTACGTTGCTCAATTCCAGCCAGAATTAACGCAAGGCTAACTCCAGCTGTGGTCAACAATTGCAACCTGAACTCCTTCCAAATACTTTAAAGTTCCAAGTAGTAGAGGTGCATCCTTGCCTCATTGGTGACAGGGTTATTGATTACTTCGTTATGGTCGTCACCTGGGTGCAAATCTTCCGTCGTTCTCTCCTACTATTTTACGCTGCAGAAAGGGAAGTTGGGCTCGAGAAGCAATAAATGAAACATCGCCCGAAGTAGCCCCAACTGCAAGGCGCCTGCGGGCAAAGAAAGATCTCACGAGTGGATTTGGTTCATTTTCTTCCGTACACCGGTAATATCCGGCTCAATTTTTATTTGAAATATTATTTGCCCGAAGGTTTGCTAGATATAGCGGAAAACTTTAACATAGTTTTTCCAAAGGAAGATGTACGGATGTGTTTGGCATTACATGATATACCTGTTTTTCGGTTTCTTGATTCTTTTGCTACTGACTACTGCTATTGAAAATTTTATATAAAGGAGTGCAGACTGTATCTCCCAAAAACTTTTTCGTTCTTGTTGCATCAGCTTTGGAAAAAAATTCTTCGCTGAAATCCTAGGATCGAATCGGAGACTGTGTCAAGGAATTTTTCTTCGCCTCTGCTAAAGAAACAGGACTGTTCTTCGCACAAGCCCCACGTGCCGTTGTATTCCTACTACGGCAAAACTAAGCAGTTGGGATCTGCATGAGAGAAAACATCTTGCCTTCATTAACGCTTCCATTTCTCTGCCATTCCTTTCCGTCTTTGTTTCCGTTCGGCTTCTTTCGCAATGTTTCCGGATGATCGCAGTCCTCGGGGGAACATTGAGCACGGCGTTACTTACGCTCATTTTTTTTCCCATTTCCTGCAGTGACGCGCTTGCTTCTCTCTCATTTCCTGAGCCCTCGCCGTCTGATTACCTAAAATCTCGGTTAAGCTGCTAGGCACTACAGTCCAGCTGCTAAAATCTAGAGGACGGATAATGGGGGGAGGTGGGAAGTAAGAGAGAAGATGTGGTGTGTTGATAACGCCAGGCGTGACGCACTTCTTGACAAAGTTCTAGCTGAGCTGCTTCTTCTAGTCAGATCAATTTGAATGTTATAGTGTATTTCTTTTATGATTACGCACCTGAATTCACATTTGAATGTTGGGCTACTACCGTGTTTTTCTTCGGCTCTTGTCCTTGAAATTCTGTCTTAATTTTTTTTATATTCATACTGTCAGTCTGAGCCAGGACAGGAGTGGCGAGTTGTATACAAAAAAATTATTACACATTAAAAAAAAGAAAAAAAAAATACAAATCAATGAAACTTCACACTCCGTTGGTGGTTGCAGTGTTAACATACAAGATGCACAATGCTCCCTGCTTTATAAAGTAATAACTATCCACAGAAACAAATCATGATCAAACAAGTGCGTGGAAGACTTGTGTTGGTTACAGCATACCAGGAATTAATTATAGTGTTAGCAAGTTCTTTGTCAAAGCACTTTCAAATGGTACTGGTTCTGTATGGACGGCAATTTTATTTGGGAGCTTGTTCCATTCGCCTAGAGCGGCATCAACGTCATTGCATACGCAAGAAGCTCTACATCTGGCGCCGCAACGAATAGTTTCTTCGTCAATGTCCATAGATTAAAAGTCGCCTTGTTGCAAACATGGGCCACATGTGTAGACAAGTTCAAGTCACGAGTGAGGTGAATACTAAGATACTTATATTCTTTTGTTTCTTTTAAGTTAATGGTGTCGAATTTGTAGCGAAACACAAAGGGGTTCTTTTTTGCGTGTACCCCCATGACAACTGTTTCCTCCTTATTTATATCCATTTGCCATTTTTTGCACCACTGGTCAATTTCCTGCAAATGACCATTAAGTCTATCCTGGTCATCGGAAAGTGTATTTTAGCATATACTACAGTGTCATTTGCGTAATGCCGTATTGTTACATCTGAGTGAAAATCAGTATTCATATCACTGATATAGAGAAGAACAAATGTCCTATGACCGACCCGTGTGGATCACCGGATCGAACATGTTCAGTTGTACGTGAAGCGACCTTTAGCCACATGAATTTCAATTCCGCCATTACATCTCTGTTTATGTTCGCGCTAATCTCGCCCCGAAGATTTATTACCCGCACTGGCATTCTATTTGACTTTACCTCACATTTTATCTAACGCGGTATACCTCGAAATGTTCTGCTATCAGAAAAAAACTTGTAATGGATAGGCTACAGTGGAAATTTTCGCACCATGAATTGCTGCGAAAATATATATAAAAAATATTCTTGCAGTCAATTGCTTCGTCTTCTTCTTTCCCTAAAAGAACATTTCAGCACAGACGAATAAGCGACCTAAACTGCGGAAGCAATCGTTTGGCACAGATATAGATCTGTACTTTGCCCGGAATGGCAAAAAACATAAAAAGACGCAAATTAATCTCTTTTAGGAGATGGCTGTTAAGAGCCGTAGCAGCAGACAGTGGCACAGAAGAGGAAAAAATCATGTATTTACGCGTCGCTAGACTTCTTTCCTGTCGAATTATCAGCGCTTGTCTGGCCCTTGTCTCCGTCGGTTGTTGCGAATCAGTTTCTACTTCATGTGCAGTTTAGTGATATCGCCTGCGTAGAATTGTGATCACCGTGATATTATTGCGGAGAAGTAACGCTATCCGAGAAAAAGACTTTAATGACTTTTGTTCATTGGAGATGGCGTTCGCTGAAAACTGTTGTCGCCCCAAAGAATAGTTTTGTTTAGCCGCCGCGGTGGATCATTGGTTATGGCGCTCGAATGCTGAACCGAAAACGCTGGTTCGATCTAGCTGCGGTCGAATTTCGATGGAAGCGAAATTATAGAGACTGGTGTACTGTGCGATGTCATTGCACGTTAAAGTACGCCTATGTGGTCGAAATTTCTGGAGCCTTTAATTACGGAATCTCTCATAGCCTGAGTCACTTTGGGACGTTAAACGCCCATAAGCGATAAACAATAGAGTTAAGATTCCGCAGCTATGATTTATTCAGTGAAGTGCTGGTGCGCCGATAACTTATAAAGTTATAACCCATTAACAGACAACTCTACTTAGCACTGAAATGCTGATATGAATAATTAATAAACTTGAGTGCGTAACAGGAAAACTGCTAAGCTTCACTAGCATTGCAGTTTTGGCCATTTGAGTTTTTAGGGGCAGGTTTCGAGCGGTGACTGGGGTGGCGTCGAGCGGCGTTTTACAACCGCCTATAAAGACTGAGCTAGGGAATTGCCCACTGCGTAAAATCGAACAATTAACGCGCAGGGTTTTCGTGAAATCTCTGCACGCACTGCTTGTGAAAGCCGTGTCAGCAAAGAGGAGGTTCGAAGTTTTGGAAAGCTCGACAGAGATATCACTTCTCTTGTTTTCAAGCGAACATAAACACCCTTATTTTGCGTGGTAGAGAGAATATAAGATTCCTTAGAAACCTGAATTCGGAACAACTTTGGGTGTGTCTCGTGCGAGTAAAACCACGGCTGCTGTTCTCGGACGCCAACGCTGATGAAGCTTCGCGGCTGCATCGCCAGCAAAAATTCAAACGCCCACTTTAGACTTACGGCAGTTAGGCTTCGTTGAATCTTACAATGTGTCGTGTTTCTTTAAGCATTGCGTAGATCTGGCATCCTTCCGTGCCCAAATTCATTCTACCTTTTGCATTTTAGTTCAGAGCCGTCTCTCCGCAGCATGCACTCTTCAACGCACCACGTTTGCGGTGTTTTTTGAGGTAAGCAAGGATAACATGGCTTCGCCTATCTCCGGGCTACGCTAATGGCGCTTCCCTGTAGGCGCTGATGGCTTTCCTGCTTTTCTTGGTGGTCTGTTCTGTTGGCAAAATAAAAAAAACAGCCTTATCGACCGAACCCGAAAGCCTTCGCACGAAGATTTCCATCGCAAGCGGCGAAGTCAGATTTCTCTCGGCCTAATGCCTCCCTCGGGCTATGGATGCGAACAACGAGCTCTACCTTCTTTTCCGCTCTGTCGGGTTCGGTTGCTGTATTGCGAACAATTCTTAACGGCACCAGCTGTTATCTTTCTTATGCTATCATCAGAGAGCCGCTTCGGGACTAATTTGAAAAGCTTGCGAACAGGTTTTTATAATGTGTAATTGAGTGTTCTCATTAACAAAACCAAATAGCCTCCGCTTTAATTACACATACGCAATAAGGATACATTTTATTTTCTCGGAGTAAATTATTCCATCGCGAACATCGAAATGCGACAACCGCTGCCGGGATCGAACCCGCGTCTTTCGGGTCAGCAGCTGAGCACCGTAACCGCTGAGCCACCACGGCGGCTACTTATGAACACTGTCGTAACACTAAAGGACAATGAGGCCACAATGTCAGGGTTCAAATGGCGACCAATATTTGCAAAGTGTCGCATTCGTTTCTTATTGAAAGACATAAAAAAACAAATTCTTTTTCAACTATATCTGACCGTCTTGTAATCAGGCTCAATGAAAATGAAGACACTAGCTGAAGAAAAGACAGTAACATTCCGCGAAATTTAAAACATAAAATTGTCGCATTTGGTCTTACGAGTTGAGCAAAATGAGACCGCCTAGAGGAATCAAGATAATACTCGTCCTTGCAATGAGAGCTCCGTCCCCATGCAGACAACCTTTGAGATCCTATTAGAATAACCGACAAATTATCCAGGCCTAACCGACATTGCATTGTTCTACGGGCCACTACCGTTTCGCACGCCGTGGCTAGAATTCAGTCTCGCGACCTCATGACTGACATCATAAGGTCATGAACGCTAAGCCACTGCGGCAAGTGACTGCATTGGTCGGCTGAATAGGCTGTTAGCACCAAGAACTTGGGGCTAAACCAGAGCAACAAAAGAACAAAATGTGTGCAGTTCCTTGAAGACACCAGCAGTGACCGAGCTACAAAGACAAATAAATATTTATGTACGATCCCGTTATAAGCAGGGTTCAACTTGCCATATATCTCGGACTTCGCATTTCATTCTATAATATTCAACTTCTTGTCTTTACACATCGTGCCGTCCTTCCAGGCAATGACCTTTGTAAGATGGCACCTTCGTCTATTTGCCTAGATTGTCTTGAAGGCATCTCCGCGGTCATAGCGATTATTAGTCCATCAGCCACAGAAAACCACTGTGGAAACAACAACACAGTCGATGAAGTAGAAACATTATAAAGAGGTCACGGTACATTACGTGGCCAAGTATTGAGCCTTTCTGCTCTTTCAACTGTCAAGACCCTGGCGGACGCGAGAAGGAAAAGCTCACGGAACTCTCAAGCCTCGTCAGGCGTGAGCAGCTATCAGCACCTGGCGTTTTCCGCGCATTTTCTTTATGTGGGCTTGCTTTATGGGCTCCTCAGTACAGCAGACCATGAAGTTTGCGGAAGCTGCCTTCCGGGTTTTTTTGAGACCGGATACACCCCCAGGCCGGTGAGAGCTTCCACGGCTTCCAGTCAGCCGATAAATTAGCAACCACGCACTCATGCCTCACCCGTAGCCGTGTCAAATGTGTAAAATGTTTAATTCAGGCAGGCGCTCCCACCCATTGTCTCGGAGCCCCTATTCCCAAGTGCTACATGTAACAGTCCGTAATACTACAGAAACAACACGTGACCGCTATGCCTTCACGAAGTATGTTTACTATAGTTTTGCACGGTATATGTTTAAAAAAAATATTTCCTTTCTTAAACCTTTGCGGTTTTTCTCACGTGTCCTTATTGTTATGTTTTGTGTGTTGTCACTGCCTTGGCTACACTCCTAAATATTTTATTTTTCCCTGCTACGACTTTACTTCTCCCTCTCTTAACTAATAAGGGTAGGGGCGGTGACGAGTAAAGAAAATTGGTAGAGTTGGTAGTTGAGAGCAGTGCCTTTTCTAGTCCCAGCTGCAACTCCGCTGATTCCCCCTCTTTATTCGCAGGTCTTCAAATTATGTACACAGTAATGTAAAAAAGATCCTAAGACCAAATGAAACTAATGAACTTGCCACCGACGCATAGTGTGAAACGTTTCTATACAAGGGGCCAAGTTTCTCTTCACATTGTTTTAACGAAACTCACTTTCTGAGTCGGTCAGTGCTATGCTTGCTCGTGGGGGGGGGGGGGGGGGGGGGGGAATCTCTATTCTTATGCTGGCTATAATATTTTTTTTTCAGTTTGTTTGCGAAGTCATCCTCCTCGTCATCATCTTCGTCGGCATTCGGGTGTAGTCGGAGTAGCATGCCACCTGACAACCGTGCCAGGTAGGAGTAGAGCGAAACGCCACCGGCCACGGAGAGAGCGGAGGATTGGATAACCAGAAGATCCCGGGAAGATCCCGGTGGGTATCTAGCGGTACAACACGCCACCTGCCGGCAGTGGCACGTGGCCTCTGAAGAACTGAGCTCAAATTTCGCATTAACGACTATTGTAATCGCCTGTCAATATGTTGCAGTTTATTCCTCGACACAAAAATGCTTCGTGGGTTTTCCAACGATAATAAAAACTGTCGCCTAAACCTCGGTCAGCAACAACCTTTAGGTTCTTTTTTGCGCTGGATTATAACAAAATCACAAATCATCACAGTTCATGAAATGAACTGTAACAAGGACACAATGAATAGGTAACTTGGAGTAGCCGAGAACCAATTCTGTGTTTTGCTTCCAATTTGCACTTGGTGTGTAGCTTTTTCACATTAAGGGTGTGCTTGCAGCAAGGACATAGTCTCGGGAGTGGATAAACGACTTAAGGACGCTTTCCGAATTCTCCGGCCAGAAATTCAGAAAGAAATCAAAGAAATTATAGAAACATATGATTCGAGAAAACATATACTGATCTTTCTTCATCCGCCGTAGCTTTCTTAACACGTTAGGGCACTGAATTCATCAGAATACGCATCAATCTAAGTAGAAGTCGGTCGCAGTAGGAGCACATATTCAATGCATGCAGCGTGATACCCTGCTAGCCACCCTTGGGATCTTCCCGTGGCTGGCATTTTCCAGCTGTCCATTCCTCTGTTTTCGCTGTGGCAGGTGGCGTTTCGCTGTGCTGCGACCTGTACCTGTCCGGTGACAGCCACTTTTGAGCTGACGTTTCGCTCTGCTACTTACACAGCCAGTTACGCCGACAACGCCGAAGTCGACTACACTGACATCGAGGCGAAACGCAGGTGCGGGCGCGCCTGAAAGCTGCGCTCTAATAAATGTTTGTCACTTTATTTCAGCCAGTAGATTACAATAAAGGCTACCGTAGACATTAGTTTCATGCTTTTCTGCATTACCAACAAGCCTGGCATTTATTCATTTCTTTATGAAATAATATATGGTGTTTACCTACAAATTTGCGTTTCACTCGGGTTGAGGTAACAAAGGCACACCACCTATTCCGATCTACGAGCGCTACGCTGTTTCCTGATACGCTATAAGCGGAAAAACGTGCATGTGCAGAAATGTTTTTTATTTCTTGAGTAGTGTGAAAGGAAACTGCACAAACAAATACCGGGAGAAAAATGTGCTATAGATACAAGTATTGTTATACCCAAACTCTTGATAAGCCCCACTTTCTCTTTCCTTTCTCGTTGCCCTGTGCCTGTTAAGCTTCCTTTTTGATTTTAAGTTCCTGTCTCTGCTTCTCTACCGAGAAGCTTCCCACGTCTAGTATTGCGAGAAAGAACTACAGCCGGGCTACAGACGACGTTTTTTAAAAATTATTTTTGTCTACTGACCCATATGACACTCTTGTGCAACAACAAAACAGGAAAATTGTGACTGTTATCTCGAAATAAATACCATGTGCTAACAGGTGACGCCAAAACCGCCGAATACGAACTGACATGGAAGGAATACCCTCCGTGTGCTTTGACCAAAACAAATAATCTGTGGACAAAGTATAGTACCAGCCTTTGGGCCCAGTGGAATACGTATTTTGTTCTCCCACCCTGGAACCGAGGTGGTAGCGCTCAATGGTAAAAAAAAGCTGCCAGACGATTATGGCAGTGGGTAATGCGATGTTTGAGCGCAGCTCTTCACACACCACCTGCCACCGCTGACAGGTGGAGCTGGTAGCCACCCTCGCGACAATAGCGTACAGCGGCAGGAGAGTCAGCTAGAGCGATCCGGAGGCCAACAGATGGAATTAGGAAGCGAACGTTTGGGGCGCAGGAGAGTTCTGGTGGTCCGGGACTCGAATGTAGCGAGGGTTGAGGGAGGCGTTCTGACGGCAGTGAAGGCAGACAGGCGGGTGCAGGTGGAGGCTCAGTCGGGAAAGTGCATGGTGGATGCAATGGCCAGAGCCCGGGAGGTGGTGGTGGGCAGCATGGATGGCGAACACCTTGTGGTCATCCATGCTGGTCTCAATGATGTACTGCAGGGGAGGAGCCAGAATCTTGAGACGCAGTTGGAGGTGGGGATGCGTAGGCTTAGAGAGGCCTCTGAGAGTGTGCATGTGACCATATGAACAATCCCAGAGGTCCAGAGGCAGGCTCGCGAAACGGAAAGGAGGGTCGTGGAGACTAATCGGGTAATTAGGCTATTGAGTCGACGACTAAGATACGAGGTGATGGAGGTCAACAGGGAAGTGTACGAGGTTAGGCCCCACCCTTTTGCACAGGATGGCATCCACTACGATGGTGCCACTGGCAATAAGGTGGGTAGTAGGATAGGTCGCCAGGCAACAGCTTTTTTGGGGGGACCCAGAGCTCTGAAGGAACCAGTGTAGAGAAGGAAGAATTAAGATCAAATGAACAATGGAACCATAGCGGAAGAAAGAGACGCAAGCGCCAGGGCCAAGTTAATTCAGATATAGGTTTTATTAACATGCAAGGTGGCAGGAATAGACTGAAATGGGAGGAAATAGAAGAACAGTTAAGACAGGAGGAATTAATGGTATATGGTTTAGCGGAAACACATCTTAGAGACATGGAGCAACCACCCTGTAACCCAGACTACGCATGGGAATATTGCAATAGAACAGAGGGCAGCAGAAAGGGAGGTGGAATTGGGGCATTCATTCATAAAAGTATGAATTTTCAAAGCGTTAGACTGGGATGCAGGGAACATTTATGGCTAAAAGGAACAGTGGCAGGCAAGCAAACACTCCTTGGCTTTGTATACCTGTGGACAGGGGTTAATGCCAAAGAGGAAAACAGGAAAATGTTAGAATGTATTGCAAGCGACATTGATGAGCTAGGAGGATAGGGCGAGATAATTATATTAGGCGACATGAATGCACACATAGAAGACCTGGATGGGTACACGGATTCGACAGGAAGCATGCTGCAGGACATGTGTGACAGGCATGATTTAGTTGTATGCAACAGCACCGAGAAGTGTGAAGGGCTCATAACATGGGAGGCGGGGAGTCTGCACTCGACAATAGATTATGCACTAATGTCACAGAGGATGTATAACAGATTAGGGGTAATGAGCATAGATGAAGATGGTTCCAGAAGTCTAGGTAGTGACCACAAGCGTATCAAGTTGAGCTTCAGAAGAAAAAGCAATGTAGGACTGAATCAAGATAAACAATCAGGGGGAAATTTTTACTCAGAAAAGCAATTGGAAGTAGCAGCCAAACAAATCGAGAAAGTAATTTTTGAGGATAGTGAAACAGAATGGACTTATACCAAATTAACTCGATTACTGGAGCTAGAGCTAGCTAAGGTGCGAGTAAAGCTAAAAGGGAAAAGATGCAAACCCAAGAGTTGGTGGGATGAGGAGGTCAAGAGGGCAATAGAAAAGCGCAAGGAAGCATCCAGGGAACACAGATATTCCAAGAAGAGGGGGGAACCAAAACCCGAAGTAGACAGAAAATGGGATACCTTCATAAAGTGTAGAAAGGACGCATCCTATTTGATTAATGAGAAAATTAGAAGAAAGGGTGCCCAATGGATGTCAAAAGTAAATAAAAAGGATAGAAAAGCAGCCCAAAAATTCTGGAAACATCTAAATGCAATGAGTAATAAAACTAGGCTAGAACAAAGGTTTATTGTTACAGATGAGGGTATTCGACTAGAAGGGGATGAAGCAATAAAACACATAGGAACAAGGATGACGGAAAAATTTTCAGCAAAGCACGTGGTACATAATTTATCGAAGGAGGATAGACCGGTTACAGCAATAGCTTCACTTGAGCAAGGAGAGTGGGAAAGGGCAGAGAAGAAGGTTCCTAGTGGCACATCATCAGGACCAGATGGTATCCCGATTATGTTGATAAAGAAGTTAGGACCAAAATCCAAGCAAACATTAATACAGGTAGTGAACAAAATGATAGTGGATGAGAAAGTCCCCGATGAATGGCGATTAAGTAGAATTAACATGATATATAAGGGAAAGGGGGACAAAGCAGACGTAAGTAACTATCGCCCCATAACAGTGACGTCTGTGGTTTACAGGGTGGTGATGCAAATTATAAAGGATAGACTGCAGGCTTGGGTGGAGAACGAGGGGGTGCTAGGGGAACTACAGAATGGGTTCCGGAAACAAAGGAGGTTGGAGGACAATCTATTTTCATTGACAAAGTGTATAGTAATTGCGGAAAAAGAACATAGGCCCTTATTGCTAGCATTTCTGGATATTAGGGGAGCCTATGACAACGTTATTCAGGAGCATTTGTGGGACATATTGGGCACATTGGATGTGCAAAATGGAGTAATTAATCTTTTAAAAGATATATATAGAGGTAACAGAGTGCTCATAAAATGGGAAAAAATGTATCAGGGCCTGTAGAGATACAGCGGGGGCTTAGACAAGGATGTCCTCTGTCCCCTTTGTTGTTCATGTTGTACCTGCAAGGTTTGGAGGCCAAGCTAGAGGGGAGCGGACAAGGTTTCAACCTATCTTTTTTCAAGCAAGGGGAATTGATTAAACAGACATTACCGGGACTAATATATGAGGACGATATAGTGATAATGGCTGACAACAAGGAAGATCTGCAGAAGTTGTTAGACATATGCAGTACAGAGGGAGATAGATTAGGCTTCAAGTATAGTAAGGAAAAATCTGCAGTCATGACATTTAATGAAGAGGGCGGCGAGCATAGAATACAGGAGTTCGTGCTAAAAGTAGTGAATTAGTACAAGTATCTTGGGGTGGGGATAAATAACAGTGTTGAGTATCTGACAGCATGAAAAATATGTAATGAATAAAGCTAGTAGGAATGCAGCTGTCATGAAAAATAGGGCACTGTGGAATTACAATAGGTATGAGGTGGTATGAGGGATCTGGAAAGGGGTGATGGTCCCTAGCCTGACCTTCGGGAATGCGGTCCTGTGTATGAGGCCAGATGTTCAAGCAAGGCTGGAAATTAGGCAACGGGGAGTAGGGAGGTTAGCTTTGGGAGCACATGGCAATACACCAAATCAGGGGTACAGGGTGATATGGGATGGGCGTCTTTCGAGAGCAGAGAGGCTAGCAGTAAGATAGCATTTGAGGAACGATTGAGAAGGATGGAGGAAAAGCGGTGGGCTAGGAAAGTTTTCAGATACCTGTATATAAAGAATGTTGACACGAAATGGAGAAAGCGAACTAGAAAATTGACAAGCAAATATCTGGACAGCAGTAAGGGGGCAAATCAGCAATTATCGGTTAAGAAAAAGGTTAAAGGAACAGAGAGAGCTTTGTGGAAAACAGGGATGCTGACGAAATCGGCACTAGAAACATACCGGACCTTTAAACAGGAAATTGTCAAAGAAAATATCTATGATAATTGTAGGGGAAGTTCTTTGTTGTTTGAGGCCAGGACTGGAGTTTTGCGGACTAAGACGTATAGAGTCAGGTACCAGGAGATAGACACTTTGTGCATTGCGTGCGGAGAGGAGAAGGAAACAGCTGAACACTTGATACTTTTCTGTAAAGGGCTTCACCCTACAGTGGAAGGCAGCGGGGCTGACTTACCCAAGGCATTGGGGTTTAGGGATAGTGAAGGGAAAGTGGATTTTAAGAGGTTAGAAGTAACCAAGCGGAGATTATCTGATTGGTGGCTAAAAGCAAGACAGGAATAAAATTTCACAAGACATGGCTAGGTGGCTTGAGCCACCGCCCGATGTAAAGGGGTCAGCCGTATCCATCCATCCATCCATCCATCCATCCATCCATCCATCCATCCATCCATCCATCCATCCATCCATCCATCCATCCATCCATCCATCCATCCATCCATCCATCCATCCATCCATCCATCCATCCATCCATCCATCCGTCCGTCCGTCCGTCCGTCCGTCCGTTCGTCCGTCCGTCCGTCCGTCCGTCCGTCCGTCCGTCCGTCCGTCCGTCCGTCCGTCCGTCCGTCCGTCCGTCCGTCCGTCCGTCCGTCCGTCCGTCCGTCCATCCATCCATCCATCCATCCGTCCGTCCGTCCGTCCGTCCGTCCGTCCGTCCGTCCGTCCGTCCGTCCGTCCGTCCGTCCGTCCATCCATCCATCCATCCATCCATCCATCCATCCATCCATCCATCCATCCATCCATCCATCCATCCATCCATCCATCCATCCATCCATCCATCCGGGATCTTTCCGTGGCAACCACCTTCCACGTGGCTTTCGGTCTGCTGCTTGGACAGCCAGTTGCGTCGATACGCTGACGAAGACGTCGACGACGACATAGAATGCAGAATAATTGCATCAGGTACATTCCTCTGCTAAAATGTGAATACAGTCCTTTTTTATTTCAGTTTGTTCTATCTCCATTTTTAATCCAAATTCGACTCTAGGTCACAAAATTATCCAGTTACTCTACTCCTTGCCCATGACTGCGTTTGTATCAGCAATGCACCCTGGCCAATCCCCCGCCTTAGGTATGTACCAGTAAGCCTGAGCTCATAATCGTCATCACAATCATCAACGTTCACCCATTATGGGAATTTGCCACTCAAACAGAGGAAAACAACTAGAACAACAACAGAGTAGAGCTGTGCAATATACTCTAGAATTGGCACCACTCCAACTTTTAAAGTTCCAAGATGATCTTTAATCTTCACCATTAAGGTCTGAATGAAGTCATATGTTTATTATCTCTAAGAGAATACATAGCAGAAGGCTTCCCTTATGATGCAATCGGGTAATTACTGACGCATGCTTTGAAGTTCATGCTAGCAAAGCAGATATTGCTTTGTTTAGTGGAGGCGCCAAAGTTGGTGCTTCTTTATTTTTCTCCTTGTGGACTGGGAACTTTGCCGTTCAAATTCTAGTGAACAGAAGCACCGCTTGTAATCCTCTTATCTATCCACCTCACCTGCGATGCAGCCCTTACCTCGTCGTATTCGCCATGCCTGCCTTCTCTCAAAGAACCTTCCACGCGACGCCGATCGTGGTTCACTTGCACCCCAGAGACTTGTCCCCCTCCCCCCCCCCCCCCCCCCCTTAAGAAAGTAACACATCACTAATGCAAGTATTGTGAACCCATAGACGCGCCATTACTTCGTAATTCGATAAGACGGCGATCAAAGCGAAACCTGCCGGCTTTCTGGGACGGCACGCCTGTCTTAAATACAGTTACGAAGTAGGTGCACCTGCGCTCCTTTAGTTATCAGAATGCTGCAAACTTCCGGTCCGCTCGGTAAAGCACAATGCGCACTCAAGAGCTGCATTCCAAAAAAAAGCAGCATGAAAACTTGTAAAAATTTCTGATAATACCTCCGGAAGTGCAAATAATATCTTAGCATTCAACCCTTTCTCGGACCTATTTTACTGTTTCTGGCTTGGAGACGTGCAAAGGAAGAGTCCATTTATCGCTTCATGTTTGATCTTTGCAGGGCACTGTAGACCTCGAGCGATAAAGCGCAACAGATGAACATTGGCCAAAAGGGTGAGTCTGGATGCAGTTCACGAACTGTTGCACATATAATGCCGACACTGAAGATGAATTTTAAGTTTAATGCACGGCACGGAGTACCAACAACGTCAGCATTCGGTCTTTATTTTTAGAAGCGTTTAAATGGGAGCGGCCGGTGTCCCGCTTAACAAGGTGAAATTCTGAAACCATGATAATACTCAAGCTGGCAAGCCTTTTGTTATAAGCTTAAAAGCCGCCATTTCTTTTGTGTCTCTGCTGTCAGCGGAAACCTAATTATATTCTTCAAATGTTCCTCGTCAGCGCTTCTAAATTTATTTAGGTGATGTAGATTATGGTAGGGTTACGGTAGGGTTATATATGTTACGGTTAATACGCCAAACATAGGCTAATTCCCGACCGAAGTATATTTGAGGTGGGAAACACAATTTACGTTAACTTCTTCACTAACTCTGAAAACGAGCAAGCAACACTGACACCATCAACAAAACCAAAAACGCACTCTGCAATTATGCGTATGGTCTGGCTAAGTTTATTTACCACCCAGTAGTTATTTTCAAAGTCTAAACAGTTTTTGTACTCAGTAAAACTAATAATTAGTAAAGATAACGCACGACACGTACTCCTTGCATGCTTGAGGTGGATTAATAACTTTTTATAAGCCTTCATCAGGAAGGCTGCTTCATAATTTTGTTAACTTTTCGGGAGCAAGGTTCGAAATGCTTGCCTCAGGTTCCCAGCTGTTATCGGTGTATATAGAATACAATTGAACGCAACTGTGAGAGCTAAAAATCTCCGAGAACGACAAATGACACTTGCTTGTGCGAAAATCCAGCTTTTCTGGGACTTCTACTCTCGCTGAGAAGTCCTGGCGCCCAAGAGAAGACTAACATTATAGTTTCCTTTTTTTGTGAAAGAGGCAGAATAATGCGGGCGGTTGTAATGATGCGTGTATCGCACTTCACTGGGATTCGAAGAAAACACTCCGCCGTGCCAGAGTTTGTCAGAGTAAAAAGAACAAATTCATTTTACCTCAGAGGGAGAAAGACTTGTAAGCCGAGGTGCTTTATCGCAGGACACACAGGCGGCTTGCTCTTACAGGGCACCCAACTTAGGTGTCATCTTACTTACCAGAAAGAGAGAGAGCGGCGTACTGCGGGATTCCCGCGCAATTTCACGAGTACTTCGTCTTCCAGCCTTTGTGCGTTGCTAGGTGAGAATTCTGCCAACTGCAGTTCTCAAATTGCCTTCCGCTCTCAAGCCTATTACGTTAAGCTACGCTCACAGTCCGTGCAGCAATTCTCTTCGCACACTGGCTTCATTTAGGCCGGCAAACATCTACAGACGACCAAAACGGATCCGTTAGGCGAAGCTTGTTGCGCCATCTCAACTCATTTCCTAGCCCATTTCCGGGTACTTCCGTTCCTCGCGGGCGCTGCCGCTAAACTTGAGCGCGGGCAGGCCGAGAAATAGGTGCTGCCCTTTCGAATGCAGCCTGTGTTCTCCGACTTCGGCCGGCAGTGATGAACCTCAGGCTCCGCTCGCGCAATGCGGGCTGACAGGACGGGTAAGCTCAAGAGGCAGCCGCTTTCTGCGGGAATAAGCTTAAGATGAAAGGACGGGAGCGCAGCACCAGGGGCCTTTAGCTGCCAGGCGCAGTTGGTCCTCGGTAATGAAGGCCACTTGCGAGTCCCGAAAAGCCCTACGACACTCTCACCGCTGCCCTGTCTTCCCTGCAGGGGCCGTTTCGGAGGATGCTGGTTCTTGCATTTTCACGCTGTAACGAGATATCTCGGCCAGGGCGTCATAGCTTGGCTGTATTTTTTTTACTCATTTCTTAGATGAGAATGGGGTTGGAATCGAAGACTTGCCCCATGTCACAGTTAACGTACCTTTTGATAGTTATTTAGAACACGCTGTTAGCATCTGCGGGAGGTTTCTTCCTTGTCAGGTTAAATGCAAGCATACTGTAGCCCCCAGCAAAAAGTAAGTCACGACTACTGCTGCTGATCATGAAGCAATAACGTTTCCTTCATTAAACTAAATATGTGCTCTGAGTTGTTCCAGGACCTCAAATCCATCTAACACTCTTGCATATTAAGCAAACGCGTTTCGTTCCTTATATAGAGAGCGCTGCGAACTTGAGCTGTTGACTGTTATCAACCTGTGGCCAGCGTGTATAAGATCTCCTGCATGTTGCAAACAAAATAGGTGGCGCTGCAGTCGGTAGCGAGCCGATGGTAGGCAAAAGGCGGTTGGATGGCTATGGATTGCTGAAAGCTTGGCACATCCTGTCCACGCCAATAATTAGGCAAGAAACGCATTCGCATTCAAAAGAAAGCATTCCTTGGTCGCGACTGAGAAGGGCGGCGCCCCGTGCACACCAAGATGGCTCCGGGCAATAATTACGTGCGCAGCTAAATCCGTGCTTACACTTGTGCAGTTTTAAGCACACGACGGTAATGTGTTGGCGGTCAAGCGTAAATGCTTCTCGACTACGAAATCCTTCCGCTTACAGCCAGTGACAGGGTCGTGACAAAGACGAGGCGCTTTTCTAACGCGGCCTATTGCCTAAGGAGGTATTTATCGGTGAAAAACCTTTTAAGGCTCGCCTAGTTTCCCGTTTTCTGTTACTACGCCCCTCCCGCAGTGACTTAGCTGCTCAATAAACGCTGCTTCTGCAGCATGCGAGCAGGGCAGATCCGCGTAGAGCCGCCATTAGCTTTGGCTGCTGCGGTAGAAAACGGGTAGCGGAACCTATTTTGTCTACCGTACGAAAGCCGCGACTGACGTCAGCTCCACCGCATCTTTGTGACGCCGCAACGTCAAGGAGGTGTATACAGGCACATACAGCTGCGAGCGACCTGCAAAGACCCCTCATTTTTTCTGGAATCTTAGTTTTGAGGAGACAGAAGTGTGAGCATGAGTAATTTTAATTTTTTGACAAACTAGTCAACTCTGTAACAATATTTTTAATCTGTGACACTATCCCTTTTTATGATGCAATTTTATTTATGGCAATTAACCGTCACGACTAAAAAGCGGCCCTAGTGATCTGTGCTGACCATCCTCTAGATTCAGTTTTTTTTTTGCATTTTACAGAATGAAATCAGAAAACATACTTTGGGGCTCTATTTTCTTCCCTCTGCTGATCTGTAGTTTTTAGCTTCTCATTAAACTCTGCGTACAACTGTCGGGACCGAGACAACGAAGGAAAAATAAACTGAGTTCCTACAAGGTGTTCGCGTTAGCAACAAGCTTCCATCTCCTCCGTAGCACATTCAAATATGCGATTCAGTGAGTATGGAGAAATCCCCCTCCACGTTCTGCCGCGTTCACGCGCAAGCCGTCACATAAAACGACCAAACACTGCTCTGAAGGCCTACCTTGAGAAATTCACTTACATACCTTACACAGACGTCAGCTTTCGATAGTAACATACGTTGTGTAACACTTTAGGCTTCCGAATCTCATTTTCAGCTCACCAACGCGCTAAATTATGGCAGTGTGCTTCCTTTATTACTTTTTCTAAAAGGTTGCACATGCCAGTTGATGTCGGCCATTCGACCCCCCCCCCCCCCCCCCCCCCCCTATAATGAAACCATAGCTTTTCGACACGCTTCTCTAAGAAGCAGAGCTGCATCGTCCACCTATAACTCTCGCTGAACTCTCATACGTGGAATCGGCCGGACTCCCAAAAGAACCGTACACGAGCAGGGAAGACTTATCACAGCGCTGAAAACCGCTTGCGCAAAAGCATACCACCTGTATTCGGCACGGAAATCCCCACGGCAGCCCCTTAGCGCGGAACTCTATGCAGCTCTGAGAAGGCCTCCACCACGTGGGCCTCATAGGTCTATCAGGTTCCCTTTACAAGAAGATGGGTGCTTATTTCCTCGCTAGACCATAGCATGGTGCTAGCTTCATCGACAGCACGATGTGCCTGATGGTCGCGACGGCAGATTTTTATCCCAGCGCCGCCTTCTAATCTCGGCAAGAAGCGTGGCCCAATTCCGCCTTCCAGTTTACAACTTCTCTTCATGTTGCTTTTTAAATATTTGGCTCCATTTCTTTAATTTCGCCAATTTCCTCCGGAGTATCCCCTCAAAGCCCTCAGCGGCGACTCCTATATGGCGTAGTGATTTCATGAGCGCAATTTCGGCCAGTTGTATTTTTAATCGCTTTTTTAAGTGCCTGATGCGCCGCAAATGTTGGATTACTGGCTCGCCTTTTCTACCCATCTTTTGAGGCTTTTGCAAAGAAGTAAATTTTCGTTCAAGCATACTTTCCAGGATTGAAGGCGTAAAAAGAAGGTTAAGTTGTAGAAAAAAAGGCCCCCCCCCCAAAAAAAAAATTAAGTTAATAAAATTGCTTCCCTGATGAGACATTTAAAACATGCGCCCCAGAAAAGGGTCGCGTTGGCTGCAGAGAGGTGATTACGGTTGGGAAATTTTTAACACCAAAGTCCCAGTCGATGTGTCAACACGACATTTTGACAAAGATGAAAGGCAATAACACGACCATAATATTATTTGATTGCATGGTTTACGTCCTCGGCCAACGTTCAAAAGCTCTGAATCTCATGTATTGTGACATCGTTTATCACATGCCTCAATGCAAGAAAAGAAAGCAACACAAAGGAACCAGAAAAACATCTCTTTAGCAACTCAATTTATTTAATAAACGATATTAACATGTGCAGTACAAGAAAACAAAATCTAGCAAGTAAGACGAAGCCAAAGCCAGTGCAGCTAAAACAAGTAGGTGGTAAGGTAGCATTTCTGCTTGTCGGGAAACTGCACGCAGGTGAAGCGTTTATAATGAATTTAAAATTCTCTGTGCTTTTGCGCTTGAGCTGACTTTTGTGATTTAAATTATTTCGTGATTTGTGGTTAAGTTAAAAGACAGCTCAAGCATAGTGCGACCCACGACCCGGCACCGTGATGCGCTTCTGCGGGGCACCAGTGCGTACGCGCTGATTGGTCCCGACGCGGTAGGCGTGCACGCAGCTGACGGGAACGTGGCGCCATCTGGAGCCCCCGTGGCATTCCGCCCGCGCGCAGAGGCGCCCCGCGAACACGGTTCGCGAAACGCGCCATGCTATAACTCTCTGTTATCCGCATATACTGAAGCGAAAAGCTCCAGTACGCTAGGTAAAGCAATCGTCGCGCAGGCCGAAGAATGACCTTGAACGACCTTCAGCCAGAACACGTTAGCCGTGTATGACCAGATGCGGTACAATTATGGTGTCGAACCCTTGACATCTGACCTTGACCCATGACCTTTAGTTGACGTTTAACCTTTGACAATGGGTGACCTTTGGGTTTACCTTTGACCTTAAGAACATTCGATGGGGTGATGTGAAGCCACGTGATGACATCCGATGGGGGTGTCGTAAGACGAGCGATACCACGTCATAGACACGTGGTCGTGTGGGTATATGTAGAACGGCTGTCGCCAGCGTGTAGAGGAGCTGCCATGGACGAGCCTCAGACGCTTAGCAAGCGTGCTTGCTTTTCGCTGAATTCCAGGGTTACCCAAGTTAAGACCATTTCAATTTTTTATTACTGCTACAAAGCTTAAAATTCACCGCTTTGTGGGATTAGCGACCTTTTATCCTGGTTCTGTCGCGCTCCCTCAGCCACGTGTTCACGCATCTCCCAGTTTCGCAGATACATACCTCGCAGCATGTGAACGAAGTCTTGTATACCACGCCTACTGCAAAAACAATGGAATAGAAAAGGAAGTTTTACCTGGGAGGGGTTATTCTGTCAATTCATCGTCTACTTAACATTTTCGCAGATTTTAATCACTTTATTAGGGCAGAAACACAGCATAAGCGTTGTACTTGCGTGCAACCTTCATGGGCCCTTGTGACACCTTACGCCCGTACGGAACTACTGGCCACCTTCTTTTGTACGTTTTCTCTTAGTGCCGAGGTGTCTTCTTTATTTTTGGAGCGAAAAGCTTCACTACGTAGGTCAGAGCCCAGCTTCGCGTGAGCCGAACTGGTGAGCTATGCGCATGCGCGAAAACGAGTGACGTCACGCGCCGCGCAGGTGGCCGCTCCTCGCCGCTGCCATCGCCGCCGCCGACTCGGTCCCGTGACCTTTCGCCGACTTCGTCGCCTGACATGTGCGTCATGTGCATGCGCAAGGAGGCTATATAATGCGATTGCCAGAGAATAGGCGTGCGCACTCGGCTTGGAAGGGAAGGAGAGTGCGGCTGCTGCTAGACTACGCAGAAAAGCTGAGAAACTAAATTCGTGCGACCCAGAAGTAATCGCTTGGGAGTTGGCTGCACAACAGCGAAAAAATGATAAAGCGAAAGCTAACGTGCAGCCGAAGCGCCTGAACAACGGGAAATACGCCTTGCTAAACGACGTCGGAAAGAAGCCGAAAAGCGTGTCTTGGCCGCATCTTCAGCCAGCAGCCAAGCGAGTGAAGAAGAGGAAATAAGAGAGTCAAAAAAAGAAGTCCAACAATAATAAATAAAGAAGTGTAATACTGTCGCTTCTGTGTCTAACTCGTGAACATATGCCATTGAGTAGCCAAGTCTACGCCTATAGATAAACAATGTATACAATACCAGCTAAGCAACGAAGCATAACCATGACGCCAAACCAAGCATAACTGAAGCTTTTCGCTTGTATATCCAGGCTTAACCAGAGCTAAGCCACTGCCTAATTTTTTCCTTGTACCAACATATTTGTCCAATCCTCTTTTCACTGCTGGAATTCTGGTGCAGACTCGTGTCTAGTATGAGCTGCGGCGTAAGGTCGGCGGCCATAATTCCACTTCAGCATTAGAGGTTCTAGATTGGCAACGGAGCACGCTGCAGAACGGTCTCGCATTTCATGTCATTGCTGGGCGCGTTTTTTTTCAACACTGGGTTCTCACAGCTTCGTGAAGTAGGCTGCAACCTCATGTTGGCGTTCCAAGTCATGTTGAATGCGTCTGCAGCTATTATTATGCGGGCCACTACTCTCTTGGCTGTTCCAGAAAAAGTAGAGCGTACGAGAACTTTTACCCAACACCGCTAGTCGTCGTGTATGTACTCCATTCGATATGTTCCTATATTTATCCGATAAAAATTTGTCGTGCGCTTAACTCTTTGCGTGCCTATGCGAAGGACAATGATTTTTTTCTAACTTTGAAACTTTATTACATTCCTCTTGTATTCACCGATAAATTTCAGTTTTTATTTTACTATTCTGGTTCCCTCTTTTCAATTAAAATTCTCGTCCAGAATCGCTCCCCCACATAAAGTAGAAAGTCAGTGCTGTTTGTACACTGGCTAAAATTTGTCTTTCATTAAAGAGCTTCTCTACCTCTCACAACGCAGCAAGTCTGGAGGGAACACAACTCCACCGCTGCTTGGAAATCCAGAGAAGACAAAATAAATTCTTTTGGTTAGCAGTCTTCTGGATAGCTGATACAAAATCCGGGGTTTGTGTCTCCCTCGAGTGTTCGGGAGCAATGTAGCGTTTTAGAGAAGGAAAAGATAGACTCGCCTTTAGGCGGTCTGGCGAAGCATCAGTTCCGAATTGCACATGATTGAATCTGGAGAATACGAGTTTTCTTTAAGGGGGGCGAGATCGAACACCTCTGTCTCCTGCCCAGTTCTATGTGAACTAAAGTTACCCTTCCTTTGGCTGATTTGTGTCACATACCTCTTTGTGGCGGAGGTTTCTGACTAATTTCGGTCACCATGTTTTCTCTCTCTCTTGTATTGTGCAATATCAACTGTCACGAATATCTGCTTGACTGTTTAGTTGGTCATGCCGAATATTTCTGGACACAAGCTTTTGTGAACGGGAACCAGTTTATGAAGTTCAACAAAGTGGCTTGTTGGGCCAGTTGGTTACGCATCTATAGAAACCAGTGCTTGAAGAACACAGACAGAAAGGGAGACACACAAACGCTGCGCTGATGGAAGCGATTTTTTATGAACGCAGTTTTTATGAACACAAGTTTGTGAACGTAGTTTTTCATATATTGTACGATTTCACTTAACAATCAATATAGCCGCACATCTCCCGTCGGCAGGCTGGAATTTTTTTTGTTGCTATGAACGCTATTGCTTTCGTCAAAAGTGTTACACATTGGTTTCTTATGGCAGTCTTAACTGCTCGATGCGAGTGATGGAAACACTCTAAAAGAAAGTTTTTGGGACATATCGGGAGAATGTTCCATCGCCTTGAATATTTCCATAACAATACCTCACAATAATTCAAAATTCAAAAAGTTTGTTTAAAATTTCGGAACACAAAGTTCCAGGAACACGAACGCCTTAGATTCAGTTCTCCATAACATCAGAACATCCTCGCATTCTACGCCGACCCCCCTTAAATTTCGAATTCTTGACTCCCCTCGCGCCATCTTTTGCTGGGTTTCCCCGTCCCTTTTCCCACATCTTTCGAGACCCAACGTTTGTGCTCGCTATTCAATTATGGGCGAAAACACTACAGGAATGCACGTCCCGGAGTCTCGAAGATGCAGCTAAAAAAAAAAAAGCAAGCGATACTACGAGTGCGAGACCTCCAGAGCAAGTTAGAGTCGGGCAGAAAGCATGAAAAATTGATAAACCCACTCTTGGGCACGTCATGTCTGACACTAGCATAGTGCAAGTTCATGCGCGTGCTCGTTTGTAGCACGAGGAGGCGTGGGAGGGTGAGCCTTGAACCGCGGTTCCTGGATGACCCAGGGAGAAAATACTTGACTAGAGAGAAAAAGAATGGGCCATTAAGATGGTCTGAAATAGCTTACGCTGCTGGTGTGCTATAAATGGATCAAATGAATTTACCGCGCTTGCAGGAGACAGCACTCATGCTAAACTGGATCATGCGATGTTTAACTTCGCTGTTGATAAACTTGAGAGGTGTGTTGCTGCTGGGGCTAGTTTAATGTCAAATTTACATTACGGCAGGGCAAGAAAAATTACACCGGCTGATGCGTGGCTACTAACAAACTGGTGCTAACATCAACTGAGTTGTTATTAGAATCCATCGCCCTATTAAAACGCGTATCTTACATAGCAATAAACACCTATTTCAATGCACACGGAATAGAAGCGAGGGTCCTCTGCACGTTACAGGCTTAAAGAGGGGCACTGCAATTATGCCATGATAGAGGTGTTAGCGACGTGTACTTACACAGCGTTGGTTTGAATGTTTAAGTCACATGGAAGCAGCATTTGTTGGTGTTTAGTCGTGCCATTGTCCTTTTCTCTTTTTTTTCTTACGTTCGTGGCCTATAAGCCACGAAATCCAGAGCATTCATATTCTCGGATGATTCCTTCCAACGGCACTTCCTGAGCTCGATTTTTGTTATTGTTTATTTGCTTTCTCATAGATAGTTCTTAAATATTATACCATAAGTTAAAACGACACTTCCTTGGTGCGCCGTCGGGCAATGATGAGCGTTCCACGAACTTGTATCGACTTATATAAAAATTCGCAGAATGCTTTCACTCGACAATCTTGTAGGAGTCACTGAGAAATATATTATAGACAAACTATGTTATAAGCACGCATACTCTTTTGTGCATATACGCAATCTCCGGGTTTCTTTATTGTTTCTATGCAATCGAGGTTTCTTAGCTTTGACAAGACAGGAAGCGCATAGCAAGCGTGAAAAGTATTTTCAACGTTCTCCCATCAATGTTTTTTGCACTGTGTTCACAAACATATTTATTAGGCTTCTCGTACCAAATAATGCAAAAAGGTTTAGGCTTTTTGCAATTCTCGGAGGGGAAAAACAACAGACATAGCGAAAATACACTAAAATGGACAATGTAAGCAGCATGACGATATGGAGTGCATGAAAACAGACAACTTGACCAACTTGATCAAACGAAGCACATAATCACCAGTACCACGTTATCAGATTAACATGTGGATCACATATGAGCGTCGAACTTCTGGAACACATGGACCGAAGATGCCACTCTCTAAAGAGGTCTGCTCTCTAGCCCATATGTTTCTTATGGCAGAAACGCACCTCATTTGCATATTGTGCTGTCCTTGCGATAGCTAGGAGCCAAATTAAAATAAAAAAAGGTCACATTCTCATGTGCCGCATGGGAATGTGCTTGTGTGCGCTTACGATGCCGACTGACACTGCGCTCACGTAGGGAGGAATCACTCATAAAATTACGTGTGTAGCCTAACATAAACGATGTTCACCAATGACCATAGTGGCAAACTTGAAAATCGTGTCAACCGCAAGTGCCGCGTAGGACATGGATCTCGCTTTCTTTGGTGTTAGTGTTGGCTTTATTTATTTGTAAAATACGGAAAAGACAGCGACATTTAAAGATATATTATTCGTAGTGGACTCAATGTTTTTACTAGCTTCTAGTGCTGTGCACAAAGACGAGATAAGAGTTATTCGCTGATAAGTTTCCCTGCCAAGGGAACAAGGACGTCCAAAGCTTCAGAGATCGGAAAAGGACGGCTTCGATTTCGGACGTCCTCAGCCGCAAAGCACGACGCCGCGTGCATATCGTAAAAGCTTTTTCGAATATGTGATCGATGCGTTGAAGACGAAAAAAAAGGTAAATTTACGAAACTTCAGCTAAGAAACGCAGGCCATTTTTCATGGCCCTATTTCTTTCTTCTATTTCCGAAGGCGCAACAACCTCACTCCACGCAGAGCCGGCAGCGCACGTGAATTGCGTTTTTACGTGAGTTCCTTGCAGCCCATATAAAGCCTCTTTTTTCAATTTATCTTCCTGGTAGTGTGGATTTCTTACTTTAGGTTTTCCCTGACAACTGAAAACTTTCCCAGACGAAGTTTCGCATCTCCAAATCCTCACTCGTCTGGTGATCTCGATGTTACGCTCTCGCAATCTCTCCACTTAAGTCTAGATACGAGAGAAACGCAGAAAACAACCAAAGAAAAGTTCGGCTTGTCTTGTCCTGGATAGGCGGCTCTTCTCAATAAAAGAAGGCATGGAGTACAGGTCACTTCTGAACGTGCGCGCTACAAAATTGGTAAAGAGCACTTCTTGCTTTCAGCCGCCGTGGTGGCTCGTGTTAATGGTGCTCGGCTGCTGACCCTAAAGACGGGAGTTCAATCCAGGCTGCGGCGTTCACATTTTGGTGGAGGCGAAATGACACTGGATCCTTGTACTGTTGTACTGCGTCATGCCAGTGCACGCTAAACAACACCAAGTGGTCAAAATTATTCGAAGCCGTCTACTACAGCATCCCTCATAGCTTGAGTTGGTTTGGAACGTTAAACCCTTAAGCCTATCCTTCTTGTACCAAAAGTTTTAACATTGAATATTGTAAGGTACAGCTGTGGGCTTATTGAAAGTAATGTCGATTCTTACCATGGGGGTGGGGGGGTGGGGGGGTGGGGTACCACTATTTTTTTTTTAGTTTTTCATCACTCGCATCCAGTAGTTAAGACTGCTATAGAAAACCAATAAGGTACGTTTCTGACTATAGCAAATGTGTTAACAGAAAAAATAAAAAATGCAATCCTGCCAGGGAAAGATATGTCGATATATTTATTTTTACAGTGAAATGTTACAATATATAAAAATCGCGTTAATAAATTGTTTATCGTTGAAAAATGCTTTTTTCGAGAATTGTTGGGTATCTAGAACCTTAAACTAAATTTCAAGATTTTGTGTTGTTTTGTTTCTTGCGCAGTACCCAGTTGAACCGACGTCTAGAATCAAGCCTTTATTGCTCCAGAAAATTTTGTTTTCCATGTATTTTTGTGCCCTTTTTTGATGCATTTTTCCTTGAATCACAATAAAATGGCTTCTGGAATTCACATGATTGTATCTTTAAGAGGCCTTCCGTTTGGATTTCTTGCCTTTTCTCACTTATCCACATTTTTTCTTGCGAACTTGTTTAGACTTAGTATTAGTTTATAATTAGCAGTTTTTTTCATGTTTTTCATCATATTGTCGCAATGAAGGCGAAGCTGGCAGTGGCGCGGGACGGAGCGTTCGCTCTAGGCTAGCGGCCATTAAATCATGTCATGTTCATCGTTCATCGCGCAACATACTTCGGCTGGCCGCCACTTAAGAATATAGTTACCTTATTCATGTCGTTGGTTGCTGTGCACTTCCAGTATGTAATTTCCTCCTCTCCTAAAACAACTTACTATATCCAATATAAGCATCAATAAATGAAAAAAATTAAGTATTAGTTACCACCAATTTTCGCTCTATTGTCAAAAGGTGACTTGCCCTGAACGCTTTCCAACTATTTCCTTCTTGCACCCTTCAACAATTCTCTCATCTTTTCCTCTCGCCTTTCATCCTCATTTGCATCACCTGCTTTCTGCGTTCGACACTGACATGCGCCGCGACCATAATTCACGGGTTCAGGAAACAACTCGGCAAGTGAGGTGCAGCGCAATTCTCCTTCCGGACTCGGAGGCATCCGACGCGTTTTTGCTTCTTTTCGCTTAGAGGACACGCGCCCTAATACTTTACCCTACACACTCGTTTCCATCTCGCCTTCTTCATTCAAGAACCTTCGTGTGCTCGTGCCGCCGCAACTATGGCCAAGAACTTCCCATGATGCTTTGAATTTCAACAACCTAAACAGTAACGCTTGGCTTGCTTCCTCACGCTAGGTTTTCCCGAGTTTTCTGCCCATAGCATCCTTGCATGTATTTCTTGAAGATAGGGCTCTCTATTTAGACGGTGTACGCGTAAGTGTGACACATAATTAAATGCAGCACAAAGCCAACGCTGCGACTCCAAGACCCCTGTGGTGTCTACCAACAAGTTGGTTCATGTTCCAATACGACACCGGAGTGCAGCACTTCGAGTTCACCAAAACACAGACATTTGTAGAATCTGTGTGTGCGCCGGAGTTTCCTGTTACATATGTGCTCTTCAAAGGAAAATTCATACCGCTGTGCGATTAATTAAGTGAATGTAAAGTGAGCGAATAGGGAAATGAAAAAGCAAAACAGTTAGCAAGCTAGGGAGTGCACTATAAGTGAATGGCTGAGGGTGAAAGATGCACTCACCTTTGATGTGCTCAGCTGCATGGGCATCTCATTGCGTTCCAATTCTTTGAAAAGTTCAGAAAAAAGAACCCTGTCTATTGAACAGATAAGCCAAGACCCTCTAGGATATCTATAATGTTTTTCCGCGCTGCCTGAAAAGCGGCACCTCAAATTTTGGCTGAAACACACGATTCAGGTCGCCGAGCTCTGATGTTGAGCAAACGCTGAGGGAAAATAACCCGCGAGCTGCCTGGTCTTCAGAAACGGTCTTCTATTAGCTTGAGCCACCTCTGCTTAGTGCACAAAAATCCTGCCCTCTCTAAAACACAGCTCCTGTTCATTAGTCTAGAGCCATCCTTGTTAAATTATTGCATTTCTCAGACAGCCGGCCTTGGCACGGAATGAATTCTCAACATGCGGTTACTTTGAAATACGAAATTTAATCTGCATTTTACTTTGTATTTGATCTTTGACCTCTACTACTGCCTTCAAAACCTGCCTCAGCTCTCAGAAAAGTACGCGTACTTTTCAATATGCTGCATTACCAAGTGGGCCATTATACTTTTACTCTTACAAAAAAAAACAACTTTAGAAGCCGAATTCTGCGCTTTGTGTATTTAAGGTATTCAGTTTTTTTTAATAGCGCATCTCTGTCGCAAATAGCTCTCGCTATTTCGAATCGGAGCGGAACAAATGGAACGCCAAATTAAGCTAGACAGCGCGAATCCGTTTGGCGCAATAAGTGCTGCTTTCAGGAAAAATGCACTCTCTTGCTCAGACCAAGCCTGCTTTTTGAATATCTTCTGATATTTGCCGCAGTTCTCAATTGAACGACCAGGAGAAAAGAAACGAAAAGACCAAAGAAACAGCGCTTGGAAATCGCTAAATATTGTCTTCCATGCGAAAACTGCCCATGCAGGATGCACCATTTCTCGTTTGCTGTAGCGACTGTATCTAGTCACGGAAGTTGTTCAGCTGCCATCCTTCTCTCCGGCTGAGACTTGTTTACCCGCACTCTCCATATGTGCAGTCATTTGAGCTTCTCTTTTTTTCAAGTGTCCCACGTACACTATGGGCTCGTACTGTACAGTACTGGCTCGTAGCGGCGGTCACGTATGCAAATGAGATCAGGGTAAAAAATAACATAATCAGTCGTTTTTTCCTCAATCCTGTTGTCGTTAGCCACAGTTCGACTCATGTACCTCGACCAACTTTGTGGCAGCTGCTTGAAACGCTGGGTGTATAATGCTGAAATTCATCAACGTGCACATACCCGCCGCGGTGGCTCAGTGGTTAGGGCGCTCGACTACCGATCCGGAGTTCCCGGGTTCGGAACCGACCGCGGCGGCTGCGTTTTTATGGAGGAAAAACGCTAAGGCGCCCGTGTGCTGTGCGATGTCAGTGCACGTAAAGATCCCCAGGTGGTCGAAATTAAACCGGAGACCTCCACTACGGCACCTCTTCTTCCTTTCTTCTTTCACTCCCTCCTTTATCCCTTCCCTTACGGCGCTGTTCATGTGTCCAACGATATATGAGACAGATACTGCGCCATTTCCTCTCCCCAAAAAACCAATTATTATTATTAGCAACGTGCACAGCTGTGGTGTGTAGAATTCTTTATGAGGTGAGCATAAGTGGGATGTTTTATTAACTTTTTTGTAAATTACCTCACAAGAGTTTGCTTCTATGTGAGGACTTCACTTTTCTACCGTTCTACTTTTGTTTAGGTACATTGGCAGCAGATAGGTTTATTTCATGCACGCGAAGGTGCATGCGAAATAAAGACGAAAAAAAAAACGTCTGCCAGTTTCATCACTGCGGGTGCTAAGGAAACGGTGCCGGGCAAACGGATACAATGAATAAACGGGTCAGCGTGAATATATCGCAATCACGGCGACATTTTCCTGCACCCAGATTTCTTCGCGATCGGTTCGTTAGACACAGGCAGTGTTTGTTATTACAGCCTCGCCCATATCTCTCTGCTTCAGAAGCCCCCCCCCCCTCCCCTTCCTTTTCCCCAAAACAAGATACACTAATCAGCAAAATGCACAAGAGACATGCAGGCCACTAATTTCATTGGCGTCTATTTCTATTTTTTGTTTCTGTAATTCGCTCTTTGCCTGGTTTGTTTGTCTATTAGCGCGTATTCGCTTGCCTCCTCTTTATTTACTCTCTCAGACGCATGCTCGCATGGTGTGAGCCCCGATTCAGTCCTGCCTTGTTCCGTCCTTGAGATTGATTCACCGAATCAACCAATCGAATATCATTCGGCTGTTGCTCCCCGAGTTTCTTTGCTTCCCCGTCTCTTCCTCGTGCAGATTACTTCCCCACGCCAGAACGTTAGGGACGCATCGGGGCGACGTAAAGGAAGCCGGGTAGGAAGGAATGCGGAGAGATAACGACAAACTTCCGACCAACCAGTGATGCGTATTAGGGGAGAGGATGGGAAGGAGGCATTCACAGCTGCCACCACCACGCGTAAACAAGTTTATCCTTCCGACGAAGCGCGCAAACGAGCGACATGCGATAAAAAGGCTGCGAGGTAAACGATGCAGGGACAACCTAATTTGCTCGCGCGGCATGGTTATGTATCGCCGCAGCGCTATCACGGTAAGGGCGCGTTATCTCCTTGCGTGCACACTGATGGAGCCAGCTAGTCACTCTTTTACGTTCGTATGCCTTACAGATTGCTGGAGCTCACTATTACAACAGCTTGCTTGGAGACTTTGCTGCGGCTTGTTTCACACAGCTGCAGGAGCTCGGATGCGCATTTTGGTGAGCTTCGCGCACTTCGGTGCAAGCGCAGTTGAGTTACACGTAGAATAGAAGCAATTTGCAACTCGTTCGGCGTTAGGTAAGCACCCTGTTGAGTTTCCACACCTCATGTCTGTGTCTGAAATCTAAGAGGACTCAAGGATTCCCCAATACGACCGCTGTTCGTTGACTGTGACACCACTGCCAAATTGTGCAGTTTCAGATTGCACCCCGAGGGATCCTAAACGATATCTAAACTCACCGCTATAGCTGGAGCCCATGCAACATTGATGCCGTATTATCATAAGCAGTAACACTGGCGTTACCCTACGGGTGGTTTCCGCATGAAACAAGCGTTTGAAAGGCCATCTCGAGTACCTCTATCAAAGAGCAACCGCAAATGCGGCCATCAATAACAGCCCTCTGTGCCTTCACACAGGTCGCCCGATTTCCTCAGTCCTAATACGGAAGCAAAAAAGGACAGTGGTGAGATGGCAGCTTTACCTTGAGTCTGCTTGATTACGTCCATGTTTTTGCGCTTCAGAACAGATGACACAAGTAGCACTCTTTCCATTACCGCTTCGTTTCGCTGTTTCTGCAATAGACATTGCCTCCTTTCGAACGCTGTCCATAGGTCGGCTTCGATTCTGGTCTTCGTGTGACTGGAATGTCTTATTCTTTTCTCGAACTTAACTGAACGTCTATGTGCGCCTTTTGACCTTCTGAACATCCGCTTATTTGAGCCAACTTCAGAATTCTCGTGGTATTGATCGCAGTTTTTCCCACAAAGAGAAAAGATATAAACAAAACAAGGGTGAGCACCACGTACATGCTGTTTACATTGTTCCAAAGGCTTGCTTTCATTTGGTGAACGAAGAGTGGCCTCAACATCCCGTTATTCACCTTTGCCCACTTTCCGCTTATGCTTCAGTCGTCAACATGAGTGAGAGCGCAAAGCGTCCCTTTCATTTTATTTTCATTTTATTATATTTATTCTGAACAAACTTAGCAGCATATTCGACAAGGCAGCCATACAGCTAAGTTTCCGAAGAGGTTCGTGTGCATTGGGTAAAAACTGAAAACTAGCTTTTAAAGAAACAAAATGGCGTTGCAATTGTCTCGCATCTCGATTGCAACCAGAACCACGCCGTAAGAGAAGTAGAGAAAGTCGGAGTGAAAGAATAAAGAGAAAAAGTGACGCCGTAGTGGAGGGCTCAGGAATGATTTCGACCGCCTGGGGATCTTTAACGTGCACTGACATCGCACAGCATACCAGCACAAGTGCACCTTTTTGCGTTTCGCCTCCTTCTAACGCAGCCGTTGCACACTGGGTACTCAAAATTAGAAAACAAAGGCACATAGACTTGGCAATAATAGAAATTGTAGTGGAGGCGTCAAAATTATATTTTTTACCACCTGATATTTTTATGACGTGCATGATATCAAACAGCACGCAGCTATTTATAGAGGAGGCCTCCATGAAAATACGGTAACGGCGGCAGGTCATCCATCCCGAGACCTAGAGGTAAGGCGCTGAAGGCCATGGCAACAGCGGCGACTAACAGGCGAATACCCATGACATCCTTGTTTCGGTGCGATCAACTCAAAAAGAGCTTTGCAGGAGCTTCTACCAACAGCAGTATGTTTCTGGCTGCGGTCCTTCAATAATAAAACAGACATCAATAAATTTAACCCAGTGCACCCATTGCACATAAGCACTGTTTCAGTTTCTACTGGCATCTATGTGCTAGGAACTGCCGCGAATTCAAGGAAATAGAAAGTCGCAAGCAAGATCAGAAAACAGTGAAGCGAAATGAATAAAAGCAAAAATAGCGTATGAAGCAGGAGAATACCGATGTGTCAGAGAGTCAGAAAAGACGTACTGAGGAAGAATGGCCGTTTAGACTGCATACTCGGACAAGCAGGTGGCCTCAAGGCTTTGACTTGCTTGCTGCCCTTTCTGTTCCCCTTTCCTTGGTCCGAGCAATTTACTCGACTGCCCCATAAATCTTGGAGCGGGCCGTTCAAGATTCCAGCCGGGGGGAATGGCTGGCCGTCGTCATTTGTCGTGCGTCTGTGCTAAACCATTTCTCCTGTTTTTGTCTGCGCTGTCATTCCCTTTCGCAGGATATTCCTTTCGTCCCTTTTGGTCACCCTTCTCAATTTAGGTTTTGGGCTGATTTACCAGCATTTCTGAGACCCCAGGTCTCAAGACTCTGGCACTCGACGAAGCGAATGGAGCGAAGCGAGGTAAGTAATGATGGCGCGTCACGCATTGGTAGCGTCAGCAACAGGAATTACGGCCGCAAAAGTAGGTCTGGGGGCTCCTTAAAAAGGCAAAATGTCCAACAGATATTGAGCTTTCCAATTGCACTTGGAGTTTGTGAAGTTTTGGCTGAAAGCAAATGAAACAAAAGGTGCTTTAAGAAGAACTAAGTGTGCCTTAACTACTTCGTGAAGGAAATAATGAAAGCGTTTAAAAAGGGAGTGGAGAAAATGCAGTGCTTGAATTGGCAGCGCGAAATTGAAAGGGAATGGAGCAGCCGAAAAACAAGTACAGCCGGCAAAATTTTTAGCTGGCGTGCGCGACGGCCGATTCTTCTGCACTCCTGCACTTTAAAATGAAGCAAACTTGCGGTAAAGTCAATATTAAGCAATATTATGCTTAGAGTTGAGATCTTTGCAAGTCTGCTCCGTCATAAGCTGCAGCGGCTGGGGAAACGCGGTTGTCACGCAAGGCAGCTAAAGATTTGGCCGGCTGTACATAAACGCGTAAATCTTAGCTATTGAAGATGAAATACAGGAGTGGCTTATTAACACTCAATAAAAGTGGTCATCGCAGCTTTCAACATAAAAAAAATTGAGAAGCTTAAGCTCCGCCTCAAGAGTGAAATCCGATATGGTTCCTTCGTGGTCGAGCAGCAGTCGATGTAGACGGCACATCAACATGCAGGGAAGGCGCACACTCGGAAGAAAGCCCCGCAGTGGTATAGACGTTACCGACTCCATCGCACACGTGTGTCAGGAGCAAGCAAGCGACTATTTACACCGTGCACATGACCGCACTGACCCTAGATGCCCCGTGTGCAGTGAAAACGATCGACACCACTTCCTCAAGGATGAACGATGACGTCACACCAACTCACCGCACTCCTGGTGGTCTCCACTAGAAGTGCTTAGCTTGCGCAAGGCCACCGCCGCTGCTGCTCCTGGGATTTTTCCCGCACTAACGACTCGACGAAGCCGAGGCAGCATTAGAGTGTAGCGACGCCGACGACGGCGACGATGATGACGGCTTTCCCTCCTCACTGGGTTCTTAAAGCTTTCGCGTTGCTATGCCTTTAGTGTTCGCCTTCTGTCGACTGAGATTGTCGTATTTTTGTGTGTTCGTGGTAGTTGTCACGTGTTTCATTTGACACTCATAATACATACCATGAACGATCAAGGGCGCCGTGGACAAGTTCAGTCTATACGCAATTCTCCACCATGGTGTTGGGAGTCACCCCAAAGATCTGGCCTGAGACTGAATCAGGGCGAAGATACCTCGACCAGTTTCGATTTCTGCCGCACAGAACTGATCGATAAGCGCTAGATGCTGCACAGCTAGCACCTCGGGACAATGCTGCGCTCTACACTAACGCACAGAACCTTTCGTGAGCCCCACAACCATCTAGTCATTTCTGAAACAAGCCGCTACCTTCACAACCAAATTAAATGTAGTTCTCTTCCTATAAAAACTATCAATTTTAGCTGCGGAAAAAGAACTGGTCTGTACAAAGTATTGCAAAAGGGCGGACTTCGTGTACTTGCCGTGCTCAAAATGTCCCACTGAGCAATGTTTATGGGACATCTAAGTGAATAGTTGTTAATTTTGATGCATTGTTATAGAGTGCTTCTTCCAGCATTCAAGTGGCACATTTGGGTGTTCGAAAGGGCAACGTAATGAGCACTCTGTTTTTTCGTGCTTCTCTTTCGTGCTGCGTGCCGACATCGACCATAAATAATCAAAAGTGACACTTGATCTATGAAGTTTTTCAATGTACTAAGTAATTTATCTAGGTCTGAATTTTAGGTTAGATATTTATGCAGCAAGAGTATGTGAGCGCGCTTGAAACGCAGGAGGAGAACTTATCCAGAGCGCGGCGGGAGCAAGTTGGGGTGTGCCTGTCGGCGCTGTTGTATGGTGGGGCTCGGAGTCGCACTCTGACGAGACCAAACTCAAGACGACGCCTGCTACGACCACCGCCACCACCAGGACAGGACTGTCGACGAGTTAAAGGAGTTGGGTGATGGGAGGAAGATTACGAGCGGGTTTATTTACATTTTTACAGAGTTCAAAAGAGTGAATCGGGAGCTGGTCGATCACATTCCAGACTGCTGCTTAAGTAGGGTCTCCTGTCCCCAGGTTCCTAGTTGTGGAGTTTAGTTCATTTAAAATACGTCCAAACACAGTGATGTCAATCACGTGTGCAGTCTGTAGAATCCGCCTACCAGGACGTCCCCAACAACACACTCTCGCCACTTCCGGCAAGTTATGGTCTGTGCTGTCCCTGCAGCAGTGATGAAAAGCACGAATGAAGGCCAAATCGGCGTCGAAGGTCAGACACCTGCACTGCAGCGCTCCGTGGGAACAAAAGGCCGCCACTGCACTTGCGCAGATTGTCCCACTTAGGAGAAAACACTTAGGGGAAGGCGAGGTCTCTTGTGTTGCTCGACATAGCAGCGGCAATTGGGGAGATAACAGCAGGTTAATGATAAAAAGCAGAGAAAGAGAGAAGGAAGACTGAGATCGGATAGAAAAAAGGTGGTCTCTCCTACACCATTCCTGTATCGCGAGTACGTAGGAAGACAGTGGAGAGGAAGACGCCAGTCACTCCAACGGAGGTTAAGAAAATGGCGAGGTATGGGGACAAAGTGACGCGGCGAAAGTAGTCGGCCGCTGCGGCGCTGCGGTGAGAAACAGATCGCGTGGTGAATCTGAATGAACGAGTCTGACGCCGAAGCTTTGTTCGATATGATGATGTGAGGTGCTGGAAATAAACTAAGCCGCTTGAATAAAAAAACAATTGAGTGGATTGGCTGTAGACGAAATGGAGCAACCGGCGCTGTACACGCCCAAGGTTTTAGAGAGCGCATGAGATCGCTAACAAAAGTTCCGAGTTCTCGTAAGTGCAGGAGTGCATAGCGCACAAGTCGAGGCGGAACTACGTAGATGCGAAAAGTGCGCAGCACGTGCAGCGCCAAGTGAATCGCTACATTGCAGACTCGAGGCGAAAGAAGAGCGTGCCGTCGAAACGGAGGCCAGTGTAATTATGTTTCAGCAACATCAGAGCAACGTCAGTGGTACTAAGGTAGTTTTCAGCTGTTCTCCAAATGTTGTACCCCTGTACAGTCTGCACGTACCAATCACAGATGTTGGCTGATTTCGCCTTGCTGGAGGTAATCGCCCTGTGAAGTATTGTAGGGTGGTTACCACATGCGACAGAACGGAGCGACAGAACGGATCTCCTTGTCCTCTCTTCCCTTTTTTTTTCTCCCTTTGTTACCATGCATGCATGTAGGGTGGTACACTGGCTGCCACGTAGTTAAACTTCCTGCCTTTCCGTCTTATTTCTCGCTCTCTTTTACGCAGCGACAGGTGTTGAGCGCCTGTTCCTGGTTTTCGCGTCAGCGTAATAGTAGTGATGTTACTAGCACCAGCAGTAGCCTGCGTAATCGGTTGTTCATTAGATTGGGAACCGCAGCAAGGGCGGTTATTGTGGAGGGAGGAGGGTATGACAAAAGCGGACAAATTTTTGTGTTGAAAATGTTGTGTACCACAGACCTCTTTCATGCCGCAAGCAATACGGGGTAAAGAAGTGGCAGTTTGAACGTTAAGATTCGTTAACAGCATCGTGAACTGAAAAATTTTAGCTCTAAAGATTGCGTTCTGCCCACAGTCCCAAGCGCGACTGTGGTGCCGTTGCTCAGTGCGTGTCTTGTTTTGAAAAGGAACAGGAAGCGGGGGACGTATGAGATCAATGAGGTAGGTTTGATTGCCCTGATGGCGGATGATTGGATCAGCAAACCTTCTGCGTTCCTGCTAGAGAAGAAAATCACGTACCTCGGTGGCGTATCATGTTAGCGGTTTGCGGTGCGGCTTGTGATGGAGGAATGCTTGATAAGACGGCAGGCATAAGAATCCAATCTTTTGTGCATAAAACGAAGAAAAGAACAATAAAAACAGAATGTATTCACAAATTATCTTTTAAATTTTGGCAAGCAGTTCTCAGAAGCAATTTCTGTGGTTAAAATTTTTCGAAAATGAATAGTAAATAAATTAATTTCTTTATACAGTTTATTGTCAAGCCGCTGATCAGGATTAGCCCTTATTTGTCGCAGCTCCCTTCTACTAAATCCAGCATTAACAGACAACGCACACAAGGTGCGGCTGATTGACTCTTCAGCAACAATCTAAGTCTCGACCACTCCCACCAAACTTTGTTATGACAGTCTTTGATTTTTCTGGTGTGAAGGAATGACCAAGTGGTGCACAAAAATACAAGACCCGGGATAGCCTCACATTCGTCACCTCTGGAATGAGGGAGATTCATGTTCAAGCGAGTGGATTCGTTTGACCGCTTCAAACACGCCAGGGTGCTTGACCAAAGGCTAACACTCTTTTGGTTCTATTTTATTTGCGGTAGAAATTTTTGCATGCGACATCATTTCAAAGGGTGGAGTCAGCGTCCTCCGTCTCACTACTTACTATAGGTCACTTACTCTGTGCAGCCCCTCAATTTAGCGGGCGTTTTTCGCCTTGGCGTCTAGGCTGTGGTGGTTGTGTGAAGCACGAAGACCTCAATATGCTTCTTTTTTCAACTAAAGCGCTACCATTCCTCCCGGGTCTGCGAAGACGTAATCACTGCTGACGAGGCGTGCACCAAGAGTGTTCCCAATTGACACATCCCGCCGAAGCCAATCTCAGCAGCCCGTCTCTCATTCAAATTCAAATCACTGCGCGGCGCCTAAGTGCGGTGCACCACTTCCAGGGAGCGGCAGTAGGCTGTAGCAGATCGTCGTACTAGTCAGAGAGAGCTCGCGCAGGAGTGACAGTTGTTGCTGTCGGCATGAAACCATCTGTTTATACACGCCTTAAAATGGCCATTGGGCAGCCCTGGTAAATGAGAGAGCGCGCAAAACAAAGTGAACAAGAGTTGAGGAGGGAGCTTCTGTGTTCTAAGACAACGTTTCGAAGGGGGACATTTTTTCGTTTGGGCGAAGCGTTGAACATTGGTGGGAGTTAAATAGGGCATTCACTCCGAGGAGGAAGCCTTGGTGAGGGAGAGGAGGGTGTGGTATATGAAAGGTGGCGGGGTGGGCAGCGTACACATGAAATTCTGTTGTCCAGCCAGGGTGGCTGCTAAAGAGGATTAGACTGGTGCACATGCCAAACCGTCATTTGCAGAACTGTGGACATGAAAAACTCTGAAATAATTTTGCTGTCCACTCTGACCTCCCTCTCCGTGAATGAGAAGCCAAGCGCTGACTGTGATGGCCCGCGGCGGATGAACCAGCATAAGAGCCTCCACGACTCAGTTGTTGGATGATCGATGGACTCGTTTAGAGTGCTCTAGACTTCGCAGCCCATCTAGAATATGGTAGCGAAATTAAATGCAAAACTCGTTAAATTTGTTTATTGCCGCAAAGTTATATTGGCTAGACTATTTTGTCGAAGAAGTGCCATGAACAGTAGACGACGAAAAAGTGTAGAGACCATTAACAGTGGATTAGATAAAAAAACCATGGACAATAAATGCCTCCCCCCAGAAAACGAGAAGCAATGCTTAATTGTCACTGTCCTGCTTTACTCTTTATCTGCTTTGTGGTTGCTTCCCTGGGATCAATTCATAAATTCGCTGCGCAATCTAGAATCGTGTTTCTAGCGGTATTTCTTTTTCAAATAAATAGCCACTGCACAAGCTCAGAGACCAAGTCCTCAGTGGCAGCTCTCACTGATCTAAGCCGAAGGTTTTTGCAAGGAGGGTATGCCGCATGCTGGGTGCGGAAGACTGCTTGAGGCATTTCTCTCAGCACGGTCCCATTATAGGTCAACAAGTGCTGCATATCCTTTTTAGTGCATATGCAGGTTACGTAGAAACAACCTTCTCCAATTTACGTCAATGAATAACTCAAGGGCGAGCCTTGATAGTTCCGCATGAGTATGCAGTTTTCTGCTCTGCCAACTCTAAAACACAGTATTCGTGACGCACCTGCTGTGTCCCATACTGACCGAAGTCAGGAAGACCATGAAGAAAGACGATGCGGCTGTGCAGTTCCTGGATGCAAGGCAAGGAAGCTCGTGTGAACAAGGAAGAATTCTCTGGGAAAAATTGTGCCATGAAGTCAGTGAAGGGAGCGCACCGGGAGGTAGCACGGGAGCAAGTATTGCTGCTTTGCGCTACCGTATACTGTGCGGAGATACCGTGTTCTTCCGAATGCAAGTATACATGCTCGAAGAGAGGTCTCAGTGCAATGCTTGTTTGCGAGTGTAGTGTTAGAATTGAATGCATGTGATGTTTCGAGACTTAAGTAGATTTAAGAGCAGTAGTTCAACGAAGTATAATTGAATCCTCGAGGCTAGCGTTGTGCGGCAAAAGGGAAGCATTTATCGCCATATAACTAACGATTGTGGCTAGAAACAATTCTCAAGTTTTCTTAAAAAATGAGAACTAAAATTTTTATGAATCGCGCGTAAGTCGGAACGTTAGTAGATATTCCTCGGTGTCTTACGGAAGCAAGAGAAACGCTTGTTAAGCGAATATATATGCGGTACCTTCTCTAGTCGTAGTTGCTGCAGTAGTAGACACACGGTGTCGGACTGGTGCTCGAAGCAGAAAACTGAATTCTTTGGCTTATTATCCTAGCCTCAAGGAAGGTTATTGTTCCCGCGTTCTTGGCATATGTTACTTGAAAACATGCTCTATTTTTTTTTTGTCGCTGGGGATAAAGCATTAGAAAAAGGACCGTCAATGTTTGTACTAGAGTAAGCCGGGAAGAACATAAGAAATGCAAAAAGAAAAGTAAAGCTTAACAGGATCTGAGATGGAGCCTGCGAAGATTGACACGGCCTGCAGTGGACGCCCTTGTGAGCGCAGTTACAGCTAGGTTTTTTTTGGAGGGCATTTCGCTTCGACGCCTGCAACGAAGGAGCCATATGGTAGTTCGGAGTGGACGTCAGGTGTTTTTCGTGGCATATAGTCGATGGGCACCTAGGGCGTTGGTTATTTGACGAGTGATAAGTCTTAAAGAAGCGGAAGACAAAGTACGTTCATGACCCAGTAAGGCTTAGAGATAACCACTGAACATCGAACAATAGGAGATTTTAGTTTGTAAAAGAAATAACCCAGCAGATACAAGCATAAACGCTAAGTCGAGACAGATGATATCGGCGAAGTTTACAAAGCAACTGGAACGTAGTGTTCTGTTGCAACCTGTCCCATGTAGCCCGTGTCTCGTGTAACCCTCAAAAGCAGAACACAATCGTCTCCTCCTCATGCGAGGCAAGTAAAACAAATTCCAAACCACAAGAAGGAACAGCCAACACTGATCATCCAAATTACCACGAGTGTAAGAATAATTTCTTTTTTGTGTACTCTGAAAGTACCATAAACTTCTGTTTTTCGGCGTCAACAAGCAAAGCTGCTCGATACATAAAGTGATGCCTAACTCTAAGCACAACAAAACATGAACAGTTATTTTCAAACAATACGTAAAGAAAGCTTGCACTTATGCTCTTAATCAGGCGGGATCAGAGAGGAGATGATGAACACAAAAGCAAAGAATCAGGGTGAAAGTTACCCATAGACACTGTGTCTGTTGATAGCAGGCCACCCTTCCTATAGCATCTTCGCAACAGGAATGATTGCAGGATTTAAGATGAGGAGGACAGCAAGCAGTAAAGATCGGACCCAAAGACAGGAACTATAAATCAAAGCTGAAGTGCTGAGGTCAAATCGTAAAGTTAGAGTTAAAGGGTGCAAAGTTACGGGTCCTGGCAACAGGAACATTAGTAAAATGGAAAACAGGTAACACTGACCCAGTTCTGTTAGTTTGACGGAAAAGGTAAGGGGTAACTAAATACACGACATTTTTATCACGGAGCGCAACCTATTTCAGTAAGCCCCCAGATCGTTCACGCTTGCCAGTTTGTGCGTGCCATATGTAGTGCTATTCTTCTGCTCCGTCTTTTGCACTGTCGTGCCACTTGTTAGGAGCAATAACTGAATGAATCAATAGAAACGCGTGTTCGTAATGACGGCTTGAACATTGTGGAAGCGAACACGGCAGTCAGAAGCATACAAAACTGCTTAGGTATTGAGGAGTATTACATACTCGGGCGAAATAAAAACAAACAATTAGCATCAGGATCCTAGCAACAACGAGGCTGACGTTGTTAATCAGCCGGCTCTGATTTAGAAACGCCGCTCAACATTGGCCATGCGGCGTTTGTAAATCAGCAAAAGGGAACTCTATCAGCAAAAAGAATCTGGCATAAATTATTCATGCTTTGTACAGAGTGTTACTCTGCTTGAGAAGCGCTAGGCGCTTCGCAGTGACGCCGCTAATAATAAGGACTTTTCTTCAGCGCATTTTCTGGTTCTCACAATGCTAGGGCTTACTCCAAAACTGCCGACCGAAACGCAATCGGTGGGAAGGTCTCAGTAATCGTCCTCCCGCGGTAACTGTAAGCTACAGCCAGTGGTCTTCTTCTGTCGGTTCAACTGCAGTAACTAGTTTTCTCATCATACTACTGTTATTATTTATATCGAGGCAAAATTCTCAAGGCCCGTGTACTACGCGATGTCAGTGCACTTTAAAGAACCCTAGGAAGTCGAAATTTCCGAAGCCCTTTACTACGGCGTTCCTCATAGCCTTAGTCAACTTTGGGACGTTCAACCCCCATAAACCATAAACCATTTTTTTTTACTTATTGCGAGCTTCAAAATGCCCAGTTTCCTATGGTGATATTGAAAGGAAAGGCGGGTGAATATCTTCCCAGCTATCGCAGTCTAAGCTAAGCAAGACTTAGCAAGAATCAGTGCTACGAGACGGAGAAAAAAAAGAAAACATATACCACAGGACGGGCGCTGTCCTGTCCAGCGGCCGTCCTGTGGTATGTATTTTCTTTGTGTCTCTGTTTCTTAGCGCTGGGTGAACATTTCTAAGCAATGAATCAACTAGCCCAGACCCGAATCCTCATTCTCTGCAAGACCTTACTCTCCAACTTTGGCCATCTACGTTAGAAAGTTTACCCGTGCTTTGTCACGCCATGCAACACCATGACAGCCTTCTCCGTACTTTGGCGGACTCCACAAATAGTTTGCGTGCACGCATGCATAAACTTTGACCACGCAGAAAAAAGAACAACGTAGTAGCAGCCTGTAATAGAGAATACAAAAGTAGCAAAACTCTGTCTCTCATCGCCACTGGAAACAAGAAACGCACTCTAAAGCTTGGAGCTTGTGCCAATGCTGAACACTGGCGTTGGTGGAAAGGAAAGAAGAGCAGTGGCAGTACCTCTAGCAAGCGGGGAAAGACTTTAGGGACACCCTGCCAAGCAGCAAAACCAGAAGCGTGGCACTACGTGGCGCTCCGATTGCCATCATAAATCTCCGGAGATTCTTCCTCTTGTCTTGCGTCCAAGACCCACACAGGCACTCAGTGCTTTCCCGTCTTCACTACAGCTTTTTTACTTGTTCGCAGCATTCGCGCCTGCAAGTCGCCTGCGCACTCTTCCCGCGTTCTTGGCTTTCTTCTCTTCTGTTCTTCTTAGGAGCCCTCATACAACCCTTCAGTAGAACAGGCTATAAATAGGGGCGTGCCATTGCAGGGCTTGTGGTATTTTCGCCTTCATGGCGAGAAAAGATTAATGACAGAGATTGAGATGGTTCGCAATCTTCTTTTATTTTTACATGCTTTGGCGAAGGTCTTCAAGCCGAAGGTCAGCGGTGGGTTATCGAAATAAGTGAGGACACAGGCTACGAAGAAGGAATTGGCTCCACCGTTGCGGCCAAGCACAACAAAAAAACACCCCAACAGTCGCGCAGTCTTGAGAAGCATGGGTCCAGAGAAAGTGTGGAGACGTGAAACTTTGCAAATTTCAATAAGCGATTCATAAGCGGAGAAATTTCTTTGCACCACCATGCTTTATTAACTGCTTCCCAAGCAGGGTGCATGGCCTGCAGTGAACTGTACTTAGGAATTTTTGAGTTGCGCGTATTGAGAAATACGCACTTGAAAATTGACGTAAACAGTTTTTGGAATGCTGCACTATGCAGCGCAAGACAAACATTGTATCAGGAAGGTTTAACAAAAATCCTCAAATAATCCCCGAAGGTTTGGGAAATGCTAAGCGGACAAGCGTCATCTGCCGCCACCATTACAAATTCCTCGGATGTAGAGGTTACAGATGCTGACTATAATGTTTTCGATCGTTCTTTTGGTCTCGTTTTTACGAAAAAAAAGAACTGATCTAGCAGTAGCTTCCGCATTTACGAGAATGTTATCAGCAATGCATTCTGTCAACATCACCGCACATGGCATCACTACCTTCATCGAAAAAAATTAAACTGTCATCGTCTGCTGGAGTCGACGAAATTAATCCTAAAGCTTTAAAAAATACTAAAGAAACACCCGCTTTTGTGCGTTGGCTATTTTCGAAGTCCCAACAGGAACGATAGTTGACGACTGGAAGGGGGAGAAGGTTATTCCGGTCCACAAATCAGGTAAGAGGGAATCCCCGTTAAACGTTAGCCTATCGGCCCATCACCGTAACAAGTGAACCTTTTGAAATCATAGAACATGTCTTCTTATTCTACATAATAAACTCAGATTCCAATAACCACTTCTATCACACTCCGTATGATTTTCGTAAAGACCTAACTTGCAAAATACAACGGGCAATCTTTACTTTCGACCTGCACGCTAACCTGACCACAACCTACAAACTGATTAAATATTCTTTGATTGCGCCAAACATTTTGATAAAGTACCTCACGAACGTCGCCTACAAAAACTCGCCGGTCTATATATGAACCCTAATACCCTATAACGAATTAAATAATTCCTTACTAACCGCTCTCAGTTCGTCTATGCTAATAACTTCAGCTCAAATATCATCTCTGTAACACCTGTCATCCCGCAAGGATCTCTATTCTCCCCTCTTTGTTCCTAATATATATAAATCACCTGCCACATCATGTACATTTTAACATACCTATATTCGCCAACGAGTGTTTAACGTATCACACTGTCGTAATATTTCCAATCAAATTGCATTGCAAAACGACAAGGTGCAAGAATGATGTTGCCATTGGTTAACTACGCTGAACGCTAAAAAAATGTAAACTCGGCTATCTCAGCAGCCAACTTGACCCTTTTCTTTTTTTCTTACGTATTTCCTGATTCCTCTATACAACGCGTAGGTTCTTATAAGTTGAAGTCACGCTCTGCACAGATTTTCCTTGGTGCTAACACATCATTAACATCGTCTCATACGCCAACACGTCTCTAGCATTCCTAAAACGCCGCCTTCGTCATGCATCTCAACACGTAAAACTTCTGGTATACAGGACACTTAGACCAAAACTTGAGTACGCCAGTCACAACTGGAGCCCACCCAAAAAATTTCCAACAAATGCACTCGAATCAAGCCATAGCCGTGCCGTCAGCTTCGATCATAATGCATACTCATACTCCATCTGCGTTTGATCTCTGAAGATAAGTTCTAGCCTCCAAAGCCTCGATCTTCGTCACCAAATCGCCAGCCTTTAATCGCTTCACAAGGTTTTTTCACAGTTCATTTAATCAGGCGTCTTACATTGTGCATCGCACACACAGATATCACTGCACTGCGCACTCATTTCAGATTACGCGGTCTCTTACCCTCACTCCAACCTTTTCAGGCATTTTTTCTTTGCTCGAGCAGTTGTTGGCTGGAATTCCCTTCCCCACAAAATAACCGCATCATACGCCGATCTGGCGTCTTACATTGTGCATCGCACCCACAGATATCACTGCACTGCGCACTCATTTCAGATTACGCGGTCTCTTGCCCTCACTCCTACCTTTTCAGGCATTTTTTTTCCTCGAGCAGTTGTTGGCTGGAATTCCCTTCCCCACAAAATAACCGCATCATACGCCGATCTGCTTTCCTTGGCACCATCGCCGTTAATATCCAAAGGCAATAACCTGTACTGTTTTTCTTCAAATATCTAAGCGCACCCCTCGTACAATACCCCCTGAAGGGAGGTCTTTAAGGAAATGAATGTGAAGTGAAGTAATACAAAAACGTTACGCCAAATATTCCGCATTGAGCTTGTTCACCACCCTTGTTCTCGTTTGTATCGACCTATATATACTGTTTGCAGCGAAATATACCAGAGCGCTAAAACTTTCATCAAGAAAGTTTCTAACGGACATTATTATGCATTCTAGTGGAGCAGGCAGATGAATGAAAAAAGAAGATCAGAGAAGCAAGGAGAAGAGAAGCGGTTTTCGCAAGTGTGCTCCAGCGGAGGTGCCCTTGCATAAATTATAAGCAAACGGCCCGAGAGGCAGCGCACCAGAACGTACGGTTGCTCGGATGTTGCCACACCAGCTACCGGCGAGGTAGTTGGACGAATCGTGCTTTTTATGACCGTTTATTCTTTCTTTCCGCGCTATGATATCGCGTCCACCTTCGAGTTATTCATTGGAGGTCATCAAAAAAAAAGAAGCACAGAAAAAGAAGGTGGTCAAGAGAAGAAAATAATGCGATAGTTTTTCACTGCCGCTTATTCACCAAGTCCACTCCTGCTGTTATTTTCGCAAAGCGCTCTGTGCTGCTCTGTTCGAAGTGATTATACCCGGAGAGGCCATAATGCGCTGTGAATACGCGACAGTGCTTTCTAAGACAGCATTAAAAGTTTCGAAGTAGGAGTTTGCCAATTTCGAGGGCCGAGCACGCTGCGTCAAGAAGAAGCGATGTGGGAAACCAGTGGTGCTCAGTGAAGGCTCTCATTTCACTGGTGGTGAAGCTCTTGCATTTTTTCGGCTGCTTGTAATGTCCGGAATACGTATTAATGCAGCTCACAAGTACTGCACAGAAAAATTTATCACGACCTTTCAGTAATACCTGGTTTATCGAACCGCATATTCCGAGCACTTTTTCAGTTTTTGTGAATGTTCGCGCATTAAGCCAAGATTTTTTTGCGTTTAATTGCAGATAGTGTTGTTTTGAAGGAAATAGTGTGTCACACGTCTGACATTTTGCTTTGATGTGTACGTTTTTCTATGCTCAAACATTTCGTAACTTTGTCCCTCCGTGCGCAGGACACTCTCCTTACGGCAATAAATAGCGTCTGGCCTGCAGTCACAGCCGAGAGTCATCTGGGTAACGACTAGGGCAATATATATGCTCACGAGTGTACACTATGAACATTGGCATTATAACATTGAAAAAAAATGCAGTGGCTTAACTTGGCGAACCCTGGGATTCAGCGAAAATCAAGCAATCTTGCTAACCGTCTGAGGCTCGTCCATGGCAGCTCCGATGCACGCTCGCGACAGCCTTTCTGTATATGCCAACACGACCACGTGGCTATGACGTGGTATCACATGGTCTTACGACATCCCATCGGATCTCAACGCGTGGCTTCAAATCATCCTATCGGATGTTCTTAAGGTCAAAGGTCAACCCAGAGGTCACCGAATGTCAAAGGTCATGGGTCAAGGGTTCGACATCATAACTGTACCCCATATGGTCATACGCGGCTAACGTGGTTTGGCTGAAGGTCGTTCAAGGTCATTCTTCGGCCTACGTGACGACTTCTTTACCTAGGTAGTGGAGCATTTCGCTTCAAAATGCATGGCGGCGCAGGTAGGAGAGTACGTTCAGGCTATTTTTGAATCTTTTTAGGTTGCCCCAACCTAACGTGCGTCTGGGTGCGCTCGCGACAGGATAAACAACAGGAGCAAGTGCTATTCATAAGCAACATGATAGGCCTCGACGAAATACACCCGTTCCTAGGGACTTTCGCAAGAAGAAAAGAAACGCAAAACAAAAGCCCAGTAAGCACGACAAGGAGCTCCCTGCGTGAAATCGCTCAGATTCAAGTCTCTAGTATTCTCCTTATGCACAAAAACTGCGTACTAGAAGTTAACCGTAGAGGATAATAAAGTTTTCCGCAATGGTAACTGCCAGCAATAAATACCGAAAAGAATTGTGCAAGATAGATAACGTCCATGGAAGAAGCGACAGCGACCGTTGAAAGAAATGTAAGTGGGCGAAATTATTCATTTTAATCCACCCTAATGTTGACATCTGACTACTCAGAAGAGCTACACAGCTTTCTCAAAAGCGTCGCTGTTAAAAATTCGCCTTAGCCCGAGGAGCAAGATAACTTTTTTAACTGTGCAGCTGCTGAGAAGTCCCCATGTATTCTGTTTGTTATAGCATGGCTGATTTACAGTGGACGCTATTAAAGAATTACTTCCTAATTGAAATTGACGCCTCATTGGTCATCTCTGTGTAAACTGGATTTAGAATGCCCTCCTGAAATTGGTCCACAGGCGATAAACGAGATTTCCTGTACACAGGCGATAAACGACATTTGCTGTACACAATCACTGCTCATTAAAGCTAAGTGCTTCATTCGATCGAGGTATGATCTTTTTACCTGCGTTTTCAAGTTTGGAGCCATTTGCTAGATAAATTTCAAGTATTTTTATTTGTGAACAGTGTCTGGGCGCTAAAAGCGGACATCTCCAAAAATTACGCTGATTCCTGAACACCAGAATCCTTTTTCAGAGAAACTATCCACTTTGTTAAAAATATAAAACTGCCCGCTTAATTTTTCAATGCATGGCGCCAGGAGAAGAAACTGCGCACTTGGATTCTGAACATAACGAAGATTTTCAAAGAGAAGCAATACCTTTACGGCTGGCTTCCGAGTATGGTTTCTAGGATACCTCTTGACGTGGTGAAAAACGGTTCAATTATGTGCAACGAACATAATAGAAGTGGCACTGATCGGAACATAACAGCAGTATATAAATGCCTCAAATATTCCAACCAAATGAACCTTCTGTTAAATGGAGCTATCTCCTATGATTCATATTCGTACTGTACTAATTTTCTTCGCACCAAATTTCTGTCTACTCACGTTTCATAAGAGTCAAAACAGTTCAAGGTTAGCCTGCCTGATTCCAGGGATGTAGTGTTATAGCCCTAACGTATTTTTGCTACCAACTCTCTGCGCACTACATTCTTGTTAAGAAACAATCGATCGATTGCAGTTCTAAAACTTATCTTTAACAACAGTACCCTGAGGACAGCATGCATTACTATTACTGCCACTTTAAGGAAAGAGTAGATGAGATATAACTCAGTAAAGCAATATCTTATTGTTCTCACCTTTGCGCTGAGTCACCGCAATCACTATTTCCGACATGCATCCTGAATGAGAGTGTGTTAAATCAAAACAAATTTAGGAATCGCCTGGCACAAGTACAAGGCTGAAAATGAAAGCTGCGTAAACGAATTGATCGAATTAACAACACAATCAGAATATATTTTTTACCACCGCAAGCTTCAACCGACGAAAGACAGAAAAGAATAAATGGTCGTCCGCTTCGGAGCTCTTTGGAGGTCATCCGTTTTCGCCCCTGTGCATTAGCAATGTTTGTTAGAAAGAATGTTGCAGGCACAGCTGCGGACGTACTATGACCTCGTCTCTTTATATGCACGCGTATGGCATCGCTGCGAAACCTGCGTGAAAACGTCTTTAGGCCAGCACTGAAGCCCATTCATCAAGGTGGTATCTCCGCTGAAAGCCCAATGGCACGGCTATTCCTTATGCTGCTCGGGCGCCACACTTCCTCTTAATGCGGCAGCCAGCAATGGCAGGCCACCCAGACCATCGTCTCCCGTATGCTATGATATGCAAACATAACCGCCTCTTAATGGACTGCACGTACATTTTTCTACAGTTAGCTATAGTGTGTTCGTTATGGTCGACCTTTTTTAATCGAATAAGTATTGCAGAGTTACTCGTGGAGTCGAATTATAAGAAAATTAAGTCGAATGGTTGTGAATATATGTTCATATTATGGTCACTTCATATTAAGGCAAGCCCAATCAGGCTCGACTGATCTAAATAGGTACGTAGATCACTGTACTACCTACGACAAATAAATTACGAAGACTAAAAGTTAAATTCAATAAAAGTGTTTAAGAAATAACTGAAAAAAGTCAAAAGGAATCGACATCCGTAAGTAGTTTGAAAAATATGTTATTGCTGTAAGAAAGTGATTAAGAACCCTGCGAGTAACGAATATAATTCTTTTCTCTGCTTTCTAATAATCTCGTTTCCCTCTTTCAGTGACTCTGTCGCCTCGTTTAAGAGAATGGGGATTTTCCTAAAATAAACAAGCGATTCGGAATCTTCCACCGCGATAATTGTGAGGGTTCAAAAGGTGGTAGTTTGGCCTCTAGGCTACTGCGAGAACAGTGAAAACGAATTCGCCGAAGATCTCGTCGTCGAGAGTCGATGTATGCATGGTTTGAGCGGCAAGAAACGTATCCTTGTATGGCTCACAGATACTGACTGCCACACTCAAGTCTTGGGGAGCGTCCCACATCACATCAGACGATTTTTTCACCTATAAAAATCATAAATTCTGACCACTAAGCATGGTACGTAATTGTGCATGTACTTATGCGCCCTTTTGTTTCGCCCCCTGAAAAATGAGCGGAAATACCTTCTTCGATAGATATGGTAAAAAGCAAAAAGATTGCCTTTTCCCGACGACACAAAATTAGACGTCGAGTTTCTGTCTTGGCCCGATAATGAAAATAAACAAGAAACACGCAGCTTGAAAAACGATCCTGAGCAGAAAGAGGTGGTAATTATAAGAAACATTGTTTTAAAATCCATGACATGGCAAAAGTTTTCTACGTTTTAAAACAGTTCCGCATCAGTCGCATTTGTTATCCAGACCGAATCAACCACCAGAACTGCCTTCGACGATATCGATTTATTACACCTTCTTTAGACTGCCTAGTATTTTAACACCTGTCAGTGCCTTGGATGATTGGAGACAAGCTTGAAAAAAGCAGCATCAACAGAAACAAACAACATTCCTAGGAAGAACCTTGGTAGCATTACAAAAGCGTGAAACGAAATCAGTGCTTTTACACGAGCGTCCTAAAGGCGTAGCTTCTCAAATAAATTGGCTTTCTCTGGCTTTTTGTGGTTTTGTCTGTAGCTTTACGTGAGTGTTCCCGCCTGCTTTGCAATCAATGCTTCTCTCCGCTTTTTCCGCTCACTGCACATTTAAAGATCTGTACCTAGAAGAGTTAGAGATAAAATATTGTCAATGCAGGAAGACTTCAGTCGAGCTTAGGAGCTTAGAGCAGTTATTAACTCCGACATGTAGCGAAACAAACTGAAAGGGGTGGTAAACTTTTCCTATGCTGTCAGTCCTTTAGTTTTTTAGGATCTTGTTGAAACAGAATAAAGGAAATTGAGGAAGGAAAGGGAACCATTTTAGAACAAAGTTTTCGATGCCGCTCTTAAACTTTTCTTCATTTCTTTTAACTAGATTTGGCTTTGAGAACTTAAGACAAATATTTCGTTTCCGAGGCAGATGTGTTCGTCCCTATCTGGTCGTGCTGTTTGATGTTAGTCCTTTTCTCGTCTTTCGCACTGAATCGCGTTCTCAACAAAGTGCCCGCTTCCGGTTTCTTAGCCTCATAGCTATAATTTCTCTTTCCATGGCTCGCTGCGTATTCCTTAACCTAATCTTGACCTTTTTCCTTAGCTTCCACGTTTCTGCCCCATAGGTGAGTACCGGTAAGATACAGCTGTTGTATACTTTTCTCTCAGTCTTGAATGCGTACTACAAGTAATCCTATCATAAACTGGGCCAACGTTCGTATCTACTGAGTTATAAGGGAGAGAAAATATAATCACCATTTAACATTAGAACCGCGGAGTGTATATGAAGAAACTGAAGAATAGGAAACGCATGTTACGCGAATGTATTACTCATATCGTAGTTTTCTCAATTCTTGTAAAGCGCACTTGCCGTTTCGTCTCCAAAAGTGCATCCCAGAAATAAAATGAACAGCGCCGCATTTAAGCTTAGCTTACAAACTGGTACAGCAAGAAGCACTTCGGCGTTAAAAGGGCATCCCTTTTCAAAGTGATCACATAATGCGCTTTGTGGCAAAAAATTACGAAAAAAAAAGAGCGCTAGATGGAAAAAGAATATTGTACACAAGAAATTTAGGCTGGTTGTGTCTACAACATAGCAAATCGCCTATCTTAAAACGATGTGTCGATGCAAGATTGCGCTTGGAGCCACACTCATCACAGAAAGGTTCATTTCTAATTCTCTGCTACACAAACGCTCCCACTGTTTATGACATTTAGAGCATGAGACTGAACGATAGTTCTGCCAATTAATTTATAGCACGGCTTTAGAAGAAACCGGGGATAGCTTCATTACTTAAACAACGGCCGTTCCACCCGTGAGCTATGTTTCTGATAAAATTAAATAAACATCGCCAGAACGCGTTTAGCGCAAATCAGCCGTTCATCCAGCTTGACTTCTTTTGTCTGATCCTCTTATGCGCGTGTCTGCAACAAACTGAATTCGAAAAGCTGCCGAGTATAGCGCGAGAGGCAGAAATTCAGGTGGTTGAAATAGGTTAGGAAATGTGCGAGAATAAGGTGCCCGAAGCTTGCGCAGAACAAGGTTAATTGAAAAGATTTCGAGATCCCTTTTCCCAGCAGTATTGGTACTTTATTTTATATAGAATGCGGCTAAGGTATGTGAAGTTTAACGTCCAGTGATGCTTATGGGCAATTAGAGACTCCGCAGTGGAGAACAGTGGAATTAATTTTGACCACCTCCGGTTCTTTAACGTGCACTGAAATGGCGCAGCACACGAGAATATTTTCCAGTTCGCCTGCATCAAACTGAAGCGGTCGCGGGCAGAAAAATTAGTAGCGGAATGGACGCTTGCATCTTCCCCAAAGCTGCTTTCCTAGCAGGACTTTTGCCAGTCGACTCTAATTGACGTAATGTACGTTTAATGTTTTTGTTTTCTACTGTGCCTCCTTCCAGGAAATGAATCGCTTATCTCTAATGTAACTGCTTTTCAGAAAGGTTCAAGGATTAAACCATCATTCATTTCTGTTTTCTAATAGCAAATCATGATACGTTTGTCCACGTTTTTTGTATCAGTGTCATCGCGCATGCGCACCTTCGGCGCATATAACGTTCCGTATCATAAACCACCCAATTCGAAATTTTTGCTTAAAAGTTAAGGGGGACCACCGAGGATTTTCTTCTCTTTGGAAAAAAAAAAACGTACTGCGTAAATGAGGAGAGAGGGCGCTCAAAGCGCGAAAAGAGCTCGCGGTTCAATGAACCGGCACTAACGAAGAAATTCAGTCCTCTTCTTCTGCCGGCTCCCACAAAATCGCATAATTAGCTGACGCTGGGCTTGGTACCGCTAAAAATAGAAGAAAAAATTTGTATAAATCGCTTCATGGCTGAGCACTATAAATGTTGTTAAGAAAACTTAAAAAGATCCGGTTTTGAAGGGTGATTTATAAAAACCCATTATAGGGTCCCGCATTTCTGTTCTAGTTTTATTTATTCTCGCATACATGTCAATCGTCTTCTCGTTTTTTTCTGTAGTGCGCTAGCAAAATATTCGTGACAAAGGTGTTCACACGGATCTGCTTATCCATTGACCTGATAGCGCCTGAAATAACTATTGGATGGTCGCACAGCGTTCGGGGCGTGTGATACGATACGGTGTCATGCGGCGGCAAATATAGGGTGGTTTCGGAGGCGAGCAGACTTACCTGACGGCTATTGCTGTTGCAGGGGAACTGTCATGGTACTTGGGGGGCAAGGCATGACCTTATTTGTGGCTCTGTGTACTGTGTAATGTGGTATTCTCTGTCGTGTGCGCCTATTTTTTGGCTGGTTGTAACCCTTTCGAACATGCAATACAGACAGGCCCACCTTTCAGCCATTCATCTAAAGAGAGCTCATCGTCCCAGTCACCAGCAGCGAGTGGATCTGCCCAGCTATGACGTCTGCTGTGCGCTGCGGACGGCTTTAAGCGAAGCACCAGCCTAAAAACCATAGGGAACATCAGCCTCCCTATGCCAGCTTTTCGCGGTAAAAAAAAGCAAATACTACGTTCTCGTCAAAGTCAGAGACGAGAGATGAAATATCAAGATTCCTTCGCAGCCATTTCTGGTCGCACACAAGAGCTCCGGCGCACCAAAGTCTAACGTTGCTCTTGTATAGCTTCTGCACATAAACAATGGTACCCCGTTCTAATTTGAATCATAACCTATTTAAGTATTCATTTGCCTACCTTGTTTTAAGGAAGGCTTACAAGCATAACTGCTCATGCCATCACAGGTGCCTACACTGTTTTCCTCGATTTGGTATAAATGAGTTACATTGCCAGAGTACGATCAAACCAGGAACTACTATACACATCTGTTACAAGGCTATGTCAAAAAACTAGAGAGATAAATTAAAATAATGCGTCCACAAAGCGCACTGACCTCTCGCTTCTTTTCTAAACGAAGCATTCACCGCGTGCGGTTCGCCCAAAATACGCGCCTCTAGCGGGTAGCGACACGAAAAAGTGGTCGGTTGGGAAACCCGGTCCTGCATTTAATTGCCCTGCTAACGCGCCTCGAAGACTGCTGCCGCACACTTTTCATTACACGAGAGCTGGGGAGTGGAAATTTCGCTTTGAGCTCGAAAGTGGCCATAATAGAAAAAAGGTTCAGGCATCCGAGAGAAGGCGAGGGGATGGCCGGCAGGCTTTCAGGGAATGCCGGAGAGCACGGAGCCACAGGACCCTTCTTTCCTATCCCCGTTTGGTGAGAAAAAGGGAGTGCGAAAAAAAAGGAGCCGGAAGGCTCTTCCCAAAAATCTGACACGTGCCTCCAGCGCTGGAATGTGAGCCATGGAATGTGAAGAATGGGAGCATTCACTACGGGGTGTGAGATTCAACGCCGGGGCTGCCTTCCCTCTTGACAGCGAGACTTTTTCGCTACTCTTTGCACTCGTCTCTCTCACCAACTCTTCTTGTCGGGGCGCTTTGAACTTTGGCTGCAAGTATTCCTATTTCTTGGTTGCCTTCTCTTGGCTCATTTGTCCCGGAAGTGTTAAAAACCTACTCGTGCGCCATAGCTTGTATGTCAGAGATGATCCCTCAGTCTTATCTTTTTCCTACCGTCATTTGTGCGTCCTTCTACCTTTTCTTACTCTCATTTTGTTGCTCTTTTTCATTCCATTTTCTCTTTTTTTACCCGTCATTCTCTCCTTCCCCCTTCCTTGATTTATTGCTACTTTCTTCAATCTTTCTCCTGCCTGGTCATAGCGGCCCTGTTTCGCTGGAAGGAAAATGGGAAACGCTTTCGTGAGCGGAGCAATGTCAGTTTAACGTAAATAGCCTCGTATGGTGGAAATTAATCCGTGGTCCTCCACTATTGCTCCGCTTCCCCCTTATTTCTTTGACCCCCTCCTTCCTCGCTTTCCGCGCAAGGCGATTCAGGTGGGGACCAAGTACTTTGATAGTTTCTGAACTGAACAGTTTTAAAAGAGGTAGCCGGCCCACTCTCCGTTTTTTGTTTTACCTGAAGAAAATAGCCTTTTCTGTTTGTGTATACAATAAGTGAATTACAATCAGTGAAGTACTTGGTTGTCGTATTTAATTATATCGGATTTGGTTTGAGCTGGTAAGAAGCACAGTGGTGTCGTCGGAATACATGACGAACTTTACTACTAATGTTAACGAGGTCATTATTGCAAAGGCAGAACAAAGGCGGCCCAAAGATACTTCCTTGCGGTACATAGTAAATTGGCTTCATGCCGGAATATTTAGTATCAATGACGAACATCTGCTGACGGGACTGGAGGTAGGGTTTGTATAGTTGAAAGAAAATGCCACGAAAGCCATAGTGGCTGAATTTTTCCAATATAGGCGTGTGACTATTATGATCAAAGGTTTTCAAGTAATCTATTCATATTGCTAATGGGCACAACTGGCGTTCGAAACGCTCGAGAATAATTTCCTTTAGTCTTAGAAGAGTGGTTTCAGTCGACACACTTTTCACAACACCGAACTGAGCACTAGTAATAATTTTATGTTTTGTTGCGAAAGAAATGACACGGCAGCGTATGAGATTTTCCAGGCCTTCTGAGAAGACAGGTAGTATCCAGGTAAGCGTGTAGTTAGCACGATCGTTTCTCTCTGCATCTTTGTGCAAAATTGCAACGCTTGCAGCCTTAGGTTTCATTGGGAAGGTTCCATTACTGATAATCAGATTAAACACTTGTTCTAGCACAGATGGATTTCTGTCTAAGACGTGTTTTACAGGTCTCATCTGCAATCTGCTTGCATCAGAGTAGTTGGTATTTTTTATAGATGTAAAAATGCTGTACATTTCATCTGCTGTGGTAACAGAACAAAGTGCACTGCGGCGTTTCCTTCCAGTTTTTAAGAGCTCATGGAGTTGTGATCATGGGTGCTAATGATCTCAGATACAAAGTGATCGTTGAAGCAGTTCGATAGTTTTTTATTAGATATAATTTTTCCAGGCACTGCGAGTTCATTTTTTCGAGACGGGTTATTTAGGGCATCACCCAAAATGTATTTGAGAGGAACGAAAACATCTTCGACGGAAGTCCGTCTGGTTGGGTTCTTGAGATATTTGAGAGAAAACTGACGCCAATCAATATTTTTCACTTTACCCAACGTTTCTGGACCAACTCGGTCCCTTCATCAGGGGTGACTAAAGTGTGCCACCAGCAGCAGCGGGTTGCTGCCTTCGCCCTCCCTTTTTTAGCACGTGGCGCAGTCCACTAACGTACGCGGAGGGGAGCGTTCCTGGAGTCCTATTCATCGCTTCCAAGCATTGATTTCTTCATAACACTGACGTGGAACAGCTTTTGCAAATAGCTTCTTTCTTTCATAAACTGTAAGGCAGTCAGCTTCCTTCTTCGTGTTCTAAACTTTCGTAGAATATTATCATCTTTGTGCATAAGAAACTGTTGATATAATAAGTTATTTTTGAGTATTTCTTTAAACAAGTTTAGTTATGAAAGGTTTTTTTCCTATTTCATGTAGTCTTGAATGTCAGGAAAATGAAACATATTATAAACAGATTTGAACTTGGCATGGAAGCAATCTTATGCTGTTTCCGGTTCTGTGACAGACAAAACTTCCGCCCAGTTAGCAAGTAAAATTTCTTGAGAAAATGATTCCATTGTGGATGCAATAATGTTGCGTAAAGTTATCGGAGAATTATGTGCCATTTTCGGTGAGAGGATGTATAGATTATTGACCACTGCTATGTGGACTTCTTGCAGAAAGAAGATCTGCTTTATCAATGTAACAAAAACGTCTAACAAAGTTGATGCCTAACTTTGAATACGCGCAGTAACATTTATAAAATTTTTTAAATCTATTCATTTCAACTAACTGGCAGTTTCGCTTGTTTCTAAACCGTCTTCATTTCTTCAGATGGCACGGTTGCTGCGACGCGCGTCCTTACAATCTTTCCTCTCATATCTTTTTTAACTTTCGTTCCTTCAAGACGTGGCAGCGATTGTGGCTCTGCTTGAGCCAGTGGGAAGGCCCGTGCACTTTCCTTTTCATACTTGCTTCAGTCGCAACAGCAACAACCACCTGGAGATATTTAACGAGCACTGACACCACACAGCACAGGAGAAAATAAACATGAAAGTTGGTTTTGTGGGAAGGAAATCGCGCAGTATTTGTCTCACATCTCGGCGGACACCCGAACCCCGCCGTAAGGGAAGGGATAAAGGAGAGACTGAGAGATGAAAGGAAGAAAGAGGTGCCGTAGTGGAGGGCTCCAGAATAATTTATGCCACCTGGGGATCCTATACGTGCACTGACATCGCACGGGCGCCTTTTAAAGCGAAAGCTTACTGGCCGCAGGTTGAGCAGTTTCGCGTGATTCCAGCCGTGCTGCGCATGCGAAGGAGTAGTGACGACACCCGGCGCATTTCTCTCTCTCGCTCTCTAGTCACAACTGCGTAGGCGCCACTAGTAGCACGAGCCACAGGTGTTCCGCCGCTGCGCAGCGCCGCGCCTTTACTCAAAATCCAACTTTAAATTTTCAGTTTTCTCTTTCTTCTTTCCCTTCCTCCTTTACCCCTTCATTTACAGCGCGGTTCGGGTGTCCACCGAGATAAGTGAGACGGTTACTGTGCCATTTCCTTTCCTCAAAAACCAGACAAAACAAGTGAGCTTACGGCTTTCATAGAGTTCATTGGCGTTGACTACTTTGCAAAGACCGTTCATTTTCACGAAAGGAAAGGCGCACAACCGGCTGCGTGGATCAGTGGAGACCTCAATCTCGTTTCCGCTTTGTATATCCTGAATTAGCTTGGCTAATCCACATTATTTTTTTTTGCAGCAAACGGCACCACGTGGTTAGTCACGTGGCCATGGCTACCAAGGAGGTGGTGGTGGTGAAAAACTTTTTTTATTGCTTAAAAAAAGATTCATTAAAGCTGCAAACTGGGCGAGTTGGTATTGATTCATATTTGAACAGCGCAATAAAACAACGGGACACAACGAAGCGCTTGTGGTGTCCTTTCTTCGTTGTGTCCCGTTGTTTTATTGCGCTGTTCAAATATGAATTAAAAAAAGAGTTCGAGAGTCAGAAGACCCCGGTGAATGATCGGTATCCATAGTCCGGGACACCGCACTACGAGGACTCGTCTCGCGCCCCTCTTATCTGAGCCCTTTTGGACTCGAGTGAGGAGCAGTTGAGGAGGGCAGTCTCCCAGACCTCTTGGGTAGGGACAGGGTAAGTGGGAAGGTGAGGTTTCGTAGGAGAAGGGGGAAGGTGAGGATTATGATTACATGCCCACATCATGTGAAAGATGTCGCAGATCTCTCCACAGTGCGGACATCGCCCATCTGTATTCGATCAAAGTGTTTCACAACGGCAGGAGAGATTTCCTGTCTGCAGGCGCCGCAGAGTTCGCTTCTCCCCCTTACTCAGCCCCTTGTCAGGGGCCGGGTAGGGGTGGTGGCTGTCGCAATAATGTCGCAAAATTTCGCGGAACCGCAAAAGCGGTGATGAGCGGCGGTCGGAGCAGCGGTCGACAAGGCGGCGGCGAGTTACGTGGTATGTCATGTTGCTGCCACACCTCCACCGCAACTTCACTTCAAGGTCAATTTGCGGTGCCGATGACCTTGGTCTGTCTAGACCAGCTTTAAAACTTGATTCTAACGAAGGAATTCGAGGCACGGTGGCCCCTGGGTCCACGCACTTCCCCACTGTACTCAAGGGAGGTGAACGTGCTCACATACATGTTGATGCCATCTCCTTGATCAGCGTTGAGTCCGCACCAATTCCTGGCCCCTCAGTCACTTATGAGTTCTGTTCTCACGTGTAAAAAATTTGGTCGTGATTTAACGTAGGTAAAACGAGTAGAAAGTGCTACAGCATGCGTTCACCCTGGCTGGCTCATGGTTTTGATTTGCTTGGTTGTCGGCACGTCTGGAGGCAATGTTAGACTCGGGTTTAGCTCTCATCAAGGTAAAACAGCACTGATCTTTCGCGCCGCAGATGGAAGTTGATGAAGACTACAATGTGCAATGCACAGTGCGAGAGTGTGTTGCAGTTAAACACGAGGCGTGTTAGGCTGCGGCAAAAGTATAGCGCTCTTTTGCAGTGGCCAGCGAAGCTAATCTGTTCGTCTCGCCGCGGTTTCGAAACGTAGTCATGAAAAATTAATTTCCGCACCCTCAAGGTCAAGGACGCTTTAAGGTTCTTGGTTGGCTTTGGCTCCTTAATGTAGTTGTTTCGCTGTAAAAAGACATTTCCTAATTGATTTGTTTATGCGAAAGCATTATATGATTCAGTTGTGTCCGCAGAACATCTCAGCAAATCTCGTCCGCAATACATTCATCAAAATTTTGAGCAGTCGTTCGTCGTAAAGCATCCCGGATGGTGTCATAGCGTTCCTCTTTGCATTTAGCTTACGTTTTAGTCAAGCTGGAAGCTAGCTTGCGACAGGGGTTCGGATCGATGACTTATTGACCTTCAATCGCATGCTTTGTGAAACTTGAGCCAGAGGTTCGGACCGATGACATATACACCTTCAGTTGCATGCTTTAAGGCGTGGTTGAGGTGTCCACAGACATGTCGAGAGGTGAGAGTCGAAAACCTTTGAAAAAACCTTCGTTTTCCTCAAAACACTCCAAACACATGCTTCACATTCCTACACGTAAAGTGCCCACAAAATTTTTCCCTAAACAGCCTTTGTCATGGCACTTTGTGCGCTCACTACAAGCGAATTACCAGAGCGACTGCTGTAGAACCGACGACAATGCTGCTTCAGCTGGTTGATATTCTATGAAACACGCTTATTAGTACTGATTTTGTGCCGCATTGTTATAGAAAAAACTCGCAAAAATATTTGCTGTACAGAAAACGGTGAGGAGAAATTTTGTTTACGCAGCAATTTGCGATGGAGCATTAAGCATGTCTCACATTCAACGAATATTCGCACAAGAGCATATGAAGCACAATTCATGACTACACTGAATTAGAATTTGGTGAGTGGTGGTGGTTTTTATTAAATTAATAGTAAAAAGGAAGGAAAAGATTTTTGTTAGCCCCGGCATCTGCCATCGAATGGAAATAGTGGATCTAGACAAGCCCGTTCATATTGCAGCAACGTGAAAATATAATTTATGCGAAAAGGCCCTACCACCTCTCGGTGGACACCTGAACGGCGCCGGGAGGTCGGTTAGCATTAGAGAGAGCGAAAGTTGTGCTGTATCGGGCAAGGAGACACCGTTTGACGTCTGTAACGTTGAGTGCGTTCCACACACTGGATAGACAGAGCACCCACCCTGCCACCCTGGCAGGTGGCAGTTGAATACTTGAATTGCATTTCGCCTCCGTCGGAAGACAGAAAGCACCCATGTGTTGTGCGCTACCAGTGCGCGTTAAACATGTTGTTGCGACTGCAGGAAGAATGAAAATGAAAGAGCACGACCCGGCCCACTGCTTCAAACTGAGCCACAATCGCTGCCACATGCAGACAGTAGGAGAATTGAGAGAGATGTGTGAGGAAAGATTTAAGATTAATGTGGTAATCCATGGTAGGTGTGATCCATGCGACGCCTGCTGTGGAGACCGACACCCGAACCGCGGCCATAAAGGAAGCAAATTGAATTGGAAATTTGTTTTAAAGAAAGGAAATTACACATGCCTCGCAGAGGTCACTGTGGCACCGCATGCGCAGGTCATGAAGGTCGGTTCTGCCGCGGTGGATCAGTTGTTAGGGCGCTCGGCTACTGACCTGGAGTTCCCGGACTCGAACCCGTCCGCGGCGGCTGCGTTTCGATGTAGGCGCATATCTCGGTGGACACCCGAACGGCGCCGTAAGCGAAGGAGAGTGAAGTCATGCGCTGCGCATGTGCTGCTCCTCTCTGGTTTCGCGCATGGGCCCTATGAGTCTCCCAGGCTTATTGCGAAATGCTCGACTGGGCAGCGTAGTGTAGCTCTCGCTACAAAACATCGAAATAGCCCAGACGTCGATATACTAAGTTGAGGGGAAAAAAGCCGCGGAGAGCAAATAGTAGAAAAATAGACAAAGAAGTGAAAATAAAGTTGGAAATTGATTGAAATGTGTTTGATGAAAAATATTTAATCAAACAAAAAGTTTGTGTGCCATAGAATCATTAGCTAATTAGTTGGAAGGAAACGTCAATCGACTGAAAGAGGAGCAAAGAGAGGCGATGAGTGTTGAAGACGCGTCAATGCTTTCGCATTCCTCCAATGCGGGTAGTCACAGTGATCTAACGTCTTTTCAGAATCCTCTAATACAGCATCTCTTTCCGCCTTTCTTGTTTCACCACTTCCCTTATTCCTTTCCTTTTTTTCGCGCTTCAGGTGTCCACCGAGATGTGAGACAATTATTGTCATTTCCTTTCCTAAAAGTGCAAAAAATTTACTAAATTTGCTGCTGTCTCACATATATCTCGGTGGACACTTGAACCGCGCCATGGGAGAAGGGATAAAGGAGGGACTAAGAGAAGAAAGGAAGAAACGGGTGCCGTAGTGAAGGGCTCCGGAATAATCTCGACCACCCGGATATCTTTAACGTGCACTGACATCGCAAAGCAGACGGGCGCCTTTGCGTTTCGCCTCCATCGAAACGCAGCCGCCGCAGTCGGGTTCGAACCCGGGTACTCCGGATCAGTATCCGAGCACTCTTATATATATATATATATATAGCTAAGGCTTGTTTTTCGGACGCGAGCACGAGGGCCACTGCGGCGATCGAGCAAACGTCATGAAAAACTGCCAGTGGCAGTCGCCAGTGCGGCCACCCAGCCTTGAATTTGAATGGTGGCATGCTGAACGCGAGTTCGCGGGTTCGATCCCGGACGCTGCATTTCCATTGAGTCTGGAGATGCAACTAACCAGTGAGCCCGCGCAGCGGGTGAAAGATGTGCCGCAGCGGTGGGCTCGGGGATATTGTTGGCCACCTCTAGATCTTTTAACGAGCACTGACAATGCACAGCACACGGAAGTTGTCGCCAATGTGTGGTTTGTATGCGGTCTAATGTGGAGTTTGAGGAGGATACATGGTACGGCTGTGGCTGTAGTGTTGTACAGCAGTGGGGTAGTCGATGGAAGAGCTGGTTCTGCAATCAAGTAAAAGTTAACAACATGCCAGTACACTGGCAACTTTGCACTTTGCTTAGATGTCAATGTGGGAATACTTGCTGAACGTGAGCCCTTGTTTAACACTTTTTTGCCAGTTGCCCCCGAAATAAAATTACTGTTTCATATTTATGCAAGGCAAAAAAGTATTACTAAACGTATTTGCGGAATATACAGCCACGAAAGCAATGCTACTAAGCGTGTATCGTAAAATATCAATGAGCAGCTGCACCGCGGTCTAGTGAATAAATGTCCGGATCCCGTAGAGTATCTGTTACGGGTCCAATTGGACTTATTTTTGAAAATGTGGCGGAGAGTTTGAAGGATGCTTCACTCCCGCCACCGGTTGGCCCGGTATTGCACTACCTCCGGGATCGGCCTTGTCTTTAGCGCGTCTTTACTATCCTGTCTTTCTATGCGATCTTTCAACTCTCCTGCTATTTGCACGTGGTAGCGATTGTGGCTTGTCTTGAGCCAGTGAGCAGGCCTGTGCACTTTCCTTTTCTTCCTGACAGCTATCTATCTAGTGGATTTACACCAATACCAGCTTTCTAGCCGCGGTTGCGAGTTTTCCCAAGCAGCATCGCTATTATAATGTTCTTCTCGGAAGTGTACGCTACTATTATTGCTAAAAATGGCTGCCCGTTTAGCAGGACTCCATCGCCGCGTACGTACCTCAAATATTCATTGAGCTGTCCAGTGAGCCAGTTACACCGTACCCTGAGAAGAGAGGCTGCATACTCATACACAGTAACACAGAAGATCGCCACTGACCGGGCCGCCCTGACCCAGGCCTCCAAGGTCTCGCGTCAGCTATACCCCCTACCGCACAAGTCCCTCAGGAATCGACAGGCAATTCTTTGGCGCAAATTTCAATCACACACACTCCCGCCTCTCCTCTCACTCTCTCTCATTATCACCCCATTTTATCACTTCATCCTGTATTCTGGGTCCCAAACCTCACTTCTGTTTTCCATTTCCTTTCTCATTGCCCGTCGGACCTTCCCCCGTGGGGACTAACGCTTCTTAATACCTGAGAGGCCTGGGTAACTCTGCTGCGCTCTGAGGACCCGGTCGTGCAGACCTTCGCTACCGACCGCGCTGCTAGCGTTGTAGACCGCAGGTACGCAAACGCTTGCGCGCAGTGGAGCCGTCCGAGGGCCCGGGAGCCTGCGTACTCCAAACTCCTCTGTTTGTTAATAGATTTTTCATGAGGTTGATGATGAATGTATAGTGCAGTTGGATCGTGCAGGAACCCACTAACCTACGTGTCCCAAATCCACTGGTCATTATAATTAAATTTATTTCCTTCTCTCTCGCTCTCACCGCCTAAATCCGGAAAATAGAGCTGGAACTGCTTTCACAAGAGAATTGCCGAATGTTCTATTGTGGCTCATATACGCAGGGATGCACACCCGGTGAACTACACTTGTTTTCATGCATAGACACCACACATCGCCAAACAATGTCCAGACTGATGTGCGGATGCTCCAGACAGGCTGCGTTCAAACAAGCCTTAATACACTCGTTTCGTTCCGCTTGTAGCCTTGTCAACAGGCCACGCTTCTGCTGCGGCCAAATATCTGCACTACCTGCATGAGACACCACATGCAAGCTCTCGCCATCCTGCTATCATTTCGCTTCGAACGTTTTGGCTTCGTTTCTTGTTCCTCAGCGCTGCTTTTCTGCCATTGTGACATTGTTGCATCGTGCTCAAAGTAGTGGCGCCCTCAGTGTCATCCCACCACGAAAGCAGCCTTCATTCTTTTGACATGCCTAATAAAGTTTCATGTGAACCCGCCGCGGTGGTTCAGTGCTTAGGGCGCTCGGCTACTGAGGAGAAGGCATTCAATGTTATGCCAAGTGGTCTGAATAGGACCAAGGAAAACATATATATCTAGCACTCAAGGATGTTGGGGAGAGGTATCCCCCTGTGAAGTTATATATGGGTGTAGAAGAGAGAGAAGTGATGCTGCGAGATGTTGGTTTGGAGGACGCAGCCGTGAGCCGTGGTGCAGTGTTCGCGGATAGCCTCACTTGAAGTGACGAGCGTGAAAATCTGTCTCTAGGATGAACTTGTATGTGGGGGGCAGCTCCGCAGCGAAGGTGAAGAGGACTTCGGAGAGACGGCGTTCGGTACTGTGATTATAGCAATTTACGAAACGCAGGAGTTCAAGTTTAGAGGTCGAGCAGTAGGCGAAAGCGAAAAGAGTGTTTTATATCAAACTGTATATCACTGCAGTGGAAGGAGGAGACAAGAGGAGGAGACAAGAATCGAGTGCTGATGACCGAATGTTCGTTAGTTCTGGAGGCAACGAGAGGTACATTTGACAAGGTCAAATGTTGAGTCAGAGACCTTGGCTCGTCAGGTTTGTTGGTCGGGCGCCATGGGGGTGGTGTCCCCTGTAGCGTCACAAAGTTGCTGTGGTGGCTAGTAGCGGCAAGTTTTGGCGATGTTGGTGGCTGGCGATCGAATGAAGGGTGTATGACGGGTTGTCGTGTGGGGTCCATTGGGTTGGAAAGGGGTGGGGGTGGCTGAGCATAGGACAGCCTTAAGTGCCACCTGCAGTGGGGCACTAGGCGTCGTTCATTGGTCCTTCGCAAGCTCGGAAGCACTCTGCTCTTAGCGACTGCAAAAGTCCGCTTGCAAGAGAGATGGAGAAATTTTAAATATACCGGATCGGGAATTTAGGATGCGGGTGATGAGTGAAAATGATTTTTGTAGGTGCAGCATCCCGCAGTTACTCAAAGCAGGTTCCGCTAATCCAAGGCATTTAGCCCAAAGCCATGGGTCAAGTCATATAAGTAGTAAAAGTGTGTTTCGACCATTCCTGGGATGGAGCGCTGCTGTAGGGCTTAAGAACGATAGAGGTTCCTACCTTACGGTGGATCCTTATGTTAAGCCATTTTCCGAGACAAGAGCGATGAGACCTTGTTACTCCGATTCGCTAAGCCCATTCGTCACCCGGTCTAATGTAATTAAATATTTCTTGTTCGCACACACCGTAAATGAAAAGTATACTAAATAACGGTATCGCTAGGAAATACAAACTCTGCTGTTAAATTAAGTGATTGATGTGAATAATTTTTCGGCTTGGCGTTTTAAATATTTTTCAGTGCTTTTTGTCTTTGTATTACTTTCAATCTCTCTTCAACTGGGGTATAGAAGGCGTGCAATATTCTGGATATAAAATAAAATGATTCAAACGTGTTTTATTTCTTGAGGCCTTGGACTACTCCACGTCAGGTATTCTTTAATATTAAGGGTTTGTATTTCGACTATCAGCTTAAGATGCAAATACTATCTTACTGGCTCATTAGGAAGCTTTTCTCATTGCTCACAGAGGTAATGTTCTGGCACATTCAAATATTCACTCTAAAACCAGACGTGATGTAACATTTTCTACATGCACCACAGAAGAGGAAAAGAAAACAAAATTGCGACAAGGTGAAGTGACAGTGCTTTAATGAACGCGATGGACACCTTTTCTACCTACAAGACGAAACTTGAGTGTCCTGCACAGCGATGAAGCGAAATACGCTGAAATACGACAGTTGACTCTTCACCATCTTCGAGCATTGCTCAAAGAAATTAGGGGCGATAACTGCCCAACGCATGAAAATTTATATCAGTCGCATCGACCTTCAACCTTGCTTCCATCCTTCCATCCAGCCGTTTTTATCGTCCAAACGTTCGGTCATTATTTGACGCGTCCATTAGTCAGTGCCCTCAGAAAGTTTACTGCCAGGATCGAGGCATCCGTGAATGATGTCAATCATTCCCGAAGGGATTATTTAGGCCTCGGATCACAACCACTGGAGGAAGAATAAGCGCTGGTCAGCTTCGATTTGTTTTCCTTTTTTTTCTGCTTGCATATTTCACCAGTTTGATGACCCTCACTGTACTTTGTTGTGATTGGTATGGCAATGAAGCAACTGGAAGAGACCAACTTTTTTTTCAGCGGCATTGATTTGACGTACAAGCTGCTGTAATAGTCGCACAGGCTTCAGTTTCAAGTGCATAAGGTGCCACGTTTTTCCTCATGGCTGCCGTCTTGCATTGTTTTACTACATTGCGTTGCATTCTCTTGTGTAGAACAGAATGATTACTCGATCCCTTTTGTCTCCTTCAGGAAGAAGATGGCGCATGGGCAAGATTGTGGTGGTAAAAATACCAGACAAAAAGAGGGTAGTTCCTTCCGAGCCATGGAAACATCCCCTTCTTTGTTGGCCACATCATTTCTAGCAGGTAGAAATAAACGTGAGGGTAAGGGTGCATCAATTTGTAGCTCATTCGAATGCGCACAAATTCCAATGCCTGTAAAAGTGAAGACCCCAAATTTTACATTGTGATCAAGAAGAATCCGACCTGTATAATTCTATGTGGTCTCAGCCGAAGTAGGAACGCTGTTTCCCTTTCTGAGCTTGTTAATTGTATTGCGAAAGCATTATACGACTGAACGACAATAAAACGCGTCATTGTTAAGCGCAAAAGTGGCCGTGAAAAATCCCGCATGACGTCATCGTGTTAATAAAAATACAATTTCTTTTGAAGGTATGGGAAATTGAACACGCGGGTTTCAGACCGCGAGGCATGCACGCAACCGACAGTCCAGAAACTAGCTTTTTTAAGAATATGATGATTATTACACGAAAATTATGTTCTATTTGCAAGAGCTATTTGGAAAGCTTTTAGGGAATTTCACGACAGACATCTCAAAAAGAGCAAGAGAGCACTAGACGAGAGGTAAGGTTGAGCAAATCAAGACGGAGTGCCACTATTGTTTAAAGTCGGTACGATCATACACTTCCCTCAGATGAAAAAAAAATCGATGAAATGAAATTTCTTCGAAAAAACTGATTCACAGCGCCGGCCCATCATTCTAGTTTTCCATAAGCTGTGTGGTCTAATAAACAAAAAAAAAAGCATCGTGTCATCTGATATGAGAAGTAGAATAATTTTATTCTAGTGTCCATTGCAAGATATCCCAGATCAGAACTGAGTCTTTACAATTGATCAAGCAACGTTAATTTGCTTCAGGGACACCACCGAAGCGGTAGATTAAAGACCACATAAAGGTTCACTTTTTCTGAAGCAATGTCTTCACGGGCAATGTTTCCGTATGTAGCTTATAGAAGAAAGTATTAGTGCACGGTCATATAACCTATTGCCATCGATGACACTGCAGGACCAATTATCCTTATACACAAGGCCATGACTCGCTTCCAAGCGGAAACGTAACTTGTTACACATTTCGTGAACGCCCTTTCAGTATTTTGTTTGTCTGAGAAGCGCAAACACCGATTTTACTGGCTGCTTTGCACATTAGAAAAAAGAAGTAACAGTCTGGGTAAACTGGCTTTGGCAGCTAGGAGGAGATGATTCGTACGCTCTTGTCATCACTCCAGAGTTAGGTTGGCGCCTCTCGATAACGAGCAAATGGGCCTCCAGGGAGGGCTCACAGTCATCCCTGTTGGACGCCTCCTCCAGTTGGCTTAGAAAAAAAGCGTTCCACTTTGCCTACTCGCCCGATGGGTGGTCGAGATGCACCGCGAAAAACCAAAGGAATCTGAGCAGCAGAAGATAGAAGAGCGCAAGGAAATAAAAGCGCAAAATGGCGGCTGGCAGCAAACCGGGGAGACTAGTAAAATTTTTAGTACCGAATGCGCGAAATGCTTCTGGGGCCACATGGGCGGAGGCTCCCTCGAAGCAAGTTCCCTCCTCTTTCTGTTCATTAAATAGAAAAAGGACATCACCGTTTCTTTGTGACCAAATATTTTGAGTTAGTGTTTTTAAGCAAGGGTAAGGCAGGAAAAGAAAGGAAGCACTTGAAGCTGGTATTCCTGTTGGCAGGTTTAGGTATATGGGGGTTTAACGTTCCAAAGCGACTGAGGCAATGAGAGACGCCGTAGTGAAGGGCTCCGGAAATTTCGACCACCTGGGGTTCTTTAACGTGCACTGACATCGCACAGCACACGGGCCTCTAGCATTTCGCCTCCATCAAACTTCGACCGCCGCGGCAGGGATCGAACCCACGTCTTCCGGGGAAGCAGCCGAGCGCCATAACCAATCAGCCACCGCGGCGGCTGGATTCCTGCTGGCGTCAAAAGCATAAGCACGAAATGGTCTCAGTTAAATCGAAGTGCGATAGGGCCTCTCTTTGTTCTCCGGATCAAAACAGATATTCGGAAGAACATCGATCTTCTTGCTAGTTGTGTCCAGGTTTTGTTTGCGTTCCTGCTGTTCGGGAAAAAAGAAAAGCGAAGAAATGCCACACAGATCTGAAGGGGACCGTAACTAATGAACCATGAAAAGTGAAAGGGCACGCAGACCCTCCAGCAAATTCGTGGACGGAAATAAGCATTGCAGTGCCACGGACCCGACGGTCGAAGGCGCCCATTGGACTTCGTCTAGAAGACAGAACGGTCACTGCCGAAATGGCAAAAAGAGGCGCTGATAGAAAGGGCGCTCTGTTGGTCAGCGTTTCCGACACAGGAAAAAAAAAAACAGAGGGAATCACACAGAGCCACGGGGAGGCTGCCATCTGGCATCCTGTTCTATATTTGCGTCCGTAATGAAAATGGGGGAAATCGGCAGGCGGTGTGTGTGGAAGATACAAGAGTGCGGCTATTGAGGTCCACAATTGCGGTCGCCCTTGTGTTGGGATTGGACGCAGTCGGCCTTCCGGTGCAGAAAGATGAGATTGATAGGCAGCACTGCGGTGAACACGAAGAAAAAAAAACGGACAGAAAAGTGACAGAAGGGAAGGTCTGCGGAAAAATAAACGAGAGAAAAAGGATGGAAGCTAATAAAAAACAAACGATAGAATCCACAAGGCAGAAAAAAGAGAGAAGAAAATAAGTAAAGAAAGAAGGAAAAAAGGAAGAAAGAAAGAAACTGAAAAAAGAAACAGTAACGAAAAGAAAAAGAAAAAGAAGAAAGGAAGAAGCAATGATGTTGGTGGTTTATAGTGTATTGTTAGAGTAAACGAAAAAGAAAAACTTGTACAAGTAGTTCGCAAAACGGCTTCGATAGCGCTTGCAAACACAAAGCAGAGCAATTAAAAAAGTTGCCAGAAAGCATAACCACCATCATTCTCACTGTTTCTGAACCTTCATATTCCGTCTATCTGCAACCAGGAAACAGAGAGAGAACAAGGGTATTCGACGATCAAGAAGATTGTTGAATAGGCTGTTAAATTTGGGATACCGTAAATTTTGAGCCGAGAGAGTGCTCTTTGAACGGCCAACTGCGTTTCTCAGTTCATGGGTAGAACTGAGAAACGAGAGTCATGATATGGAATGATGAGTTAACAGAAAAAAAAATTGCAGGGACACCGGCGTGATATTGCGTGTTGGCAATGCAATATCACTAGCAGATTTCGATGAATTTACCAGAATTGACGGCACTACCGGTCTCGCGACGTCATTTCTCGTCTGATGACGTAGCTCACCTCTGCGTAATGAAAATGCTCCCATCATTGTAAAGCATCTCATTTCTCGCCACCGTTCTAATGAAGAGTGACAACATAAACTGTGGTGCATTGTTTGCTGTAAGCTATAGCGTTCTATATATTGCCGCACGCTTTGCACTATTACATGCAATATTGTCGGCTGGTCCGAAAACTAATAATTTTCAGTAAAGGTTAAACTTTTTTTGTTCAGTTACCACATAATCGCGCGAGTGCGCTCGTATGACCGTCTGTTCTTCTCAGTTTCATCAGGATTACTCATCACTGATTTATTCGTTTTAGCTAAAAACGGCACTGTGTGTTTCACGGCACCTTTGAAACACTTCCACACAACGTGCATCATTCCTAAACTACGCGATATAGTACCGCGGTTTTATACTCAGGATGCCAGAAAATAAAATAAAAACTCCTCCACTTGACTTGCGTGCAGTGAATAGAACAGAGTGTTCACTTTACGGTGACGACAAAAAAGAGGGCATAACAAAGTAAAAATCTCTGATTAAAAAAAGAGAACAATGCTGAAAGGAAAAAAATCAGATGATTGCTGACGACGGCAACAGCAATGTTTAGGTACTAAATGTTATAGCGGTTGATTTCAACTTTCGATCAGAAATTCGTTCTGTTTCCACGTGTGGCCATTAGCGGGCGACCTTTCAGACTCAGCATTATTAACATGTAGCAACGCAGTACTTAAAGAGCTGGGAGGAAACTGCTCTTCCTGCAGTATGCCGAGAAGGTTGAGAAAAGAAAGAGGGAAAGAAACAAGGAAAAGAACAACAATGAGGCCGTTTCAGCGAATACAAAAGCGCCGGAACCTTCTGTGAAACGCTCCTACCATTCATCTTCCTGCTCTTTAGCACTGGATCACGGGTTTCCGATGTGCGCAGCCATTACTCTTTCTTCCTCGAAACAGAACAACAAAGGAAGTGGGGAACGAATATCGCGTGAGAAATTGGTACAAGCGAATCCTTTTAGGGCGCGTGGCCCACTTTAAGGCTTACGATAGGCTCGATCTGTCATGTGATTTACACAGCGCCGTAAGAGACCAGGCTTGGCGGAAAAAATGCGCAAAAAAGGCTCAAGGGAGACCTACGTCGTCAACAGTGCGTTTCAGTTGGATAGTATACAAAGGGCATTGGTGCACGTTTCTCCTTAGGGCCTTTATTTTCTTTGTTCTCGTGTGGTTGCACTAGTTAGCTAGTTTCAAAAGGTGTTATTCGAGGCAATCGATTCCGTGTAGCGCCAAGACGTGTGCGACAACATCCGTCGAAAAGCAGCAACCTTTTAGGAACCACAAAAACCGCCTGTCACTGAACAAAGCAACTTTTCAACAGATGTCGGCGGCACAGTAATGGACACAATATGAAAAATGCCGGCTTGTGGAAAGGAAATTATTCAGGCGTGGTCAGCCAATCCGGTTTTTGAAAATCCTCGAATGATAACAAAAAATTCAGTGCTGCATTCGCTGGAACGAATGGCAGCTGCTTTGTAGCGATGCAAACAAGCAATACTTTTTATTATTGCTGAAGTAATTCCCAAAGAATATTTTCATTGACCGCACCATGATATCGTCAGGAAAAGTTCAGGGGTACTAACTTTATTTCACACTTATAAAATGGTACTGAAATAAAATAAAAAGTACTAAAATGTGCGTACATGTTCATACTGCACATAAGATATAAGCGTTACATCGTGGAAAACTGAAACGCTTTTTTTTTCGAATTCAATCTTTTCTACGGAGATTACCTTTTCAAATTCTCGTTTCTTTTGCTGCTCGTCAGAAATCCCAACTTCCGTAAAGATAGATCGCGCTCCACCCACCATTTTTATTTGTAAGAAATGCACACATAGGTGCATGCACACGTACGGAAAATCGCTATGAAGCGTAAAAATAGTAAAGACAAAACAAGAGAAAACATAGATAAAGGCGGGAAAATAAAACTAAACGCTGGGATTGGACTCAGGCGGCGCGATCAGAAGTCGCCGAATAATAATTACAAAAGAGCAACGTAGTCCAAAAGAAAAAAAAAAGCAAGACTGACAGGGGATTCAGTTTTCTGAACAGTATGTCTTCCGGCGGGAAACCCGTCACAAAAACAAACAAACTCGGGAGTTAAAAGAATTGAAGCTATGAATACAGCGCTTGATTCAGAATCTTCAGCGGAACGAGAATTGAAGAATCTCGAATAAAAAGCAATAAAAAGCAAAAGAAAAAACTGAAAAACTTGGCACAGCAAAATCTCTAGGAAGAACCATTTCATCACACTGAGCTTAACACGCTTTTTTTTTAATTTCGTGATGGCATACTTTCTGGAAGCCACGCCTTGTCCATGATGCCACATTATGAACACGTCGCTCAAAAAGGACTGCAAATAGAGCGATAGTAGTAAATCACTAAGAACACTAAGAAAGCCTATTTCGAAATGAAAGATTAACGCCGCGAAGAGGAGAAAGGAAGAAATGAGTAGGAAGCGAAGAGAGAGGATGTGTTGGTAAGCAGCCTATTTTGCGCTGCTGCAAACCTCCGCCAGTTTCTTAGAAAAAGTGGAGGCCCTACTGGAAGATTGCTTATCTGGCTGCCGCAGGCCCCTGTTTTCTGCGGCGTTTATTGCCGAGTATGGCTGACCGGTCCCGAATATGTTCACATCTCCAGGGATGTACGGTGTTGCTTCGCCTGCAACACGGCACGTGACAAGAATAATTTACTTTTTTGTAGTAGTTACCTCCATGAAGAGCCAAGAGAAGCCCACGCATACGACAATCTCCTGATTATCTAGTGTAGTTCACGGAAAGTGTAAAAAAACAGCTTAAAACAATAGCCCAAAAGAAAGCACGCGCAACCACAATGGATCCACTTATTTCTCCACGTCAGAGGGACATTACAACGCAAGCAGTACTGGTAACCGTGAAATGCGAAAAAGAAAAAAACAACAAAGAGTAAGCCTTTCCTTATGACCTCCTCGCTTCTCAGCCTTCTGAGAATATGACGTCCAAGATGCACTGTGACTGCTTTCTGCCCCCTATAAGCCCGGGGTTGACAGCAAGCCAAAGAAAAATCAAGAAATATGTGGCCTGGCCTGCCTCTTTGTTGACTTCTCGCTACCTTTACCTGCCCACAAAAAAGATTTCCTTCTTTTCTTAGTTTTTTCTTCTCTTCTGCTGACTCGTATTCTTGTTGCATGAGCTAACGAAGAGAGAGTGCTCCCTGCGATATATCCGTCCTTTCTCTTTTGTTCGGCGCGGCCCGGTTAATCAAGGACGGTGTCGAAAGGCAGCTTTGTCAGCTTGAGCAGATGTTACAGTTTGCTTACTATGTAACGAGACCTTCCTTTGATAAGAAAGGTGTATGGTTTATGGGGGTTTAACGTCCCAAAGTGACTCAGACTATGAGGAACTCCGTAGTGAAGGGCTATAGACATTTTGACCACCTGGGGTTCTTTTACGTGCACTGACATCGCAGAGCGCACGGGCCTCCAGAATTTCGCCTCCACAGAAATCTGACCGCCGCGGCCGGCATCGAACCCGAATCTTTCGGTTCAGTGGCCAAACGCCATAACCACTGAGCCACCGCGGCGGCTTAGATAAGAAAGGTGAGAGGAATATGAACCAAAGACTGAAGAAATAGGGGGTTGAACCAAAAAGAGAATTCATACCGCTTAACGGGCAGAAACTGCACCTGCTCGGTTAACGGATGAAGGGTGCTGTAATTTCTCTTTGTTCTTCACCTACGAGACAGTGGGAATGGAAAGAAGGAGTGGATAGAAAATGGACAAATAAAACAAATGCAAGATAGAATGGAAGGCAAAATTAGTACTCACTAGTACGACAACTTGCGGTTGGTCTAGTTGTTTTAATTCATTGTTGATTTTAAAGACACCACGTGTAGGAAGCAACCCGGAGGGAGGGAGGGATGTACGTATGTACGCATGTATGTACGCATGTATGTATGTATGTATGTATATATGTATGTATGCATGTATGCATGTATGCATGTATGCATGTATGCATGTATGCATGCATGTATGTATGTATGTATGTATGTATGTATGTATGTATGTATGTATGTATGTATGTATGTATGTATGTATGTATGTATGTATGTATGTATGTATGTATGTATGTATGTATGTATGTATGTATGTATGTATGTATGTATGTATGTATGTATGTATGTATGTATGTATGTATGTATGTATGTATGTATGTATGTATGTATGTATGTATGTATGTATGTATGTATGTATGTATGTATGTATGTATGTATGTATGTATGTATGTATGTATGTATGTATGTATGTATGTATGTATGTATGTATGTATGTATGTACGTACGTACGTATGTACGTACGTATGTACGTATGTATGTATGTATGGATGGATGGATGGATGGATGGATGGATGGATGGATGGATGGATGGATGGATGGATGGATGGATGGATGGATGGAGCGTCCACTTTCAGACTGGGTGATGGCAGTTGCCACCATGTTCAGCTTTTTCTTCCTTTATTTTTGTATAACCCTGTTGTAAGTTGTTGCTAAAACTAGCCATTTTCTTTAAATACATTTTCCTGCACGTCTAACCTTGTGTCACCTCTCTGCTTTTGAGCCACCAATCTTCCAATCTCTTTTTGCTAACTTCCACAGCAGATTTATTTACGTGCCAGTTGTTATCTCTAATCCCTAGAGCCTCAGGAAGAGTGACTGGGCCTGCATCGACATCGGGATAAATACCATCACATTTGAGTATGATTCTATTGTTTCTACAGATTTACCACACACAGGCAGACGAGAGGATGAAGCGCCTCCTAGTACCGGTCTCCCCGATTCGAGACTAATGCGAGTTGAGGAGTTCGGTTGCCGCTTGTTGCAAGAATCAACAAATTTAAAAGTCTCTAAACTCGAAAACAGAACCTGTATGAAAAGTGCATTGAAGTGCTCAGAAAAGCAGGTGAGTGTAGAATGCTGGCATGTCTCGCATGTTTTCCCAAACTTAATACACTTACAACGTAGCGGGAGACAATGGAACCGGATACTACTTTTGTGATAACGAAACCTGTTACGTCATAGTTTCCTTTACATACAAAAGGAGATTGAATGATTTGTTTCGGCACCTTGCTCTAAGAGAACCTGTTCTGCACAAGTCTGAATTTGAACTGCTCATGTGTGAACGCATCTGTGATTTCAAGTGGCTAATGCGAATGCGCTGAGAGGAGTCAGATCAGGCGGTGGTAAAATGAGAGCCAAGATGTCCCTCGAGTCCTCTAGTTCCGAGATTTAGGTTCATCAACGTGCCTTGTGCGATACTACCTGATTTGGTTAATAAAATGTTCCCACTCTAAGGCCTCTCACCTAACTCGCGCTAGGCAGCATGGTCTTTAATCGGTAATTTCTCGCCTCTACGCATTACTTTTGACTTTGTTCAGATGTTGCAAGGTCAGCAGTTTTTCTTCTTTCCCACAGGATGTCTTTTTTTACGGTATTTGATTTAGAAAACCACAGTCGCACTTCTTTGTAAGCGTGTGACACTGTGATAAGTGTGGCCTTCGAGGCCGACATGTCCGCAAATATCTACAGCGATGTTTTATTAGGCGTATTTCATCGATGACAATAGGGAACTACTTCTGAAAACAAGTTAAATACAAAAGGAGGTGCTTTTATTTTAAAGAAGGCGATGTCGAAGGTACCATCGGTGCAACGCGGGGCTCCCGTTGCAGGCTAAGCATGGGGTCCGCATTACGCATCATAAAAATTCGCATTATCACTCTTATCGAAAGAGTGACAGGGTTTTAACGGAGTTGTTCCTGGTAGACGCGCGAAAGCATGCGTTTAGCCGGTCTGGCTGATGGTTTTGCTTTGTGTTTATCTTGTATTTAGTTTAACACGGGGCGTGTTCGGCTGCGGCGATAGCCTAGTGCTCTCGCGCAGTGGCCAGCGAAGCTGACCTGTTCGCGCCGCCGCAGCTACGAAACCCAATCGTTGGCCAAGGTCACCCTCAAGGTCTAGTTTTACACAAGATTCTTAGCTGGAACCGCGTTAAGTAAGGTCATCCTGTTGCTTCACCCAGGATTCTTGGCTGTAACCGTGTTAAGTAATGTCACCGTCAAGATCAAGCTTTAAGCAAAATTCTTGGTGTTAACACTAGTCAGTAGTGCTTCACACCAAAATAAGTTGTATGTCTCCTTTTCAATACGCTGATGCTGCTCCGGCTTCGAAAGACACATTCTTTGCTAAGAACAGAAAGGTTAATAAGACTCTTTAAGTTTAAAGACTCCAAGTGAAGACCACAATAGTACTCCGTGATTAGCACTTATAATTAAATGGTGGTGTAGTCTATCCTCACAGATCAGCGCCCGGAAATCTGTATTTCCATCACTGCACTTTTCTTGTGGACATAGCCGGTGGTGGTCACTCCTGTATTGTATTTTTTGACTGATTCTAGCTTAAATAAGCTGCATGTTTGCCTTAATTTGCCTTTATTCATTCCAACGCGGTAATCTGTTTATAAAGACTGACTCTTTTTTGTCCTCAGTGTCCCATTAAATACCTTACGATGGTTGTTCCTATTTTTTTTTCAGCAAGAAAAAAAAAAATCAGTCGACACGTTAGAGAGAACAAAAATCAGCTTAAGCACGAAGACATAACGCTGGAGCATTGTGAGCTCAATTAATTTTCCTGATCGACGGAAAGAAGCCTTAATTTTTCATCAGAAAGAAAGGATGAGGGTCACATTGCCATTTATACTTGCGGCGTCGCTTAGCTTGCGGTGAGAGCGCTAATCAGGAAGGAACAAACGAGCCCTGACGGGGCGCTTATCTTGCCTCATTTTTTTCCAGAAGCCGGCCTTTGTCTTTGCACAACCACGGCAACCAGCAGCGGTACCGCATTCGAGCGCAGCCCTTATCTTATCGGCCACCAGCGAAGACTGTTTCCCAAATCCGCGAGAGCGGTAATGTAGCGCGCTGTGCGTGTGCCTGATTAAATTAATTGTATAATTACGCGGCGCTCCTCTCTCTGCTTCTTTTTATACAACCTTCCACTGCAGAATCGATTACTACTATCAATCGACCGATGAGAAGGAGTGCTGGAGGTGGTATTTGGAACTCATACTTAAGGTAAATCGACTGCTTTTCGAACGAACAGAAAGGTAAAAGAAGTGTCTGTCGCTTGGAGTGATGGAAATTTACGTTCTCTTTGTTGCTTTATGCGGTTTATCGGTTTATAGCATACTTGGTCGCAGCGTAAGCGATGATTCAGTCAATGAACAAATTAATCGGCTTGTCAGTTAGTGAAATAATCACTCACATATTTTTCCTTTGTGCAATTATCCATGAAATTATTCAAGGAATACTCGCCTTGGCGGTAACATTTCTGTGGAAGTGAAACACTAGAGGCTCCTGTACTGTGCCATGTCACTGCACACGTTAAAGAAGCCCAGATGGTAAAACTTTCCGGAGCCCTTCACTACGGCGTCCCTCATAGCCTGAGTCGCTTTGGGACGTTAAACGCCCGTGAACCAAAACCCTATACAAAGAATAAATCATTTGTTCAATGTCTCTGCCAATCACTCATTTAATTCATCAATACGTTAACCAAGGAATAAGCTTTTATATGATTCAAGTGGTCTGTAGTATTCCCAAGGATCTTTTTACTGTTTATTCACGCTCAAAGGTACCGGCACTGGATTTTATCATATGCTTGCGACGCTAGATGCGACCAGATTAATCTCGAATGATCGCAGCCATGCCCAACTGCTTCGACTTCGCTCCAGGTTGTTGTAGTTGTGTTGGCGCTTTATCCCAATGGTTTCTTGACAGCACGACAGAATAGAAGAAATCGAACGGACAGCTGGCATACCGGACGAAATCACGTCTACGTTTACGGTAGCGAGTATACAAAAGAAGATGCATCCTATGACAGGCGCAGGGTCAGGACGGAAGCCTTAAGCAAGACCACCCGAAAGAGAACATCGTCTACGTATATGCACCAATGTCCGAAAACGAAAGATATGCGATGGTGACGGTGATTGACTCCCAGCTAAAATACAAGGCCAGCGCATCGCTTAGGAATTGCACCGTCTCTGACAATGGGCAGGCCGCCGTTGGTTTAGCGGTCGTCAAGGCCAAGAGGTTCGGGCGTTCGCTAGTAATTCTTGCAGATTCTCAAGACGTTTGCCGGGGGTTCAGAAACGGCAAGATCGGCAAAAAAGCAGGCGGGATCTTGAAGGCCGATGGCGAAAACGAATAAATACAGCACAATCATTGGGCGCTCGCTTACGACGACATCACCAAGAATCACTAGGCCGATATCATAGCACGAGGTTACACTAGCCAAGCGAGGTAAGAGGCCGAAGAGAGCGAGGTGGTGACCCGTACCTATGAGGCATTTTGGTTCGCTTTCGAAGAACCAGAGGCCAGTATCTCCGGTCACACAAGGTGTTAAACAGGGAGCAATCAGCGTCATGACGGCAGCTACAAACAAACTCATATCCATGTCTTTTTCTATACGAGGTACACCCGACCGTATAAAGCGACACGTGGCCATGACGCGGAAAGATACGCACACTTTAGCACGCCTGATGCTTCTGTCAGTATATACATGCAGTACCCGTTATGCACCTCGCCACGCCGGAACAGTGACAAGCTGCCGCTGTCCAGCTGGAAATCAGAAGACCAGCTTTGGCTTGTTGAACGGGATAGACAGGCAACAAAGGCAACTGGAGTCCTGGAATGAGGACCCAACCATAAGAGCACTGCAAGATTTTTTAGAGCACATAAAGTTTACACCATCTCTCGCTTGCAGCTTTATATTAAGCGCAGCCGAGATCGGTAAGTGTTCTGTTTGACGATCGCCGCACGCGCTTGTTGGTGCGAGGACGCCGCGTCATTCACTTTTTGTGGTCGCCGGCCAGCTACTTGCTTTTCTCATAAAAAAAAAACTGCAGCTAATTTAGGGGTCCACCCACATATGAATCATGGTGAAGTCAGGGCGGAAAACCTGTATACAAACGCACAATAATATGGGAGCGAACGAAACCAAAAACTCTACTGCAGAAAACCTTCCTTGCTTTATACTTCGAAGTCTTCACCAAGTATGGCAGGTACTACCACCGTTACTGGGCGGGTGTTTCACGCGCCTTTTTTTTTTTTCAAGCGAGCCTCGCTGTACATTCTGAAATAAAGCTGATACGAATTAACCAAAGCACAGGGCTGCTCCACGCAATCATCTCAATGATGGCGGCTTTATCGTAAGACGAAACTTTCCAGTCACACCATGGTGTGGAAAGTCGTGTCTCCTGAAAATTTTGACCGTTTTCAGCAACATCAAAGCGAGCCGTCATCTCGGGCTCGGAGTCATCAGAAAAGTGCACGAGAGCCCGACAGTTCGCTGTCGCCCGAAAGAAGTACCGGAAAAGCAGCGAAAGCACTTTTATATCTGCAATAATAGCGGCGACGTTTTCCTGCACCATGGAGGATTAGTGCATGTGAACGTACGACGTTGGTGGCGCTGTAGATGCTGAGGATGTCTGCTGCCAACCTTTATTAGAACATCACGCGTTCCTCGTAACAAAGTGTCAAAGTTGTGTGCAGTGCACAAGTGCGCCAGTTTAAACTGTTTCTCACAGAACCACAGCACTTCTGATATGTGATGCGCTGCGCCGGTAGGCAAGTTGAATTACACAAGCTCAGTGCTTCCGTTGGCCGACCTGAACGACACTTCACCTAAAGAACGTCTACCTATATCACATATGTATTACCCAATGCGCTAGTGAATACGATATGAGGAAAAAGCTTGGTTTCTATTCCGAGTCCAACCGTTGTTTGCAGGAATGCGGTCTCTGTGTCACTTTTCTTTTCTTTTTCAGGGGAAGATCATGTAATTTAAATCAGCTTCGTATACCTTTGTTGCCAAACATATCCGACAGCACCACGATACCTCCACCTACATGATGAAGGGTCGTTTTGTGTTTATATTTCATGCTCAAGGAGATGTTCGATTCACTCACTGAAAGCTTTTGATGGCCATTTGGAAACGAAGAGTCAAGTGTCTATCGAGAAACTAGAAAGCATTCATGACTGCTACCGCGGTTAGAGTTTCACTGTGCACTTGAATTCTTAGTTCGCCCCCATACGGAACTAAAATTAACGGCGCTTTTGCAGATTGTTTTGAGATAATTCTATTTGCTTTCGTGAAGCCTTGCATTATGTAGAGTCTGTACACCAGTGTTGCTCCGGGTTTTCCGAAGGCCGGTGAGTAACGCCCAACTGTATAATGAATAAATGCTTTTCCGGTGTGCTCTGGTTTCAAGGCACTCAATTTTGTGGGAATGGGGGGCACTTTTATTGTTACATTTTATTTTATCTTATCTTGCATCGACCATAGGTTAATTGCTCTGGCTTTCAATATATCTGTCCTATCTGTGCTTGCGATGCATCCACCGCGTTATTCCTGGGTACACTAGAGAATATGTTTTTCGATTCTGTATGGTGTCCGCACTTGCCCTTTTTACTATATTTGCAGCCCAAGCTTTTGGTTCTTCAAAACATCGGTGTATTCTTGGCATACCATATCGTCCACCGATGTCAATTACATAGGCTTGGAGAGAAATTATGGGAACGCCAAGCGGGAGCGGCGCTGGAAAGTGGCCTAAATTGCGACTGATTTAAAGGAAAGTGAATTTCGACAAGGAAGGTGTGTGCAGAAAAACCGCCGTATGTCCATTTAAGATTAAAGCCTCTTTAACACCGGCAAACAGCATCAGCAGTACTGTGCCGTTCCGATACCCTACGAAGACAGCCAAAGTGGCTCCCGAAAAACGACAAAGATCGCTAAGTTTATGAAGACGGATTGCAGACAAGCGTAAAAATAATCTTTAATTGGTTTTTGGGGAAAGGAAATGACGCAGTATCTGTCTCTTATATCGTTGGACACCTGAACCACACCGTAAGAGAAGGGATAAAGGAGTGAGTGAAAGAAGAAAGGAAGAAAGAGGTGCCGTAGTGCAGGGCTCCGGAATAATTTCGACCACCTGGGGATCTTTAACGTGCACCGACATCGCACAGCACACGGGCGCCTTAGCGTTTTTCCTCCATAAAAACGCAGCCGCCGCGGTCGGGTTCGAACCCGGGAACACCGGATCAGTAGTCGAGCGCCGTAACCACTGAGCCACCGCGGCGGGTAAAGGAAAAATAATCTCTATTTCTCTTTTTGGCATACTTGATTCCTGGCATCCTTGCATCCTGTTACGCACGGTCAGATATGGTTGGACATTAATTTTGGTCCAAATCGGTGAAGGTGAAATTTCGGAGGTGGCTCGAGCCTAATTTTAGAAATGGTCAGGGTGAAATTTAGAGGTCACCGTCGTGTTGAGCATGGTAAATTTTGACTGAACATCAATTTTTGTGCAAATCGGCGAAGGTAAAATTTCGAGAATGGCCCAGGAAAATTTTTAAAAATAGGCACGGCCAAACTTGAAGGTCACCATCGTGTTGGCTATTATGAAATTCGGGGTTGTCCCGGTCAAATTTAGGGTATTGTATGTCATGCTTTTCTTAACTTAACAGCGTGTCGCTGTTGCCAGGTATCGGCACAAAGATCGGACAATATTCTGGATCGGTGTTCGTCAACGTTGGAGCGCTTTAGCAAAGAAAGACAAGAACGACGAAAAGACAAAATTCCACGAGGCAAGCACAAATTGAAACTGAAAAAATGGGCAGTGGCTTAACTTGGCTAATTAACCCTGGAATCCGGAAAAAAAGCAAGTACGCTTGCTAAGCGTCGGAGGCTCGTCCATGGCAGCACCGCTACACGCTCGCGACAGTCGTTCTGCATAGAGTATGCCCACACTACTATGGCGTGGTGCCACATTTTCTTACAACACCCTCATCGGATGTCTTCACGTGGCTTCACATCACCCCATCGAATGTTCTTCAGAACAGACGTAAACTCAAGGTCAGAGGTTATAGGTAAACCAAAGGTCATAGGAAAAGAGTTCGACACCATAACTGTACCACATATGGTAGTACACGGCTAACGTGGTTGGGCTGAAGGTCGTTCAAGTTCATTCTCCAGCCTACACGATGACTGCTTTACCTAGCGTAGTGAAGGTTTTCGCTTCGAAACCGTACTGATGTCCCATTCGTGCACTGCCAAAGGCTGACTTCCGCGAGGAGGCCACTTCCGGTGGCTTCACTTTCAGGCGTCCAATGCTCCATCCAGACCCCTAGTGGGGACCAGTGGTCGAAGCCCAAAGCCGCCTCCGTTCGGTACTGCGTGTTTCTTTTGTGGTCGCCTACGGTTTGATTACCACAGAAGCTGAGCTCGAAAATCACATTACCGAGAAGCATAATCGCCGGCAAATTTTTGTTACGCCACAAAATAAATCTGTTTCCTCTTTTTACAATTATTTCAGTGGCCCGGAAGCCGGCTTTTATTTAATGCATAATGCTCCTTAGTGTTCTAGTTAGCCAGGTATCGGCGTTTGGAGCGTCTTTTATGGAAAGGTGATTTTAGTACTGACGTATAACCTAGACTAGAGGAAAATTGTAGAAGCAGCTCTAGATAAAAAAAAAATTGTTTTGGGGGAAAATAAATGGTGCAGTATCTGTCTCACGTCTCGGCGGAGAGCCGAACCACGCCATAAGAGAAGAGATAAAGGAGGAACTGAAATAAGAAAGGAAGAAAGAGGTGCCGTAGTGGAGGGCTCCGGAAAAATTTCGACCACCTGGGGATCTTTAACGTGCCCTGACATTCTGCGGGGAGGTGCCCGACACGTTTCACATGGTTTTGGCATGCAGGCAAAATCATTCTCTCCCCCCCATCACCCCTTCCACTACCCGAGAGGACTGGGAGGTGGCTCTGCTCGGCTGCGAGGAACTATCGGCCCAACAGGCCCTGGTTCGGCGGACCTGCGCAGCGGTCACGACCAGCGGGGTCCCGGAATGAGGGACTCCGCCTTGTATTGTAAGGGGTGAGACCCACTAGGGCCTCTCCTTGAGCACCTCTCTGTATATATAGCTAAATAAATGCTTTTCCCCACCACCGCCATCGAAACGCAAAGGCGCCCGTGTGTTGTGCGGTGTCAGTGCACGTTAAAGATCCCCAGATCGACCCTAGGTGGTCGGTTCCCAATGTTGGAATGATATCTCAATCGAATATTTTTTTTTTGCAAAGCAGTCCACGAGAAGCGTTCACATGTACGCTTAATGCGATATATATTTTCAAGTGGCTGTTCATATATGTTAAAATAGGCTGTTTGAAAAAAATGTTGACAAAGGCAGTGCTAGTCCTTACGAAGGTTGTTTTAAAACACTGTTGGAAAAATTTCAGCTATATTTTACTGAGATTGAGTTGAATGTAAAAAGACGCTCTGTAATTGCTTGTCCTCTGTTCTTCGCGTTGTTACCTTCAAGCGTCCTATGTGCCCAACAGTTAGTCTTCAAAACCTATCGTTGCGACATGCCGTGGTGGCACAGTGCTTAACACGTTCTTTAGGATAGCACGAGGCAGCGGGATAGAATACCAGCCGCGGCGGCCGAATCTTGACGAGTCTGGATTTCAAAAGCTCCCGTGCAGTGTGCGGTATTCGTTCACGGTGACGAACCTCTGGCATTCGAAATTAATCTAGACACCACCAGCACTTCGCTCCTTCTATCCAGAATCTTAAAATTTAGTATTCCATCTCAGAACTAACGTTCCTTAGAGGCACTGAATGAAAGAGCCTGTGTTTAGGTATGATCGACTCTGACCGATGCTAAATATTCGAGGTGAATTCTTACGAAAAAAGTCATTCACCGTCCCAAGGGTGTAGAAGTTATTTTTTTTTTGTACATCAAGGATGGTCTTTGTTTTAGACAGCGGCTGTGATCCTCGAGTGCCAAAAATATACAGAACGTTTCTTAATTTAGGGAATCACGTACATTGTGTTTGAGCCACTAGACATATGATAGTAGCGAAGCATATTCAGAGAGAAAAGAATATAAATTCAAAACAACGAGCGACAGCACAAAATTATTTAAGCAAACAATATTTCGGAGTACACAGTGACCCAAGGAGCAAATCTAATACCAGGATTTCATATCTGCCGCGTCGCGTCTCCTTAGTAGCGCTAAAAGGGAAAAGCGTTCGTTAACTAACGCTGCAGGAGAGTGCTTCGATTCCACATGTTTTAATTTCGAAAACCATGCGAGAAGTTCACAGTAATCTAAGCGCGAGCGGAGATGCCAAGTGAAAGCAGCGAACGAAGCTTAGTAAATGGATAAATGAAGCGGCAGAAAAGAGTTCACGCAAAGCCTTTACTAGTTATGGATGGCAATGTACAATAACGGGAGTGTGTTGTACACAGCAGAATTTGGGACACACATTAAAAGACAGGCATTAAAAAATAAAAGCAAAACGCTAAAGTTAAACAAAACCGAAAGAGAAAACCTTAATTAAAAATCTAACGGCACACTCTAGACAGAAATTTGAAAAATAAATTGGAGCTTGTAGTCGAACAACGCGGGAAATCGGCAGAAACGACAGACTATATAAGACAAAGAGAGAGATAAAGAAAACAAAAAATGTCAGAGAAAAGGTAGGACGTATAAGGCGATATTGCGAGAGCTGCCGAGGCATTACTCACCTTCTCATTCCAAGATAACCACTCTCTGAGTTCTTCCCGTAGCACCCACCCTGCGCTGGCCTATTCATCCGCTGTCACCACACCAGCCTTTTTTATGGTACTGACCCTCCGGGTTGTTCCTGCGGCAGTGCCTGTCCGGTTGCGTGATCGTGGTCTTAACATACCCTCCTCCAACAACGGTTGCCACAAAGGGTTGCTCCAAAGGTTCATAAAGAAGTCTACGATCAAAAGTAGACTTCAGGAGGTCTTTTGTGCACTCGCTGTCGCAGTAGCTTCACGGTGTTTTAGGTCCACTGGTTGGAAAGACAGAAACAAACCTCAAGAAGTCATCCCATTTTATCAACAAGGTAAACCCACTGTCCCTGAAGACAACGACATGCTTGATTCTTTCGATGTTTGCTCGCTGTTTGCCGGTGCACTGGTCATAGTGGCAGTCGAAGCATGCCGGCAACGTCTCAAAGATGAGGACTCATGGCAAGATCGGACCCCTTTTGACGCAGCAGGGAAAGCTACCTCATGAATGATTTCGAGGCATTGTCTACGAAATTGACTGCACCGATTGCTCATCAGTATGCATAGGTAAAACAAAGGACTTCAGGAGACGGCTGAGAGAGCATCCGAACGACGTCCGAAACCAAAAACTAACAACTAACGCATCGCCGAGCATGTGCAAGAAACCGGCCACGAGATTAACTGGGACGAAGTAAAAATATTGACATAAGAAACGAATACATCAGCACGTCAGAATCTTGAGTCCCTTATCATCGAGACAACGTCTAATACACTAAGCAGAAACGACGGGACTCTGCATTTCATCTATGCTAAATCATTAAAGCGCTTCTGGGTGCAATAAAAGAACGGATTCGTGCGCCAGTTGCTTCATAGTGAACAAGGGAGCCTTGGTGCTCCTGAAACGTCCAAATTTAAATCTTTGTTGACCCTGACCAGTGACCAGTACTCCTCATCACGATCTCTCGGCAACCACCCACCATTTAAGAATTCTTCACACTCGCTCCCCCATATCCCCTTATTTCCACAGTAACCCTCCTCCTCCATCCCCGGTAACCGCCCTCTGGATGGTTGTGGTGTAAACCACCCTCCAGTTACGCATACCTCCGCTGTCATCATGCCCTACTCCAGATGGTTCTCGCCACCCCTGTTACGCTTGTTTCCTTTTTTTCTGGAATCCAATCCTGGAGTCGAAGTGACCATCGGTTATCTTCCTTTCGCCTAATGGACCCTGGTCGTCCCCGTTTCTTCCTAATTTTAACTACAACATGATTAACGCGTTCAGCAGGAAGTATTCCTTTCACGCTCGGCATGCACATTTGCGCAAGCACTTGGGCCATACTGTATTTTCTTGCTGAACTAAATTGGACTTTCGATAGAACTAAATCTAGTAGCACGTGCCGAAGTACCATTCCACACATTTCGTATCCTTGAGTAGGAAAAAGTGGCAGTGATAGTTCAGCCAAATACCATGTGCCTTTCTATCCACAATAAAGAGATTTCATTATAAGGTTCGCCTCCATTACATGACGCCGGGTGGCGTATTCGCTACAGAAAAACGTTCCCCTATCGCAACCACTTCATATTTATTACATTCTTTTATGTCTCACGGACAGCTTCAGAACATTTTTCTTGGCCAACTGCAGGAAGTAAGAGCCTTGAGTTAAAAGTTATCAGGACAAAGACAGCTGCGCTAATTACCGCAGTGAAGATACGTCAACAGAACTTGTTTTCAGGCAAATGGTTTCATAATTGATGAGGGAACATAAAATCGCTTTTAAAAGATTTTCGTAATACATATAAGAGTTGCATTTTTGTGTCGGTGATCCTCTACGCCATGCAGTTCTGTTTTGAAGCCCAGATTCCTTCATAACCCATTCTATTAACACTGCGAAAACATGGCCTAGCATTGCGGAAGAATGCGAAAACTACGAAAGCATGAACCACCTGGAAGAGTATTTGTCAGCTGTAGGGAATGGTGGAGAGGCGGAGCGCTTTCAGTTAAGCGAGGCAAGAAAACGAGCCAAGTTAGGCAGCTTCGGTGAACTCGGGATAGACTTCGAGGAAACCTAGAACACCAACAATAGATGCAGTTGAGAGCATAACGCGATGCCCCGATTGCCGCCATAAATCTCGGGAGGGTTTTATTCCCATAGCTGGGCGCGCTGCCGGAGACAGAAACACACAGTGGCCGTGTCGCAAGTTGGCTGTTGGCTCGCTCGCATCGCAGGCGCAGCCAGGGCTTAAAGGGCTAGGTTGGCTCCGACGGCAGTTTGTTCCTTCCCATTCCATTCTCTGTCCTCGTCGCACACCTAGTTTCTTATTGCTGGCTCGTCTCTCGCGTTCAAACTTTCCTGCTTATACGGACATGCCGCGCTGAAATTCTCGTTCTGTCTGGCTTTATCACAGCCTCTTTCTTAATGGTGTCGTTTGCAGCTTTCTTTCGTTCCACAGCTTCTTTGTTTTTTATCACATCATACGCGGTGCTTTGCTGCTTGTTGTGTGTAAATTATCACACTGACGCTCGCCTTTAGTTCTTTGTTTTTCGCCTTAATCCCAATGAAGCGATTCATGGCCACAGAGGGGCGAAGTTTCCTCATCAGTTGTTTGCTTCTGCACATAGGCCAGATAGAGAATTCTAATAATAATAATAATAATTGGTTTTTAGGGGGAAAGGAAATGGCGCAGTATCTGTATCATATATCGTTGGACACCTGAATCGCGCCGTAAGGGAAGGGTAAGGGAGGAAGTGAAAGAAGAAAGGAAGAGAGAGGTGCCGTAGTGGAGGGCTCCGGAGTAATTTCGACCACCTGGGGATCTTTAACGTGCACTGACATCGCACAGCACACGGGCGCCTTAGCGTTTTTACTCCATAAAAACGCAGCCGCCGCGGTCGGGTTCGAACCCGGGAACTCTGGATCAGTAGTCGAGCGCCCTAACCACTGAGCCACCGCGGCGGGGTAGAGAATTCTCGGAAGTTCCGTTTATAGAACGAAGAGGTGATTTTTGTTCCCCACTGCTGAATTCGGTTGACAACAAAGACAAAAAACGAAAAAGGCAAGTGGTATTAAACCATCGGTGCTGTCTTGCGTCTTCAACTATATTTAAAATAGTTTGCTTCCTCAATCTAAGCCTTAGCTCAAAATATTTTCCGGAGAAAAAAACGAGTAGGAATAGGTGGCTCAATTATCACGCGAGACAGACATCCCTTAAACTTCGCTAACCATAACCACTTCCCTTACTCTTCAGGCGGAAGGCAGAGAAGTTTAAATTTCCTGATGAGACCTCAGATTAAGGTAATTGTCAGTGTTGAATGTAATCGTCGTAATCATTGTGATTTGACCTTCACCATGATCGTCAAACCCACTATCATCTTTATAGGCTTATGACCTATCCCTGCGGTCTTCACTTGTCCTTGAGTTACAATGTAATCGTCGTAATCATAATGATTTTATACTCACGATGATCATCAAACAGTACAGTTTGCATGGTCATCGCAGCTGACGCGTTAGCTGTTATGGCAGTGCAAACTCCACTGGACTGATTCAGGGCTTTTAGCCACTGAAATGGCTGATAGTAAAGATTATAGGCGACGCTCCAGTTATCTAGCGTTTCGAAAGAAACAGTAGAGAATGTGTGGAGTATTACCGAAAAATGACATTTCTATAGTAACCACAGAAAATTGTAGACCAAATCAGCATTGTCAGCAAACGTTAGAGCTGAAAAACGCCACTTCTATTCTTTGGCCTTCTCCTTAGACCGGTTATTTTCAAAGCAAGCAGCCAGAGACCATCTGGTGAGCTACCCGTAGCCTGGGAGATATTATCGGTGCCTTAATCAAGGCAGTGCGCACCAGGTGTGCGCATTTGATACCCATATCTTACGTACATTCAGCAGACTTCCAAGAACAGAAACCACAGCACATGCTGCTTGCGTGGGCTGATAATTATCCTAAGCTTTGCAGCTGATGCTCTGATTGATGAAAATTCTAGAAGGCTAAAGATTGGTTTAAAACTTTACCGTAAAAGGAAAGACTTCACCCCAACACACCCGTAATTCGGGAAATTTAAATGCAGATACATTGCTCGTCTTATGTGAAGACGATTCCTGCTGGCCTTCATTAAAGCTGTCTTACTGAATATATTCTAAAAAATTGTCGTCTGAGATTTGCGCACTCCTGCCCGACCCAAAAAACATGCAACGGTTTGCAATAAACAAGCGCTCTCAACCCAGGCTTAAATTGCGTCGCTCGAAAGTCAGTCCACGTGACCTGAACTGGGACTCTGTTTAAAGCCAGCGCTGAATGTTCCGCAACGCATCCTTGAATTCGTAATTGGCCTCGAACGTGGCATTTCCGTTAGCGTAAAGTGCATGGAACGCAATGCTTCTCCGCTCGTTACAAATGTAAATTAACCGCCGGCCCCATGGTGTGTTACTGCTTTCTACAATGCCCCGGACGGCGCAACGCTGACGGCGGCGCTCGTCAGCTTGTGGTCGTCTGTGTGCTGTTGCAGACGGCGCAGCTTCTACAGGCCGCTATGCCAGCGTTGGGCCCCTCAGGGGATAAAGCGAATTGTAGGAGCGCTTCCCGAACTTTCATGCCGCATTTATAAAAGCTACGTGACACATGCGTCATCTGCGAATAGTTGCTACCATGCACTCTGTTGCGGCCGCTACCACTCACATGGTTCCTGGAGATACAAGACCGGCGCAGCACAATAAGCTGCACAAATCCGGTGCTGCTGCAGAGCCATAGATGACGGGTAGGAAGCTCGAAAGTTGTTCAGCCTTGTCTGCTTTGAAACTTTAATTGGAAGCTAAGGCGTCTTTCGCGGCCAATTTTCAGGGTATAGCACATCTCTCCAACGTCGGTAAGCTAAGTCGTTGACTGCTCTTTAGGAATTTCCTAAAGGGCCTGAAGTCGCGGCAACCATTTTTCTTTAGAATGAATTGCGTTTTTTTTTCTTTAGAGGCACTACACAATGGAGTGCAATGATGTCACCACCCTGTAGACCAGTAGCAAATTGTGTACTTACGTCGTCACAGTTTGATGTGTGTTCGTTTTGGGTTATTTGAATTACCCACTTGAGGTAATGTGATTGTGACGTCAGAACCCTGTCGACTAATCCGGTTTTTCTCGACATGCCAATGGCGCCGAGTTTTCTGCTGAACAGGACCCTTAATGGTACCACGCTAATATGAGATGATAGCGTCTCTACAGCACAGGAATAGGCTGCATTACCATTGAAGAGATAGGACCGCGTCAGTCGATTGAATATTGTGCTGGTATTTATAGCACCCATTTATCTGTGCTGTCAGTTATAGGGGGGATCGAGTACTTCACCGACAAATTCAAATAGCGTTTCTGGTTTTCCAGTTAAATTCGCCGTCCTTGACTCCACCCAGAAGACCTGCATGGACACCAAATACCTTTTAACCGCCGTGGTGGCTCAGTGATTAAGGCGCTCATCTGCTGATCCGGAGTACCCGGATTCGATCCCGGCCGCGGCGGCCGCGTTTCGATGGAGGCGAAATACACAAAGCGCCCGTGTGCTTTGCGATGTCAGTGAGAGTTAAAAGATTGCCAGGTGGTCGGGATTATTCCGGAGACCTCTACTACGACATCTCTTCGACGTCTACTACGGCCACCTGGGGTTGTTTAACATGCACTGGCATCGCACAGTACATGGGCCTCGAGAATTCCGCCTCCATCGAAATTCGACCGCCGTGGCTGGAATGGAACCCTTATCGTTCGGGTTAGCAGTTGATCATCATATGTACTGAGCCACCACGGCGGCCTATGAAGAAGGTGAGCGCTGAAGACTTGTGTTGAGAGCGTTTTGGAGCATGCGACCTTTTTTCAACGCGGCATAAAAAAAACGTTATGTCTCCCAGCCTGGCACATCCGCCTCTTCCCTAGGCAACCAGAATGGCCCCATGCCTCTTTTGTCCCGCGTGCTGAGTGGTTTTTGAGCCCGGGGTTTACAGCGGCTCTAGAGCGTGCCGCGGCCACGTGCAGAAAGAAGTCGATGCAAACGAAGACGAAAGAGAAAGAGAAGAAAGGAAGGAAAGAAAGAAAGAACGAATAGGGAAAGAAGAAAAATGCTGACAGGGGTTTTCGGTCAGAGAGCTCATGAGAAGAGGAGGAAATGTGCTAGTAACTCATATTCCAGCCGCCACCCGTTTGTGCGGCAACGTGAGATACGATAATGGGGACAGGAAGCAAAAAGAAAACAAATTATAATTTTGGTTCTAAAGAAAGCAGGGCGAGGCAAGGCTGATTCCAGGCCGGGCTTTGTCATGACATTCTACACGAAGGAACAGAACACACCATAACAACAAAGCTTTGTTTCAAGTCTTGCAGCACCCTCGTTTATGGGTCAGTTGTTCTTGTCGCTACCTTTTCTTTACAGGAGGCACCTATCCAAGACAAGCCTAGCTGGTTTCTGTTTCGTTTCTATTCTCTCTCTTTGCTGTTGGGACGCGTGGAAGCGTAAATGCGAGAGCACACCACGCCGGAGCACACGGACGCGTAAGGAATTCTTGATGCGAAACTTCGTCTGGGAATGCTTTCTGTTCTTAGGAGATGCCGAAAAAGGAGGAAGCGCACATCACGAATAAAAAGATAAAGAACGACGTTGCCGGCTGCAAAGAACACGTATTCAAACGAGCTTCTCCTGCTCTGCCGGCTGTGCCTGAAGCACGGCTGTTGCGGCTTAGGAAAGACGAGAAAGGAATCAGGCCTCGAAAGAGTCCTGGCCGTTCTCGGCTGCCGTCGAGCAACTTTTGGTTGTCTCAATTTTTTCGTGAGCAACACATGCATCGCGCATTCAAGACACCGTATATGACCCACACGTGACATCGTTTGCCTCTGGGTTTAAAACGCGGGAAATCGATTGCCTTCTTTTTGAGGTAGCCGTGCCCCTGCGCGTTCGTGTAGCCTCGGTGGGGGACTTTATGAGCGATAGCCGTAAATTCCCTTTGGGGGTCAGCAGAATAGGCAGTTCATATTGGCACGTTCGTGCAGGGCAGTAAAAGGTGCTATAAACATTGATCCCGCTGCGGATAGCAATCGTTTAAACATGCCTTTCTCCTGGCTTTCTGATGGCACTGCGGAGCTGTAATGTCAAGCAGGAAGAGTAACCTTGCTTAATCAAGATCTCTATCCGTTTCTGCCCTTATTCTACTGAACAGCTTCGATGTATGACTTTTCTCAAATGAATACGTAAAATACGAGTCCGAATCAGAATATATGAACTGGGCATAAAGCACAAACCTAGCTAACATGTTAATATAAATACGGTATGCGCTTCCTGACGGCAATTCTTATTTATCCCTCTCCCGCGACTGTCAACAGAACAAGGAAGCATGATTGCTACGGGCCATTCGTTATGATCTTTGCAGAAACCTTTCATTGAAATATTGGCGCCATGCACCAAATAAGAAGCGGAAGTAACGCATACGTAAAGCAGGGCCGAAATAAAGAAACTGTAAACAGAGGCAGGCTGCGAGAAAACGTAGCGTCTAAAAATGCACGAGACGGGTCTTGAGTACAACTGCCCAAGTCATCGTTCTTGAGTGCAGGAAAAAAACAAACAAAGCCGAAACGACAGCAGTGAGGAGGGTCCTCGCAGCTGATGCACTTAAGGATCAAGGATCGATTTCAGCCTTGGTGGTACTGAAGACCATTGCGCAATGCTGTGCTCGAGCGTGAACGCGGGCCACGTGCCAGCCAGGGCAGTAAAGTGCTCACTTCTCCGAAGGTTTGCCTAGAAGTCGTTGGATGAGAAGTGGGCTTGAAAGATTGAAAGCTTGGGGCTGGGGAGTTAAGTCAATTGGGTCCTCGCACCCCATGCCGCTTCTGAACCGCAGCCTGACTAGGCCACGCCACTGTGCAAAGAGCGCTCGTATTCGTCATCAGAGCGGCTTCTGCAAGTGCGGTATTCCTACTCCGGACCGACGGCTCAGAGCACGCTTTATTAAGTTGTTACTCTGAGGTGGCCTGATGCTCTGAGAAAACAGTTACTCTGTCAGGTGGCAGTAGAATTCTCTGTGTTTGGAGGTTCCTTTGTCCATGCGTCATTTTTGTGCTCCCGTAATTTCAAGTGAACGCCAATAACCTGTTGATCAACCGTACTTAGTTTTTTTGTGCCTCTTTAAAGAATAAAGTTCAGTGGCATATCAAGCGGTGGTGTTTCAGTGTACAAGCCCCTCAAACTACTTTCGCCCTCCTATGCGGCCCTTCGTCTTACAAGCTGGCCAATGTGCCTTCTCTTACCTACGAGAGAGGGAGGGTAGGCAGATCATTTGTTGACACTCACAAACTGAACAAGGCAGGGAATAGCCTCAGGGCACTTCGCACCCTTCTCCCCTCACGAGGATTTACTACTCAGAGTGAAGGCCCTATTTAAACCGCACCAATGGTGAACGCTTTGCCCAGATGATGACTAGTCCCACTGCCGAAACGTTGGCAAGCACACTCAGGCTTTCCCCTCCCTAGTTAACTTTGTGATTCCCCTACCTATGTTATTCAAGAACGTAGTTTGCGGATGTTCGTCCACACGTCACAAAAAACATACACGTGTGCGTGCGCAGACTGTCATCGTCTAGGACACGACGTGCTCCAAGGGCGCTCATCACACTTTCATGCTTCCTTGTCTGCCTCCAAGAAATGCTTGACTACGCTTATCTTTGTTCCTTTTTTTTCATCAAGCACCTTATGAGTACATTAACTGCGCCTATGGGGCTCCGCGACCTGCATTCCGTAGCTTCTGCGGCGCATTATTAAAGAGGCAAGCACGCGCCTCTAGTCACGGAAGTGGTGGGGAAAGCCGGAAAAAGATGGGGAGAGGGCATTCAAGAAGACGAAAGTGTAAAAGGGGTAGACGATGGCAGCGGGAGCAGGTTGTGGATATAGGGAAGAGGTCGTGAGCCGCTTGTATCTATGTGAAGGAATTCACGAAACTAAAAAGAAAGCAGCTTTCCGCGCTGCTTTTACAGATGAACACAGAGGAGACAAGCGAGAAGCGTGGCGACAGAAATTAATAACAAACCAATCTCTGCAATGAAGTCGTACGATAAAAAGAGGCCATAGGAGGAGCAAAAGTATTTCACAGAATAGAGAGGAGAAGAAGGCTGCGTTGTTAGACGTCGATCCGCTACAGCCGTGGCCTAGTGGTTTGGTTGTCCGCCTCGGCTGTGGGAGGTGGCACCTTCGAAACCTACCATCGGATAACCATCGGATACCCATAACATGGGTACAGATGGCCCCGACCTGGCGACCGGTCTGTTCATAGAGTGCACTCCTCTGGGAGGTTTCGTAGATTCCGCTATGCTGTTCAGGGGCGTACCCTGTTTCGAACAGTCAACTAAAAGCATAGTTCGATATATGTTACTGCGCAGTATCGTGGCTGTCTCAGTGCGGTGCAAATGTTATATGCCAGCCCCTCTCGAGGATGATGCCCAGGCCTTCAATGGCGGGCAGCTAGAAGTGAAAGCGAATGCTGCCATTCCCGATTCCACCCCGCCCATTCCGGGGCTGGAGTTATGCTGCCCTCCACAGAGGCCAGCCTGCCATCTTCTTCCCTCTACGCACTGTTTTTTTCTCGAACTTTGGAGGGAAAGACGATACATGGGTCTCCTTCCTCTGCCGTATTTCCTTTACTACGGCTGTTTACCTCCTCTTTATTTAAACTTATTAACTGCGTGACTTCTTGCGCAAAGCGAAAAATTTCTCTCACCTCTTCTTAAATATAGTGAAAAGACATCGTATCGATGGCCTAGTGATTTTAGCAACCGCCTCGCAAGCGAGAGGTGCGCGGTTCGATCCCCTGTGCCGCCTATACCCACCGGGGTACAATGGGAACAATTTTTCTCGTGGCCTGATGCTCGACTTCCTTCGAGTGAAATGCTTGGGAAAAGGCCTTTGATCCCAACTTGATTAGACGGAAAACACCTTGCGCCTTCAGAACACCAAGTACACTCTGTGTCAAAAGTATACAGCTCAAGGGGTCTGCTTCTGAGCCCTGTAGCGCGGGTCCTCTTGCACACTCAGGAACCCTAATCTCGCTAAGGCAAGAGGAACTTAAGTTTCTCAACCCTCCCAAGCTTAGGACTGTCAAATGTGCTAAAGAGCCCCGCTCAACGGTTTGGAAGCAAACCCCTTGGGCTGTATATTTTCGACAAATACTTTAGATTTAAAAACGATAGGCGACATGTTTTGTGCTAAATAGCCGTGATTTAATCAGGCCTTGAAAAGGAGCCCACTAAGCTAACCAATATTTTCGCCGAGAACATTCTTTTTTTTTTTTGGCTAGTTGGTATTTCATAGTGTGGGTTCAAACAGTGCATATTGGCGATGATAGCCAGTGAAAAAGGGTAACACAGCGCTGTGTTCGTCTTCCTAACTGTCCGTCCTCGTTTGTGTGCCTTGTTTGAACCTACACGTTATTTTGGGATCATTTGCTGCCACTGACATGTTTTATGCGCAGCTGTGCTGTGAGCACTTAAAAGAAATTCAATATGCACTACAACTTTGATTCTCTCCTACCAAATTTCGAATTCACTTGATTGAAACTATATAAGCTTCTGAACTACTTGGCTTCCTACAGGGAGTGTCACCATAGGAATCCATATTAGAAAACGATAAGAGAGAGGCATTTAAAAAAAAATATGGTGGCGCTTTAGCACTGCTAAACACGAAATATTGAGCGAAAGCACTGTTTCTAGCAGGTGGACACCACGGCCACGCACCTCAAAGCATGACAGATGTCCATTGAGCCAGGGAGCCAGTTATGAGCCTTACCTTTCCTGATAATCAACGGTCTATACCTTCTGCTGGTTTTCAGAAAGGTAAAAGCCCCCTGTAGATGGAAACCACCGCCTACTCACAGCGCGAAAGAGGTGGTCACTGCTGGCATTGAAAATTGGTTGTTAGGGAACGAAAATGCCGCAGTATCTATGTCACATATCGGCGGACACCTGAGTCACGCAGTAAGGAAATGTATAAAGGAGGAAGTAAAAGAATAAAGGAATGAAGAGGTGCCGTAGTGGAGGGCTCCGGAATAATTTCGACCACCTGGGGATTTTTAAAGTGCACTGGCATCGCACAGCACACGGGCGCCTTAGCGTTTCGCCTCCATCGAAACGCGGCTTCCGCGGTCGGGTTCAGGAATACTCGGGTATTCCTGATCAGTAGACGAATGCCCTCACCACTGAGCCACCGCGGCGTGGCGTTCATCGGTTTCTTCAGTGCGTCTCACACGCTTCCGTTCGCTGTTGTTATCAGCGCTGGTGTTCTTCCACGATTTCACTTGGTCGGGCTTCACACAGACCGACCCTCGAAACCCCGGGAGTGCGGCCATATGTGTTTACGCACTGAGCTCAGCTAAGCGTGGTTTAGCGAAATCGTCCCGACAACGTACAGTCGGGGACAAAAGTCTGGAGACCACGTGTTCCTGAAACGAAGCCGATAGTTCTATTATTAGCCGGCGGCTGGAGACCGCACTTATGGAGATGAAAAAACAAAATTTTGACATTCACCTCCACTGTGGTCTCCAGCCGCCGGCTAATAGCAGAGCTATTGGCTTCGTTTGAGGAACATGTGGTCTCCAGACTTTTGTCCTCGACTGTACATGGCTCCGGCCGACTGGCTCCGTCCATAGCGAGAACCGCAATAGGAATGCCGCGAGAGCGGCGCCGGCTCCTTTTCCCAGCAAACGGCGAGTAACGTGATTAGTCACGTGGTCACAGCTGCCAAGGCTGCGGTCAGCGCAGCGGTCGACACGGCGGCAGCTAGTGACGAGGTATGTCACGTGTATGCTATACCTCCACCGCTCCTCAACTTCAAGGTCAGTTTGCGGTGCGGGTGACCATAGCTTCACTAGGCCAGTAAAGCTCTCGCTTTAATATGTTGGTAAAAGCAGCCACTTATAACTCGAATGATTTCATCCTGAGTTCCTAGGAAAGCAAGTGTAAACAGGTGAAGGTAAAAACGGAAGAAGGCAAAACAAGCCGTCTGGTCACGCAAAAGGAATGCTAGTTTAAAAGTATAAGCCTTTCGCTGAGACTTTCGATTACGCGCAATCTGAGGAAAGCATTTCGCTATCTGGCCATCCTTCTTTTACGGGCTGATGAAGCATTCACTCGTTGAAATATGACGGGGCAGCTGTCTGTTTAGCCTGGCTTTATAGGGGCTCTCAAATGGGCTCAAATAAAGTTATGGTGTGCCTGGGATGTTGAAATACGTTGCTTCCCGAATATTGTCCAGCAAAACTTTTTTAATGCGCTTTGTAGAAGCTGAGTTATCTGTAGTCATAATTTGAATTCCCGCGTCTTCGCGCTGTTCCCTCTCCTCTCGTCACTTTTTGCACGCTGGAATGTTGGCGCTCCTCCGCCGGCCCCACCTCCGGGGGCGAATCTGCCTGACCCGCCGGAGCTACGCGGCTTACTAGCCGCGGCCACGGTTGCTGCCTAAAGTGACTGTGGGTCCCCTGCTGCGTGTAGAAGTTCATTATTTAGCTCATGTTTTTAGGACCACACAATGCAGTGACCTAGCGAGTTGATGTGCTCTCCTCGGAAGGTGTTTCGGAGCCTGTTTAGAGGGCATACGTTTAGAGGTGGGCTTTCTACCTTGGTTCAATGCAAAACCCCTACTCAGTGATGAGAGAAAGTCGGCGAGGGAGACTAATGTGCAGATAACGCACCCTTTTAAATCTACATCAGTGCGCATACCACACTTCGCATTCACCAATGCCACAGTGCTTCGTCGTTCAAGCGGGCTAAATCGATCCATCTCCAAGAGTGTCTGCGTCATCGCGGTGAGAGAGTTAGTAATTGCACTCTTTCGCCAGGCAGCTTTTCTATATCCCCCATTAGTCTTGTCATATAAAGCTGTGTCCCGTAAAGAAAACTAACATGTCACACGCCTGCGGTTCCAGAGCAGCATCAGAAAGCAGAAGAACTGCTTGCAGCGTCAGAAGTGTGCGTGGTGTATACTGTACTGATGCCTTTACGCTTCTCCCCTCCCACCCCCATTTCCAAGCTCCGCAAGATTCCGAAAGAGCATTTTCTCATGCGGCAGTGCACCCCCGCCGCCTGCGGTCATCAAATATCCATGACTCCTGACATCCCTGCTGCGCAGAAGAGCTTCTCTGCGGGCTGTTGTAATTCCCTTTGATCTTAGCTCGTGCTTTAGATGGAGACAGGGCACGTGTGCGGCTGTCTCCTTCAAATAATTCTAGTCAGGTTTTTTTTTTCCACTTCCTTGGGTACCTGAAGGACCTTCTGTGCAGAAAACGATGTTGCGTTGTTTCCGAAGCTGGAGTCGTTGCATTCAACGATCGAACACTTTCGAGCTCAGAGGCAAAGTTTATCACATCAAACGTTATTTCACTCCACCATTTACGAGAAAGAGAATTTTATTGGAGGTAAAACCGATATTTTAGATATGCTCTTCCATTAAGCAGGCTAACTGAATATAATTCATTCCCTCGGTCAGGATACTCTAATATTGTTCCCACTCTGATTCCTCCAGGCCTTAGGTGCAAGCGGTAACAAATTTATTTGCAAGCTAAACAAAATCAAAGGCCCCCAAGGGTGCGCTCCTGCTTGTCCTAGAATTCTCAAGCTTTTTTTTTTTTTCACGGACTGCTTTGTTCACTAGCCATGTTTGGCCAGCTGGTTGAGCGACTCACACAGTGGCCTCCCAGGAGGAGGGGGATGGGCTGCGTATGTGGAAGGAAGAGGAGGACAAACATTTGTCATATGACAAAGTGCGCAGGGGTAGGGGTTAGGGACGAGGTTTAGACAGGCGCGTGGGCCCCCACGAAGGCGCTAGGTGGCTTGCAGTCCATGCTTCTGACGATCTCCAGGGCCCAACCCACTATCCGTAGTTCAACCTCAGGGTGAGGGCTCAGAAACGGAGTCTCCCACTGACTTTGGTTTCAGATTTGGAGGATCAGAGAGGGTTGTTCTCTTCGGCACTCGAATAGCATGTGTCTGATGTTTGCTTTAGAGTGACTGCAGATATTGCATCGGGAACTGAAACTGCTATGGGTTGGGAGCATTCCTACTGGGTAGTAGTGTATGAGGGTGGCTTCTATGACGGTGGCCTTGGCCGCCCCACATGTTGAACAGAGTGGGAGGAGCAAGGTAGGGTGATAGCAATGAAGGAGGTAGGGTGAAATGTAACAGTTTGTATGCAGTTGCTGCCAGAGAGCACTGTACATTGAATCTAGTGTACGGTGAAGTGTAGGGAGTGTGAAACAGCTGTTTCTGTAATCAGTGGTGATTTGGTGATATGTGGGCAGAGCCCGCGAGGTTTCCTGCGTGGGTTACGAAATTCCGAATTCAAGATCTGGCCAGAGCGTGTGGCCGGTTTTTGGTGGGAGCAGATTGTAGCGCCGCCTGCCGGCAGCGCCTGGCAAATCTTTCTTCTTGGCATCTATGCTTTCAACAGCTTTGGGCAATCCATGTGAGTGACGCAAGTGGTGTGACATTTAAAGCAGGACTGGGGGGGGGGGGGGGGGGAGATGGTAGTTGCTTGAGTTATTTGTGTGATGCTTCAGTTACCTTCTATAACTATGTTGCAGCAAACAGGTACAGAATTTGAATGCACGTCTCGATATCAAACAGATTTTATATTGCGAAGAACATTTCTCTTTGCATACAACCAGCTTCTTTGTATCACGTGATTCCGTAAATGAGCGGGCGACTTTCACACTATTTCGTTTTTGCATGAAACTGTTTCCTTGTTGCCTCGATATCGTGCTGTCTCGGGCAAAAAAAAAAGTTATGAAAGGAATCAATCTCAGATGAAGATTCCCACAATACGAGGCCACATTTCGCTAATGACCTTATGAGGTAACGTAATTATTCGCTTTGCCGCCAGTCGTGCACTAATGATGCACGCGCGGCGTATCACGGTTACCACATTAGCGGCGGCACCACATTAGAGCGGCTCCCAGCACTCTTCTGCGAAATTCTGCTGCAAGTAGTACATATCGCTTTCAGCTATGGTGGTGCCGCTTGTGGAGCAATGGTGTAACGCCCCTGGTTTCTTTGAAGAGTTTATTAACCTAAACGCGATATCTCGGCGACTATTTCTGGCTTGTACGATCGACCGTAAGGGCACTCCAAGTTAGAAATAAAAGTCGTGCATGCACTGCCTGCAATTACCTCGACTCTGTATGATAGTCTGATGTGACCTGCATAGCAGCGATACCTATACAAGCTTTCACACCGCATCTATATATACATGCAAATTCAGAAGACAAGGAAATTGAAAGAGGTGCCCGTTATGACATATATGTCAAGCGCCAACAGTCACCTAAACACTGACTGTTGGCTCCTGTCATGTACAGTCCGCGTCACACTAGTGTAGAGCTCGAGCTGCACACATTCCCGCAGAAAAACCGACATCTTGTCACAGCTTCTACGAGTTAGAAGCAGCGCTTGGGCGCAAGTAGAGCTCCATAACTTTGCAAGCAAGAAGATGAAGAGCACTTCGCTCGGAAACCATGAGCTGCTTTCTAATTTTAATTTTTACTGCGTGTAACACACTTCTCCAGCACTCAACAGAAGGGTGACGCAGACTCTACATCCATATTTGTTTGTCTTGCTCGCTGTGAAAGGCTGCAGCTTATAACGCTAACAGTTTACGGCAAACTGCGTGGAACAATTCGTGGTTGGGCATGCCTAGTATATGCAGAAGATCCATTTCGTGATGTACGTATCCGCGTTGACGAAAGCTCCTCGAAATGCATTTTGTTTATTTGCTTGTTTTGCAAGCACGAATGCTTTAAAATGTTCAAAATCTGTTGACTTCAATTGCCACATAAAACAGAAACTCACAGGATGGTTGCGACTGTGTAACGCGAAGTGCAGCTATAGCTGTTTAGGCGTTTTGTTTTGGGATATTTTGCTAACGAACTGGTGTAGTGGTCACGTGATGCACCCCTGCACTGGCAGGAGACTGTTCTAAACCGAGCAACCCGTAGGCTTTTGCAACGAAGGTTCGCAGGGGCTACCAGTAGGTGCGCTAGTACGCACCGGTCACGCCGACGGCGACGAGAAAGCCAGGGACGGCGGCCTAACAGCTATCGCTGTAATAATAATGACAGATCGCCAGCTTGCCTGCTCCCGCTGCAGGACGAAGGCCTCTCCAAAATCTCCCCAATTAACCCAGCCCTGTGCCAGCTGCGGTCACTATGTCGAACTTCCTATTCTGATCCGCCCAACTGACTTTCCGTCGTCCGCAAGTACATTTGCCCTCTCTTGAATATCACTGTTACCATTTACGGCCATCGGTTATCTTGTCTTCGCATGACATGCTCTGCCGATGTCTATTTCTTCTGCGTGATATCAGCTGGGATGGAATGGGACGAACTTGCGCTTGCTCCTTCATCCACTCTTTTATCTTCTCTTCTGCTGACGGTACACATATAATTTTCTTTTATCACAGCTCGCTGCCATCTTAATATAAGTTGAACCCTCATCATCGTCGTCAGTATCCACCTTTCTGCCCCATAGGTGAGTACTGGTAGGATGCAGCTGTTGTTTGCTTTCTTTTTGGGGCATAAAGGTAAACTGTCATTCATGATTTCAGAAAAACTTTCCAGATGCACCCCACTCCACTATTATTCTCCTAGTGATTTCTCTTTATCGCAGAAAGATGACACGTTTCCGTACAAAGAAGAGACGAACACACTTAAAGCGTGTTAACATTCATGCACTTAATATTTATAACCAGCTTCTACGGATTGTTGACTTCAAGTACTGCAGCAGTAGACAGATACACTTTTGTGCTATCGAACAATGAGACCACTTTCTCCTCATTTGTATGTCTCAGTCTACTTAAGTAGGCGACTGTCCCTCTGGCTACAGGTCTCCATAGGAGCAATTTTCCGGTCTTGAGAGAGTAAGGAATTAGAGGATGTGACCACGGTATCCACACACTCAATAATGATAAGATATCAGTATTTTATATTACGAAGCCATCGTCAAAAATATTCTTGGCTGTTTGACTTTCGTGTCTTGCAGCTCAAACGATGGGAAATGAACGACATAGATAAGCAGGCAGAAGACACCAGAGCGTTCAAGCTGGACTAGCGAAATAGATTCGAACCATTTAGAGCAAAAACGTCCAATTGTAGAAATGCTTTGTGTGCGGAAAATTGTGGGGCGCACCTTCGCATCAGGACTGAATGAAATGTAAGGGCTTATTTATTATGTTATTTATCAAATAGGAACGTTTTTCTCTGCACATCGTCTGTGCTCACACTTCTTAGCCCTGCACCCTTCCGTAGCCCCTTTGACGTTTATAAGTAGATCTAAACGCATGTAAACGTCTGCAAAGGTACGAAAGCAAATCTCAGCCAGCAAACCAATATATGCGCTTAATTTTCTATCGTACACCACACACATACAGAAACACTGATGTCAAGTCGTAAAACTGGTGCATGTCAATAATTTACTAGGTTCTAATCAGAAAGAGGCTGCTCCCAGTGAATACGAAGCTTTTAGACTCTAGGGAATGCCAAAAAATGAAATAAGTACACAGTGTCTCCTCCATGGCCCTTCTCGGATAAAAAATGTGCGGACGTATTTAATGCGATCTCTGACCATAAACTACAGCGTCACTGGCTTGCCGCAGAAATCAGGATGTCGTTTTCGAAACTGTTTTCAAGGGTTCGAGTCGAGTGGGGGAAGGAGAATGCTTTTAAACTCGAAATATTTAAAAGAAGAACAGGTTCTTAGCCACCGAAGAATAATCAACCTGGTCACAAAGGGCTAAGGATCGATTTTTGCAGAAATCGAAAATTGCACGGAGTTGTCCTTTCTGTCGCTTTAAAAGGCGCGGAACTGAGCCCATAATGACAAGGCTGGCCGTACTTCACCCTATGCAATCACGATGTCATGAAAGAGCTTTACATCGCTACCTGAAGAGTTTAGTTCGAGAAGGATACTTTAGAGAAAAATCCCGAGAACAATGTGTAAAACGTGAAGCTGAAGCGAAGGAGGAAAAAAAGAGAGCATAAGGAGGAAAAGTTTAAAATAGGACGGCATAAATAGGCCACGCCGCTTGCCGAGATTAGGGCTTCGCTCGGATGAAAATCCCTCTCAGGGACCCTGAAGGGGTCTCCTTCTGTCGATGCACGCAGAGACGCCTAGTGTCGTTGTAAGATGAGGGCATCCGCCTGCTTGTAAAAGAAACATTATAAACCCATGGGGCACGCCTGCAGGCCTTCGTAGGAATATATCGAGTTCAGTGCTTAGAGGCTGCAGGGGATTTGAGCGCCTAATGCGGATCGAATATTTGTGCGCAAGCTCTTCGCAGCGCTTTTAAAAGCCTTCGTTACCTGCGCTTGTTCGTTTCGGTGTCTCTGTTCCTCGGATGAAGTTCCAGTTAGGGACATTTTGAACTTCACAGCTCTCCTTCTTGGAGAGCCATGAAGCGAAGTAAGTCGTTTGGTCAGAAGTGCCTTTCGTATGGCCGACATGAAAACGTGTCTATTTTTCAGATAAAATAAAACGAGAAGTTAAAGAAAGTTTACCCCACTCAAAGGTCACATGTGGGCACAAGTGCGCCTCTGGTTCAAGGGGATCTGCTAAAGCATTTTTATCTTTTGGTCGCGTTCATTTTATTTTTCTTCTCATTAGCGCGTGAAATCGGCACTATAAGGCGTGTGAGGGTGTGGCTTACTAGAGACAACATCGCTTGTTAGAATGGGTGCCAATAGAGTTCAGTGACGGTATCATGAATAGAAACCTTGCAGTCGACAATCTCTCTCTATGCTTATGTCGTCAGTCGCGGTTTGTTTTGCATTGAATTTTGATTATAAGACGAATAGATAAAGACACCGTGGAATCAGACAGTCTAGGGAATGCATTACTAGATTCTGGAGAGTGCTCTCGTAACACTCGTAACTGAGCTGTGCGCAGCGGAGATAAGTGTTTCTTCGTTTTACTCAACAGGATTATTAAGACATACTTTGTGTAAATAGGCTTCCACAGAAGTAAAATGATTCTTTTCCACGTTTGGCTGTCTAAGCAAAACTCTGGTGCTGATGAAACGTTATATTTGTCGACAGCTCATACCTTTGGCCCTTCCGCTTGGCCCCCTGCCGCCCATATACACGTTGAGCAACAGCTTCTTACTGTTGACATCACAAGCCACAATATAAATCGAATGCTTTCTATACAAGTACTGCAACGACTTGGTCAAGACAAGGTAGTATAAGGTGCCTTTGCGCATTCTGTATACCTCAAGCTGGCTCCCTTTATCATGCAGATTAGTATTTTCTGTCTTCAGAAATGATGTTCTTGCAGTATTTTGGGATGTCACATTTTTAGAGGTACAGGAACTGTTGTAAAGACAGAGCCGCAGCTGTAGCACACGAGTTACGGCGCTCGGATAATGGCCCAAAGATGCGGGTTCGATCCCACCGGTGGCGGTCGCATTTCGATGTAGGCGAAATGCTAGAGGCCCGTGTGCTGTGCGATGGCAGTGTACGTTAAATAACCCCAGGTGGTAGAGATTTCCGGAGCTCTTCCCTACGGCGTCTCTCATAGCCCGAGTCGCTTTGGGACGTTAAACCCTCATAAACCATCTTGTAACGATAGCGTCTTCAGTTGCATTAGGCACTTCTCTGCAGTTTAGACAGAGCTGGTTCCCTCGATACGATAGGCGATTTACTTCGCAATAATAGACAAATTTTCTCGTTATTAAAGAAACTCAATTTTGATCGTATTTCGAAGCCACTTCTGCAGTTCTTTTCGACTACGATATTTAGAACATGACATACGCTTCATGATTTTCTGACCTCGTATACTTCATTCCAAGAAGGTGCTCCGATACTTTATCATCCCGCGTGATGTAGAAAAATCCAAGTGGAAATGCAAAAGGCATAATCAAAAAGAAAAAAAAAAGCTTGTAAAGAGCACGCTGACGACAAGTCATCAAAGACTCTTTTCGGTCCGAGGGCTTCAGTCTGTGATGTACAGTAGTTTTTCGGTTACGGACACATTCGGAGGTAGCAAAAACTAAATAAACTGTGCCTCCGGAGCCGTGCTCGAGAGATCCCGACCACGGCTTTAACGTTGCAGGAGCAACCTACTTCCTCTCGGTCCCTGCAAATCAGACCGGACAGTGGACTCGTCGATGAGAGCGTTGTGAAGCTCTTCTCGACTGGTAAGCAGCATTCATTACCATGGACCAACTGTGCCCGCCGAAAAGGCTCGGATGTTCCGCACTTCCTTTCTCTCTTCTTCCCTTCTTTCCCGCCGAAGTTGTGTGCACGTGCGTGCGTGTTGAGCTTTCCCGTCCCACCAGGGTGCTTGGCTGGTGGTCTTCCTGAGTTTCATCAGTGCCATCCAAAGCGACGAAACACAGACCCTTAATCGAAAGTGCAGCACTTGGTCGACGCGTCAAAGCTTATGGTGCAGGGCACCAGTGAGAAAATGGTACTAGCCTGAAACAGGATACAGGAAAGCGGGGTGGGGGGTGGGGGGTAGCTGTTTGCCAGCCGAGACGTAGGCACCGTAGGAAATTAAGTGTCGCGGGGACTGAGACGGTCGCTCCCCGCAAAGAATCTTGAAGTGATGGGTGCGGAGGGCAATTTCAGAAGCGGAGAGGGCTGACTTCTGGCCTAGCAATGCGACAGACAGGCTCCAAGGCGCGACGCTCGTTAACGAACATTGGTTGCCCGTTGTAACGTATTCCCTCTCGTGCAGTCTAATACTCTTTACTGAGAAGCAGCCACCAAATTACAATTAAAATTATTTAATCTCAAACATACCTTTTTCAGTCGTCAATTACGCCGATGAAAAGTATGTGAACTAAAACATAGTAATCCATTACTATTACGTTATTATGCATCTATCCTTGATTTGTATAACACAAATAAATATATATGGACAAGAATGGCACTAGAGTAAGGTATTTGGCAAGTTAATACAGCATACATTTTTTCTTTAGTAGCAGCCCTTTGCACCGTCGGCTTCTATCGCTTTTAGTTTTATCGCGCTTCCTTCTTTTTTAAACTCTTGTATTCATTTTATTCTTCTGACGTAACTACACTGTTTTTCGATGATCACGCAGCATCGCCCCGGCTCGACCTCTTGATTCAATTCGTATATAAGCCTTGCTCCGAAATAAAATACCCGTTGTTAGCGCCTGTGTCTGTCCTTCCCTTCGTCGTTCGTCTTGTTCCTATTACTGTTTTTTTTTAGATGCACTACAATGAGCCTGTGCGGCCTTCTTGATCTTCTGCAGTAGCACTGTGGTTTGGGCCAGATGGTTGCTATGCATAATGTGGAGAAAATTCGCAGCGTAAATAAAACGCACACAGTCCTGTCTTGTTTGTTCCTGGTCTTCTGTGTGCGTTTTATTTCTGCTGAGAATCTTCCCCGCATTATTGTTCTGTTGGCTGTTGCAGTTTATGCGTTAATTTTCACGAGCGTTTTTTTTCTATGTTTTCATCGGTATTTATTCTACTTTTTCTTGCGAAAACTTAAGAAACAGCAATGAAGCTTATCTTGGTGTACGCATTGGAAAGAAGGGCGGAGATGTAACGTACGTACACATTGCGCACCAACTCTTGGTCGTGCAAAGCGTCGTGATTCCTTCTTTTTGGATTGTGGGGGTAGAAAGATCAAGCTTTGCTACCCCAGGAAGCCAACCCAGCAGCTCAACGAAAAAACAACGGTAAAATCAAATGCAGAGACGCGATGGGAAGGCAATTACTGGGAAAGCAAAATGTGCAACCAACTCTGCTAACGGAGCTTTCTTGAATCAAATTGTATGGCTGCCTTTGCATTTTGCATTTTGGTCGCCTTTGCAGGCATGAAAGTTTCAAGCTTAAAAAAGCTTAAAAGAGCAGGGGCATACGAGACGTAATTTTATTGGAGACCAGTCGCCGTCCTTGAACGCAGGCAGGTTTTCCTTTGATCGGGGTCTTATAGGATTAGGAAGGAATATCACGTCCTCCGCTTCCACAGCACCTGCGCTCCTCACGTGTTTCTTCACCAGTGCAGAAGTGACCGGGCTAAGCAGATTGCGACGTGCAGAGGGGCTGCTGTGCAAGCGAGCTATGACCCCCATCCCGAGGAGGATTCGTTGTCATAGCAGGCGCAGGGCAGGAAGCAAAGAAAACTGTCATGGAGAACACTACGAGCAAAACCAAACCGTGGGCTTCGTCGCAGACCAGGCATATGGATAAGAGGATTACAGGCTGGAGGACTGACATCTGGCTTGTGTCCGGATATATTCTGTCATCATGAAGTACCTGAGATTGAAGCCGGACTAACAGCGACCCCCTTTTTGAAGATATTTTCCGCCAGCGTCCACTTCAGAATAGAGGTGGGTAATTACCAGGCTGCCACATGGAGGACAACCTCTCTTAGCTTCGTCGGGAGTCAATAAAACGAGCTCAATAAGATTTTCGCCGCGCTGAATAAGGGGTACCTTGAAACTGCATAAGGTTTCAGTGAGGCTACCGCTAGTGAACGTCGCAATGGTTGCATTGCTGATGAAGAAACATCCTGGCAGCCAAACATGCACCAGTCACCCTGTTTCCCAAAACCCTGAATGACGGGCTCACATGTTTCGCGTAATCGGGTTCTAGAGTTTAGTGCGACTTGCGTGAGTACGCATAGCAACGCGAGAAGTGGTGGAAAGTGGGTCCGGTCAAGCCAAGATCTCTTGACTGTGAGCCACTTGTGCAACTGTGGCGTATTTGCTTCACGCTGAAAGCATGCGCAGGTGCACAGTAAGAGCCGGTGCCAAGTACCACAAGGCTTGCACAACGGCTCTGAAAGAAAGTGCGCCGCGTTTAGGACCGAACGGAAGCCAGAGCAATTCGAACCGAGTCGGGTTTCGTTGATTTTTCTGCGTGACGCAGTCTCATCGCAAAGTCCAGATCACTGTGCCAGCAAACAGGCCATCCAGAATCCGGAATTGTTTTGAAAGCGCGTATTGTATTTTGCGTTCAGAGAGAACCTTAAGAAGTAAAAAGCTAGTCGATCGTGCGTTGTTCTGCTACGTTTCCTGTGCACTGACATCACACAGTACGTGGTCCTCTATAATTTCGCCTCCATCGAAATTCGACCGCCACGGCCGGGATCGAAACCACGTCTTTCGGGTCAGCAGCCCAATGCCACAACCACTGAGCCACCACGGCGGCTATCATGTCCCTTGGACAACTGCACGGCACCACGATAATCATCAGGGGAACTGGGTTTCCCACAGGACAAACGCCTCCCCCAGTGACACCTAGTTGTTGCTGCCCATACCTCTGGCGATTACCCCGAGCACAGAGTGCTTCCCCATAGTCCTCTCCCTTCGCTGTTTGGAGCGATGCGGAGGACAGTGGCAAGTACGACTGCAAGATGACGCCATTTTCTCTGGCATACACTTCTCGAGGGAGCTCCCTTGTTTTTTTCGTCTTTGTAGCGGACCCACCGGCCTCTGGTACTGCATGCTGATGGTTAATCACCTGGGGCGAGAATAACTGGTTGTAGGCCTTGTACAACAGCTTGAAGATCGTCAAGTGGAAACCCACTTTTTCTTCGAGCCCTCGTCGTCCTCCGTTAATCTTTTTCTGAGGAAGAAATAAAATATTGATTGATTGATTGATTGATTGATTGATTGATTGATTGATTGAACAGGGTCCATCTTTACCCCGGTCATGCCAAGTTGAAGCAAAGGGGCGCCTGGCTTCGAGGAAGGATTTATTTGGACGACTACGGAGATGACGACATTCAGGAACAACGAACGACAAGAGCTATTTGCATTGCTATAATGGACTAGGAGGGCAGGAATGACAAAAAAATTAAATAGTTGGGCTTGTTTCAGCACCATTTAATCGAGCAACGTGTGAAAGAAATATGTGTGGCAGACGCGATCTTCGCATATGAGAGCGTTCTGGTTCGAGTCTATACGATGGGGATAGCGCGGTAAAATAGCGGATCTTATGAACATGAGTTAACCGTAAAAGAAAACGCAAAGAACATAGGGAAGCGCCTGGGAATCCAGGTGATTCCCGTGGGCTCTCGGAGAAACGCATACAAAAACTTAGGGCGAGCGAAGGATAACACACTTTTGCTAGCTAGAAAATATGACGCAACCGCAAAATAGATGGCCCAAAAATACAGAAACAGGGTAAGGGTGGCTTTCCACTCGAGCTGAGTTCCCTTTTCGCAATTTTTCAATTAAACGCACTAAAATAAAGCAAAAAGTTCTTTGTGTTTCCGCGATATATGTTAAAGGGCTATTCAAGAGAGGCAATTTGTCCTGACGTGCGGTGTTTTTTCCGCTAAACACGAAGCATTTTGAAGCGAACGGCTTAGCAAGCCGGAATCATCTGCTTGTGTATGCATGCCTGCGAGTGCGCTGTTGTTTACAGAAGTGTCAAATCTGGATCCCGTAAATAGTCACTGAAGATAGATTATGCTTATTATGCATGTACAAAGACGCACTGGAAGCAGCTTCCTACGGAATGAAAAAAAAAAAAACTGATGTTCTTTTTTTATTTGCTCAGCCGTCATGCGCATATATCGAGTAGATGGGCAACCTTATTAAACTATTAATTTTGGACGGGACTTCTTTGGATTTCATGAGTTCTGATAATCGCACTCTGAGCTTTCCCAATTACCTGGCTTTGTTCTTGTACAGTGGGTAATGGTAAATGGCAAAGCGGCACGCAATATGCTTAAACATGATCATACCCCTTATATCCGAATCAAAGAACAGCGTTCAGTTTCTTTAGGAAAGTAATTATAAAATCTGCTCGGGAGTTATGAGAGCGCAGCGCTCTTACTTTTCACCCTCCTGGAGAGAGCAGCGACCTTGCTGGCGGGGGAGTGTATCCCTTTCCACATCAGCTAAAACAATTCTCCCTATTACGATAACATTCGGAGAAAAATGTTTGTGGGTGCTACTTATTTTCTCATCATATGGACTGCGCATGCTAACGCAGTTCACTATATTCAATGATGTGCATGCTTGCTGTTTTATTGTATTGTACATGGCGTAAATAATTTCGCAACGAAGAGAAGAAAGAGCAAATAAAAAATGAACTCGGACATGGACAGAAAATTTATGCGAGGATGCTCACCGGTGAAAAAATCATTTCTGAGAAAAAACTAAAACGGGATTCAATCAAATTTTAAGCTCCAAATCCCAAATTTTTATCTTCAAATCGCCCCTTGCGCAGCAAAACGTAAAACCTGCTTGTCGCTATTGTTATTTTTCCCTCTTGTGCGGAACCCGCTCCATTTTCTGAATTTGTCTTGAAATTTTTGAGAATTAAGCTAGCTCGTTTTTACTATATTCGTATTCTGCATTATTTTAATACGACCGCTTCTCAGGAAAAAACTCATTAGCTGAGAGTTTATGGTCTTAAGGCTTCATTCAGCAAGAATTTTATTGCAGCTAGTTTGTCCTCTTGAAAATTACCTGCATAAATGAGAACTGGCACGAGTAAACTACGGCAAAACACGACAGGACTAGCGCCATGTGGTGCTAGTCCCGTCATGTTTATTCCCAGTTCATTCGTGCCAGTTCGCATTTTATTTATTTATTTATTCAAGTTACCCCTAAAGGCCCTCCAGAAGAGGGTATTACATAGGGGGGGGGGGGGGGGGGGGTACAATCATAAGTAATCGCGATACATTTCAACAAGTAAGTGTAACAAAAAAAAACGCTAATTAAAACATAAGGCATCACACAAAGAAAAATTGAACACTAACAAAAACAGCAAACATTTACACATTTCCGTCACAGCGAAGAAGCTCTTGGAATTTTTTATTGTCAGTTTCTGTGGCGATGACTGATGGCAAACTATTCCATTCAGTGATAGTACGGGGAATAAATGAATTGGCATAAGACGATGAATGACAGTTTACGCGTTTAACTTTGAAAGAATGATTACGGCGTGGAAAGAGAGCATCAGGTGACTGAAACAAATCACGGCGAAGGGATGGGTGGTGATAAAGCTTATGGAAAAGGGTTAAGCGAGCAAGTTTACGGCGATATGACAAATCTTCCAGTTCGGCACGTTTTTTTAATGCTGAAAGGCTTGTGAAGGGTGAGTAGTCTGAAAATATGAAACGAACAGCACGGTTTTGCAAGGATTCAATGTTAGTGATAACGTAGGCTTGAATAGGGTCCCAAATGGCCGCAGCATATTCGATTTTAGGGCGTATTAGAGTTATATAAGCAAGCTTTTTAACGTGTATAGGGGCGTATCTGAGGTTACGTTTAAGAAAACCAAGTGAGCGGTTAGCAGATGCTAGGGTGAGGTCGATATGGTGATGCCATGTTAGGTCAAACTGAAGGTGCACCCCAAGGTACTTGTATGTTGATGTTAGTTCCACAGTATTGTCATTTAGAATATAAGTGGTTGGAATGCGAGCTGTACGGCGAGTGAAAGATATTAGTTTAGTTTTAGAAACGTTTATTGCCATTAACCATGATGAGCACGAAGAGCTTACTGCGTTCAGGTCAGATTGTAGAGATTGGCGGTCACTGTCTGTAGTAATGTTACGGTAAATTACGCAGTCATCAGCGAAAAGGCGAAGTCTAGATGTTACACAGGCAGGTAAATCATTAATATAGATTAGAAAAAGCAAAGGCCCTAGCACGCTTCCTTGTGGTACCCCAGATGTCACATTAGCAGAGGAAGAGTTAGAATTATTAACGGAGGTAAACTGAGTTCTAGATGACAGAAAGTCCTTAATCCAAGCGAGCACGTTAGGGTGTATATTAAGCTGTGCTAGTTTCAGTAGAAGTCTTTGATGAGGAACCCGATCGAAAGCTTTTGAGTAATCCAGGAACACTGCGTCGACCTGAAAGCCCGCGTCAAGTGATAATTGTAAGTCATTAATAAAGCCAGCTAACTGAGTATCACAAGAAAATTCCTTGCGAAAACCGTGCTGATAATCGAAAATAATGTTATGATCTTCGAGATAGCTGATGACTTGGCTGTGAATGATATGTTCGAGTAGTTTGCAAACAGTGCTGGTTAACGAGATGGGTCGATAGTTTAATGGAGAGGAACGCTCACCTGATTTAAATATAGGTATTACGTTGGCTATCCGCCAGTCATTAGGAATTAATCCGTGCGATAATGATTGCGAAAACAAACAGGACAACACAGCGCTAATGCTTTGGGATGTGTTCTTCAGCAACTTATTGTTGAAACCGAGGTGATCCGAACTATTAGTTATTTTAAGATTGTTTAATAAAGCTAAAATACCAGTTTCATTAATAACTATTTCAGGCATGCAAATATCTTGGATTATATCTAAGTCAGGGAATGCGCTAATGTCTTCTTTGGTGAATACTGATGAGAAGGCGTCGTTGAAAACCTGAGCACATTCATACTCTTTAATTATGACGCCGTCGCTGTGGGAAAGCAAAATGTCGGGTTGAAAGCCAGGATTTATGATGCGCCAGAATTTACGAGGGTTGTTGGTTAGCAGAGATGACAGGTCGTGATTGAAAAAGTGACGTCGAGTGGATTTCAGTAGTGACTGGTAGTCCTTGTCGCATTTCTTGTACTTTTCCTACGCGCTTAGAACACCATTTTTCACTGCCTGTCGGTAAAATCGCTTTTTCTTGTTATTGGCACGTCGCAACTTCTGGGTAAACCATGGTGCACTGCTGCTACATCTAATGGTCATTAGAGGAACGAAATCATCGATAAGTTTATTAAAAGTACTCTTGAATAAATCCCAGTTTTGCTGAACAGTGCGCAATAAATATTGAATAATGAACTGGGTGGAAAAAATTTCGAATTCGGAATTTATTTTTTCATAGTTAGCTCTGTTGTAACATCTGATTTGTTTAACAGTTGTTTTCTTTTCGTTAAAAGAACCAGTTATGCGTCCTGTTATTACGTCATGATCCGAAATGCCATCTAAATGAATAATGTCTGAACAAATATCGGGATTATTTGTTAATATTAAGTCTATAATGTTGGCAGTACTCGATGTGCGACGCGTGGGATTGGTAATGAGTTGCGATAGTGAAAAGTCAAGACATGATTGAAGAAACATGTTAGCTTCAGTTTCACTCGCTGTGACGGATTGTGTGAACCAGTTGATACTAGGAAAGTTAAAGTCTCCAAATATGAGTAAAGTACAGTTATGAAAACGCGTACATATTTCACACAGAATTCGATTAAATTCAGAAGAAAAGCCATTATTCATGTTAGGAGGACGGTAAAAAACACCAATAATTATAACTTTAGAACAACACTTAAAAGAAACCCATGTACACTCAAGAAAAGAACTAATCATGAGAGGCACAGTTGCCAAATCATCCCTTATCGCCAAGAGTACACCACCTCCTCTCCGGTACGGTCTGTCGCAGCGAAAGATGTTAAAATGTGTCTGGCTTACAAAAATTGAATCATCAGGAATAACATCACTGAGCCATGTTTCGGTTAGCGCAACTAATGATGCGGAGCACGAGTCGATTAGCGAAGATATTGCGACATCTTTCGATAAAACACTTCTGATGTTAGTGTAAAGGAAAGAAATGGTTTTGGGAGTATTACATGACGAACTTTGAGAAAAAAGGAAAGCTGGGATCTGATTTGAGTAAGTGACAGAAGAACGTCAGTCTTCTTGCGAGGGGTGCTGAGAAACACATACCACGCGATCAGCCTTAGTGTCCCATACATAGGCATCGTTATTAATGTGAAGCCTATTAAATGCGAGACGAATGCGGTCGCCTTCCTTTTTCACGGATTTGGCGTACTGCCAGAGATGACGGCGCTTTTGTCGGACGGCCTCAGAATAATCGCGAGAGATGCTGAAATCTGTACCCTTGAGCTTTGAACCGTTGCTTAGTAAAGATTCAACATCTTTATCATTGTAGAATTTTGCAATGATTGGTCTCTTCTTACTTGGCGAAAAACGGCCCAGACGATGCGCTCTCACAATCGAGGTTGATAAGACATCAAGTTTGGTGGAGCAAAATTCATTCACGAGCTGCTCCGAAGTATCCCAGGTTTCATCGTCTGTATCTTGGATGCCATAAAAAAGAACATTCGACCGTCTAGACCGGTTTTCTAAATCGTCAATTTTGTCTTGCATTTTAGAGAATTCTAAATTCGGGCTGAACTGGGACTGAGCAGCTGGCGCCAATTCTATTTTAGATTCCAGTTCAACGACACGCTTTGTTAGTGCATCCCAAGTCATTCTTTAGGCTGATATGAATGTTAAGGATCTTATTCAATGATTCCAGAACTGTTGAATGGCTAGTTTCCAGCCGCTGGACCGCAAGAGCAACATTGTCTAGCTTTTCCTCTTGTGCCTTAGTCATGGGCCCAGGGTTGGACTTAACATCGCCACCGAGCAGTAGGACGCGCCAAAGGTACATCAAAGCAGCACGAACACTTTTGAAAGAATTGGGTGGCCACGACACCGCGAAAAGGCAAACATCATCATTTCGGTAACAGGAAGTTTCGTACGGACAAACCTGGAAGAACATCAGCGGTGAGCGTGACATCGTAACTGCGGTGCCGTGGCCCGGTGCGTCGGTGAAAGGTGGGCGCTTTTGTGCGGCTGGGTCAGCTGACGCTGTTCCGTGTTGCCGGACTGCGTACACCGCAGCGTCCAGAACTGGCAGTGGTGGATACGGTGATGCGGTGTACTCGGCTGAGGATCCGGTCGCACAATTCTTTGCGGCATCAGGACACCAAGGGAATTGTGGTATATCCAGCCATAGCGGTGCCGGCGTTACAGGAGACAGCTGGCCCAAGAATGATAGCAGCAGCACCTGGAAGAACATCAGCGGTGAGCGTGACATCGTAACTGCGGTGCCGTGGCCCGGTGCGTCGGTGAAAAAAAAAAAAAAAACATAATACAGCGCTATACACACCAGAATTTTCTTTGTTTGACTATCATGATTTTTTGCCAGGTTTAGGCGCAATTTATCGGTTTTCTTGAAGTTTTTTTCAGCGCTGCAAAAACGAGGACACAGAAAGAAAGAAGGTCCGGGTTGATATTTGTGCACTTTGTTGTTTTGCGCAGTCCTCACGCTTCTAGCTTTTGTTTGCCTTATTGTGTACACAAGCGCGCTCCTGGTTTCTCTAAATCATTGACTTCCGAGACGCCGTGGTGGCTGAGTGGTTATGGCGCTCGGCTGCTGGCCCGAAAGACGCGGGCTCGATCCCGGCCGCGGCAGTCGAATTTCGATGGATGCAAAATTCTAGAGGCCCGTGTACTGTGCAATGTCAGTGCACGTTAAAGAACGCCAAGTGGTCGAAATTTCCGGAGCCCTTCACTACGGCGTCTCTCATAGCCTGACTCACTTTGGGGCGTTAAACCCTTGTAAAACAAAACAAATCATTGACTTCTTGTGCTGGCAAACAAAAATCAATTTAAGCGACAGCGGCGCCCGACCTTTGCCCTGTCCATTAAGAAAAGAAACATTGAATATAATTTCGTTGCTGTATCAAGCTGCCCGTTGTCTCTATAAACGTACGCTCAAGGAATAAAGGCCGTACCTAGTACTCGCTTAAAACTGATAGCCGCTTTCGACGTGTTGGTTTCACCATACGATGAAGACGAGAGCCGCCCTAAGTGATTTGAGTTTGTCGAGGCAAGTCTTAAGGCGAAGGCCTTTAGTGGCTCATCGTTGTCCGTCCGTCCGTCCGTCAGCGAAATCTGTCACACTATGACGTCATCAATGGTATAATTGCTATAACGCATATACTCTTAGCAATTCATAAGTAATGAGTGATTAGTAAATAGTTAATTAGTCATTGTTTGGAAATTCGGGAAAAACCATCAACATAAAAATAAGAAAAATAAAGAGCACAAAATAAAACAAAAAAGCAAAAGCAAAAATAAAAATAAATATTAAACAAAACTAAAAATCAACAGAAAAAATAACACGCCTACAGGCGTCGTGGAAAAAACGCGCGTTCTAGAAAGTCTCATGTTTTCGCATTCCTGCACTAAATTTTTTTTTTAAGATATGCCATGCCTACAGGCGGCGTGGAAAAAAACGCGGGTTCTAGAAAGTTCTATCTTTTCGCATTTCTGCACGTCAGCAGACTTGTGCCCTCAGAATTTTTTCTGCCCTGTTTTCGAGAATAGTTTGTTTTCATGCTTTTGTTCGTCCTTCCAATTTCTGTAGCAAGCATCCGGGTATCAATGCCGATCTATGATGCTTTTCTTAGGTGTCCTGTGCTCGCTGTCAGTAGGAGAGAGAAGGGTTTTGGCCTAAGTACTAAGAAGAAGGGAGTACACGCCTTAGACCGATTAGGCGAAGACGCGGATGTCCTGCGTAGCGGGCGCCTTGAGTGTCGCTCAAGATTTTTTTCACCTCTCGCACTGCCGCGCAAGAAGAGCGACGCGTCAGCGAGGGACGGAAGTGGGACCGTGTGCCCATCACGTGTCAGCGAACTCATTAAGGAGTCGGGTGTGGCAGACTCAGCAAAAATAAAGCGCGTATACAAATCTAGGTCAGTGTAAGTTGTTTTGTGCTTCTTGTTTGGCAAGAAAGCAAGCCCAAAAAACGAGCGTCAAAGAAAAGACGCAACGAATACAGCGCTGTCCTTGTGTCAATTCTCGGATGGTCTCGCTTCGCTGATTGCCCCCAAAGAGATAAACGCACAGATGGAGTGGAAGTACAGAAGGACTCTGGGTATGCACGGGCGGCGCCAGCTAATTAGTTTAATTTTACATGCTCAATAGAACTTGAAAACGGATATGAGTTCAGGTTAGTTTAAGACGATGACTCAACGAATCTCCCGTGCCAGCTTGCCGAACTGCGAGCTCAAGCTAAGCGTTATACAGCAACATCAAGTGAAACTAGCACTTTTTTTTTTATCTGCGTCCTCATTATATGTTTTTTTTAGGCGTGAAATGCTTCTAGTTCTCCTTCTAGGCAAACAGACGAACATCTTCAGCATATGAAGAACCTGATGCCAAATTTATCGCAAATATTTCGAATATTTTCATCACAATTACAGTCAACAGAAAAACCACTTTTCTCATTTACAGCCCCGAACGCGAGGCTTTACACCCCGTTCATCTCCTCCCGACAACGAGACAGACTATTTTCTTACTGTGCGCGGCTGTTAAGCGCTCTGCTGTGCATATACAGAATGTATATCTGGAGATTTGACATTGTGCAGAGCTCTGTTTTCCAGAATTTCCAGCGATTTGCAGAGATTTCCAGAAGCCAATTTTGCGTATTCTGCACATCGTCTTATCAAGAGAAGACCGGGCAGTTTATAGAGGACAAAACTTGAAGACTTTTCCTTTTTCCGAAGGCTAAAAGATGTCAGTAGTTCCTCTACAGTGCCTCTCCCATTTCTTATTCACCCAATGACATCACCACTCCAAGGGTCATACGGCCCCGCCCATCTGGAAGTCCTGGAAACTGCATGTCGCTTTCTATGTTATGACATCTTTACTTTCCAACTAATGTTTCTGCTCCTTGTTTTCATTCCTTTCCACTTGATGTGGAGTAGCAAGCCAGATGTGTCGAACTGGCCCTACTCCCCTCCCTATCTGGTATAGGGAGGGGAGTAGGGCCACTTTTTTAACACGATAGCGCTAAAGGCCCCATTATGTAAAAAAAATCCGGCGTTGGCATTGTCGGCGTTGTGAGTGATAAATAGGGTGTCGTAGGGCGGCTCAGGCAGCCACCCCCGGAGAAGCAACTTCGCGGGGCAACCTAGGGTTACCTTGCCTTGCGGGGTCGTAACAACCTACCCGCCGGATTGTGGGCAAATTAATGGTTGACCGCTAGACGTTGCTCCGAAGAGCAACTTGGGTCGTACAAGACACCCCGGTGCCAGCACCTGCCTTGCAGGGCAGTGGCGCATTCCTTAACCGCATCAGCATTGCGCGAGGAATGGCATGAGGACTCCTAGAGACATATAAAGGTAAAGTTGAAAATGAATATTTCCGCTTACATGAGCATTCATTAACTCTCTCGCATCATACCCTTAAGGCGGGGCTTAAGTGCCCCCATCGTATTTTTTTTTTACATTGGCATCTCGTTCTTACTTCGTCACTCGTCAAAGCGGAATCTTCTCCGCAAGGCTGTGATCTCGGAGGCGACGGCACCGAAAGCCTCACACACAGCTGCATGTCGCGAGAAATGTTCCACTTGAACGGGTTAATAGTGCGTAACAGTAAAGAAAGTCGCATACTACGAATAACAAGGTAGGAAAAGCTACACCCTTGCACGGAAATACATTAAAAGCTGAAGCCCAAGTTGGCGCTGTTAAAGTTGTGCCCAAATATGCCACATGATAACGGGGATTTTTTATTCTATTGTGTCTGATAAGTAATTACGAGGATAACAAGGGGGGCAGGAAGCATACAACGGCAATACGCCTGAGATATGCCTATTAGGCATATGACGGGCGTGTGTGCGGTTTGTGTTAATCCTAAGGAAGGTTTTTCTTACTCATTATTGCACAAAATATTCTTAACCGAAGAACTTTGAAGGGATTAGGAAAGAGAGTTCCTAGACGCTTTTCAAATTTCGCATTAGAGCGGTGCGCGTAGCGGACCGAAACATATGCGATATGCCAAAGGCTGCAGACAAGCCATGCACGCATGCTTCCCATGCGCTCCTTCCACGCTTTGACATGACGGCTTTTTTTTTTTCCTTTCTTCATTAATTCGTTCGTTCATTAAGTTGGTAGTTCAGTACTGAAACGTAGAAACGGAAGCTGTAAAGTTCGGTGCTGAGTACCGTAATTATTGTCTTGGAAGTGTTCTACATTTTTCCACAAAAGAGTCTATCAGCCAGCGATCGTTGAACCAGCGATCCTTGCAGTGATCCCGAGTGAAGTGGTGTCCGCATAAAGGCAAAAGTTAAACATCGCAAAGGAATAGAAACCCAGTGATGAGAACGTCTTCTTTCAGTAAGTAATGTGATGTTCAGCACGTGCCTGAAGAAATGCTGCTTTATTTGTATGGTGTTATGCGCAGGTTTGAACCGTTTTAATGTGCATGAACGCTTACATGCGCTCTGATGAGCATCAGAATGTTGTGACGGGCTTTGGGCGAGCTGCCGTTCCACACACTCACGGAGATCGAGTGTCGTGCAGGCTTTCTGGTCAACACAATACGCGCATAATAGTAGATTAACCTGAAAATATTTCCACAAATACAGGGCTGAAGAATAGATACGATACGGACGTTACGAGGTTTCATTGGTTACGGATACTGAGACCTAGTCAAAGAGGGAATATTTCATTAGAATAAACGTTTTTCAGGCGAACATTGCCACATCTAGGTGCACATGTTTCAGAGACCCAAAAGCACAAGCTAGCACACCTTGCCACTCCACTGCATCGAAGTTTATAAGTTTTTCTTATAAAATAAATTTAAAATACAAGTTTCAAGCGCTTAAACTCTCCCTGACTCTGTCAAAATGAAGCAAGACATTTTAACTTCGGACACGACCTCGAATTATATTTTCATCTGATATTAGTGCTATTAAATTTTTCCTGTTGTTTAAGAGTCTGAACAAAAACGTTAGTCAGCACCAAGTTTCATCATCGGCTTTCCACTTCTCGGCTGCCACCAAATCGGTGGTATAAAAGAAACGCAGACCGAGTGTAGTTGACTTTCTCGACTTCTGTTATCACTATCCAGAGTGCGCGACAGCCATGTGGAACTGATCCTTCGGCGAACGACAAAAGTAATGCGCTACCATCGAAGTTCGAAATGTTTTAGAAAGGTAAAGCTTAGAAAGACCGTCCGAATCCATCGCCGGAAATTTTGCGGAGGATAAGCTGTTTTAGTTTTTGCTGCGTCCTCACCTAGCAGAGGAAAAGGAGAGCTCGAGCTGCACGTATATTGTTAAAAAAAATGTAAACCCCAGAAAAAAAGTCACAAAAATGACGCAGGAACCCGTTTTTGAGATGGCAGAATGGTTGCTTCAGGCTTTCAGAAGAGAAAGAATTCGTTTCGCAACTTTCGTTAACTTCTTTCCCCCACGATGTTTGATAGCTAAACTACAAATGGGGAGGAGACGCCCAAAGAAGAAGATAACACTGCGCATGCGCTTTGGATATTTCGTCTGAATGGGAGTACAACGCTGCCATACGCTACCCTGAGCCCGGCTTTGTGGCCGCCCCAGATATGAGAACAAAGGAACATATAACAGACAAAAAGCAATAAAAGAACTGATTCGTCTTTGACGCCTGTTGTGAGTGTCCGCTTGTTTTTCAAAGCGCGATGAGGCGTGGTAGGATGGCGACCATGATTAGCACTGTTTTTTTTTTCAGGAGGGAGTAAAGCAAGCGAGATTCCATGCGGGATTTGTTATAGCAACGTGCGCGGGCGAAATTTGCAAGGATGAGTCACAGACAAAGTGTCACAGACAAAGTGCTAAACTGAAGTTGAGTGCCCTTCTGTGAAAACAGCAATTCCCAACCGTGTATGGAATGCAGCATAATCGGGAAAGAGTACCTTAATGCGTTTGGTGAAATTAAAGGAAATGACTTTATATGCGCTTGCTGTCGAAGAAAATTGTATGCTGCAATCACTCGCACGCAACTTGCTGTGTTTGCAAACAAACTTATGCCTGAAAATCATGACTTCAGCACATTTAATAGAGAACAGACGCGTGATATTTTTTTGTCATGTCAATATTTGTCCAGCAAATGGTATTGACTGTATTTTCATTGTCCTTCAGTTCTCAGTACTGTATGCTTTCTTCCTGAAGTGTATTGACAATGTCATTCAATCAATACGTTTGTGCGAAAGTGCAACTGTATGCATATGAGTTCGGCATTTCTGTTGCATGTATGCTGCTGCCTTCTACGGGCATCAGGCACCCTCAAGCTGCCAATGGCAGCTTTTCCGCCTGATGACCCCCAACACGTCGTTAAAAATAAAAGTTTGGAATTGAATTGAAGTGAATTGAATTGAAACTCCTGTTTCACTAAGTGCCTCTACAGCCAAGTTGTCCGGCCGCACATTTCACAAGGAATTCAAAACTGCCTGAAACCTTAGCACGCTGGCTTCACTGTAGATGGCTGACTGATACGACAAAGTTGAGCCAAATACAGACAATAATTGGCTAATCGCTTGAGCGAATAATGAACTTCTTGTATCACGTTTTACTCTAGAAGCAGTTCTAATGCCAGTCGGTCAAAACGCCGGCATGAGAGTCTTTGCGCCGTGAAGCCCCCACAGCTCCAGCGGCTCCAAGGGAGCGGTAATGGGAGAGGAAAAACCAGCACCGAAAGCGATAAAGGAGGAAAGCGGCGCAGTACTCACTAGGAGCGCCGCACGGGTTTGTAGTGGTGCGCTTGCACCCCGCCCTCTTCTTCACCCAGGACATAAGTGAGTACGCCAGTGCGGACCCAGACTTCGCTATCGGCGGCAACGAGACATCGAAGAACCTGCGCACCAGCGCAGACAAAACACGAAAGCGGCAACATAGAGGCGTTGTTGACTCGCATCAGATTCTCGAATCATGTGTGAATTTTTTTACAGAAAACACAGGTTGTGACCTTAAAACGTATAGCCTGAAATGTGTCATTACATTAGTAAGGTAAGTCATAAGGTAGTGTAAGGTAAGTCATTCTGCTACAATATTGTTTTTCTGACGTGTGCTAATGTCAAAAGTAACCCCCTAAAGTAACACCTAAATAAGCCGAGTAACAGGCAGGGGAAAGCTTGTACCCATTGTATTACCGGTGGGTGCACTTCGCGCAGATTAAACACACCGACAAATAAAGTTGCCTCCATATGGTGTGATTGATGGACACTCATTTTATTTGTTTCTTGCTCACCGCAAAGAGTGCATAAGGTGTGATTGATCTAGCGCTGAGAGGAAATTTGGCTATGACTTTCGGAAGCTGAGGAATATTTATGTAATTAGTATGGTTATCAGTTTCAAGAGTGAAAGTCTGAGAAGAATGGAAAAGTGGAACGAATCGCGTTCGTAATTTTTTAACGTTCCTAACTCTCACAAAAACGTCCGCATGGTTCGTTCAACCTATTCATATGGTGATAAATCCAGGCGCTCACAAACAACGACACAGAGGGGACACAACGCTGTGCCTCCTCGGTGTCGTTGTTTGTGAGTGCCTGGATTTATCATAATGAACGTATACAAACTAGCTCAGTTTTCTGCCATATTGCAACTAATTCATATGGTCTCACGGCGGCAGAGAACTACCAAGCAACCATTGTTCTTTAGGGGCAATCCTGTGTTTAACTCTGCTCTCTGACCCGAATTCCAAAGAAGAGACCAAGCTTTACAGGTTGTCACAGAGGCAACTAGTACACCATCTATTTTCTCAGAATCAACAGAATGGTAATTTGGACATCGTTTAATATTTGCGTAGAATTAGAATCGTTGGAAAAATTATTTGTTGCACGCTGACATTCGGTTAAGTCTAGCTCACCAGCCTTCTTATAGTAGGCATCTACCCCTTTCAAAAAAACAAACAAAAACAGATGTACATAGAGCTCTAAACTGTAGTTCACATATATATATGTTCCCTTTTTTTGTACCAACTGCAACAAAGTGCAAGATTTCGTGCAAAAGGCCTGCCATCACCTTCCTACAACGCTGCGAGCAACTTCTGAAACCGACTGCAGGCAGTGGGTAGGTGTGGCGTGTCATTGTAGTTGTTCCATCTGACAGGAGGCCGTGAGAACTCCGGACGACCTGAAGATGTGCTCTGCCTCAAGCTCAATGCGGCAGCACGGAAGCCCCGTAGGCACGAAGTAATACGAACATAAAAGCCGCACGGTGTGCCGAGCTTCGGGAAGCCAGGTGCGCAGAGAGAAAATATTTGAGAAACACAAGTTTCGGCTTGCCGCTCTTGGGTGTCCAGGAGTGAGCCTTCCGTTGGCTTTTGCTTCTTTCTATCTCACCTTTCACAAATCTCGTGCCAGTCTGCTTGGAAGGGGGAACGCGAACGTCGGATCAACGTCTCTCGAAGCGTCATGTACCGTGGCCTCTCCATCACCGACCGCATGGTTCTGTGCGCTACGGTGCCTACCCTTGCTCTCAGCGGTGAGCTATCGTGAAGACTTTGCAGATTGGAGGAAAAACATGCGTGGAGAGGCGGTTCACCAGCTCTGGAGTGGCGACAGTGGTTTGCGTAGTTTGCCTTCTTCTATTTACCTGTTTATATATCAACAAGCTCAACAAATATTGCTAGCTTGTAGCTTTAATTGAAAAAAATAAGACATATAAACTGCCCGAAACTAAGTACGCTAGATGAGCAGACAGATAGTGCGAACACAGTAGATCAATAAGGGTGCAATGGTTGAAGAACAGCATAAAATTGAAACACAAATTACCCCAGAGAAAAAAAGTATAAAGAACACAAATGCAAAGCGACAAAGCATGACATAACTGGCAGCATTGCATGAAGAACGTTGTTTCCGCTGTTACGGTAACTGGAGTAGTTTTACATTTAGACAAGTACACCTTAAACGATAGGAAATTGCAGTAACAAGTTTGTAAATACGCACAAAAGTCATAGCCTCGAAATAGACTTTCCGATCGACGAAAGCTCGTTTCCATGTTTTAGTGCTATGCTTGGGCCGTTGAATGAAATTTATTGCCATGTTTTAAGAACATTTGATCACCCCGCTGCATATGCACTGAACTTGACCTCCATCTCATGCAAAGAAGCCACCCTGCAGTGAACCATTGTGTTACAACCCTCTTTAATGACAGCACTCTTTTCCAGCACCCTTCTTCCATCTTTACTCTCCAATTCTCTCCTCTACGCAGAGTAGCATGTCAGCGAATATTCACGCCGGCTAAAATCTCTGTTTTTAATTAAAGAGCTCTCTCTCTCTCACTAGCGGTGAAACTGTTATAAATATGAGATGCAGCAAAAAATACCGCCACTGTAATAAGATAAATTCTGCGAATTCCTAGTATATGAAACTGTTCTTCTCCCCTAAAGTAGCCATCCACTCTCTTCTTGACGCATAAAAAATTTACAGGCTAATCCGTGCTACACCTGAATAACGCTATGCGGTCATTCCATGTCGAGAGCAGCAGAGTTTGTGCTCTACCCTCCCAGATTTCATCGAGAAATTTTATACCAATTTGTCGCACAACGAAAGTAATTTCTCAAGAGTGTTTGGTAAAAAAGGTTATCTGAACACGTGACAGCCCTTTTAATTTCCCACACATGTGCAAAACGGGGTCTGATAACAAGTTTTCTAAAGGTTATTTTTTCGGCGCTCAGAATTTTTCCTCAACAAAGTAAAAGCATTGAGCTTTAGCATTAGCCAGGAATAAACTGGCCGCAGAAAAAGGTTTTATATATTTCTAGTTCTTTAGAAGCACTAAATGTATCACTGGTACGTGTTGTTTTCAGAAAATTTACGCGACATTGGTGAGTAATATAAAAACGTTTCATTGGCTTCTTTGGACATAAACTGCTTGGTAAATTTGTCTGAACTGGAGTAGAGCCATTCCATAATTCCTACACATGATTCCGTGTTGCAGTGCGCAAAGTAAAAATACAAAACCTGGCTAATTTCATAGCTAATGGGCTCGTTATTACGCTCGCATTCTGTTACCGGAGTATTTTACTTTTACACGAGAAAAATATTGTTGATGTTGAACACCATCGCAGCGCTGATTGCTGCCTCGTAATGACCGTGCGCTGCATAAATTGGCGGGGGTGCTGCTAAATATCCTTATATTTTGTCCACTAACACGTTCAGGCACCCATGCTTCCACGCCCTGATGGTATCAGGCACCAGCACTTCTCATGTGCTCTGTCTTTGCTCCGCTCTGCCTTCTCTGGTTCCCTTTTTTCTCTCGCCTTGAGCAGACACATTTCGCCGGGCTTACCAAAATATGTAACAGCAGTTATTCACCTAATAGAGCAGATGCAATACATTCCTAATTTTAAATACAGAATAAGGCAATTTGCCCTAAGAGAGGAGCGCCCAGCGCCACAGGTACTAAGGTGTGTTGTTTTACTCAAGGTGTTCACAATGCAATATCGTCGTGGCTCTGCTTCAGCAATAGTTACGTAATAAAGTGGCCACTGTAAGCATAAAAGAAACAATGAGCTAAATGTCATGAGTCGATGTTTTTTTAAGGTTACAAAAGGTAAATTAAGGGTCACAAAGTTTACTGTGACCCTAATTTGTTTTTCACCAAATAATAAACAAAGACAGCATTTTCTGAGAGAACATACTAGTCAACGGATAAAGATATGCACGGCAGTAGCAAAACTACTGGTTAACACGCCGACTCTCAAGGCATGCGATCCGATCTTCCTACCGTTATCAGAGGGCTGCTTGAGAGCTACACTCCGCGATCTGCCGACAAGGCTTTGATGAAGAAATACTTCTCTTTAAGGTGCCATTGTTACTCAGCTAATGAGAATAAACCACCAAACCTTTAGTGATGGCAAAGTCAAACGATATATTTTTTCACACGCTGGCCTACACATATGTTTTGTTGCCGAAAGGGAGGCCATAAATAGTTGCTATCAGTTAAGTATTTGCTGCAACGCACTTACCACGTGACAAGAGGCCGAAAAAAATGAACTACTTGCTGAAAATATAGGCCGAAAACCACAGCCAAATCTTCTATAGAAACGGGTGGACACGGGTCCTGCTTTCGATTGTGTTAACATGAGCCACGTTTTGAGCTGCACTTTCTGTTCTACGAGGGCCACGTCAGTATTTGATACAAGAGTGAACAGCTAGAAACTCAACTTTTATAAATTTAGAATTGTCTTATTATTTATGCTGTGCTATTTGAGTTTATACGTTATTGTCATGTGTCAATACACATCCAAGATAGCCGATGAATCGTTTTGCATTGCTAACGAATGTCGTGCAAGTTTTTTGAAAAAAAAAGAAATTATAAAATTGAAGCTTTTAGTTCAAAACGATGAACTAAAATACGTGAAATATTTTCTGTTCGGAGCTTATTACCGGCTGTTGCTGCACTACAGAAGCTATGCATTGTTCATGAAAATTTGGCAGCGTGAGGAAAAGAACTAAATTAAAAAATATTTTATTGAGGCCTAGCTTTTAACTCGTCTGGAAATTTCAAAACGTTGTCACTGACTAGGAATTTTTTTCTCCATAAATACCGAGAGAATTACTCTCGGCCTCGCTGTAGAGAGGCATGATATGTCTGGTAGAAATCCGGGAGGGGGCATCGCGAAGTTAGGTGCGTCTGGCGCGAAATGGTTCTATGGCGTGAGAGGCAGCAGTAAATAAATAAATAAATAAATAAATAAATAAATAAATAAATAAATAAATAAATAAATAAATAAATCAGGTTCACTGTTATACTCTGATCCTCACTCGTCTGCATTTTAGATTCCACCCAGAGTAAACACCCTGAAAGTTTGGCCAAGACAACCAGGCAATGCAGAGCCTGTGCTTGCATCCTCACCCACAGATCCGAAAGAAAGTACGCTATGCTAAGCCTCTAATCCAGGAAATCGCGCTACATTCACATGTGATGCCCTCCACCGCTTCGGGCTTTGTTGGCGCGTCGTGGAGAGGCGGGGCCATTAGAATTGAAAATTTAAAACTGGTTTTTGGGGAAAAGAAATGGCGCAGTATCTGTCTCACATATCGGCGGACACCTGAACCGCGCCGTAAGAGAAGGAATAAAGGAGGGAGTGAAAGAAGAAAGGAAGAAAGAGGTGCCGTAGTGGAGGGCCCCGGAATAATTCCGGAATAGAGAAACGCAATTAAACCACCAGGCGGAAGCGCAGAGCGGAAATGTAAATGATTTTCTAGGCAAAATGCGGATGTAAAAAACGCTCGTAGCTTCTCGATTAAAGCGAGCTTGCGTGGTGGCGAATTCATGTGGGCGCAACCCCACCACCCATCTCCCTTGCCTTCTTCGCGCATCTAGCGTTCATAGGAGTGGTTCAACACTGGTAACGCCACTGGCTAATTTGTCCCCGGAAACTTCTCCACGAAAAGCCTTCCGTTTCTTCTGCAAATTTTTTCTTATACTGATTTCGCAGGCGCTGTCTAGACAGCCATTAAAAAGCGGGAAGTTAGTTCGAAAGAAAATATGCTGTTTGAGCCGACATTTAAAGTGAAACAAAAATTTGAGAACTGTACTGCGCCCTATCTTCCTGTGCCAACCCCCCGCGGCCTCTATTTACAGCACATTATTTACAAGACGGGTTGTTAAATGATGATTCAAAAGGCCTACAGTTTGCTCTCATTTTTACAAAAACTCCGAGTGTGCCATTCTGAATTCCCCCCCCCCCCCCCTTCCTCTTCTCTCTGGTGAGGATCCCCGCCCTAATGTGAGGAGTAAACGCACTGCAATAAGGAGATGGTGCAGCTATTGTTAGGCTTATATACTTTTCAGAAACAGCAACTTTAACTACAATTAAAGACATGACGCTGAAAAAAAAGATGCACTGACTGAATGTTGCCAAAATATGAAGTAAGGTAAGGAAAAGGGCAGTGTGTGTTGTATCAAAGGAATAAGAGAAACAACTAAAAGAAAGAAGGGCAAAAGAGGAACCGTAGTGTAGGGCCTCTGAATATTCTAGACCACTTCTGGTTCTTTTACACGCACTTGCATCGGCTGAGGAGCCACACTCCGCAGCCATCCAGCCATCAAAGTGGGTTGTGTTTTCGGTTGATCAGCTTGAGTGCGCTTTTAATTCACGCATGAAGTTTTCGGAGGGCTTCAAACTATTCTTGTAAAAATGACATTGTAGCTCTCTGATTTATTCGCGTACATTTTTGCCATAAGCTTTCTTTTGTCGCTCAGCGGCCTCATGCGTACAACTAACCAGCGTCAGAGAATATCATCATCATCATCATCATCATCGTCATCATCAGCCGGGCTACATCCGGGCAAAGGCCTCTCCCATGTCTCTCCAGTTAAACCCGGTCTTTTGCCAGCTGCGCACACCCTATGCCTGCAAACTTCCTAATCTCATCCGCCCACCTAACCTTCTGCCGCCACTGCTACGCTTGCCTTTTCTTGGAATCCACTCCGTTACCCTTAAGTGTCAGCGGTCATCTTGACTTGTCAGTAAAGAAAGAAATTCAGAAAACAAGAGTAATTAACCCCGCCGCTAAGCGTTCAAGTTTTTGTTCGCTGCAGTTGTGCGCCGTACTTTTGCTGCGTTCATCAGGCAGAATGCGGCCATGAAGTGCTATGGCTTCGTACAAAATATTGTTGATGGCGTCAAAAAAAATACCAAAAGCCTTGAGAACCTTCTTCATAGGTATAGCAAAGCATGAAGGAACGACTGGCTTCTAGTAGTGTGCATTGCCAGTTGGGTGCAGTATTTTCTGTATCGGCTTCCAGTATTCTAGAACTGCATAGAAGGAAAGCCTTCAGCGACAAGAGCTCTTGAAGAAATTGAGATACAAAAAGTCTAGCTAAGGATTATCGATATTATTCTTTTTCCAAATACACTTTCATATTTGAGAGCAAATTCAGCAAATTTAGCATGCGGCACTTTTCGTAGCACAACAGAAAAATATTTTGGACCATTTTTAATAGACCGACCGCAGTTGTTTCTAACATGTTTGTCTGCGTGTACTCTCCTGTGAGGCACTGGAGCATAAAGACGTCTTCATATATTTTTATATTAATTATGCCAAAGCCAGTACGTAGCGGAGAAGACTTTAGCACTTGTCGTGGAGTAACTTAAGCCTGGTTTAGTTTCAGTAGTTCTTTTTTGAATTGCTTTGGATCGGCGCGAAGCCAAGACAAGCCAAACAGCAAACCAAGTGAAGCATAAAAAGAGAAGAGGAGGAGAAGACGAACCAAATGAGATGTAGAAAGAGAGAAAATGGAGGAACATCGTCATATAGAGAGACACGGTACTTCAATAAAACTTCTTTTCTGGCTAGCTGGTGCATTTTGAACCTAAGAAAAGGAGCAGAGCCAAAGCATGCAACCAAATACGAAGAAAGGACACGACTGTAGTTGCATGCTTTGGCGTTGCTCCTTTTCTTAGAGAGACATGGACATGACGGCTCTCGCCAATTTCATTAGCTAAGACTTATCTAGTCTAGTTTAGCCGGTAGTTGTTTTCCTGTTCGTCCTTCCTTTGCTGAAATTTCCCCCACCGCTATTGACAAACTTTTGCATTTTCTGGCTAGGTTTGCTTTGCAGTCACGAAGAGCACAATTTGCCTTTGTTTTGCCTATGACCTATTCTCTGCTATGCTATGCTAATTGCTATGCTGCGCTATGCTGCGCTATGCTATGCAATGCTATGCTATTCCATGTTATGCTATGGTATACTATGCTATACGCTATGCTATTTGCTATATGCTATTCTCTGCTATGCTATGCCATACCATGCTCTGCTATGCTATGTTATGCCATGCCATGCCATGCTCTGCTGTGCTATGCTATATGCTATGTTATATGCTATGCTATATGCTATGCTATATGCTATGCTATATGCTATGCTATATGCTATTCTCTGCAATGCCATGCTATGCATACTATATTCTTTTTCTGCATGCTATACAATACGCTATGCTAATCTCTGCTAAGCCATGCCATGCTCTGCTATGCTGTATGCTATGCTATATGCTATGCTATTCTATATGCTATGCTATTATCTGCAATGCAATGCTATGCTATGCTGCATGCTATACTCTATGCTATGCTAGTCTCTGCTACGCAGTGCTAGGCCATGCCACGCTCTGCTATGTTATGCTAGGCTATATGCTACGCTGTGCTGTGCCATGCTCTGCTATCCTATGCCATGCTATGCTCTGCTATGCTATACTATATGCTATGCTATATGCTCTGATATATGCTATGCTATGCTGTGCTATGCTATGCTTTATGCTATGCTATATACTATGATATATGCCATGCTATGCTATGCTATATGCTGTTCTACGTTATTCTCTCCTATGCGATGCTATGTAACATTGTGCCATGGTATGTTATATCTTATGCTGTATGCTATGCTACATGCTATGCTGTGCTATCCTATGCCATGCTGTGCCATGCTATGATATGCTATGCTATCTTATATTATGCTTTATGCTATATGCTATCCTAAGCTATTATATGCTATGCCATGCTATGCTATATGCTATGATATTCTATTTTATGCTATGCTATGCCATGCTCTGGCATGCTATGCTACTCTATGCTATGCTATATACTATGCTATTCTCTGCTGTGCTGTTCTATGCTATGCCGTGCTATGCCATGCTATCCTATATGCTATGTTATGCTACACTATGCTGTGCTATGTTGGGCATGCTGTGCTGTGCTATGTAGCTGTACTGCGCTATGTGGCTATGCTATGCTATGTAACTATACTATGACGTTTGACAATGCTAGAACGCCGTTGCTTTTAGTGCTTTTAGTCCAGCTGTCTGAATCTGTTATGATAGAAATCATCATTTGCATGGCTGATGATGTGGCCAGCACTCAAAAGTTTGCCTTCCATTCTTACATTAATAGCCAATGTGAGTTTGCGGCAAGAACGTCTGTCTTATTAACCAGTGGATTCTAGATTGAATCGCGGACACGGCGGCCGAAACTCGGTGACTACAAAATGCAAAAAACGTCTTTTTGCGCTGCGATGTCCGTGCAAGTCACAGAACACAAGGTGTTCGAAATATCGAGGTGTTCGAGCCCTTCACTAAGGCGCTCCTCATAACCCATGCGCAACTTTGGGACGCTAAGCCCCGCATATCACTGCATCCATTCTTACGAGGAGTTGAGCTTGTTTCTTGTTTACTTATAATCCTGGTTATTGCTACAGGTTCTCAGGGTAGGGCCTAATAGTCGTGAATGATTGAGTGCTGTAAGGCTCTGAATTCTTTTCTGAAATTGCATAACGAGAATATAACCATCATTTGTGGTTACATCTTATTCATAATTTTTCGTGCCAGCGCTTTGCTCTTCTCTTGTCTAATGAGTGTGACCGATCTCTGCATTAAGTTTATTTTGAGGAAATGGAGCTGAAACGGTCGAATAACCATCAGAACGGGAAGAATAGAGGGAGCAATGAAGGTGAAAGAGGGGAGAGAAAAATGAAGGCATTATTTTTTAACATTGCACTTTTGGTTCTTTCAGTGCAGAAGAAGATTGGCTCTCGAAGTTAGAGCGGCGCGAGGAAGCTGCGCAAATTCACGTAAAAATGCTTTCAACACTCCAATGCTCTTAGCTAGGGCGCGCACTCGTTGCACACAGCGTTGTCCACCGAGAGCTGTATGAAAAGGTTTCTATAGAGGTGCTGTATAAAGAGGTTTCTTTAATCAATTGACAATAATGCTGCGTCCAGGAACAGGCGCGCAGGGGCGGTAGATGCTTTAGCAGATTAGAACGAGGGAACGAAGACTCCGTATACACTGCGAAGTGACTGAGGATACAATGTCTGTGCGTTACTTTGACACCAGAGCTTTTACTCGCGACATACAGAGCAATGAGCTCCGCGAGAGAGCTGCGCCGCATCCATAAAAAATTTTTCTCACTCATTCACTAACTAGCTTACTCACACATTCACTCGCTGGCTCACTCACACATTCACTCGCTGGCTCACTCACTCATTCACTCACTGGCTTACTCACTCAATCACTCACTCCCTCACTCACTGGCTCACTCATTGGCTCACTGGCTAACTCACTCACTGGCTCACTAACCCGCTGGCTCACTCTCTCACTCACTCACTGGCTCACTCAATCACTGGCTCACTCGCTCACTGGCTCGCTCACCGGGTGACTCACTGGGTCACTCACTCACTCACTCACTCACTCACTCACTCACTCACTCACTCACTCACTCACTCACTCACTCACTCACTCACTCACTCACTCACTCACTCACTCACTCACTCACTCACTCACTCACTCACTCACTCACTCACTCACTCACTCACTCACTCACTCACTCACTCACTCACTCACTCACTCACTCACTCACTCACTCACTCACTCACTCACTCACTCACTCACTCACTCACTCACTCACTCACTGTACAGCTTGTTTGGTCGTGTGTCTAGTCGTGCAGATAGCGCGGGAAAAGGGCCTAAATAGGAATTCATCGGCATGTTCTTTTCGCAAGACGCACAGCCGCTCACACATGCATAAAAAGCTGTTTAGCTTGCACAAATCTCCTGAAATTTCCTAACGAGGTATATACAAACTAAAAAGAACTCCTCTAGAGTGATTCAACATATTCGGAAGTAACCAGGCATGGACGAGTTTTTGTGTTTTCTAGAAAGCCTCGTACAAGCATAGTTTTGTGCGAGCCTCCACAAAAACACCGTGTTTTGAAGCAGTATTGAAATACGAAATGAATCTTGAAACAGTAATGAAATCTAATGATTCAATTTGTGAGTGCCAATTTTCCAGCCATCTACTTAAAAGAGCTCCACAGGCTGGAGACTGCGCTGCTGTACTGCATCACACCCTCTTCTCTCTCGTTTCCATTTCGCGACCTTATGAGGGTGACATAAAAATAGAAGGGCCAAGACATGGTCTTCAATTTATTGGTCAGGACACCATTTCAGCTATAAAAATGGGAGCGAACAGCTTTAAAAATCGCTGTATTATTCTATCAAATTCTGCTACAAGCAGCGAACTAACAAAGAAAGGCCATGCCGATGCTGGGGACGTCGGAGCTCATCAAGATTCGGTGCAGCGCTGAGAATAATGATAAAAGGAAAGTCGACCTCCTTCCATTTCAGCTGTGATAGGATACGGCGACGACGCTGGAATCGTAATGGGCGATTCCAATTTCGGCCGCGGACGCTACGACACTGCCAGGGGCTTACCGGGATGGCCGAGCTTAAGAAGTAAGTATTCAGTAGGCGTCCGTCTTATGATCGGCTATACCGAATAAATAGGGAGTCTCTAAATGCTGATTTAATTTCGAAGGTGTAGGTCCGCACGCGTTGGAGGCCATCTCGAATGGCATAAGGAGAATTTAAAGAGTGAAAAGTGAACGAACAAATCTTATTATCGATGGAGCTATTCGGGTTACCGATGCACTCTTCCGTAAGATAAATCATTCTGTACTCCTGCTATTTCCGGCACAGATTCACCAATGAAGGCTTTGGCAGATAAAAAACGGAGCCTGTCGACGATGAGAAACATAAAAATGATGACTTCAACACAGAATGAATAAACGAAAGCCCTCATAGGTTGTGTAGAAATAACAAACGACAAAAATCCTACAATGTTTAAGCCAGACTATGTGAATCGCGACATTAAGCGGTAGTTGTGCGTCACCTGCGGCGTGCGATGATAATTCTCGTTGGTAGTTGGCCGAAGACTTGTCTAAAAATTCACATCATGGTGCATGCATCACATGCATCACGCAAGTCGTAAAATGACGGCGTTAGCTCTTGTCTTTGTTAAACTTGTCGCGAGTTAGTCACCAGCACTTCAGACAGCCGTACTAAAATAATTTTCATAATACGAGTCCCATAATGCTAAATATTTCCGTATGGATAATATGGAGTCGGTATGGACCTTACGGAAAGAACTAATGGAAACTTACGGACTCCATATGACGTCCTGACATTTTATAAAAGTTGTATGAACATTTTTATGAAAAGTATGGACTCTATACAAAAACTAATCGATCTCTATATATTTTTTCAAATCATATGAAATCCACATCCCCATAATTTCCTACAAGTGACTCGTATGAACCGTTTTAGTAGGAAGTGCGCGTACGAAACAACTCTGCGAACGCGACGGCGAACTTCCTGTGCGTCATGTAAACGGCGGTTTAGATAAGCCTTCCAGTCGCTGCGCCAGAAAAGGAAAACATCCTGGCGCACTCTGGTAACAATGAGTCAAAATGCTTAAGCTCTGCGCTGAGTAAACTTTCTAATATCGGTGGTAGGAACGTTAGCAGAATATATTATCTAGGCGCCAAACAATAAACACAAAATAAATTTAGAAGCGGACACAAAATTGGAGAAGTAATTCGCGTACTGGCAATGTCGGCTGTCCTTGGTCTGACAGCATCAGCAGAGTATTGTTACGCGTCACAGCTATAAAAAGTCAAACAAAAGGCACTGTTTAAAAAGTTGCCACTAGCATCTTTACGTATTAGCGAGAATGCGTGGATTAAAAGCGTATGAAATTATCGACATCCACGTAGTGCGTCGAATATTGGAATGGTGACGGTGTGTTTGATGTGAAGCGGTTGGTCAGGGCGCCGCCATGTTTTCAATCTTATCATCGCCAGCCACGCATGCACTGAAACGTTGCCTGTGCAAGCATAGTGGGCACATAAGACTAAAAGCTCGCGCTTGGGTTTTGTGCACCCAGGCTCCTTACCGTCGCCTCAAGCCCCTTGGGTACACAGAGTTTTCGCACGTTCAACTAAAGCTCACTAATCTTCAAATAAGCAACCCTCACCACCAGTTCTTGCAGACAGCACAGAAAACAACCCGATTTCAGATGTCTGTATTTACGTAGAAAATAAGAAAATGATGGTCGATTTACTTAGGCTAACTGCGAATTAGATGCGCTAGCAGTTTGGTTTCCTCTTCGGCTAATAATAATAATAATAATAATTGGTTTTGGGGGAAAGGAAATGGCGCAGTATCTGTCTCATTTATCGTTGGACACCTGAACCGCGCCGTAAGGTAAGGGATAAAGGAGGGAGTGAAAGAAGAAAGGAAGAGAGAGGTGCCGTAGTGGAGGGCTCCGGAATAATTTCGACCACCTGGGGATCTTTAACGTGCGCTGACATCACACAGCACACGGGCGCCTTAGCGTTTTTTCTCCTTAAAAACGCAGCCGCCGCGGTAGGGTTCGAACCCGGGAACCCTCTTCGGCTCCAGTGTTCAGATTCAGTATTCGCGGCGGATGGCAGTTTGGATAGCGATAAAAGGTTAATGTCCATATATGCGGAATTGGTCATTTTCTGCATTCATAGATCCCGGGTTCGCTCCTACCAATCCTGGCCGAGTGGTGCAGCAGTCAAACGACGCGCCACTTCCCGTGTATTGTAGGTGCTGTGAAGGGTAGGACTTGGGTTGCTTGGGTTTGGTTGCAATCCAGGTTGCTCTTCACGAACAGCCTCTCATGATGAATTCAGCTGCCGCGAGACATGGTGGGCAGGTGAGCAGCCTGCCACAAATCCGGCTTCAGACAGACAGCTAAATTCGGGGAATGGCCACTCTAAATGCTGGCGCACTAAAACTTGGCAGCGACTTTTGCCCTTCATGCGGAATCATCTTCGTACTAGCTGTCTCCTCTGAACCCCTTGTTTTAAGTTCCGAGTGGTACAATGATTTCTCCAAAATGCAACCTTTAGAGCCTGAAAATACCGGAGAATGCTAACCACTCTTTCGAGCGTGCTGAAGTATGTACAGGTTGAAGCTATATGAGTTCCGCACTAGTGTGCCGACCGCACCACACGCTGCCCCTCGGCCCGTCTTTGTACAGGAACCATTCATGCTGATCCCCCAGTACGCCCTTTGCAGCATTCTATGGACTCTTTTAAGCACACCACATTACGCACTGCACTCTCTTTGATCCAATTCATCACAGAAAACGCATCCATATGCGAAGTTACCCGTTTACTAACGGGAAACTCAGTGTTCATTAAACGAACAGCAGCTATTCGCTAGCACTTCCTTGACTACGCTAGTAACATTCAGACATGCCTGCTTAACGCCTCCGTTGGCGTGGCCCCTGCCACTGCTCACGCGATCGCTACGTGGTCGCCAAATGGGTGCCTTCCCACGCCTCACACTCCCTGCAGGTACATTGGGAAGTACAGAGAAGATTTGGTCAAATGACGAACGCAGGTTGCTTAAGGAGAAGGCAGATCGAACCATCCAGCAACTTTGAAGAAGGAACGGAAGAAGCTTGTGAACAGGAAGTCCATCAACGAGTTCGCGGTAAGAGGGAAAACAGAGTTATTCACGATTTAGAAAGATTGCAAAAATGGTTGTTGGAGAAAGGAAATGGCGCAGTATCTGTCTCACATATCGGCGGACACCTGAACCGCGCTTTAAGGAAAGGGATAAAGGAGGGACTGAGAAAAGAAAGGAAGAAAGAGGTGCCGTAGTGGTGGGCTCCGGAATAATTTCGACCACCTGAGGATCTTTAACGTGCACTGACATCGCACAGCACGAGGGCGCTTGTGCGTTAGGGATAGATATTCTGTTTTAATTGAGGAAAACGATAATAATGTTCATATAATGAATGATAACCTGACAGCTATTATAACAGAGTGTGCAGCAGAACTAGGCGGTAGGACGGTTCGACAGGATACCGGCAAGCTATCTTAGGAGACGGAAGATCTGATTGAGGAACGCCAAAGCATGAGGGCGTCTAACTCTACATAGAGAATAGAAAGAGCATAGCTATCGAAGTTTAAAAATAAGAGAAAGGGGGGGGGGGGGGGGTAGTCGACATAAGCAAGTTCAATATGGAGAGAATTGAGCATGCTTCAAAGAACATACATAGCCTAAAAGAAGTGAAGAGGAAACTAGGCATAGGTAAAAACCAGATGTATGCCAGGTACAAATAAAACCGCATGCAGTGTTCATTTTCTTTTTCCTTGCTTTAAATGGCCGCCTGTGGAGCAGAACGAGAAATAAGAAGATACGGCCTCCACGTGATCCTCCTCTTTTCAAACCTGCAGCCACTATGGCCCACAGCTACGAAGCCAACATCTTTTATTTCTCTTATCAGTCGCTGACAGCAGCCCGCGGGGAAGAAAGGAGATTTTGGTATCGCTGTGGCGTTTTATTTTTACTTCATTCCATAACAAAAAGGGAGCACGGATTGATTTATATTTTTTCCTTCCTACCCTGCGTCTATACCCGGGGTGATAGGAGTACAATGTTCCATGGGACGCCTTGTTCATTTCTTTGTCCTGCTCAGAGCCAAAGTACGAAAGAGGCGAGAGAAACCTTGCAAGGTTAAGCGTGATTTTCAGCTAGTTGTGTAATCACGAGGGTGTCGCTAGCAAATAAAAGAAAGTTAAGATTTAGAAAGTAGACTCAGGAGGGACGTGCCTAGGACCATGGGGCTGTCGCTAGCAACCGAAAGAAAGTTAATAGAAAATAAATTCAGGAAGTACGTGCGTGGGACCATGAAGGCTTCTGAGAAAGGAAAAGACGTTCACACACATTTCTGGGAAACTAATAATAAGCTATCTGCTCCTCTAAAAAGCGACTAAAAAGCGAGCTGTATCTTGTCCCGAAGAATAACAAACCTGAAAGGTACGGTCAAACGCAGATAGACCAAACAGCGACAAACAAAAAGCGTACATTTCTTCAGTTGGGGAGAGAGTGGAGCTGTTGATGGCTACAGGTGCTGATAAAAGGAAGCGGCAATCACAACACAAGCTGAAGAGCAGTGTAAATACCAGACAAAAGCAGAATGGAAAACCAGATGATTGCCGCATCGGGACATCGCCCTCTTTCGAAGATTGCTCAACTCCGACTTGTCATGGCTTCTACACTAGCTTCTATTAAAAAAAAAGCAGAAGACTGAGGCGGCAGATAGTGTCACCATATCTGCTTTGATCGCCGCAAGACAAGAGCTAGCCCTTATTCGATTACAAGTACTTTGCTCCTGTCTCCGATGGCAGGCAAGAAAGACAGGCTTATGGCTGGAAGCTATTGCCTCCATGGCTGCGACTTCGGCGTTCTTTGTGTCTGCTTTTATCCCGTCGCCGCTACTCGACGATGGCTGAACACCGGGGCAGAGACGTGACCTCAATCTTGCTTTTGAAAGATACTGATGCAACAAGAATCTTGAGTCCGCAGTCGGTCGAGACAAAAAGCTGGGTTAGGTTACTTCTGAAGGGAATCCTTCTGCTTGTTATTCAAACACAATCAATAATTTCATTTATTAATGATGTTTACAACAAGACATGGATCTGTTAACTTTTTGTGGAAGTACAGTTTGGAGAATAGCTAACTGAAAGTCACTAATCCCCATGAATTCTTAACACACCTGAATGTAAACCAACCAAATGTATTTGCTTTGATAGTTCATGCTTGCACTCATCTGAGACGAGACTTCATTCCCAATGGATAGAAGCGTCACTTTTATTCGGTCTCGGTTCGGATAAGCGCTAGCTTTGAAAGAAAAGAATATCTTTCAAGAAATGCAGAAGCGGAAGATGTCGAATGAGTCCTTGTTTTTCAAGTAGATGGTATATATGAGTTCCAACCTGAAAAGTTGTCAGCACTTACGAAAATGATCCTAAAAAAATTGAAATGGGTATAAAGAGCATACCAGCTACATCTTTATGCCGTAGGATGAACAGTGGAGAGGCTCACTCTAATCTAGCAATAGGGACATCTTTGGATTACAGGCGCGAAAACAGACAGACCACAAGGTAGATAAACGGGACGGAGATAGGCGCTCCGTCCCGTTTATCTACCTTGTGGTCTGTCTGTTTTCGCGCCTGTAATCCAAAGATGTACCAACTTGCCCAGTAAGACGTTCTTTTTAGCAATAGGGAGATAGAGTTGTGTTCGTGAATCTGATACCATCCAATTTCGCAGAACGTGAACCGAACACCTTTTTCAGTGTAGCCAGCACAAGTGGTACCCCGCATACCTAACTGCTCTGACCAACAGGGAAGCAGATTTTTCAGGCTCTGGGCATTTAAATTTGGCTAATGTTACACTCCTTTCCTTCCCATTCTTGCAGAGAAACATGCTACTGGCAGTATCATTACGAGACATATCTCAGCCACCGCTACACTAGGCTCGTGTGCTGTTTATGCCCACTCCCATTTCTGTAGAGATCACTTGCGTAAGCGGTGAAAACACTTTAGCTTGGAAATTATATACGTTATCTATTTTCTAAAGCTGAACATTAACAAAGGCTGTTATTTGCTTCAACCATATTTTTTATTTACACGGTTTATTGATGAATCTAAATTTCCTGAGATGTTGGACACAATAATTTAGAAAATAATTTTTCACTGGTGATCAATGAGCATCTTAAATGCTTCACTGTAGATCAGTTGCCCATATTCATTTCAGAACTGTAACCCGGCATAAAGCTGTCTTTTGTGTATATATATGTTTCTTGTATACCTTTCTGCCCCTGCAGTTTTCTTTTTGGCCTTACCGGCGCATACAGTGTACTGTTCATTAGCCCTGCAACAATGCTTTTGGGCACTCCCGGACTCCACAATAAAAGGGTAATGAATAACTAACGTCTCAAGTTAATTTAAAGGAACCGAGAGAGAGCTGTAGACTGATGCTGTTCATCTTGCTTTGCGCATCTTGGTCTGCCAGGAAACGTTGAGCACAAAGCTCGCTTTTAGAAGTTTCCAAGAACATGCCGAGGAATAATTAGCGGAAGGAGTGGATATAGCTCCTCCATCCAGCTTTGGAAAGGCTGCCTTCGCCCCACTGGAAATATGTGTAAAAACTCATCGCGACTTTTATGACAGATCGGCCCTCCTAATGGCAGCAGCCGCTGCTCTACAGTACACAACTTTTGCCTTCTGTTTTTTAAAATTCATCTTATGGTTTGCTTTTGACTTTCCGATATCGGAGTAATATATTCGGCAGAATGTAAGAAAAAACGTAATACTGACTTGCATTGCGTTTTTGCTCACAGGCTGCGTTGATTTTCTAGAACTCTGTAGTACAAAGCGCAAGCAGCGTGCCAAGGCAGCCTCGAAACATGAAAGGATGCGAAGTTTTAGCTGCGCCCTCGAGTCGTCAATCCGGGTTAGTTTTAAGAAGAATTGTGAAAAACTACCAATTTCAGTCGACGCCACAAACGAACAAGTCGGTCAAATATATAGGGGGATCCCCCAAGATGGAGTAAATTTGTAATTAGGGAGTAACTACTCATTGGCATCCACCCAAGCGCAGCCATATGACTAAAAAAGAAAGCTATACAGCTTTCTCAGAAACTGCGTAGTTAAAGAAAAATTTGTCCTCATCCGGGGTTCAAACCCGAGACCACCGCTTCACCGGCGCAGTCGCTCTACATACTGAGCTATACGGGACAGCAAGGTGGTAGGGAGAGAGGGAATTTGATCATAACTAAAAGTGGAAACAGTGTTGAGCAAATATTTAGTGGAATCCCCCAAGGTGGAGTAGATTTGTACAAGGAAGTAATTATACTCATTGGCGTCCACCGAAGCGCAGATATACGGCTACAAAGTACTTAAGCTTTAAAGGACAAAATTTAAGACACTGTTTTTAAGACCGGCTATCTTCTGTTGCAAGTTTTAGAGACAAAGTCCGGAGGCAAAGTTCATTTGCCTCCTAAAGAAAGTACTTGCTTTGTACCTATATCGACCCAAAGATTGTATCTAGATCGTATCATTGTGCAGCGTTTTGCGTGCGTTCAGAATTCCATTTGAGTTCTTTAAAATTTGGTGTTGGTATCCGCAAAGTTAGTTTTACGTGTTCGCGCTTGCTTAAGTGTGCTTCTTTTGGTGCTGAATAGTTCTGCACAATTTCCGTTCTGCTACTTCTGACCCCTCTCCTATCCTCGTAATATATCACCTTAACCCATGAAAACTTTATTGTTGTGTTTTTTTGCATTGCTGCCGAACGAAAGACGATGCACAGCCCGGTCTTGTAGCTCACGAGCCAAATACTTCTACACATATTGACGCGGACAGCGGAACTCTTTCGATCGACAACTTCATCAAAAGCTGTTCCATTCTACCAGTCAGTGACTAATTAATTCTTACTTCACTGATATATCTACTCTGCACCATGCGCTTGGATTAAATTGTCACACACCGCGCCTACGAATCGCCTCAGCGGTAGAGAGGCGACAATTATTTGACTCACTAATATGATTTTTCAGACAACGAGACGGATCAGTAAAAGGCAACATTAATTCTCTGACTTGGCTGAACTTACCGGTATCGCCGCGGTCCACCATTTGGTGTTATGTTTCCTCGTAATGCCTTTTGTTAACAGCTATAAATTTATCGCGGTGGTTACACTACAAAGAATCCCTAAGAAGTACCCTGAGTTCTATCTGAAACGCTGAGTAACGAGGAGAGTTATGAGGATTTGTGCGCCAGCGCCAAATGTGCACTGCTGAGACTCCAAGGATAACATGCAATACTCGAACCCTTCTGATTGACCGCGCCAGCGTCTTCAAGGGCTAGTCGCAGTCTGTGGAGGAGTGGGAAAAGCAAAATCCTCTTCCCTAAATAGGGCTGCTTTTCAAAGCAGGAAAAATTCCGGGGCACACAGAAAGAATTCAGTTTCTCAAGACTAGTGTATGACCTATTCAGTGTCAGTGGCTTCATTTTTTTATGTATTAACATGAATGCACCTGACACCTGACTATTGTTGTCTTCGTCTTTTGCGTGGCTATACGTACACTGAAAAATGTTTGTGCTTGAAGGATTGCGATTTGATCTAACCATTAACGCTAGAACCAGCAACAACGCACATGTTCATGAAGACAAAAGGTACAGAATTCTCCAGAAGTGCGATTATTGCCCTTTATGTCTAACAAAATTTTGCAAATGTCACCTTGACTGTGATGCACAGATGATGGTTAGCTATAGCTATAAGACGAACTTTCACATTTCGAACTATAGCCTTTAAGTGATTACTGAGTGAATAGAGGTATTCGATTACGTTAATTATTGTGTTAAATTAGGTCAGTGGATATGTAATTTGTGCCAGAAAAAAAATATACCGTAAATGTGTGCACGTACTTGAATCCGGGCCTATTAAACTTCGTTAATGATAGCACCAAATTATACCAAATGATGTCGGGTAACGCTCTTCTGCAAAAAAAAAAAAATACTGAATCCGCGAAGTAATCAAGGAAGTGCCAGGGTAACAAAGGACGACAGAATTCGTTGCACTAAACAAAGTGTCCCAGTCATGAACTGCAGAAAGTAAGGCAAAGCAACGCGATTGCATTCAGTACCCGAGGGAGGCATTAGGCAGAGAGAAATCGGACTTCGGCGCTTGGGATGGAAATCTTAGAGCGAAGGCTCTTGGGCTCAATCGATCAGGAGCCTTTTATTTTGCGTCAGAACAAACCACCAGCAAAAAGACGAGAGCGATCAGCGCCTACAGGGAGGCGTCATTAGCGTAGCTCAGAGATAGGCAATTCTGTGTCGTCCTTGCTTGGTTGATCTAAATAGGCAACACTTCCGTTTGGAAGATCACGTGTTGCTGGGAGGCGGCTTTGGGCTTAAATGAGAAAGGCGGACTAGGAGGAAATGAATAGGGACAGATGCAGGCTACCCAGAAGGCGTTGAGGAAGCGGATGATTTGCTGAATTTACTGTAACCAAGCTACGATGAGTGGGTGAGTGGTTTTTTTGATCCACGCTGGCCATGACAACCACGAAGCTGCATTTCCGTTGGTATTCGTCGATCAGAGCCGTGGCTTGTCTCGGATGTGATATACTGAAGGTAGCTGCGTACTTAGCTTTGAAAGGTAGCTATCGATCTCTGTTTCATACAAAATATAAGTTTTCTACAGATTCACAGTAGTCATCTGTGCAGCAACAATTTTCCTGTAGGGCGTCCGCAAACGTCGCAGCTGCGATATTTGCTGTGAATCTACAGAAAAGTCATATTTTTCTCCACAATTCACAGCACTCATCTGTGCAGCAAAGATTTCTCTGCTAGGATTCCAGTCCACATGGTGGAAAAATCTTTCCGTCCGTCCGTCTGCCCATCCATATAAGGTCTCGGTTGGCAGTCAGCAAGCATGAAGAGAGGAAAATCTCCACTACAAAGGCGCATGCCCGTGGTGCGACGAGAAACCAACAGCGTACCACGTCACGTGAGGCTGCAGGGGCTAAAAACCAGACAAACTACAAACACACTAACCGAAGGAACAGTGGCAGGCCGCTCTGTCCAGCTCTGCCCTGACGATCTAGCCTAACCTGGCTTCCCAGGCAAGAGAAACCGCCTTGACCATTGGATTCCTGAAATAAGGACATCGCCCGCCGCAGAATCCTTCGTCTTTATTTTGAATTACCAATAAATGCTTCCACTATACTCCACTTTCAAAAAATATAAGGCACAGAGGAAGTGGGAGAGGTACAGTAGGAGAGAAGAGAGGATGGTAGGTGACGGAAAAAGGGGTGGAGAAGGAATAGGGCGTGAACTGGATCGCTCTACCCGCTCGCATAATCATAACACGTAAAAGGCAGCACATCCTCCTTCCGGGGCGACTCTGCAACTCTGTCGCATCAATCGCATTGATCGCCTGTAATAGTGTGCCACGGTCACGAAGCAAAGATGGGCACTAGAAGTACTGCGACTGGCGTCATTTAACAGGTCGGTAACTCATTTTCAAGTAACATCGATGCAACCAAGTTGCAAGGAAGGAGCTGAATGCTTTTTTGTTAAATATTTAGGAACAGCATCTGTGTCAAGGCGTTAGGAAGGACGGCCCGAAACGAAAGGCTTCGCTCGCGGTTTTGAATTGCGTCGCACGTACCTCGGGTTAAATTATTCGTTACCCGAACCCCCAGTAAAGAACGCTTGCGCCCTGATAATACCGTCATGCCATTACAAGTTTGTTGCAAGCATTAGAATAAAATTAAAATTAGCGCCCCGTGATCAACAACAGGAACGAAACGAATCGAATTGATTTTTTGGAAAGTTTAAGGAAAGAGGAAACGTGCCAAAAAAAAATAAAGCCAAAAGTGGGCTCTATGAAAACAAAATAAAAGAAGCCCGCCCCAGTCAGTATTATATGTCTGGCAGTAATAGAAACCGAACAGACAGCCAACCGTACATCGGGGACCTCGCTGTGTCCCCCCAGACGGGTACAGTCGTAAAGAAAAGAACATAGCTATCGACACCAAAGGATGTTGGGGCGTGCTTCTGAAGTGCCCTCACGGCGCGTTGCATGACACTTCAACTCCCCATCTGTTCACTTCCGTTTCGCGTTAGCGCACTGATTTCAGCCGCCACTGTAAGTTTTTCGGACCTCTTGTCGCGTATGAGCCTTATTGCCCCCGGAGCCCTCATTTCAGCTGGCGAGACGTGTGTCGTCCTCCGCGCCGGACGAATCGTCTGCTCTTAACTGTTCCCCCTACTTCAGTCCGCAGCAGCTCCTCCTGGTGGCAAGCCCTCAGCAGCGCGAAATTGGCGGGAAGAGATAAGAGCCAAGAATGAGAGCACGAAGTAATAATATAGCAGGACAAAGAAACAGAAAAGGCGAGAGAACAGCGCGAGAGAACAGACTTGCGCAAAATGACCGTAGTTACATTGAGAAAAGAAGAAAATGAAGAGAGCAGGCAGCGCGCGCGGCCTTCACATATGGCGCCACACTGCAATATCGTAAAGCGTGCAAATTAGGTCGTTACGAGCCGCCTAGCGGACGCCGACGGAGCAAGCTGAGCGGCAAATTTTTACGGACGAAACGAGATCAACGCCGTCTGGAAGGCAAAAGCGGGCAGTTAGCGATTGCTTCTTCAGCTGTTCTCGTCTCTGCGTTTAGTGTGTTCTGATTTTTCTTTCTATCGTCGTCTTCTTTCCTTCCTTTACAGTTTTCCCTCCATAGACCGCCTGTGAACGCTACTTTTTTTACGTTCAAGTGTTCGAACGTAATGATCCTCTACGGCCTGCTGCTGCAGCAGTTCCTTGGAAGCGAGACATCCGTGGGTGCTTGCAACAGCACGCCAGCGCCCGGCGCCGTTTCATATTAAGTGTCGCGCAATTTTGCATCGCCAGTACAGCAGCTGGTGATTGAACTACGTTCTGAAGCTGCCACTGACGCTATGATTTTTTTTTGTAGCATTGTCTGGCAACTACCACGCTCAGTGATACCGTGCCTTATGTCACAGAGATCGTCTGGCCTTCTAAGCAAGTGATGTGCCTATATTGCTGCATCCCGTCTTTTGGCTGCAATTTGCGAATTAAATAAAGCTAAGAATGGCGCGAACTAATGAGCATCCGACAGTAGAGTCACGTGACTGTAGTACAGAATAAAATGGAAGTTTGGACGAATTGCTGAGACATGATTTCAAAATTACAGAGTAACATTGGACGAAGGCACCAAAACGACAAGCAGCTTACTGTGCTGAGCTGCAGTTTTGAAATCTCTGACAGGGGTTTACAGCGCAGAGAGAAAAACACATAAAGAAGCGAAGTGACAGAACAGAGCGCTCTGTTCTGTCACTTTGCTTTTGCCTGTGTTTGTCTGTCTGCGCTGTAAACCTTTGTCAGTTTGAACCAACTAGCCTGCAAAAACGTTCTTGAAACCTTTCGCGAGATATCGCACATCAATTGGATGGATCGACGCAGTGCAGCGTCATTTGTAGCACTATGTAAAATTCGACAAAAAATACGATAAATTGGTTTTTAGAGGGAGTTGCGACAACAAACAGTAAAGTTTGTTTTTGAAAACAGTTTTCTCAATGAAGCTAGTGGGAACGCTTAGTATATTTCAATACACTCTTTATTACGCGGTACTTTTGCTAGATTGCGAAAAACTATGTGTAAGTCGTAAAGCCAGAAACTATATCAAAGAAGGAAACACAGATGGGGTAGAAATTACTTATTTTTGCATCTCTGTCCAAGATTTATTGCGTACATGAGCGCTATATTTAATCCTTTGACACACTCTATACACAATTGTGTACAAAGTGAAATCGCAGGTTTTTTTTTAAAAGTAAACTGCAGATAGCAGTGATTTCTTTCTTCCGAGTGAATTTCACATCCGTCGTGCCGCAAATAAGTTGATTGTTTTGCGCCATATAGTGAACTCAATTAACAATATATCGTGAAATAATAAGAGGGCCAGCACGTCGTCCGCAGTTTTTGTTCACAAATATTTTACCACGAGAAATAACATTTTTTTCGGCATTTAGAGAGTAAACTGGACTTTGGAAATAGAAATTATCTGCACAATTCATGGTGTATTCAGTTGATAAGTCATGGCATTTGGATGTCGCTATTTTAATCAATTATGATGCCTCGCAGGAAATTTTCCGCATCCGGTAAAAAATTAAACGGGTAATATTTTTAGCTGGGGAACACAAATTATCTTTATTAAGGCCTGAATATAATATTTTTAAGCAGAAAAAATTGAAGTCCCCAATTAAGCTCCGCCTTAAGGGTATGACGCGACAGCGTAATGGTTTAATGCACATATGTGCAGAACATCATTCTCTACTCTACATTTACAGATCCCTGCGAGTTCTCATTCCCCTTCTGGCGCAGTGGTGCAGCGGTTAGTGATGCGTCACTGCAAGGCCCAGCGGTGGGCCTTGTGCGACCCAGGTTAGTCTTCCCGAACGACCAACTAACTGCCACCTGCCACTAACTGCCACCTAACTGCCACCTGCCACGGTGATCAGTTTGCTTACTATCTTGTCGGCAGTGCAAAACTTGAAAAAAAAGGCTGGAAGTAAGGTTTCCTTGATTTATGACAAGTTGAAGGTTGATGGGCGGTTCTATAAATGGGATGCTGTTCTAAACTATAGGAGCTTGATAGAACGCAACACCACATCTTTATCTGAAAGTTAATGGTCAGATACGTCCGATGTGCGGTTAGTTTCTCTCAATGCTAGAAGCGTTGTAAACAAAACAGAAAAACTGGAAGAATGTTTGCTCTCTTTGGATCCGCACGTGTGCATCATAACTGAAACCTGGCTGCACGAGCAAATCAGTGACGATGACATAGTCCCACCAGGTTATCGGTTATATCGGCGGGACCGAGGATCTAGAGGGGGTGGTGTTGCTGTTGTTGTTAAATCCTGTGTCGATGTTGACGTCGAAAGCCAGATTGCTGAGCATGAAAGCCTTTTTTTAAAAATCAAAGTGATGGAAACAGCGTTTCATTTGTGTGCTGTTTATCGTGCCTCAGATGCTGATGAAAGCTTCTTGAGTAAATTGCATGATCGATTGTTGTCGTTACGGAACAAGAATGTGATTGTAACGGGTGACTTTAATTTGCCTTTACTAAATTGGAACAATCTGTCTTTTGGATTATCGCAAACGAGCGATATTATCCTTGATGTTATGCTTGCTCTTGGTCTTGATCAAATAATTACTGAATGTACTCGCGAAACATCAATTCTTGACCTGCTGTTCATTAGCGAAAGATTTAAAGAAGAAACGGTTACAATTGAACCCGGTATATCTGACCATAAGTTAATTTTTTTTCCTGGAAAGTTGAAAAATCAAAAACACACGCGCTCGATATTGCTACAGTTAAGGAATTTAGTCGAGCTGACGATGTGGCGATTATTGACTATATTGAAGAAAATCTTGTGATTACATGTGATGTGGAAAGCTCTTGGCAACGGTTTGCTAATGTGTTTAGGCATTGTATTAAAGATTACGTTCCAGACAGAAAAACCTTTAAAAAGCGGAAACATCCATGGCTTACTCGTGAAATTATACACATTAAGCGTAGACTTAAGAGATATCGTAAAAAGCATGGGACGTCAACGCCGCTGTTTAAAGACATCAAACATGACCTGTTATCATAAGTGAGCAGCGCCAGGACTAAATATTTTTCGCACACTTTAGCAGAGTTTCTAAAGTCTGATCCGCAGAAATTTTGGCGGCACTTGAGAAGACCCAAAGATGCACTTACCAAAATAAAAGTTAGAGACAAGGCTATCACGGACGTTGCCGAAATAGCTAGGGAATTTTAACCAGTATTTCTATGAGGTGTTTTCAGAATTAGATGAATATGAAATAAAAGCAGCGGCTGCACCAGAGGAGGGCATTGAAGTGACTCGTGAGGGTGTCCTGGCGGTGATCTTGAAACTGGACACTAAAAAATCCGCTGGACTCGATGGTCTTCCGAATGCATTTTTGAGGCGATACGCAGAACAAATATCAGGTTGCCTAGCAGACATTTTTAAACTATCATTAGCATGCGGAAAACTTCCTTCAGATTGGAAAATAGCACGTGTGGTTCCTGTGTATAAAAAAGGTGATTGACTGTCAGTTTCAAATTATCGGCCTGTTTCCATAACATGCAGTTGCTGTAAGATGTTGGAGCACATTGTAGCCGGCTACCTGCGAAAGTTCCTGAGCGATCATAATCTTCTGTCTGATTGTCAACACGGGTTTAGGCAGGGTTTATCTACAGCTACTCAGACTGTTCTGGCTGTGCACGACTTTGCTCGGGTGCTTGATATGTCCGGGCAAACGGACGTGGTTTTTTTTTTATTTCAGCAAGGCCTTTGATAAGGTGCCACATGGTAAACTTCTCTATAAGATGAAATGTATGGGTGTGCCTTTTTTATCATTCGGTGGGCTCAAGCATACCTTGCAGACAGATGGCAATATGTAGAAATTAATAAGACCGCTTCAAGTGTTGTTAATGTTCAATCAGGAGTCCCCCAAGGAAGTGTGCTTGGGCCATTGTTGTTTTTAATATATGTTAATGATTTAGTTGCGGTCGTACCTGAAGATGTTTCTATGAAGTTACTCGCAGACGACTTTGTTGTGTTTAAACAAATTTCGTCCGAATATGACCACAGCTCTGTACAAAAAGCAGTTTTTGCCATTGAAAAATGGTGTCTTAAATGGGATATGGAACTTAATATTGAAAAAACTGTTGTCTTACGTATAACTAGAAAAAAGTCTCCAAGTTTGCTGCCCTACCTTATTCGCGGTAATAGGATTTTGGAAGTTGAGCAATATAAATATTTAGGTATAACACTTGACAGTAAGTTAAAATGGTCGTCACACATTACTAATATTTCTACAGCCGCATTGAGAAAGCTATGGGTTTTACGTAGAAAGCTAAAAACTGAGCCAGCACATACGAAAAAATTGGCTTACGAAACTTGTGTGCGGTCTTTACTCGAATATGCCTCAGTCGTTTGGGACCCGTACACGAAAAAGGACATAATGGTCCTTGAAAAAGTAAATAGGAAAGCGGTTAGGTTTATATACGGAAAATACAAAAGGGAAAACTCTCCATCGCAGTTAATGATGTCAAATAAAATTCCTACGCTAGAAGTCCGCCGAAAGATTAATAGATTGGTATTCTTGTTTAATAGTTTATCAGGTAAAAATAAATTGAAGCTACCGGAGTGCATTAAGCGTCCTCTAGTGAGAAGGACTCGGAACGTTCTTGAACATTCACTTACTCCCCTTTTCGCCAAAACTAACAGTTTTAAATACAGTTTTTTCCCTAGAACAGTGCAAGATTGGAATTCGCAACCGGAATCTGTTTTTTCCTCGCAAAAGTTTTCTGATGCGTTAAATCGTCTATTTACCTGCTAATATTAATTATATGTATGTTTTGTATACGTGTGCTGCTGATATTGTATAAGTTTATTGTTTGGTTTATTCTTTTGGTATCCGTGCGCTGCTAACATTGTATAAATTTATTCTTTTGGTTTTATTCTTTTGGTCTCCGTGTGCTGCTAATATTGAATAACTTTATTCTTTTGGTTATGTATCATTATATGTTCACTCCTGCTTGGGCCAAGCAGTGGCCTGCAGTATTATGAAATAAATAAATAAATAAATAGATAAGGTTGCGATGATGCTGCAAGGCCACTGGAGCTGTGTATCCCACCAACCTTTACATTACTTCGCACAAACTTGTGTATGCCAGAGTAGCAAGCCATTATGGAATTCTGGATTCGTGTATTGCTCGATATTGAATGCGTTCACTGCAATGTTTTTTCGTTCATTCGCACAAATGCTGAGAGAACAGTTAACTGTACCAACTCTTATATATAAAAATTACAGGATTGCTCTTAAGTCTGCTTAGGAGCGCAAATGCGAAATTTCTCGGCACGCAGGCATCCGCTTCCTATAAAACGCACAGTCGTCATCGTGAGTTAACACAGAATTTAACTCAGGCTTTAACCACCTTCAGTTCCTTATGTAGTTCAGTACTGGATGCACACACGTAAAACTGGATGCGTCCTTTTTTAGGGCAGTTAACAATGGGACCGTCGTATGCGACCCTCTTCAAGTGCGCCTATTATGATAAGTGCTCTCTCGTCTTGATTTTTTTCTTTTGGTCCTAAACAGCGAAGTCTGGAAGCCAGCGGACTATTTGTAACGCTTAGCGTGCGGTTTTTCGGTGAGTGCAACCCCTGGCCATTTGTCACTCTCAAACTTCGGCCGCACACTGTTCCGAGGTCGGCTCACAATTTCGCCTCATGCACAAACACTGTGGCACGGATGAAGAAAAGTGACCGTACGGCCCAAAAATGTTTGCCGTTAGCAAACGGTGACGACCTGTGCAGCCCCACGGGGTGAATCTTGTCTTCATTTGTCATATCCCAGTTAATGTTCATGCAAGAGCACAGTGTAAAATAAGTGAAATTTACGAAGTGGTATACGGGTTGAGAAACTTCCCGTGTACCACTACGTCATGCAGTTTCCTAGGCACAAGCGAGCAGTAAACGAGAATACAAAAATTTAATGGCGATTAGACCTATAGTAACGCAGAGGATCACAGCTTATTCGCCCACTTCGTGGGTTTGCAACTGTCGCGTTCGCTTTGAATGCTCACGCACGAGTAGGTGACGGTTGTATATTGGTTTTGGCCTGGTTTCAGTGAGTGTTGTAGGTTGCGAGAAATGTTTTGGCACGGACTTGAGCAACTTGTCGTGCAGTGCATTGGCGGTCAGTGTCCATACAGCATTCGTCTATGTTCGACCCTCTGCACGTGTTTGGTTCTATAATGCAGCGTGCATGCACCTTGTGTTGGGAAAGTTGGAAGCAATTCACAATGTGGGCCAGCGTAAAACGGACAACGGGCCTAGGAAAGAGAAGGCGACCCAGCGCCCGTGTCGTCTTTTCTTTCCTAGGTCCGTTGTCCGTTTTGCGCTGGTCCACAATATGAGTGCACCATTCACAGCTCGTCACTCTACCACGGCTGAATCCACGGCCCTCCCGCAGTGCCAGTGTGGTGCAGCGTTGTCTGTGGCGGCATTATCACCACTGAGGTGGTTTTTGAAGTGCGAGTGCGCACAATGCCACGGCGTTGAGCTATTTCAGGATGTAATAATAAAGTGCACGTATGACTGCCACCAGCAATTCTAACGAGCAAACTGCGATAAGGTGAATGATTTTTAATGCGAAAGCAATATATGGCTCATCGCCTACGGAACCGGAAGTCGGCGTTGACCAGCATCAGTGGTCCCAAAGATACCAGATCAGTCCCCGTGGTATCCAAGGAAAATAAAATTTCTTCCGAAGATGCCGCAGTTGAACCCAGGATTTTCACTGCGAGACGAGCATGCTACCCATAAGCCACAAAACAGCCTTACTTCTTGAACAAAGTTGAACCTAGTATGGGCGTTGCCTTACGACTGACTGTATGCTAATAAGCAGATGCGTCTTTATAAAGAGAAAAAAGATATAAATATATAATAAAAAGAACAAAATGCTTTCGCATTCTAAGCACGTCAGTAGTCACAAGTGCCCTCCGTACCTGTCTTTTTGACATAACTTCTGAAGCTTGATCTCACCGCTATCAAGCGACTGACAATGACCACAAAGTCAAAAATTGGTTCGATATTCCCATTCATGGCAAGAATTAGATTAGATGTGTACTTAGAGATTTGATTTCTAAGTACACATTTATCAGAAGTTAATTAGGTTTTTGCAGCATAAACGAGTCCCAATTGCCATAAAACCATAACCCATATAATTTTATTCAGAACAAAATGAGATAAAGCTGTCCTCACTGCCCCTTCAACCTGATGGGTCATGAACAGAGATTTGTTTTTAAATTCGCGTGCATGAAGTGCTTGCTGACGGCCACGCACTGGAATTTCCAAGAAGATAAGGTGCAAGTAACGTACCGTACTAAAGTTTGTGCATTCCAGATTTTGGTCCGTGCAGATGTTGAGTTGTACACCTAGACACCAATTGTGCGTTTGAAGGTTTCCTGCTTGAATATTGCTACGGCTACCGCAGGTTAAGTGCCTTCAAGTTTTTTTTTTTTGGAAATTGATTTTTTATGCTGTAGCTTTCTGCTTATTTCATGATAAGTGTTTGTCCGAAAGTAACATATCTCTGTTTGCCAATGCTGCCGTGCGTAACCTGTGGTAGATATTTCAAGCTGCCCCGCGCCGTTTTTTCCACACCCCTTCCTATGCAATTATTGCTGAAAACTAATTAAACGAAATGATATAAATGAAATCATACGATGTGTGCGGAGGCTCCTTACTGGGGCTGAATAGGGGAATGTATCTTTTAATCAGCAGAATAACTTATTTAGCGACCGGTGATAGGCTGGTGAGTGACATGGAAAATCCTTTTCTCTGCATGAGTGAGGTCAGCATGATGATGTTGATGATAGGCTGCCGAAGGCGTGAGTATGGCATCTTCGTGCAGAGGTCTTTGACGCCAGTCACCAGCCGCCTGGAATTTCGTGGTCGACCCAGACATGGCAAAATACATTAATAACATTATCGCCTCAATTACGTAGCCTTCACGACCCATATTCTTTCCTTTTCACTCCCTGAAAATCCTTCCCGTCTTTCTGGGAAGGCTCATCTGAAAAAAGCCTTGCTGTGGCAGTTTTCTTCCCTATCTGTCTTCGTTGTGAGAGTGGAAGTCATCACAGTAATGGTCTCTCTGTGTGGAGACTTTCTTTGTAGTCCGCCGACAATGAAAACCGACCCGGAGCTCTTTTAGTGCACGCTCACTCCTATCTCTCCGAGAAAGACTGAAAAAACTAAAAGGGTCAGGCTATTTCCCGAGGGGATGAACAGCAGGAGACGCAAACTTGACTGTTTACGACTTCGACCTCAATAGGCCCCCGTCGCTGTTCCAGCAATTTTTGTCTCCAACTTTTTTACAGTGAATGTTCTCGCTTAATGTGACAAGCTATGTTTTTTCTTTTGTTACGTGCCGCTTTGCAAAAAAAAAAAACGCTCAAAAACTTACACAAAAAGCCTAGAAAAATCTGGAAAGGCGCGACTAAAATCTATCTAGCAAGTAGTTTGCTGCGCAGTGAAAGATACGAGTGTTAGTCGACGCCTTCTATACTTGTGAAGTTGGCTCATGAGCGCTTGACAACAAACTCTTATGGAAGCTGCTTCCTTGCGCTCGCAGTTTCCATTAAAATGCGAAATACTTGTGCGATGGTCTCTCCGGCTGCCAGTACATGCTCCCCTGCGATGAACACCAAAATTACCACAGGAATTTGGAACCTTTCATACACAATATTCCTTACCTATTGCCTACATAACCAGTCGGTGCGAGTGCAGGAAGCATTTTGTATCAAATTCTGCAGGTGCACAAAAATAACAACTGCAACCTCTCTCTTCCTTTCTTCTTTCACTCCCTCCTTTACCCTTCCCTTACGGCGCGGTTCAGGTGTCCAGCGATATATGGGACAGATACTGCGCCATTTCCTTTCCCCCCAAAAACCAATTATTATATAAATGGAACGTGCACAGCCATCATAGTCCAACATAAAGTGAGCAGTTAATAGGAAAGGATGTCAGTCAGGGAGAGACGATTTCGCCAATGCTACTCACCGCCAGTTTACAGGAGGTAACCAGAGGCCTGGATGGGGAATATTTAAAGATATGAGTTAATGAAGAGTACTTTAGTAACCTGCGATTCGCTAATGAAATTGCCTTGCTACGTGACTCAGAAGATTAATAGCAAAGCATCATCAAAGAGTTTGACAGCCCAATCATGACAGTAGGTCTAAAATTTAATATGCAGAAAATTAAAGTAATGTTCAAGAGTCCCCGAAGAGAACAGTAGTTTATAATTGGTAGCGATGTGCTCGAAGTGGTAAAGGGATACGTCTACTTAAGGCAGGCAGTGACAGCTGATCCAGATCAAGAGAACGAAATAACCAGAAGAATAAGAAAGGGGTGGAGCGAATTTGGCAGGTTCTCTCAAATCACGAGTGGCCGTTTGCCAATATCCTTCAAGAGGAAAGTATACAACGGCTGCATCTTACTGGCACTCACGTACTAGACAGAAACATGGAGGCTGACGTAAAAGGTTCTGCTTAAGGACAGCGGTGCGACCTATGAAAAGAATAATGATAGGTGTAATGTTAAAAGATAGTAAGACAGCAGAGTGGGTCTGGAATTAAACACAGGTTCATGACAGATACTGCGCCATTTCCTTTTCCCAAAAAACCAATTATTATTATTATCATTATTATTATATTATTATTATTATTATTATTATTATTATTATTATTATTATTATTATTATTATTATTATTATTATTATTATTATTATTATTATTATTATTATTATTATTATTATTATTATTATTATTATTATTATTATTATTATTATTATTATTATTATTATTATTATTATTATTATTATTATTATTATTATTATCCTAGTCGAAATCGAGTGGAAGAAATGGGCTTGGGCAGGGCATGCAATGTGAAGGCTTACGGCTTGCATAGTGAATTCCAAGGGAAGGGAAGCGTAGGAGTGGGCGGCAGAAAGTTAGGCGGGCGGATGAGATTACGAAGTTTGCCGGGATATGGCAGCCGGAGCTGGCACAAGACAGGGTTAATTGGAGAGACATGAGAGAGGCCTGTGTCTTACAGTGTGCATAGTAAGGCTGATGGTGATGGTGATGCTGATGAAGTTGAGCGCAAGTGAGTAGGAAAATGACGCAATGATGGAACAGTAAAAACTTTATTTAGCCATCTGAAATGTTGCTATAGAGCTCGAAATTTTCTTCCCTCCAAAGATCAGAAAAGGAGTTACGTTGGTAGTCGGCGTTGTTTAGAATATTAAAATTTTCAATTTCGATTCCAGACCACTTTTTTCTTTGTTACTTAGCGTCAAAGCACTGAAGGGATTTGCAACACTCTAATCTCAGTCCAGTCACGTACGCTGCACACGCTGCTATAGCGGGGCCGTAACTCCGCGAGCGACAGCCAGGAAAATCGATGCGGAATATGAGGCCATTTGTGGCACGTGCGTACTCGGTACGTCCGAGAGAAATCTATAAGGCTCTTGAGAGCGTGCGTCGAAACCAATGAAGGTGCCTCTCGAACTCAGTGCGCCAGATCCTATGACAAATGCCGCTGTACTGGTGGGTAGATTTTATTTTGGCTTCCGACTGCTGCTGTGTACGCTATCCGCCATTTCTGTGTGCGATGCGAAAGCAATAGCTAATGAAAACGATGAAAAAGCACTCAAAGCTTTAAGCTCAATTTGTGCGACACACCACGGCTCCTCCAGCATCAATATTAAAAAAGTTAATGGGTGCCGCTTTTCATTATGGCGTTCTGTTTTTGGGATATTCGTCACGTTGCTGGAGACGTAAACTTGAGCCTTAAACGAGGAGTGACGTAGGTTGGCAAATATTTTGTTCCCATGAGTTGGTTAGATCTACAGTGGTGATACCGTGCAATAAAAACAATGTCGCTGATCTAGTGCGCTGATGCGGGGCTGTGAAGAGAGCTAGACAAACCATAATTTGTGCATTTCGCAGTGAGCAACCCTATGCCTCATATACCGCATAAGATTGCCTTGGCTAAGAAATGATTGTTGCTTTAGAAGTGTTAACGGCCGGCCTAGTTGTTGATCAGACATAATAGAAAGATCTTTGCGCCAAGACAACACACACAAGAAAGAAGACACCACGGGCTCTCACATCAACTGTTTAATGAGTGTGAAAGCACTGGACATATACAGCACTCCGTACACGCCTACAAGGCAACATGCACACGCGTACAAGGCAACATGGAAGTAAAAAGTCTTATCAGAGTAGGCGCAATAGAAACTTCACCTCAGCCTCGTAAAGGAAAACGGATGTGTCACTTACACGGTTCGGACCTACTCTTTTGATGTAGAAGGCTTCCAACGTTTCACGCGATGCCTGGTGTCTGCCTCTACCCAGAATCCTCACATCGCGGAACCGCGGAATACAATCGATGCAAGCCCTGCAGTGTTCCACATGTCGCTCACGTTGATTATTTTCTATATCCTTTGCATGCTTCCTAAGCCGGTCGTTCACACAACGCCCCGTCTGTCCAGTATAGGACTTCCCGCAGGACAGACGAATTTCGTATACGACGTTTGTGGTACCCTTTATGAAACGCTGGCAATGCCTCTTCTGACAGCCAAGCATTTGGCTTTCGCAGTTATGCGACGGCTGAGCTGGGCAAGCTTTTGGGAAGCGAAGAACACCACCGGTACATTATGCCGGCTAGTCACTTCTTCCTCTCTTCTTTCTGTCTTCTGTATTCTTTCTTGTGTGCGTTGTTTTCGAGCAAAATTGTTTTTATTCTGAACGATTTTTGCCAGTAACAGACACAGGAAGGACTGATACCTGCGAGCGATGAAGACTTTATGAAATCAGGCAATTTTTGTCGAACATTTTTATTTGATCAATATTAGCGTTCCCAAGCGACACGTGGACAATGAGAGATGCCGTAGTCTTGGTGTGCGGTATTACTTAGACTAACTAGGATCCCTTAAAATGTGCTGACATCAGACAGCACACGGGCGTTTCTGTACTTCATCAAAGTAAGGCCACCTCGGCTGGGATTGATTCCGCGACCTCGGGATCAGCAGCCGAATGACAACGCCACTGAGCTTGCATGGCGGGCCCAATGAAACATAAAAACTAGCATTGCAGCGACACCAGGACAAAAAGTGAAGTTCGAAAGTCGCGGGAATTGAGTCAAAACTGCATAATACATGCTTGACTTCCATAGTGGGTTGCTGTAGATACGAAACATTGAAGGGATGAAAAAAAAGTGGTAGTTGCTTAACGTGGTTAACTCGAGCAGACGTTCGAAACAAGCGTTTCTTCTTAAATTGGAGGGGATCCTTAAGCTCCGCCTTAAGGGTATGACGCGATATCTTTAGTGGGTTAATTCCCATATATATGCAGAATTGGCCATTCCCTGCTGAACAATCAAAGATGACGGTGACCTAGCAGCGCAATGGCGCAGCGGCTAAGAGATGCGCCAGTGCACTGGCAGGTAGTTGTTCCTGTCACAGTCACCCGTAGGGATTGCGCAACCCAGGTTGCTTTTCCCGAGCAAGTTCTCGCGCAGCTGGCGCGACACTGCTGCAGCTGCCGCTTGTGCGGCGGTACCTTCCGAGCTTGCCCAACAAGAGAATATGACAAGTTTTTTGCTCGTGATTGGTACTTCTGAGTTAGTTTTTTCGCACTAAAACCACGCAGAGAGACGGAGGTTGTGTGCTGCATTTTGTATCTTCTTGTTTCGTACCGGCAATAGCGCCCTAAGGAAGTCAAGCATGGAAAACTGCCTGCGCCCATCTACATCTTCACTTGATTATACAGTTTTTATTGAATATTCAGTGAGTGTGTTGCCATCCGCAAAATTATTTAGGGCAGCTATCTGAGGAGCAGATCACAAAGAAAAGGCAAATGAAATGCGGACACTCTTCTAAGCCGATCGCTACGAATGGGAAAAGTGGCTCTAACATCAATAGCCATGGAACATCTACCGAGTCCATCGCAAGATCACGTTATCTGCGACGTGAGTCTGTTTGCTATATATGCAACATGCGTAAGCGGTACCAGAGTTCCATAGCAACTGTGCGCGGTAGGCCAAGCTGACGGGCTAAAAATTGGGAACGGTATACCGTGTTTTAAACTAAGGAACCTTACGTGCTTTGCACCATCTGCAAATCAAAACCTAGCTACCGTTTCCAGCCGGTCCGACCGTTTGACAGCAAGAACTACATTTGTGGAGCATGAGGGGCCCCGTATGATAAATCCGATGCTCGGCCCAAGCGCAAAGCGTCCTACTATGACACCCGGTAGCGGAGGCGTCATTTCGTGGGGCACTTTACTTCCCGTACGTAAATATACCGGTATGCGCGCATACTACATTCTGCAGTCCTAAACACTCTCATTTCCACAAGAAGCAAAAATATAGTAAAAAACTGTGAAATTCAACAAACTTAAAATTGGATAGGAAAACACTTGGCAAAGACAATTTTGACTGCTTACGTCTGAGAAGGCTGAAGCCCACCTGCTCAGTTTATGAACCCAGTCGCCGCGCGCTGCTGCGTGATGTAACCCGATACCAATCAGCTGGCAATTCTACCTCTGCTTCTGTCTATGTAGCCGTCGCACTCCTGATCTGCGCACCAACTTCGTGAAGGCAGTGGCCGCTGTACCGTGACCCGTGGCTGTAAGAGTATGAAGCGACAGCTAATGTTATAATGCTCACATATGAAGAATTGTTCTTTCTCTACTTAACCTTCATAGAACCATCGGAGTCCTCATACCCGTCCTGGCGCTGTGGTGCAACCTTAATTGGTGCGTCACAGCACTGGGATCGCAGGTTCTGCCACCGGTGGAATTTGTGCGGTCAAGGTTGTCCCGAGCGACCTCGCGAGAGCAGTCAATTTAATAAGGTAGTAGTGACTCACTGGCGTCCACCCAAGGGTAGCCCTACGGCTACAAAGGATAACTATACAGCTTTATCAGAAACTTCACAGTTGAAGAAAATTCGTCCCGGTCTGGGGTTCGAACACGGGACCACCGCTTCATTGCAGTCGCTCTACCAACTGAGCTAACCGCGACGGCAAGCTTATGATAGGGTTTGAGTGAATTGATCAATAATGGGAAGCGGGGACAGCGTTGGTCAAATGTTTAGGGCAATCCCCAAAGGTGGAGTGTATTTGTAACAAATGAGTAATGGTGGAAGGCAGTGAGTAATTACGGTAATTGTGATATGGGCACAGTCGGCTCAGATGTGCAAAATGCTTTTTCCAATTCGATTTAGTAGCTTTTTCAGCATCTCGGCATGAATTCACCTTTCTGGGTTTTGCAAAAGGATGGGTGTCTTTGCGCCTGAAACACGTTTCCCGTTGAGAGAAATATTGCCATAACCAGACAGCTATATCGACCGGCCAACCTTTTCACTGAAACCAGGACAAGCAGTGAGAAAGTGTTGATGGAAGAGTAGCTTGAAAGGGAGCTTAAACTTTTTGCTGCTCCTGACATGCGCCGGCTTTCAAGAAGCGCCCCTTTCATACCTAAATTGGTGCAGACACGCCAGCGTGATTTTTTGTTGTTGTTTAGGAAACGACATTGTCGAATCGCCGCCGCAGACTGAGAGACGCCCCACACTGTTGGAAAAGCACTCATACTCTGCGGCTGCGCATGCAAGAAAAGAAATGACAGCCGCGTATACTTCCTCTCACTTAACAAAAAAGGCAGAATCCCGCCAACAAAATTTGCACCCATGCAGAACACACAAATACGAAACGAAATGCTTAATAAACACTTGCACAGAGACCACGTGCGCAAAAACACACAAGAACGAGGAAAGTAGCCTGTCTTTCGAGTTTTCCAGTAGGTGCCGTTAACGGGTGTTCGTGGTTTCTTCGCATGGAAAGAGACATGCTATGGCAAGCTTCCTCTGAATCTCGGTGAACTTTACAGAATACCAAACGTTCACGTGATCAAAAAGAAAAAAAATCTTTGGAGCGTAATTCTGCACGGTGGGATATTATTACAAGGAAGTGAATAGTTTAGTGACGCTGTTCACGAGGTCCTAAAATTTTGTGCTCTGAGAGAATAGAACGCAGTCATTTGAGAGCACCTTAAAAAAGAACAGGAGTGCCTGTCATTGACACATAACAAGCGTGCTTTCGGAAAGATTCCGTGAGGTACTGAGTGATACGAACAAACTAAAATTATGCGCACAAGAAGTAAAATAGACTGTGATCCAGGGAAAAAAAGAAGAAAAAAGAAGTAAAGTGTAGGTTGTTGACATAAACGTTGATAAGGTACTGCAGCGGAAAATGATCCGCTCCCACAACCGAAGAATTGAATACAGCGCTGGCTCCAACTGGACCGCTCTTTGGGCGATTTTCAATGTTGGTCGGTTTTCATAAATAAGAAGAAATAGAAAGTGCCGAAATCTTATCAATTTTTAAATTGGTGGTTTATAAAAATAGAATTTCTGAGTTGTTATTTATGCATCTTGATTCTGTTTTCTCACCGAAAAAAACTGGTCTCTTTATCCTATTTCCCTAAAGTCTATTCAGCCATACCAGCCAATTTGGAGGTGAAAACTTAGTGGCCTTGTGTTATTCCACAAGCCCGTTTACAGCCATCTACGAACTCCACCCTGCAAGGATCCACGGCACGCATATCTCGCCGCACTCGCCATCAACTCAGGATCTGCCGTGCTCGTCAACGCACCATCACCTTTAAATCTTCATTCTTCTCTCGCACCATCGCCGACTGGAATGACCTTCCCGACGACATTGCAGCAACATCCTCTCCCACAAACTTCGCGCGCAGGGCCAACAGTTATCATTGTAGCACGTGAAAAGTTGCACAGATACTGCAATTGACGTATCTTTTCAAAAGTGCATTGAGTTGCACTCGGCCGCTGCTCCTCATTTCTAACGCACGCATAACGAAAATGATATTCAGAGGCATAAATCTTAGCCTAAATTGTTATCGACCCCTTGGCTCCCGAATTAAGCACAACGCAGGAAGTAAAACCATTTAAAATTGGCAGTGAGAAAATTACGGCGCTGAACAATCTAGCTTTCGGTGGACGCTTCAAGCGCACCGTGAGAGAACGGATGAAGGAGTGAAAGTAAGAACAAAATAAAGAGATACTGAAGAGGAGAGCTTCGGACTACGCAGAGTTTGTGGCGAGGTAAGATCAAACGGCGCAGAAGAAAGGGAACGAGCGGGAAGCCAGGAGGGCAGGAAAGGCAAACAGAGGCCGGACCAGAGATTCCAGCTGAATTCGCAAACAGCCAGTGGCCCTCGGCACGTGGCCGCCTTTGCTTTCGTTGTCTGCCCCTTTCCTTCCGGGCAGTTTACTAGATTGTGTCCTATAAATCTCGGCAAGCGTTGCTCAAGGTTCGCGCCTGACAGAACACATGGACATAGTCCTTTTTCGTGCGGGGTCCGCTTCCTTTCATTTACCTCCGGCGCTTTTGTCTGGATATTTGCTCTGCTCGGCTGTAGCTTTCGTGCGAGTATTTTCTTTTGTTTCTTGCGCTACGCAGGTGTAGCCTACCCTGCCTGTTGAACAGTTTACATATCTGCCATTCGGAAGAGGCAATAGAGCGCAGCTAGTAATGGAATAAGTTCCAAGAACTGCCAGGGTAAGCAAACAAGAATCAGGACGGCGGCTGCGCGAATGAATGTCATTATTCCATCGGAAGATAAGAGGTAGGGAAACGTTGAGCAAATTTCGAGTGAAGCAGTGCACCAGAGCAGAACTGCTGTTACTACTCTTTACTATTCTGGTGCGATAGTTGCCGAAAAGAAGGCGGGGTATCACAGTCATTCCTAAGTCATTGTTCTTAATGCTACGCTCTTGTTACTATGAAACGTGGTGATATCTTACCAGAAATACTTCTCGCCTACTTGCACAGTGGTACTGAGGAAATCTTGCACCCTTCTTCATTTGGCCGCGACGCTCCGCCAGCACTCAAATTCACCCGCGCGCATTTTCTACTGATGCCATCCAGTTGTTCGCCTGAAAGCATTCGGGGATAGTTGACTGGGATAGAGCGGGGATATTAGGCTGCTCCTATTGGAGAAGCAGGGGTTTCAGAAAAGACTGCTCTATTGAGAAACAAGCCAGTGAGAACGGTCTCTATAAAGGCCCGACAAAAACAAAATAGAAGCAAACAACTAACAAATTTCTTTCGCTGTTCTGGACGTACATTACCCTGTATTTTTCACATTAAATCCGACTCTTGATTTTGTGTTTCTGTTTTTCGTTTCTCAACAAAACATTTGTGCCAGAACACGATATCCATAGAACACTCCAGTATATCTGGCTCTATTTCGTACGATGTAAAGGGTCTAGAAACAAAGTTTGTGGCCTTCTCAAGTCTTCACTGACAAACGTTTTTATGCTGTGATTGCTACGCATCTCTCTTCGTGGAGAGTCAGAGATGGTAGGAAGACAGTCATGAATTAGCTATAAACAGTGAAGTCACGAGGTAATCGCAAAACGATTAACCTAATGTCCGCAACTGTCCCTCTTGCAGGTTCCTGCAACCAGTTTGCGTTCTAAGACAGCCGTGCTCAAGTGGTCTGTATAGAAAGTCGATTGAATAACTTACTTCATGATTTGTTTTAGAGAGAGAGAGAGAGAGACCTAAATTTTATTTTGAGCTCAAGTCCTAGCCGTCTTAGTCGCATAGCATGCAGTAAACTCAGTTTGTTGCTCTTAGTTCTTTACTTTTTTCCCTTTATTTCTCTCCCCACGCGTACGGTAGCCTACTGGGTATCGCCTAGTTAACCTCCCTCCCTTTCCGTTCTACTTCTCTCTCTGTCTCTCGTCGCGACAGTGCAGCGGTTACTAGAGCTGAGCGCCTTTCGTAAGGAAAAACTATGTACCGGTTCAGACACATGTTTCGCAATTCGGCAGGGAAACGACCAACGGGGTTCTTGCAAATTGGTTTCTCGGCAGACTGCTGTACATTCAGGGAGCGTCCCAAGGCATTGCACTGAGAAGCAGTCGTCCGCTCTGGCCCAGTTGAGATTATGGGCGCCGTTCGACTTGCTCGCACGAATTGCTATCTCTACCCCGAGTTTTGTTTTAGGCGGGAAGGTTACAAAGATACCGCGAAGAGGGGCGGCTAACCCGTTCGTTGGCCTTTGGACAAATTCACTTTGCTGGAATATCAGCGGCAAAACCGAACAACGAAGATAAGGAGACAGCGAACGTCCAAGCAAAAGCAGACGCTTGATTGCAGCAACGGAAGCATGTCGAATTTCCTTGACTGCTTTTTTGTTGTTTCCTTAATCTGTGATGAAACTCTCAGGCTAAAAACGGGCCAACCGAAACAGCCCACAAATAAATGGGTAGCGAAGAGGTTAAGTTGCCATGCGAAACTTTCGATATAAATGCAAAAAAAAAATTCCGGTACATTGTTGTGCAATAGAAAGGTCGTGTATCTTTAAGTTATCTGTGTGGGCAGTCCCTGTGATCGCTCTTTCTGTCTGCTCTGCCTCCACATATTTTAACTCATCCACGGGAGGACACCAAACATGGGAAAGAAACGATGTTGAAGCTCAGCTGGATTGCAGTGAAGTGTACCGCTGAAGTGTGTACTTCATAGGCTGATAAACGCGGAAAGGAAAGAAATCAAAGTTAGCGTAGAGAATTCCTAGGAGCTATTGCTGGTGCTTATGAGCACGAGCTTCCGATATTAGGTTGCCAGGCTCGCTGAGGAGATCGGCTGATGACGGGTACATGGAAGAGGATTGCTGCCGTACATTCGCTGGCTATAATGCAGCGCGGCCGACGGCTAGGATTTGTAATGCGTGCAGCCGAATGCGTGAGGAGTACAAGTAATTAGTACACACCTAACTGTTTCAGCGGCTGCTCGCAATTTCTGTTGAGCAATTTAAATTTTTCGTTTGCGAAGTTCAAGAAAGACGATCAGTTTTGTTTGGAAAAGAAAACCATCATGGTAGTTGTTTTACGGATATGTAGAAATCTTTCTACAGTTTTTCACAGTGTCTTGAAATCATGACATGAAAGAAAGCTGAATTTGTCTCAAGAGTACGCTTCGAAATTTGAAACCATTATATTATTATATACTGCTGCTAAATTCTTTCTGCATGTAAATGGTGGGGAAGCTGATACCAGGCTCGGTTTCTTGAAAATTTTGTGTTTCAATGCGTCTTCTACTTAACGCAAAAACCACAGTGTTTATGTTATAAAAAGTGTCATGCTCCACTGAAACAAGAAAATTATTTCTCGCTGTTGAAGACTTCCCGTAAAAGCTATGAATACACCACGAGCACATATACGCGTTTGTAAAAATCACCTGAGGCCTAAGCTACCAGATGGTGGTTATTTACTCTCGTGCTATGTTACGAGGAAAACTAAAATAAATGAAGACGTTGCTATGCTATGACTATACATTTGCGCTGTTTTTTTATATTTTTAGTTCCCACCCCTTATGTAATATCCCAGTCATGGGGCCTTTAAGGAAATAAAATGAAATGAATTGCCCGGTTTAAAGATTAGTTGAGCCACTGTAATTAGTTTCGCCTTTGCAAGACCTGGGGAGTCTGCAGTTTGTAGGTATGTGGTGAGCTCCAGCAATACGGGCTCGCGAACAATTATGCTCCCGAGGCCAGCCCGTACACATAACTGCTTGTTGGATTCGGCTGCACCAGCACTTGCAAAACCGCAATCCCACACTGCGTTCTCACAGCCTCGCAAGGTACTCATGCCTGACGCACGAATATGGCATCAGTATTTCGATGAAGCCCAGCTCCCAACACTCTCGCCAGTTTTCTTGCTGTGGCTTCCACATCAGGCGCCCACCTTATATAGAAGGATCAGCAACCACGAAGCATTCTGTGCGGTACGCACCCGTAACCGCAGCACCACTGCCACCATTACTGGCTGTACAACCGGTCACTACTACTAAACCACCAAACCGGCCACGACTAAAACTGTACAACAAATGCAGTCACTAGAACTTACCTGCGGCGCCAGTACGATTGTAGCGACATGAAGGAAAGAGACATCACACATCCCACAAACAAATTTTGCTGCACATCCCGAGTGACATCAGCATTTTCCGCTAAAATTCCTGTTGGCATAAGGGTAAAGGTCCGGGTGGTAATGGTTGTCATTAAATTTATTCAGTAAAGAGCTTTGCGCTCTCTGATCTGAGAGGGGCCCTCAGTCCAGGGTTCCTGCGGCCTTAGTTGTTAGCTGCACCCACTGAAGCAGTTGCCTTTGGACTTAAAACTTGCGCTCGAGAGCATGGCCTCCTACTTGCTCAGGTTGTGGGTTTGGGAGAGTTCTTCTCCTTTCTGGCTAATCAAATTTCAATAAAAGCTGTGCACATAATGAGAAATAAAATGGAAAAGTTCGTTCTCCCTTATGCTGCACCAATGCAAATCAACATCTAGATATTACTTAACACATGACCGGAGCCTACATGCAAGCTTTATCTCAGGTTGAAGATGCACGAATGCTGCTAAACAGCCGGCTCCAGCAGCAGTTTATATCTTGCTCCTACAGCTAACGGTAGAAGTTTTTCAACTTCTAGCGGTGTAGTTAGTGACATTGCTAATGAGTTGAGTATGCAGGTTTAGGAAAAACAATGGCTTGTCCAGGGGGCAAGCTGGGGTGTATTTTCCGCTCTGTATTAAATGGTTATTCAATGTATCGGCAACTATAAGGTTTCCTTGTATAGCTGCCGTGACTGTATGAACTAGAACAGCCAGAGCAAACAACGGTCTGTGTTCGCGTGGAGCATTAGGAAATGCTAATAAGCCCTACCACTTAGGACAAAAATAGCTTGAACGCCACTTTGAAATTTATCGAGCTTCGCCTCCCTAATTTTTCTGTCGAGCGCCATCTACGTCTGTGAGCCTCACCGCCTTGTATAATTTTGTGGCGTCGCCTGGAGGCTACGCAGTGAAAGGAAACCGCATCGATTTCTTCTTTTTTTTTCACTCACACACTGCATTAGCATTCTATCTCGTCCACCGGGTCCGCAATCAAAGCGAAGAAAGCATGCCTAAAGATGCCCTTCTAAATTGGTGCCGCCGCGCAGGAGCCAATTATAGCGTCCAGGGCCCCTTTATTCAAATTCAAATTACACCCCGAGAGCTTCATGCTCTATCGCCGTCCCGGAGTGGAAGTGTCCGAATTGCACATCACGCGGAGCTTTGCGCTTTCGAATGAAAGACAGCTAACTGTGACCAAATGTGTTTGTATATAATCCACCTTAGGGCCTACACCAGCCCCTTCAGTAAAAAGAAATGGCATTTCTTGCGACCCTTCCTTAAAACTTCTGTAATTTAAACGGGCACCCGTATCATGTACCATTCTTAGTAATGAAGAAGCCCGATATCTAGAATGGAGACAGAACCCTGGTGCCCCAATGAAAAACATGAAAATTTTGGGGGGCGAAAGGAAATGCAAATTGATTTTTGGGGAAAGGAAATGGCGCAGTATCTGTCTCACATATCAGCGGACGCCTGAACCGCGCCACAAGGGAAGGGATAAAGGAAGGACTGAGAGAAGAAAGGAAGTAAGAGGTGCGTAGTGGAGGGCTTAGGAATAATTTCGACCCCCTGGGGATCTTTAACGCGCCCTGGCATCGCACAGCACACGGGCGCCTTTGCGTTTCGTCGGACAGGTTTCCGGCGATGCCGTCACATATCTGTCCGCAGTAGGATCGGCAGAGCTCCGCCGAATGTTGTTATATTTTTGTCTGCAGCGCAGCCAGCCGCTTTTTAAGTGTCTTGTTATATTTATTGCCTTTCCAGCGTTTTAAGAGGCTGTGATAAGCCTCCCAGAGGTGGGCTAGGTGTGTGTCCAGGGTAGGGGTTTCGGTGGTCGTTTCAATGTGTTGCGTGTCCAGCAAACGCGCATGGCAACTCCTCCGGCACCTCATCGACCCCACAAAGACCAAATCATAAACACAAAACCACGTGACACGCCTCACACACCAATATATTGACGATCCCGAGGCCCTCATAAACACACTTCAGAACGCATACACCTCTCCGGGTGCCCCCACACCTCTACCCACCTACACAGGACCAGCCAATCCAACACTCGACACAGACATCACTGAGACGGAAGTCAGAGCGGCCCTCCTGACTCTCCGAACCAACTCCGCACCTGGTGCAGACCAAATCACAAACTCCATGCTCCGTAATCTGGACGACCAATCGATCACCCAAATTACGCAATACTTCAACCAGTGCTGGAGGGAGGGTATCCTACCGCAGTCCTGGCGCCACGCGAAGGTAATATTCATACCCAAACCCAACAAAACACTTACACTTCAAAACTTTCGCCCGATTTCGCTAACCTCATGCCTCGGAAAGCTCTTCGAGCATGTTGTGTTAGCAGGACTCACAACGCACATGGCGGACAACAATCTATACTCGCATAGCATGGTGGGATTCCGCCCCCATCTATCCGCACAGGACGCCATGCTGCAACTCACGCATGAAATTTTCGACCCGCTTCTGCCTGGTCACACAAAGGCAGTCTTAGCTTTGGATCTCTCCAAAGCTTTTGATCGCATCGAACATCAGGTGATCATGACTGCCCTATCTCCATTGAATGTGGGTGCGCACACGTACGCCTACATTCAAGCATTCCTCACTGACCGCACGGCTGAGATACATTTTGGACCTCTCTCTTCCCCCTCCTACACGCTTCAGAGTATCGTAACCCCTCAAGGGTCCGTCTTCTCCCCCTTCCTCTTTAACATCACCCTCATCCCTCTCGCCCGAAAATTGGCAACTATTCCACACCTTAAGCACAGTCTTTATGCCGACGACATCACACTGTGGACCACCCACAGTAGTGACGGTGACATAGAGAACACCTTACAGGAAGCAGCCACCATCACCCAAACTTATGCACAGAACATCGGATTGTCTTGTTCCCCAGAGAAGTCCGAACTGCTCCTCATCCGGCCTAAGAACCAACGCTCCCCCCGCTCCCAAATTGCCATCGAACTGAATGGGGACCCGGTACTGGAGGTTGACACCCTCCACGTATTGGGCCTGCATATCAAGAACGATAGCAAAAACACCACCACCCTCAAGAAACTCAAGCAGGTTGCAGGTGCGATATCGTATCTCATCCGCAGAGTTTCGGGCCATCATAGAGGCATGAAGGAGTGCGACCTCTGTCGCCTCATTCATGCCTTTGTCCTCAGCCGTGTGCTCTACACTACCCCATACCTAGAACTATCCAAACACGACATAAACTGGTGGAGACCCAAAGACAGGCCGAATACATAAGGCTTAAACAAACCTCCACAGGCCGGTATATTCTGGACTCCCTCGGAATCATAATACCGGCCAACGACCCAACCCTCCTCCCCATACCTCGACACCTTCACCGAGAGCTGGTCATCAAGCCACTTCCAAAAAATATGCGCCCCTCCCACCATGAGCAGCGCCGCAGAGCCCGTGCGAAGGCACTCCACCGAGTGTACGGCTCCGAGCCGGACGCCGTATGGGTGGACGCCGCTTGCACGGGTGACGAAGCAACCGCAGCCGTGGTGGACTGCTCTTCATCCGCCCTCCTCACACTACCTCTCCCCCCTGACACCACCCCAGAGGCTGCAGTGGAAGCCGCCATCTCAATTGCCATCACCCGCACGGAAGCCCAGTACATTTTAACAGACTCTAAAACTGCGATTCTAAATTTTGCGCGAGGCCGAGTCCACGTCCCTGCTTTTGGCATACTGGGCTCGCCCGATGCACCCCCACCCCGCCATGTAGAGCTTATATGGGTGCCTGCGCACTCCGGGAATCCCGGAAACGAGGCCGCCAACCTTTTAGCCCGAGGTTCTTTAGACCGGGTTCAGGTGGCCTCGGATCAGGGATTCGCGAGGGAGCGAATGCACTCGTTCAGCGAGATGACGCAGGCCTACAGAGCCTCGCGCCATCTCTACCCTCCGTCCCACCCCTCCCCAGATAACAAACACGCAACACTCTGGCGCAAACTACAGACACACACACTCTCCTCACCCCTGACCTTAGCCCCCTATCACCCCTCCTTCCCCACTCCTGCCTACACCTTGTGCCCAGAACCATTCGCCTCTTCCCTCCACACACTCTCCCTCTGCCCGGCGGACCCTCCCCCGCGCGGCCTAGAGGACCTCAAGACCTGGGAGGACTGGGAGACCCTGCTGCGCTCGGAGGACCCGGCCGTGCAGACAGTCGCCACCGGCCGGGCTTCTAGTGTTATGGACTTTAGGGACATAAACACTTGAGTGCAGTGGGGTCGTGCGGAGCCCCAGGGGCGTGCCCCGACTTCCTCTCCAACAATAAAGTTTCTCTCTCTCTCTCTCTCTCTCTCTCTGTGTTTCGCCTCCATCCAAGCGCCCCGTAGCCTCCGATTAGGAGGTGCCCAGGTGAGATGGGCAATTAACATATCAGGAACGTTTGAACTAGAAATACTATTTACAGTCATTGTTGTACATGAAGCAAATCTGCAGAGACGTCTCACGTTCAAAGCACACCTGAACAGCGAGAACTGTGAAGGAACTAAAGAAGGGGCGGAATGAAGAAGAAACAAATAACAAACATAGTGGCTATTTCCGGCTTAATTTCAACCACGTCCGGGCCATTAACATGCACAAACATCACTCAGTGCATGAGCCATCAGCCTTTCAGCTTTTTCCTTCTGCACAAATGTGGCGGCCGCTGCAGGGATTCGATCCTGAGGCCCTGCGCTGACAGAACAAATGCCATGTGTGCTGAGCCACCTATGCGGGTTAATTTAACCAGTCGACAGCGTCAGAAATCATCGGCAACAGTTTTCACAAAACCAGAAGTTAAACAGTTCTACCCGCAAGCAGGAGCAATACACATATCATGAACTACGTCTCTAAGAATGGTACAGGCGTCCGGTAAGCCTGTAAGAAAGTTATTGGTTCTGGCAGCATTTTCGCCATAAGCATAGGAGGGCACTCGCACGGTGGTTATTCCCACTGTTTATGTATGTTCTATGGACGGTGGCGGCGCTGGTGAACACTGTCAGGTTAAGGCTGCCGACACACAAAATCCGAATATATTCAGTTTGCACTAAGGACAGGCGCGACCATAGCTAAGCTAGTAAAGCACTGCATGTGAAATGCTGAAGGCGAGGGTTCGAATCTCAACCGATTTGTGTAGTTCCATTTTCTTCTGCGCTCTCGAAAGCTATGTTCTATACATAACGTTACTGCACCCATAATTTGTAACTCTAATCAACACAACGAAAAAGCATTTCTTTACGCTTTCCTTTCTTTCAATTGTGTTGACTTCTTTCTTAAGTGGCCGTGCATACGGTGGGCAACAAGAAAGATGTCGCATGTCATTCGCTGCACTGGACGAAAGCTGCAGGTAAGTATCCCTATCATGGGAGTCATATGATATATTTCAACTGGTGTGCTAATGAGAAGCAATTCATTCATTTCGATTCAATACAGTTCGATGAAATCGAATTCCATGGCTACCAGATCCCAGTCTCCGACGTTGAGCAGTCAAGAGCAGTTACCGTCATCATAAGGGTCGGAAGTACTGAAGCACCATGCCAGCCAGGCAATAGCTGTAATTCGACCTTCCTGCTGAGCCTCCATTTTTTTTTATTCAAGCGGAGAACGCCATTTTCTTCCTTGGTCTCCTTTCTTTCTATGACTACGATCTAGGTCGGCGCTTTTATATCTGTCTCTCTTTTGTTTTGCCTTAAATGAGGCCCGTCCTCAGAAGTGAAGAACGTTTCCACTCCAAGAGACAAGTTCCTTGTTTTATCTTCCTTTTGGTTGCTTTTGAGCGACGAAACTGCACACGCTCTCTCTTCAGCATCACGTGGCTCTTTAAAAGCAAAAGAGAGAAGCAATGAGAATGCAAAATGGGCGTTTTGGCTTTTTACTGGGAGATATGACATATGTGCCGTCAAAGAGAAACTAACCCAGTAACTGGAGCTTTTACAACCCCCAAATGAGAATGTTCAGTGAGAAATAGGACTGCAAAAGTTTACCCCAAATAGATCCTTGGAATAGCTGAAAAAGAAAGTTGTAAAAGTAGGAAGGAAACTACCGTTTAGTATTCACCGCAGCAGCGGCAGAAAGTCCGCACGTACCAACAGCTGCCGTGAATCAGCTAGGGTAATTTATTCCGTGCGGAGATCTGATACTAATATCCGCGCACGCGGTTGTGTGCGATAAAATATTTTAATTTTTGCCACTTTGTATGGAGAGCGGGGTCGCTAGCGTGCAAAAGCATTTATGCTACGTTAATTTTTAACTGTTCGTTCGTGCAAGCCATGCTCGTAGCGGCAAAAACTGTGTGCTTGAGATCAGTGCCTGGACAAAAGTAGAACCGCGCTTTTTCTACATGAGAACAAAGACGGCGAAGGCATATGAAAGGCTCCGTGCCACGGCTGTCAAAACGAAGCAGGCAGTTCAGTTGCAAGTCACGCTTAATAATATTTATTTTCACGTTTTCAAGCTGCGCCGTGTAACTATTATGTGCCTGTTACATTCGTTCGAAACAATTCATTTGCACTCGTGTGTATGTACAGAAGTACAAACCAGTTTAAACGCAAGGATACAGTGCTTGCGCGCTTTTCCGTTCGTGCTCACTAGTAAGCATTCCCAGAAATGCACACCTGTGCGCGCACGAAGTACTCACAGAACAATCACACAGAGACGTTTATGGGAAAAGACTTCAAATTTGAGCCTCCCCACGCTCAGGCTGCTATTGGTAGTTTTTGCGAAAACGCGCTTCCCTCTAAATATTCATTGCTGGCACGAATCGCAGATTTGCGTTGGCTAAATCGGCTGCTCTTTGTTGTGCCTTAAAGATAGAATTTCTTCTGGAATGTAAACACAAGATGACTCCATAACAGAGGCTCTTTGCTCGACTTTAAATCAGCGCATAGGCCGGGGCGACGCGAAAACGGACCACACGTGCTATTTGTTTTTTTCTTGACCCGTTCTTCTCGCTGATTTACAGTCATAAGAAACAAACTAGCCAAACTTCATGCCCTTTTTGTTCGCCGGGAGGGTGCTTTCACCGAGAGAGTTGTGCGCACACTCGAATGAAGAACACTTCAGTTATTTTCTATTCTGTGACCTCAAAGACAGAAAAATGGCTAACGGACTGCTGAAAAAGAGCGCGAGCACAGAACAGTGGACACACGCATTAAACGTCTCAGCTTCTTGATGTGCTACTGAGGCAGTGCACAAAAAAATAAAAAAAGAAGGCGGAACATATTTTGGAAAAGAATGTAATGCAGTCAGAGAAAACTAAAGCCAATAAATGCAAAGAGAAACTAAAAGCCTATACTGTAAAAGTGCAAGGAAACTTCACTCCAACATTCATCGCAATTTGGTTCACGAGTTGACAGTTTCAGAGAGGTTCCACGAGGTAGATAGGGTAATTAATTCCACGGAAGGCACGGCGGCAGCAGCCCACATCGAGTGAGAACATTTCTCTTCCTGTCACCAAGAGAGAGCTGACGCGGAAACCCGGGAAAGCATTTAGGCCAGGTTAATGGTTAATCTCTTCCTTGTGTGAGGGGTATACGTAACGACATATTGTACAAACTTCAGCTTCGTGCCCTAATGAAGTTAGGTGGGCACACTTTTGGCCGTCACAAAACAGAAGTTGACAAAAGAGAAAAGTTGACCATGAATGAACGGGTAAAGTTTACAATATTAGTACAGGCGCTAAGCCTGGCATAAGAAAGAAGGTTGTTTCGCATGGTGCCAACAACGCGTCTTTCAGGAAAACTACATGAAGAGCTAAAGTGCTCCATGGACAGATAAATATTCAGAAGGAAACGTATATAGAAGCACCAGGCAAACGGAGTTCTAGAACAAATCATAGTCGGATAATTCTGCCGTACTACGCCCGCAGTGAAACTTTCAGACATTCCTTCTTCCCCCATGTAATTTAAATGTGGCATGACTTGCCAATGCGTGTTGTGGAACAGAGCGATCTGCATGAATTCGAACGATCTCTGGATAACCATCTGCTTGAAAGTACGATTTGATGCTTGACTGAATGTACCGCTTCATGCTGGTGTATTCAGTGCTTGTGAATAATGCTGTTTTTCTATGAAGTTTTTATACCCTCTCTGTAAAGGCCCTCGCACGAGGGTTGATAGTATTGTTAAATAAATAAATAAATTTATTCGTTACTATGCGAGAATAAGTCAGCCATGATCGAAGGCGTTAGAACAGTGGAGAAAATAGTGGGGAAGAGAAGAACCTTTCATGCTTGAAGCACTCCTGAACTTCGAGGTCCACAGTTCTCGTTGTCTCTATTTTCGTCCAGAATTTTTTTTTTGTTGAGCCTCGTAATGACAGACACCTTATGATGTGGTTGTAATTTCTCGCTGCTTCGAAAGGTGGATGCTTTCCGGTTGCTATAATGAAACATCAATTACGAAAAAAACTGACAGAATCCTGGTTTCTCAACTTCGGTCACTAATATACACCGGGGTTCAGGCTTCCAGTCGTCGTCCCGCAGACTGCAATCAACGAACATGCTTCGAGTGCAAGCCGCACAGTCACGGAACCGAATCTGCAAGTCAGGATTGCCGTCTGAAAAGAAGCTGAGAAGGCTGTCCTAACGCTCCTTTTTTGATTGTAGACAGCAGTGGCGTATCGGTTTTTCCGCAGTGTCGTGTGGGTTAGATGATGAGGTTGAGAATAATATTCTGCTCTTCACTACAAGCATCATGCCTATTCGCGCTGTGCTGCCACGTGTGAAAAAATCTTTAAAATCAATGTATTTTTTACTTTAACATATAGATCCGTTATAATGTATGCATGTATACTGTTGAAAATGGCAGTGAAAATGCAAAGATAACGCTCGTTAGCTCACACTTGCGTGCAGCTACTAATTAAAACGCCACGAACAAAGAAACAGAAGAATCGGCGAGAAATTACGCTAAAAGTCGGAGGGCACCGAAGGCGGATACCTAGCCTACTATATTCGCTCTTGATTGTGTTGTAAAACGAGAAGATTAAAAAAGAAAGAAAGAAAGGAAGGAAGAAAGAAAGGGAGAAAGGAAGGAAAAACAAAGAGAAAAAGGAAGAAAGAAGGAAAGAAAGAGAGAAGGAAAGAAAGAAACAAAGCGGAAAACGAAGCAAGAAAGAAGGAAAGAAACAAAGCAGAAAACGAAGAAAGAAAGAAGGAAAGAAGAATGAAAGGAAGAAACAAAGAGAAAAAGGAAGAAAGAAAGAAAGAAAGAAAGAAAGAAGGAAAAAGGAAGAAAGAATAGAGAGAGAGAGAAAGAAAGAGAGAAAGAAAGAAAGATGATGATGATGATGATGGATTTTTATGGCGCAAGGGCATCTATGGCCAAAGAGCGCCATGGCACAAGGTATTTTTTCAAATTCTCAAGGTGGGGTCGAAGACCCATTTCCCAAGCATTTCACCCTAAATAAGCCGAGCACCAGACCACGGGGAAAGCTTGTACCCATTGTATCACCGGTGGGTACCCGGCGGCACTGGGGATCGAACCCCGCACCTCCCGCATGCGAGGCGGATGCTCAACCACTTGGCCACCGCTGCGGTTGAAAGAAAGAAAGAGAAAGGAAGAAAGAGAGAAAGGAAGAAAGAAAGGAGGAAAGAAAGAAAGAAAGAAAGAAAGAAAGAAAGAAAGAAAGAAAGAAAGAAAGAAAGGAAGGAAGAAAGAAAGGAAGAGAGAGAGAAAGAAAGAGACAAGCAGAGTTATGATGGAGAAACAAGCTTCACAGATATCGATAATCTATGTCACAAACCACACATGACTGCTGTGAACTATAAAAAGGATTAGAAATGAACGGTGCAGAAAAAAGAGGGTTTGTGCATATATCACTTCAATCAAACAAGCTTTCTAAAGTACACATAAATGACATGACTGGTATTCCCATCAAATTCTCATTACAGCTCTATGTCAGCTTTTTCTGTGGTTTTGTATGTTCATTTGTGAATAACAACAGGAACCCTCTTCCAAACATTCTTGCTTCCACGAAGAAATAAGAACGTCAAGAGGAAGCACAAACCTGAAGCGCGGCTGCCGTGTCTAATCTGTTGGCTCTGCTTTAGCGATCGCACGCATTTTGCGGAGCACCTTTTCCATTACAAGCTGCCCCAATGGAATATGAATCAAGGCAGTCTGCTCGCGGACGCATGACTTAGGGCTCCAAAGGCGGCGGAGCAACCGGATATCCAGAACTTCGTGGGGAAAATCTTTGTGATGGAAATAATACCGGAAATGAAATCGCGACATCAAGAAAGAAACGAATAAATGTATGGTAAAAGAAGACGATGCGAATAAGTTGTGTTTTGAAGCCGTAGCTTGCTTCTGCGAGAAGAGAAGCTTTTGCGCTGGAACAAAAAAAAAAGGAACAGAGATAAATTGAACAAAGCATCAGAAGTATTCGTGGCTTCGTTTGTAAAATGGCGTTTTTAAGGTGTCTACCAAGAACCGAGACCGTAGAGAGCCTCAGTACAATGTCAGCATAAAAGAGGGCCTCAGGGAAATTACTTAAGCGCGCCGTAAGCAACTTATCCCCGCTGAGAGTTTTGGTATAGCGTTCCAAAAATGTTAAACGCGCGCTAGATTACATGGAGGTAAAAGGTTGATTTGAAATGATGTGTTGGAGTCTTTTACAGCCTGCTGATATAGTGACGCTCATTTCTATATATGTATGTGAAATAAGAGACTTAAACATTCTGGCGCCATATAGTTAAGGAAATGTTAAAAATAAACCAGTCGAGCAAAACAATGTTCCAGAATTCACATGCAACGCTCGAAATACTTGTGCAGATTTATTAAAATTTTAATGTTACATTATTTTAATTCATAAAACACCGTGGCGAAGCTCGAAACCTATTTCTGATGCGTTCCTATAGCAGTTGCAGACGGTTCCAGATATGGGGCGTGGGTATCAGCGCAGCGGAAGGCCCCGTTAGGCGTGCCAGAATCGAGAGCTCATCTCAAAACTTGTACTGAATTCCAGGACAAGCTCTGTTGTCAAAGCAAGGGCAGCCAAAGCGAAAGGCAGCAACACTCCTAGTTACCGGTTCACGTACAGACCTCAACCACAACGAGTGCTTATTCGGCTGAAGCGGGCGGCTCTCGCTTCAATGGACGCTGCCATATTTTTACGCCGAATACGGAAGACCGCGCCACTGCCGCATCGGTAATTCTCAATAACGCGCGCATACGCTAACGCTGTTTCGCATTTAGCGTTCTGCGCATGAGCACTCTAGGGCCATTATTTCGCAAAAAACGTAGTCACGCAAAACTCGTCACACTTAAACTCTATCGTTTCTGCGTCTTATATTTCCTAACACATCTCATTTTTTCATTTCTTTGTAGACCTACTATACAAAAAAATTAAGAACCGCTAAAAGACAGCGCCGAAATGATGAAAGAGCCAGCTTGCTTGATGCGTCGGCCGTTTGGTCATTCAGCAGAAAACGCGCAAGTTCACAGATATATTTTAGGGTTTTTGAGAAAGATAGCCTTTGCTATGCGCTTGAAGAAACAAAATTTGAAGGCAAGAAACATCATTCTTCAGATTGCGTTAATGCTTTAAGCAAGTATTTTCGCCTAATTTATTCAGAGTTTGGTGTCAACACGGGGTTCGAGTCACTTGTAGGCTATTAAAACCTTTTTCACTGCAGGAATCCACGGCAGCGCGCCCGTCTGTTGTGCGATGTCAGCGCACGTTAGAGATCCCCAGGTGGTCGAAATTATTCCTGAGCCAACGCTTTAGCCCGAGGTTCTCTCAACCGGGCACCGGCGGCCTCCGATCTGGGGTTCTCACGGGAGCGCATGCAATCCTTCAGTGAATTGACGCAGGCTTGCAAAGCCGAGCGTCGGCTGTACTCCCCACCCCATCCCTCCCTCGACAATTATCATCAAACACTTTGGAGGTGGCTCCAAATACGCACCTTACCCTCCCCCTATATACGCTTGCGCTATCACCAAGTCCACACAAACCCCTCCTGTACCCTCTGCCACCACCCCAAAGCCACTCACGATCATATCCGTTTCCTCTGCCCGGCGGATCCTCCCCCGCGGGGCCTGGAGCACCTTACCACTTGGGAGGCTTGGGAGACCCTACTGCGCTCCGAGGACCCGGCCAAGCAAGCCATCGCCACAGGCCGGGCTGCCAGCGTTATGAGCCTCCGGGACATGAACGTTTGAGTGCAGTGGGGCCGTGCGGGGGCCCAAGGACCTGCGTGTCCTAAACTCCCCTGTATGTAATAAAGTTTCCACCACCACCTTCCGGAGCCCTCCACTATGGCACGTCTTTCTTCCTTTCTTCTTTCATTCCCACTGTTATCCCTTTCCTTACGGCGCGGTTCAGATGTCAGCCGAGATGTGAGACAGATATCGTGCGATTTCCTTTACCCAAAAATCAAATTTCAAAGGCGCCCGTGTCCTCTCCGATGTCAGTGCACGTAAGACATCCCCACGTGGTCGCAATTATTCCAGAGCCCTCCTCTACGCCCCATCTCCTTAACGAGCTGTGTCGCCAAACTCTTCGAACATGTCATTCTCAATCGCCCGCAACCATTCCTAGAAACAACAGGCTTTCTCTCGAACGTTCAGTTTGGCTTCCGTCCAAACATCTCGGCGCAAGGCGTACTTCTCGCCTTTAAAAGTTTTTTACATTAAGCGCCGTACAACCGCTCCGCGAGTTACAATAGGCAGACATCCTAATACGGACGGCTGTCACCCCCACCCTACGTCTTTCACGGACGAAACGTGTTCTGGCCACTGGTACCCGCGACACCATGATCGAATTAAGAGAGATTCAACGCACCGACCGATTAGTCCGCCTGAGTCGCACGAAAACAAGAGAACGCCTATCGCGACAGCTCCGTCTAAATCAACCCATTCCCACCCCAATAAGTCCTACATCTTAAATGATTGCTCTGCGCACGCATGATAACATATATCAGAAGCCCCTACCGCGCAATATGAGCGCTAGCCTCTGTAAGGGTAGGCGGCAGGCTCGAGCGAGCTATTACACCATAACATACAGAAACCGCTCCGATATCCTTTATGTCGATGCGGCAGAAAATTCTAAAGTACCCGTCGCGGTGGCTCAGTGGTTAGCGCGCTCGGCTACTGATCTGGAGTTCCCGGGCTCGAACCCGACCGCGGCGGCTGCGTTTTAATGGAGGCCAAACGTTAAGGCGCCCGTGTGCTGTGCGATGTCAGTACACGTTAAAGATCCCCAGGGAGTCGAAATTATTCCGGAGCCCTCCCCTACGGCACCTCTTTCTCCCTTTCTTCTTTCACTCTCTCCTTTATCCCTTCTCTTACGGCACGGTTCAGGTGTCCAACGATATATGATACAGATACTGCGCCATTTCCTTTCCCCCAAAATCAATTATTAATTATTAGGATTTTTCACGGCAGTCGCAGCGTATGAAGACGGCACAGGGGGGGGGGGGGGGCGCCGCCACTATCCTAACTAACTCTTCTGCAGAGGCGGAAGGAGCCGCCATTGCAATTTCACTCGCCCACTTCACCATTGACAAAAACAAAACCGAAATTTGCACAGGTTCCCACGCCGCATACCGCCACTACCTAAAGAGGATTCCACGGGATGCAGTGGAGGGTGCGGACGTCCTTTGCATGGGCTCCGTAGATTTCAACCATCCGAGACCGCAAACGCTCATCGGGCCAGCAACTTTAGGTTAAACCGGATACCTTCTACAGCGGGACCACGAGGATATCACTTTAAAACCGGTAGGCCCGATTTTTGGGTTTTTATCGCGATTTTGGAAGCTGCCACGTGGCCGGAGCGAAACGCAAGCAGTTAGGCCTAACCCGGGGCCGGAATCCACCGGCACCCGGGAGCGTGGGAGTCGCACCCAAGACGGCAGAAGACACTAGCCAGGCACCCGGCTGCCGAATTTCCCGAAATCGAAACGCTTAGAAGCGCAATGGCCCAATTTTCCTCAGAAACTCAGGACATGGAAGCGGACCACCCCGACGACCTCACCGATCCCGACCCAACCGGGTGCGGCGAACAGGGGAGCGCTAGTATGCAACCACCCTTTGGAAACGCTGTGGGAAGCGATAATTTCGAAGAGGACTGGGCCACGATTCGGTCACGTCGACAGAAACAGGCCCAGAAACGCGGTGAGCGGAACGCCGCCATCCTAGACAGATATGCACACCGGCAGGGACAAAACAATGTCAAGATGGCGCCGGCGGCTGATGCAACAGGCACATCCGGTGGCACAGGCGGTGCTGCAGTCGGGATTACGTCAAACGCGTCGGAAGCGAGCGGGAAATATAAAAGGGACGGAGAGGAGGCGCTGCAGACGAGGCGTAGAGCCCCGCCGCTCCCGAAAGGAGACGTCAGGATTATAATTAGACCCAAAGACGGGGTATCGGTGAAGAACCTAACCGGATATGAGGTAGCACGCGCCATTATACGGGCCTGCAACGGCAAGTGCAAAACCAAAGACTTCATCGTGAAACTTCGCCCGGGGTCAAATATTATCAACGCGAGCACACGAAACGAAGACGTCGCCAAACTAATTCGGAACATCACCGCCCTCCACATGGACGGTCAGGACTACCAAGTAAATGCCTACGCTGCAGTCCCAGAAGAATTTAAAAAAGGAGTTATCCACGGGTTCCCGGCCAGAATGCCGGGAAGCTATCTCAAGGAAAACCTATGGCTGCGGTCCCAAGGCGTAAGGATCGTCGGGGCCAGGATGGTGGGAAAAACAAAGACGGCGTAATCACCTTCGATGGACAATGCATCCCGAAACAAGTTATATTCGAAAGCGGCGAGCACTTTTGCTACCCGTACCGCCCAACGCGGCAAGTGTGCCATGTATGCCATCAGCAGGGACATCGGTCGGACGTCTGACCGACGCCGAATACCCGGTCCTGCCGACAGTGCACTGCACAGAACCCAGCGGAGAGCCACACCTGCCACCCGAAGTGCCTCAACTGTGGCGGCGAGCACGTTACCGGAGGGAGGGAGTGTCGAGAACGACTCAAGCGGCCAAGGGAACTATGAGGCCCAGCATACAGAGACAACCACGGCAGCAGGAGGGACCAACCGAAACTACAGCACCGGCCGCGGTGGTTCAGCTCGGATCGAGATTCGAGCGGGTCCAGGAGCAGATCTCGGAGCCGGAACCGAGGCCCACGGAACCGAGGCCCACGGAACCAGTCTGAGAGCCGGTCCCGGAGCAAGTCCCGGAGCAAGTCCCGGAACAGTTCCTTCCCGCCGCTGGCCCCGGTCATCAAGTGCAGCCAGCAGCAGCAGCAGAAAAAGAAGGGAAAACACCGCCAGCTGGAAGGAAGGCCCTTCCAAATCACTGTTTCAGCACTCGGGAGACAAAAACAATGAACATAAGAGCAGCCCTGGCAAGAGGGAGAAACAGAAGAAGTCAGACAGCTTAAACAGCAACTAAGCGGCTGTTACAAGCTAATAGAACAGAATAGGAAACTCGACGAGTTTGCGAATCAAGTTAGGTACCAGAGGACACGCACTCCCTCTCCAGAGACGCAACCACTAATCAAAACAGGTAAGACAGGGGACCTAGCAGGTATAACCAAAATTCTAGAAAACATGCAACAAAAATTCCAAGCGATAGAACAGCGCATGAGAATGATGGATGCTGAAATACGCAGCCAGTGCAAACAAAGAATAACGGAAGGCGTAAAGGACAAATTTAATGCCCGACGCCCACTGCAGGATACGGATCTAGAAAATTAACCATGGCTAGTACAATTCAAGGCAGTCAAAACACAGAAAAACCAGAGATATGGCATTGGAACTGCAGAGGATATAAGAAAAAGAGAGAACTATTACAGCAATTCATAAACAAACAACTAACCCCACCCGATGTAATAGCGTTACAGGAAACGAATATGACGCTAACGCTGCAAGGATACACGACATACGTGTACCCGGAAAGCGCCAAAACCACAACGCTCATACGTAAGAACTTAGTCGCAATCATGGACAACAGCATAGCCGACACGGCAATAGAACACGTAGTTAGAGAGATAGTTCCAAAAAAGAAAAAGCAGGGCAGCAGCACCTTCGTAGTCAATATCTACAGCTCCACTAAACAAATGAAGGACACGAAATTCCATGAACTGCTCCACGGCATAAGCAGCCTAGCCAAAGGAAACAAATTGGTAATAGTGGGACAGTTGAACGCCAGAGACACAAGCTGGGGCTATGGCAGAGCAGACAAAAAAGGCAAGAATATAAAGGAAGCGGCGGAAGCCATGAGGTGCCAATTGATAACGGACCCATGTACCCCCACTAGGACCGGGAACAGCGTGTGCAGGGACACCTGTCCAGACCTGAGGTACGTCAAAAGAACGGGGCAAACGTCGTGGGAAAACCTTAATGAAAACCTAGGCAGCGACCACTATATTATCAGCACGCAGATTACAGCCAGCAGATTCAAACGGAGAATCGGCGCTGCCAAAATTACGGATTGCGATGCATTCAGACAGGCATGCAAAGAAAACCCAACCGAGGGAACAGACTCGATTGAGGCATGGGGGAGCATGCTCAAAGACAAACAATGCAGCTACACACAGGACAGAGCAGACACCCCAGGTGGACCCCAAACTCCTTAGGCTATGGGAAGCACGCAAGGAGCTCAGCAAACGGTGGAAAAAGCAAATATACAATAGGAAGCTAAAACTGAAAATTGCGGAAGTAAACAAGAGGGCAGAGGAGTACGCGGAACAACTAGCGAGAACGAATTGGCAGCAATTCAGCAACTCGCTATGCGGCACTCTAAGTACAGGCAGAACGTGGCACATACTCAGAGCCCTCTTCGATCCAACTAAAACCAAAAACGAAAACAATAATGTCATCCACAGACTGGTCCATCCATTTCAAAGTCCAGATTCGGAATTAATAGAAAAATTTAGGCAGAAATGCTTCGGCAACAGCGACCCAGCAGCGCACACCGAACACTACCGAGGACAGGAAAACCAAGAATTGGATAAACCCATAACTAGGGAAGAAGTCTACGCAGCAATTAGAAGCACAACAAGTAATACAGCCGCAGGGGCGGACAAAATTACAAACGTACTCATCCGTAACCTGAGCAACGGAATGATTGAAGAGCTGGCCGAATACTTTAATAAGCTAAGGGAATCAGAGACTGTTCCAAAAGAGTGGAAGCACGCGGAAATAGTAATGATTCGCAAACGAGGTAAACAAGTGCAGATAGAAAACCTGAGGCCGATATTTTAAATCTCGTGCTTGGGGAAATTATACGAAAGAATTATAACCAGGCGGGAACAATATTACATGGAGAAAAACGAGCTATACCGCCATAGCATGTTTGGATTTAGGGCAAAACTGTCCACGCAAGACGTCCTGCTGCAGATCAAGGACGAAATGTTAACCAACGTACCCAGATACGGCGAACGCATAATCATGGCCCAAGACGTAAAGGGAGCTTTTGATAACGTTAGCCACGAAGCTATACTAACAGGCCTGGGCAATTTGAACTGCGGGGAAAGAATCTACGGATACGTAAGAGCTTTCCTCACAAATAGAACGGCTACAATAGGGCTCGGGGAAACCAGGTCCAAGAGCTTTCAAACACCCAATAAGAGAACGCCGCAAAGGTCAGTTATTTCACCCATACTCTTTAACATAGCAATGGTTAAGCTGGCTAGACAGCTAGAAACCATAAAAGGGATAAGACATGCAATGTATGCGGACATCACTGTGTGGGTCACGGAGGGCTCACTCAGCGAAAAGGAAGCGAAATTGCAGGCTGCCGCAACGTGCGTAGAAATTTATCTTAGAGACAGAGGCTTGGCTTGTTCGACAGAAAAATCAGAACTACTAAGGGTCTGGCGAGGTAAACTCAACCGATCCGCACCGGAAACAAAATAATTAAAATAAATGTTTGTCTAGAAGGGCAACTCATACCAGAAAGAACAACCATCAGAATACTAGGGATGTGGATTCAATCCAACCAAAGGTGCACGCAGGCGCTCAGACTAATACAGAACTCGGCGACTACACAGGTCGCCCGCATGATAACCAGGGTCTCTAGGAAAACACACGGCACGCGGGAGAGCGACACGCTTAAGCTTGTAAAGAGCCTAGTGGTTAGCCGAATTACATACAGCATACTGTACTACAACTGCAACAAAGCAGAAATAAAGCTAGCGGACACGATACTTAGGAGAGCATACGAAGCAGTGCTACACCTACCACAATCAACCTCGACGGAGAAGCTAATGGCTCTAGGTCTGCATAACACCTTTGAGGAGCTAAGGGAGGCCCAACTCGTAGCTCAGCTCCAGAGGCTAAAAAAGACCAAAAAGGGACAGAGCTGCTCAAAAGATGCGGCTACGAGGGTGCACTGTCAGAGATAAAAAGATCAAAACGAATACCCGATGAACTGCGGCAAACATTTAGGGTAGCACCAATTGCCCAAAATATGGATTCAAACCTGCACAAAGGGCGACGGGAGGCTAGGGCACAGTATGTGCAACAGAACCTGGCCAACAAAGAAAACATTACGTACACGGATGCGGCTGCATACGGAAGAACTAGACGACATAACAGAAATAGAGCGGTTGCAACGGCAAATTAATCGTGAGCTCAAAGAAATAGCCAGCGCAACTATCAGGGATGGCACGATTGAGGAGGCCGAAGCAGCTGTCATTGCTCTAGTGGTGGCAGAGGGCTACCGTGCTCAAAGGTCCCTAATAATTCTAGCAGACTCGCAAACAGCGTGCAGAAACTACATGAATGACAAAATAGGGGGGGGGGGGGGGAAGCGCTCCACATCCTAAAGACAGCCAAATTACCGCCGAAGGAAAAACAATTGCAACACATAATAATGTGGGTACCGGGACACACAGACATTGCGGGGAATGCCTAGGCGGATAGGAGAGCTCGAGAGCTTACAAACCGAGCCTCCAACCAAACCAGCCTCGAGCAGCCTGACGCGGAACCAGTGCCCTTAGGATACTCAGAAATTCTGAATTACTACAAGGGGGGTCAGGATTAGATATCCCCCCTCACAAAAATCTCCACCAGCAGGAAGCGGTCTATGGAGAGAGCTACAAACGGGAACTTTCCCGAATCTAAACATGCTAAGCAAGATCCACCCAGGGCTATATAGCAGCAAATGCCCGTGGTGCGAGGACAAAGCCACGTTAATTCATATAACGTGGTGTGAAAAGAGAACAAATGCGGCTGCAATAAACATAATCCCAAGTGCGGAGCAGCGGGAGAGGATGCTTTCTAGCGAGGATCCGGCGGTCCAGGCAGGATTGGTCCGGAAAGCCTACCTGGCGGCAAAACTCAGTGGGACCTTGGACTAGGGGCTCCAACCCTGCCACAAGAGGCACAGACCACATCAAAAGATGTGAAGAGTGCCTCTACACCGAGACCCACCCATATATTTCTATGAATAAAGTTATTACTACTACTACTACCTAAAGGGCGTGGCGACGCCGGCCACACACCGTATTGTGTTTCAGCCACTTGTTTCGACCCAACGGTTACTCTGTCGTTGATCCCTGGGCATGCCTCGATCCCTGGTAATGAGCGCGTTCATGCGCGGGCCCGAAAACTCTCCTCCCGGACCGCAGACGATCAGGCACTCAACCCTGCGCAAGAGGCCCCGTCGGTCCATTATACATATCACCAAATCACCACATTCTACAGACTCAGCTGCATGACATTGCCCCCCCCCCCCCCCCCCAGTACCTTGTCGCCCTTATCCAGCGCCACATGGTGACAATTACAGACGGTCTTCTTTATTTCACCCTACCGACTCTCATTTTTTTAACCCCACCTTTCCTCTTCATTGTAATACCTGTGGCGTTCCCAGATCCACACTTTTCCAATACCTTTGGGAATGTCCTTCCCCACAGGCAATACCCACCATCCCCAATCCCCCTCATTCTTCCTGGGAGGCTGCTTTACGGACCGCTCATCCCGCCGGCGAGAAATGGCTGGTGGATCGGGCTTTATGTGAAGCACAAGCCCGTGGACTCCTGGACCAATAGAGGACCACCCTGGAAGATTTTTTTTCTCTAATAAAAGTTGTTTCGTACGGCACCTCTTTCTCCCTTTCTTCTTTCACTCTCTCTTTTATCCCTTCCCTTACGGCATGGTTCGGGTGTCCGGCGAGATGTGAGACAGATACTGCGCCATTTTCTTTTCTCGAAAGACAAAATTCAAGTTTTTGTTCAATGCCGTATTTACTGCATTTTATTTCAGTCTGCCTTGAAATCACATTTAGCTTGTCGCGTTGGAGTCGTCTGGGAAAAAAAGACAATCTCATTTATCAGCAACGGGTGTAAAGATAAACAAAATCTTCCGTTACTGGGATGCAGAACGCCCGAAAGATTGGAAGATAATCGTTCTCGTGTTCATTATCGGAGAGATACTTATGTGGTTGAGGGTACATTAGCGGGAATGTCTATAACATAGGATGAGGTCGTGGCAGTTGAGAAGTCGATCCCTTGCACTGCGACACAAAAGCAGGTCGTTCTCAGCCCGGTTGACGAGTGCTCGGGCTTGTGTGTGAGCGGCCGTCTTGCCTGGGCGCTCTCAATGTGCAGGGACCCAGAGGAGGATGACGAGGCGATTAGATGCGTTTGTGAGGTCGGGTGGACGATTCTAGGCTTTTAGCTGCCGGGGAGTGGGTTTTGAAATTGACATTATTATTAATTGCTGCTTTAGTATCTGATTGTTTTTGTAGGAAACGAAAATGCGAAGTAATTGCCTCGCATATATCGGTGGACACCCGAACCAAGCCGTAAGAAAAGGGATAAACGAGGGACAGAGAGAAGAAAGGAGGAAAGAGGTGCCGTAGTGAAGGGCTCTAGAGAGAGAGAAATAACTAATTTGCAGCCGTCAAAAATGACGGGGAAAAGGCTTTAGCCTAAACCCCCATTCATTCCCTTAACCGTCGGCTGGAATCCCTTGGGACACGGCGGCGGTCAGGGCGAGACAGATGACAAGGCACACGCGATCACCTGAGTGCTCACTTCCCGGTCGATCGCCGCTGACGCGCCACCTCCACGAGAGGAACAGCTCCCCTCGGGTGACGAACCCACAACATTCCACAAAAATCATGTCTCATTATAAGCTCCGTCGTTAGGCCTATCCAGCAGCAGATACAACTCAGTAGTAAAGAGGAAATCATGGGGAGGAAATTGCAATTCAGGGTGTTTCCAAACCCTCAACTGTACTGTAAACGACATCCAGAAGTCTTTAATTCTTGATGTACGCACTGCAAAAGCATTGCAGATCTAGTTCACATGGTTTGGACCTGCCCTTCCTATAACGCCCCGGAGGAATGTACTATCCTGGGAGACCTTATTACTCAACCACCAAGCAGAACAACAACGCAAGGGCTCCAGAATAATGTCGACCACCTGGGGATCTTTAACGTGCACTGACATCGCCCAGCTCACGGGCGCCTTTGGGTTTCGCCTCCATCGAAACGCGGCCGCCGTGGTTGGGAAGGAACATGAAAAAATATATTTAGCGGAAGAGTGTGCGATCGCCAAGGCAATTGCTGCCTCCTCCGCTGCCAGGGAATGTGTCAAAATTTAAATGGGTGAACTGACAATCGGGTTTTGGAATCCGTCTACGGCGGTTAATGCTAAGGCTCACTGGTTTGAATATTCGGTCGCGTCTGCGTAAACTGCCTTAAACGGTGACGCCTTTAATGAATCTATGACAGGAAAGCAATACTGCAGGAATTCGAATGAATATGATCACTTCATGACTAATAATAATAATAATTGATTTTGGGGGAAAGGAAATGGCGCAGTATCTATCTCATATATCGTTGGACACCTGAACCGCACCGTAAGGCAAGTGATAAAGGAGGGAGTGAAAGAAGAAAGGATGAAAGAGGTGCCGTAGTGGAGGGCTCCATCCTCAGAATATTCAATGAGTGAGTATAGGCGTAGAGCAGAATAGTGTGCTCAGAAGAAGGATACTTCGAAATTCATCTGCCTCAACAAGCAATCGGTAATAAAATTTTAACGCCATTCGTTCGTTAGCCCACCCGCATTTGCAATGCTGTCTACACTAATTGATGCCTACAAACTGTACACTTGTTTGAAAAATTCCGATTAAAAAAATATTTAGAGAAAAAGGCCGCCCGAGCATTCAGCACGCTGATACAGCTATGGAACATGACGTTCCCGTTTATGCCTGGTCGGCGCTTCTCGGGCGTCTAATTAGCGATAAATGCGCCGCCTTTCCGGTAGGCGGGCAATGAAAGTGGGCCAAACACCGAAGCAAGCGTGTTCTTTGTATAGCATGCGGCCCCTGCGTTTCCTGAAAGCACTGCTCTCAGCGCCTTTCTTCTTCAATAACGATGTTAGTTCTTATCGGTAGTTGGTTTGCAAGCGTTTGCAGGAATCTACGATCCAAAATCGTTCGCAGTGAGCTGATACAGACAGCGCCGAATTTCAAGCCCGTGTTTGAGTGTTCATTGCGAGGGAGAACGGTAATTAGGTTAAACCTGAAAGAAGAAAAAGGGACGACGAGATTTTTCATTTTTCGTCCAATCGAAAATAGCCAACGATTGTTGTAGAGGCAGTGAAATAACGATAACATGAGCAGTGAGATAAATAACTTTTGAACGCCACTGGACTGCGCTGTCAGTTAAGTAGAAATGAAATTACAGAGTTAAAAAATCTCGGAAATACATCTTTTGTGATATATTTCACAGTCATCATCAACCTGGCTACGCTCAATGCAGGACAAAGGCCTCCCCTTATCTGTCCAATTAACCCTGTCCTTTGCCAGCTGCAGCCAGCCTATCCCCTCAAACTTCTTAATCTCACTTTCTGCTCACTTTCTGCGGCCCCCGCTACGCTAGCCTTCCCTTGGAATCCAATTCGCTCCCTTGAGCCAGATATCCGCTCACTGCCTACCCTAAGTAGACGTATTCGCTTACCACTTCCAGCATCTCGATACCAATTTTACACTTCTGTTTCCTTTGAGACTGTTGAAAATTACCTGTTTTCTGTATAATAATTTTTAGACGCACCCTTCTGCTCTGCCTGTCTAACTTATTGATCAAGGTTTGCAGTTCACCTCCTGAGCGACTTAGCAAAGCAATGTCATCAGTGAACGGCATTTTATTAAAGTATTCTCTATTAACTGATATTAACAACTGTTTCAAATCCTGGCCTCTCAATACCTCATGTAAACGAGCGGGGAATATTATTGGCGATATCATGTGTCCCTGCCTACACCGTTTCTCATTAGAATTTTATTGCTGGCTTTATGGAGGACTGTAGTCAAATGCTTTCTCGTAATATTTGAAGGCCATATATAGGAGTTGGTTTCATTCCACACATTTCTCTATCGCCTGAGTGATAATGTGGATATGGTCTATAGTAGAGTATCCTTTAGAAAAACCTGCCTGATCATTTGGCTGACTGAAGTGCAAGGTCCTGGCTATTACTGATTACCCTAGTAAATACCTGGTAGGCAAAAAACAGTAAGCTGATTGGTCTGTAATTTTAATGTCCTTCACGTCTCCGTTATTATGGATTAAGATTACGTTATCGTTCTGTGAAGCTTCGGGTACGCTCAAGATATTAAGGCATCGCGTGTATAGGGTGGCTAGTTTTTCTAGCACAATCTCTCCATCGTCCTTCAAAAGATCCGCTTTTACACGATTCTCATCAGCTGCTTTCCTCCTTCCCCTTTCACCTGAAGCTTTCTTTACGTCCTATTTCGTTAGTGGTCGGATGCCCCATAGCTGTGCGCTACTGCCTTTCTTATTAGAGATAGAGAGTGTAGGAATGCTTGAGCGGAGGGTGTTCACCACGGGAACCACCAAGATGATGGTTACCATTTTAGAAGGAGGGTGTGGTTAGAGCATATGGTTGTATAACCGAAGGCTGGCTTCCCAGAGAACCGTCGGTATGGTGACTTTGGTGGTTACAGTGGCAGAAAGAGGCTACTGCTTGAGCGCGTAAAAATGCGTAACCGGAGGGTCGTTATCACACAAACCATGCTGAGTGGCAACCATTGAAGCAGGAAGAATTGACGAGACCGTAAGATGACGCAGCCAGAGAGTACAGTTGCCTGGAACGAGGAGGAGAGGTTACCGTGGAATGACGAGAGCTTAGCAATAGCTAACAGAAAGTAGATTATCACGAGAACCAATCAGAGGGTAGTTAGCGAGAAAAAGAGCGGATGTGGCGAGAACGGAAGTTTCCTCAACCATAGAAAAATACAGGGCCTGCTTTAGTATTTTTCTCACCTGTGACGGCATCCGCCTTAGAATGCACGAAATGAGAGAGGAATGTAAGCTGAACACGGGGTGGTCAGTTTTCTTTTGGTACGCATTCTCTGTAACCTTTTTTTTCTAGTTTTATCAGTTATTTGATTTATTTTGCTGCTCTGGATCGTTTCACCTTTTTGGTTTCCCCCGCGCACTAAACATTTTCGCCCACGAAGTTTCGAAATCCCAATTCTTCATGCATTTTTGATCTCAGTGAAATGCACCCGCACGCCCTTTCCTAAAATAGTGTGCAGCTTATTTTCAATAAAAAATAGAAAAATGCTCGGTCTCCCCAGCTAGATTCTTCGTGCAAATAAAAGCTGGTGGCAAAAACAAGTCGCCCTTGAGCACAGACCCTTTCGCGATTGGCCCCATGGTGCTTGTTTTTTTTTGCTTGTGTATTTTTTTTATTTTGGGATTTGTGGCGTGTTGAACGCATGCCTGCCGACAACAACCTTGTGTAGCGCCGCCTTTGTTGCCATGGGCCCGAAATTCCACATCGCTTGTCATTCTCCGAGCTCCTGTCATCGCATATCTCATCTCGTCACAATAGAATGGCGGCTTCCAACATGAGACATCGGCTCGCTTCTTTCTGTTACTCCTTTTTTACGATTCAAAGACGTTGGAAATGTTTCGCTAACATTGTTCACAAAATCCCGGGCTAGCATCTCCGTTCTTTCTTTCCTTCCTCTTCAGCCCTCATTTGCATACGCCGCATTCTGCGCACGACCATTACCCGAACCGCGATCATAAATGACGTGCTCAAAATACCGATCCTCAGGCGACCCACAATATTGGCCTGGAGCCATTTGTCCTCGCCTTCGTCGACCGCTGCAGCGGGAGAGTAGGGCCATGCGGGGGACACGGACCGAGTCGGCGAGGCTATGCGACGCCTTCTAACGCACTGTCAGTGTGTATGGTGTAAATAAAAAATGAAATGAAATGAAACGAAATACTATTCTCGCCCACATCAAATTCTCCATTGTTGATCTCCCCGCCTTTCTTCTCTCCGCATCACCCTCCTCCCGTGAAATTACCTACTATCTATCACGTGCGGTACGTTCCCAAGAAGAATGTAGGTTTTGTTTATATTCCATTTATTCATTTATTAAGCGACATTTGCTTGTAGCAGTAATAAAGAAGATATGTTAAAGAAGAAACAGCGCAAACTGGAGCAGCTGGAAAGTGCTAAATAGGCTTAATCACGAATTACAAAGGGCAGGCGCAGATTCCCATATAAGAACAATGAAAAGAAAAATAAACACTCAATAGATGCAAACGGTGGGTTTGAAACTTGCGATAGCAATCGCAAATTCAAGGGAAGACAAAAAAAATGAACCGAAAGTGCTTAGGGGACCATTTATTTAATGATACAAAACCACTGCTAGCAAAAGTGTCAGCAAGATTAACTACAAGCAAACGGACAGGCAGAAAAGCTAGTAGTGCCCGCGAGAAGAAGGCGACAAATGGACAGCAGTCGTTAAACTCACAACGATAAGCGGAAAACTTTCAACTCGCTTTAGAGCAGCTAGGGTCAAAATCCCCAGTTCTTGTGCGTCGCTCGCCTTCTTGCACCGTAGAATTTCGCCTTCCATTTCTACCAGTACCTATTGCAGTTCTCTGAATAATGAGACAGCGTTTACGACTTCGCGAGTACTTTATCCTTACTTTCTCGATTTTCTAACCCGGCAGCCTTAGCACATTATGAGCAGTGAAATCTAAAGTGACTGTTTTTATCCAACAAATTTGCCACATGACAGCCGTTCGCTAATTGGTAACGTTATTCGAACGACGAAAAGGCGGATGGTAGTCACGAGGATTGTTGTGCAGAGTAAAATTCCACTAATGCCATCTTCCTTCAATACGGTTTAGGACAGCTTCAATCACGGAACAGCAAATAAACTTCAACGGCTGCTTTTTTAGAAAACGCGCCTTTTTTAGCTATCAACATGTTAACCAGCTTCAGCTATAGGTTGTTTACACCGCAGGACAATCTACTCTACCGATGGCCTCTAATTCACCCTGTCCTGATCCGCTTGCGGTCACCCTATCATCACAAACTTTCACATCGCATCCACCCACCTGGCACTTTCCCGCCCCCATGTTAGTTACTATTTCTCTTTCTTGCAATCTACTATGTTACCCTGTGGGACCATCGGCTATTTTTTGCAGTCTAGCATATCCCTTACAACACATTTTTGTTACCTCTATTTCAGCTGGCACATAATTAAGTTTCTCCCATAATCCATGTTGCTATCTTTCATTTCCTCAAGGTTATTGCAATCATTATGCTTTCCATATAACTCTGGGTACCATAGTGTACACATCCCCCCACACTGTGCTCTTCTCAGCCGCGAGGGAAGCTGCAGCTTATGGGCGCAGTGAGAGAAACGCGTCCAGATGACGGCAGCGAGTGGAATACACAATCAGCCCTGTCTCCTCTCGAGACAGGATCGTGACGCATGGGCTGCTATTCGCGGCCCCAGAAAGGCCTTTTAGCCCATTGTTTTCCCGAGAGCCGATATGAAGCGGAGGCTTGCATGGGAGGCGAGGGAAATGAGGCCGCAGCTGCCAGCCCGCCCAATGGCCACTACGTTAACGGGCGACAGCAAATGAGCCCGGCGTAGATCCCCGACCAAAACAATGTCACGCATCTCAACGCCTGGTGTTTCTGTGGCCGCATGCGCCGCACATTCTCGTCACAAGTTCCTCTCACCCATCTCTGCCTAGTCATTTTCGTTGCCCTAGTATCACTGCGTGTGCGCGTATATGCCGTTCAGGAAGAGGAGCGCCCACGATCAAAGTGCTAGAGAATTTTAGAGTCGTGGTTAAGAAAAGAGGGGCAGCGCTTAGTACTGAGTCATAACAAAGTTTTCTCTCGTTCATTACCGCACCCACTGCACCGCACCCCGCGCCATCTAACGATGAAAAAAGCGTTATTCACTTGCAGCTGTCCAGCGGTTTCTTTCCTCGCCCCTCCGCAAGTACGGCGACAAGTTCTTCAACAGCTGTCCATTGTACACCTGGAGTGCAATTACTTATAGCTCTTAAAGGTCACGCAGAGGACGCCGCGCACGAAAAAAGGCTAAATGCGCACCTGGGCTAAACCCGTTATAAAAGCGCATTCCTTTGTAAGAAGACGCATTTAAATCGACTCACTGAATAGGTGCGACTCCCTAAGTGACGATTCACGAAGGAAGGAGGAATGCTATTCGGGCTAGTTGGTTTGTCATCTCGACAAGAAAAAGCGCGTACAGGGGGAGAAAGAAGAAAGCTTGAGACAACACCGAAGCTTCTGGTGTACGTCCTTCATCTCTTACCGGTGCGTACTGTTCGTTGCACAGCAAAACTGTGAATGGTCGAGGAAGAGATTCAGGGAGAGAGAGAGTGAGGGAGTGCGTGAGTGCTATGCTTAGAGAGGGTGAAGGATTTTAAAGCGAAAGCTTTACTGGCCGCGAACTTGCGATTTAGCCGTGGCGGTGCTCCGAGGAGGCACATGACGTCACAACGCGTGCCTCGCTGCATATATTTCTCTCTCTCGCTCCCTAGTCACTACTGCGCGTGCGCCACTAGTAGTACCGGGCCACAAGTGTTCCGCCGCTGCGCAGCGCCGCGCCTTTACTCAAAATCCAACTTTAAATTTTCAGTTCTCTCTTTTTTCTTTCCCTCCCTCCTTTACCCATCCTTTACGGTGCGGTTCGGGTGTCCGCCGAGATATGTGAGGCAGCGCGCCCTCTCTTCCATCCAGGGAGGTGGCATGCAGTTAATGGTTGATCGCGAGAGATTTATCGCCTAACGAACACTGCGGCCCAGCTATTGCTGCAGTGCCGCATGTCACCCACAACGCTGTCAGCGCTAATGCATTGAGGCCACATCTCTCTCTCTCTCTCGCCATCGCCACATGTATCGAAACACGAATGATGCGTCAGCATATCCTGCGAGCAAGTTATGAGCCCTTCCTTTGCTCAAAGCCATCGCCGTCTAGAACATTGTCAACGCCAACGCCAAAGAACACGGTGAACGCCGGCATCTTTCGCTTTGTATATACTGGAATTGCTGAGCTAATCCTCATTAATTTTTTTCTTTTGCATGTTATCCCACTTGTCTTTTTTTTTACCTGCTTGTGAAATATGTTGCATGCCTACACCGGGCGTTTCACTTAAGATGCCCTACGATTTTGAAATATAAATAAGCATATAAATAAAATAACCAAATTACAAATTAATAAATATATTTAAAGAAATACATTACAGCTTCCTGCAGAAACATCTAATTTCGTTCTCTCTGTGAAGAAAGAATGTCAGCTCTATGCACAAGCTGGCATATTCCCTTTAATTTCTACTTATTGTCTGTTGCGTTGTCTGCGAAGGGTCGCTTTGACTTTCGCAAAAAGAAAACGGGGGCAACAAGTTGTCACGTTAAACATATGCTTAGGACGAATAAGTAAGGAACTTACCAGTGCTGCTTTCAATGCTGTTCCACTATCTTAAACAGCGCTTGTATATGGGGCAAAAAGGCAAAAAGAGGTAAAGCTTCGCTTCCAGAAGAACTGCTCCTTCTTGTCATTATCCCATTGCCATCGTCGGAATAAATTACCCTAGTCCTAAAACCACAGCCCTTGCGAAAGGCTGAGTTTCCAGAAAAGTTCCTATTTGAAGTTTTAATTATTTTTCTCTCTTTTTTCTTTTACAGCTCTCGGTTGTTGCGTTCAGAATTGCTGCGACGCACTCAGCTAAGTGCTGGTGCCTTAAGCAGTTTTGCACAACCGAGTTCGTTCTTGTTTACCTCCGCGGTCACATAAAATGAACGAACAAAAGCCGCAGCTTCTGCGGTGCATTTTCAAAATCATTTTCGTTTATACGTTGCACAACGTTCCCTTAGCGCACTCGTGCAACGGCTATACAGACGAAGGTGAAAAGGGCTCCTTACAGAGTGCACAGGGCCGCTCTTTTAGTCACGAAGTGAATAACTGTTTCGGAAAGAGCACTTTCTTGTTCAGATGGAGCCCAAAGTCTCAACTAGCGATTTTTAGACACTCGCCTTCGCGTTCGCTGGCTTTCCCAAAAAGAAAATGAATGAAAATTTTTAGCAACGGCCACTTGCAAGTCTCCGTTGTCATTAGCATCCAGCTCTCGTATAAAAAGCGCCATTTTTCCACCTTCGAAGCTCCTAACGTATCAAAAGCTTTTTATGACAATTTATATCTGTAGCTATTTTTTATATGTACACTTGATTTTTTTCACGTTTCAGACTTTCTTTTAATTAACGGGTGCCGGTTGCAGATTGAATATTCCACATATTAATCCACGTCACCCGTTTGCAAATTGAAATCAATTTTTCGTCCTCGTTGCACGAGCTTTACCTCCACGGATATCTTTATTCGCGTTTTTCGTTTCCTATTGACGGCACCCTGCAGTGGAATAGCCGGAAACGATGAGAGCCGTAAAAGTGTTCCCGCCTATGCTCCCTTCTTATGGCACATTTTCATTCAACTGATTGCTGCAGCTTTATTTTTAGTACGAAAGCACTACTTGACAAAACCACACCAAGGATCTCGTGAGAAAAATCTGAGTAGCTCCGGTAAGCTCGGGTTAGATCGGAGGAGCGTCGCCTCAACTGCAGCCATTGGGAGGAGGACGTCTCGCAAGCTGCCGCCGAATGGAGAGAGGGTGGGAAGATGAAGAGCCAGAAACGTGTCTGCATTCATATGCAGATGCCAGTAAAAAGAGGCGAAGAATGAATACGGTTTCGCGCGTCTACTCGGCTTTAATACGTCAAAACCCTACAACTTTTTTATTTTTACTTCCTGCATTACGTATTTCATTGACGCAAAATGTGTGTGCATGGTTTGTATCTTCAATATGCGAACTTCGCTTTCACGAATGCGCAAGCCTATCATCGCCGTAATCCCGCCTCAATGACGTCAGCAGAGTCGCAGGAGTGAAACAGGCCCGTCCATAAATATGTCAAATGGTATTGAAAACAAATGGAAAATACAAATTGGACAGGATGCAGTATTTTAAAAGCTAGTGAGGTTTGTATAGAAGTGCACTACCCGAGAACAAATTTATTGCCGCATAGTGCCTGCAAAAACTGAACCTAAACTGAAGTTATTTCCTACTAAATTAAATGTGCATTGTTTCATACATGTCGGTGCATTACCCGTTCGAACGCTCCGTTTATTATTGTGCGGAATGTGCATCTATGATTACCGCTTTCCTAATTTTCAGCGTTAGTTGTATTTTTGGGCCTACTGTCTACCGCTGCTTGACGGACCATCACAAAAACGGTCTGTTCAGTTATAAATAGGCACCCAGCAAAAACTATTGGGTGCTTCAGCAAGACAACTTGTACCAATGCATTCCGGAAGGCAGTTTAAAGAGGACGCTGTGTTGGTGTAGTCAGTACCTTTTGTGTAGTGTCATGGCGCGAGTGGGAACACATACATTATGGCGGAAAGGAAACACACCTGAGCGAATTGTCTGGCCGATGCACACGTCGCCCTCTTGTGTATGTCCTCTCCGATGCAATTTTTGTCCTCCTGCGCTCGCCATACCGGTGGGTGCTGTTTGTATAACGTCATGAAATCAAAGAAAGGGAGATGTCAGTGTAAACAACATTTATAAGGCTTGTATTAGATTTTATGTCGTTGTACTTAGGGTTTCTATTTAGCTACCCCTTTGTTCTCTCAAAGCATTCGTAAAATAGCCTCAATATCCTTTTTTTGCGTTGATTTTGTCCTCGCACTTTAGAAAATGCATGCAGGTTTGCCACCGAAGCTTGAGATGAGCCGAGTGCTTTCCGCTGTTTTTGTATGCTGTAGACACATAAGCGGAATGTATACTCTCTCTTTGCGCCTGCCCGCTTGGATAACGTTTACTGTTTTCTTAATGTGTTTTTTCTTTCAATTTTCAGCTTTTTATTCTAAGTTTCGCTACGGCGCAGGCGTTGTTGCCTCAAACTGATGTTTTGTGGTTTTTGTGGTTAACCTCCACGGGTCTCAGACTGTATGCTCAGGGCGCGTGGAAAGTTTTCAGGCCGTAGGGTCTACTTTCCAGCAGCATTTTCGGACACTCAAGACACCTGTAAAGCTACCAAGATTCTCAGTGGTGATATCATTAATTTTCTTATCCTTATCACAGATTTTGTAGTTCCAGTTATTGTTACACCCCACTACGGTCTCAAAAGCAGAACCTGTGGCCAGGGAACTCTTGACACACCCTCTACATAATTTACGATTGCAATACTGTATCTCTCTATAATGTTGTTTTTTACTCGTTACTGTTAGCAAACCTTCGCTTCGTCTTGGGCTATCGACAAGGCTACGCTGGCAACCGACGACATCGCGTTGATTATTACATCGAAGATAACTCGCGCAGATGACGAGGTGTGCGGGTTGTTCAGCCAGGAGGTATACTCAACCAGTACTTGCGCCTTCGTCAGGCGCATGAACCTTACAACGAAACTACAGAGCATTAAACCACAACCGTTAAAAGAGGATATGCTGCCGCTAGATATGGAAGCACAAGTATACTGTTTGGTAATCTTTTTGTTCTGTTGCTGCTACTTTCTATCAGAAAGCGATAACTTTACAAACCGGCAAAAATTGCTTTCCTTAGGTCCGCGTTTAATAGTAATACGGGGTACAAAAGTTGAAAAAAAAATGGTCCGAAGAAATAGCGGTCGCGCTCAGAATATAAACAAGAGCATGTACTCTCGATATTTGAGAAATGCTGATAGGGAGTCTATAGCGTGCAATAGACATTCCTCGCACTAAATTATTAAGCAACTGAGTATCCAACGAAGAGAGGGTTGCTTAAACGGAAGCTGAAGCACTTTTAGAAAAAATGGAGTTTCATGCGGCATTTTATAGTTTTTAGTCCGCTGAAAAAGAATATCGCATTCGAAAAGGGCGGAAATAAACGCAAAAAGCTGTTTTTTTGAAATAAAACGGGCACCAGCGTCTCAGGGCGCCGAGCGAACGCCGCGAATGGCCGGGATCGTCGTGACGTCATCTGCGGGATCTCCGGCGAACACCGACTGTGTTGCTGCGTAGCGCGTTTCTTCAGCTGGCTTGAGAACTGCATTTTGCAAATTATGGATCCGTCGTTCACCAAAGCGCGGGCCGAAAAGCAGCAAGCAAAGCATGACGGCCGGCAGACTACCCGTGAATGGCGTCACTTCCGCCAGTTCCGTCCCCCCATTCGGCGCTTCCGGAAACGAAGAGGGCGTGTCGGCGGCGGGTTTTTAGCAAGCGATTGCGGCTCATTTTGCTAACAGAATCGAGAAAAAATTTACACACATGATTTTTAAAGCCCCTTCTTCCCAACCACAGCGTTTCGTGCAATTTGAAAACCGTTTCAGCTTCCCTTTAATGAAGAAATTAGGTCAGATGAAAAGATGTAGCAAGGACACTTTTTGACCTGAAGCAGCAAAGGCTCATGTGGGCTGATAGCAATTGCAGGGAGCCTGGCGAAGAATATTTTTGCAGTAAGAGTATTGCTGATTATATTGGGTATGATCATACACAAGTCCTGGTTCAGTTCAGCTGAGGCAACGGTGATTTGTTTGCCCGTAACTACTGGCTAGTGTAATAAATTATGCAAATTATTCCGCCTCGTGGCAATACTCGTTCCCCTTTTTCGGCAAAGAATATACCACACATTTCAGCAATCAGCTCTCGACACGTTAAATCGCAACCGCTTTTACACCGTAGATTGGTGTGTCTCAGTTATGCTCCTTTAACCCTCTTTTTACTTTTGTTTACTTTTTATTTCGGAGGAGAAAATCCCTTTTCAGGTATTTTCCACTCGCTCTTTGCCAAATTTTGACACTCCTCCACGACGTAGGAGGATGCTTCCTGCTTCTATGACTGCGTTCTTCCCAGCAGCGTGTCTGAAGCCAGTTAAGTCAAACACGCACATAGAGCAAACCTTGTTGAGGCCAAAGCTCTCTTAAGGACTTCTGTGCCAGAAGCTCGTGACAGGGAGTGAAGTTTGCTTTATCAAACATAAATAACAGCATTATATATATATATATATATATATATATATTTATGAAGGGAGCCAACAGTCACCGAAAACCAAGGTGCATAGGGGAATGTTAATTTTTTTTTTATGTGTTATGCTTATCAGTGGGATAATAATACTTAGATTAATAAATCGCTTAAAGAAAATTACTTATAAAGCAGCAGAAAAAACAACCATGCCACCGGTGGGATCCGAACCCACGACCTCCGAATATCGCGTCCTTCATAAATTTGTCAAAACGGGCCCCTCATTTCCTTTAACTTGTCTGCTAATATATATATATATATATATATATATATATATATATATATATATATATATATATATATATATATATATAACATGGTGATTGTTATTTCAGTAACACCTAACAGCACTCCATCGCGATTTCTTGATCCCATTTTTCATTCTTACCTTTGGAACGCGTCGCTGTGCACAGCATGTCAAGTTATGTTCTTTTTACATAACTTATTGCACTTTCTTTGTCGTAAAAGAAATGTCGACCTTCACCTGCAAGTAATCAGTCGTGAAAAACACTGCTAAGCTTCAACGCTGCTTTTATATTTATTGATGAACTTAATTCTCTCGTTAAGTTGTTGCTTCTGACAGCATGTTCACAGCTCACCAAGGTGCTGACATATCTTGATACCTGCAACGCAAACTTTTTGCTTGTAAAATTTGCATGCATTTATTTACAGCTGACCTTCGAGTGCTTTCATGCATCCTGTGCCTCGCGCAAGCGAACAAACGGACTGGTAGAGGAGAGCGAGAGTTAGAGAAAAACTAGCGCCAAAACCGTGCAAGCCACAAAAGAACGAATACGAGACACAAGCGCCTGTGTCTCGTCTTCGTTCCTCTCTTGGGGTTTGCATGGTTCTGGCGCTAGTTTTTCTCTAATTCAAGTAAGAACCAGCTAGCCCAAAAAGAGGTGTTCCTTGAGAGGAGAACGAGAACAGGAATTTTTTAAAAGATCAAACACTGAGCTCAACAAGCACGTGGTAATGAAAAGATACTGAATCCCTTCATGCTCCTGTTGGCACCCATTTTCTTTTCTTTTTTCTTTTTGCTTTCGTGTAATGCAGCACAGCTGCCTAGCGCAGTTCTCTTGGGAACATCATGACAGATGAATACAAACGGCGCTTTTAAGGTAGCGGCCCTGGCGGCAGTTCTGAGTACTTGCGCAACGCGCTAGGCAGCAGCTCCCGCTGCAATTCGGTAAATTATAATTTATGGAAAAGCACCTGACGTCGCGCAGCCTTGCCGTAACTACATTTATTAACGCATGTTTTCGGATCTTTTTTATGTGTTTACTTTTGGTTTTTAAAGTCGTTCACGCTGTTTCGAAAGCGGAGTTAGACTTCAACTGTCCGCTTACTCTACCTTTTACACTAATGGATTTACCCTGCTTCCATTTAAAACTCAGTCCGTGCATTCACAGGCCTGCCCCGTTATTAGAACTGTTGACGTCGTTCCCACCAGGCACGTATCACAAGCAGCAGTGAAAAGGCCCATTGGAGTCCCCGGTAGCAATTGTTCTTTGAAAGCTCTCGCGTAGTGATTAGAATGCACAGCTACGGATAATGCCACCAAGCCGCTATTCCTCTCTCGCTAATGGATCAGAGCGAGAAAAGGGTTAGGAAGAATGATGTCCTATTTCTTTATTGTTCCGAAACTTTGACCACCTAATATGCACATATTCAAAAAGGCTCAATACTGCAAAGCTCGCCAAGAAGCATCGTCTCACCAGTTAGAATTAATCAGAGGGACACGCACATAAGCGCCACTGGTATACAAAAAAGCTTACCCATAACACTTGTGAAAAAATAGCGCCTATGTTGTTCTGTGAATGTCTCCCATTTGTAGCAGTAGCTGCTAAGAAACAAGAGTGCGCGGAGTGAATGTAATTAGTAGATGGAGGTACACCGAGGTGGAGGATTTAGTGCCCCCCCCCCCCTCCAAAAAAAAAGAAACTGTGAGTAACAGCACAAATCTTACCAATGGATACTAGGGCTTGCGTGGGTAGCACATAAATCACTATTGAGCGTGCATGTCACGCAGAGACGTTGGTCATTACTGTGCAGTTCCGCAGTGTTTTCTGCAGCACTCTTCATCTGACGCACTTGGCATACTGAACTACCTTATTCTGGGTGGTTCATAACACAATTTTCGTTCCGTTCAGTTCAGCGTTTATTCCGGTGATGTGCAATGGCTGAGGGGAAAGAAAAAAAAAGCAGCGCAGGCGGATTGACAAAGCTCTTACTGACATGGCGAGAGCATGTTACAGTAACAAAATAAGAGAAGACATGCATAAGAAATACACACATATCACCACATTAACTCACCGGTAGAGTCTCTATACGGTTAACACAAAAAATACAAAAACAATAAATTACCTAATCACATCCTTGGCATTTTTTTTTTGAGGGTCGCAATTTATTGATCATCTTGTAGGAACACATGCCGAATGAGCTGGGCTCAATCCCTAGGCCGCATAGCGTCCATCAATTTTTCCCTCGACACAACTTCTCTCTTCTTGGTATGCTTGTAATCTTTGAATCAACATTCCGCAGTAGATAGAAAACAATGCAGTCGCGTCCAGAGAGCATGTAGCAAAGACAACTCGCCATTGCAGTGCGACAAATCAACAATGATAATGCCGTGTGCTGGCATCGATAAGCAAAGAACAGCCTTAAATGTAACAAATATTTAATAACAAAAGGTTATGGCACCATGAAAGGTAATAGGAAATTCCTTAGTTGATAGCCTTGCTCTTGAAGCACGTGCCAAATCTCTCAATTTTACAAGCGTGTTATGAAATTCGCAGGAGATCATGCAGTTACAGGCGCAACACGATTTCTCTGTTTTGACTGAACAAGCGTACTGTAGAGACTTCATAAACAGCGTGGAGACAGCTCCTATAGCTCACTTCGCTGTACGAAGAGCAAAGTGCATACAACACTTTTTCCATTTTCACTTTGAAGTAGTATACAATGAACGCCTCAGAACTACGGAGGTGGAGTAAGGTCGTGCATCGCCCATCGCTGAACTACAATAAGAGGCCAGTCACAAAAAGGCGCCCGCAGGGGGCAGACACAGTGCTTTGAGATCCCCTATGAAAGGTGGAGTTCGATCCTCGCCACTGTGTACTCTTCGCACTCCTCTCTTGTTCCCTCTCTGACACTCAACCTCCAAATCTTCCTCTCAGTTTTCTCTTGCCCATTCAATCCGAGCGATGGCATGCAAGCTGTCTCCGGGAACGTCAATTTCCTGCAGGTGTTTCCGAGTGTCCAACTGTGTTCTTGGATGGATGAAGGCGCCCAATGCAAACACGAACGCCGAAGACATGACGCCAAAAATGAGGATAGGTCGTCTTCTTGAAAAGGAGATTGCTCAACCTCAGAGTACTTTCAAGAAACTCGTCCCAAAGCCGGGAGAATTCTGAACTTTAAAAGCTCCTACACGCAAAAATTTGTTGAGGATATAAAAGGTAGTAGGTCAGTACACGACAGAACGTGGCCTTCATAAGCCATTACATTGAAGGTCTTGTGGATTTCATTTTTACTCGAAGACATTTGTTTTTCGCACAAGAGTGGAGATTTGAGTAAGCAATCTTTCCATCTCATCGCTAGATATGAAAGGACAAAGGTCCAGCAAGTGTGCATGCACCGTCGTAGCCTTTTAGCGTCGACGAGAAAGTTTGTCTACATTGTTTCCTTCTTCAACTTATCTCCTCTGTCAATGCAGGGCTTCCGTGCCCGAATTGTACTCACTTCCTGTCCTCAGTTATAGCTACAAATCTCTATGAAGACCCCCGTGGGAAGCAAGCTTTGATAGCCTATTAGGCGAAGTTTAGCGAGGAAAAGCGTGCGCTATAATCAGGAATTCTGGCTGTAAAGTTCGGATTTCTCTGCGAAAGAACAGAAAACCCTCTCCTCGAAGATGTGCTCCTCACAAACTTTCGGTTTGGGAGAGGCTTTTTGTCTAAGCGGATAACAGGAAATTTTTAGTAAACCTACCATGAAAACGGTCAATATTTAAGTGCGTTCCTTCCGGTCAGTACAGCCGCTATTCCCGCTAATGTAAGAGAAGTAAACGCACTAATGTACGGGAGGAGTGATCAGGTGTAATTATAAAAGTGTAGAGGCGCCTTCGGAGATTCCGTAAAGGCAAAGCAACCCACTAGGATCAAACAACCAGTGCTGCCAGTGCGAAAGCAATGTCGTGTCATTTCATTAGTGGCTCCCACCGAGAAGCAGCCTTCATGCACGGTCTTCTCGCTCGCCGAAGCAAAGAAATGCTGTTTGCATAAGGGGGATTAGTATGCGTGCCATCAGCGACCATTATGGACGCCACGATATTGCGTTAGTCAGAAGAGCAGTGAAAGCAGAGACCGTGAGAAAAAGAGTCGGACGGAGGGGAGGAGGAGGAAAGGAGAGGTAACAGCGCCTGTAATTTCTCTCTCTCTCTCTCTGTACCGTGCAGCCTTCTACAGGCAGAACCTGGCATCAAGCCATCGGAAGGATAAGAAAGACAAGCCTCTTGGCACGCCTGTGGGCCGACACATTTGCTACGCCACTGATGAACATCAGGATTCGTCGGCGCACGTGAGCAACAGCCAATCACGAGCCACTCCAGCGTAGGAATACTTCTACGAATCCTGCCCTTCTTGCCATGAGAGCTGGGGCTTCGTCAGAGCTGCATCGTATTCAGGGTGCGGAAGTACTCGGTTGGCGCTAGGCCCCCTCCTCTCTCGTCCTGCCCTCTCACCTAATTTGGTTTCGTGGGAGACGTTCGCTAATGCCACGCGGGTGTGTAATTGCCGCCGCTGTGCGCTTTGCGTGGCCACGACTGACAAAGCTGGCTTGATCGTCACCGCGGATATTTTGTGCGAATATATAAGGGTAGGAATTCGAACGCGAGGTTTAATTGTTTTGTGTGATTTAACGTCCCATAGAGGCATTTTAGAAAATAAAGAAACTACAGAAAAGCTGCAAGAATCCAAACAAAGTCACCAAATGAAACACGTTGCATGAGTGTCATGCAAATTGGAGGATCACTTACATTTTGTTCCTCGCTCTACAACTTGTTTTGATCCCTCACTACTGACCTTTGCTCTTTTCAGCCTTTCCGGCAAAAGCCGTCGCCACATGCGGCTTCACTGCAAGGCCAACCGCAAACCGCTCGATAAGGATCCTCCACTTCATCCTCCAACGCTGCTGACACACCTACACATGTCGCTGAAAGCGCATCGTCAAGAAAATGGCACCCTCTCTGTTTTTTTATTCCATCTTTGTTCCGCTCTGTAGAGCACCGCTGTTTGTGCTTTTAGGGACCGCCCGGTTAGCTTTGACAGCACCCCAACCTGTGTTCAAGCCTAGGCAGTCTGCTGTTCTCATTATTTGGTACGGAATGGTCGTCTTTCGATGTTATTTTTCTCCCGTGTTCGTGATCTCGTTGCCTCTGTCGCGTTTGTGTTCTGTTGTGTATCTGAGACGTCTCTCTTTTTTCTTATTTTTCCTTATTGCTTGGTTGCCAGGAGACCGAATGAGAAGAGATACATTTCTCAAGCAAAGAACTTCAGGTTGCTTCTCCGGTAGCATGTTCCCCTTGGTGTGTTTGGTTTTTTAGACACACCAAAAAATTACTACTCGTCGTAGGTGCGTACTTTGCGACATTCTATTTTAATGACAGCTTAATTTTATTGTGACAGCGCGATCAGAAGAAAATATCTATCCATATGAAGAACATTTATTCCTGCATCATGGCGCTAATAAATACACACAAGTGTGAAATAAATACGGCCATATAATGCAAATACCAAAATTACATTTATTTAAATTTCTTTTCCTATACAGTCCGAAATCTGTTCGCCTATGTTCATTGTTTGTTGAGAGTCTAAAGATGTTATCGCTTTCAGACTTAGTTTATACTTACAATTTTTGCAATGTGAGGCTTCCTGGGCAGCAGTGGCTGCTGCACTATTTAGAAATCAAATTGAATGAATGAATGAATGAATGAATGAATGAATGAATGAATGAATGAATATTTTTCCCCTACATATTTTTCCGCATTGTTTATGTATTTCCATTTCTCTTTCTATTTGTTTTCCTTCGACATTCTGCAAACTCATATCCACAGACCATATCCAAAAGCATTACAAGGGTATCGAGTACCTGGCCACCAATAATTACGCTCTTTGATCTTCCCAGCGCCGGTGACCCCGAGTACTTCTTTCCAGCACACCATTATTGGCAGACTAACGGACGAGATGGCAGCCTTTTTTTTTACGTCTGTTTGGCTTAAGCTGTTTCTTCCCTCTTCTGGAATGTAGGCCCAACGAGTGCCATTTCATTGCCGCCTCGTTTCGCTGTTCTGGCAATCGCTGCTCCTCTCTTTTACGCGTTTTCTGATGGCCGGCTTCAATGGGAGTCTCTGTGTTACTGCAGTTTTATTTTTGTTTCCCCCAAAAATACCTAGCATGTTCGAGCAGCTCTTGCCTTCAAACTGTCTATTTACTCTCTGGCACTCAGGGCAACTTGTGTAATAGATTTTTCCAGTTTTTTTTTTCGGAGAGAAGCAGCGAATACAAAACCACAAACATCCCCAAGATGATCTTCATTTACCTTTGAAGAATTATTTTCTTTTTATTGTGCACACGTAAAAACCGCCCACTAAATATCCTCTTTAGTAAGTTTATTTCTGCTCGACCATAGATGCCAAAAGGACATAAGCTTCAAAGGCATTTTTTGCTCAGTTTTCTACCCCCCAACAACTCTTCGAAGGAGGGGCGAGCATAATTTCAACCGCGTCCTTGTTCTATTTACGAAAAAGAAAGGAAAACAAAGGCACCCTCTTCAAAAAAATTGTCCGTGAAAGTGGCCATGGGCGCTTTTTCATCTCTATGCCTTCAAAATACTCATCGCGCCCCTAGAGCTTCCTGCCGCTAACGTAGTTTTTTCTGCGTGTTTGTTTTACTTTAGCTTCTTTATATTAATTTGGATTCCTTTTTCTCATTTTTTCGTTATATTATTACCAATTTTGATATTATTGGGAAGCGACGAGACAAGTTTTTTTCCCCCGCATTGGATCTGGCATCAACTGTTGTCCACTGGTACTGTTACTGTTACCCAAGTTACTCACTGGTACGTAGCCGAGAACCACAAGGAACACTCATTATTTATTTCGAAAAGCGACACCATTTCTGTAACAGAGTTCCATCGTTTTCTGGCCACTGCTGCAGCTGTCTACACTTTACGGACAACGTAATCCATGAAAAAAAAAATAATTTTGCCATGAAGACCCTGGTTAAGACCTTCCACCGCCTGGATAAGACTCTAGACACTTTTTGTATTCTGCGCGTACAGTACTCACAGCAGCTCTTCGAAAAGGCCCCTTCAACGGTACAGTGGCGGAATTAGGTATTTGATGGATGTCTAAGAGGAAAAAAGCGTGCACATAAATACTTTCGGCTAAAAGTCGATAAGTTTGATCATCACGCTTTAATCCCGCATGAGGGCGCCGCAAGTTTAGCATTGCTAGACACGAAATATTTTGCGAAATCCATTTTTTGCACGTAGACGCAACCGCCAAGTAGTTGAGAGCACGATGGAGATGTCCGCCTACCCAGGGATACAGTTATGCGTGTCTTCAACTTTTTCTTCGTGAATGCCGATTTACCCAGTGTACGCCGGTAGCCGTCTGTCTGCAGTGCAATGACTCGACATGTCGCCTTTTGAACAGGTTTGGCTCCACGGCCGAGACGCTCACCTTCTCGTAGGCTATTCCGTGGTCGGCGCATTCGCAGTGTTCGGCGAGTTTTTTAATAATTGCCTATTAATGCTACTGACGACGCCAACTGCCAGGCACTGCCTCTCAATCCTTCCTTTGGCTTTGGTAGGGCTGAATTTGTACTATGTTTTTGAAAATAAACAAGTTAATTTCCTGTTACTATTGTTTTGATATTTTGTGTGTATATTATGTTCATAGTTAACCTTGATATCGCACTATAGGCTTCGACAGGCCCGTTTCTTCTTTCGTGTACTTAATAGGTGCAATAAAAATAGTTTTGTAATTATTATTATTATTAGTGCACTCAATAACTAAAACAGGGCCGCATTTCAACTTGACTGACAATAGTCTTTTTTACTTTTGTTAGTACGTAGTTATTTTTTTAGCCGAGTTATATCTTAACTGCAAAGATCTAACGACTACTTAGTATATCTTCGCTGCGATATATAACATCCCAGTAAAGGAGCGGAACTTGCCGCAGTTAAACAATAAAACTGCGAAGCTCGGGGTGTTTACAATAGAGAAAAAAAAAAGATCGTAGTGCAATCGCATTGCGAAAAGAGCGAGCGCGGCTGAACCAGTTAGTTGCCCGCCAGGCTTCACGTCGCAGCGTACAGAAGCCTCCCTCTTCATTGTCGTGGCCAAGCAGATCAGAGGAAGAAAAATGGCCGACAAGGTCGCGCTGGTGACAGCAGCGCCGCCTCTCTCTCTCTCAACATCACTAGCTGGGTGCCGTGAGATTAGGTTGCGACCACTCCCGCGGCGTGGCGCTACGGTGGCTATAAACTTCAGCCTCGGTGCAGCATTTCTTCCTCATCGTCAACGACTGTCATTTCTATTTTCAACCGTCTCGCAGGGAGGAACCAGCACTGCTCTCGGTCCGTCGGTCATTGCTGTTAGTTTTACTTCTATGGGGAGCTGGAGCGGCCTAGACTGCGAGGCGTGCCGAGGTGTTTTCGGCCTCAGAACCCCGGAGAAATCCTAAAAGCGTTCAGACGGTTCATCTTAATACGTCTTAAATACGTTCACGTATTGGATGGGAAATACACAGATAATAAAGTCTAGCTAAGTGTGGGTGCCTGCGGCGATTGCATTAGCGTCTTCGCGAGCTATTGACTCACTCACTTTCCATGTTCCCAGACTGGACCACGTAGCTACATACACGAATGAATGGCGATCATTAATGAATAGACTTGAACGGGGCAGCTCCAAGGATTTACAGAAGATATGCTTCTTGGGGAGATTTTTGCTTTTGTGTTTACTTAGCATTGGTTTGTATCTTCGTTTGTCATCGTCTACGTGCAGCTTGGAGACGTTAAAACTTCATACCATCACTCTTAGAGAGTACAAATAGCTGGAATGCATACCTGAGTGGACCCATAGACCGACGATAACAACGGTAACCGACTTGAATATCGGCGCCTGTCGTATATTGTGCTTTCTGTTTCGTGTCCTCGTTTCATACCGCTGGTTTATTTTGTTCTTCTTTGAGCTAGTATACGTATATAGGCCCTTAAGTATTGTCTGTGGGAGAGCAGATTAGACAAATGACGAAGGGGGGAGACCAGCGGGCTCACTTCAACTTATTCGAGAGTCTCAGCAGTGATCGGCCGAAGCGCATGGAGTCATGAGGGCCGCGACCCACGATGTGAAAACTGTCCAACTTCCACTCCCAGCTGACTTATCGCTCCTTTCTCGAAGGCGGCGAAGCGAGAACTGAAGACAAGGGCCGTCCACCACGTGATATTACAGACTTCAAAAGCGCCGACTTCTAACCTGCGACCTAAGCCTGCTTGCTGCTTTTTCGTGTCTCTAACTGCCAGCGCTTTTGAGCGTTACACAGTATCGTGCTCCGACAGCAGCGCTCATAAGCTTGACAGAATTGCTGGACAGAACGAGATTAAAAAAACGACAGCCGAGGGCACGCCGAACTAAAACCAACTTTCCTCGAAAGCTAAGGCTGCAAGGAATAAATAAAACAAAATTTATATGGGCAGTGGGGCACGCTAGTGTGGTGCCAACCTGCCACTTTCCTGCCGTCGTTGTCGCAACGTGAAACAGGCCGGCTATATAGCAGAACATTATTTACTTGAACCGACACCAGACTCAGTTTCCATGAGGAGGTGAAAAGATTTAGGACGGTGTCATATCCTCCTCGAGTAATTGCATTACTTTGAGCCTTAGTTTCACGCCGTCTTTCTAAAAAACTGATATGCTGGTAAACATTGCTAACACTCTTCGTGGAGGGGTTAGGAAGTTGAACTAGTACACATTATATCGAGGTTTCATAGCACACTGATTATGAGAGGTAAAATTAACATGAACCTTATTTCGCATGTTCCCGTGCTAGTGCAATAAAGCATGGCTGCAATAAAGCATGGCTGCAGAGAATAAAAAAGAAAAAAAATTCTTCAAATAAGAAAACGATGCAAATTAATTACCGGGATACGTTACACCACACTCGTAACATTAACTGAAAACATAAAATTTCTGCAAACTAAAACCAGTTATGTGTGTCACGCCTGCGTGGTGAACATCTCGAACAAGACATTTCTGTAGCCCTTGCCGGCAGTGCCTCGCGTATTAATGCTCTCTCTTTAGAGAAAGCAGCGAAAAGAAAAACAATATAAAACAAACATATTGAAAAGCGTTTGGGAGAGGAGCGCTCTGTGGAGATAAGGACGTCCATGCTATAAGAGTCCGACGATATCTTCTATAAGGTTTTTATTTCATGCCTAATGTTTCCCTAGTATCGAGTATTCTTCTGTTTTCTTTAGGCTTGTTTTTTTTTGAGCTCTTTTTACTTTTACCCACCTGTAGTTCTCAGTGTGGTTCGCTGTCGCACTTATTGCTACATTATTTTCTGGCCTCGCTCCACTTTCGTTTCTCTCTTATTCCACCCTTCCTCTAGCGTTCTCTCTCCATTGATTTTCTTCCACTTTTATTCCCGTTCCAGGCCTTTCGTAATTTTTTATTTTGTTGCATGATTTTCGTTTTGAAAATTCGTGCGCCACCAACTAGCCCCCAAAGCACACTCCTAGAATTCTCTTTCTTTTCGTACCATTTTCACCTTGGATTGGTGTTTTCTTTCATGTTGTGGTTTCACCTCTCGTTGTTCATTTTATCTATAAACTCTTGCTTATTTTCTTTAAATGGTCGTTAAGCTTTTACTCCTTTTCTCATTTTTATTGCCCCCGTCTCTTTTTTTCTGCATTTCATGATTCTTTTTCTCTGTGCTTTACTCGATTTCCGAGCACCCCCTTTTCTAGATCTTATTTCTCCACCTGACAACAGTTTTCCCACGACTGGTTCTCTTCTTTGTGCGTCTGTGTGTCCTCGCTCGTTTTCTCCACGTTCCCCTTTAGCGGACCTTTTTTCTCCTTTGTGTTGCCTCCTTAACCACTGTAAGTGTCGCCTTCTTCGCGCAAGCACTCATCCCCATGCGTAAAACAATAGTTTCCCCTTTCGCTTTCTGCCACCTGAGGACATTGCAAACAAGCCGCCGCATCTCGTCAGCCGCGTCCTTAATGCTTCCCTTCTCTTTTATGTCTACTCTTCGTTTTTTGAGTGTTCGGGGCGTAAGTGATATCCCGAAGAGCTGAAAGCCGCCTCTCAGTGACCACATGCGTCACCAGGTAATTAGGGTTGAGGTGAACCCTTTTTCCCTAGAGCGCGCATAGTGTGCCGAGCGCCGCCATTTTCGTTAACTTCGTCTATTTTAGGCAGACAGTTTAGGTTCTTTATTGAACCGGCGTCCTGAGGGAAAAAGCGTTGTGTAACGCCAGCGCCTATTGTTACGAAGGTTTCAAAATTAGGTTTCAGCAGGGCGCAACATAGTTCGTCTCATTACCTGATGCAGGAGGGCTCCAGGATGCGGCTCATTTGAGAACCTCTGTATGCATGAAAACTGCGCTTGGCTATGGCTTCATCATGAAGTAGTTCTCATGGCTTCCTAGCATTGACTTTCGCGTGAAGCTTGAACACCAAAAGCACTACACGATTGATGTAGGCCGAATCGGACTAGGCTGGCTAGTTCACACTAGGTCCCAATGCCGTTCGTTTAGAGCAGCAGACGTTACTGGCTCTAAGCTTCTGAGCATTCAACTAAGGTACGAGCTTATCCGAGACACAGCCAGATGCACAGCCAGAAGAAACGAGAAGACTGAGACGCGTCATTACTAACTCTCAATTCGTGTTGCTTTTCTTCGCCTGTCTCCGCATTTTATTCTCCTTCTCCTCTTTTTGCCACAGCCTCCCCATGCACTTTTTCTCTCTCTTCACACTGACGAGATATCGGGAAGTGTTCTGCCGGAACACCTCCGTATCACAGAATAGACACTGCTTAAGAATGCTGCAGATAATCACGTAGTCCTAGGGATTTGAGGAAGGAGTGCACCCATAGGAGCGGCTGCGGGTTTAGGGTGAGAAGCAATAGTCATCACTGTTTCATCGTTAAAAAGTTAAGGAGGGGTAGGCGTATTAAAATTTTTTTGCAAAGCTACCCTGTATTACCCTATTTCATTTGGTTTCATGTCAGCGTCAGTATCGTCCTCCTCTTTGCGACATTTAATTTGAACTGAAGAAGTAAACCGTGACCGTAGTTCTGAGTACATTTTCCCCTCGCACGCGTACGCCCAATCATTCATAGGCTACTGAAGTTATTGCTGTTTCTTCAATTGCAGTCCAGTGGCAGCGGCAAACGAGTTTACGGGTAGTGGAAGGGAAGCATGGCGTCACCATTCAGTTAATCATTTCACAAACTTGCTGGCGCTCATCACTTGTCGCACTTTGAGAGTGTGCGGCTGTAATGTTTTTTTTTGCTTAACATCATTCGTTCCTTTTTGTCATGCTTCTTTCTATTTGGTTTGGTTTTCGCGCTCTCATAAGCTCGGCTTCCGGCGTGAAGCTCCTATTCTGCTGCTTCTTTTAGTATTTCGTTTTATTTATAAGTTATCGCTTTCCTTAAGTGTGGTCTTTAGGTGTTCTTTTATCTGGTGCTCTTCGCGCTACGCGTGCCGTCACCGTAAGAATTCGTCATCTGTTCCTTAATACTTCTTTATAACCTTTCTTTTCCCTTACCATCCAGCAGCTGGCAGGCGTTCTTCTCCTTGCCGCTGTTTCCTACGTGTCACTTTTCCTATTTCACATTTTATTTCGTCTCCCTTCGGGTTCCCAAGCAAAGTAAATACCCATCTCTTTTTTTCTCTCTCTCTCTCTCTCTTCTATTCCTGCAATATAGGGTAACTTTTCTGCACGGCGCTAGCCTCGCAGCAGCACAGCCGGGTACGCGTGGCCTGCAGAACGACTTCATGGAACATTACATCTCCATTTGCATCCGCTCCAAATCAATTAGAGAGACTAAAGTGAGGGCAAGGCCACGTAATTTTTGTTCTCAGAAAAAAATGATTCACCGTGAGGGTGCCACATATCCACATGTGCCGTCGATGTGTGGACGTACGCCTGACCCGACGGGGCCAATTAGCGCATGCGCAATGGCGGCGCGGAAGTGTCGCCTGGCGCTCGAGATGGCGCGAACTTTTGGACTCAGCTTTGAGCATTTCACTGGATAACTGTGTTGCCATTACCGATGCAATGGCATCGACATCTGCGGAAACTTCGACAAGTACCGCTGTCAATTGCGGAGAAAGCAATCATCTTCAGAAGTGACAGGCGAGATCTTTGATCGTGGAAGGTGACCGGCAGCGCGACCGCTTACACAAGTGCCAGATGTGATCTTTAAGAACAGAGGATGTGTCGCACTTCAGCTACCACATGCCATTACTCGCCGTCCCTAGCGACCGGACAAAACACATGCATGAATTAAAGTACATTTCCTCAAAAACCGTTCTTTCTTTATGGCAACGAAACACGAGTCAGTAATCGTGCATTCCTGGTCGTGCAAGCCTGGTTTCCATGCATATAAAAACAGCTTGTTGCTCTAAAGAGGGAATAAATTCATTGTGCATAATGTTGTGCATCGTAGGCGTATGCTCCTTCCTGCTCGCACTGAATCTGAACTGAATGAAAACCTTTACATTTATTTCAAATGGGGGATGCTCCGTTTTTATTTCCCAGACAGGCTGACAGATTGTACCTGTCCAAGAATGAACGAGTGTTCGAAAGATGGACAGATGAATCAGATGATGGACTGACTGACGAAGATAGATGAGGCTAACGTTAAGACTTCGTTGGGGAAAGGTGCTCTATGGTCAATTTGTCGCTCGTGACCATGTTGAGCGCTGCTCTTAAACAGTGCTGAGCAGAACACCTAAAATTATTTCAGTATTGATTTGATGTACCTTTTTCTTCAACCGCATTTTTGAATTATTAAGAATATATTGGTTGCTCTGCAAATTATATTCTATCTATGGAGCTGAAGACGTTATTTATTTGGCGTATTTTAATAAGGTCTTTGGCCTTCTGAAAGAGATTACCAGTTTCTTGTCTAGCTATCCCATCCCTGATTTTATTGTGCACTCCGCAGCGATATTTTTGGTTTACGGTTTATGGGGGTTTAACGTCCCAAAGCGACTCAGGCTATAAGGGACTCCGTAGTGAAGTGCTCCGGAAATTTCGACCACCTGGGGTTCTTTAACGCGCACTGACATCGCACAGAACACGGGCCTCAAGAATTTCGCCTGCATCGAAAAATTACCGCCGCGGCCGGGATCGAACCCGCGTCTTTCGGGCCGGCAGCCGAGCGCCATAACCACTCAGCCACCGCGGCGGCTTGCAGCGATATTTTTGTTCTTATTGTTCACTGCTTCAATGTTAAGGTCGTCGTCCTCTACTAAGGCGGAATAGCTGCTCACCAGCTATTCCGCTTTCATCTATTCTGCTGTTATTCAGCTATCAGCTGTGCGTGGGTAGCCGTCGAGGAGCACGCCGATGTGCCCACAATGAATGCACAAAGGGTCAGCACTCTTTGGTCGTGGGTGCGCACACAGCACCACTGCCAAGGGACCGTTGTCAGAGTGCCCAAGATAAGTTCCAGCGCACAGTTAGCAGCAAGCATCTTGCAACGCGGCTATGCGTAGTGGCACAGTCTCAACCGTGCTGCTGTCATGGCACACGTGGCTCGTGGCGCGTACCACGATGCGCCCGTCTTTGTCCGGGCCACACATTCCGGACAGGCACTCTGAGCGTCGGAGCATCAGGGAGTGCGCAAAGCGTGTGCCCGAGTGCTGTCGACGGAGGCGATCATGAATAATAATAATATGTGCCTCTCCCAACGCGAGTGGGAGGTGGCTGGGAACCACTCGGTGTTTGGCGCTTGGGAGTTGGTCAGCCCACTCGTTGCCCGCAATGCATTTAGCGAGCGGGCGCCCTCTGCGCGCAAACAGCACGTCCACGCCGCTCGAGGCTCTCGATGCATTAGCGGGTCGTGAACATCAGCAGGAAGCAGCGCTACAAATATGCAGGCGACTGAGGGCGGTGCGGCAGTCGCACAGTGGGCCGCGCCTGGATTGTTGCTGATCGAGGCTGAGCAATAGATCAAGGCCCAGACGAAATGGCCAGTAGCTGAAACGTGGTCTCAGATCTACTGGGCACGTAACGCGCTGCTTGCTGGCTGGGCAGCTACACTACGTGTATGGTGGCTGCAGGTGCGTACGAGCAGCTATCGCTCCTCACTATATGACGTCTCCGTACACGAAGAGGTGGTGTACGCTGCGAGCTGCTACACAGCGAAGATCATTGTGCAGTATAGTCTCCAGATGAACATCCATCGATGCGGTCCAGAGGTCATTCTCCGACATTAAAGCAATCAGAGGGCGTAGGAGGGCGTGGCGTGAGTCAGCTCCATGTAATTCCGCAGCGTCGTTCGCATCCGCTCGCGGTGGTGTTGCGGCATCAGCTGTAAGTGCGGGCCGCCGCCCGGCGCAGTGGAGGCGATCGATTTCAGTGCACCGAGCAATGAGTGGTCTCTATTTGGAGAGGCTACGAGCCTACTTAGGTGAGTTTTGATGATGGTAATAAGGGTGATGATAATGACAGCGGTGCTAGTTTCGGGGTAATTTGATTTTAGACATCAGAGAAGATATTGTGAAAAGTTGATTAATGTCCCTTTAGTCTCCGACCAAGTGGGGTCGAAAAACTTATTATTCCCAAGCATTTGACCTGAAAGAAACCGACCTACTGGCAAGTGAAAACGTTTAAACGGTTAAAAAACTGCTGCGTACGCCTTGATGTTGTGGATTTAACCTCGAATATGCCGCATTCAAATAGAATGAGAAGAACCATCTGGTCTGAGATGCAGTAAAGCTTAAGTTTTGAGCTCTACACGTACCTTGCACCATCGTCGTCAGTGGCTCTGCCGCCGTTTTACTCCTGACGAAGTCACTCATGACAATAATTAAAAAAAAACGAGAAACGAATGATGGCACTGGTGCGGAATAAATGCAATAGCGTTTTTCTTGCACTCACCAATCCATTCCAATTCTGATTCGATTCCGTATTCCGCACCTCATTCCTTTACCACTGTGATTTTACTGTCTTTCCCTCCTCCACCTGAGTTTCGATTGTACTATAATTTGATTATATCCGAATTCCGATCAATGGCTGATTCTGATTATGCTCTTTTTTCTGTATCTATTCGTAATCTCTTTTTATTCATTTTTGTGAAGTCATTTTAGTCAGGTGTCTCCCTCCTCTCTGCCTCACCAGACACGTTGGCAGGTGGAGGCTTTAAACAGACGCCGGCGCCGGACAGTTTTCAGCTTCATGGCCCACCTAAGGCTATCGCAAAAAAAAAAAAGAGCGATGATATTTCAAAAACGCAGCCGCGCTCGAATCGTGTCTTTCTCTGACGAGCGAACAACGTTCAAAACAGAGCGACGGCAGAGGGCAGCGAAGCTTCTCCGCCAGAGACGGCTCACGTGATGGATATTTCATGAGCACAGACACCGAGGGAGCAGCAGCAGAAGAAAAGGCGCTCCCAGCGAATCTTTCCGTGAGCGGGAATAAGGCAGTGCGCTTGCCGAGGCTCGGCACATTTTCGAATCTCCCATGGTCGTTGCTGGTGATGCTGCCTAACAGTGATGCTACCTAACGTCTGCCTAACGTACCAAACTTTTCAGACAAAGGCGCTTAACGAGAAGATCGGAGGGACAAAAGGGATAAATGAGAAAACAAACCCTGACATTGCACTCTCTCTTACAATGTTCCTCTGCTGCAGCCCTGATTTTTCTTCTGCCTCGAGTACAAACACTACCTGAGCCTCTGAAATACGCTCCCCAATGGGACTCCCTATTGCAGTAGCCTCTCGGAAGGGATGTTCGTACTCAGTTCTTGAAAGAGAACGTTTGTGAGGATGCCACAACGAGAATAAAAACGAAAAGAAAAGAAGGAACTGAAACAAAGGAACGATAACATTTCAGAGAAAAGTTTTGTGGCCGGGATAGTCGGTGCATGACTGTAATCGGTTGTTAGTGCAGAAAGATAGGACAGGAAGCAACGAACTTGATGGGACAGAGCGTTCTTATACTGCACCCAGCCGCAGGACTGGTCTCGAGGCTACAGGTGTGGAGGTGGCGCTCGAGCATGTAACATCAATCAATCAATCAATAATTTATTTCTTCCTCTGACTGACATTGCTGACTGACTTAACTCTAAGCTTTACTACATCGAATTCTGTCATACGTACAACTGCTACGAAGGTATTACAAGCGCAACATTCGGTCGGCGGCAGCGTTACTGACAAAGAGGCATTAGAGCAGGCTAGATAAAAAAGCAGCCAAGATTACAAGATTTCCAAGGCCTGGCCCATCACTGAAGAGCCGGTAAGGTAGTGAAATTACTTCGCAGTATTTTTTCGTTCGCACACGCGCGCCTCAACAAGTCACAAGAACTCTAGGAGCACTTTCCCTCTCGCGTGCGTTTACAGTAAACAGTGCCCAGTTCTATTTTTCACCTTCGCCTATCTACACTTTCTTCTTGGCTACTTTGCTAAAGGGACCGATAACTCCAATGCCTGCAAATGCCACCATAGGTCCCTAAGCTCTCTATCTGGTATAAGTGAGTAAAATGTAAGGCAACTGAGACGGATAGTGTGAGCAGAAAAGGAACAATAATATATCTCCATTAGGAAGCTATACCAAAAGGGACAGCCCTGGATCGATGTAGTGCGTCTGCTCCTTGTGCTTCCCAATGACATCTTTTGAAACCGAACACATAATCTCGAACGGTTCGCCAAAAGCACTTCAGCACCGGGGAAACGTAGGAAAAAAACTCGGTTGGCAGGGAAAAACGTGTTCACATTGCGTTGTTGGCCCGCCACAAGCATGGAGCCGCTGGCTTTTCATTACACGCCTCAAGAGGCGTGGAAGCTACGTTTTACACTGTATATCACGAGTAAAACAAGAAATCGGCAAGAACTTCTCGAGATTGCGAGGGAGAATACTGGAGTGGAGGAAGCCATGGAATCCCTATTTCCCCTCTATGGTCGGTAGCAAGGGAACGCGTAGAGGAAGAGTAGGCAGGCTCGCTCAGAAGACCTGGCGCGTGTCTCCAGCTCGGAATGTGCGCGATGGAATGTGGATAATCGGGGCATTCATTACGACGCGTCAGATCTATCGGAGCGGCCCTTTCCTTCCTCATTATCTACGAAACACTGCCGCCTTTTTCTGCATCCCTCTTCCTGACCTGCTTTTCGTCCCTGAGCTCGGTGCTCTATTAACTTTGTTGCCATGCTTTGTGCTTATTGGTTTTCTGGTAAATGTTCATTTGTCCCGAAACCACAGGGCCTGGTAGCTTCAACGATAGAGAGGATGACATTTATTGTCTTTTCTTTCCTTCTTCCTTACTCTCAATCTTTCTTCCTTTGCTTCTCTTGTTCATTAATACTTCCTATCTCCACTTTTCTTTCGTTCGTTCTTTCTTTATTTTTCTCTCTTTTCTGTGATCCTATCAGCTTTTTAACATGTTTTTTCTTGCTGATATTTGCTTTAATACTCCTGAATGAAGGACAGCAAGCAACACTCCATATGTAGAGCGCATACATTATATAAGCAGTAAGCTCACATGGCAAAAGAACGCTTAAGTTAAAAATATATTGAAGCCCCACAGATATAGATATAAAATCTAAGGAAGGATTTGACAGCGTCAGAATATTGCATGTATGTACGTACGTACAAATAGATTGGCGACCAGTCGAATACATTTTTTTACGCACGCAGCATCTCTACTGGCATCATCAATACTTTTTATATTCCAGACGTCCCTCCAACCTTCCCCTCCACCTTTCGCTCTCCTCTTCGCTGCGAAAGGACCATCGCCGCATATTTTAACGAACCCCAGCAAAAGGCGCTGGTATTCTGCTCTACACGCCTCGAAACACCAAATTCACACACTTCTCAAAGGAACCAGAAAGGAAGGAAACGTAAAAAGACATGTTGCTCCTAACTTCCAGGCGAGCGTCAGCGTAAAAAAGTGATGAGTGCCGAAGATAGCATGACGTGTCCGACACGGGAATAGTGCCGGTTCATACACGTGTTTGTTCCTGGAGCGAGCCACGGGAAGACAGGCCACGAACATTGTCGAGATAAAACAAGGAAATAGCCAGCACTCGAAAACGATAAGAGCGGGCATTCAGCAGGCTTGAAATAGCGACCCGGCATTCTGCGTGCGAGCTCAGCTCCAAAGAAAAAAAAATAAAGAAAAAACCGTAGGGAGACCGAGGAAATTTCGTCTCCTCTGCGACACCTCTGCTGCATTTTACATTTCTCTATTTAAAACAGTCACGAAACGGGAAACACTCCTACATAAAAATTCCTAGCAATGAATTCTTTATGAGTTCGATCGGAGCGCATATTTTTTTTTCTTCAGCGGACACTGGAGTGGAAAGATGGTCGTTTCGAGCAACACGTCTCAACACGCCAGAAATGGAGCAGAATGATTTCTCTCGGCGTTCTTGAACGAATCCAATTGGGAACAGGCCTTATAGATCGCGTTCTATGCATTCTGCATTGTTCATTCTGCAGCACAATTCTTGATCTTTCTTTTTGTTCTAGTTGCTAGAGTCTTTATTTAGTGACTAGTAGTTGCTAGGAAGTGTGGGCTCCATTGGGTAATTTTGACTCCATTGACATTATTCGTGCGTGCGGCTAGATATGTAAAGCAGTTTTGCTGTGCAATGCTTTTTCAGCTAAGAACAGGCCGGAGTACTCTGCATCAAAAGCCTTTTTCAACAACGGCGACCGAGCGCACATAAAAAAAATCGCCACAGTTTAGTCCTTCCCTAGAAACAAAACGTGAAAACGACAGCTGTAATACATCCCGTACCTCATTCTCAAGAGTGCAGCGACTACCACGCTTGCCTCCCGCCCAAGTATTGCTCGGCATATCTAGAGTGAGCTTATGAGATGTGTATTTAAAAATTGGCCGACGATTACGTTTCTCAGAAATGCGATCTTTGAGCGCAGCTGGAGTACTCGAACAATTGGCGATCGCATACGTATCAAGCAGTGCGGAACACAAGCGACTCTTGGTTTTGACTTCGGCAGCACGCTTAGCGTTTCGTAGCCGATGAACCTCGCCTCGGGCGGACGGCCAGCGCGCTTGCTGTATACGGGCAACAATGGCGCCATCTCCGGTTCTATGCGATACCACAGCACCAGATGCAATGCAGCAATGCAGCATAGAACACTCACCGGAACAAAACCCCGGCGCTATCCGGCGTCATCCAGAGATATCCTGATCGGCAGGGGGGGCCGTGGCTTCCCGAAATAGGGGAATTTCATTGTATGGCGGCACAAGACGCCAGGAGACCGGTGAACCCCCATTGGCTAGAGGGGAGTGATGTCACCAGACCAGCTTCACATGTCTGCAGCCTCTACAGGTGGTGTTCGGGAACACCTCGGGAAGCAAATTGTTCAGGAGCAGCGACACTTGGCTTGAAGTACGGGGTATCATCACCATCCTGGTCCCGGAGCTTCAGCGTCCTGCGCCCGGCGTGGTCATCGGCCGTGTGTACCTGGTCCGCACCGCCCGGCTGTGCCCCAGCCCGCCAGAGCAGAACTGACCTCGCCGCTCACACCAGCCCCGTCCCCCGCGAAGACCACAACACACGACGAAATGAGGACGCTCCCGCGACCAGACCCTATGACCCCACCGACCCGAGAAGCCACCTACAAGTAAGAACACCGCCCCCCTGCCCGTGCCTTTCGGTGTTTCCATGGCCCTCGGCCGTTGGCTCCAGGTGACCTGCGGTCCCGAAGCTTCGTGGGCCAGCGTTCATCAGCCGAACGTCTCATCCACCGTGGCGGCAAGCCCTTTACCTCCTTCTCAATTCAAACATTCGTCATGCCCGTCGTCATTTCCGGCGTTTCATCCTGAGTGCCGTTCTTCTCGTGCGTGATCGGGACGATCTCTCGGTGGCCCCGGGTAGCGTGGCAGACGAGAAGACGACGAACTGTGCAGTGGCACGGCAGGACTGCTCGCCCCGGGCCGTCTGCGATTAAATCATACCCTTCGGGCGGAGCTTACGTGCCCCCCCCCCCCCCCAAACGTTTTCCCGTTATAGCGTTTCCCTTCCTGCGCTCACCTATCGGTGCTGTTCCACCGTAGACTTATAACGTCAGGAAGACAAAGAAAAGAAGATACCATACTCTAAAGTAGGGCACCACGCTTTCATGTTGTTTTTGTTTAGCCATCCCTACCAATATGTATCCTCAAAGCTTTAAAAAAGTGCTTTGGATTTTTTCCTCTTTCAGCTTTATATTGGGCAATCGGGTTGTCAGCCGAATTTAGTTGTGAGGTTATTGGTTCCTGCTATTTCTTGCCTGCTTTATATAGGTATACGTGATGCTGATGCTCTCTGCCTCTACAGTGCTGCTGCGCCCTTGGTGTTTTTTGTGTTCCTCTTGGGATGTGTCCTCGTATTTTGCCCTAGTTTTAACCTTTCTGGAGTTGTTGATGTTTTCATGATGTTTTTATTGCGCGAACATTAAATGTGCAAGCCTCTGATTCTGCAGATGTTTGTAGGTCGGAAGTTTGTGTCCGTGACCTTAAGGTTTGTCAGCAAGAGCAACGTGGGTCGCAAAAGCCCCACCGGTTGCAGAACCTGCCATCGCAAGGCAGTGGTGCATCCCTTAACCACTGCACCATTGCTCCAGGAGTGGTATGAGAACTCCCAGGAATCTGTAGATGTATAGTAGCGAATGACCAATTCCGCATTAACCCGTTAATGCCCATATAGCTTTCAGCCGGAGCATAAGTGTTATTTCGCCGACCTCTGTCTGAGGCCTGCTTGACATGAGAACCGCGCATCGAGCTAATACCGAACTGCAAACTGAAGTGACAGCACGTCGAATCCGCATGTAGCCTCCCATGCTAAATAGGCCTCCATTTTTTCTCTTTTTAAACTTTCTGATACGCATTCGATATAGCGGGTGCGGTGTCCTTTCGCACAAGATTTAATATTCAATTATTTTTCTCTTGCCTTATCATCCTTTCCCCTTCTTTTCACCTTTCCTTCCTTTCTTGCTTTCTTCATCACCATTGCCCCAGGAGGGGAATGAAGACTCTCAGCGACCTATCACTGTTAAGCGCAGCAAGACCAATTATGCACAAATAGGCATTAACTCATTAAAGCGATTGCATTATACCCTTAGGTGAAGCCTAAGGGTATAATGCAATTTGAGGAATAAACACATGCTTTGACACATCTACTTAGTTTATCTACGTTAAGCCTCTACCATTTTTATTTGCCCGACTTTCACCAGGAAATTTCTTACTTGGGAGTTTTCTAGTCACCATTAGCTGTTCGCGAAGTTTGTACCACCATGTACACGACGCAGTAAGACATGGTTTTTGGTCCTTTGATTTGGGGCATCCCATGGCTTGCATGAACCAACGTCAACTGTGCCCGCAAACAAAACAAGGTAGATGGACAACAAGGCCGCGTGACCAAATTATTTTAAGCAGCTGAACTTTCCTTCATCATAGATAAATAACAGCAATTTATACAATCGAGAAGTGTATGCTCGTGTTATTAAAGGAGCGCCTATGACTACTCCATCAATTGTTTTTATTTTTCATTCTTACCTCTCAAACCTGCTCTATGTAAATCATTGTAAGTTCTTAGCTTGTTTATTTTACTGACTGCACTTTATTTCTCATAAAAAAAGAGTGAGGTTTACGCGGGAGTAATGAACCGTGAAAAGCATTCGTACGCTTCAACGGTAGTCCTATGGTAATCAGTGAAGCGTTTACCTCTCGCGTTTAGCTGTTGGTTCTGAGAGCGCGTTCACAGCTCTTAAAGTATTTGACGTATAACGTATTCCGCATCACAAAACCTATTGCCTCGTAAATTTGCATACATTCGTTATCGCCGGCCTTCGACGATTTTTCTGCACTCCGCGCCTTGCACAAACGAGCAAGCGCTCCAGTAAAGAGGAACTATGGAGGAGGAAAAGTTTGAAAAGAGCGCGCGGAAAATGAACTAACTCACGCTAATGAAAAAGTATTGAGATTCCTCACTCTTCTCCTCGCATCTTTTTTTTTCATTTTCAGTTTATTTTGCGCCGAGTGACTTAGAGCAAGCGCCGAGTGCAATTCCCTTGGGAACAACCAGATAGATGAATACAAAGGACGCTCTGTCGATGGCCGCCCTGGCGGCTGTTGTTAGAACTTGGGCAGCTCCCTCCGTTGTTATGTTAATTGCAATGTATGCAAGCCACCTGCCGTTGCGCAGGCCTGCATGAGCTGCCAACTGTTTTGCCTTTTTTTCTCGCCTTTTCATTTGTTTACAATTTAAGCCGTTCCAAAAGTGGAGTGGAACTGCACCACTCTGATTACTTCGCGTTATACGCTAACTGCTCTAGCTTGCTTCCTCTGAAAATCAGTGCATGCATTCACCGACCAACCTCGCCATTCAAATTGCTAACGGCGTTCCTACCACATCAACATTACCAGACACAATGGAAAGGACTGTTGGAGTCCCCGGAAAGCGTTTGTCGTTTGAAGACGCCCGGGATGCAATTTAGAACACGCAGCTACGAACAACGGCCTGAGATCGCTTTCGTCGCTCGAATGAGGTCCTATGTAATCACTGCTGCAAACTTTTAAGCGCGCATTCTCGTAACTACATTTCAAATTTGAGCATATACAAAGATACCGACAGCTCTATGTCTTGCCACTAACGGTCAAGGCTGCTGTTAAGCTCATTCAAAGCAGCGCACCTCGGTTGTTTCCGTCACACTTAAGCGCCAGGCCTATGCAATAGTGCGTTCCAATGACCTTTATGACATAACTGCGATTAGCCTGTGTCGTAATGTGAATGTCCCACATTCGTAGCATAAGCTCGTAAGAAGTAGACTGCGCGCAGTTTATATTGAGTAGACTGAGGCACAGCAAGGCGGGGTGCGAAACTGCCTGACTGACTGTGGCGACAAACACAAAAGTATGTGAGCAACTGCTCAAACATCTCGCATGCAGAGTACTGCGGGGGGAAGCGCATGCATTACCAACCGCATTGAGAACCACGCAGAAACGTTGTGCCGCATGCAGTTGCCGCTTTTTCCTTCTCTGTCTTACACGGTCTTTCACACTGTTAGTATTCAAGCATTGAAATAATTGTAGCTCTAGATCTTGCACCAGATTTGCGGTATGTTCGACCTCGTTCCCTTGCATTCAGTATTTGCCCCTAAATTAAATTAAAAAAGAAGATATAATTATTTCGCTAGAAATGCGCCGAGACGATGTGCTCTACACTGAGGATCGTTTGAGATATGCAGCTTCCATGACACTTTTTTTTAACAATATAACGAAGACGGCACGACCAACGGAAAAAAATAAGACAGACAAACGAGCGCCGGTCCTGCCGTTTGTGCGTCTTTTTTGTCCCCGATGGTCACGCCGTCTTTGTTATATCTTTCAACCTGAACCAGCTTGTCCAAACAAGAGTAATACTTCAACAATTTTCGTAAACAAATGCGATTAGTATAGACACGGTTGTAGTCGACAGCGCACACACGCATTCAGACTTGCGCGGTAGAATCGCAAGCATGTGCATGTCCTCTTTGTCTCGTATTGCAAGTTTCCTAGGAATTGTCATCGGGGCAAGGAAGCGATCCAACTTAATGTTGTTAAAGCCAGTGAGCCACAAGAGACGCTTGTGAGGAGCCTCGGCGAAACACCCTATTCCTAAACTATACACTTGGCGCACTCGAAATGATCAGATGCCACTAGCCCGGGGCTGTAAAGAGCACAGTGTACTTTCATAGATTAGTGTGCATGATTGATATAAACAGATGTCTTGCTTTATGACTCAAAGCGCGTCATTCACAAAAACAGGGCATAACTGAATTTTAACGATTTACGTAATACGATTCATGTCTTGAGGAAGGCGCCGCGGAGGCTCAGTGGTTACGGCGCTCGGCTGTTGACCCGAAAGACGCGGGTTCTATTCCGGCCGCGGCGGTCCAATTTCGATGGAGGCGAAATTCTAGAGACCCGTGTAGTGTGCGATGTCAGTGCACGTTAAAGAATCCCAGATGGTCGAAATTTCCGGAGCTCTTTACTACAGCGTCTCTCATAGACTGAGTCGTTTTGGGACGTTAAGCTCCCATAAATCAAATCAAATCATGTCTAGAGGTTCACAGGTCATGACTGGCATAAAGAAGACGCCATTTACTCTGAAATTTGCAAGTGGGACGTGTTACCATTACACTGAACTAATGAACATTTTAGGCAGAGCAAATGTTTTTGTGCTCTTAATATACCGTGTATCGATGTGTTCCCTCGCTTTTGCCTGCCTTGTTAAGCTCCTCTGGGTTCCTCTTCAATAACAGTCCTGCTTCATTCCATCCTACGGCTGGTTCTGCCTTCGCACAACTTCTGTGCGCTTGCAGCCAAGACCCATCATCAAGGAAAAACACGCTATGACGGAGAAGGACTATGCTATAGATATGGCCGTACATTTAACGCCGATCTACGGCAGCCTACTATACTCGCGGACAACTTCCTTTGGCTATGCAGTGGAAGCAACGAGCGCAAGGCGCGAGGCTTCCACAAGCCCGCTCTGGTCACGGCCGAAAGACACAGACTTGGAAGCTGGGGCGGCACGCGCTCGTAGCTTTCACTGCACAGACCAGAAATCTGCCCGCGAGTGTAGCAGCAACATTGATACAAGCAAGTTTGCTTCGTAAGATGCCATCTGCTGTGGGCCGTCTAGGCGACTGCGAAATAAGAGCGCCATAAGGCGGGCGGTCAGTATGCGTCACTAATCAGCGAAACACTGCGTTGCACCGTTTAGAGGTCGAGTGTGAGCAACAAAAGGATCCACCCAGAAAAGCCTTCCTGCGCCTCAAATGCCGACTGCCGTCGCTAATTACGCAACTTCTAGTGTGTCTCTCCCGGTTTTAACGCTTGCTTTAAAAAACACCCAAGCTCACGACACGCAACCACTCTGATTTAAGGCTCGTTTGTTGATTTTAAAGTGTTCGTTCAGTATAAAGCTTAAATATAAACCCATGCCCGTCGCGGAGAAGAAACACTTTAGTCTGGTACGAGTGCTTGTTACAAAGTACCGAGCATACGCTTCCCCTGAAAGGCGACTGGCAGAAATTTTTTCGGGGAGGAGCCGCTTTCTTCACAGCCAGCTCCTATGCAATCAAATTTCGCACAGAAATACAAAAGGTGCTCCCCGGTAATTCCTTTCTTTTAACATAAGTTCTACAATGGCGCTTCAATGTTGTAGATATAAATTTTTCAAGGACATACGTTTTTCGGGGAAAGCCTAAGGAGCGCAATAGAAAATTAGTAATAAATTTGGGCTCAATGGAAATTATCTGTCTTTTGCGCATTGTCCCTCGCACATTTAGGGCGTGAAATACGCTTCAAATCTGGTAAAACAGCGAATGCATTGGCCCGGGTTCTTCTGGTCTACAGACAGTGGCGTCGCCTGCGAGAGTCAACAGGGCGAATTAGTGGCCGTCTCAACGGATGAACCAGTGATATTTGTCTAGGGCTAAGACTTGTTCACACGGGAAGCGCCGTTTCGGACTCCGCTCCCTTGTAGGTAGTTTCCACTGCATTTCAAATGTATTTTTCAGATCAGAATTTTGGCAAGAGCGTGGAGACGGCAAGCTTTTTGGTACTTTGTTTTTACTCGGAATCTGGTCCCCTTAACACAGCTTCAATAATCCATTCGAATACTGTAGTTCTGTCATGATCTTTATTAACAGATGTAGTTGTGAAACTTCTGTATACAATGCGCGCCTTTACCGCCACAAATTTTCTATTCCTGTAGCAGATTTCGGGGCGGCTAATCGGTTTTCAGTTGGGCTATATCCACGAGTTAAATGTCTTGAGCAGTGAAATTATCTCAGGTGATTTAGAATGGACTACTTATAAACGGGACAAAACGGTTATAAACAACACAAATGTTTGGTTGAATAGAGACAAATTTAAAACAAAATCTAGTTGAGAGAGTTCAATTTGGCCCGTAGGCTCACACTTAGGTGGAACATAATATGTCGAACAAGTGACTCAGAATACTAGCGGGCAACCCGAGATCTTGTGTTCATCCTTCACCTGTGCGTGTATTTTCACTGATATTCAAAGCTATAATGGGCAAACAAGCTCACATTTAAGTTCTGTTGAGTGGTAAGTAACGCGCATTCTTGGCCATTTCCATGTTTTTGATCTGTTATTCTATTTCGTTTTGTTTCTGCGTTACGACCGCGAGCCCCGTTAGGGCACATATCTCACTGCATTAGGGCGCTGCTGCTGCTGCATTAGGGTCGTTCTTACAGAACAGCCAGACACGGTCAATGAGAGGAAGGAGACGAACACAGCACTGTTCAACTCTCATCTCTTTCGATCTGTGTCAAGGTGCTTAAGCTATAAAGGTTTCTAAGGATGATAGTGACAGTACGGTTACTGTAATGCGGTCGGGATCAGGACGAGACAATCGCTCCGTGGCCCCGGGTAGTGTGGCGAAGAAGACGAAGCTGGCAGTGGCGCGGGACGGAGCGCTCGCGCTAGGCCAGCGGCCATTAAATCATGTATTGCCCATCGTTCATCTCGTTTTATTATTATTTTTATCTAGTGTTATTATTTGACTGGCCACCACGTAACAATATGTCTAGAAAAAATTGGAGGACGCTTAAGCTTTGTCTTTAAGAGTGAGACGTGACACCGTGTCGCAGCGTTGCCGAGGAGTACACGGAACGCCATCGCCCGTTCGGCGCGACGCGCAGCCCGTTGGACAATTTAAGGAAAGGACGCCTGTCACATATCTCGGCGGAAACGCGAACCGGGCCGTAAGGGAAGGAAAACGAAATGAACAATTGCTTTTAAGGAAAGGAAATGACGCCTGTCTCACATTTCTCGGTGGACAGCCGGATCGTGCCTTAAGGGAAGGAAAAATAAATAAATAAATAAATAAATAAATAAATAAATAAATAAATAAATAAATAAATAAATAAATAAATAAATCATTCAACCAATCAATCAACCAATCAATCGATTAATTAATTATTCAATTAATAGATCAATCAATCAATCGATCCATCAATATTTAACGCTCTCGCGTTAAATCCCTTCCCTTACAGCGCGGTTCAGGTGTCCTCCGAGATGCGCCATTTTTCGCTCACGGCCAAAGACGCCGACGACACCGGCTTTTCTGCAACACGAGCTCCTTAACGCTGTCGCGTTAAAAGATCTGAGTGCCGCGTTTTGATACGTGTGGACTTCATGCATGTAAGGACCTCGTAAGACTTCTATGGCGAGGCACTTAAAGGACTTTCTGAAGCGGTATATCTTCAGAGCGGTATATCTTTTGAAGCCGTATGTCTTCACGCCATATCCTCCGAAGCTTAAACCGAAGATTTCGTTACAGACGTCGTTCGTAACTTTTTCAGTCGCTCCTAAGTTTCTGCAGTGGCTGAGTGCATCGCGTCTACATCTCTCGGGGTTCAGCCATTGCCGCGTCGCATAGCAGATTTGGAGAAGCTGCATTAAGAAGGAAATGCAGGAGCAGGACTTAACGCCTGTAACTATATACCCGCCGAGTTGACGCGCTTTAAGCGGAAGTGTGATGTGAGCACCCTTCCTCAAGAAATAAAACGCGTGCCGAAAGACTGCACCTAATCAACGGTTCCGGTGGCCTACGCGGCAGACTCAAGTTCTCCTCTGGAAGAGAATGCCTAAAAACAAGAAGAAACACAAATCAACCGTGCACGAGCGAAGAGGCCGGAATCCCCGTTACTTGGAGAGCTCTGCATACAGACAGCCTTATGCAGCTGGCACGAAAAGATCGCGTAACCAGAGAGAGACAGACGGTTCTAGGCGTCCAGCTTTGGGTGTCTCCTTTAATTTAGCTAGATATGACCGCCTCGGTCCGGATTGCCATTTATTCAAGCGCAAAGAAGACACCCGACCCTGGCTAGGTTTCAAGCGGAAGGCTAGAAGCTCTCTTCTGCACCGCCAGAGAGCGCTTAAGGTGACTGGTGAGACCGGTTTGTCGAGCCTGATTGCAAGTTTTGGGCGATCAAGCATAGGGCAGATGAGGAGTCCGTTAAGATTTATTTATAAACTAAGAAATACAACATACAAACAATAGGGCGGGAAGAAAAGAAGTAGGCCTTCACCCTCACCACTTATTAGCGGCCCTTCACGCCCTCCGCAGTGTAAGTTGGCCTTCCGCGGGAAACTGCTGTTAGCAAGACCCTCCTTCCTTTTAGCGTGAGAAAAAATTACGGAGGGCGCTTGATATTACTTACGTGCTTTGAAGGCGAAAGCACAAATTTTTCAATTTATAATTTTCCTGTTTTCCTAATTACACACATGCTCATTAGCACACAGAGTTAAGGCAACGGATGCACTACGTTCACCTTTATCTGCCAAGAGGCAAAGCGGTTTTTGAGTTTTACGGCTTGCGTGCTTGTTTCCCAATGTGAAAATGCTTGGTTAAATTCCCCGCACCTTCGGATCGGAAGAAATTTTTTTCTTTTCTGACGACGTCATTGGGGGTTTTCTGGTCATTTCTCCTGGACGCCGACATTGATGCAGGGTTTTGTTGCCAATGTGCCGTATTTGCTTCAAACATAGCCACATAGTTATGAGAAGCCTGCGCTCAAACAGTCGATTCTCGTGCTGGAAATAAGACATTTGGTTCATGAATATCTCGACAGCGGCTACGAGGTCACCTGCAAGTCTACCCGGATAGCTTTGCGAGCATGAATGGGCAGTCATTCCCAGCCGTACGTGTAATGCCTGGCCTTGGCATGAGTCTAACACGGATATAGCGAATTATTGTTTTGTATCGAACAGTCATAACATCCGCTTGAAAATTCCTTGTAGGTGCATAGCACTATCGTTCATATGTATCGAACTCGCGTTGAGCGGAAAATTCGATATATCGAACTGTGCGCCGCGTCGCTCAAGTGGCGCCTCTTCTAGCGGTGCTCTTCGAACCCGTTTCACATGCGTAGTCGAATCGACCGAGTAGCCTTGGGCAGCTGCTGGCAGTTCTGGTGCTGTGAAACAGCGTGTCAAGGTGAACGTGAGAAGTATTTGAGAGTGACCTGCGCTCTGTTGTATTCATTTTCAACGTCACATGGCTGTCATGCGGTGAAGTCAACATAACTAAACCCTAGCCGTGGCCTTTGATGGCATGCTTCACTGCCGAAGTCATTGCTGAAGCCAACCGCAACTTAATTTAATGAGATTATTGTATTTATAGTTTACTGGTGACAGGTTCAACCAGCCTATTATAAGGAGTGTGGCAGGTGCGAACCATCTTCCTTTGCAGATTCGACGCGAAGTAGGTTAGGTGTAGAAACAGTTAGCGAGCGGTGCGCTGACAGTACGCCGGCGGGCAGCATGTCGCTTGGATAACGCGTCAAACTTATGTGCAGTTTTTTTCTCGCTTCGAAGTTAGACAGAAGCGTTTCTGTTGTCACCTTTCATATAAATGTTTATCGATTTATCGAGCTATTTCGCGGTTCCTCTTCGAATTCTATATATTCGGGTTTACTCTATCTTCGGACAGTCACCAGAGAAAAAAAAAAAGACCCAGAACAAGGAGAAGACACACAGAGACGGTCGCCGGACTTTCAACTGATTTATTATTGTTTCTAGCACGTATTTAAAGCCACTACTTGCGCAAGCGCACATACATGCCACATTCATTATGTGCGCTTGCGCAAGTAGTGGCTTTAAATACGTGCTAGAAACAATAATAAATCAGTTGAAAGTCCGGCGACCGTCTCTGTGTGTCTTCCCCTTGTTCTGGGTCTTTTTTTTCGCAGTTTTTTTTTCTGTTAAACGTGTACCAACTCGCCCAGCAATTCACTCTTCTGATCTTATTACGTCTGTGATAGTGACGGAGAGAGTGTGCGAACCGGCACGGCGGGTATGCAATAGCGGAGGCGGAGAGGACAGCGAAAAGCTGAGCGTGTGGCCACTGGACTGAGCCCTCCTATTTTCTTCAAAGGGGTTGCTTAAAGGAAAGCTGAAACGGTTTTCAAATTGCATGAAACGCTGTGGTTGGGAAGAAGGGACTTTGAAAATCATGTGTGTAATTTTTTTTTATTCTGTTCGCAAAATCAGCCGCAATCGTTTGTTAAAAACGAGCCGCCGACACACCCTCTTCGCTTCCTGAAGCGCCGAAGGGGGGGACGGGACTGGCGGAAGTGACGCCATACACGGGTAGTCTGCCGGCCGTCCTGCTTTGCTTGCTGCTTTTCGGCCCGCGCTTTGGTGAACGACGGATCCATAATTTGCAAAACGCAGTTCTCAAGCCAGCTGAAGCAACGCGCTACGCAGCAACACAGTCGGTGTTGGCCGGAGATCCCCGTAGGTGACGTCACGACGATCCCGGGCGTTCGCGGCGTTCGCTCGGCGCCGTGAGACGCTGGTGCCCGTTTTCTTCCAAAGAAACAGCTTTTTGCGTTTATTTCCGCCGTTTTCGAATGCGATATTCTTCTTCAGCGGACTAAAACTATAAAATGCAGCATGAAACTCAATTTTTTCGAAAAGTGCTTCAGCTTCCCTTTAACCACCCCGAGTCACCCAAGCCTGCTTGCGGCATATGAAATTTTAATTCATTTTAAATAACCTCCACCAAGGGTGCCCGCAAAGGGAAGTGCTCATGGGTTAATAGCTTAATTATTTATGTTTTACCACATTCGAGGAGGCGATGGGAAAACAATTCCGCCTTTCAGGGCTGACCGACCATTTCGTTCCCAGGATAATACTCCGATCTCCGAGTTTGCGGTCTAATGAACCAATAGAAGAAAAAGGGCTCTGAGCCACCCCTTATCTGCTAATGAGAGGTCATCAATCTATTTTTTTCGGGGGGGGGGGGGGGGGCGAAGGCGAATCTGCTAACTTCGGCTAATTTTACCGAACTAGTAGCGCCGCTAGGAGGCGTCTGGAGAGAAATGAGACCAGGGAATTAGAGGAACGGACGAGGACGATGCGAAGGACGACGTGAAAAAGTGCAGTTCACACAACGAAGACAGCAGTTGCTGTATATGAGCGGTTCTTTATCGGCACGAAAAGCCGTGAGAAAAAGCACGCAGTAAGATGTGAGCTGTAGGAGAAGGGAGAAGATGAAAGGGCGTAGGGCGAGTGAGAGGGCAGACAACACAAAGCGAAAGCTTTAAATGCTCTGGCAGCTGGTGTGAAGCGAGAGCGCGGTCCTGCAATGGCGACACAGTCAGAAATGGGTTGTTGGTGTCTCCAGGAGCTCCGGCGGTGCAATGGGAGGAACCCTCCACCCAACCACGAGATTAATGGTGGTAGTCGGGGACAGGCGTTATGAGTTATGGTTATGCGTTTCCAGTATTTTTCGGGTAACACCGAAGCGTTCCAAGGTTATTCCCCTCGGTTCTTAACTTTTCTCCCCCATCTCTTTCCGGCTATCCCCCATTCCCTAGTTGCGTAATCCTGTTCATGACAACCGTCTTTTCATCTTGGTGCTTTTGCCTTCTCCGTCCATAATGTCAGGCCTTTCCATTCATTACTTGTTTCGATGCGGTGATGGCTTTGAAGTTTCTTCCCCACAATAAATGGCGTTTGTGGCTGGCCTAGTATGCGGTCTCGAAATCTTTCCTGTTCATCGCATCGTCAAAGAAAACACTTTTGCAGGTGAATGTGAAGCTTTAGGGGTGTGTTAGGGATGTGTAAGAAATATAAGGAAGATGTGACTGTCTAAAGCGGCGGTAAATGGCCGTTCTCTAGAATGCTTCATCTCTGGGAGAGGTTATGCCACTTCAAATTGACTCGTAGGGAATGGCGGAAAGATCTAGGATTTGATACAATATGGCAATCGAATGTACAAGATTATTTTTAATTTCTTATGAGGTTGTACTCTGTACATTGCAAAAAAATTCGATGTTTCCTTGTGTCAGCATCTCAAATCTTACGAGGTGCTCACGAAAGAAAGAACGAGGAATCTGAAGACGTTTTTCTTACGTGACACACAAACGAAGCCTGTGTGCGTGATTATTTCGGATGGCCAGACAAGGCTTGTGTCAAGATTTTCTTTCCTGTCTTAATGACGTTTGAACCGTTTTCCGAACTAGTGCTTTATTTTATTTTTTTTTGCCAAAATTAGCTGTCATATCAGTGCGCATTACTGATTATCTCTCTCTTCCTGTGTTTTTTTTTGTTTTATAGCCTCAGTCGACCTTCTACACTTAGATCGCATGCCACCAGGTATAGTATTCGTTTCACTGCGATCGCAGTGTGCGTTGTAGTGCAATGAAGAGAGGAGGTAGGCGCGCATGGAGAGGGCTAGGCGCGTGGGAGTTAGAACGTTTTCTTTTTTTTTCTCTTCACCAGAACCACGAGAATTGTTCAGTGCGCGCCGTGAAAAGCTTCTTCGTTCTCTCAGGTGATGTGGCCTGGTTAAGATATATCCGACCAAGGTCGTCGCCGCTTAACCAACAAAAGGGCTCCTAACAGTGGTGCTCCTATCTATGTTTCTTTGGACAGCACACAAACTCGTACTCCTCTAAAGAACAAGATTCCACTAGCACAAGCGCCGAACATTATGGGCGAATGTTCTCATGCAGTCAATCAGAGTTTCGTGGAAGTCACCCAGGATTTTCAAAAGAAATTCGTGCTAAACATGCGAATTTTCAGACGGCGTTCTCTGTTCAATTCAGTACATAGGCTACAGGTCTGCCTTTTAACTGGGGGTAAATGCCGGCTTTCATGTGATATCGCCACCCACGTCTGATTCAACTGCCTGTCCACTTGCCATCTGATGTGAGGGTTCAGACATACGCCACCAGACACCAAGAAAGTCACCCAAACTTCTGTATGTGGCTGCTTTTGGGCACTAATAAGATGAGCGACTAGTAGAAGGCCCTGATCCTGTGTTACACATGTCAAATCTTTCTTACTTTAGCTTTTAGGGGGTAAAATGAGATATTTATGCCAGTATAACTACCTCTCCTGCGACTTCTATATTTTGTTTATGGGGCTATTAAAGCAAATTGAAATTCTCTTTTATTGATAGGCTTCCAAAGTTCAGTTATGAAGATGCTGCTTACTTGGAAATCATCACTTCTTCAGCTAGAACAGGAGAACGAAACTAAATACAGGTATCGCCACCGCACGCTGTTTTCTCGAACCATTTTAGATGACATCAATGCTCCCTCTTTTGCTTGTAGTAGCAGTTATCTCAGGTTAGGCTTCACTGTTAATGACGTCTGACAGGCGATAGCAGAGTCCTTTTCATCGTCGACGTGAAGTATTTCAACCGAGTGGGGAGAAAAAAATACCTTCATAAAATCTGATTTTCTAATCAATACCTACCTCTTTTGACATCAAAGAAATATAAGCACAGCCACAAGGAGCCAAACAAGCGACTTTTACTGTGAACAAAAATTCTACGCAGTTGTCCCCAGTGTCCTATAATGGTCCAGTTTTAAAGAAAGACTCATTTTTCAACCGGTACTTTTGCTGAATTCTTCGTTCCAGAAGCTTTCTAGGTGTTTGAAAATAAGATTAAGGCGCCTTCGTAACCGATCACTTCTTCCACTCTCCTTTACATTCCATCTTAGCCTGAGTTAGCGTAACCGAGTTTCTTAGAGAAAGCTCCTCTCAATCTCACAGATTTTCGCTCCACCAGCTCGCTTTGGTGCCGCTGCAGTCATTCGTCTTGTTCAGTGCTCTTTACATTTTGTGAGTATTTCGTCTTCTGTAGTGGGTCTTTATTTGACGGTATTTTCTGTTGTCTACGATATTCTCTTCGGATTGCCTCCTAAGCTGAAAGTTAAATGCAGACACATGCGTAGTGGAACAGGAGGAATATGAAGGGGATACCATCACCCCTGTTTTTATTCAGCATCCATTCGGTTTCTTTGTTGCTACATTAATATTTTCTTCGCCCAAGAAATCATGCTTGATTACACGCTTAATCGATGCCCGTTTTATTAATCTTCATTTATCACGTTCCGTTTTTTTTAGCATTGTGAGTTCTTTTTAAAACTGTCTTTTCTTATCTACGTTGCTAGTTTAGCTTATGGCGGTTTAAAATCCCCTAGATGTAAACAGGAAACACCACTTCAATCGACGTCGATTCCGGAGGCACATTTCTATATCCAGAGCTTTGAGCGATCGGCTCCTCGGCTATGAGAGACGCCGTAGTAAAGGGCTCCGGAAATTTCGACCACCCGGGGTTCTTAAACGTGCACTGACATCGCACAGTACACGGGCGTCTAGAATTTCGGCTCTAAGCGACCGCGGCGCCTTTAACAACTTTGCGATCCGATATTGACGTTAAGGCAAGTGCGCTAAAGAGTGACGAGTGGTGTGTTTAGTGTACACATAAATTCCGTAGTTCTCATCACGCTGCCATGCATATCTGAGGGAATACTCGGTATGCAAAATGGAGCCTGCGGCAACAGTCGCTCTAGCGGAGAACAAAGTGGGAAAAAGATTAAGAAAAGTTGCGAGATCGGGTACTAATAAATTTCGCACGTATTTGGCTCCTTTATTACAGGTTCCCTCAAAGCACGGTGTTTCAGAGTGGAGTTTTTAACGAAGCAAATAAAGGAGGAACAACCTCATTACAAAAACAGCAAAAGTAGTATGGCGTGCCAGTTGACATAAGTGGAAACATGGCCACAGAAATGCGAAATGAGGTCGACAGAAGTTTAAACTGAGCACCATATTACGGAGTAAAATTAAATCTGAAATGACAATTATGATGGTCATGCGCACAACCTAAGGTGCGAAAAAGCACTAACAAGTCGAGAACTTGTGCTATGCGACGTAACGTCGTCTCTGAACGAAAATTAAATATTTTAGGCAACCCAACATTAATTATGTGCACTAGAAATAGTAGCCTTGTAAAGCTTCCTGGAATTCGAATTCGAAATCGGTAGCAAGCAGCGGCAGCCACTGTACTCTTACGGAAGCCATAAAATAAAAATTATTTCGATGTTTCTGGCTTAATCATCAGTCTAGTTGAGGATATTGTGACTGAGAACAATCGCCGTGATTCCTCTGTGCCTACTCGTTGAGTTTTGTGACTAGTGGTGAGGGCTTGATTGGACTCTCGAAAACTTTCTCAAGTAGGAACCACAGCAGCAGAATCAGGACGTGTTTCCTTCGATCTGTTTCTCCTTTTTATACCTTACGCCCCCCCCCCCCTCTATCTGCACCGCGGAGAGCTTATTTCACACCCTGGACACCGTCTGGAAGCCATTGCACCGTTTCTTGAAGGAAGCATGGAAAAAAGTCTAGCATGTACTTCGCTGCATCTGCTTAGGCAATCATAGATGTAAACAGGAAACACAACTTAAATCGACGACGATCTCGGAGGCACGTTTCTGTATCCAGAGCTTTAAGCGATCGGCTTCTCAGACACTTACTACGTCAATTTAATCAGCCATCCGCCAATCAAAAGAAAATGTTACATAAAAGACATCAAGAAAACATATCACGAGAAACACGCAGGGCACGTTCATGTCGCCCAACCTTTTCGACCTGCTTGATTTTCTTTTGCTTTCTGTTTACTTTTTGTCTACCTCAATATCTTCTCCTTCATTTTTTTTTTCTTTCTGTTGGTTTTTGAATCACATCCTGTTTTAGTACGCGCCCCCTTAATTATTCCCCTCATCCACCCATGCGAGTCATTCCTCAAGTAAACGGAACTAGAGATGCCATGGCTAGGCTTTCCGAGGTTCTTTGCTCTCCTCCGAGCCGTATTTGCGGACAAACAAGCGATTGCTGCTGGGGGGTGCATGCTCCCAACGCGTTGGGGTGACGGGAAGCAGACGGCTCGGAAAGGAAAGAAGGCAGACAACCGACAACCTTCGAAGAACCGCTGAGCCATAGACGGAGGAACAGGATAGATGTAGGGAGGGAGGGAAAGAGAGCGACCGAGGGGGACTCTCCAGTTGGTGCCATGGTCTCGTACAGACGAAAGTTTCCCTCCTTCCGAATCGGGTAATGAACAACGCTAGATGAAAATCTGGTAGGATCAAGGCAAACACCGCAGCACTGTTTACGCGCAGCATCCTGGCTATGTACCGAGGCGGTCGCATTATTACGGCTCGAGCGAGTGACCTCCATCTGTGGCGACGAAGGGAAGCGACAAGCTGGCTCCTTCACGCCATCATGCGCTGCTCCCGCTCGTGTGAATATAGCTTCTGCTTTCGAGCAGCTATCTAGCAACTAAGCTTGCGCCGCGAGTTCTCGTACTGTTTTAAAAAAGCTTCGCACACTTTCATGTCGCTGCACTTTAATGAGACGTACGAAACTGCAAATCTACTCCGAGTGGTAAAGCCGTTACGTAGCGCAAGTCATAAAAGAACGTACCACGGGATCAACGCCAACTTCGCGACAATTTCGTTGCACTTGGTCGTGAGACAGCATTCTAACTCCGATTAATTATTTATTTATGTGCTATTATTTATTAGTTCATCAATAACACTGTAAATTTGCTGGTTGGCTGACTGACTGAATAACTTAATGACTGATACAGTGATTTATTCATCGATTCATTCATTGATTGTATATAGATCTATACACTGACTGATTAACTGTTTCTCGAATATCGACACCCATTCTACGGGCTATACGCACTTACGCACTAACTTAATCCTCTCTTGATCGTTGTTTTTCGTGAAAATTCTGCTTTTAGTCAACAACGAAGCGCATGGTTTGCAACGCTCAGGCCTACGGCATGCGCAGCAAAGAAAAAGTAAACTTGCTGAAGCATTTTCCGCATCCAAAAACGAGATGATTGTGTATGCAAGTCTTCGGTAATCTCGTCACATATCAAAGCAGGCTTCTCAGCATCCTGCCAAAAATTAGTTGTTAGCGCGGGTTTGAACATGTAAATGCGTGGCTGTTTCCTAATGAAATCAGCCGGGAATCTACGGCTGTCCCTACCTCTTATGTGTCTTTTTAATGCAATAGAATTAAAGCCCTCATCACTGAAAAAATTGTGTTGGTCATAAAGTTCGCCCATTTCTTAGAGGGAAGTGACATAAAGGTGTCAGTAGTTTTTTATGCAGTCGCACTGAGAACGCATAAAATAGTTAGGCAAGTTTTTATTTCGCGCGGTTTCTTTGCTAACGATGAGCGACTAACACACCCTGCAACGTACAATCTTAGACTAGTGTTGCCCTCACTGCAAACACCCGCCAAATATTCCTGCTGAAGCAATGGCACTACTAGACAGAGGGCAACAGAAATACAGAGCCGAGAGGCAGCCGTAGAACGCGAACAGAACCGAGAAAAAAAAATCTGGAGATGACACCTAAGCATCGCCTAAAGGTTTGCAGGGACACGGTGGCTGCAGCTGGCAAAGGACAGGGTTAATTAGAGAGACATGGGAGAGTCCTTTGCCCTGTAGTGGGCGTTGTCAGGCTGCTGCTGCTGCTGATGACGATGAAGGGTATGACGGGATAGCTTTCATGAGTTAATGGCCATATGAGCGGAATTAGTCGTTCTCTACGTTCATAGATCCCCGGGAGTCCTCATAACACCACTGGCGCAGCGGTTAAGCGATGCGCCACTGCCATGCGATGAGAGGGGTTGCCACCGGGCACCATCTGCAATCACATGGCAGGTGCTCTCACTGCCAATCATTCATTCAACTGCCACCTGCCACGTCGGCCAGTTTGCTCCCAATACGGTGGGCAGGTTGTGATGACATCACAAGGTCACGTGACCTAGTTGGCTCACCTGCCCTGTAGGTTGCTTGCCTGAAGATTCTTCGCTCACGGTCAACGACAGCGACGACGACGGTGGCTTTTGTGCGACACGGGTCCCTTAACGCTGTGGCGTTAAAAACGAACATTCCTGACGTTCAGCCGAGTCGACAAGTGCAAACAGAAATGCTATAGCTAACGACAAAGTCAAGACTCCGGCGTAAGACAGGCGTCTTTTGGTTTTCAGTTGCGTTTCTGAACTAAGAAAACATTGGAGGGAGCAGTGCTGGTTTCCGGGGCCGATTTATTACATGTTTTTTTTTTCCTGTATGCGTGTATCAAAAAAAAAGGTTGTGCACCGCTGGTCATGTTTCATATGCGAAGGCAGCCCTTACAGTGTGGTCCATGTAAACGCCCGTCTTAGGTCAGCCGATCGGTCCCGGAGGGCGGCTTGAACCGCGCGCTCGAGAGCATATCCAGAGGTATTCACCCGAACGAGTCCCGGCGATGCCTAAGCGTGACAAATGGCACGTGCTGGGCACTTAAATAAATGACACCGTAAGCGGGGCAAATTGGCCACGCGGTTTGGTTTCAGGAAAGCAAAATGATGGTTCTCAAGATAATAGCCTCAAAATGAAGAGTGTTCCATACATTTTCAAAACAGAAATATGTAAATGAAGTTATAAGCTTCACAAATGGACTGCGGCCGATGGTTGAGGATATGAGACTAAGCGGGCGAACTGAGTATGGCCTTATAAGGCGCAGAAAAGAAAAATGACGGTGCTTACGGCGATAGCCGCGATTGAATGGCGTGGTTTTGCGCGCTTTGTTCCAGTAATGCTCTGTAAAAAAGGTAGCAAGAAAGCTATTGCGATGTTTTTTGAGGTCTTGTTTCTGGCTCTGTGTTTCTTTTGGATGTGTGCAGGGTACATGAATTAGTGTGTTAGTGTTGCGATTTGAAAAGAAGTTAGCTGGCTCATTTATTTCTCAGCGTATGGAGGTACTCACTTCTCATCGCATTTTCATATTCTCCGACTGAACAAATGCACACCGTAGAATAATAATCAACTGACAGGGCGTAGAGTGGAATGGAGTTTTTAGTTCTTTGAAATTTCTTCCACGTGTGCGAGCTAAATGCTTTTTAATGATCTTAAGGCGGTTGCACTCAGGCAGAGAATGAAGTCACCTCATCAGAACAAAAAAGCAATGTTCAAGCGTTGTAAATGGCTCAATTCACTCCTCAAGATTTGTCCTTCGCACAAAGAGACTGCGCTCTGACCATGCCTCCTCCTCCTGATGGGTCGGCAGTTTTAACAATGCAGCAGTTTCAGCTAGCGGCTTGCACACAGCCACCTTTTCTCTTCAACTACTCATGGATCTTTAGGGAGGTTGGTTTTTTCTCGCAGAGGAACAAATTAAATATGGTATCGCAGCATGTTCTAGTGATTTACAGTGTTCCCCTGTGTTTTTCTCTTCCTTCAGCATTGCTCGCATGCGTTCTTCGACACTAAGCCTGGAGAATCACTGCTTGGAGACGAGCATGGAGGTCAGCATTATGGCGATAGAGTCGCTACATCTGATAGCGAGAAAAATAGTCATCCTAGAAATGACTCTTTATGATTCCTTATTAACTAGAGAAGGTTAAGGAAAAAGATTCTCCGGGCTAGCTGGGTCACAATGAAAAGTGTACCTGCGCGAAAGGCTTAGGTTAGGACAAAACGAAGGACCACGTGCGACACATAGAAGCGCAGTAAGTGTCGTGCGCAAAGGCAAAGCAACACACGAGGATCGAACAGCCAGTGTCCACAGCCCGAAACCACTGCCGCCTCACAATTATTAGTTGCTCCCACAAAGAAGCAGGCTGCCTGTATGCACGGCCCCGTCATCCAAAGAAGCCCAGAAATGCAGTTTGCATAAGGGGCATTATAGTTTTGCTGGTCCAGCTTGGCAGTTATGGACGTCGCGTAATTGCGTTCGTCACAGAGAAAGCGACGTCAGAGCTCTCTTGCAGTAATTGCGCCCAGGAAGAAGCGAAGGGAGGGGGGAGGAAGCAGACGGCGCCCGTAACCTTCCTGTGTATACCGTGCACCCTTGTAAAAGCTGTATGTGGCGTCCACCAATCTGAAATGCAAGAAGAACAACTCTTCGCACGCAAGAGCGGCTCCCAATCGGCCACCGCAATTGGCAGAGCAAGTGAGGAACAGCCAGTCACGAGCCAGTTTCCATCAATCCTGCCCCTCTATTTACGGGCAGCTGGAGCTTTCGCAGTGCTGCATCGTTTTCGTGGGGCGTAGGAAGTGTGTTGGCGCTCGGTCCGCTCTTCACTCATCCCGCCCTCTCGCCTAATTAGCGTTCTCGGGACTCCTTCGATGGTGCTATGAGGGTGCGTAATTGTCGACGCTGAGCACTTTGCCTTGCCTGACTGGCGGTGTGGGCTTGAGTGACACCCCGGGTATTCTCTGCTAACATACAGGTGTAGGAATCCTGTCGTCAAAAAATACGAATGCTTACGAATGGAATGCGAAAGTCCTCGAACCGACTTTCAGTCTTTATGCACGTTGAGGAAAAAACAGCAGCGATAACCAGCAAGACATATAATCAGAAAACAGAACGGGTGCTATCCAGCCTTATCGTTTGTTCTTGCTCGGTTGAACAACTCGCTTTTATTCAGAAATCGCTCAAGCCAAGAACTATATCTTCTTTTAAGTTCCTCAAGTGCCTGCGCATTTACACACAAAGAAGTTCAGGCGAAGAACGTTTGATTTTAAGCTTCATTTCGGCTGTCAGCATTTTGCTAAAGCATGTTTAGAAGGTGACGTGCTTCACCGCTAGGCTGTGCTAATGACGCCGTTCTGCGAGCTCTAAGGGCTAACAAAGCTCTTTTTTTTTTTCTGGAAGGGGAAAAAAGTAATTACCCGGGCCAGGAAGTTTCCTGCATCAGGGACAGCATTTTAAACTGCCATGACTCAAAATTAAATTTTTCGCAACATAACGTATGGCTTCGACAGCGATCCAATTTTTCTACTTCTTTCTCGAGCATTTGCATTCCACAGCCTTCTTTGGAACAATGTTTCAAGAGCCTTTTTGTGATTTTAAATTCTTTGCCTATCTTACATCATCCGAGAACTACTCCAGGGAAGTTCGCAGAATTCACGCCATTAGTTTTAATTACCCTCATTTGTCAAGTTAAGTGGCTGTATCCGACGAACCTGCGTGCAAATTCCCTCACTTTATTTTAAGTTTGGTTGATTTTTTCGCGCATACGTCAATGAATTAGAAATTGCGTAAGACCGAAGGCGTAATTACGCCTATAGTGAAAAGTTCTTCACTGAAAGGTGATTTCATTCCACTCTTAGCAGTGGTTTGACCTTTTAGTGAAATTTTTTTTCTCTCGAAGTGTTAAAAGGAATGCATGTAATTGTGTTCGTCCATTAGCCGCGATATTCCGCATTGTTGTGATATTAGCGTCAGGTCCTTTCTTTGGAAAATTATATAATCCGGCTTCGCTAAATGAACGTTTAAATGCACTTAATGATTGACGCTCTTTACGGCTCAGGACTTTAATTGCTGAAAATATCAGAGTATGTTTTCACCGCTTTCCGGAAGCGGGATTCACGCCTGTATTGACAATCAATCGCTGCAGTTGGTTCAGACTTTTTCGCTTTTACAGCTGTTCTGTATTATAGCTTTCCGCTATGTTCTCATTGTTTTTGGTTGTTTGGAACATTTATATGTCTAAGAAGCCCTTAGACCCCTGCACTGACTCAAAAGCCCGTACATTATTTATTACCAAGTTATTAATCGACTGATTCATTCTTTCATTGGTCAATCGATGACTAGCTTGAACAAGAAGTCAGTCTCCCAAAAAGAAGCAATTAGAAACAACTCTCGATAGCAAACTAGTCTGGGATAGTGTCTGGAGTCTCAAGTTTTCTGCTCGTTATTTCCTTGAGGGCACCCCTGTTCCGCCTTCTCTTGCACGCTACAGTTCTATTTCCGAAACAGTTTAACAGGACTTTCTACCGTACGTTCAGGCGACCTTTAAAGAAATTAAAAACAAAAATTGAATGGCGATTGATTTTAAATCAATTCTAGCTGCGTGTGATAATGATTGCGCACAGAAAGAAGCAGCTCGTGCGGAATGACCACGCGAGTTCCCCCCCCCCCCCTCTCCCTTCCCTTTGCTTTCTCCCTTGGCTAACCCTCAGCTGCACGGACGCTAAATTACTACGAATTAAAATACGCTTTGCTCAGGAATCTTCGCCGTGTTTGTTTTGGAGACGTTATCGGGAAGCACAAGGCATGTGTGCACGGGGTGATCTCCTGATCGCGTTTGCGTGGTGTGGCACTCCTTGCGAGGTGCCTCCCCTGCCCTCGTCTGATCCCTGCCGCCCTTCTCCCTCCTTCCGCAAGGCTTCTGTCGCTCTTTTTGGCTCCTACCGCTTGTATGACAACTACGATGACGACGACTACGCCAAACATGTTTTGCCCAGGAATGTTCACACTAACAGCTAGCGCTGTAACTTGCCTCAGCCCAGGCTTTGGGTTCAATCCCTGCGGATTCTGCGCTTTTCAAGCGAGAGCTCTTTATGAAACACCTTCCACGATCATCACACGTAACTCCTCAGGAATACACGTAGCTCATCCTCGTGATAAGGTGACCACACGAATACCGAACCCTTGCCACGCGCCTCGTGCATCGTTCGTTGTTTTTGTTTTTCCGAAAATAAAAGGAGCAGTGACTGTCTCACTTTTTGGTGCACCTCTCAACCACGCCCTAAGGGAAGGGAAAAAAGTGTAAAAAAAAGATAAAGGCGCGTAGTGGAGTGCTCCGGAATGTTTCCGCCACCTGGAAATTTTTAACGTGCACTAACATAGCCTAGCACACAGGCGCTTTGTGTTTCACCTCCATCGAAACACAGCCGCAGCGGCGGTGTTCACCATGGGTACTGGTTTTCTTCGTTATCATCAGTGAAACCCGCTATCGGAATACGACATAAAATACTTCGAACCGCTTTTATAATGCTTCGTGCTCGTCTGGTTTTGATTATTTCTCTCGCGTTGTTCCAGAATTTTAATGACGTACAAAATAAATTCGACTAACCAGGACTTTCATACATTCCGTGTAAAAAAAAAGCATGCAATGCCACCGTGCTAGCCAGTTAATGTAAAACAGACAATTACCGCTATCTCAGATTAGGGAAACTCTCACGTTAGAGGAATCAATGACGCACCACTCGTAGTCCGCACCCGCTGGCGGCTACCGCGGTTGGTTACAGAACAAAGCCGGATCCAAGTAGGAAATCAGTAAAGATAATTAAGTGTCCCCTTGGGGCTATTTCCTTGTGCCTTGGGTATAAGCTGCACTGCAGCTAAATAAACACCTAACAGCAAAATGCTAGCCTCGTCTTTCCTTTAAGAAGGCCAATGAGGCTTCCCCCCCACAGGTCGGAATATCAATTCAACCCACAGCTCCGAGACGTTCTTTGTTTGAAATTAGGCAGTCTTTTCTGCCCTGCAATGGGGCGATTAATGACTGCAAAGTTTTCTTTACTTTTTTTCTTCCTCAGAAAGAGCGATTGCCGTCGCGGTGGACTGGCTGTGGGAACCTCGGCTTTTATCCGTGCTGCTCTAAAACGCTATTTAAAACAGCATAGCTGTTTTATGTAGAGCCCTTATTCAACCTTAGAGTAAAACAAACACGACTGTCGTTATGAGAATTTTTATATCAGGTAATTTAGCGTAATTTAGCTTACTTTGATGGGGTCGAAAGGAAAGTACAGCGTGCTAACGAGCTATATTAATCTTAAATTAGATGCTGGCGCTTGTACCACTAATTGTTTTCGAGAAAGTAGAGAGAGAGGCATATTTATTTACACGATCGGAAATATGTGTAGCTTGCTCTACACTTTCTGCTTCAATGTCTCTTTTCGTATACGTACACACAGCACACTTACCCACTTGCACACCAAATGCACTTTCAGATGCTCAAGTACGTGGCAGCCTTTGTACAGCAGTCACCTCACACAGCCTGCAAAAATCGGCTGTTGTATTTCCGAATCGCGTGACCGTGAAGTCAGTATTAGCGTTTGCAAGTTTTCTGGCATAGAGACGATATGCGGCCGCCTATGGTTTTCTATAGAAAGTCAGCTGCCGTGACCAGAACTGCCGAGATCGCTTACTCGTCGTTCTTCGTAAAATGACGCTGTTGGACAAGGAAGACTACGTTGCGTGTTTTCGCTGGTCACGTGGCAAATAAACATGTTACTTGAGTGATTTAACCCATTAATCTCGTCACAGAATACATTAAAGAGACACTCACGACAAAGAGAAGCTGGCCGGTATCGATAGGGTACCGCGTTCTCATCACGAGGAGACCCCCCCCCCCCCCCCCCCCGCCTACCGAAAATGGGGCTTGTATAAAACAACACCAATCTGCGACGTAAGCAAGATGCAGTGGCGCTGCTGTCATCGGCTGGATTTACTGCTGTCACCGGCTGGATTTGAAAAGTAGGCTTAGCGCCCATAGGAGTATATAAAAGCAAAAATTTTCAGAGCTGTTTTGTAATTTCACGGTGCTCATGAGATGTCGCCCCTTTGTAAAGAAAAACCAAGTTCAACCTAGAACATATTCTGAAAGTACAAAGCGCCATTTCGAAGGCGATGTATATTCCTTCCTGAAGGCAACCTGCCTCTCTGGCCGCCTCTAGGCCTCAAGGGGGCAGCCCATGCCAACTGGCATGATCATTGCGGCTGCGCGCCTACCCTCTCCTTTCAATCTTCTTCCCCTCCCCCACCTCCTTCTACGACACGCAGGCAGTGGCCGTGGAGGCTAGCCCTGCAGTAGACAAGGCCGTGTCTTCCCACTTTTCATCCTTCCTACATTCACAGAAGAAGAAGAAGCGATGTATATAAGAAGAGACAGATAATGAATTTTCAGTTACAACAAAAACTGAATGGAGTTGTCCTTAGTGTACGCTTAATTCATTTACACATTACCATGGACACCTTGCAGATACACGACGCACCAAGGAAATGACGCTGAAATTTCTGTCACATATGTTCTGTCGCGTTATAACATATTACATAAACGCCCTCTTTAAATGTTTTCTATATTACTCGGTGGCCGGTTACGGACCAAGTTGTTCTAGGACTATGCGAGAACTAAGAGCTTAAGCGGAAATTAATGCTGCGATTTGGGCGAGCTGGTGCTGATTCATCGCTCCCGCGCTATTTACCAATGAGTCTTCAGCGGGATCCTGGATCAAAGCTTGTTAAATACATGCGTGAACATTAAAATCTTGTCAAACGCAGTCTTCCAGTGACAAGAATATACAGAGCACCGAGGTAGGGATATAGCTTCCGCAAACAGAAGAGTAAGGCTGCACTGAGCAACGGCGACTGATTTGAGCGCAATTTAATTTATGAAAACTGTAGATCGTTGTGCATGTCAGCTAGAACCCTGCAATAAATCCACCACCTAGCTTACAATAATGCGTCTCTGAGGTAATGTACATCGAGTGTGTGTGTGCACAAGTGCCGAGGGAGGTGGGCTCATTAATTATATATTTAATAACGCAGATTTAAGGTTAACCATGAAATTAATTGGTTCTTTCTGCTTCAGAAGCTGTTTATAACTTCGGCATGACCTTGCCTATGACCTGGCATTAAATACCTGGCACACATTACATTAACAAAATTGGATCTTTTTTTGTTGATTTGGGGGTGGTGGTAGGGGGAGGGCTGCAGCGTACAGTCGTATGTGTGGAAGGTAGCCTACCTTTCATCATGCCTTCTCCTCTTCTGAAATAGTCTCTCAGGTATGTACGTTGTAAGTCGACTACTCCCTTTAATTATTTGTGCTGGCCTCCCCGAGACGATTCAGGGAGGTTAGTAAGGCTGTTGGGGATGGCTTTCGCAGCCGTTTGTTCGAAAGTTTTCGACTGCGTTTTTGTTTTTTGCTGTGAAGATGTGAACTGCGGTGTGTTTAGTGTGCAGTGATCCTAATGAAAGCGCTGGAGTAGTGTACTTCAGCGAAGCGCAGTATATGACGTGGAAGGACAAGTTCTGATAGGTTCTATAGCAACCACTTTACATGTATTGCTCTCGATCGCTGTCGGCGATGTCGCTGCTTGAAATGCATTAACGGCGCGATTTGCTTAAAAGGTAAGAAAGCCGGTTTGTGATTCAATATGGGAGTTGTGCGCAGTTCGGAAGCAAGTTTGCAAGACTGGTGCCGCAAGGCACAGTCTCATTCGAACAATCGTGTGGTTAACCCCACGGAGGCCGGCATTTCTCCATGCGGGCCCGTCGTCTGCCTGCCGGAGGACGGTGGTGGTGGTGAAAAGCATTTCTTTATCTATATCTACAGAGAGGTGCTCAGGGAGAGGCCCTTAGTGGGTCTCGCCACTTGCAATAGAACGCGGAGTCCCTCAATCTGGGTCCCCGTTGGTCCTGACCGCTGCGCAGGTCCGCCGAACCAGGGCCTGCTGGGTCGATATTCCTGGTAGCCGAGCAGACGGACGGGCATCGCTATCTTGGCCTCCTTCCCTGCTCTCGGCAGCCATTACGTCAGCTCTCGTGGGACCCCATCGTTTTCCGTGCAGCTTGAATTTAGCTGAGCTGTTTTCGCGGTCGACCGTATTTGGAAATACCTTCACTGCGGCCCAGCTTGCTGCGGCTCCTTCAGTGCTCCATTGCCCAACACTCGCTCGACTTCCTTCCCGCGCCTGTGTGCCCGCTACTGTGCAATCTGCATCACTCGTCCTGCCGTGGTAGTCGGTCCAGTGGAGGACCGTTGAAGGACTCCCCCCCCCCCCCCCCCTCCCCCCACACAAACACACAGCTCCGTTTCACAAGCACCTCAAGCCGCTCGTTTTATGAATTACTGGAACCGGACTCTCTCAAACAGCTCCTAGAACTGTTCGGACGGTGGTTCCGCGCACAGTGGTTGTGCTTCGCGGCGGCGGCGGCGTTCGTTGCTTGTAGTGGTTGGTGCGTTCGGGAACAGTCAGAGTGATGGTATTTAGCCCCGGGGTGGGAGGCGGCTGCGGTGCTTCCGGGGGCTGTGCCACTGTCCCAATGGATAATTCTCGTCGTGTGCGTACCTGCCTCCCTGTATTGTGCTTCCTGATGCCTTAGATGACACCTCCGCCCAGCTTTTATTCCGCCTTCATTCCCATGCCCCCCCCCCCCTCCCATCGAATATATGTTACCTGTACTGTATTGCTGTAATTTGTACTGAAGTTAGTATAAATACATCACGCGGACTATAATAAATTTCTGCATAGCATCACCTTGGCTTTTGCTCAAATGATCCCAGACTGCAGCAGGTCTGCAGTCTGGGACCTGGGATACCAGAGAACCCAGAAATAAACCTTTCTAAAGAAGGAAAAAAAAGCACATAATTTCAGCATGAAGAGCTTAATGGTCGTAAAATTATTTCCTAGGGGCTACGTTTGAAACCTCCCTGTGGGAATTTAAAACATGTATAGAAACCGTTCAAGCGGTTTCGATAAAAACATGCACTAACCAGCCCGACTAAGCCTTCCTCATGACATTACCTCTGCACCCCGGACCAATTTCTTGAAAGAACTGATAAATATTTTTCCTGGGCGGGCATAAATTATTTATTCCCTTGTGACGTAATAAAGTAAATTCCCATCAGGAAACACGCTAGAGGACAAGTGATTTCACACCCATCCGGGAATTTTTCCGTTAGCGACTCTTAATTCGGAGTCGTAGTGTAGGGCCTTATAAAGTGATCAGAACATCAACGCGAGTGCGCACGTTGGCATTTTTGTTACAGAAAACGCAGATCAGCTAATTATATCGAAATAACCCTAATTACTGATTATGTGCCTCATAGACCACCTTGCCTACAAGCACGACATGTTAAAGTTTTAAGTATACGCTTTTAGTATGTCTTTGATACGAATTTATACCCTATTCAAACGCGCTCTCGATATATAAGTCACCGTTGAGCGCTCCACACTTGATTCTTTTTTCCCCACATGAAATGAAGCTACCTGTCCAAGTGCTGTAGATGCTGCAGTGGAGTGTGAGTCCGCGTTCACTTAATTTTACTTCGATGTCAAACAGAGAACGTCCATTAGAAGATCGGCCGATAAAGGTCGAACACTACTCCGGGCACCAAACGCGAAAAGTGGTGCTTTGTGAAGCGGGAGCGAGCACATTTGCTTTCAACCAATCGAGGGCTGATCTCGCCACATCCGGTGAGAGTCGTTCGTGTTACTTTTCCGAAGGGTAACACAACAGAACACGACATTCTCTTTCAAGCCACGATAATTCCCATGTCGCCCGTTTTTCGAAGTTCTACCTGAAATGAGTTTTCTGCGCCACTCACTGCTACGCCACTCTGTGTTCAGTTGCCTTTTTACGTCACCGGCATCAACGCAATGTTTTCTGATCATGGTGTGTATCTTGCGCCAACTGCATCAAAGGCTCTCTATTTTCATAGCATGAGGTTTCTCACAATAACAATTACTGCCAATATAAACACGATATGTAACATACAATGTTTTCAGAGAAGAAACTAAAAATATTTATTTGATACTACCGTAGAATAAATGAAGAAATGCGTACTTAAAACGATATATCTCTGCATTGAAGTACTACAGGAGTTCGGTGTTCAGGAGACTGTTGATAATACTTGTTACTCTCCCTCTACCAAAAATTTTTAATGTAAAAATTGAAGGACCTCCTTTAGATGTTGCCTTGAAATTAGAGAGCGGCTGCACAAGAAAAAAAAACAAATGAAAGACGGTGTTGAAGAAAACAAAACACACCATCAGGCAAAACACACCTGACCAAAAGTCAAGGGCAAAACAACGGTTCAACATATGATGCCAACAATATAAATGATTGCTCTCACAAGTAAATTCTTCAAGACCTTGATTTATGCATGGGGAACTTCATTGTAAACGTTTCACATTTAGTTAAAGCACTAGGAGTTATTTTTCACGAAAATTTGAGTTGGAACGCTCAGATTGACAATGTTGTATCTGAACTTTCAAAATGCACGGGTGTTCTTGCGAAATATCACTCCTGTTTGCCAGTGCCAATCAAACTCATAGTGTACAATACACTGTTTTGCCCTATCTCAGTTTTTGTTTTTTGGTCTGGGGCAGTTCCACGGAGACAAATATTCAATAACTTTTTCGACTGCAAAAGAAAGCAATTCGTTTTATTGCAAATGCAGAATACCGAGCTCACACAGATGAGTTGTTTACCCGCCTCAATATCATAGAAAATCCGAAACTTTACCAATACTACTTAGCCACAAGGTATAAAAAGTCTCTTCATCTGATCCACGATAGCTTTCTAGATATGTGCACGCTAAAACCAAATGATCCGACATACACTCTTCGAAATCCTGAGTTTTGGTGGATCCCCTTCTCACGCACTACATATGGTCATCAAATGCTGCGCCATAACGTTCCAGTACTGCTAAATAAACTTATTTTGAATAACGTCTGTATTGACACCTGCAGCCTGAAAGAAATCCGGGACATATGTTCACGATTGTAATGTCATTTATGTTGTTTGTGCCTGAGACCGCTTTTTTGATCACTTGATGCACTTCTTTTTGTGGTATATTTGAGAACTGTGACCACCTTGCTTGACATGTTTCTTGATTTACAGTATGTACATCTCAAGCGCCAAAATATTTTGCGTTTTATTTCGCACGCAAATCTTTGCCGTGTTCTCTTTTTTTCTTTTTGTACACGTGTCCCCTCATGCTGCAAGCCATGTATACGGGGGGTTCAGGCTGTTTCAAGTGGAAGTTTCCACTTTTTGCCTGAACCAACACTCATTATTTTGTGATGAAAATAAAACGATTGAATGATTGTTTGATTTATTGAATGATTGAATTAATCTAGCGCGTAACTAGCACCGCATGTAGACAAACCTAAAGAAATAAAAGATGCTTTTTACAACAGCCAAAAAAAAAAATTTCATTAGCGGAACTCCTCAAAAGCCAAGGCTCACAAAATATTGTGACGATTATCCATGTTCGGTCGCCATCTGCGTCTATCCGTGTACTGTTCGCAATTATAAACCCGCCATTTCAAATCCATTCGCGTATCAACTCAAGATCAGCGTGCCTAGCTCTCATTACTTGAATCTTTTGAAAAAGAAATTTTTTTGAGTACCTGCCATGTGGCGAGAGGTAAGGCTGTCATGTCATCTGGCTATCATGTTCTTATTGTGCAACCCGCACCTTCCGCCTCATCATTTTGAAGCGCGAACCTCACTAGATACTTCCTCTTCCCACTTCGCTGTAAGTCATGGTGCTAGTCAGGTCGCTTCTTTGGCGTTCCATCTTCTGCTAGCAGTGCAAGCAAATGATAATGAGATGTAATGAAGGCCGCTTGCTCACGGCGGCTTGCAGCTTGTTCTCTTTCTCTGCCCGTAATCAAGGCAGACGAGGCTTCCATGTATTCAGATGAGGGCTTCATCTCCTCTGAACGCCATGGAAAAACGATAGTGCATCCTTAGCCCAATGCCACACCTGAAATCAAAGCCTCTAGCAGTGCAGGTGAATCAAAGCCGTGAGATGTTACGATCCCGGAACAGCGTTAATCTTGCTCTATTTTAGTTTCCGTCAAGTGCTGTTCGCGTGGCTAGTTTTGTTTTTGTTTTGTTTTTTCAAGACACGCGAACCCCAGTTTGCTGGGCTGCCTTTCTGAACACAAAAATTCAGCCTCCATATATCCTTACCTTCCAGTTTTTCAAAACCTTTAAGTTGCCTGATAATTATCACTAACAGAAATGACTGCGTTCAAAAGTTTTCTTTTTGCGAGTACTAGGAAGTGCAATTTTTTGCTTTTTCAATTTTTTTTGCGGTGTCTCCTAAGTAAGATTATTGTTATCCTCCTCTGGAGATATTCTTCCAGCTTTTCCGCTTCTTTGCGTCCAAAGCAGATGGTGAAAACAAAAAGTGAAAAGAAAATCAAAATGTCCTTGCTCACTCACTAGAAGGATTTTCTTCCAATGTGCACGCATACCTCAGCCTTTTTCATTCCACGGTCTTGTTTTTCAATTCTGTTCACTGACATGTATTTGTGTTCATTCTTACGTCTAGAGACTATCGTTACATAAGAAGCAAAGATACGCTAACTCAGGTTGGCAAGCTGTCTCTCGGCGCCGTCCGTGCTTAGCTGGACCCCAACAAGGTACAAGCAAAGGGAGGACGTGTCTCAGGGAACGCTATGTGGCCGTCGTCTCGACTCTCAATAACACCAGGAACCAAAAAAAATCCTCGCAGTCAGGTACCCGAAAGAAAGAGAAAAAGCCCAGTCAGGGCATTTTTCTTTCTTCTCCCCTCTGGCTCGCTGTCAACGATGCATTCATATGGAACACAATGGAGCCTCGTCTTTCGTCGGCGCCGTACTGGCATCAGATCTAAGGCCAACGAGATTGCCAACAGGTCTATCTTTATTTTCCCTTGACATATTCTGCTCTTCCATGTTTCAAGCCCCGCTGGAGATGTGGTGCTCTGTGACGTGTGTACAACAGCTCACACACAGCTGCAGCACAAGCAGTGCTTGTTGGCGTCTGGATTCACTACCTCTTTATATCTGAGCGGATGACTGAGAATGAGGCGTTTACAAGTGTCTACGCCTCCTCTGACAGATATAGGCCCTTTGCAGGAAAATGTCCAGAGTTATTGTCACATGTCGCTGTGCTCTCTAAGCGAAATCGAAGTAACCAAGAAAATGTAATTTATTTCAGAGCAGTCTGCCGCTGCTGAGAGCAATGCTGTCAGAACTACAACCAGAGACCTGTGGAAGCCTGACGTTGAAAAGTTTTCGGCTGTCTCTGAGATACTGATATACGGGACTCTTAAGTCTATCGTGGCGGCTTGTATTTAAGAGTTGTTTCTGTCTTCGACCGCACACTCGTGCCCACATTTGTGCCACATACCCAAAGCTGTCTCGGGAGGACGACTGGTGATTTCGACACTTGCTACTCCCTCGCTTTCTACGCCTTCCTCACGACCATCTCCTGAAAGTGAAGTTTAAAGTGAATTTATCTCCAAATGCTTTCACTTATTAAGCTTTTTCTGCGCTACTTACGGCCCATGGAAGCCCGAGTGATAACAGGCAGTACTGATTTACAACGGCGGGTGCTCTGAGTCACACCCATTCGGTGCAAATTTGTTCGGCACAGCCATCTGACCCTTCCGCGGCCTACCCAGTGGCGTTTTCAGTAATTTATTTTCAGACTGCCATCGACGTCTTTGTTGTTGCAACACCTACGGCCACTAAATGAGAGTTCAAAGAGAGTTCCCTAGACTTCTTCGAAGGTTCTTGAGCTTCCAGTGAATTCCTTGCGTGAATGATTGGTATGGTTTCAATGCTTCTCAGCTGAATGCGTTTTTTTAGAAAAAGGAATTTCTTGTCTCCTCCGACTGCATTTGTCCAAATTGATTTTTTGTCTTCGAGCAGCTCTGACGCGTAGTCTGGGCAAGCTACGCCAATTTTACAGGGACGCCATGGGCGCTTGTGGCAATGGCGCCCTGTTATCTTGCCGAAAAAAAGGGGAAAATTTTCTTCCAGACTTAACTTCGTTTCATTAAAAATTATTTAGACAGGCCTCACTTGTCCATACAATACCTCGTTTGGCAATTGTCTGTACATATACAGCGTGCAAAACATTGAAGAAGGCGGATGTACGCTGATTAGTGACACTGCCGAGTTGAACGATTTTGAGGGATAATCGTTTTCCAGGTGTTTTTATAAGATTCATGCGCGTTAGGATTTCGTTACGCTCAGCTCTCTCGCGGGTTGAGGCCCGAGCACGTAACTTCACTTCCTGCGGTAGACCGCTAAGAACCTGGGAGATTTCATGGGGTAGTTAAGCAAAAAATCGCTCAGGCCATCCTCGGTATGTCGTTTGAACGCGTTAGCATGCCCATATTTGCGAATTTGGACATTCTCTACTTGACATTCATAGATCGCTAGGAGTCCTAATACCACTCTTGGCACAACGAGGCCTGTCAGACCCAGATTGCTCTTTCCTAGCACCCAGGCTCCCGGGCAGGTGGCAACATGTCCAGCGGATTGTGAGCCAAACTGCCCAACGTTGCACGTGGCAGTTAAATTAAATATTGCACACGATATATGGTGTAGGAACAGCGCTAAGAACAGGACAGAAGTCAAACATGGAAGCACAGGGACGGGCGCTGACTATCAACTGAATCTTTATTTCGGAGCACAAACATATATAAGGTGGCAGCAAGGGGGTACAATCAGGTATGCGCGGTCACATGGAAACAGTGAATAGTCACGTCAAATAATGAATTTAGACATCTGAGGCTGAGAAGGACGGAAGGGAAGAGGCGATATAACAGAATAAAACCGATAAAAAACTGCACAGTGTAGAGGGCCGTCACGCGAACTAAGAAAAACTAGATGAAGGATTAAACAGGATGCGAAAGTATGGCGAAGAAAATGGGTTTATAAAAGTTTAAAACTCGTGGAAACGATAGTGAAAGAATAAAACCATTAAAAACAATAAAAATTGCTGTGTGCGGCTAAAAACATGTAAAGAGGGCGTTCAACATTTCTCAAGTTTAACAGGGGCCAAAAATTAAAAAGACTAAAAAGTTTTTGGAGACAGTCAACGAAAAAACGCCAATAACCAAAGCACCATGAACCCCAAAAAACGAGAGGGGAAAATTTGACTGCTAGAACATCAATACCCTGAGTTAAGTCACCTCTCAAAAGTCACCGCTCTCGCTCTCGTACACGATATATGTTGCTCAGGAAGAATAAGCTTAATGTATATAGATCATTATATCCGAGGTGACCACGTGGGACAGCGGTCGCATTTGCGCTTGCACTGGCCCTTCTATTGCTAACGCATTAAAAACCAGACCTCGTCGCATCAGCCTGCTATTGCATCAAAATAAGCATTGCCCAAATGTGCCATTAAGTTTCAAAAACCGACACACGCTAACAGGAGTTTCTAAAAAAAACTATATATGCCTTGCGACGTGAACCTCCTTCGTATTTTGAGCGACGACAAGCAATACACGAAATTATGTTTATGGTATCAGTTACAATAACACGACCTCCAGAAACAGGGCTTCCCTTAGTAGTCAAGGGTTCGACGAAAGCTCGTCTGGTCAGGCATTAGTAGAAGCAAAAGATTACAGTCACTGACCAAGTCAAAGTAATAACACATTGACGTTTCGGAACCCGTACGGGTTCCTTGTTCACAATGAGGCTAAAATGGCAATGGTCGAAACTTAAATACTCAGAATATGACGTAATGACTGTATGTACACGGGTGGCATCGTCCCTTCCTTCCGGTTCATAGTATCAGGTGTCGTCTGGATGAATGATGACTCAAGCAAAAGCCGTGCCGTCAGGTTCCGCTCTTTGGAAAGAATTGCGGCGTTGTCCCAGGCGATATCATGCGTTTTTTCCGTGCGCGTGCTCGGCAATCGCAATGGAAGCTACTTTGTGGTTATCAACATCGCGCTGATGCTCTTTCAATCTTCTGGGGAACTTTCCCGTTTCGCCTATGTGAACGTGGTTACAATCACCGCATGGGATTCGGTAGACAACGCCGGGAAAGCGGTTATCTGGCAGGGGGTCCTTGACATTCACCAGCATACTTCGAAGTTTGCTGGAAGGCACGTGTCCGATGCGCAAGTTATATTTGGCGAAAATACGGGATAAAGCTTTGCTTATACCCCGTACATACGGAATTCCAGCAGTGGCGGTGAAAACCTTAGGACTGGAAGAGCTCGGCTGCAAAATATTTTTCTCGATCCTTTTCACAAAATGGTTGGGATAGCCGTTGGACGAAAGTTCTTGGCGTATCATTTGGAGTTCAGCTTGCAAATCTTCCTTTTCTTTGCAAATTCGTGTCGCACGCCTCACCAAAGATGACACAACGGATCTTTTGTGAGCAATCGGGTGATTCGAATTAAAGTCTAAGTACTTTCCTGTGTGTGTAGGTTTCCGGTATACTTTGAAGGAGAGTCCATCGCCCTTGCGTTGTACTAATACATCGAGGAACGGGAGAATGCCTTGTTGCCTTGTTGACGCTAAGGGCTTCCCTTAGTGTCAAAGCACAACAAGAGTTTTGTACCAAGGGTTTTTATTTTCTTACCTTGATCTCCCATTTTGTGAGCCTGGCTTAGTGGTTTAAACTGTGGTTGTTAGAAATATACGCAAAATTAAAATCAGGCCAAATTTCCAAGAAGGTAAGCAACAGATGGAGACGTGCGTTCGTCGTTTTTTTTTTACATGTGTCGTCTCGTTTCCAGCGTTTTCCACGTGGCTTAAGCGATGCGATGGTCTGGAGCTTCTAGTTCATTTTTGTGTACATTTTTGCCTCGATGTGATCGGTGCCTCTTTTGATAAAATATTTATAGCCGTGATGCGAAGACTACAAACGACCTGACCTTTTACATTAATCCAAGCAGGCGTCATCACGTTCAACTCTTTCATAATAACCAGCCTTCCAAGTTTTATGTTTAATTACTCTTCGTTGTACTTCGTTTTCTTCTTCCCTTCCACTTCGTCACCAAAGGAGGAAACTTCCTCCGTCAGCACTTCTGTTTTCAATGTTCCACTCTCAAGAAAGTGCCTCCCGTGTCGTTTTTTCCGCCGTGGTATTTTCAGCGACTCCGAAGATATTGCACTGCTGTTCTTTAGATTTCGTGCCACGTGCCGTAGCGGTCTGGAAATACAAGGCCGTTCGTAACAGTTGTAAGCGCTACGCGCAAAAACCAACGCAACAGGTAAAGGAGAAGCCCCAAAGAAAACCTCCACGAATGTAGAGAAACACATTGTCAGTGACATCAATTTGCTTTCTGCAATTAGTGTATTGTTCATCTGCTTACTCGTCGTTTTAGACAATGGCGCCGCAGAACTCGTCCGATAGACCAAGCCCGTGATTCTTTCAGCCGGCCAAGAGACCTAAAGGGGTTCGCTTGTACCCCATTCGGTCCGGGCAATCATTTCTTCCCTCTTTCCTCCATTTTTTCTTTTGTTTTGACAAGCAAGACAAAGTAATGATCGCGCACGGCAAAAACACGCTTCCATGCGGCAAAGAGAAAGAAGATGGGTGATACGAGTGTCCCGCCTAAGTTTCAGAAACTTTTCTGCTCCGGGTAGCAAATACGTACTCCTTCTTACTCTTTCTCTGCTCCAGGGATGGCTGCTTGCTGTTACACAAGTTTCCATATGACTCTTCTCTCTTCACCTAGGCTTAACGCTGATGCTGCTAAGGCTACAGAAACCATAAGCACCTAACACCGGAGCGACGTGCACGCCTCTAGCGGCGCCGAGTGCGTCTGGAGTGGGACGGCAACGGCAACTCGGCGTGCGCGGCAGTAACTTGAGCAGCATCTTGCGGTTCGTTGTGCAAATTCTTTCAGGAAAATATGGACACGAAACAGGGTAATACTAACTGCTGCGTTTCTGTCTACAAGAGCACTTAACGGAATTCCCTGAGGACCATATCTTAGCACTTTCCGACGTGATGTTGGGGGCAGGAACGCCGAAAGCGTTGCATGGATTCAACTTTCAACTCATTCATAGCCAAAAGTAAGCGCTTGTTATCACTTTTCCGTGCTATAATTTTCATCACAAATGACTTTGCTTGGTTTTAAAATACCTGTAAAAGTCTAATTTCTTGTTACACATGCCCATTGAGGTGCGAACATAGATTGAGTGAACATAAAACCCTGGTTGTTAACTTTGCAGTGGCTCCTTTCTCATCGACCTGTGGCGGGCGGCGCAGCTACTTCGCTGCCATCTTCAATCGTAACACCGCGTTCAGCGAAGTCTACACCTTGAAAAAAACTTGTCAGACCGCTGAACGGCTGAAATTTCGCTGCTATAAGAAGCTGCGCACAGGTGCGAGATGTTATATCCGCGTTTAATCTTCTGCTGCGGCGGGGAGCCATCTCAGTCGGGAGGCAAAACTGGCCGTCGGTGGCGCCGGTGCCTGCAAACGCTGCCTGTGGGGTGTACGGATGAAAATGTGAACTTGATATCGACAGAGCATGTCTGTTGGGAAAGGCTCGCTCTGTCACGGCTTTTAAATATGAATGAAGTCTCTTGTGGCCCTGCCGAAACTGGAATCATTTTCATCTCATATTGCTCAAGAATCATTTGCTTTCTTTTAGCCGGTACTGCTCACTGCCCTTCACAGCTACCTTTTCACAGCTGTGAAAAGGAAGCCAAGACATCAATCGCTAAGCATGTTCCTTCACTGCAGACAAACCATGTGGTAGTGTTTTGATCCTGCTGTTCTTGCTTCATTTCTGACAGCAAAGCGAGAACACTAAATCGCGATGGTTCAAAGGCGCGGCGCAGAGGGAGCCGAGAAATGGTGGCGCAGGATATCACTGCCTATTAAAGAAAAAAAGAAAACAAAACACGGCGGCTCAAATCGAATTGATCCTGATGTAGCCCGCATAAGAAACATGCTAGAAAGGATATAAATTACAGTTTATATCTAAAAAATTTTCCCTCGGCCATTGTTCAACATAAACGGGACCTGGGTGCGCTAGCACGATTGCCCTTGTTTAAATTTCTTTCTTTGTTCAGCTTTTTAAAAGCTTCATAATTCAAGTTGCACGCAAACATTCTTGCAATCGTTCTTCAGCCTTGCTCTTGCTATAAGCCGCCTGAGCTGTTCGTTACGTTTCGAACCGCCGTTGCCTGTGTTCGGAGGTCTGGTACACTCCTCTCGACTGCACGTTCTTCCATGACTTCATCCTTCGCACCTTTTTTCCTCTTTCTTTTTTCGCGTTTCTCGCATTCCATTCGTTTGCGCACTCTGTTTAGCAAGGTTACACTGTCTTCGCTGCTCTGCTTCACTTTGCCTCAGCGCTATATCCACAGGCTCGGTTCCCTCACGTTGGCGCTCTCTTTTTTTGCATGCTGTTCAGCTCGCCGTGCTCTTCGTTCGGCTTCGGAATCTGCCGAAGAACCGGCGTCACTCATGATTTACCGCTTGCTGCACTGCAAGCTCCTCCAGCGACTTCATCCTTCGTCTCTTCTTCCTGTCATCTGCATGTGCACGCAGCCGCGTTTCTCGCTCTTCTTCACACCCTCTCTCCTCCACTTGGCTGCAGCTAGCGCGACGCCCTCCTCCCATTGGCTGCAGCTTGCGTGTCGTTCTACCGAGGTTACCCGATCTCCGTTTCATTGGCTGCAGCTGGCGCGACGCTGCTCCGAGTTTACCCGAGTTACCCCGAGGCTTCATCCGGCTTCTAGTGGACGTTATAGGTAGACATTGTGGACGAGATACTGTGGATGAGCTCGAAGTCCGCGCCTTTAGCACCAGTACAAGAGAGCCAGATTAGCTTTTTAATAACACTTTCTTCATATACACCGCCTGTTTTTGCCTTGGCATTCATGGCTCTCACCGAAAATAACGCCCTGCAAAGTTTTAACCCCTACAGTATCCCCCCTCTTCTCGTGCACTGTTTGCAAACGTCCATTTTAAGTACGGTCGTCGCGCATTCAAACTAGTCTCCACACTGTGAAGAGTTAAAGAGACCGGAAGCGGGGGCCAACCCCTCGCTGCTCCGCTATGCGAGCTCCTTTAAGCTCCGCTCCACAAGAGTTTCCCCGCCTAAAGATAGGCGCCGGCACCGCGTTTCGTCGTCAGGGGCTCTCTGTGCAGTCGCCTGCCGTTTTATCCTCGCGCCGGTCAGGTCGTGGGCTTCTTTGCTGCGAAGGCAGTGTGGGCTTCTTAACTGCCGGACGTGGAGGTCAGAGCGAGCGTGCTACTCTGGATCAAGCCGCTCGCGAGAGTGGAAAGAACTTGTGTGCAGCGCGGCGTTATCCCAATGCGAAGTGCACCGCTAGTGGTCGTGTGGCAAAGCATGGCGGATAACACAGCCGTTTCACGAGGAACTGGACTGCTCAAAAACTCGTGTCTCTTAGAGGGCTGAAGGAGTGAAGCAATCAGTTTGCGTCAAGGCGTCTATGTAAACAATGCAAGGCGACAAGGCGAGCAAAACATCGCAAATCGACGTCCTTGCGTATACCGCCTCCTCTCCTTTTTTTCTGTTTTTTAGCCATGTCAATAGAGCCGCCCAAATCTTTAGCTGGTGTGCGTGACGAACGCGTTTTCCTCGTTACTGCAGCTTATGACGAAGCAAACTTGCGAAAATATCAAATCTAAGCACAGTCCCACTATGCCCGTGCTTAACATTGAGCATTGCGCAAGTTTGCTTCGTCGCAAAGCGCAGGAGCGCAGAAAAAGTGGCCGTAGCGCACGCTAGCTAAAAATTTGCAAGGCTATGCGTAGGGGATTCCCAGCTACAAGTGGTGCTGCCGTGGGCGCAGACTTAGTATGTAGCACATTGATAAAACTCGCCAACTAGCCAAACACCGCAACATAGAGGTAAGGCGCTGAGGTGGGCACGGCATGTAATGCGAACGGAAGAGTGCAGGTGGCCGTTAAGGGCAACGGAATCGATTCCAAAGCTGGTCAATAGTAGATAAGGAATTATCAAGCCAGGTGAGCTCAGGAGATAAGAAGCTTTGCAGAGATAGTGCGTCTGCAGTTGCCACAGGATAGGGTTATTTGGAAGAATGTGGAGTGGCCGCTGTTGTTCTGATGATTATTATGGTGATGACGACGTTGAGGCCGCTGAATTAATTCACGTGCGTGCCGAAGGCCACATATAGCCACGTTGACCACTTGGGCCCGACAGTGGTACCATATAGATAGGAGGACGTAGTGATGGAAAGGGAAAAGGCCTGAAGTGTGTTTGCAGTTTTCAGCAAAAGTTCATTTGCATAATATAACAGTGGAAGGCCCTCAGTTAAGAAAGCGACACAGATACCTTCTGTATAGATCTGCCTTAAAGTTTAATAAAAGGCAGCAAAAATAACATGCTGGAAAACATTAAATATCAATCACAGAGTTAATGTTTTTAGGTTAAAATGCGTGGATTCTAAATGCAAGTGTTTTGAATAAACTAATGAAACTGTATGTTACGGGGGAAATCTTTATCACTCCTTCACCCTGAGGAAAGGCGAAACGTCCAACATTTTTTCCCTCTACCACGTTATTATACTCTGCGCACGACAACACTGCCGGAAGAAAGTGTGCTGATTGGCCCAAAATTTGGAGTTTCACTTATCATAGAATCACCTGATGGCACAAAGATAAACGACACAACAAGGCAATTTAAAACGCAAATTCTTCGTCAAGGCGCCTTTTTTTTTTTGGAGGACCGTAGAGAACGCAGGTGGGGCCACTGAATGGCTCGTTCGTCAACAAGAACCTTCCTATTTCCTTAGTCGCGAAACATTTCCTTGAAGTTCCGGCCAAAAAGGGCTAGAAAATACCCCCCCCCCCTCCCCCTATCGCTAAGTGTGCCAATAGGACAAGTTAACTTCCACTCTGGAAGCAAGCGATTAAAATGTGAAGGCTGCCACACGCCTTTGGCAGCTGCCGCCAAAGACGTGTGGCTGACTTTGGTTTATATTAACCTCTAGCTGGGTACAGCTTACCGGAAACGCCAAAAGTGGAGACATTTTTTGTTATTCGAGATGTTTGCCATCAGGCATAATGAGAAAGGGAGAAAAAGAGTTAGGAGAATGAGTGCAAACAAGCCTCGCTTAAAAAGAGTCAAAAGTTCCCGACAAAGCGTTCATCACGAGTCCTCTTGCGATAGTCGTCTTCAACGTCTCATCGCTGGCCGGCCTTCGTTAGGAAACGTCGTCTCACGAAGGCTGTAGCCGGGCAAGTCCACAGCATGTGTTTTGCGTCACACAGCTCAGGCGCAGCACCACAGTGGGAACACTTTTCAGCCAGTTCTAAGCGCTTGTCACGCTGCCGATGACGCACAGAGGGAGTCAGAGCCGCTCGTGCCCGAATCCATCGCACGGATACCTCCTCCTCCCGAGTGAGACAACGGGGGAGAGGGTACCAACACGGAGGAATTAGAGCACGTGTTCGCTGACCTAATGTCGCTTAATGTAGACGCGTTCATTTCCGAGAAAACACTCTCAAGACAGGTTATGCAACATCGTTACTTAAACGATTCGATAATATGGCTATTTGGAAAACAAAAATCAGTTTACAAACTGGCGCAGCATCCACGAATGCCCCTTTTACAACGATATTTTGAGTATGGGCCTCAATTAATTAACACATGTTTTATTTGGATAATCAAGAATAGAATAGCTATTAAAACCGTTCCAAGGTTGATTTCACAAGTGACCCTTTACAGATCTATAGCCTTCGGGCATGACAAAGGACAGATACGTTAATGCCAGTGTGTGGAAACTGCGACATTTCGCTGCAAAACTACTCAGAATGTGCCAAGATTTTTTTTGTTTCGTATCAAGATATGCTTGCATTTTAATATTAAAAACATACTATAAACTGAATTTGGCTGCTGTCAGAATGCGGTTCTTTTTTTCTTTGCAGCCAAGAAACATTGCATATTGAGAGCTTTTCTTCTCAGCCTCAAGGATATATAGTTATGTTTTGAAACTGCCACATTTCAGGGCCTGAACTTTGGGCATTTAAGGCTTCTTTCGCAAGAAAGATGCCTTACTTAATTTATTATTTTTCGACACGAAAACTTGCAAATCGTCTTCAGTAATGTCACTGAGTGCGTCTCTTGCGTTTAAATCAAAGGAGTTGGCGCCCTTCCAAACCCGAACGCACTAACCCGACCCTGCGATAAAATCTGCCGTAACAAAGACGAGTCGTAAAGATGACCTATCAGGCCATCATCATTGCGTTTCTTCACTTGTTTATTCTGTACAAGGAGCACTATTCGTATGCTTGGAAGACGATGATAAATGAAACGGCCTACAACGTGACAGAATAAAGAAACAGCATTGCACTAGCTTCGATATCTGCTTCGGGAGAAAGGCTCGCACGAGTTTTGTTTAGAAGGAATTTTTTACATGTTCTAACCGAGAATCTCTGTGCCTTTCTGAACCTTTTTCACTCTTCTCTGATTTAGCCTTTTTATTATTGTTTTTATTATTGCAGCCAAAGTTATATCTATGACGTCTCCCGAGACGCACGCGCTGGAATGGTAAGGGGGAACTCCCACTCCCGACGCATTCGGCTCTATCATAGCAGGCACGGGTGAGCAAAAGCTCAGTGGAAGCTGAAAGAAGGGGACGAGGCTATGTAGGTTCAATTCTATAGCAGGAATTGCGTTCACAAATAGGCCCTTGCATAACAAAATGTGCATAAAAAATGCACAGTTTCTATAGAAAAAAATGGTGCTCCTTAAAGCCAAGGTGCTGTACAGCGCCAGGATGCAGCACAGCGTTCTCTCTTTAGAACATTACCCTACATATCGTAAAATTGGCAGTATTTGTTTTTATTTTACAATAATTCTTATGTGAAGCGAAGCGCTGACAGCTATTTTCTATCTTCCTGTTTTTCTGCTAGAGGTCCGTGTTTGTAAAATTCATTTTTTTTTCGATGAAATTCTTGTTGAATAAATCAGCTGCTTTTTATTCATTCTCCATTGAGTTTTTCAAAGCTTCACGGCATTTCCCAAACATGCCCCGCTACCAAACAACAGGAAATAAATTGATTAAAACATTGACATACCAGTCATACTGAGAATAAAACACTGACTGCCAGCATCAGTGCATATTCTTTAGGGAAAAAGACGGTGACATTGACGAGAAGCGCGCACTGGATCACACAGTGAGAGTTATTACTTCAAAGCAGAAACCCGCTGCTTCATATTGGGTGTCAAGCATCAAATATTTGCACGCGAGGAGTAATATCGCAGAATATGAAGTCTCATACTCTGGATGCAGTAAAATATTTTTTGGATGGTTTTCGTTTTATGCTGTTTAAAGTCCCAAAGCGAATTACGCTGTCGCTTTGTCAATAAAAATTAACCATGTAGCTAGCATTATAGAGTACATGACGTAACATCTTCTAATGGGCTGCTGCGGATAAAAAACTTTCGCGTTTTTCTCGGTTTTTGTCAACTTGGATTTGGCCAGTTAAAAAAAAAACTCAAATATATTAAAACCATATTATATCAAGACTAAACGTAAGGTGTTTAGCATTTGCTTTCCTACACAATCGAAACATCACACCACCTGTGTTCGTTGACTGCTGAGTTTACCGTTGTTCACCAGTTTTGGGCTTTCTGAGCGCTCACACTTTTTCTAACCCTCTACTGCCTCGTCTGTACAGTTGACTGCCGTATTTGAAAATTAACTAATGGTTTCACCTCTGCACATTTCTTCCGTATTTTTTTCCCGCTTCCTCCCTTTCCTCTCTCTTGCACTTCCACACTGTGCACGCTCGTGTCTCTCCCTATATAAAGACGGACCTCATCTAAACCCCAAAACAAGAGCAACCGCCACCGCGGCCTCCAATAACGACACCACTGTGCCTCCTCAACGCCAACGCCCCCTCATCCCGATTCCCAGCACACGAACAACGTTAGAACATCGGACGAGGTGGCAGCGCTGTTGTATGTTTGTTTCATTTGCACCGCGCGCCCCCACTTGCCGCAGGTTGACCCAACGAGCGCCATTTCATTACCGCCTCGTTTAGATGTTCCGGAAATCTCCGCTCCCCCTTGCAGGCGTTGTCTGACGGCGCGCTTCGGAGGGCACCTCTGTGCAGATACACTGTTTTTATTTTCCTGGAGGTGGCTTCTTCGTCTCCGAATGGTCCATTTGTTCCGGTAAACGTGAGTACAGTTATTTATATTCTTTCTCTTTTTTCGCGAACATCAGCGCTGAAAGCAAAGACACTAACGTCACCAAGATGCCTTTCGTGTTCTGCCATGGTTTTGTTTCGATTCCGCCCTCACAGAGGCCGCTCACCAGATTTTCTCGGCACTCAGTGCTTTGTGCTCTCGTGATTTTCCGCCAAAACGGGTTAAAGGTCGAGGCCATTTTCTTTCCTCTTCAAGAACAAGGCACCGAATGCGAGGCCAATATAAATACGGCGGGGTCTTTGTTTTTTTTTTAAAAAAAAGGACCGGCTCCATCCAGTTCAAACCAATTGTCTCAGTTGAGCGAAAAGCTCCTTTATCTTTGGATTCTCAAAACTGTCTTCTTGCCTCTAGGGCTTTTCACCACTTTCGTCGTTTAATCTTTCTTTGGTACTTTCTTTCCTCCTGCTTCTTTTTCCTTTCAACCTACTTACTTGCTTTCTTCTCTCTCCTGGTGCGTCGTTTTGCCACTACTTCGGGAAAACGCGGGAAGATGAAAGCTTTTTTTCTGTGCTTATTAGACTCCGGTACCAGATCAACTCCAGAATACACTGATGGGCACACAGCCAGCAGCCACTCGACAGATCTTTCTCACTAGCGGCTCCTACACCTTAGGCGGCGTTGTACAACTAACTCTTCAGTCAGTTAGTGCTGTATTTAGTTCTAGATGCCACAGCATTTTCTGTGAGCGTTTTCTTTGTTTGCCTGTTACTAATCCATACTTCAACGGTTTGCGGGGCACGTGAACCGAGAAAAAAAAATCTGGACATTATGGCGAGTGTACCGTACCAGGTGAATAAGACATTCAGCGTTTTTCTCTTCTCAAAGGCTGAAATACTAAACATAGCGGACCGACAACCCGTCTTCCAAGATACAGTGATTGGTGCGATTAGGTATGCGGCCATTGGCCAAGAAAGAGCCCTCACTGGAATCGCGATAAGATAAACTACAAATTCCCATTCCTTCTAGATGACAGCGAAGGACTCTTTATGCGCTGTTTGTTATGTATTCCCTGCTTATACTGTATACCCGACTTCCGGATAGACTGAAATTCATTAGAGAAATTCACTACACCAAGTATTTGACCAACAAGCCTTACCCATGCTCCTCGCTTTATTCTACCGGAACTGCTTTCACTCCTTTAGCAAGGCTATCAGAGGTCTAAGAGAGGCTCAGAGTCAAGGCTTTATTTATTTATTTATTTTATTTAGGACATACTGCAGGCCCAGTGAAGGGCCCTGGCAGGAGGGGCACAATAAACACAATACAAAAAAGCACAAAACAAAAATCAATGAACGGCCTGTTCAATGGCATCAACGTCAACTGTTGATGATGGTGGTAACTGATTCCACTCGGTAATGGTGCGGGGAAAAAAAGAGAATTTGAATATGTTAGTTCTGGCAAAGTAAGGTTTTAACGATTCAGTGTGCCTGTTTCTTGTTGACCTGGACGTTATCGGTTGGAGATACAAATCGGGGGCCATTGACAGTTTGTTAGTTTTCAATAGAAAGAGAAATCTTAACCTTAGTATTCTACGCCGAGTTTCAAGGGACTGTATATTATGTTGAAGCAACAGAGCAGATGGTGAGTCACAGGTGCGATATTTAGAAAATATAAACCGAACTGCTTTGCGCTGAATTCTTTCAAGGGCATTAATGTTAGTCTTTGTGTGAGGATCCCAAACAGTGCATGCATACTCAAGTTTTGGTCTAATCATGGTGTAATATGCCAATTGCTTAACGTTAGGGGGAGCTAGTTTTAACTTGTGCCTAAGAAAACAGAGATTGCGAAATGAAGAAGAGCATACGGTTTCAATATGTTTATTCCAACTAAGATTATTCGTTAGTGTTACTCCTAGGTACTTGTATTCTTTGACTTCTGAAAGGTGCCGAGTGGGAAGATTATATGAAAAGAAATGACTGTTTCTTTTATTAGTAATCCGCATAAATACTGTCTTGTCAGCGTTTAGTTCCATCCCCCATTTAACGCACCATTCACTAACATTGTGTAGGTTATGATTAAGTAAAATCTGGTCGTCTTGAACTTTAACTTCATTAAACAAAACACAATCGTCGGCAAACAACCTAATTTGAACAGGATGAGAGATGATGTCTGTAATGTCATTAATATAGATAAGAAACAGTAATGGCCCAAGGACACTGCCTTGCGGGACACCAGAAGTGACTGGAAGTTTGTTAGAACAATGACCATCGATACTAACATATTGAAATCGGTTAGATAAATAAGCCGCAACCCAATTAACAATAAAAGAAGGAAGACCTATAGTTTCTAGTTTATGGATAAGCTTATTGTGCGGAACTAAATCAAAAGCTTTCTTAAAATCTAGAAATATGACATCTATTTGGCCGGAATGGTCCAGAACTTGAGCGAAATTGTGAATTACGGATGTAAGTTGGGTGACCGTAGAAAAGCCCGAAGGTTATCTGCTGCTGGACACCTTCTTTAAATTCTGATCCCTGTCAGAGTGTGAGTTTAATACTGATGTCACTGTTCAACTCGAGCGCTTGGTATTGTTTATTTACGTCTCCCCTGCAGCATTGATACGTTATGCGCAACTTGCCTCTGACGTTCGCTGCGAATGCTCATAAGTGATGTCCTCATGACAATGAAACCCTCTGCAATAGTATGGATGTGTCAGCATTGTTTGCCGGCAGCTCGGGTCTTAGGTGAATTAATGACGTCTAACCACCGACAAAAAAAAATCAGTTTTATCACAAACATATTATCAATCCTGTGGGCGAAAAAAAGTAATGAACGTTGTGAAAGCTCTTCCGCTTTGAACCACACTTCAAAATTCCCATCGCACTCTTTGACCTCTTTGCTCCTTAAGCCAGTCAATTCTCAAACGACGCAGTTAGACAAGCAAAGTGGCTGGCCTGACAGATCCTTGAATAGCCTAAAAGAACTTTCTCTTTTTATGTTCTGTGAAGAAATGGCAAGGGTTATGAGAGGCTTGTAACTTTGTAACGCCGGTGCGCAGTTCACCGAAAGGGCGGTTTGAGACAACGCACCTTAACGTGGAAGTTCCTGCCCTCATGCGACAGAATTCTGAGCTCTTTCTTTAAGCGTGGGTTAGAAACGCGCCGAGCTGCCACAACCAGAACTTAATTCATGAAGCCGTGAGCGGTGGCGCAGCGAAAAAAACAGCGCTTCATGCGGGCATGCGTGACCTCCTTGTTTTTATTTGCAATCTTGGCTTCTATGCTTGTCTATGCATTATTTTGGCCGTATGCTACTTGCTTCGGTTCCCTATCACGGTATTTCTATAAGTGCATTTCTGTTTCGGGAAAGACAGGAAGGTAGAAAAAAGGCTACGGGTAGAGTTGGTTGCTTAACCTTGATCATTTTTAGTTCGCTTCCTTCCAGGAAGGAAACGAACAATACCGTGGAATGTGCAACCAATAAAACACTAGGGCAAAATCAGCATTTCAGCATAGAGTACGGGGCAAACTATACTACTATAACTGACGACATAAGCCGGTCAGTTTGTGAGAATTCCTTCCCTAAAGTTCTTTCAGAGCGGCTTTGAAGACTTCAACCCCCCATGTCTAGCATAGATCAAAAAAACGAAACAAAACTGACGTAAAGAGCACATCCAATTGTAAGATCACTGCCGTAACCAGCAAACGTGGAGAACGTGTGAAACCTAGGGATGAAAAATAATTCACAAAAACCCGCTTCTCTAAAGCGAAGGCGTAAAGCTTCTCTAAACCGGTCAAAGCCGTTTTCGAGCCGCGCAAAGCAGACGTGATTTGGCCCTCTCATCTTTTATTTCGCGTTTATCGAAAGATGGCCCTAGCTGCCTATGTGCAAAAACACCCAACACAACACTTTTTTTTTTTTCACAGAAGACGAGCCTCGACACACTCGACTTGGTATTATTTAACCACTAAGCGCTGTGCGGCCGCACGTTGAGTTGAAGTGCTCCCTATTATGACTAAGCGCAGACGGCGCATAAAAAAAAGCATGGCATTCGCCATGCTTGCTGCTCTCTGTAAACAAAACGCTACTATCTTGCCACCGACAAGGGAGCACAGGGAGTCGGGTCAAGTATATAAGCCGGTGCTTTTAGGGTGCTGGTCCTTATTTCTAAATCGTCTCCATCGTCTGTGTAACCGTAATCATCAGCGTAACTAAGCTCTACTCGAAGCAGTTATCGTTCCGTGACCTTTAATAATCATGTCTTGCAGCAGCAATAGCCTTTTTCTGCAGGTGCCAGTTTACTAATCTCATAACTTAACCCGATCCTCTTACGTCCCCGGATACTTCACACTGTAGTCCGGCTTCTCGAATTCTTTCGTAACGCTCATGCTCTTATATCTTTTTAAGATTTGGACTCACTTCCTTTAATATTTAGTTGTTATTTGAGAAAATCTTTTCATTTTTTTTTCTTTTTCATAACACCAAGTGTTTAATTTAAAATCCGGGACGGAGGGAGAGAGGCAAGAAGTAGATAGAATAAAAAAAACTAAATACCGGCCATCTGAAGTTAACATCAGCAAATAGACACAAGTAAATCCGATTGCAAGACAAAGCAATATTCAACGATGGGGCCGACTCATATCCAAAGCTGGTGCGAATCTGAAACATATTTCTCGTCCTGTCAAACAAAACAAGCGGGTAAAGGAGACAAGAAGCTATTAGTAGCATTGCTAGTTAAAGTGAAGATTCTTTAACAAAGTCTTAACTCAACCCAACAGCGGCTGCAGTTTGCAAACACTCCTTCTATGAAGAAGTCTTGGCTTCGCTCCCGTGGAGACTGACAGGCCGCCTGAGTGCTAAACCAGGGGATAAAAAGATGCCGTTCCTCCTATATTTCGAATGCGGTTTGCCCCTCCATGCGTCTTCATTCTTCTTTACCACTCAACGAAAAGAGAGCCGCCGTAAACAGGAGTACTGCATGAGGAGACCGTTACCCGACGGCAAAGGAAAGGCCCAAAAGAGTGCTCGCGGCTTGGAAGATAAGGGAATGAAAGCGTCTGCTGTCTCTTCCCGTTCGTGACTGCGCCTTCCGCTTCACTCGACTCAAATCGCAACGGCAACTGCGGAAAAAAAAAAGGACGCCTGAGTGTTTTTAACGCGAGAAGGAAATAAAGCGGGGAGTATTCAAGAGTGCCGCTTATACGACCAAGCGCAGCCGGTGTATGAGGCTCGACCAGTAAACCTCTTTACGACGTCTGAAGCCGCGGTCGTAATGTGCACCACGAAATCATTATTATCGAATATTTAAAAAAAATTTGGCAGAAGCACTGAACACTGCTTACGTGTGAATGCGAAAGCATTAAAGTGCGGATTCAGGCTACGTTGCAATGACTAAAAGTCATGGCTATGCATACTGTGTACAAACCCTCTACGCCATACACTACGTCACTTGTAATACGTTGCTGAATGTCTGAGTCGTTAGTCGTGAGTATGCGTACTTTGTACAAACTGTTTATACCTTTACGTTACTTGTAAAGTGTTGAGTCACGCTACGTCGCATAATACAAATGAGTCATGACTTTCATAAGTCATAGTACGTTACATTTCATCGCCATGACTATATATGTCTGCTCACATTTGTTGTCACATCGTACACCGGTGTTCTGACATCATCCGAATTTTGTGCCATAGGCGGCGGACGCCGGATTTTGTGCTGATAGGATATACAATGCTTACGCGTTAATAACAAGCGGAGTATGACCGCACCAGTGATCATAAAAATAAGAACACGTGTAATATAGCTACGCCTCCGAACGACAACCTGCTGCGTTATGAGGATTCCCAGGAGGCTACAGAACCGCAGAGACAGCGAAGAAAGACAGCGTTAGCTTTGACAATCGGCAACCTTGCAAAATGTTTTTTTTAATAATGTGTGTTTTTGTAGTGAGATGCAGCGAAATATTAAACAATTCATTAATTACGAATGCAATTGGCAATGCCTAAAATGGCGCGAGACTATCTTCGCTTACATCCGGTTGTGCACGTTGTGCCGTTATGTTATGTGTACTATGTATCAACCAGCGATAATACCTCCCAAACTAACCAATTGTGCTTTATTCAATCTAGCTTAGCTGTAATTTCATACCTGTATTACTCGCAGGGTAGCCTCTTTGGTAGTCAATGGCCACATTTTTGGCGTTTATAGAGCTACTACCACGGCAGAGAAAAAAAATCAACGGGACAGCATAAAAACTAGAATATGAATGAGTCTTCAAAAGTTTTTACATCTTAGATACTTTCACTTTTTGTGGAAATATGTCGACACATTTTTATAAACTGGGAACATCTTACCGCCAGTGATTACTTGCTAAATATTCGCCCCAACATATGGCGTTTCATTAAATCAATGCAACTTGCAATAGCTAGCAATTAAAACTATGCAGCTCGCGGAGCAACAAAAGAGAAATTGAATGAAAGAAAGTCGGTCGAGCACGTTGTTCTTCTGCAAAAAAATGAATGCTGATCGAGTGACCCACTTTTTCGACCGGGCTCTCTACCATAGCGAACGGAAGCGCCTGGCGAGGCGCTGCTCTCCAACGTGGCAACAACGCGCGACAAAGCAAGAAAAATGGCCGACAAGGTCACGCCGATGACGGGAGCGCAGCCTCTCGAATACCACTGGCGGGGCGCGATATCTCTCCGCGGCGCGGCGCTGCAGTGGCACAGCGCTTCCACTTCGCCCTCAGCCATTTTCATTTCCCCGTTCCATCTAATGAAGGAGAGCCTACAGCCAGAGCTGTGTTCGGTTGGCCGGTCATCGGCGTTATTTGAACTCGCCTGGGTAGCTGCAGCGGTGAGAATTTAAAAGCGTGTCGAGGCAAATCTTCGGACTAAAACTTGTCGAGCTTGTTTCGTATGCAGAGACATGTATTCTGCCTCAAAACCTAACAACGATAAGACAGGCGTTTGGAGAAAACAGATTCTAATTGATAAATATGAATTTTTTAGGCATACCGGGGACTTGAGCCTAGCTGGACTCTCAAAGACTACAATGCAAAAATGCCACTAGGAATCTTAATCTCAACACGTAGCGATCCTGGAGAGCTTCCTGCCCTATTGCGCTGAAATCTGCAGTTTGAGTAAATTGGCCCATAAATTAGCTTCACGCGCTGCCTTTGCGGCATACGGAGGGAAAGTACAGTATACCGTGCGTGTAGAAACATGTCATCGGGTGTTGTTGTGCATGGCTGCAATGCACAAAGTAATAGGCGGCGCAAAGTGCCCTCTATCCATGCAGCGCAGACTTTGCAAGCTGTTTATCAACTGTCCATGTTCGGCAGACTGATCGATGTAGCCGCATGCGCGCGAATTAACACTGAACTTCAATAGACTTGGAGAGGAATGGGTTTGAGAATAAATCCTCGTTGAGAAGCTTTCTTTGTTCCTTTGTTTTATACTAGCATGGCTCATTCATTCTCCGCTTGAAGCTTCGGGACGTTAAACACCTCATAGCATGCTCATCTCGCAGAGCCATGGTGACTATATACATTTACCGAACTCTATTTCTCACTGGCGTGTTGTTCTTTTAGTATAGCCGGCGCAATGCGACTGTGAGACGAATGACAATCGGGGAAAGCGACGGGCCCGCTTTGACTCACACGAGAGCCTGAGTACATATAGGCCGTCGTGTGTTGGGAAGCACGCATACCCACAATGTGGAAATGATACAACTTCTACTCTGAATTGTCGCTTCGCTCCTTGCTCGCAGGCGGCGAAGCGAGAAGTCAAGACAAGTGCCAACCAGCGAAGAGACGTCCACTGTGGAACGTCCCAGCTTTCACCAACTACAGTTTAAAACCCTGAGAACTGCCCTATATCTGCGTGCTCTCTTCTTTTGCCTGCTCTCTCCTCCCATCTCTTTTCTGCATTAGATACTTTCACGCTCCACAAGCTTTATACTCGAGTGCTCATGAGCTTTAAAGCAGCGCTGAAAAGCGCGAGCGTGCCCGAAACAATGAACAACGGCACCGCGAAAACAATGAAACCTTCTTGAAAGGGAAAGTCAGAAAGAAGCATGAAAATTGCACTTGCTGCAGCGTACAAGCCTAGTGCATTTCTTCTGTCTCTCTCGCAACGTGAAACAAGATGGCGAGTAACTAGTGCAGCTTTCACTTAAACGTACACCTAACTAGCTTCGAATATGGAGCTGGGAACAGGTAGGAAAGCAGCTCACATTGCACTCTGGTTCGTTTGTTTATAGAATACCGAGTACATTTGTTTCATGTCTCCATCGCTAAATATGAAACGAAAACGGGATTTTCTAGAGTCGTCATTAACGTTAACACAAACAGATTTGACACTTCTCATTTTTTTTCTTCAATAAACAGTGACCTCGATAAGCTGCTCGTTGCTTTTTTTTCATGCTGACGTTTTTTAGTTGCCCCTGTATCAGTGATCCGTATACTAAGGTTCCTAAGCTCACAGTATCTGAGGTACAAAATTTTAATTAGCTCTTCTATTTCACGTACCTCTGTATTCACATAACGAATGATCGCTGCACAGCTCCCAATCTATGATAGTTTCATCTGCCCGAAGAGCACCCCACCACTCCGGCTTTGTCTTTGTTGTTGCTTGACGGTGGAGCAAATAAACTTTTAACTCTACACAGGTTTTGACGTTTGTGAACAACGTTTTCGCCGGTGCAGACGACACGTCTCGCGCTGATTTTGATAAAATAGCGATTTAAGCGAAGCCAGACTTTATGGAATCACAGCGCTTGCAGACGAGGACACAGAGAGGACACCCACACAACTGTGCTAACGAGCGCAGTTTTGAGGGTGTCCTCTCTGTGTCCTCGTCCGCAAGCACTGCGATTCCTTGACGTCTGACAAGAACCAACTGACCCAGAAACATACCCCGCTTAACCGAAGCATTTCGCCCAGTGTTTGACAAAGCGCCGGTGCAGGTGGCACATGAGAATCCAAGGTTTCCCTTAAAACAGGAAGCGTTCAGGAGCTAAATCGCAGCGTTGCCAGAACAAAAAATGTTGGACAAAAAGTGTATAGGCATTCATCTACAACAGCAGGTGCACTAAATGTCTGTATCATTACCCACCTGAATTAGTCACTGATCATCAGAAGCAAAACAATGAAAATCTTCTCTTGTTAAGCATTCTTGTGCACCGAATTTTTCCGAGAAAAAATGCTCTAATGCCGGCGCACTTAAGTTTGGGGCTGTCTCAAAATAAAGGCAGATAATGCAGCATCCTATGACATAAGCCAGCGACCATGCTGCAATGCGGGGTATATATATTGCCCCAAAGATGCTGCTCAAGAGAGCAATAATTCAAAATGCAGTCGTGCTCTGAATGACTGAGCGAAACTTTCTCTCGATCCATTTTTCACTGGTATCCAGCTTACGAGACAAGCTAGGGAAAATATTTTCGAGGCAAAATCTCGAATTCGCTGCCTCTATTGAGATGGGAGATCAACCGCAGCAGCAATGGACGTATGCAAAGGCGAGGAAAAGCGCGCTTTGTTCTTGCAGAGAGAAAATATTTGTTGTGTACAAGGAAAAAAAACGAATGCCAAATTACGCGGTTTACAGGCAGTATGGAGAGATTCAAAGGAAGGTTTCCCGACTGCACCTCTGAATTCCAGAGGTCCCGCGCATGTTGCAATACTGAGCGAGAAACCGTACTGCTCTTCAGTTCGAAACTTCACACCGCTGACGCACGCAGTGGTTACAAAGAAGGAACAATTTGACGGAACAATGAGCAGATCCTGCAGACCCTGCACTGGCAGATCCGGTCAATCTCCACGGTCCCAAAGTCCTCTTCAGCCATCACACTGATGTTGACTGAAGCCTAGAGAGTTGCAGAAACGTTTGGAGGGCGTATGACTCGCTGTCCAGACGCATCACGAAGGCGAACATAAAGCAGAGAATGGGTGCGCAAATTTTTCCCGACAGTTGCGCCCAATAAATGCTGTTGCCCAGCGAAAACATTCCCTCTCTTGAGAACACAAGGTGACGTCACCTATTTGGCAAGCGCCACATTCCATTTGCGTGCCCCGGCTGCTCTGGCTGCGAGGCTTCACACAGTCGTCAACGCCGACGCCGGACAATTTTTTTTTTCTGTCATAGGGCTCCTAACGCTCTCGTGTTAAGTGCCACCACTGCACTTACTTACTTATAGCTTTAAGTTATGCTGAATAAACTAATATCATCGTTTTAGCACCCACGAATTGTTGAAATGTGAAAAAAGATACTTAGATGAAGAACACACGGGACAACAAGGAACACATATGACATGTACAGGGCCTTCGTCCATGTCTTTTTCACGCAAGCAGTTTAAGCCTGAAGCAAGTCGCCCAAACAAAAGTACTAATTCAAATATGAGTCTGCTCTGAGATATATTCATGGGAACCTCATTACAGCTTTTCCCTTCCTCGCCTGTTCACAGGACGCATCCAGATACCTGGATTGGGGACAGTTGTGGACAAGAGCTAGTGGAGAGTACCTTCGTAATATGCGATTCGCCAATGCCATTGCATGGCTAAGTCAGTCAGGGTTTGAACTTCAAAGCATGATCAATAGCTTGGGCAAGCAAAGCAGAGCGGTGGGTCTAAAAACTAACATGCACAAATTTAAAGTAATGGTGAACAGTCTGGGAAGAGACCAGCAGTTTAAAATTGGCAGGGAGGCGCTTGAAGTAGTAAAGCAGTACGACTAAACTTAAGGAAGCTAGTGACCGCAGTTCCGGACCATGAGAGTGCAGTAACTTGAAGATTATGAATGAGGTGGAGCGCATTTGGCAGGAGAAAGGTATGGAACAGCTGTATGTTACCGGCACTCACGAATGGAAAAGAATTCTGAAGCTTAACAAAAAAACGTTCAGCTTAAACGGAGGTCAACGCTGTTAGCTGCGGAGAAGAAAGTGCGGGTGTAACGTTAAGAGACAGGAAGCGGGCAGAGTGGGTGAGGGAACAAACGCGTGTTAATGACATCCTAGTCGAAATCAAGAGGAATAAACGGGCTTGGGCAGGCCATGTAATGCGAAGACAAGATAACGGCTGGTCCTTAAGGGTAACGGAGTAAATTCCAAGAGAAGGCAAGAGTAGCAGACGGTGGCAGAAGGTTAGGTGGGTGGATGAGATTAGGAAGTTTGCAGGCATAGGGTGGGCGCAGCTGGCAAAGGACACGGTTGATTTGGGAGATAAGGAAGAGGCCTTTGTACCGCAGTGGGTGTAGTGAGGCTGATGATGATGATGATGACATTTAGCTTTGGCAGCCCACGACTCACAGGAGACACACTTTGAGATGTTTCTCCTTGTGCTCCATGGGCACGCAAGGCATGTGTGTTACGTTTTCGAGCAGAGGAGCCCAAAAAAGACTTCCCAAGCCCTTGTAGGCGATATATCGCGTATTGATACTTTCCGTGATGCGAACACGTAAAGAAAAGAAAAATAAACGAATAAAACTTGTTCGATAAACAGTGAAGCAGCAGCGGTGTCTATGTGAAGATGTCGACTCTCAGAAAAGCGTACCGCTTGCGTCTAGTTGTTCTTCTGTTTTTGCTCGGTTAGTGTTTCCTTACTTTCGTTTACTATTTTGTTTCCTTATGGCTAGCTCATTTTAGAACCACTCCCACCTTCAGCTACCTGTAGTTGTTCACTGTCCACTTCCATGATGCATTAATGCTTTATTATCGAGTATTTGCGATCCAGGCAGCAGCTGTCACACATCGATGAAGGGCAAATTCTGAAGGCCGTTTTTGTCAGTGCGCATTAAAGAACCCCAGGTGGTCGAAATTATCCGGAGCCCTCCACTTCGGCATCCCTCAAAGCTTGAGCCGCTTTCGGACGTTAAACTATCATTAGCGAAACCAAACGAAACCACTTTTCTCGCTCTCACATTGCATACTAATTCCTTACATTCTATCTGCATGGTCTCCTTTTACCTTCGTTCCCATTGCCTGCTTTTTGTGGTCGGCTTCTTTCGTACCCCATTCAGATTGGATGCGCTTTTCCTGGCGTGGCTTCTACGTAGATCTACTTCTTCCTTGTTTCTAAAACTTATCGCTCCTTCACATCTTCCTTGTTGTTTTACTATTCCTTGTTTCTTCTTTCGTCGCTTCCTTTTCATTCCGCTTTCATCCTTCGTTCCGCGTTTTCGACTTTTCGTCATCTCTTCCTGCGTATTCTGGTTCCGAACGTCGTACAAGCTTTCCTAGACTTCTCTTTATTTTTGTATTTTCATAATCTCTCTCACTTTCACAGCGCTCCTCTTTCAGCTTCCTTTTTTTTTTACTCTCCTACCCCGAGCCACTCAAAGTCTCACATCTTCGTGCAAACACTCATTCCCTCTCGTCGAAGATTGCCTTCCCTTAAGGTTTTTTTTTTCTACCTGAGGAGACCGCGAACAAGCCACAGCATCACGTAGGGAATTATTTTATGTCATCCCCTTTTCTTTTGTGTCTACTCCTCTTTTTCCCAATCAGAGTGCTCACCGGGACGCAAACAATATCACACAGATCTCTCGCGCCGCTGGCACCACTACCGCGCATCAAAGCCAGCGTTGTCTGTCTGCACGCGTCACCTGCTCATTAGGGTTGCGGTGAACCCATTTTCCCTGGAGCGCTCAGAGCGTTGCAGGCAATGCTACGTTGTTTCACATTATTTCTTTGTCCTCTTCTAGGAAGACAACGCAGGCTATTCATAGAAGCGGAGGCTGCAGAGGCAAAAGAAAGGTGTCGTGTGCAAGGCAAGCTTGTCTTTCTCCACAGGGTGCGGCAAATAGGCTTATGAGGGGAACAACGCAGTTCATGTCATTACCTGAAAGAGCTACGAAAAAGGCTTTTCCTGCTACTTGTGCATGAAGGAAAGTTGCCCAGAACAGGAAGTTCAAGAAGAAAAAGCTCTGACACTTTTCCATCCATGATCATGGCGTGAGGTCTAAACGTAAAAAGCACTATAACATCGGCTGAGGCTATAGTGGGATTGGGTGTGACGGTGCACTGCAGTCTGCAGTGTCGATCGTTTGGAGAATCCTGTTGAAGCGGTCCATATTAATGGGCATTCGAATGAACTGCGAGCAGGCTTGACGAAATTCTTCAACTTGCGTTTAGGAAGAACTTTAGACTGTTAAGGAATCATACTAAGCAATAAATCCTCCGCCTTTTATCTCAATAGTTTGTCGTTGTTTACCTTAAGTTTCCTATACTCTTTCTCTTTGGTTACCTTTGCACTGAGCACTCTGCATTCACCTATTCCTCCAAAAGAACGTCTCCCTAGACTGTTTTTGTTCGTTTGTGGGATCGAACCCGCGTCTTTCCCCTAGACTGTTCATCTAGAAATAATTATCTTTGTCGTGTTAGCCTTACTGGCAGTTTCTCAAAATCTCCTTACCGCGCAATTGTCGCTATAAAGGCCGGTTTAGCAAGTACACTACACGACATCCTTATTCGCTTCTTCTTTTCCCGATACTCATTTCGTTCCCGTTCTCTTTTTACAACCCAAGCCGTACCAGACGCTTTGTCTTGAATGCCGGCGCAGTACCGCGTAACAGAAAAATCACCCACTCCTCTGCCGTACAAGGTGCGGTGTTCGATTCCCGCTGCCGCTGGATGCCTACCGGATTTAAAATTGGCCCAAGCTGTTAAGATCCGACCGCCACTACTCCGTGTGTGTTTAGATCCGACCGCCACTCTTCGACCTCCGGTGCTACCACCTGACGATGTGTATGTTTTTGTTGCTCTACTGATTGGTTGTACTCGTGACGTCATCAGACGGGTGGATGAAGTCATACTCTTGTGACGTCACACGCTGTCACTAATTAGCCCCGTTAAACAAATTATTTACCCTCATTTGTCATCATCGATTAGTTTCATTATTAGCACCGTTATTTAGAGCAATTTATTATGGGCGTTAATTAGGAACATTAACCACGGCCGTTGTTTATGCTCTATAAATATTGCCTAATTTTATTCACTGATGGCCACTGACTCTGACTCGATATTGCTTAATTATTGGCTTTATATAATTCACCACTACGCTTTTCACATCACGACTGATGACGTCACATCCGGCGACACATTTTGCGGACACATTTTGCTTACACTTCCGGAGTCGTCATAGGCTAGTAATGCTTTCGCATTAAAAGAAGAATATTGCCGCGACTGGGTTTCGAACCCGCGGCGGTGCGAGCAGATCAGCCTCACTGCGGCCACTGCACAAGTGCACTTGCTGTCGCCGCAAACGATCGCGCCTCGCGCTTAAATGCAACACTCTCTCGCGCTGTTCATTGCACATGGTCATCTTCATCAAGTAATGCAACCATCGAACTAATATCGTTGCCAGACGTTCCGACGACCCAGAACGGTAAAACGTGAGCCAGCTAGGTTAAATACATTCTTTTGCTAATATACCTGGTATAACTACGTTAAAACCCTACCACTTGTTTTTTTTTATTATTATAAATAGACACTGCCGTCTCTGTCTGGGTGATCGGTGATAGCATTACTTAGTTTTGGCGGTGGCGAAGTAAGAGGTTGTGCATCCGTTGCCAAGCAGATAGACAAAAAAAAATGCGCGTCGGCTTGGGGACAAACCAATAGTGAGGTCCGGGCGCCAACTACCCGATGACTGGGTCGCTTCCCACAGACGCTTGAAAGCCGCGGATATATTTGAGCGACCTATGGCAGAGGACCAAATGGATGCGGAAGGAGAGTAGAAATTGGACGGCTTATAAAATGTGGCCCCAGATCTATCTGGAATTTTTCCAGCCGCACGCAGTTGGTTCTGCGTTGCTCGAAATTATCGTAGACGATGATCGCGCCTAATTGTAAATCTTCTGCGTCAGCTTTAAAATGGGTGCAGCTGAAAGCAGAGCAGCGGGCATTCCGAGCTCTGCCGACCATCGTGCACGCTTGTTGCTATTACCCCCACCCAGATGTTGTGGGCGCATGTGGGCCCAATATATAGTTTCTTCTGCAAACAGCCCGATTTGAACAGGATGAGCGACTACTTCCACTAAGACCACAACGCACGTTGAAAAAAGAAGGGTTGCATGGACGCTTCACTCGCGGACACCAGAAGAAATAAAAAGGCTATTTGAACACTAGCCATCAATACTAACAAATTTCATTCGGCTGTGAGCACGCGTGCCCTGCACAGGCTTTGAAGCTCGGAACACTACGCCCCCATTCATGTCCTTCATTAAGAATCCTTCCCCCTATTCCTCAGGTTACACCCCTTTTTCATTGCAGCTGATGAGCTAAGAGAAAGCTTTTCTCGTTAGTAGCCTGTGAAAGCCGCCAACGACACCGTAGCCGCTGCTTTTCTTCCCGGAGGGCAGCGGCGCCTTGCTGTGGCTCAGGATAGAAACGAGAGGGGCTCGATTGCACAAGCTATTAAGGACCATCCTCGGCGAGAGGGGTTAATTCATTGACATGCGGTGCCACACGCTGCCACCGTCGTTGTAGACAGAGGTTAATAAGATCCCCCCCCTCCTCCCCCCCCCCCCCCCCCCCCGTTGCGTGCTTCTCGCACGAGGCGGTGACTTCCCTCTCAGCGGCCGGACGGAAAATCAGGGGTCTGATGCCGTACTCTACTCATAATCTGCGCATTAGCAAAGCCTGTACATTGGGGGGGGGGGGGGGGGGGGGGGTGTTCTGTCCGATTTCATGAGAGATAATAGTATCTGATCGTTGTCTCACACACTGGGAATAGTATATTGAACGAAAATTAGTTTGTTATTATATTTCACTCACTTTACTATAGCAATTGATCATTCCTGTCTAGGAGTACCAGAGCCACACTTCACATGTGATCGCGTACTGATCAAGGACATAAAAAGCATCCAATATTTAGTCGCCCGAAGAAATATCGAAAATTCCCATCCGTTTTGCCTTTCGTTAATTGCTAGCATTCCGACTACTACACAATCATTATTTTTACATCCTTTGTCACGCTGTTTATCGAGAACATCGCCATTGCATGTCCTCAAGTCATCTGCCCTCCTTCCCTCCCTCCCGGTACACAGTCTAATCTGGCAACCAAACTCCACCCCCTTGCATTCAGCATGAGAGTGAACCAGCGGTCTCTGCACTACAGCCTTCCACCGTTTTCTTCTGCTGGGTTCTTGGTCATTTAGGAGTTGACCCATTACGCCCGCCCGCCCGGCCGCCCTGCCTGCCTGCCTGCGTTTCTGCGGAGGCTGCCACGACAAACGAGGAACACTTCTTTTTTGTTAGCACAACAGCCAGCCATTCATTGTAGTATTATGACCCGTCATAGTGTCTCAGGTTATGACGTTTGACTTTTCAGTGCGGGTTCTTAGAGGGTTTTTAATTGCAGTGTCCTCGAAGCGTCTTCTTAGCTCAGGAGCTTCAGTAAATATGCCACTGCAGGAGCTGCGGGGTTCGATCCCCAGTGCCGCCGGTTAACGACCGGACATACAATGACTACGAGCTTTCACCTGGATAAGCGCTCGGCTTTCCTGGGTTGAAACGCATGAAAAAAAAAAGCATTTAATTCATTTCGCAGACATGAAAAACTCATTGAGGTATGGTGGTCGTTGGCCGCAAATGCCTGTTGACCATGTGAGTAGCCGCAGTAGGCCGCATCTGCTGCTTTTCGTAGGTGGCGTCATTTTTTATGTGAAATATTCAGCCCTTGTCTTAATACTCAGCTTCTCGGTCGGAAGATAACTGCAGAAAACTGGTTTATTTGCATTGTACACTCATTTTGCTTCTAGCTCTTCGTAATCTGAGCCTGATTCATGCCGCTGATGTTTGTTTTAAACTTAAGATGTTTTTTCTCTTCTTTCAGACAGGCTTGACTGATTGGGCCACTAAGGAAGGAGTGAACACTCGGACGTACGAGGTAGATGAATCGAAGTAATGGATGGGCAGATTAAGATGAATGAGGCCTCCGACAAATGTTTATATTAGTCAGACACCTGATGGGCGATTTTCCGCTGAATGACAGCGTTCAGCACTACTCCGAAACGCCACACAGAAGTATATCCAAATACACCTTGTATAATTACCTTGACCCGCTGGATATTATTCATCGCCAACTTTGCTGAGTTTTTCGTGTTGTTGCTGAGAACAATGTTTTTCTTCTTGATTAGGCACGCAGGCTCACTGTCACAAATTTGCACATTTTTTCTTTATCTTTAGAGCGCTTAGACAAAGTTACACCGAGCATTGAAAATTATAATTATAATTTTTGCTTCATATTTTCAGGAAGAATATTACAAAACAATTACGAAGGGAAGGGGTGTATTGATCATTAAGAACTCAAGGAAGGGCTCAATCAATGGAAGCTTTTTAGATCAGTTTTCAAAATTTCTGCGCCAACCCTGTCCCTGTGCGGTTTTATCGCTGCGTCTTCGCCACTTGTATGCGTGGAGCGCAGTTTTCTCGCTTAAATTGCATATTCGCAGTATGCACTAAACATGCGTACGAGCGGGTCTCAGTTTCATTGAAGGCTACGAACTGCGATGTACCTAAAAATTTCTCAAGCTCTCTTCATGCAGCTCTCAAGTATCATCCCTAATTCCAGCCTAAATCCTCTGACCTAATTCCACGAACATAAACTGGAAATTTTAATTACGTTTCCGCTCACTCGCTGTCTCTCCGCTTCGTAAAGGCATCTAACTCAGTATAAACAAACATGGCATCCAGCGTGCAGAGGAGCACAGGACAAAGCCTGGCGCCTAACGGGGCGTGAACATTTAATGTCACGGATTGTGAGAATAGCCCCCTCCGGCATTGGGCTCGACAACAATTGAGTTTCTGTACTTCCTGTTACACAGTAAAACCTCATTTTCGGAATGCGCGTAAGTCTAACTTTCGGTTTATTCCAAATGTCCATTGCTTAGGTTCCAACAAAAGTTCCAAGTAAAGAGGGGAAAAAAGGCCAGTCATTAGAACGCAAGGATGTATGCAACACTTAACTCAAAACACGCCACCCCGCAGATCTACACGGGCTGGCGAATCACGGCAGCATAGCGGGACGTCTCCGGTCAAGCATCGAACAGCTACGCGCCATTAACCATGGCAACAGTTGAAGTGACTCTCTCGAGCCCATGTTTATCGCAGTATTGCTGACGCCGGTATACGCGTGGAAGCCCAGCGTGTCGTGTTTGGGCTTGCTCTCTGCTCTGTAAAACACGTAGTGGAGCATCTCTGTGTAGCGATGAGACTTTGCCATTCGTTTGTATGGAGCGGCCGTCATGACGTTCGTCTTTTCGTTCAGGGATCTTTCAGCATGCCTCCCGCACATCTGGCAGCTAACATATCCATTTTTCCCTCAAGAATAGTTCGGAAAAACACGGCTTGGCCGATGTTAATACGGTCTCACAGTGCTGGGCGAAGACAAGAAGATTATTTCTATCACTTGTTCAGCTCGTAATACGGTGCCACAAAAATACAGGGTACAAAAAAAAAATGCCCGGCCATTCAATTCTTGAGTTCGCCCACATAAATTCGATACTTCTCGTCAGGATCTGACAAATGAGGCGCTTCAGCATTACGTCTGAATTTCCTTAGCATCCTCTGGAGAAAGTCGGGCAAGGATACAAAGGCTGTATTTTAATCTAATTTCTGCCTAACTCGTTTCGGCCTCCATTACTGACCGTGGAAAAACCATACGTCGGCTATAACTGGCGCAGTGCCCCTCGCGGGATTGCTGCCAAAATAGTAGATCAAGTGGAAAACCTGGTTGCATTATGCCTCGTTTGGTCTTCCAGATCATTCATTAACTTCACCTAGGCACCTAGACACCTGGCCTTATCCCAGTCATTGTCTATTCTTCCCTGCTACTGATTCCATCTAGTGATTGGCCGGCGTGGGACAGCTGGCCGAAGCCTTTAGGCCAAGTTGACCTCCCAGAGATTTTGGATTGGATTGGAAAGCATTTAGTCGCCGGCAGAAAGTGGTTTAAGGTGAGGTTTTGGTCGCGCTAGATGGCATCACCTCCCAGAGAAAATACTTTTTTCCCGCTATGAGTGTCGTGCACTGCTGTTTCAAGCCGTACATGTGGCGCCACCTGGAAGAAGCCGCGTCAAAAGATGATTCTCACGATCTGACGCCGCAGACACCACCGACGCAGTGCTCCTTTCCCGTCATTACTTGCCGGAGGAATAAACGAAAAACGCGCAGTAAAACACGCGTGTCTATTTACTGCTGTGTTTATGGCTGTCACAACCGCTGCTGATGTGCGGCCGCTAAGCTGCCAGAAATGTTTTGTTTTTATTTCCATGGAACTCGCAAAAGAGAAACGAAACAGCGGCGGCCCAAAGCAGTGCAATGTGCAACGTAAACAGGCCCGTGTATCACGTACAAGGTGTGCCTAAGCGTGTGTTTAATTCAATTTTCACACCTCCTCATCTGCTTCAGTCTCAACCGGAGGCATTAGCAACAACCTGTGTGTGCAAAACGCACATGCAGTGCCCGAAACCGAATTACGCGCAAGGTCCAGAAACGAGCCGCTACAAAGGAAACCCACCTGCATTATGGCATCGGGCACAACGGATTTCATTGGGGCTGGATTTTTCTCTAGATTCCCAGGGGCATTATTGCCGTGAAAACTTCGCGCATTTAGTACGCGTGCTTGGCCTCAGCACAAAAATAGACGTCAACAATTTAAACAGTCCGAAAGCCACACGACAGCAGGCGCTCAAAAGGTTCCTGTGGCATGCTTGCTGTTCTTTTCAGAGACTCCGCATTCATAGGTCTCTGAAATACGGCCCCTTCTTTTGACCGAGCTAGCTGCAAAGATAAAAAAGCAGCGGTGGTAGTGGACCCAGCTGATGGATCCCGACGGAGCTCTCAGAGCAGGGCTGTGGCATACACGCATGCCTGGCCTTGAGCCGCGGGGCAGGCCTTCAGTTACGACCCGGGTTAGTGACGAAGCGCATGGCCTGCCCACCCCGTGCAAGAACGTTTTTCAAACGGCTTCTAGCTGCCCTCAACGATCGCTTCTGGGGGGAGTCTAGCTGGTCGCCAATGCATCGCCACTGGGAGGAAAGGCCAGTTTAGCAGTCCAGGCTTGCTTTCTTTTGTGCTTTATTTATCGCTTATCATACAAAGTGGCATACTGCTCGAGAGCCATGAATTTGTAAATAGAATACTTGCATATAGTCCATGACCTCTCTTACCTCTGTCCTGTCTGGCTGTCCCCTCACGTTTTTCAGCTCATTTCTCCAGTCTGCCTACTATCCCTTTATTTCCGCTGCCCCAGCTCAGGTGCTTCCGGTAGCGATAGCAGATGCTAGGCCTAGTAAAATCATTTCCTTCCTTTCTATTACTTTGAATAACAGAATTGCTGCTGCTTCTGCTACTACGACTACTCGGCAGCCAGCAGAAGAAATTGCGCGCAGAGTCTGGGACGCGCACAAGGCGCCGGGGGACGAAACGCGTACCTGGCCAAGGGCTTATAGTGCCTGTCGTTGCTTTGCTTTTAGTTTATTTTTCATCACGCACACGCTGTGCCTGCAGCGCCACTTACAAAGGTGGTCTAAAAAAGCTCTATCCTAACGCGCTAGCGCCGTAGACAAGCAGACATTTCACGACTCCTTCGGCCGCCTCACACTGAGAAGTGCACAACCGCTATTCACGCGCGCTGCACGTGAGATGGCGCCACTTGTCATGAAGTAGTGGCGCTTCCATACCAGCGCACGCGGCCCTATAGCTAAGCTTTAAACAAGATTGTTGCGGCAGACGAACTCCTGCATACACAGACAGCATTAGAAAATGAGTGTTTTGAGCAAAGTTCACGGAGTTGTGCTCTCTCAATCCTTCTCGTTGATGATATACAAAAAAAAAACGGGCTGACCTCTGACTGGTAATCCTTTTACCCTTCCGCCTAATCCGCTGTACTTCCTTCATCAATAATGCTAGCACATCTTGCATCGCTGGGATCTATCCATCGTCTGCTGTCCCAAGGAACCTTCTGTCTGGAGCCGTCGGTTATCCTTAAAGTACCCGAACTCGAGCACTATTCCCGTTAACCTTAATCCGCTTAGCGCAAAGGCTGCTCTGCTGGTAAAGAAACTTTGCCTAAGTACAAACGCTGCAAACAGTGGCCAGGACACTATTTCCATAATCCGATGAGCCAACAGTTTAAGATAAACCAGCCCCGCCAAGCGCAGAAGGAGTAGTGCCCTGAAATTGAGATACGTTTGACGTGATCCTGAATCTTTTTTAAGTGACAGCAAAGGAAACTTTCAGCCGACTCACCCCAGCAAATCACGAATCATGCAGCTTTCATGACAACCAGTAAAAAAAAAACAGAAACCCCTAAATTTATTTCAAGAAGCATTAAAAGCTGGAGCTCCGGCATTCTCACAGTTTTCGACTTTACAGTAAGCTATCTAAAACAGACAAGAAGCAAAAGAAGTAAGAATCTTTGCAACGTGCGACACTCATGTCGCCAATGTCTACAAGAATAGAAGTGTAGGACAGACGAACTTTCTATTATTTACCTATGAAGCGAAAACTTAAGGCTAACAAAAAGGCTTAAAATGAAGCCATGAACAGTACACCAAGTGATGGAATGAATTATAGTATAGACCGAATAGCGGCATAGGCAGACAAAAAAGGCTGTGTGGGTCAAAGAGCAAGCGCTAATGCAGAAGAGTAGTAATTTGGGCTTGTTGGTAGCTCTTTATGATGAGCAAAAATTAGCTGTTGTTTAACTACTATTGAGTCTGGTTACAGAGTGAAAGCTGTGGTGTATCGGGCAACTAGACGCGGCTTAGCTTTTGTAATGGTGAGTGCGTTACCGGAACTCGTCGAAGCGCCTGCATCCTTATTTCCGTTCCTGTCGTCCGTTCATGAACGCCTCATTACATATCTCGAAGATACATTTCTAAGACATTTTTGCATTCACTAGACGCGCGCCATCTGCTGGACCACCACCGTACATTTCGTGTTGGGGTTTCAGTGGGTGCCGCGTGATAGCGCTACGACTGCACGCCATGCACGAAGGAAATTTAGCGGAAACATACTTCGCTACTCGCTTAATTGGGATATCTGTTTTCTCATGCTCATAATTAAATTATTCATGCAGGCTTCCACAAATCACTCGATGATAGTTTCTTAGACATCTCTGCATTCACTACACGCGCCTTCATTCACTTCGAAGAGTGGAACAGACGTGGCGGAGTCTTTATTGCCAAAAAAAAAAGGAGACTCCGCCACGACTGTACGACTCTTCGAAGTGAATGAAGGCGCGTGTAGTGAATGCAGAGATGTCTAAGGGCAATAAAGACAAAAAAAAAGAAACAGTCGTGGTGGAGTGGAAGCGTCCCCACTTCGCATGCCGGCCCGGATTCCCACTTACAGCCCAATTTTCTTCTGTTGCTTTATCAATTGAGGCCGCTTAAAGGTCATATCTGTACCATTCAAGGTCATTCGTGCAGGCAGTGAAATCGGCGCCGCTAGGCTAGTAAATATTTCGCCTTAAAAGCGCAAAAGCCCAAAGACGAGAGCAGCGCAGTGGGCGAGACGAGCGGCAAATTTCAGTAGAAGTTTTATTGAAGGACATGGATTCTAGCGCTAGAACTGCGCATGCGCTGAGCCTACCTGCTTAACAATCATGCTGATCTTAAAAACCTTTAAAGAGAAATTGGAGGAAGCCGTCGAAACCAATGTCCTGATTAACGCGTCGTTAACTTCGTAGTTAAAGAAAAATTCGTCCCGGACCAGGACGAATTTTTCTTTATCTACGAAGTTTCTGAAAAAGCTGCATAGCTTTCCTTTGAAGCCGTATGGCAGCGCTCTGGTGGAAGACAATGAATAATAACTCCCTTATTTAGATCATGTGAGCGGTAAAAGGACCCAACTGTTAAGGTGCCACCGTTGAGATTTGAAACAATGCCCCGATTCACCGCAAGCTAGAGACACTGCTATCAGCTGAGAGCGGAATAATGACCTTGTAAGTACAAAAGCACCGCCTCCATGAGTGTCCCTGTCATTGCGATAGACCTGATAGCCGGAAGGGAAATCCTCAGCGTCACCAATGGAAGCATGCATCCAGTACTGGTTACAAGTACGCCGTCCGGCTTTACTCAGGATATCAAAGTGGCAAAATGATCAAATTTATTATTTTGGGACTACAATCGACAAACAGAAAAACGAGCTCATCGGTTCGCGATTCCGTCGACTAAGGTGGCAGATATGTCAAGACAAGTCAACAATAGGTGTCTTGCAGTTTGGACTTTTTTAATCGTGTGCGCGTCATAGAAGGCTAGCGTAAAACTCGTTGAAACGCAACCTAAAGGCTGCAGCCAGTGAGTGCGAATGGGTAAGACAGAGCATGGCGTACAGAAGGACATAGATCTTCTCAGATCTCAATATAAAATTTTTACGCTTCTCGCCAGTTTAAACAAACGCGCTGCTTGTCTTTGAAAGCGCAAACCTGAAGTATTATCGGGCGGCTATATTTTCAGCGTATTTAAACAAACGGTGTGCACGCACTAGTTGAGTTGTCGTATGCTACAGGTGGGATTAGCCTTGCTTGTTCTGCCGGCAATTGTTCCACGGTAGCGTCACTTATATTTTAATAATGACCTAAAACTTGTCGGATCGAACCCGCTATGGGCACAGCCACTTATAACAGCACATATTCAACTCCCGCAGTCACCATCTAGGCACTCACAGCAGTACAAAGTCCACAACACAAGTCACCATCTATGCACATATTCAGTCACAGTAGAACATAGTCCATCGCAGTGCCACCATCCATGCACACATTCACTCGCAGTATAACATTGTCCACTCCAGAAGACACCATCTACGCACACATTCAATCATAGTAGACCATAGTGCGTTTCTGCTGTCGCCATTTAGAGGCGCACTATGCCAGCCGATAATACCGATTGTCCCAGTTCAGACTGAAAAAGGCGAATGCTTTTTTTTTTCTCTAAAACTTCTGCCAGCTCTCACCTGCAGTGCCTTCAAAATAAAAAAGGTAGTGCTAAGCTTACATGTTTAACGCATTAATCGGTGAAGGCCCATTGGTGTACTAGCGGTTGAGAGGACCGGGGCGGCAAGCCCGTTTTAGCGTTTCACAGGGCGGTTTTGTCCTCTCTATACCCACGTGCAAACTCAGCCTTCTTCGGCTTGCAGTTTTCTGTTCGATCACAATGCAGACACCGTCTGCCTTATGATCCACTGCCGAGTTCAAAACTTGGTGCAAACCAATTGCTAAACAGCAGCGGACATACCGCTGCAACGCGATGCAAGCGACGGACAACAGCTGCCTGAAAATTCCTCGACGAGTTTTCATCATCGCGGCCATATCGAAGCAGGTCGACCGCCGTGCACTGGCGCGTGGCTTTACCGCTCTCCCAAGAAAATGCGTGCATGTCGTGCCATGCCCAACTTTTCCGTGCCTCGTCGCCACAGTGAACCAGCGGCTCCTCTGCCGCAGACGATGCTAGCGCACCTAGCGACTGCCAGCCTTATTACAGCGGCTGTACTTATCTCACACTCGGCGGCAGCTTGGTTGTCGGCGTACGGAGTAGACTTGGCGGTACGACCCTGGATGACGGTAGATTCCTTGGCGAAATGCTACTCCAAATGGATAAAACAGCTTTTGATGCAAAATTAATCTAATATTTCTTGTGAACCGATTGTTTCATCATTGGCAGCCATTAGAGAAGAATCATCGCTCATTGTATTGAAATGCAATTCAGTAGTACGAGTCTAAATTCACTTCTACTGTCAACCACTACGTTCTTTAGCCTTATCTTATTTCGACCTGAAAGAAGAGACAATAGACGGGTAGAGTGGACAAAAAACGCCCATTTCTCCACTAATCAGCCAGCGGTGACACTGCACCAAGAGCGAAGCATGTCCCACGTCACTTCCTCTCTTCCCAACACATCCGGCAGCTACAGCGTAACCAAAAGCGACCCAAAGCAGGCAACTATTACAACGGCCGCTGCGGGAGACAAATGCTGCCCTCTCGAGTTCACCGAGGCCGAAATCGGTCGGCGCTGCGCAAATGAACCTTTAGACAGTCCGCGAACTAGGCCCACAACGCTCTGTCAGTAGCCCGAAGACCAACAAAGGGGAAGACAGAGGGAAAGCGCCGAACGTCCGGGCGTTTCGGCGGGCACCACTTTTCTTCGCTAATGAATGCCGCTTACCGGCCGGCAAGAGTTTTACAACACGCTCGTCGCCACGTTCACTCCACTAAGGCTCTGCATGCACCAATGCCGGTGAAGGCCCGGCACTGCTATGTTAATGTCGCTGCCAAGGAAGGCTGCCAAGGAAGTTTTCCTTTTCTTAAGTCTTCTTCCACTAGACCGGCCAGTTACAGGGGCTATTATTCGAAAGATGCTGGTTACATAGTAGCACGTCCTCTAACGAAAATGACCATGTCGCAGTCACACATCCTTTCAGGGATGTAGCGTCGCAAACAAACCACGAACAGATTGGATTCGTGAAACTTACACCCATGGCGCCGTACGTTTAAAATATCAGCTGTTTTGCTTCAGAGTTGCGTAGTGCAGTTACAGTGCTGTTACTAGTTACAACCGCACACACTAAACCAGCTGACTGGAGAAGAAAGGCGCCAGAAAAATTGCAGGATTGCACTTCAGTCTGCTCTAGAGCGGAAATGTGAAAGCCTTTCGCTTTCCTCTGTTTCTCCCTCCATTTTTCATTTTTTTATTCTCGGAATATTTATTTTTTATATCTGTTGTGTTTTTGTTTTATAACATATATGTTTCTTATCAATTGTTGCTTAATCAACTTTTACATTTTATTTTAAGATTAAAACTGGCCCACAATCTGCCAAGTTATCTGCCTATTTAACTTATGTGCGACCAACATTAGAATATGCCTGCATTATGTGGGATCCTGTAGAAAGTGGTTTAATATAATACACTTGAAAGTGTGCAAATAAGAGTAGCTCTATTTATAATGCCCAGATATACGCACTGATTCTGTAACAAAGATGCTGCGTCTTCTCTATTTGCCACCTCTAGCCGAACGTCGCCGAATGACCGGACAAATTTTTATTTCACCTCTCAAGAAATTCCTGCTATATCAATAGTTCCCATTACCTACTCCCAAAACAACTTGCACATCTGAGAGCAAGCAATGAATACTCTTACCAAACCCTGAACAAACGCATTAATGTGTACGCTTCTTACTTTCCGAGGAAGATAATGAAAGTGAAATGGAATGATTTACCAGCATCTTTCGTACAGTCCAGTACATTAACTACGTTCGAAAAAGCCATTTCCATTTCGCATTAAAAAGTTTTTTTCAATGTCATACGCCTAACCACTTGATGATTACATCTCGCCTAAGGTGAAGGCCGGAATTATGGAAAGGTTTTCCTTTATCCTTTTCTGTGTGAAATAACTGTTTTTAAAGTGAATGTTTATTAACACTGCTTCTGTAGAAAAAAAAAACATTACGCTGCAAGAAATATGATTGTGTAGATGACGATGACTTCATATTTTGGAATTTCTGTGTAATGAAAAGGAAACATGTTACTCCTCAAGTGTCAAGCCCCACCACTGTAACGGCGCCACGGCCATCAGTATTTGCAAATAATAATAAAGAATAAAAATAATAATTTACCATACTACTTATGATTTAGAGTTCGTGCGGAGAACTTCCGTCCATCACTTTCGTATACAAAATTCTGTCCACAACTTCCGTCCACGCCATTCATAAACCAAGAAATGCTTACACCTCAAAATCTAACTGGCGACAAAAGCCACTCAAAGACTCCAAACCCAAGCGTGCTGCTGTGGACGCCAGCGTCTCTGGATTTCTCATCTCTCAGATACGAGCCATAAAGTCAGCAGAATTTTCTTCGGCGTGCGGACTTGCATGCGCGCGTGTGCTTGTGTATGAGCATGACAGAGTTAGTGAGCAAGAGCGAGTGAGGCAATGAGCATGCGTTAGTGAGCATGAGTGAGCAGGCTTGAGAGAGCATGAGTGAATGGGTGAGTGTGAGCATGAGTGAGTGAGAGTTTCTGCCTTTGTCTTTTGTTGACACTTTAAGCATGCTCACCTCTTGATGCCGCAGTGTACTAACACAATCAAGAACAAAACTTTTTCAGACATCCATGATTATTAGCCTATCAATAAAGCCAACAGCTCCTGAAAACAAGGATGTCATAAGGAAAATTGCGTGGTCTGGTTTTGGTTTATGGGGGTTTAACGTCCCAAAGCGACTAAGGCTATGAGGGACGCCGTAGTGAAGGACTCCGGAAATTTCGACCACCTGGGGCTCTTTAACGTGCACTGACAACGAACAGCACACGGGCCTCTAGAATTTCGCCTCCTTCGAAATTCGACCGCCGCGGCCGGGATCGAACCCGCGTCTTTCGGGCCAGCAGCCGAGAGCCATAACCACTCATCCACCGCGGCGGCTTATAAGGAAAATTGCTTGTGTAATCAATTCGGCTAAAGATAAATTCGCAGCAAGTAGTAGAAAAAAAATCACATGCCCCCGCTGGGGTCCGAAACCACGGCATGCCCATTTCGCGTGCACTGCTCCGCCAACTATGCTATAGAGGGGGTGTTAGTTTTGTATATTGCCTGAGCTCGGTCGTTGTCACAAATGCCTCCAGAAACATTAGCGGAGCACGTGGTACGCACTTCCTCTTTTACTACCGGAGCTAAGCACAACGTTGCCGCACAAGGTGGCGGGCAGCCGTGTGAGGGTCTCCATGTGTGACCTAAGGCACAAAAACTGTCATTAACGCGTCCTTCACTAGGCTACTGAGCAGACAACGGTGCGGAAATGACAGGCTCGTTACGATATATATACGAAATAAATCAAGGCTTCACACAAATAATGACATCTGAGATTTTTCGTTTTTAATTTAGCTGCTAGTCACATTGGTAGTAGTCGAATGGGGAGTAACATCCCATAGCTGCACCCAGGCTCTAAGGGACACAGAAGTGGAGGGGGCTCCGGACTGATGTCCACCATATGGGGTACTATGGCACACACATCACACAGCTCACCGGTGTTTTGAAATCCACTTCATACAAATGCGGCCTACCCCGGGATTTGGTCCCGGACATTAAACCGACACGTCAAAGCCACCGAGGTACCGCGGCACGTGTTAATCACAGTGGCAAATCAGTTGCGTAATCATTTCAGATGGAAGATAATTTTACACGACAAACAAAAAAAAAGCATGAAAAGTTTCGGAACTAGTTTCCCATTATGATCAACGCCATCGTCCAACTTAAAACGCAGAAAGACATTCCCCGATGCTTTCCTTGCTTTTAATAACTGTTTCATCTTCCCGATGCACAAGCTAACGAGGCCTTTATTTCCCAAGCCTTGGCTGCTCAAGATTACTAGGAGGCTAACATGACCTCGTTATCAGCGTCTCTTTCAAGCACGCTTGCATACGAGGGCAGTTAGGTTGCTAGGATTATGAAAAATAATATTTTGCTTTTACAGACGAGCCTTACTGCGCCCTTCGTCTGCAGTGCTTACGAAATGGAGCCCCGAGTTGTCAGTTCTGCTTAGCACCCCTAGGTAGGAAAGAAAGCAGAATCATGAAGGGCGGCTCGTGTTGCAACGCGATATCTCGTTTCAAAATCTGCTCACAAGTTCGCGAGACAGTTTTTCTTTTCTTTCTTCCCAGCCACGGCTTTTCGTTGAGCGCACTCCCCGAGCTTTGCGGGTTACGATACAAGTGTGGCGAATCTGTTTAGTTTTTTACCTTCATGGTCTGGAAGTTTTCGTATCGTGTTTCGCGGGAGAGTTGCAATCATTCAACAGTATTTCCTTTTTTTATACACATAAAGTGTCAGCGCGATAAGCCTTCCTTTCTCCGCTATGTGTGCTCGCGGAGTGTAGCGGCAACAAATCCTTACTTCGGTTAAAATCCCTGCCTTTCACCCTCCCCCCCCCCCCCCCTATTTATCTATCTTAAATCCTTACTTTGCAGTTAGCATCAAAGAAACAATTGTTAGTTTCCACTCTCCAACTGAACACAGCGTCCCGGTGAATTTGCTCGTAGTCAAGCGGAGTATCTGCCTGTGGTAGTTTAATCCACTGAATTTCAAGTGCCGCCTGACTTCAGGATTTCACTGGACGACACGCCCGGCACTGTCATGTGTTCGATTACGAGCGTCAGCCGTTACGAAACAAAAGATGCCAAGTAACCCAGACACATAACTTCTGATGAGGGGAGAAATAAATAATAGGTACAAGTGCGCTTTCCTTTCAAACTACAGAAGGAAAATGGGAGCTCAAGGAGAAAATCTACCAACGAGCAGCAAACAACAGCAATATGATCGATACGCTGCATGCTAGCGCACTAAAGCATAGAGAGGAGTTTTAATTCCATACGACAAAAAACGTGTTCGCGAGAACAACGCCATAAGGCACATGTTATCACTTGAACACAGCCTGCACCCACATAATAATGACGCAGTCACTGTTAGTCCGCAAAATAAAAAAGGAAGGACTAACTGTCTCTTTGATATATCGATAGATGTTTTTTAACGTGTTCAATTACCGGGTGTTCTGCTGCCCACATTATAAAAATTTACTGTTGGTGTGAAAGACACACAGACGACCACTCCATCGAACTACTCTTGTTATCAAAAATTGATTCTCTGGCTCTTCTGGGCGTATTGCTGTTTGCCCTGCGGCAAAAAAAAAAATTTTAGCGGAGAAAATTTATTAAAATTTTTTGCCCGTACCGCGAATAAATGTCCTGACATCCTTACCGTAAAGGACAGGTTGCGGTCTTTTCAAGTGAACAGCAGCTTAGCGTGGCCTCAGGGATCCGCCAAATTAATTCGGGGCTCGACGCACGCATTTTAGTCGCAAAATCGTCCGGTGGGGCTCATCAAGTGAGAGGAGGAACAGTAACTCATTGCTACAGTGACAACTGTTGATCAAAGATTTTAAGGGAATCCCACAAGGTGGAATAGATTTGTAATAAGGGAGTAATTACTCAATGACATCCACACTAGCGCAGCCTTACGGCCACAAAATAAAGCTGGACAGTTTCCACGGAAACTATCAGCCTCACTCAAAATTTTGCAAACGCCAATATGCGTAATAATAGGTGCATGACAGTGTGCAAGGGTTTCGAACCCATGCCTAAGGTGCCCGCCTAATATTGCTGCCACTGTCCATCCAGTGTATGCCGCATTTATTCCTTCACGGCGAAATAAGTAAAAATCAGGGCTGCAGCACGACTAACACAAACAAGCAAACTTAATTACGTGTGGCGAAAGGTCTGCAAGCAAGGGCGCAATCAGAATGTCGAGGTTTTTCTTGTCTACGGAGCAACGCACGACAACAAAAGCGTTGCCCTAGCTCGACAGCCAACACACTGCGAAAAACTGTCTATTGAATGGTGGCCAGTTTCAAGGAAAATGGACAGTATGATGTGTAACATGCAATAAGCTAGATAGTAATAAGAATTCCGGGTACTACGCAGTATGCTGGGTACCATGCAGTATGTTTAGTGTGTGGTATACTGGGTCGTATGCAGCACACTGGGTAGTGAGCAGTAGGCTGGATATTGGCCACTATCCTGGGTAATATGCAGTCTGGTAGATAGTAGGCATTATGGTGGGCAGCATGCAGTATGCTGTGTTGTGAGCACTATAAAGGGCAGGGGGCAGTAAGCTGAATATTAGTCACTATACATGACTGGGAATGGTGGGCACTTCTTCGCACACCTCAGTTGGGAGCAGTTGGCTCTAAAGGCCAGAGCGCTAATTCATAAATGGAAGGCTGAAAAACGTCAGCATATATATATATATATATATATATATATATATATATATATATACAAGAAAGTTGGGCAAGATATTATATTTATTCACGACTCTCAACAACGCACCAAACAAGAACAACGGTATAGCCTCTCTTTTGTCCGTGTTTGGTGCGCTGTTGCGAACCGTGAGCACATAACATCTTTCGTTTCTCTCTGTCCGTGCATGCCCGGCTTCCAAATGAAACGCATCAAGTACCGTTCTCCCTGTATACGCCGAGCCGTTCGATATGGATCGAAGCACAGCGGATGCACATCAGCTTTTCTGAGCGCATTGATCCGCTAGACGATCCAACTGTCGGGCGTTCCCGTTGCCGCGAGGCACCGCATCGCGGTCCGAATGGAAGCAGAGATACGTCTCCTAACGAAATGGAAGCCACGCGTTCTGCTTGCGTTCGAAAGTCGGTTACTTCCTGTTGAAGCCGGAAAATTGGGCGGCGCTTATCTCAGCGGGCGAAATTACGCGTTTTGTGCAACATTTTGAGTTTACTACAGCATTATACGCGTTATTTTTCCTTCTCTTCGCTACAAAATATCTTTTTCCTGTATACCAGTTCAAAAACTTTTCGGAATCAATAAGAAAAAAAAAGAAACTGAAACAAGCCTTTGTGGTCGCAGGTGGGGTTTCGCCACATGACGCAGTGAAGACATGACCGATTATTTTACAAAAACTGCCGCACACGCTAAAATCCAGAGGTAGCCACAGCAACGAATGATTTTGTTCTTAAAATGCCGGAAATTTGTCGAATGCAAACCGAGATTTTTTTGTTCAGCAAGATGGGAACGGGTACCAGCATGTAATGCTTATGTATATTTGTGTCTGTGCCTTTTTAGTCAGAGTCGCCTCAAGTGAGGTCCTCGGGACAGCAGATTTAATATTCACATGACGAGCCGGAGCGAAACGCCACAAGGCGGAGCACCAAGAGGGACCACCAAGAGGGAGCAGAGGAGTGCCGGTAAAATTCCGATAAAAATTCGAATGCCCCGAAAAGTGGGTTTTTCTTACTTTCAACGAATTATTTTCGTCATTAATAATTTATTTTCACCATTTCCTACCTGTCTATTTGTGTTGCAATACAAAAATTGTTCTGCATTGTGCTCTGCCGGCGTATTAACCGTACTTTTGGGGTCCATTTTCTTCTTAATTGTAAAACATAGACGTTAAAGCCGCCGCGGTGGCTGAGTGGTTATGGCGCTCGGCTGCCGGCCCGAAAGACGCGGGTTCGATCCCGGCCGCGGCGGTCGAATTTCGATGGAGGCGAAATTCTAGAGGCCCATGTACTGTGCGATGTCAGTGCACGTTAAAGAACCCCAGGTAGTCGAAATCTCCGGAGCCCCTTCACTACGGCGTCTCTCATAGCCTGAGTTGCTTTGGGACGTTAAACCCCTATAAACCAACCAAAACATAGACGTTCAAGCGTAAGTGATAACAGGTCGAAAGACAAACACGAGCGCTACACTACAATGAGAGAATCATGATGAACAATCACCTGCGGGGCTTCGCAGAGGCGCGTCCTTAACAGTGATAACGTATCTAAGAAAGTGAACTCTCTCGTGTACAATGAAACAGATAAGCCACTCATGTAACCAGTGGCTCTCTGTAGATGAACAATTCCTCAAGAAGGTCATCTGGGACTACCTTTGTTTTTACCCAGAACCTCACTTTCCAGAAATCGCAACAAACAGCCGCAAACAGCGAAACGCATATGGAAGCGCACGTTATCATTCTTTGTCATGTTTCGCAAGTGCTAAAAGAACACGGCCAAAGTTGGAACAGACGTGGACGAGCGCTACTTCCAACTGTTAATTTCATGAAACCGCAAGTGCTCTATACGGTGGTCAAAGGCTACTATGACACGGCAGGAGACAGTATACGTGCGCGATAAAAAGAGCAGCTGCCGAGAATGACAGAAAGTCTTTGTCCGTGTTCTTTTAGGGCTTGCCGCAAATGACAAAGGTGCACCAACTAGCCCGATCGCCACTCTTCTGAACATTCTTTGTTAAATTTGCATCATGTCCCGCTGTCAGTTTATACGACAGCGTACTTGCCACACGAAAAGGTGATTCCGTATGCCATACCCTCGGCGAAAGATTTACCGCGGTCGAAGACGAGGGATGGCATGAGCTGTTTGCTTCGTATTCACTGCATATATGTAGAGAACAGCGGGCTTCTCTTTGCTTCCTCACCACTGCCTGCATTTTAAATGTGGGTGCATAGATGGCTCAGCTTGCTCGCAGACGAGAAAACAACTGAAATAATGCAGCAGCTGGCTACCCTATAAGAGTTGCAGCCTTCTTTTGTGGTTTCATTTTGCTGAGTGAGGCATCCCTTTCTGGATTTCGCGAGCCGCCCTCAACTTTCTTGAGGTAGGGCTGCAGCTAGCACCGTCTCGTGCGAAAGTGAAAGCGTAGCGCTTGTGTTTGTCTTTCTGTCTGCGATGGTCCATGCAGCGCTGTTCTGCTTTACTATCCACCAGCGAAGTCAACACCTGCGAGTGGATGGTCCATCTGTCGTCTGTCTTCATTAGCAGCCAAGATACACGAGGCTTTGGCTGGGCCACATCCCTCACCAACGTGGCCGTTGTAATCTCAGGGTATTAAAAGCAGGCGAGGCTCCGCCCCACGCGTTGATCCTCTCAATGCTGACCCATGCAGCATTCTTCATACAAGACGCGTCCACTTCATTTTAATCACTCTGAACCATCATTTTTGTCCTGTCTAGTTCCGCTTTAAGTTGGATCTACCTTAAGTTGGATCTCCATTGGATATGTTGGATAAACTGCAATTGAATAAGGTAGCAAACATTGTTACACCTACATGTATTTACGGTTACGATACCAAACCGCTCAGTAAAAACCAAGCTGCTTGTTACTACTCCGATCAAGGGCCCTGACAAGCTTTTTTTTCCTTTTATCCAGACACTGCGCATCTTATTTGAAACAAAGAAGCTGGTATCGACGTGCCATTCCCTTGGCCTATGTTCGGGCAAAAAGACGTGCAAAAATATTCAAACCCGTAATTTGAATTCTTGCGATATGGTAAACCTCACTTTCATTGAGATAGACTCTCACAGAGCGAAGAGTTGAACAACAAATACGTTCGATTTAGGTTCGCCTATTCGAATCTAGCACGGAAACCGAAGACAACGCCGGCCTGAAATACAGGTAGCACCGCCACGTACGCCATGGCGTATTACAGTGAACAAAACTCTCTAGGACGCACGACAAGCGATTTTGGCAAATGGCTGTCATGTTTGTAGCGACCACAAGCTGTCACGAGCACACATCACCGCCCGCGAGTTCGACTTTCACCTCGGCAAATGTGGTCTCCAGTCCGCGGCTGATTACAGAGCCATCAGGTTCGGTTCCCGATGATGCATCCTGGAGACTTTTGTCTCCACTAGTACATGCGCCCTCAGAATAATTAAGAGCGGCGCTAAGGCGGCCGCTCAACCGCGAAGCGCGGCGGAAGAGTACAGCCATGGTCTGCGCATGCGTGGGTTGCCTAACTGGTGAGGCTCGTTCTGTGGCTGGTTTAGATTAGCGATGCTACCACTCAGCTGCTCCCACAATGCATACGCTAGGGGCCCTTTCGGGGTTGTGCGGCGATGTGGCAGTAGATTGCGACACTGACGCTCCACTCCATCACGATGTGCTGCGTATGGAGCGAATCATCATTCCGTGCTTGCGGCGACTTTCGCTGTTTTCTGCACAGATGGTGTGTAACAACCATACAAGCTACATGGTCTGGCTAGCCATCGCAGTGCCGACCAACTTTCTTTTAACTCCTAGCGCAGTTCCTCTGCGAATTTTTTGGTTTTTTGCATAAGAAATGCAAATAATTTAGTAAGTTAAGCTTTGGATCTTAAGTTACAGAGCGCTGATGAAACAGCCGATAGAATAAAACGAAGCAGCTTATTTCTCAGCTCCAAGATCTTGCACATGAGACTCTGTGCATTCGGACAGATATTAACCGCTTCCAGACGCCAGTCTCACCCAGGCTCCCAGTATATTGAGCAGATACGCTTGCTGGTCGCTTCCCTCGGCTCTCGATGACGAATATTCTCAACTTTCGGTTCTCTCGTGCCTCCCTGTTTGTTCGTGAATATCCTCTGTTCATTTAGATGGCAGTGCGCATAAGCATCAATCGAAAAAGCAAAGGGGCTCGACGAGTAGCCCGGATAGAAATAGTTTTATGGTTTATATGAGGGCTCAACGTCCCGAAGTGACTCAGGCTATGAGGGACGCCGTAGTGAAGGTCTCCGAAAATATCGACCCCCTGGGGCTCTTTAACGTGCGCTGACATCGCACAATGCACGGGCCTCTAGAATTTCGCCTCCATCGAAATTCGACCGCCACGGCCGGGATCGAAACCGCGTGTTTCGGGCCAGCAGCCGAGTGCCATAAGCACTGAGCCACAGCGGCGGCGCGGATGGAAATAGTGTGAAGACTAGAGTGCAACCATGTGATATACAAAGCAATGCCGGGTTTATTATTTCTGCGATGAAAAAAAATGACAAGAAAACGTAACATTTCATTTCCTCAGAAGTGGCCGGCATTCAGTGGCCGCGTCTTCGTGGTATTCAATATTTCGCGCGTCATATTTTGCTTAAAAGCTTATTACATTCGCTGCTCAAAAATATAACTCACATAAGAAATGCGTAAGAAGTAAATGAAAATGGTCTGGCCGTGAGATGTTTAGCCAGACCATGGAGCTCGCATACAGTGAAGTGGAGCACGGCTTGTGCACGGCTTGGCGCAGACAACGGCGCCAAATTCACCGCAAGCCACACGCTCAAAATGATGACTCGCTCCAAACGGAGTGCGCAGCGTCGACGCATTGGTCTGTGTCGCAATCTCCTCTACCCACCACCACCTGCGCAAGGCCCAAACCGTAGCGTTTGCCTTTTGCAAGCTGCGCAGAGATAGCAGCGCTAATCCAGACCCACCAAGGAACGAGACCCACCAGGTACGAAGATCGAGCATGCGCAGACTGTGGCTGTATACTTCCGCAGGGGGCGACGCTGCAAATTATTATTCAAGGACCTGTGGCTTAATGCTCAAGGGGGATAAATAATTGCAGTACTCACCCAAGACGTGTCTCATATTTGAGCACTCCTGTGGGCGTAGCTCAGCGTCGCTCTAAAGCTGCTGCGCCTCGGTTCACTTCAGTTCTGGCTGACGCAGAAAGGCGAACAGTATCCTGCAGGCGTCACACGTTCATCGGTGCTTCGCAAAGAACGGTGCTTCACAAAGCGCATTGTGTCGGCAGGATTCTGGTGAAATGTGCGGACCGGCAGTCAGGGGTCGTGGTTCTGTCCTCGTGTGATCGCTTCACTAACCTTTGGAAACCTCACATTCAGCACCAGGAGAATATGATGACTGCCTCAAAGTTTCACTCCGCCGGCACGTCTCTGACGAAGTGATCTCGAGGCCGTGTCACCACCCGCCCTCCGAGTGGGACCAGAGAGTTTGTCAAGCGCACAATCCAACGAGGCTCAATCAGCAAAGAGCACGCTTCCTCTGGTTTGGGTGTTGCAGCTGTAAACCACCAGCCAGGCGCCTGACCCGGTCTCAATTTTCGACGATTCGGCTATATCCGGCGTGACACTGTTCCTGTTGACCGCTGAAGAAGCTTGTCCTGCCACGACTGTACTGGACACTTCACAAAGCACCACGCACATACACAGACACGAAGCAACTCCGGTGTAATGAAAACACGGGATAATGTGGACACAGCCGCTCGGTGACCCACACTGCGCCGCGGGCGTCTAACTTCAAGAACGGAAACCGCGCCAGAAGCCAAGATTTAGCCGGTGATCGCCTCCTGTAAATGTTTTTCGCACAGTATGGCAACCAATAACGCATAAAGTGCCAGCAGAAACTGTCCTGCTTTCAGAAACTCTGCCAGGCAGTTAATATTACGTCACCTACTGCTTTTTATTTGGATTTTGTGTTCCATGTGAAGGGCGTTATGGGTAAATAGCTAGAGCGCGTTTTCTGCTTCATGTGATGTGCAATGCCGGCGACTGAAGCGCCCAGGATGAACAGCCGCTGGCTAAAATCCATCGCGGCGTCACCTATTGATCCCAGATAGGCGCGTCCATTTGGCGCGCCAATGGATGTTCGTCTGGAAGCGTCTGCTCTGTCATCCTTGGACATGGTGCTAGAAAGAACCCGCACTATGAGTGAACACACTTCCCGGCGCATTTCGCCACTCTGATAAGGCGTCGGCTACCTCATTTCTTCTTACGTTTTACCAGCAGCACGCTGCTGCACATCTAGGATTGAAACTGCGTTTCGGGGACGTTATACAATGACCGCCCCTTCTAGCAGGAATGGACACGATACAGAAATACATCGCCGCTAGCGATGCGTTTTAAGGTTAAGGCATTATATGGCTAATCGGTGTTCGTCCGTCCGTCCGCGAAATCTGTCACACTATAGCTGTTAGTACTTAAGCAAAAAGATCCTTGTCCACGGCGGGATTTGAACCACCGTCCTTAAGCTGTGGAGCCAAGTGTGCTAGCGACTACACTACATCCACACATCAGTGATACAAGCAGCAACACCGCGCTATAGGCTCTCGCCTCACCGCACTTTAGGCCAACAAACTGCCCCCCCCCCCCCCCCCCCTGAATTTTTAAATGCGAAAGCGATATGTGGCTTACCGGTCAGAAAATCCGGCGTTCCGTCCACGAGAAACGGACCCAAAACCCAAGTGACCCCATGCTGTTATCGCAACCGCCTACATAATACGGAAAGAAATGAGAACAAAATTTCTTCAATTAAGTTCGTTCCGAAGTGCTTTCAGAACGCAGGCAGGCACGAACAATTCAGCTTCGCTGGCCACTGCCTGAGATTAGGACGCATGCGTCGCCGCAGCCAAACACCCCGCATGCACGCTTCCGCATTCACAGCACGTAAGTAGTCTTGAATGTCCTCTCTCATTTAATTCGCGGGCAATCGTGTACCCTGGCCACTGCTGTCCCCGATAGTGTGTGGAATTGTGGTCTTACCTGTGCTTGCCGAGTTCTTCCTGGTTGCTCAGGCAGACCCATGTTCACCAAGGGTAATTTCGGAGGCGCACTCAACAGTCTTAGGCCACTTGGAGGCAAAGGCTTTGCAAAGACGCAAGAGGCGAGCCTGAACTGACGACAGATGACATCGGAGCATTCTACCAAGTGCTGACTCAAGTGGTATTTCTGTGGATATAACTATTCTAAGCAAAATACAGAAGCACAGCATATTAAAAAATCATTCCGTTGCACTGATAGGTACTCACCGTTGGAACTTCGCATCGAGGACCACAATAAATGTTTGTGTCGAGCGGCCATTTTCACCTAATATCAGGTAGAAAATTGTCAGTAGCCGGATTGGTTCATGCAAAAAGCTCACCTTGCTGGTCACGTTTGTTAGTAGTAATCAGCGCCTAGAATAATAATAACAATAAGCGTCTGCACAGTGAGATGCTCTCATTTAGAAAAAGCGAATAACTGCAGGGCGCGAAGTTTTTTCTTCTTTTTGGCAACATTGAAGTTTTTTTCCCTATCCCAAATGCGCCACTTCCAGATTGTCATTATTCCATAGACAATTGTCAGCAGCAGAAAAGAAATTAGAGTTAACAAGGCACGAATCCTACACGCTGCTCTTGGTGTGAATTAAAGGAAAAAAAAAAAACGTTCCAAGCTTCCGGGTGGGACAAACCACGAAAGAGTCCGTGACGAATAATTTTAAGAATCCATGGTTTCAGTTTCACTTGTTTTTATTTCATGTCACAGTTTCACATCAGACATGGGCAGTATGCAGCTCTAGACGCGAACAGGCTCTGAGCAGTCGCATCTAAGCGTGGCCACCGTATTCAACGCCAGTGGCGCCATCTAGGCTACAAGCCACGAAACATCAACGCCTTTGTATCTCTTGTTTTCTGTACTTTGTGTATCACACTCGCACGAGTAGATTCAGCCGTGTGCGTACACGTCATATATATTTTTATGTATATGTATATATGTATATGTAAGACACGTGATTTTCTTATGTACAAAATACTCATTTCACGTAGTAATGAGAATGTAAACGTGGTTTTTGAGCTTTCTGTTTTTTTTTCTCTCATAACAAGCGTGGGGCTGTGCTATATGACTGGCGGCGCCGAAATACAAGCCTCACGTTACATTTTAAAGCTATCTGAATAATAATGCTGTCTCCGACATGCCTATTTTGATTGGTTCGCTCATTGGCGTGCGGTTGTCTAGTAGAGATAATAAACCTGCAAAATTTAAACAAAAGTGCCATTGCACATTTTATGCAACTGCGCATCCGACTTGAGCCTACTACCTAAGGAGGCCATAGCAGAAAACAGTGTCATTGCTGTGCCTTCAATAGAGTTAAGGCATTCTCTTTACATGAAAAATAGCTTCATCCCGAAGTTTTGTGACTGGTATCTGTTTCGAAGTTTTCATCTCTTTTTTGTAGCTTTTCGTGATAATAAATGAACAACACGTAACTTAAAACCTCAATACTCTCATATGTAGCAGCAGTCTTTACGTAGAAACGCCACAGCGAAATATGCTTCCACATTTAAGACCCCTGAAACAGTGTTCTGTGTGCCAGACAAGCTTACTCTAAGGCCTCTAAATTTTTGAAGCTCATACAGTAGTCGTCGGGAAAAAATAGTAAGAAGCTCGCATTGCTAACAAGCTTTTAATCGTAATAAATTGGTATTTCTGTGATTGTTTAAGGTTTTACTTTGTGAAATAGAGGAGCTATATTTAAACGTTTCCTGTGGCGTCGTTGTCAATACAGACCTTACCGGTTTTCAAAAACGCTAATAAAATTGAGCATGCAACTTGAAGATTTCTCTTGCCTCGCATAACCGGTAGTCTATAGATGCTTGGTCCATGGGACATTAATTTTGAAATACACTGCTGTTTTGTCGTTCTCTATTTTCGGCTTCTTGATGCGCATTAAAATAGAAAGTTTTCTACTCCAAATTAGCATAAGAGGAGATTTCATTATCTCCAAGCTGTAAGGCGCTATTAATCACATTTTTCCCGTTCCGCACCCACAAGTGTTGTATTCAAGGAGAGCCCGATGACGGAGCACCTTGCCCCTTTAACACAAGAGTTGATAACACAGGCGGCGTACACAATTGAATATATGTTTCGTGCTTCACAGCAACAAGCACGGAATGGTTGCGGTTTAGTTAAAATTCTTCCCCCCGAAGAACTAAAGAAGGTCAGGCCGAGAACATTACGTACCAAATGTCTCGGAGCTTTGGCGCCGATGTGCTATGCGGCTTACGCTACTGACCGATAAAAACAAGTACACCTTCAGTGCTGTGAAAAGCGACTGCTCTTCCTGGCATATAATTCTGACTCAAATGTTTTCCTGTGTTTTCAGTATCGTATGACTTTCGGAAGCGGGAGTGTCAACCTTTGCAAGAATTGAACGAGACCTTCAAGATGACGATACCACGCAATGCTAGGGCCACATCATTGCGATCGCAATTAAGCGATCAATAGCGTGAAACGGATGTTTGGCGGTTGATAGCCTCAGTATACCCGGTGTATGAATTACACGTGAATCTTCCCGCTTCACTAGACTGCCGCCACATCTTTTGAAATTTTTATATTCCTATGTTTTCAATTTAGACATCCTATTATCCACGTCACCTAATTGCAAACCCTCGGAGGCTGCAGTTGTCTCAGAAGAAAGTAAATCATGAATTACGAATGCATCGGATGTGTAAAACGGTCTTCATTGGTTAATATCCGTTCCTGACAATTCCATGCTACATTCGGCACATATATATACAAATGTAAAAGGTGCAGCAGCCGTTTCGTCAATCATTATTAGAAATAAACCAGTTACTCTGAAAATACAGTGGGAAGATACCTCCTCTGCTAGTTTGAACACTAGAATTTTATCGACAAACAAGAGCTGACACAGGTTATGCACTGCATCCATTAAAGGTTGATGCTGTTGTATGCGGAAACATTACTGTTTCATTAAACGCTCAAAAATTTTCAAGCGCCATTTAGTCATTTCTCCAAGATGGTTCGACGTCCAGAATGGGTGGAGCCTAGCAATATGTTATATCATGCATGCAATCTTGCACGCTCAGAAATTGGGAAATGTGAACTGATATAAACTTCGCAACTCAATGTGAGTAAGCTCTCACTAGCCGATGTCATTCTAAATCCTAGTCTTCTAACTTTTTCACTGCCATTATTGTGTAGTTTACGCTTACTTTGAGACCCTGAAACTTGAGGCTGCGGCGATTAGCGTACTATAGAGTACATATAAATTAATCTCTCATTTACAACACCATCGACCTATTGCTACTGCGTCGAATACTCAGGCGCACTTTGAGCAGTCAAGACAATGCACAACACGCCTCCTCATCTTCCATTAAGGACTCCCTACGCTACATCTGTGCGCCGACACCTGTGCCATTTTGGAGCAAATCTGTGCTCTAGACTGGCGGCTTAAACCAGTAGGCCGGCACGTAAAGCTGCACTAATTTATTCCATATCGCGATGAACTACTAAGGCTGCCATAGCAAGCTGAAATTTTGGAATTTTTGATAAATAAACGAGTACTTCAAAGCGAAGCACAGTCGGCTAAACTACTTCCTAATTTACGCTAATATTACATACAACTGACATTCCTGTTTACGCCCGAACCATGTAAGAGCTAATGGCTTTCCATACCTGCACAAAACTGCTCATTTCGGGTCTCTAATGCAACGTTTTACCGGTCTTGCCTACTCATAGTCTACCCAGTCTACACCTTCCCTCCATTTCCCTGCCCTTCGTCCACTGCAGCACTGTTGCAACCCACGTGATGATTCAGGCTCTTGCGACTTCCTGCTCACTGGTTTCCTTCACCCTTCTCAGTCTTACGGTTGCTGAGCTGAGTAACGGAAGACGCTCATGCATGGCCTTCTTCAAAGCTTTCAGGTGTTCATCATGCGCGTGACTTGAGCGCCCATATTGCATCGCGTGCTAGACCTCTTTAGGCCATCTGGCGGGAAAATCACTGCCCCAGATACGCCTAACTGCTTGGGTGCACATCCTCATCGTTAGGTGTCAGCGCATATCAGCGTACACTGCCGTACAATTCCTTCTCAAGCATCTCTCTGACTACTACCCCATACACTTACTTCACTGGTGCACAAATCACAACACCTGAAACGTCTTTTCGGTCTCTGTAGCTGATTGAGTTAGTAATGTCTTTGGGTCGTATCGATCTCTTTCTCGTCTTCGTTTTTGGTGCCTCCTGACCACGAGTTGTAATAATTACACCTTCGCTGCCTGTGTATGGAAAAGCAGGCAGCGTTTGTGGTTTTATAAGCAAATGTAATTTAAGCACTGTCACGGTTGTGTCGCGTTAATATTACGCAACAAAAAGGGCCGCTATTTTCTCAAGGTCCTTGATTAAGCAGTGCTATGTATTAGGCGGCATATTCCGCAGCATCATTGCAATTCTAAACTATGATGGTTTGCCTGTAATTGTAGCCGCATTGTTCATCGAGACTCCCATTCTAGCGGCAAACTTATAAGGATGGTCGCATCTCGCTCCCTTGATTTGAGTGCCGACCAGTAAAACGTGATAAAATAACCGCTGAACGATCTCCTGTTATCAAGAAATATCGTTAGACTCTGCATACGCGTAATGTTGACGGAGGGTTCTGCAATAGAGAGGGCGAGAAAATAAGGTGCGTCATGATGTTTAAAAATACTGCGATTCGAAAGCCTGTGAATAATTTCAATAAAAACTGAGCGATGAAGATGTTATAACAAAGATTATAAATTAAATTTTAAGAATAATGAAAAACCTATCTAGTACAATAAAAAAGAAAAAAAAAGCATCATATAAACTTATGGCCAATGGACTCGTAAATTACAGATTTCGCGTTTTAAAGAAAGAACCTTGGGTTCTAATACTATGGCTTTCTGCGGTGCGGTTCTCATCTTTAAGGATGTATTTCTAGCCTTTCTAGCACTACGCGATGCAATCAGATTTTCGAAGCCTGTCAGATTTTAAAATAAGTGAAAAGATAAAATATTCATTTCTACTCTCGGCTGCGGGTGTTGTATAGGCATTGTTTCTAGATCCAATTAGGTGCTTTTTCTAGTTCACATTTCAAAGAGAATCGGGCTGGCAAAGAAAAGTGAACATATCGCTGAATGTGCGTTAAACGAAAACGACTTATCCGTACGCCCTTCACGTTCTATATTTCGAAAGGGATTAATGTGTGTTGAAAGTATTACAAAAATAAATGCGGCGAATACCTTATCTTAGGCTAAACACATTCTACTCGTTGCGAAAGTCTCCAGGAGCAACTCCCCTTTTTGCAGGAGCAGTGTAGCGCTCAGCTGTGGCTGAAACAGCACACTTAATTAAGGCGTTCCACAGAGGCCAACAAAAGAGGCAGAATACCCAACCCCTTCAAACATTAGATTGCAGTGCTGCGACCTTTACGAATGACTGTATCATCAAGCAGCCCCATAGCCTCTCCAATCCCGAACACTCTGGCCTTAGAGGATTTGAAAAGCTGACAAGTGTTATCTGCCTTATGCCTCATTTTAAGCTACCCGCAATTTTGATCTGGGACGCAAGCGACGAGGCCAACTTTTGTAAATCTTTGCAGTTAATATGCTGTTTTTCTTTTGTTGTTCTGGTAGCGTATTAGTTCGTATGCTGCGCGTTCAGCAAGTGTACCACCCTGGGCTGATTGCTCTTCTCAAACAGAATTTTCCCTGAAGAAGCTCATTTATGCATGGCAGAACTTACTTGCGGGGTATCGCAAACAATTTCACACTTATATTTTCTCGCAGTATTTCAGTCTCTTCTAACCTTGCGGCTTGGTTCTTATCCCTTACATTGCGGTTAGTTCCAGAAGCACCACAGCACAACGCCACGAAGCCTTCCTCACTGGCGTTCGAATAACCGTTAGTGTACTTTGAAAATCAGAAGCCGCGTCGTGACACAAAACACAGAGGCTGGCGAGCAAGAAGCGGTCACGTGTCTGTCTGGAGGCCAGAACTGAAGGTATGACCACCCTGTCCGAAAGTACGTGAGTATCACTTTTTTTTAGTAAAACCTTTACTCTTGTTTTCCACCGCTTCTTATACACCACGGCAGTGATTCTGAATATAGGCGCTGAATTCACTCTCGTCACCTCCTGCTCGGCGCACTGCTCCAACGTAGCGGCTGGAAAACGTATCAAGCCTACCACGGTCCCATGCGGCAAGGTGTTCGCACATGAAATGAACTGCAAGCGTAGGAATCTACGTGAATATTTACCACCTGTTAACATCTACAAATATTATCTAGGCTACGAAATAGAACGATCCAGGTGGACAAAAACTTACTGTATACAATAGTTTGAAAGCCAGAAATTTGAATTCAGATGAGCGGAGGATTTTAATTCCAGTGCTATTATCCCACCATTGTCCTCTTCGAGAGCATTCTTCTAAGGCGAAAATTGTTCTCAGAGAACAAAAACTTCTTTAGCTGCAGTTTTCCTTTCGACTAATCTTTCCCAGCACCAAAAAAGTGGCACTGTCGTGGAGGTCTCTTTCCTGCCTTCTAAAGCGCCCGATCCCTTACCTTGATCTCATTCTTAACCAGCTTCAGTCTTCAGGTTCGTTGGCCTGCTTGCCACGGGCGTTGAGCGCTTGCTGCCCATAGATACGCACAAAAAACATAACAGAAACAAACTCCAGACACACACCGCTTCCAGCACGACGAGCCCCAAACATCACAGCCACTGCGACGGCGATAGCAGTAGAGAGTTCTTGTGATCCCACGCTGTCTCTACACATCACAAAGGCCGCGATGATGCGCCTACCCATCCGTGTGTGTTGTAGTGCCCGCGAGTGCTTGTGTGTTGTCTGTGGTATATAGATGGTTCTGGCAGGCGGCGCTCGGTGTCCTCAGGGATTCCGTCGTGCGCCATCATAACACGGTCTCCTTCTCGGTGATCTCCCGCTGGATGAGCGCGACTGGACCAGGCCGCGAGTCCGTCGGCGTCACCCTGTTGTTGGTCCCGTCCCGAGACCGCAGCAACTCCTGAACCGTCGACGGTGGCCTGTGCCGACGGACAAAACGCGTCCGTCAGGGACTTCGTTCCGTAACAACTTCAGGTGGCAGCACGGAAGTGTCACGGTGTTAGGTACAACCTGGCGTGCTTTCAAGCTTGTCACTTTAGACTTCACCTGTCTGGGTGACGATGCCCTAAAACGCAGTTCATTTCTCAAAGCTATCCGTTTCCTTTCTCCATCCTGGACAGTAATTTTTATTGGAGTGTAAGTCAGCCTTACAGCACGGAGACTTGATCTTGCTCGGCCGAGGCAACTCCGATCGGCTTCATATTGTTGGCGCCTGTACACATTTGCCACTTACAGAAGACGCTGCCCGTAAGACGAATAAACCGGACGAGCAGAGCGGCACCCATACTGAAGGTTCAATCGACAATTGTCTAATTGTTAGTTGCTGCCCCTAACCAATGATTGCCTGGATTCACTCGATCTTTCGATGTCAGAATGACTTACTCATTGGCATGATTCGTAACGCAGCATCGGCCAGAGATGAAGTGAATAGGTGAGCAAGCCAGATAGGTTTAAATTAAAAAAAAACTCAGAGGGCGGTTACGACTGTGTAACGCGATGGTCAGCGATAGTGGTTTAGACGTTTAGTTTTGGGGATATATGCCTGGTCCAGTGGTCAAGTGATGCACCCCTGAACTGGGAGGCGGCTGTTCCAAACAGAGCCGCCTGTAGGCTTATGCGACTCAGGTTGACCGTGACATAAGGTCACGTGACATTAACGTCACGTTACATAATGTCACGTGGTCGTGACATTAACGCATCCACCGGTTACGTTGACGGCGACGGCGACGAGAAAGCCAGGGACGGGCAGCTAACAGCTATCGCTGTAAAAGGCGAGTCAACTCACGATTGGCCCACTAGTCATTCGCACCGTCGCTTATCAACAGCCTCCTCCCATCATTCACTTGTTCACTGATTCACTCGCTCAGTATCTTCCTAATTCATTTACTTCTTCACTCACTCGCTCAGTCACTCACTTGCTCACTGCGCGCCAAGACGGCAATATGCAGTAGGTTGTCAAAAAATGGGCCCTTGACCCCACCTTTAGTATTCGAAAATACCTAGTGCCATGGTGCTCTTTGGACATAGGTGCTGTTGCACCACAAAAATCTGTAATCATCATCAGGTTATTAGAATGGGCACGCCCAGTTGGGCCTCTTTCGTTTACTCATACGTGCAGCAGTGGTCAACGGAGGCAGGGCAGAACTCACCTGTGTATGCCCAGCTGGGACTCCAGCTGGCTGACCCGCATCCGGGCGAGGTCGAGCTCGTGGCGGACCTTCCACAGCTGAGTGTCGCACACGGGGTCTCGGCACCGGCGTCGCTTGTGAGCCTCGTACACGGCATCGCGGAAGCTCAGCGACTTGCCCATGCTCTGTGCAACACACCGCAAGTCCAGAGTCACACATAGAAAACGACCGGACACCGGAATCGCGGTGTCAAGTAAAAAGCAGTCACGTGGTCTGAAACACGACCGCAAAGACGGCAACGGAGTGCCTGCACGAGCCAAACGTATCCAATACTTCTTGCCGTAGACGTATGTGCATCGCCGCAGCATAGTGCAAATGCCAACGCGCACCGCTTACTGCCTCGCGATAGAGTACAGGCGTTATTTCAGGCACCAGAAAAGCGTCCAGAAAATTTATAGCCAAGCAGACGAGGTCCCACAGGTGGTTTCGGTGGGCCGACCAGAGTCAAGCCATCTCAGTGGGTGGTTAAGAATAGGGAAACGAGAGGGCTGAGTGGTCATTGTAACCTGAAGAAGACATTGTTCTAGGTTTGCGTAGGAACAGGGGCAGCTGCGGAGAAAGGATCCCAGACGGGCAGACGTAAGGATAGACTGAGTCTGATCTTCCGCAAAGGATGGAAACGGGAGGTGCCAATAATAAAGTTTTTCATCACCATCCACTTTGCTCACCAGGGAGATAAGGGCCAGCCAGCGGCCCGAGGGTCCGCGGCTCCCGGAGGCGACGCGGGCGCGCAAGTAACGGAAGTAGAGGTGCTCCAGAAACAGCAGCAGCAAGGTGAGCAACACTCCGCAGCCCAGCAGTAGGAATGCGCTCATAAACTGGTTCACGTCGAGAGGGTTGCTCGCGTTGCGCTTTGCCTTGTCCGGCTTGCAGGCGCCCTGCAGCCAGAACCGCTGGAGACGCTCCAGGTCACCACGTTCTCTGCGCAGAACGTAAAGAGAGGGTGCATGATGGCCTTCTTACTCGAGAGATGCGTAACAGCTAGAGAACCCCGGTAGACTTCAGTAGCCGGCAGAAACGGGAATGTCTAACAAATGGGCAATCCAAGATGGCACTTGAGGGAGTCCACACACTTGCCTGAGTGTAAAGTTGTCGTGCCTTTGAACCTTCCAGAAGCACAAACAATGATTTGAATTTTTATTCGCGTCCCATAGCTAGACTAACCGCTTTGGGCAAAAGCAGCTTCAAGGAAACTCTGAAACAAAGGCAAAGTACCCCGATGTTTATGCTCCGGCAGTCACTCGGCAAGTTCCTGCAAGACATCCACGGAGTAAGTACACAGAGTCCACTTGGTGAGAGCTCACCGGTATTCAATCATCTGTCGGTTGAACATCTGCAGGTACTTGGACTTCTTTGGCAGCGCGAATCCGTATCCGGTCATGGCGTACCACGAGCCCACGGTGAGCAGGCGGCACTCGTCGTCCTGACCAACCAGGTAGTCCAGCACAGTGGCGTCGTACACGAAGGCGTCCAGCTCCCCTCGCTTGACGGCCCGAATGCCTTCGAGGACCGTGGACCGGTTGAATTGCCGCATGTAAGAGTACATCTTGGGCTTATTCTGCTTAAGCACTGCCTCCGTGTTTCCTTTCGGGATGGTGCCGAACCGGAACGGAGGGTCCACCTGCATTGGGTTCTGCAGCTGCGCGTCGCGGCCCGCGTTGGGACAGGTCAATTACCGGGAAGAGTGCGGCACGCTGCAATTCACTAATCTCTGCTGTGTTATGCTCGGACTCGACTAGGAGGGACCCTTTTGGATTGGCAAACATGACTTCTGCACACGACAGAGCGCGTTCGTGCCGTTGCCGCTGTTCCTAAAGTGGGATTTCTCTTGGTAGTTTTTTTTTAATTTATTTCAGGGCCTCTTACTTGGCTGCCTGTTTCCATTCAGGAAAGTGCTTTTTCCTGCCTCTATAGTCAGGCTCGGTTGCCTACATGTCCCAGGTACCCGCAATGCAGTCTCACATCTGTACTGCTTTCCGGATACAAGAAAGCACACAACGCCATCGTATCCTATCATAATTACTGATTGGAAAGGTACAGTTGCAACAAAACAGAAAGAGCCGCGTAGTGCTTTGAACCGGCCAATCAGAGCTACGAACGCATTTGATAAACGACGGAGCAAAGCTGATTTATTGAATTACCTCAGGTTTTAGATGCACTGCACTGCACTGCACTAAACTATCTTACCACCTCACAGAACGCAATAGACTCGCAATGAAATTTAATATTCAGGTCTGCGACGGAGGTAGCGGCCATGATATTGTGTCCACCACTAAGTAGTCACTCGAAACTCCACTGAATAAAATCTAGTTGGAACATAAAATGATGTATACTGTGCTTCTTTGTGTGGCTCGTCACTTTTAAAACGTATTTCGGTGTTTTTTTCTAATCAGGGCACCACCAACTGAAGCGCGCAAACTGAGGTAGCTTCCTCGCTTTTACTGACAGCAGGCGGAAGCGGTAAGCGTAGAAGCGATGCACTGCAACCGAAGCTCGCATGCTATGCACTACTTTTGCTCCCCGTTAGGCATGAGATACCGCGAGACTTCCTTGACGCTTTTTGCGTCGCAGTTACTTAAGTATGCAATACATTAAGCTGCCGTTATCGGCAAACTCAGACTAACATCATTCGGAAAGCGCAGCGAACCTGATGCCGAACGTGACGCTGAGCCTACCGAAACATTCCAAACATTTCCGTCCGAACGGTAGGCAGCAGAAAGAAGAAGCTTGAGCCTATATTTTTCTCCTAAAGTAGGTGTACGTATTCGATGCCTTGCAAGAAAGGCGCAGCCTAATCTGGGCGCAGCCAATACCGGTTTGTAGCTAACACGCCCTGTCACCCGTCGCAGATTGCGCCACGCATTTTTTGCAATGCATTTGATGCTTACGCTTACCGTTAACGATGAGATACACTACATTTTTTGTTTCTATCTCTCAGAACTCTAAAACTAGAAGCTAGCATGTGCCTTTTAATTAACACTGTCGTAATCGAAACCCATGCGCAGGGTCAATCACAATTAGAGGGAACACGGTCGCCAAGCCGGTAGCAAACCCGTGCAAAGGGGCGGATGACAAGAAGCACCACGTCAAGGTCCCTCTTCCGTGTGTCATTCTGCATTGATTCAAGAAAGGTTTAGATGCAGTGGCACTCCACAGGAACGTGGCCACGCGGAGCCGTGTTTTCTCTAAGTGTGATTGACCCTGCATCCTTGTCCCAGAGTGGGACGCGGTTCGTTCTGTATCGAGCACGTACCCGGTGGTCCTCGATGCCGATGAGGTTGTAGTACTCCTCTCGGGTGATCATGAATGCGGCCAGGTTGGCCGTGTAGATGGCCAGGAAGACGACGGCGAACATAGCCCACACGTTGGACATGAAGCGGGCCGTGTAGCCCCGTGGGCAGTCCACGTTCACCGCCGCCCCGAACAGGATGGCCCACACCAGCCAGTAGGTGCGGAACAGCGAGAACCGATGCTCTGCGACGGAGAAACACGCGAGACAAACGAAATGATGACTGTCTTATGACGAAAGGCACATTTGCACAATTAGGAAAAAAAAGCAATGAGCTCATAGGATGCGAATACGCGGAATGAAGTACGGAATGGAGCCCACGCTCTAACAACGTGACTTCTTGTGTGCCTCTGGAAACAGTAGTAACACTGGATGCAGTAATGAAAATGGATTACACAAAGTTAAAAATCAGTCGTTTTCGAGTCAACCAAAGCGCACCTCTGGGAGGAGTGATCCGCATGTCGTAGCCGGAGGGGCTCATCCACTCGAACACGAAGATGGAGAAGGCGGCTACCTGGATGCTCACCAGCAGGATGAGCAGCCATGACACCGTGTCGAAAGGTTCTGCGCATGGAACGTTCAAAGAACAGCTCGGAATGCGTAAATAAATTCTGATTTCAAAATCGTTTTCAAACTGTGCATGCCTGGCTCACGAGTGCCCGTCGAATGTTACACGATTACTCCTGTCAAGCCAAGCACTGACGCGATGTATAACTCGAATATTGAGACTGGTCCATGTAGTGACCGTCACAATAGTCAAATGAGCGTCTAAGCATCAGCGACCTACAACTCGATCTCAGTTAAAGCGGCTCATGGAGACCTTTTGTTACTTTGGACACACATTTCCAGACAAATTATCAAAGCAGCTGCTTTTATTAACGACTTGGTTACTTTGAGAGGAATGTTATTCCTGCATCGCAGATTATGTCTCTAGAACATAATGTTTGAGAAACGTTCTTGCGTTAGGTTCCTATACTGCGTTTTTGAGACATATAGTTACAGTACGCCTATAGAACATGACGACGATCCCTTAGTATTTCATCCCAGATTTTTCCTCCTTCACCATTACATCTCTTCCTTCATTTCTGCTCATTGGGAACACCCAACCAAAACGTTGTTGCGATGAATTTGTCCCCCTTAAATTCTCATTTTCTCTCACCGAGAAAGGCCTTAGGTGAGATGATGCCAGTCCGCTTAGCTACCACGATGGCAATTCCAGTCTCTAGGAAGGGCACGGTGAAATCCACTGCCGTCTGCCTGTCGGAGTTGATCTTGATGGAGGTGACCACGATGTCAGCCTTGCCCTCCAACAACTCGGCGATTAGCCCGTTCCACGTGCCATTCTGCAAATGCAGGTCAAATCCGCATTCCCATCGCCGCATTAAATCAACACTGAGGGCCAGCTCAGAGTTGATCTCTATTAATAAATCACTAGTAAATCCCGTATGTGAAAATGCTAATGTGTTCTAAGCCATTTTTAAGCCCTAACTTGTGAGCAATAAATATGCACTTTGGTGCTCGACAAACATCCACAGAACCGCAAAGAACTGCCCAACTGAACCTTGCGAAGAACAAAAACTCCATAAAGTCATTCTGAGTGTCCTTTAATAAGACCACCCAGGAGGCAATCACAGGCAGTAAAAAACCACTGTTTACGAAGGCAGAATTAGTACTCTGAACAGAACAACATTTAATAGAGCAATCTTTGCATTACGATAGGCTGTTGTTGCCAAAAGTAGTATTTCGGCTGGACACCGGGGAAAATCCGAAGCGAAGCGCTACAGCGGAGTAGTTGGGCCCATGCCAATGTTATATAATCATCTGAGATTTTGCACTCATACACGATGTCACAATTAAGCAGAGAATTTTTATGATCTTTTTAGAAAAGGTACTCTAAGAGCCCTGATCTTCGTAATTTATGTTTTAAGAATTTGCGACTTTAAACAGCAAATGTGAGGCGCTGGAAGAGACACAAAATTTAAATTTCATTCACGAGTTTATTACGGGCCTGGTCGAAAATGGCGCCAGACTCCATCCCAAAACACGACTATTATATTGTGTTCGCGTCTCGTAACGGCCAGATTTTCTGTTTGCTCTCCCCGACGCGACAAAGCCAGTTCTTTCATGACGCCAGGTCATTACGCCAACAGTTGCTGTTAAGATAAGAATTTCGATCTTTACAATAAGTTCAAATAACGGAATAAGACAAGACTTTATCTGTGTACGTAAGCTCGTTGCACTCACTTCTTGGACGCCCCAGGTTTCGTCCTCGACTCTGTGGATGTCGTAGGTGAAGCCGAGGTCCTGGGCGAACTTCTGCAGCAGGTCTATGCAGAAGCCCATGCAGCACTTGTAAAAAGTGGAATTCTTGCGGGCGGCCGTGTCATTGATGCTGCATGACAAAAGGGAAACAAGACGCCCATTGAAACGCCGGCTGCCGTCCTGCAGCGGCAGAGTAGAGTTGAGGCTGCTGTAAGCATATGGTGGGATTATCTTTGGGATTATTCTGAAAGGCAATTGCTCTATCATAGCGACACCTAAAAGTGATTAAACTTGGAGATTTCGCGGCACTGATTTGTGATCTGGACAATCTACGCCGGTCGTCATGCATAAAATCTCCCAGCATAGTCATTAACAGCTGTTCTCACCATCTGAAGTCCACATGAGAGACTCGAAAAATTTAGGACAAGGCGAGAAGCCGCCCTCCTGTATGACCGGTTTTGTCATCAGTCATAAACCCGCTATAGTTAGTGGCATGCACAGCCACGTTTTTATTTTTCAGTCTTCTTTTTATTAGTCCCATAATAGTGTTATCAGTCATGCTAGCCGGTGTGGTAGCTTCTTTACCGGGTTGGAAAATTTGTGTGTCTGTGTCAGCGTGGATCTGTGCGCGCACTCGTATAAGTGGGTCCTCGTGCGTTCATTTCCTGAGTGTTGTGAATATTTTCTTTAGAGCGGCACTGATAAACGCGAAATGATCGAAGAAAGGAAGAGACAAAATCGTAAGGTGACTTTAATTGCTTTGCAAATTTTGGTCAAATATTTTACATGCTCTGTGACGACTCTCAGAATTAGCTTGGCTTTTTCCATTATGTATAAAGTTTAACACGTTTTAAATATTCACAGAAATGGCAAGAGAGCAGAGCGCGGGAAATGGGAGGCCAAAAAATCTATAAGCACAGGCATTTTTGCACCCGTTCCTATCTCTATAATTTTTCGTCCCTTGGTTTTCTCCCCTTCTGCTTTTGCGCTGTTTCTTTGATTATTTATGATAAACCAACTATCCAGAGGTGATTCTCAATCATGATTTTGCTCCTAATATTTGTTTTCCAAGGCTCGCATAGTTGTCTTGTGTATTCTAAGAAATATTTGATCCTTTTCTTTACCTTTCAAAAGAAAACCCCCGCTAATTCGGCACAATGGGCAGGTGGAGAATATAAACGCAAGCCAGCAAAAATGACTGAGGCCGATGACGTTCTGTGTGAGATTTCTTTGCATTTGGGCGTCAGGAACCAGCAGGTCAATTCCCACCGGGTTAAAAGGCGATGAAAATGTCTTCAAGGCGTCGGACACATCGCGACAACCGGCGCCAACTACGCACCACGTTTATAGCAGCCTGACGGCGAGGAGGCATCACTCCAGCCAGCCGTAGAGTTTCTCAAAATGCCACAGGGAAAAAAGTGGCGCCACCGTCTATGAGATTTTCATAAAGGGCACTTCATCGAATGCGTAAATGCACAAAGGTGAGGTATCGTATTTAGCTTTTCTAGCCAAAGCTAAAAATTTCAGTTCTGCCTTAAAATTCGTATGTGCGGCGTGATGCGCTTCTGTGTTCGCAGGTTGCGCTGCTTTATTCCTGCATTGTTTTCTTCAATAAATGTAACGCGAGTGAAAGTTTGGTGCTAGCCGGTATGAAAACCTTCGCAGCATTTTTTAGAGGTTTGTAGCCAGAATATTCACTCCATGACGACCATATTCACGTATTATTGTCCAACAATAGCCAAGCCAAATCCAATATCTCATCTTCCGGGAATGTCTGCGCCTCTACATATTAGATGAACTATCGCAGCGCAACTTTAACCTCTAGGTTACACTGAAAAACTCCATCCCGCCCGGAATTTAAGCACCCAGAGAAGCGAAAAACGCCCGTGGAGAGAGCGCGCTCGCGTTAGCAACTTGTCCGTGTACGCGAATTTATTATTATTTTTTGGGGGGGAGGGGGGGGTAAACTGATTCCATCTCTAGACACACAGTTCTGTTGTGTGTCCGGTAACCTGACTGCCGTGTTACTGTTTACAACGGTCGTAGAATCTATTCACGGTACCACGAATCGGCATCTTGATGAAGCGCAGTTGATTATTCGGCTTTTGTTTCAGTTTCTGAAATGGCACAGGCGTAGACGAAAGCATTTTTTCATCAGCGTCCTGACGTCCCTCTCTGGTCACAAGAACACGAAAAACGAGGCATAGCAGTAGCGGCAATTCTGGACAGGCGATATATTTCTATTTACATACGGGAAAATGTGCCAGGTTTCATGCGTGAGATTTTATTTATTGAATAATAGCAGGCGTGACTGATGTTAGGCGAGTTGATATGCCATTTTCAAGAAGAACAGCTCGAGCTAGACAAGGACTGAAAGAAGACACACATGGACTGGCGCTTTCCGTGTGTGCCTTCTTTCAGTCGTTGTTTCATTCGCTCTGTGTTTCTTGAATGCAGGCCTGAGTTGCACAAAAATTGAGAAGCTCGCGCTTCGAAAAGAAAAAAGAAAAAAAGACTAATGCGCATTTAAAATCATAGCCACGCACAAGCCCCGTCTCCTTCTCTCTCTCTTTGAAGCGCGATCAAAGTTCAAAGGAAGCGACGACGGCACCCAGCGAAGCTTCCCCACCGAAGAGAGACGGCTCAAGTAATGTATATTTGATGAGCGCAGACAGCGGGCTAGCAGCGGCTGCGATTCTTCCGTTGAGCGCGAAGACACCGTTGCAGTCGACTCTTGGCGAACTTGTCAAGTTGTCATGGCTGCGGCTGTCGCACTGATGCTCCTGCCTCTCCTACTGCAGATGGAGCAGCTTCGGTTCAACACGTCCCCGCTCGTTTTAGGCAGGGGCATTGGATGACAAACTGCTGGTTACGGAAGACTGGGCGGAAAAGTAAACCCGTCATTAAATCGATCTCAGGGGGGACGACGACGATGCTCCCGGCGATCGATCGATTTCGTCAGCTCGCGATACGCACTGCGACCGCTGCGGCTGCAAAGTGAGCCGCGCCCACCGCCTGATGTGAGTTTGAAAGGGCGGCGTCGGTACGCGCGTTGCTCTCACTGCCCGTCTTGCTCCTCTTCCCGAGTGCTGGCTTTTACGTCGGCCGCAGACAGATAACCGACCCTGAAATGCGTGACCCGTGGGAGAGCGTGGCCTTTTGGAGAGGATGCTCTCACTCAGTTTCTGAAGGAGCGAGGAGAGAGCGAAATGTGTAAAGAAGTTCTCATGGGAAAAGAAAGAGCAGAGCGGATTGAGGGGGCCTGAGATTTATCCACTAGAAAATGACTTTCGCTGCTTACAGTAGTGAAATGAACGGCGTATCTTTTGATCTCTCGGTACTGGCAAACAAAAGCTAAAGCGAGACGTACAGCACCGTTGCCACCACATTGCAGTGTCGTCCTGATGGCTGAGCTGTTAAGTAGTTGAGAATATCTTGGTGCGCGCTAGTCTTCTTACGCATCGCGAACCATCGAGCAGCGTGAAAAACGGTGGCAGTGAATAAAAATGGTTGTGAGGAAAGAAAATGACGCAGTAACTGTCTGACGTATCTCGGTGGACACCTCAACCTCCTTCCCGCTTTTCTTCGCTCCCTATGAAATGCCGAAATGGTGGATAGTTGGTTTATCATCTTTAAAGTGTTGGTGTGCTTTAATCACACATAAGAGCTTACAACACGGAACAGGACAGGAACGTGCGCGAACTTTCAACTCTTCGCTTTCAAATTTCAACGGCGAAATAACTGTGAACACTCTGGGCCCATCGACCATAGTATATTGGGTTGATTTGCTGAGGTGGACGGAACGAACGAAGTTTGCGTCCCGAGGCTTCCCGGCTCTTTAATGGTCGGTGCTTGTACGGTGGCCACTGACCCACAAGGCACTAGAGCAGACACTAACGTGTCATCGTCCCATATTTTCTTTGAAAAGCGCTACGAAATCTTCAGAGGAGGAGCGCAGTCCGTGGGCTATACGTGCACACCGTGGTAGGGAGGAGCATGCCGATGTGTCACGCCAGCAGGCGCAGCTTTTCGCACCGTCTTTAGGTTGTGCAGTAGCGAGCTTGCATAGCTTGGAGGCTATTATTTACAGCACGCTTAACCGGAATTATTAATAACGCCACACGTTTTATTTCTTGAACATGGGGACACACATCAGCCAACAGGCCGGCGGACATCCTTAGCATGCAGCTTTCTCTACAGACTCAACTTTACTCTAAGCGGCGTCGCATTCATAACTACACTTTACCTTCACACTTCCTCGCCACTACTGACGGCCGTGCTAGAGTTAGTTGCCACACACATAGTTTACACTCACCCCCGCAGCATTGCCTCTGGCACGACGCGACACTTGACGGCTCGGCCGCTCTCGCATTCGCCGGTCTCATTGTCCGGCTGGCCCATGTTCAGGAAGGGGCGCTCCTCCATGAACGTCACCTGCACCAGGCAGTCACGCTCAGCATGATTGCGTAAAATCAGTGGCAGGTAGTTCATGCTTTCATTCACACAGCACGAAGACCAACACGGACAAGATGGGAGGCATCACAAAGCGTTCGTTCGTGTTCGTGTTCGTGTTCGCGCTGTGTGAATGAAAGCGTGGTTGCAGCCAGTGACGATGTATGAGTTTGGGACTAATGCGGTGCTTAAGCCTCGGCATTGACCCGCTTGTGGACGTGGCGTACAGACGCGATAAGTGCCAAATGGAATTCTGAGTTTGCATTCAAGAAGCATATTTAGTTTCGCCGCTGCACAGAATTTGTAAAAGCAATAAAAAGAATACTGGTGAAGTCATATCTGGCGAGAATTTATTCACAGCTTACTAATATGTTCTCATTCATATTCTTACACCTGTTCTTGCGAAGCAGCGTGTTGGATTGGTTCCTTACCAGCGCCAGAATCCACAGAAATGCTCCGCGCTAATTATTGACAACTAGCGATCGGCTGAATGATGGTCGTGAGAGAGAAAAGAGTTTCAGGCTGCCAAAATTCAGCCATACTTATTTGAAACAAGTGCGTACACGTCATGGGTCGTGTATAAGAATTGCGCATAGTATGCAGCAAGGCAGCAGCAATGCATTACCAGTAACAAGGTGACACAGCAACGTAAAATGACATCGGCCTAAGTTAATGCAACATGCTTACTTCATGTAAATTTTAATGAAGCCGTTGTACAGGTAGCTTGTGCCACACAGAGTACAGCGAATGACCGAGCGCATCGCATGTTTAATCGACTTATCACCGCATGGTTCCAGATTACATCCAGGAATCTGCGCGCTGTGCCATAAAAAGGCGCCTGTGACGTCACGTGAATGCCTCCTACAAGAAATGATTAAAGACTGGCATATTTTAAGCATCTAGATTAGGATCTTCCAGACATATTCCTGGCAGAAATAGCAGCGCAAGTCTAATGCGCGCTGCTAACTGATAACTCGAGCAATGTAGGACCCGTTAAGAAGAAAACCGCAAATTATGCAAACATTTACGCTCATCAGAGACTGAAAATGTTTTTTTTTTTTCGTAGAATGTGCGAACAGGCTTACTTTGAGGTTGAATTTTTCTGGGACGCCCTTGGGTGGCACGAGCTCTTCGCCGGGCCAGACAATGTCTTTGATTTCGATTCCTTTCTGCGTCCAGCCCCCGATCTAGAGAGACATTTGGGAAAACTAGCTTAGATATGTAGAGAAAAACAGAATAATCGAGAGACATGAACAATGCGCTGTAGTATACGTCACTGCTCATACCAACACGCCTGCAAGAAGTTCAAAAAGAAATATCTATGACATATCCCCTTTTTTAACTTTTATAATTGAATAATAAAAAAAGTCCCTAATTTGACGCATCCACAAAAATTTATTCTATCATTCCTTCATTTTCATGGCTGTTGACAACTTTCCTTCTCACGCCTGGGTGTGTAAAGCCATACTTAAATTATTATTAGTATTATTATTACCATTACTAAAAGAGACAGATTGAGAAACACAATATTGAGCACTTTACTCAACTTGTAACAACATTCGCCTGATTTCAATTCAGAAGAAGCCTTAGGTCTTGCTTAAATCTTGGCCAATTTTCTCTTGGACAACCTGTTTCTTCCCGTATAAATCAACTGGCGCATGGAGATATATGACAAAAATACTGCTTACCCGGTCCCAGTACCCTTCCTTGTTAAGGTTGAGAATGTCCAGTTCGACGTACTTCAGCGTGCCGTCCGGCAGGAATTCGATGTTGGGGGCACCCTTGGTCTCGATGGACACGTTCCGAAGGTAGCTGCAGTGATTGCACCGTCCCTTACCAGCACGTAAAATTAATTCACGTTTTGGTTATTGCGTTCCCAGGCACATAAGATAAAAATGGCAAAGAAACCTGAGCTGCGATGAGTTTGCAGGTATACTCGAGAGTCAAGACAACTTTAAAGGCCCGTGTTTAAGAACGAGCACAGACACGGCGGAACGCTGCACCACACTACGCGATGTCGGTTGGCTGAAAAGCGAGTCACCAATTAGTGAACAAGACTTGTGTACAAAGGCTTTGCAGGCTGTGCGAATTTACATGACAATAGAGAGCACTCCGTGGAAAGCCCTCTCCGGTCACTGATTTCTTTTCCCTTCATATTTTTTCCCTTTCATCCATCCTAATTGTTCAGCCAATAAATTTTACTTCAGTATTGCTTATTTGCGCGCGATAACAATCTAGAACAAGTCTTTCAGCACCCTGAGATAGCAAACGCCACCAATAGAAAGGCCTGCTTGATGCAGCAGGCATCGTGTGCTCGCTCACCGGAAGAAGGTGTCCCCCTGTGACCAGTGGGCGGGGCGTCCCGGCTCGTAGCAGCGCAGTCCCGGAGTCAGCGTGGCGTTGGCGTTGGCCGGTTCGTTGACGAACAGCTCTAGGCCGTGGCCCAGCACCAGCACGGCGCGCTCGATCTCGTCGAAGAGCTTCGCCAGTGAGGTGTTGTAGTGAATGCCTGCATAAGGTAGAGCCACATGACTCAAGTAGTGAGGTCAGAGCAGTGCTGAAAAACCCTATGTCCGGAAGTAATCGTGCCAGTCTGATCTAAACAGCAGATCACAGTGAATCATCAGTGGCCCAAAGCACCTCTTCAGTAGTGGTATAATATTTCGTGAAACAAGCCTTCCTCATTAGACTTCATTTTTCGAAAAGTGGGAACAACGCACGATGCAATAAAGAAAGGTAAACATTATCCAGAGCAAGCAAGACCGAATTGCGGGCTAGTTGGTTGTAAAGAGCCTTTCCGGGACGATCCCCGCACTATCTGATCATGGACAGTTGCGTCTTATTAACGTAGCTTGAGTGATGACGTGGTCGCCACTGTTAACCATTAGGAAAACGGTACAATTTAAACCAAATCCTGCTAATTAAAGGGCGGTAAGCTTCCAAACTCACAAACGTTTGAATGGGACATGAATACTTGCCTGCTGAAAAGCGGAATTCTGGATTAAATTTTTAAAAGCAATACTCGCCTTAGAAATCAAATTTCTCAAAAGGATGACTCAAGCTTGGTCAAAATGTAACTACTAAACTACTGCTTCATTAGTCTAGCTCCTACAAAAAATTGCAAAGGGGACTCAATTCGGATGAATGCGAGTGTTATTTATTGCGAGGTTTCGAGCGCTTGTAACATGAAAGATGATGCCAAGGGCAGGCAGCCAATTTCAGTGGCTCCCCACCCTGGTTAGTTGCGGGAGGATGAGAACCAGACGGAAAAACAGTTTTGTTATCCCCTCGTAATCAAATGCCCGACAGCGTCCCAGTAACACTAGGAAGGCTCTGTCTTTCATATCCGCGCATAGCCAATTACGCCTATTTCGTTTTTACAGCGTCGTATGTTAAAGGCGTATTTCCCAGTACGGCAGCGTCGTGGCCGTCGCAGCATGAAGGTGAAACGAGGAGGAACGAGGAGTGGTGCTGCACCGATCGCCACGTCCCAGTTTCGTGGCGCCCTCTGAGTGCAGCGCCTGGAACTAGTGCTTGCGTCGAGCGCCACGCAACGGATTTATGGCGTCCCTCTCTCCCGTTTGATCCACCTGCCCAAGCGGCGCCACCAGATCTTACACAGAGCTGACTCACTTCTCCTCTGAACCCCGGCAAGGCTGAGTCAGGTTGCGAGTTGCGGGTCTGCGCTATTGATGTTGCTACAGTCGAAACGATGGCAGCGTCTAGGGGGCATGGCTAAAACGAAGCTCGAGCTGGGTTTAATGGTAATGTAATTATCCTAAACTAGTGAAGAATGGGGCATAATAAATATTTGCAAGTAAACAATAATTGAGCCACAAGTGATCGCAAGGAGAAAGTGTACAAAAAAATTGGCGGAGACACATTAACTCCGCTTTAAGGGCATGAGGCGGTAGAGGTATCGGCGTAATGCCCATTTATGTGGAATAGGTTATTCTCGACTTTACTTTCATACATCCCTGAGAGTCCTCACACAAATCCTGACGCAGTGGTGCTGGTGCTAAGCTGTGCGCCACAGCTCGGCGATGGCGAGTGCTGCCACCGGTGGGACATGTCACTTTTTTATTGCGACAGTGTGCCTTCTAGCATAAAGTATCATTTACAAATATAGGTACACACTGGACTGCCGGAGAAAGTCCAGTAACATCCGGTGGTGCGGCCCAAAAATACATCATTTTACATCTGGTGGACTGCCTGGGAGCGGTCCGCACCCGAACACGTGTTTCTACCCGATAGCACGGAAAGAGGGGCAGGTTCTGAGCAAGTGTTTTGTGTCCTCCTCGCAGAAAAGAGCGGGACAGGAGGGGCAGGAGTCTCCGAAAAGAGCAAGGTACTGTGCCAGGCACGACCAGGTTACTGCTGGGGTGAGAGTGACACGGAGGAGTAAGCTTCGAAGCAAGACCTCTTCCTAGTGTACAAGGCAGCCAGGCAGGCATGTAGCTACAACTTGCCCAACAATGCAGCCTACTGATGGATAAATGGGCTCCTTAATCGGGAGCCCTCATAAATAACCTAGATTTATTGTGTGAATTAAATGTTTTAGAACCAGAGCGGGGCTATACTCAATAATTGCGCCGAGATTTGTTTCTACAACGTATGCACTAGGTGTACACATGTATTTATTCATGCACTGTTTGTTGCTACTGCTGGGCCCAGCGGGAACTTGCCAGGGGGCAAATCATCTCCTCTTGCTTTCGCCACGCTGGCACTGTTATGCATCGTCCTAAAAACGAATAAACGGATTTAATCATAACTTTGGCGCTGCGCGCTACATGCTAAGCACGCAGCCCCAGCTGAGAATGCACTGACGTCAGAATTCTAGCCAAGACTGTCCTACAAAGCTTTTGGAAGTTGTTTCAATGTTTTATTAAATAAAGGCAATCAAGCTATCATTTTGAGTGACCTATCCTGAACTAGATTAACCCAATCAACTTTTATTCCAAGTGTCCACAACTTCGACCTCAGTCCTATTCATAAAGAAGGAACAAACAAAAAACCATCAGACAAGTCCGGTCCAGATGTGGACGCCGCAGCCGTTTACACGTCAGGATATCCCCCTCTCTACTTCTCCCCCCGCCTATGACTTGGCGCCACTCCCACGCACGTGCTACGGGCTTCCTAAATTTGCTGTGGGCGAGCCCCGAACGACATCTGTCAGCCACGAGGAGTTCGAAGCCAGCAGTTGCGCTGGCAAAAACTCATTAGTGTCAACTGCTGCGGCACGAAGGGTCTAGCTGCCGCGTCGTACCGAATAGGGAAGAAGCGCTGCGCTGACGGCGCGAGTGCCGCAAAACGAGCCAAAGGGAGGCTCCTGCTAACGCCTTTGTGGAGCTTCGGCTGTACTCGGCATTCCCCGCCTGCCGACAATGCCAAGCGGTTGACGAAGGAAACGAGGTCGTCCAAATGGGGAGCAGCCAACCAAGGGCCACCCGCTGTGACCATGCAACGCCTGGTGCGCCCTTCGCCCTTCTGCCACGCGGCCAACCACGGGCCCTTACAGCGGCACGATCATAAGGCTGCTGACGTACGTCACTCGACGTCGATTGCTTATTCGTTGAGGGCCACGCAGACTGGTTCCTTAAAAGGAATGCTGACACGGCCATGTGTTCTTCAGCGGGAAAGTCTTTCCGAAGACATCTGCGAGCGCGTGCGGCCGAGCGCAAACAGGCGCTGATCTGGGCGAGGTCTGGCGGGGCGCTTCTTCCGCATACTAAAGTAGACTAAGGAGACTAACGAAGCCCTAAATGACGGTCGCGGCCTTAAACTACTTTTGCAGAGCTGTGCGCCAGCTTAGTTGTCCCGACTTCGCGCTCTCGTCATTGTCGCCGTCATCGTACCGTCTGCATGCCACACTACGTAAGCAAACTTTACACAACTATACAGGGCGCCCCTGCTAAAATTCCAAGCAGCACAGGTAGTAGGCTCAACATTGGTAACATATTGGCTAAAGCCGGTCCAACAAAGAACGACAGTGAAACCATTCATTTGCAATATTGGACCGATTATCTGCGCTGCTTGGCAGTCACGGTTTGAAATAGACGAACCCTTATCCAGAATTGAGATCAAGTGAATGTTGTTAAGAGTTATGTAACGTACCACTTCGCAATTTTTATTTGTGTACATTACAAGTTAGTGTACATTAATTAACATTTTTAATATGGCGTTAAACACTTTGGCGGAAGCTGGACACTTGTCGGGTGCCATGAAAATGGTTTGATCCAGGTGCTTCCGACGAGACAGGCATACCTTTCTTCCTTGACAAAAATAAAGTGCGCAAAATTAGAAAATTACCGTGTGACAGCGTTCTCTGTGCATGCAGATTACAGTGTTCTCATCCGCGACTTCGTCAATAGCTGCCAGCTTCCCGCGAGTCGCGCTGCCCATGGCAGAGCTTCATTTAAGTGACAACTGCGGTTGTTTAGGTTTGTTCAGTGACAGCCATGTATGACATCGTCATTTACTTCCTCATTTTCTAACCCAATTAGCGCGTATGTTTCGACGCACCTTCCGCATGAGCAGCTGTAATTTTCTTCGTCCATTGTATACGATTAACGTTCATCTAACTACTACGAGAACCAGCTTGATCTGAAGCGTAACTAAAAGACCGCATTTGCGACAACTCTTCATGAAAAGAGCGGATCAGAACATCATAGTGGTGTGTTTAGAACGGCTACTTGCCTCTTACTTCAAATGAAAGCGTGATCGCTCCTCAGCGCACGCATCGCGCAAAAATGCGGCTCGACCGCAGCTGTTATTACCGTCACCCTGTCGTATACACTTCACTGCACCGCCAACATGCCACTAAACATGCAGCGACTCGCTTTTCATTACAGCAGACTTCTCACGGGACATCGCACATAAAAAACGCGTTACACATCCAGAAGGCGTGGTGGGGTGGAGTGGGCGGTGAGAGAGCGTCGAGAGACCAGAGGGAATGACGGGAAACGCGGCCTTGGGCGAGCCCTCATTTCCCCACCTAGACTCCGGAGCATCGCTGCGCGTTGGGATGAAGCAGGCACGCTCGCCTGGCGACCAAGCGCCGGCTTTGGAATGTGCGCGATGGAATGTCGACAGCGGGCGTGCTCGTTTCGAGGCGTGAAATCCAACGCCGCTTCCCTCTTCCATCCCCTCTGCCGCCTTCGCTGCGAGACATTGCCGCCGTTTCACCTCCCCTCTTTCTCACCAACGCTTCCTTCGATCGGCGCTTGATTAACTTCCTTTGCCGCGCTTATCTCTTTCCTCCTGTTTCGTCTACGCTCATTTGCAACCGCAGCGGCCAAATTTGCTTCTGCGTCGCAACTTCCACGACCGAAGAGATGATAGACTTTCGCATCAAACGCCCCCTTTTCCCACTACCTCCGCTGCCGCCAGCACTTCGCATTCCTGACTCACTTGGTCCCCTTCCCTTCCAAAGTTCCTCGTTCTTCAACCAACCCCTTTCGAGCATCTCCGCCTATTTCAATAACGCCCGGGAAAAAGGCGTTGGAATTTTGTTTTCGGATCTTCGCGAGCGCAGTTCATCTACTTCTTACATGCAGCGAGGAAGGATGAAAAAAATAGAATACGAGCATCGAGCGCGGCTTCGAGTGATCGGAGGGAAGCGTGAAAGAATGATGAGCGCCTAAGAGGGCACATCGTGTCTGACACGGGGCGACTCGGCTTCTCTACACGTGTTCGGAATTTGTACGACGAGATGTGAGACAAGATACGAACCACGTCCCCGTGCATGACGTCGGGAGAGGCCACGTGGCCAAAGGGAAAGAGGGAGGCTAGAAATAGGCTGCCTTGTCGTCTGCGCCAAAACACGGTGAAGGTTTCTTGATGCGCTTTCTCTGCTTCCGTTTGTATTCTTGCACGGAAGGTACAACATTCCTATTTCGGGAATGCACAGCTTGGCATTCCTTGAGTTCAACTGGAATGCGCGTTTATTTCCGGGGAAACTGCAGCGGAAGATTGGCGGAAATGCCGAGCACTTGCGCGCGAATGCACGCGGTAGAATTTCCCTCCACGATCTTGCAGAAATTTCCCCGTCGATGATCGTGATCGGCCAGCGGTACATGCATGCAGCGCAATGAAGCAAGTCCCACCGTGAGTTTCAGTTCCGGTGAACTTGTGAATCGACTGTTGTCTAATATTTTGATTTAGTTCAATGACCCTGTGCATCATGTGACCATAGTATATGGATCCAGCGTTTAGCCTAAGACAGTTGGCAGTTTTTAAAAATTAACTTAGCGAATTAGAATAGCGCTTTCTTCAGCACAGTGCTTTCAACGGTGTAATCCGTCAAACGGCAGATTAGACGTGCTATATAGCCGAATGGTTATCTAATGCACTGAATAGACAAATAGTGAACAAGGGAAGGGAAAGCCTCAGGGTGCTTGCAAACATTTGGACAGGAGGACTTGTCAAAACGGTGGCAAGCACCCCTAGGCTTTCCCCTCCCTTGTTCACTTGGTGTGTATCAATTAAAAAAACTATCCATTTGTCCTCTCTCTCGCCCATACAGTGAATAGTGAACTTTCTAACCGTTAAGCTCGTTACAAGTCGGAAGCTTGTCGCTAAACGTAACTAATATCCACAACAGAGTTTAGGTTTAAAAAAAAACGTGGCTGGCGCTTTAGCATTGCTAAGCACATAATATTGCGCGAATTCATACGGCATTTTTAACGCTAACAAAACACGCACACGAAAGAAAAGGAAGTACACGGGCCTGGCGTGTACGTGTTTTGTTAGCGTTAAATGTGCCGTCTGAATCTGAAAACCATCTAGCCCGTCTGAAAGTTTTTTAAAAATGTTTTTTCTAGGTAGACACCACCGCCACGTAACTGTAATCGCAACTGAGCTACCCACTGACCCAGGGAGTCAGTCATGGTCGTCTTCAAGTTTTTTCATAAGTCAATGCCAATTTACCCAATGTACGCCGGCGGCCTACGCTTCAGTGCCACGTTTCTGCAGCAATGTTGTCAACGCCAATGCACATTGCTGTAGTGCTGTGTTTCTGCCACAACGTTGTCCACGTCAAGTTACGCAGCGCACATCTTTCGAACACTACCGCCACATCGGTCAAAGGAATATTAGTTTGATAGTGGCATCAGTGTATAAAGAAGACGAAGTGCAATGCACAACGCGAGAGTGTGTTGCAGTTTAAAACGGGGCGTGATCGGTGGCAGCAATAGCGAGTGCTCTCGTGCAGTGGCCAGCGAAGCTGATCTGTTCGCACCGCCGCGCGTTCAAATCCCAGTTAGTCGGGACAATATTTATTTTATTTATCCATTTATATATGGTCTGTGCAAGTTAACCTTCAAGGTAAAGCATCACACAAACCTGTGAGCCAGTTTGACATTGTACCACCAAAATGCCACTGTACGTGACACCTGCAGCGCTGGATGTCCCGCTGGTAGGCGTGGCTGACGCTCTTGCTGGTCGCTCGGTTTCGTTTTTACCTCTTCGCGGACCCAAAACTGCTTGCTCTGCACCGGCGACGGAATACTGTTTTCGACAATCTTAAAACTGACATGCACATGACTTAGAGTAGGCTACAAGCTTTCCAATAAATGAGGAGCTCGACAGAAATATTAAAAATATTAACTATTCAATATTAGTTTAGCGTCCTCCTGGTTAACAAGTCTTAAGAGTATTATAATGCAATGCACCGCAGACAATGCAATGCCGAAAAAAAAACGAGCCTCTAGCTTAAAAAGCCCATTTTTAAAAATTGCTGGCAGCCCTCCGTGTACTGAACAAAAGGCCATTTTCTTTGTCCCAAGTTGAGTTTCGGTTTGGTTTTACAGTGGTCAGTCGGAATTCTTATCATTCTACACGCTTTGGGTTTCCGCAGAGTTTCGTAAGGTTAATAATAATAATAATAATAATTGGTTTTTGGGGAATGGAAATGGCGCAGTATCTGTCTCATATATCTTTGGACATCTGAACCGCGCCGTAAGGGAATGGATAAGGGAGGGAGTGAAAGAAGAAAGGAAGTGAGAGGTGCCGTAGTGGAGGGCTCCGGAATAATTTCGACCACCTGGGGATCTTTAACGTGCACTGACATCGCACAGCACACGGGCGCCTTAGCGTTTTTCCTCCATAAAAACGCAGCCGCCGCGGTCGGGTTCGAAGGTTGTCTTTTTCGTTTTTACTTTGTTTAACATCGCAGCTCGTAGAGGAGGTGGCGCTTCATTCCTCAAATTTGCACATGCACCGTCCAAAGGCAGCGCAAGATATATAGTGATCCCTCATTTCCCCTTTTCAGGAAGCCAAGTAGAAGCATTTTTTTCTTATAAACGTTCAAGATAAGTGCATCCACAATCGCTCGTACGAAAGAGCAGCGCTACCGGTAGAGGGTCACTCACCGAGCAGACCGGCCGGGTACTCCGGGGGCGCGATTCCCGGGTGCGCCCCGATGACCGACTGGGTGACGATCCAGACGTAGTTCTTTCCCGTCATGCCCAGCTGCGAGGCCGCGGCGAACAGTTCCCGCGAGTCGTCCTTGCTGGCGAACAGGAGCAGAACGCGGGCCTCGCCCGCAGCCAGGGGCTCCAGCTGCTTCCGGAATTCCTGCCGCGTGCGGCCTCGCAGGGTGCGAACCTCCAGCACCGAGTACCTGCGCCGAGGTGAAGTCGGGTTGCCAACAGGGCCCGTGCTTAAATTAAAATTCAGGGGGGCGCTTTGTTGACCTAAAGTGCGGTGAGGCGAAAGCCTTTAGCGCGGTGTTGCTGCTTGTGTCGCTGATGTGTGGCTAAGATGTTAAACACACAATTGTTTGTGAATCTTAAATGTTGGAGACACTGGAGGGCGTTTGGAAGGCCTCCGTCTGATTCGACACCTTTCTGCAAACACTCTCCTAGACAAGGAGAACTACATAAGCGTTGGCAGGAAGTAGCGTAGTCGTTAGCACGCTCGGTTGCGGAATGAAAAAATGATGGTTCGGATCCCATCGTGCACAAAGATTTTTTTCTTATCGAGTTGAAGAGCGGAACGGACGGACGGATGGACGCGAGCAAGAGCCATTAAAGACTTTCGACTTCACAGTTAATTTATTTATTAATTTATTTATTTGCCAATACTGTTGGCCGTGGGGCCGCTACAGCCGCGTGGGGCGTGACACTTGGGGAACATGTTCCCTTTTGATTATAAAAAAAATGCAAAGTTTATGTTCATCTAGACAATCACATTTCTTGCAGCGTAAGGATTTTATTGTACAGAAACAGTGTTAACAAATATGGACTTTAAAAACAACTATTTCGCACAGAAAATAAAAAGTAAAACATTCCTGCATTTCCGGCCTTCACCTTCGGCGAGATGTGAATACGAAGTGGTTAGGCGTATGGCACTGATAAAACTTTTAGTCAGAAATGAAGATAAGATTTCGAACGTTGTTAATGTATTGGACTGTAAGAGAGATGCTGCTAAATCATTCTATTCTGCTATCGTCCTAATCTGGTTTAATCTGGTTATTCGGCGATATTCGGCTACAGGCGGCAATTTGAGAAGACGCAGCATCTCTGTTGCAGAATCAGTACGCGTAAATCTGCACATTATAAATCGAACTGCTCTTCTTTGCGCGCTTTGAAGCTTTTTATTAAACCACTTTCTACTGGATCCCGTATAATGCGGGCATATTCTAATGTAATATTCTAAGGCATATTCTAACGAAGCCTGATTTCGACGTCGAGAACGACATAGAACACATCACAATAAGTCAGGGATGTTGATCAAGGTGAAGTAATGTTCGCTACCGCGTACATAGAAAAGTGAGAATTCAAGATCAAGAATACCAAAAAGATAGGTTATTTAAATATAAAGACGCAATAACTGCCATGTTCTAGGCATGTCCATAAATAGCGCCAGTAGGAAATTAATAAACGTCATGAAGAGGAGGGACATGGACACAGGTGCGCATAAACACCTCCCGCAATCTATCATACACTTCATCGCTGGCATGCCTATTCCGGACACGTATGTTCGCGCCCAAATATTGTTTATCAACAGCGCAAAGGAGGAAACTCCAAAATTGTTTAACTAAAGAAATTTCATGGCTAAATTCCTCACTCATTACATTACAAAATCACGTATCTTTCGTTGTTAAGATGTGTGAGGAATCTGACATGCATTTTATACCTTGAATTTTCATGTTTTCGCCTTAAATTTCACTCAGCATCGAGAAATATTAGTGACACGAAGTGGAATAATGCGCTTTTAAAGCGCTAGCTGCACTGGAGGCTCCCTCGGCATAAGCGCAGTATGCTGAGCCGCATTTTCTCGACGAATGAAGTACAGAAAATACATGGCTCAGATGCTTCCAATCAAGTCGTTGTCAGCGTTCACTTTCGTACTTCGGCACGTCCGACAGGGGTTTTGCAGTTTATCCGGCCAAGAGCTTAAAGTAGCGGTATAAGAGGAAATTCATTAATTAATCAATGAAGAGGATTTACAATAGACGATGAAGGACGAATAAAGAAGGCAAATGTTTTGGCATATCACCTGGTGTTCATCTTTTTTTTCATCATTTCTCTCCCCACAAGAATATGCACAATTTTACAAAACATAGCATGGCATGAGTACATAAGTTGTGGCATGAAGCAATGCAGGCACCAATTTTAATCAATAATTTTAACATGTCACGCTATGGGAAACTGAAAAAATTTAAAAATAAGAAGAGAATCACAGTGATAACTATCTAGCAGTTCTGATTGAGTCGAGTGTATGTGTAAACAGAATTTTTTCTTGAAAACATTAGTCAGTATATTGATACCCTCCTTGAAAGCCAAATCTTTTTTTTTTAATCGGTCATCCTCCTCCTAAGAGCGCAACAAGAGCCAACTTTGTCATCATTTCCTGTATCAACATGTGCTGCTTTTTACTCCTACTTTCACTTGCTTCAGTCATTGTAGCTCAGACGCTGCCATCGTCTTGCAAAAAGCGGGTGCCTAAAACATATAGCGGAGCAATAAAATTTATCCACCAATAGCAGCATGGAGCCGTTGCTCCAAAGCATACAGCTGGATGAGCGTGTCCGGGACTGGCAGTCAGCCTATCCGGTCCGGGAGAAATGTAGCCTAGAAGATGAATGCCGCGACACAAGCTACCAGGAGAATGTACTAAAGATAGAAACGCACACAAAAGGAGAATAAAAAAGCTAGAGATCTGTAAGGATGGGCAAATAGCGACTGAAAGAGAACACGAATGAAATGTAAAAATCTTTCGAACAAGAAACACCAAGTCCATGCTTGCAGTGTGGCGTTCACACAATGCACAGCGGACAAAACCTGAGTGGAAGAAGTCCCTTGGGTACACTCACGAAGCCTTTGTTGACGTTAACATGGAAGTACAAGCTCTGTCTGTACAACAGCTCGAATTGACATTCAGTAGACTGCGCAGAACATGTCTACAAAGGCGATGTCAAAATAGGGTCAACAAAGACTCTTTCGCTGTTCGCTGCCACGTATTTGAGACGATGCACTGTCCACGTTGTGTTAGCTTGAGTGCGCGCATGTACAGAAGCAGTGCTTCTTCTAAGTTACTTCCATAGCCATGGACACGAAAAGACACATCTACGAGTGTCACGGTTTGCTAAATTTTTATTCGGATTCTAGTAGCAAGGAATGCTATGAACTGAATCGAACTCAGACTGTTCAATAAAACTTTCAGATATGATTATTCACAAAACTGTATTGTGTTGCACTTCACTTTCTGTTATAAGCGGCTTGGCGTTGAGTTTTCAAAACCGTGTATGCTGCTTGTTAACTCACCTTGCGACAGCTCGTGAACTGAATACGTACAAAGTTCAAGCATTCCAACTTTTTCATGCGTTTCATTGATGGAGGAGAACCAGGGATGCACAGTATAACGACGTGGAAAGGAAGAACTGAAATGTCAGGAGAACGGGTAAATTGCTTTGCGCAATATTCACGTCCTTTTGTATTTTTACGGTATCAATTACTGCATTAGTTCACTTACTGGAAATTACAGTGCTTCATCTTGCACTCTACGAAGTATGCAGCAGGAATATCAATATATACCTTCAGCACAGCGTATATAACGAACACTACCGCTTACAGTACACTGCGAGCGACTAATACACACGCTTAGATCACCCTGAGGCACTAGGGCCAGGCAACTTGCGCCAACAGCGCGTGCACACTCGTGGCTAGTGGCCGCGGCTAGCGAAAGAGGTAGCTGGCATACGCTATGCTAAAATTCTCTACTAAGAGCATGGTAAGGCACGTTCTATCGATGTGCTTAGCATGCAGTGTATACCAGGCACCTTGTAAAATTTGTTTCAATTCAATCCGTGCTGTTTAATTCTGTTCAATTTTAAATATTCACTTGGATTCGCTTCATTTCCATTTATTCTGCCGTATTAGCTTTAATTCGGCCGCTGCACTTCCATTCGCCACAAGTAATTCCGTTAAGCTGGACTGGTCATTGAATTCTATCAGTTAGATCCCGCTGAATTCGGTTCGACCGGTACATAAAATCGAGAAAAAAAAATTCCACGGATAAAAAATGCGTCGACGCAACCATGAAAGGCATGCTTTCTTCACTAAGGATAAATAGAACTTCGCCTTCTTAGATACCACATTACTAATAACGATATCGGGAGAGTACACCGCGTTTTAATTACAAAGAGAGCACTCTCCCCAAAAATGAAGATTTTATAAACTTCAAAAGAGGGTAAAACGAAGTTCAAGTGTCGCCAACAACGGATCATTTCCCATGAAACTGTATGCGTCGCCACCGATTTTGGGTTACGAATCAAAGAGGCAACGCTGCACCTTGGTTCATTTAAAGAGACCGACAACCATTCCCTTTCGATGCAGATGTCATGAGTTTGAAATTATTTTATTAAAATTCAAAATTTTACCATTCAATTTGCTCAGTTGTAAATGCGTATTTGCTATCTGCCAAGAAAGAACCGGAGAACCATTTTTACTGAGAACAATAAACGGATAGAGTAGTTCTGACAGCTCCGTTAATACTCGAGCGAATAAGAGAAGGAAGTGTACTCACTTTGCTCTCAGGGTGCTGCTCTCGAGCTGTCGATCACGGACAGCGCGAACAAAGTCCTCGTGTCCTCCGAGATTGGTGGTGACGACGGCGAACTGGTACCACGAGTAGCGCTCCAAGATGGCAAAGATGGATGCGACTTGGTGCACCACCGACGGCGCCAGCTGCAGCACTCGCGCCTGCGACGCCCTCTGTCGCCACGCGAATGAAATCGGAGACGAGAGTGAGCAGGCACCGGCACAGGAACGTAAATTTAGGCAACCGTGTTGGGTATCGAACAAAGAGAGTGTTTTGACCGCACACCAGCAGTCTATGCAGCGTATTTGGGAACACAAGAGTGAATTCGCAGAGTTTCTCGCACTTTGAATAGGTTGGTGAACAGGGATCCGGTAGACCGGGTTATCTGATTGGTCAAATTGCGGACACAGCTTATTCACGAACCGAGTCCGTCGACGAAAAACTCTGTGAATCCTGTTTCAGGTTCATACGGGCCTCTGGGCTTCTTCAGTCTCAAGCATGACGCATGCAAGCGTGCAAGTCATAATATACGTATCTGCTATCTCTTTTCGTCTACCTAAGAGGTAAAAAATATGTCACACGAACTCCAGTTCTCGAGCGGAGCGGAAGACGTAGCTCTTATAGCTTGATGAGGTTCACTGGTCACTGACCAAGGTCAACAAAAAATGTCGTTTCGGGAGCGCTACGGCTCCCTTGTTCACAATCGAACAGGGGAGCCGTAGCGCTCCCGAAACGTCATTTTTTGTTGACCTTGGTCAGTGACCAGTGAACCTCATCAAGCCATGATTCCTGACCAGACGGTATGCCGTCGAACCCTCGACTACGTAGCTCTTATACTTTACACCTTCGCCTGTTCCATTTAATCTCTGTGCGTTCCATCTTCAGGCCTCAGAGTGCAAAGGTGTACTTTGCCTGTGGCTGCGTCAGATTTCTGTTCTAAGTTACACAAATCTAGGCTGTGTTTTGATTAGACTGGCAAGCTAAAATTTTCTGCCTGCTCACACTACAAAAAGCAGTTATTTCTTCCCATTTTGGTGATATTCGCCGGCAAATTGTTTTTATCTTTGTTTTGATTCCTCTGCTCAGTCATGATGATAATCTTATAACTTCACAAGCTTTCTTAGTAGAAACAACGAGTACTTAACAGTCAGTACTATTCTCTACCAACTTATGCTTCAGTTTAGCTTATATTACACTAGCCTCAGTTGTGAAAATCTTGAACGCTCGCGAAAGAATTTCTACTTTCTTCAAGTGACCGCCATGCTGATTACAAGAACGATAATTACGCCGCCAGCTTCTTGCGAACATGCATTGGCGACCACAGTTTTGTCACCACCGTGCAACATGGGCACATGAAACAAGTTTACAGCCCAAGCCCAAGTTCTCTGCCAAGTCCGTAGCCAAGCTCGTAGGGCAGGCTCCGAACGTAGCCAAGCATAGCGCGTAGTACCTGCGTCTGGACGAAGGCGAGCCAAGCCAGTATTGATCATCATCAGCAGCGGCAGCAGTCCATAGCGGGTAGCATGAAAAACAGCTCTCTTAAGCCACAAGCAAGGCAAGCCACGCATCAGCAGCACCAGCGCGCCGTGCATTCGCGCTACGACTAACACTACGCACAGCAGGCCAACTATATAGACAGCACGGCCAGAACCCAAGGTGGCAAACAACGGCGCAGGCAAGCCCACACGACAGACCCCATCTTCCCAACGGAGCAAACGCGGCGGACAGTTTCACCACATGTCGAGTCTTTGCAGCTGTTTTTAGTTCACGGTTAAGGGGGGTATAAAGGCTCCAAACTGCACATGAGATGTTAGGGAAGCCGTAGTGGAGGGATTCGCAATAATTTCGACCATTTGGGGTCCTTTAACACGAGCTGACATATAGTGCAGCAGACGGGTCATGTTATCCATTTTGTTATAATTTGGTTGCTTTAATGTACGGTCGTAGCATCATTGCTTGTTATTCTTTCGCTGTTCGAGTGTGCGGCGTCTACATGAAGTGTAGCAATCAAAATGACGAGGGACCACTCAGAGGCCATGGCGATCGACTTCAGTTAAACAATACTTAAGCCAAACTTAATGAATAGTGCACAGATTGGCCTATGACCATAAATGCTGAAAAAATGATCTTTGTGTCCCGACCAAAAAAAAAAGCAGCCAATTTCATTTTCATTTACAAATGATCATCCAAGCTGAACCACAGCGTTTGTTGCTGCCACCTCTTCTTCCTGAGAGGAAGTAATAAAAAAAAATTCATTGAACTTTTTGAAGCCATATTTTTCAACTTCTTGGTAACTTTCTTAGAAATCTACTATGAGCCGAGCTTGCATCTGTCTTCTCACCGGATGAAAACTTCTAACAGCAAAAGGGCTAAACACGATCGAAAGGATAAAAGATAGGGCAAGTGACCGAGGAAACGGCCGTTCATGTTTTCCCCTTCACAAAAAGGGGAGATAAGAAAAAGAAGAGAAAGGCATCTTTCGTAAAGATCTCTTCATCTGTACAAAAAATGTAAATGAAGGCGAAAAATGGCTCAGGTATAGCAGTACCCCGTCATCTCAAAAATGCATCAACACGTGTGTCCGCGCAAACGATATAACATATACACATCACCTTTTCCCAGCTCACGTGTCTTCTGAGGCTCAAGCCCGCCTGGGAAATAAGTCTGGCTAACTGCACTACAAGAGAGGTTTCGGTTGCTACATAATACAACAGCTGTGCTGTTTTTCTATGAGAAAGTCCTTCAAACCGCGATCGTCATAACAATATTTGCTTTTACCAAAGCTCACGCTTTTACTTCCCACGGCAGCATATAGGTACACCTCGTAAACGAAGCGGCGTCATCAGGTTGCTGTGAAGAAGCAGCAGGTGCAGCAAGCCCCAAAGCGCTGCCCTGAAGCTTCTAAATATGCGTCCACCGCGCTTCCAACAGCTTCCTGGTAAACCTCCGGAGAAGTAAGCACGCTAGCAACCCTTCCCGCACGCCATCTGAATTCACCATCGGGAGCAACGAAGCATAATGGATCTCAGTCACGCCAAGGCTGAAAACGATCCTTGCGGTCGACAGCTGTCGTGGTGTTCTCGATTCGCAACGCATCCAAGATTAAACAACGATTGTTTTCTCAGTGTCCACTACTGCGGCACGAATAGAGAAGTGACAGTACGAGAAACAACTTGAAAGTCAACTTCGTCTCCAGTGCTTTAGCGAAGACACGCTACACGAGCTTTAATGAAATTCTCAAATCGAGCCAGGGAATAAAGAAAAACAGGGAATAAAGAAAAACAGGGAATAAAGAAAAACCAGGGAATAAAGAAAAACAGGGAATAAAGAAAAACAAGAATAAAGAAAAACAAAAACAACGACTATACACCCAGAAGAAATCAGGACAATGATCAAAGGCTGCTGTATTCGAGCCCAGTTAAGGGGAAGGGGATGACAACGAAAAAAATATCAATGACACTGCCCGCGAAATGCCTAACAAAGCAGTTTACAAAAAAGTGTACGCTCGGCTCGATGTTCTGCGGGCTCCGAGCGCACAGAGCCTTACACTCGCAGACTCACCCGGGTCGATAATTGAACTTTAATAAACCAATTACCGGGCATAGAAACGCAAGCGGCAGCCACTTTTCCGTCGAAGCGCTCAACGCATCAGGGACGGTATCAGTTCTATACGCAAGCTCCGTGCGGGCGCCGTTTCACGCGTGCACTCTAACTGGATTCGACTACAGACAAAGTGACAACGGTGTTTCGTTCGGCTTGCGCGGTAAGCAAACCACTTTTTTTTTTTAATTCATGCATGCAACCCTCTCTGCTTCTACCTTTACCTAAACTTCCGTACCATCTCCTCCACTGCACCGGCACATCCCTCCGTTTTCGCGTTTTTTTGGTGTGAGATTGGACTGTACATCAATCAATAATCCGATGGAATGGTAACGGTATAGAACATTTCCTGCACTTTTATTTACCAATGAAAAGGTGTGCTGCACACCCTGTACCTCTTTCTTCTGGTCATTATTTTTCGAACCATAGAAATACGCGCACACAAGAAGAGAAGGGAGCGCCCAGAAAACATTTTAGCCTCCGTCAGCAGTCTTTTTGCTCTTAAACCAGTCACTCACTATCTCCATATTTGCTCGTGTTTTTATACTTTTAGTTCCTTTCTTTCTTTCCAAGAGGGTGCAGCGCGTCCCCCCCCCCTCCAAAAAAAAAACAAAAGAAAACGAACGCTGCATTCTGCCTCTGTCAAGCGACGCGTGTGGGTAGGCTGGAGAACCACAATTCCCCATTGAACTGGAAGAGCAACTTGGGTGTTCGCACTGACTTCGTTTTTTGCTACATTTTCGATCCTTAGTTCTTTGCTATTTGTGGTTTCTTTTTGTCTTTTTATTTTCTGTTTTTTTTTCTGCTCCTTTCAAACAACGTGGCTGGCACGCAGCTGTTATGCCCGCTCAGAGAGAAGGTAAGCAGTACAGGCTGTCGGGCCACTTCGTGAAACACCACTGAAAAAAAAAATCAGCGCATCTGTTGCTCTCGTCTCTCTCTCTCTCTCAATATTATCATCATTATTATTATCATTATCATCAACCTGATTACACCCACTGCAAGTTAACGGCCTATCCTGTGCCAGCCGCGGCAACCTTAGCCCCGCAAACTTCGTAATCGCATCCGCCCACCTAACTTTCTGCCGCTCCCTGATATGCCTGCCTTCTCTTGGAACTCAGTCTGTTACCGTCAACCGCCAACGGTTGTCTGGCCTTCGTATCACCTTTCCGAACCAAGCCCATTTATTCTTATTGATTTAGACTCGGATGTCACTAACCCGCGTTTATTACCTGACCAGCTGAACTGTCTTCCTGTCTCCTCAACTTACACCTGCCATTTTCCTTCCCATAGCTCCTGGCGTTCTCCTCAATTTAAGCAGAACCCTTGTCGTTAGCCTCCACATTTTCCCTATAGGTGAGTACCGGTGAGATGCCGGTGTTATATACTTACATCAAGACAACAGCTGCTTATTTTGAATGCCTTCGTGCGGAGGACCTATCTTTTTTACTTCGCTCAGTGATGCGGCGTACTGGCCTTCATTTTGCGCAATTATCGCTGCCGATATTTTTTCCACCAGGGACGCAGGTTTAGTTTCCTTTTACAAGTATCGTTTTGAAAAAGCAACCAGAGAACTGGGTTGTTTCCTTAGCCGCGCAATGGAGCGCTTATGGCACCCGTTAGGCTCTAAATATGTGTGAGGTAAGGAGAATCCCTGCCCACACCTTTCGAGATCTTATGGCCTTCAAGGCTGCTGTAACAGTTCCCCTATGCAGCGGAGAAGCGAAAATCATTGCATGATTACTAGTGGCAAAGACGGTACTGTGTTATAACTTGTGAGGGCACGTGTATTTGTGTTCCTCGATTGGAAGGTGTTTTCAGTAAGTTGAGTTGTAAGTTTTCGCTTCGTCTATGTATTCTTCCTCGTCCACTAGCGAGTTTATTAATGACGTTCGAAAGGGTTTAGGCACAGCATTATTATCATCATCACAATCTCGGACCTAAAAAACTGAGCTTAAACCTAAACAAAGAACCATATAGAGTGCTGCCAGGTTCCTTCCAATTTGTAGGTAAAATAATTATTGGTGTTTTCTTTGCTTCCTTCATAACAAGCGCCTCAAAGCACTTTGGCAAAGAAAATACTCTATTTGTTTTCATAAAGGTAGAAAATTACGAGGAACATGAATGGTTCATCTTAAAAATTGCCTTTCTTCAATAAGCCTTCAAGCTGCTTTCCCTTGCGTTCCACTAAAATTTGGCTTCCGGTCTTATAAGCTCCGTGAGAAATTTTCCCTGGCACTGTATACAAACTATTATGCAGCGGCTGAGACTGCTAAGACGAATGAAAAAAAAATGCATTCGTGCAATGTCATTATTATGTGAAGAACGACAAGGTCAATGCGGCATCTACCGCACTACCAAAGCAAAGTAAAAGCATTGAATCTTTCTCGCTCGTGTACTCACCAAATACTTTTTTCTCTGCGTCTCCTCAGCAAGCACTTGCATATATAGGTGATACCTCATGTAAAAAAAAAAAAACTGGACAAGAGGTAATCTGTTGTTTAGTGACAAGAGCACAGAGGTCAGTTTTCTGGGGACTTCCCGCTAAGCAAAAAAGAGTAGTCACTGAAAGTCACTAATTATAAGCAGGTATGCAGGCACTAACCTCATGGTAAACTATGCTAGTGCACATTATGAATGGTGTGGCATCGTATTTTATAGTGTGGTTTAGTTTGGTACTGTATGGTATGGTATGGTACGACATGGTACGTTTCGCTATGATAAGGTCCGACATGGTATGGCATGGCATGATACGTCTCGGTAAGGTATGTTACGACATGCATGATATGGTATGGTATTGTTTGATACTTTGTGGTATGGTATGCTACGGTATGTAATGGTTTAGTTTTGGTTTTATAGGACTTAACGTCCCAAAGCGGGTCAGGCTATGAGGGACGCCGGAGTGGAGGGTTCGGGAAATTTAGACCACCTGGTGTTCTTTAACGTGCACTGACGTCGCACAGTAGACGGGCCTCTAGCATTTCGCCTCCATCAAAATGCGACCGCCGCGGCCGGGATCCAACCCGCGTCTTTCGGGTCAGCAGCCGAGCACCATAATGGTATGTTGTTACATTATGCCATGACCTCGTACGGTATGGTGCATTTTAGTATTATATAATGTGGCATGGTATGGTATGTACGACATGGCATGGTAGGTATGACCTGGCATAGAATGGTGTGGTTAGATAGGATGGCATGACATAGCGCGGTATGGTGCGGTTTAACATCACGTGGCATGGCATGGTATTGTGGGGCGGCATAGCATGTATGGCATGCCATACCATACGATGCCATGTCATGCCACTACATGTGATACCCTACCATGCCATGTTATACCATACGGAAATATACTGCACCGTACCATACAATAGCATAGCATAATGAAGTTCTCTGGTATCTCGTATGGTATGGCATGGTATGGTATGGTGGCACGGCATAACATGATATGGTATGCTATATTATACCATACCATAGCATGTATGTTATACCCTACCATAGCAGTGACCAGTAAACTTTATTATGCTATGCCATTGTATGGTATGGCGCAGTATGTTTCTGCATGGTATAGCATGGCATAGTATTGCATAGCATAGCATAGCACGGCATAGTATGGTTTGGTGTGGTTTATTGGTCCCAAAGCGACTCAGGCTACGAAGGACGCCGTAGTGAAGGGCTCCGGAAATTTCGACCACTTGGGGTTGTTTAACGTGCACTGACATCGCACAGTACATGCGCCTCTAGAGTTTCGCCTCTATCGAAATTCGACCGTCGCGGCCGCGATCAAACTCGCATCTTTCGGGTCAGCAGCCGAGCGCCATAACCACTGGGCTACCGCAGCGGCTTCTGCATGGCATATTATGGTATGACGTGGAGTGGCATGGCATTGTATGGTAGGACGGCATGGGATGGTATGATATGCTATGATATTTTATTGTGTGCTATAGAATGGTATGGTGTTATGTGGTATGGCATGGTATGGAATGGTTGGTAAAATACAGAGTGTTATTGCATGATATGGCATGGTATGTTATGGCATGGTATGTTATGGTATGGCATATAATGGTATAGCATGGTATGGTGTAGTATGGCATATAATGGTATGGTATGGTATGGTGTAGTATGGCATGTCCCGGTATGGCAGGATGGTATGGTAGAATCGCATGGCATTACGTGGTACGGAATAGTATGGTATAGGGGTTTAACATTTCAAAGGTGCACAGGGGCTACCTGCACACGAGGCCTTGAGATTATAACTATCAGCGGTTCGTTCACATGCATGAGCATCGCCGAGCACATCGGGGTAGTAGCATAACACCTGCATCCGAACCCGATAGCCGTGGCCTGGGCTCGGTACCATCACATCCGACTCAACATCCCAACATCACAGCCACTATGTCTTTACGAGTGGTAGAGGCGAATTATTGAGCGATAATTAGTCTTAGTCAGTCTTCCCGTCCACTAAGTGCCCGCCACGAAGTCTAATGTGCGGCACTTTGTACCATATAGCCTATTTGCCTAAGAGTAGGCTTTGGGCGAACATAAGCTTCACTCTGCTCATTTTTCCTTTACAAGGTATCGCCCGCAGAAATCGCCGCACGATGAAAAAGTCACCTGCATGGGCAGTGAGAAAACATAATTTCGCTTTTTCTTCCTTTGCTTTGTCGACGACTTTGTCGACTTTGTTCACTTTGTCGCGCAGAAAAAAACGTGTGCAGCTGTTTTTTTATATATGATTGTATCAACTTCTAAAAGTATTTTGTGTCTTTCTAGTCTTTTTTCATCACCTTAAGCAAACTACACCAGCAGTCATGGCACTCATTATAGTACGCATCAAAAACGACATGCAAATGCGATGCTGTAAAGTTACATTCAGGGTCTTCTATTCAATCCTTTTTCAATACTCCCATTCATCTTTCTTGTTGCAAAGAGTAGCGTTGAAAAAGTGCCCTGTAAAATGCCAGACAAAAAAAAAACGCTTAAACACAGTTATTACGTACAACGGGAGCTGGCCTATGACCGTGCCTCGTTTGGTCGTGGATTGGGGCACATGTCTCCTCGCGGCTAGAAATTACTCTGGTGACGAATCGGGGTTTTGCAAAGGGACTGAGGGAATCTCTCTGCTCTGCAATTCGCCACTAGTCTTAGCACACTCACATTCAGCGGCACCAGCGGCATCAGCGCTGGCATCAGTGATGCCTCATTCATCAGCAGCAAACAGCAGACTGCATTCAGCACCGAGTACTTTCTACGCTACAACGGCACAGAAGTGCAGGCAGTACTACGGAACCATTGGCCTCCGAGCTGGAGCGATGACACGGCCGTCCAAAACTAAGCAGCCATTCATGCAGAACTGCGTAGTCGATGCAAACCATCGCGTCAAGTACCCCGAAAAGTACGGTTGCCCGTTTCATGTCTACAGCATGTTAGATCAACTTAGCAGGACTGAACATGAGGAATTCAGACAGTTTTCCGAATTAGTTCAATTATATTAATGAAAATTTCTGAAGCCTTCTGTACTTCCAAGGAAGAAATTATTGCCCTAAAGATTCATTTGAGCGCCGCCATGCGAGTATGAAGGATATAAGGTACAACTCTGTTCCTGAATTGAGATAAGGATTTACTACTGCTTTATTCTGCCGCCTTCTCTCTTTTAAGCGGATGGTGCACATCTCGGCTCCGACGCAGTACATTCGTGTTTCCTTTGTAAATCGGTAAGGTCCGTAAACAACTACCGCAAATAAATTGCCATAAGAAAGGCGCATAAGATAAGATACGCTTCTTTATGACCTTTGGTACAGTGGGTTCATCAGAAAAGCAATTTTCAGTAAGAGAAATGTTTGGGGGCACTCGTATCGTATCATGAAGAGTGATTTAGCCTTACAAAAATAAATGCTCGTCCCTGATTTCTCCATTCGTCATTCGAACTTTTCGTCAGGAGAGCAGGTTGGGCTTGTTGGTTTTCCATCCTGATGTTAACAGCGTAGAACGTAGACGACGCGCGAAAAGAGAAGCGCACACAACGAGTGCTGACTTTCAACAACGTTTAATTGGAAAGGTATTGAAGTACAACTGTAGTTTGGGCAAGTTGGTTGATGATTCACAAAGAAAACGGCGCGAAATACGGGTAAAAAGAGAAACAAACACTCCGCGGCTAAAAGCTGGCTGGCAGTCCTTGATTGGTAGCGCCCTCTTCCGCCACCTGTCGCACACACGTCATTTTACGCCATGAAACACACGTCGTCCTGCACACTCAGCGCTAGACTGCTGCACGCCCAACACCTGTAGTTCTTTTGTGTAAGCAAGTCGTCCATATTGTTAACAAAAAGAAACTTCAGCTTTTGGGCTCGCAGTAATTGCGATGAGTGCGCAGGACGACGTGTGCAACAGGGTGTAAAATGACTCGCGTGTGACACGTGCTGTCCATGAAAATTAGTTTTTGTGTTAAGGAAACGGCGCAGCACCTGTCTCACATCTCGGCGGATACCTGAACTGCGCCGTAAGGGAATGGATAAAGGAGGGAATAAGAGAAGGGAGGGAGAAAGAGGTGCCGTAGTTGAGGACTCCGGAATAATTTTGACCACCTGAGGATCCTTTAACGTGCGCTGACATCGCACAGCACACGGCCGCCTTAGCGTTTCGCCTCCATCGAAACGAGGCCGCCTTTGTCGGGTTCGTACCCGGGTACTCCGGATCAGTAGCCGAGCGCCCTGACGACTGAGCCACCGCAGCGAATATAAGAATCTGTATCCTTTCCAATCAAACGCTGTTGAATGTCAGAGATCGTTGTGTGTGCTTCTCTTCTCGTGTCCAGTCTACGTTCTGCGCCGTTCAGGTACTTTCTGTGCAGCTTAACATTGAGTCCCCTCAATAAATTTCGGAAGCTATGGCCCGCCGTGTTTCTCGCACTTGTTATCCACTTTGTTACAGCCTCTCTGTTTTTAGACGCACACTGCAGTAATAGAAGGGCGTATGGGCGCAGAACATGACCCCATCGTTATAGTAGGTGCGGGGAAGTAAACAGCGTCAACGTAGCAGTTACTTCTCAACGTTGACTCAAGCAAGCATGTCACCTTAAACCCAACAGCGCCGCGTCGACAAGGCGGCCGATGCTGAGAATATATTTATATAAAACTTCCCTTTGAACTTGATTGCAAACTTTGTTCAGAAGAGGTGCAAATTCCCGACGAAATGACCAGCTGTTTACACCCACCTGCCTGCCGCAGTAGATTTGGCCTCACGAGGAGGGTCGTGCGAATGTACTTGTTGCTTAGTTAGTTGGTAGAGAGACAGAAAGAAACAAGTAATGCACCAAGGGTCCAGTCTCAGGCCTATTTTTTCTCAGTTTTAAAGATCTCAATATCCGTGTCTCTTTCGTCTCTTGCCCAATGGCCGGGCTCAGGGGTATCATAACAGAATTTGTTACTTAGACTATGATCTATATTAGCGGATATTGGAGAGGATATTAAGTTAGTGCTTTTAGACGAGAACGAATCTCATACAACGACCATAATGAAGGCTGGAAGTCCGTTTGCGTGATAAAAATGAAATAAAATCTCCTTAGGCCCTCCTGCTTTCACAGGTCATGCCTTACATTTCAGCTTTCCCTTTCTTTCAGTTCTCGAAAATTCTCATTTCCTTCACACGGACAAAAAATGGCGACCGGCCACTCTTTACTGAACCGGTCACAGCTCCAGCTCGGCTCCGAGGAGCGTACGATACAGGCACGTTCCGCTCGAGGTAACCGGTATGCTTGCCGCCTGCGAACAGCACAACGGAAACTGTGCGATCAGCAAGGATTCTTTCCACCCTGTTCCAGCCCTTCCCGCCCAGTTCCAGCATATTAGCATGTTAGCATGCATGATATTCATCATGTTATCATGCTATCATATCAGTAGCAGAGTGGAGAGGCGGCTAAGTTTATGGGTTAGATTTGTGTGAGGAAAAGATATTCTTTTCATTGAAAACGCCAAGTGCCGTACACGGACGTTCAGGAAGTAGCGAACATCGCAACAAGAATATTTCTGTTCTCTAACTTTTTAGTTATCTGAAATATGCGCTCATTCCATTTCACTGTGCGTTGACACATTAGCCCGTATTGAGAGTCACATTTTTCTGCGTCTTTCTTCCTCCTTGTTCCAATTATGATCTTTTCTGTTTGCATTTGCATACCATACATGTCTTCGCCAACAAGTTAACACCCTGGAACATGTGGTCACTTGGCCAGGTAAGCTGTGTTGTGCCAAGTGCACGGAGAGAAAAAAAGTTATCCTGTGGTGAAAACGATCATTCGCGGCAAGAATATTCGGTGTCGTCTTGTAGCCTTTCAGCACCTTTTGGGCCACAGCTTCAATTTTCGAGTAGTCGATGCTGTTCAGTCTGTCGCGTTTGCAATAAACATGTCCTGAATAGGACTCTATCCTAATTTAGGCCGAATAATCCATTAAGGCACACAGGTTCACTCAGTACTCGCACACGTGTTTATCGGATGGTGCTGGTTTTAGTCAATTATCAGCTGCAACACATTACTGCTTTGTCTGTGTGCATTGCACTAGGCGCTGAGATCGGACATTGCGCTTAGGCAGATGTTTTAAAGGTCTGGCAGTGCCTTAGAGCGCGCGATTGAACCTAAGTCTCATTCAGCTCAGGCATGCTAACTAGCTGTGCTTAATTATTTGGAGTGCGCCCTGACCCACAATAATATATCCTTGTTGGGCACACGATGAGCCGCTAAGAACGTTCTAAGCCTTGAGCTCTACACTATATCTACTTTACATTCGAGCAAGAAATGTTGAAACCTATTCGCATAGTAAGTGTAGTTCCGTTACTGAGGGTCCTGCTGTTAAGTTTCTGTTTACCAGTTGCCCTGCCAAAAGTGGGTGCGAATCCTTGAAAATTCCTCTCCCAATCAGTGACTTTCAAGGCGACATTTTCGTGGTGCCAATTGTCAAGCACGATTCAATTCAATTATGACATTCCTAGAAAGAATCCTTGCAGATCGCAATTCATCGAACACGTTATTGAAAAATGCACATGTAACGTAGACAGGACGCCGTCATTACAAGTTGCAATGTGCGAGTTCCGGACGTCGGTGTTTACACCACACCGTACCTGGTCGAGTGCGATGTTGTCGGCATTCCACGCGATGACAGGGACGCCCAGGTATCCTAGTAGCTGCAGCACGTACTGTACAGAGGCCGCGTTGCTTCCGAACACGGCCGAGTTGGTCAGGTATAGCACAGCGACCACGTCGTCCGGAAGCAGGTCTTCGCAAAGGCGGCGCAGGATGTCTCTGTGGCGGTAAAGACGAAGACACGAAATAGGCTTCCATCAAACCCTCCGGCAAACGGCACAGATTTAGCAGTTTCTGATCTAGTCGAAGAAACAGCACTTTACTAGTCCAATATAGACCATCCCAAACTGATTATCGCCACATTGCTCGATGGACTGATGTGTGCTGATGGCGCCACCTATTCCAACGTGCTTACAACTGATGCGTTGATCAACCCAGCGAGCGATCAGGAGACGTGCAGGGAGAGCTTGGTGGCGCTAGATGCACAAAGCGGCCCAACAAGCAGTGTTGCGACGTCAGGGTTTCAAAGGTGTATAGCTAAGGAAAGCAGCGGCGCAGGCTCTTCAAAGGACGCCCTGCAACCATTGCCTGCTGTCTATTGGCGCGAAGTGGTGATCAGTCGTTTTGCATCTTATGATACCACACTAGCAAGCAGACGGAGTTTGACTGCGATGTCGCGATAATAGGTAGGAGCCTTTCGTTGGAAGGCCTCCTTTAAGAAGCATTACCAGCGCCGTTCATGAATTCTATTCGATCACAGTATTTATTTTTCGATTCCACGGTACACATGCCATCAATGCTGAAGATTAAGGTAGATCTAGAGGCAAGGTACTGCCTTGTTATCGCCAGGTGAATAGTTTATTCTGTGTATGCCAGGTGACCACAGAATTAGTTCTGCTAAACGGCTTGCGTGCTTCGTTATTAGTCTCTAGCGTTGAATTTGACCTACACGGGTACGAAAAGAGTGTCCATGGTGGTAGCCATTGGAATCCATGGCATAGACCATCGCTCATCTTTGATTTCCCAGTAAGTTTCTGCCGCCCCATCAGCTGCGTTGGAGCTATAAAGGCTGACCAGGGACGCTTCGAAGCATGTCTGAAATGAGCTCAGTAAAGCGGATGATCCACAATCCCGCTGACCTTCTGTCATTGATGCACATGCTAACTGGGCTCATTCTTTTCCTTGCGTCAAGCAAAACATACAAACGATTGACTTTCATGCGGTAATATACCTTGACAGGAAAGCTCTCAATTCATCAACTCGTTCAATAGACGTGAAACAGCCTTCTGAAGCAAAGCGTAGTGTGACTAGTTCCTGTGCCGCTGTTCTTACGCAAACAGAGCCATAAAAGACGGTAGGCAAAGGCCTCAAGGCTCAGACTATTAAGGACGGTTGGACTCACGGCCGCCAGGGAGGAAGACCTCTAAGGTGCATGACAGAGAACAATAGACAGCTTTAGCATACCGTGTACCGTGTTACCATTAGCGTTACCAGAGAACCGAGAGCCCGCCCACCGCCAATGCGCATGCGCAGAACGTCTCGGTGGCGCCAGATGGTGCCAGGTGCCCGGCAGCTGCACGCACGCCTCCCGCATCGGGACCAATCAGCGCGTGCTCATTGGCAGTGGGCGGGATCCCGGTAATCCGGTAACGATAACGGTAACACGGTACACGGTATGCTGAAGGTGTTTAATAAGAACCAGAGGCTACTCACATTTTTCTATATAGTAGACTCCATGATTACCTAAACTCCCTTGTGTCCATTAAAGTTTTCACCACCACCATAGGGGACCTTGTGTTTAAAGAAGAGCACGAAAAGACACGAACACGACGCGGGCTCTGCGAAAAGGGCGGGACTTCCTTTAGTCCCGCCCCCTCGTGGAGAGCTCCCAACGGCCACTCACTTGGGCGTTGGCTGGAGGGACATGCGGACGGCCTTGGCGTGCACAGAGAAGAGTTGCATGAAGCGCAGGCCACCGCGGCCTCCTCGCGCTATGGAGGCCACGCCATCGCGCAGTTTCTGCTGGTACTTGCGCTGTTGACTCAGCAGCGAAGTCTCCGGGAATATGGCACCGAAGGTCAGGTTCTGCAACAAACGTGGCGACTCGTATGCGTGCGAATATTTTACGTGCATATGCGCGGCATGGCACTCATAAGTACAGTGTGGACGGGCCACGAGTAAAGGCGAAAAAGTGCGCGTCTGGCCCTCCCAACACTTTTGAGGCTGTGGAAACTGCGAGTGGTTCAGCCTCAGTGGCATTCTTTGTGGCGCCTGCAGACGCTGTTAATTAACGAACTCGTTCATTAGTCTTCGAAGGCATCCTTGGTCAAAAAATACTAATTCAAACTTCCGAAACGATATTCAAAACTAAATTAGATTCGATTGTTTTAAAACAGCTTACAAATGGTCTTGGCTGTTTTCTTTTTTCAGGTGTCACTGCGTCGTTTTTACACTGGGATGGCAATATAGGCGTATAATGTTTCTGCGACAAGGGATGAACGAGACGGAAAAAAGAAGCACGCAGCACACGTTGTGCTGCCCTATGTTTTAGTCTAATATTCTATACTAACAAGCTCAAACTACCTTTTCGTTACTATTCCGTATAGTCTGATATGATTTCCGTATGATGTGCATGATGTCATGCAAAGCCGTATTTGCACTTTTCTATGTGCGTTGTCCGTGCAGTCTGTGCGAACTCCGTACGTACCATATGGCCTCTATGTGGGCCATGCGGAAAATGTACCAAATTATGGAAATGTTCATATCGAAAGTCTGTACGGGAACGCAAGAAGAGAGCATTAGTTTACAGCGAAAGTAACGAATTCACGTGAGTAAAACAGTCGTAAAAAAAGTGCTGCATCTTTCCTAAAATACGATATGTTTTTGTATTTTTCTCGTAAAGACAGATTTTTCAACACGACTATAGTATTTTTATGTAATACTGCAACATCTTTCTGTAGTACTTTTCAGTAGTTCTATCGCTACGACAAGAGAGAAAACAATAGTGAAGAAAATTCTGCTGTTGCAACAAAAAGATCTGTTGTTACTACAAGATCATAATCATGAATGGTACATTTTTTTTTTGCGAGAGCAGGATATTTCCAGTCCGGTTTTTCGGCATGGAGGCGGCTTCTTGAATGCGTGATGGCCCAGTTTCAGAAAAAAAGCTAAAATGAGCGAAAACTGGAAACCTAACCAACAAAACCGAGGTTCCTTTCACGCCCTTCCTGCTTGTTTTTCTTTTTCTCTGCAAAAGAAGCCACAACTCCGCTCCACGACGAACCACCGCAGCGGTAAACATCGCATCGATACGCCTTCTCTTCGGGGCACGCGCTCGTGTTTTCCTTGTTACTTTTACTGATTTATATTTTGCCCCGGTGCTCTTGCAGCTTTTCCCTCTTTCGGATTTTCTCGCCAACTGAAAACTTTCACAGATGAAGTTTCTCATCCCCGATACCGATTCCTGATGCGTCCGGCGATCTCCATAGAATACACAGCATCCTCTCTTCCTTGAATGTTATAGAGAGAAAAAATAAACCAAAAAAGCTGGCTTGGCTCCTCTTAGTAGACACCCGCATCCTGGAAAGAAAAGGTGGCTGCGTAAAGAACTGGCCCGTGAAAAAAGGGCCCTACGAGATTGGAACCAAGGCCTTCTTGTGTGCTGATTGTCTATTTTTTTTCTCTAGTGTACGGTTCAGGCGACGCCTGGCGGCAACAACGTTGTGTTGCGCCACCTCGCAGTCGTGGAATGAAAATTCAACTTTGGTTGTCTTTCCCTCCCTCCTCCTGTCACCGCATCTCATCTTGTCACAATGGTAGAGGGGGGGGGGGGGGGGTCCGATAGGAGTTACTGGAGATTTGGCCCCTTTTTTCCTTTCTTGCAGCTCAAAGGCATCCGGCGTCGTTCACAAGCTGGCTCGCCGAAAGCTACCGCCAGCATTTTCTTTTCCCTTCCTTCCTTCCTTCCTTTCACGCGTCCTCCTTCGCGTTCACTGCTTTCTGCACACGGCCGTGACCCACACCGCGATTATAAATCAAGGGCTCAAAAACCACTCCGAGAGCGGGAAAAACCACTGGGGCGTGGAACCATTCTCCTCGCCTCCGTCCAGTGCTCCAAAGGCACAGCCGGGCGGCATCCAGAACTTTAGTGTTCTGCAACGGCGACAGGGCGCGTTCCCGAACTTTCTCCCACCAACCCTTCCCATTTTCATTCATTCTATCTCTTCATACAAGTTCTCACCGTCTTTCTTTCCTCCTCCCAAAGCCTAGTGCCTACAGCTTTCCGTCATGCGTGGTGTTCGGCGCAGCAAAAAGTACAGCGGTGTCCCTGGCTTCGTGTACGTTCTGGTTTGACCTAGTTGGGGAGACATGCTGTTCGATCAGGTAACAGTAAAAGTACAAGACGAAGAAAGGAACGAAGAACACGAGGACTTTGTGGCTTCTCTGACAAGGCTTGCCGAGTTCAGCGCTTCCAATGGTCTTATGTATAGTTCTTGCTTATGACTGGGCTTCTTCACGCGTAAAGTTCCGCCTTCGAGCTCCAGCGCAGTTTGTAGGTTCTGAGTTAGTGCAAGCATGGCGCCGTTATGTAACAAGTCCAACCGTTTTTCCGGCGTAGCAAGTTGCTTAAGGAGTGTTTTGCCGTAAAGGCACTGCTAGTGGCGTCGAAGTCGCCACGTGAATATGTATGAACGGGTTTTCCAAGCAAAGCGAAACCAAGTCGACAGTCTTGCCTACTCAGCTGCCAGCTTCTCTCGGTGCCCGGCATTCGAACGATAGAAGGTGGCCGAGGACGAAAAGAGATGCGGCGCCTGCCCCCGTCTCGACTAGTGGCCTTCACGGCATCGGACCATCGAGAAACTATAGGAACTATCCGCGTGCTTTCATATGCGCAGACGTGACAGTAGTGTCACCCCTCCCTCCCTCCCTCCCTCCCCTCCAAGCACCTAACTTTTTCTAGACTGACTTCTTAACGTCGTAAAGCGGCAGAAGTGCACAAAAGGTTAGCACATACATACAGACACTGCGTGATAAAGATATCAAGTGCCCGGTTCTACTGAATTAGTTTTTTCGGAGTATATTTCAGCATGTCAGACCGGCCTCGGTTTGTTTTTGCTTTGCGCTGAGAGGAGTAGCGAATGAGCAGTTTGCTCAGTCAGCGGTGCGTGTGCACCTACCTGCAAAGGCATCTTTATTCTGTGGGCATGTTTCGTGTGTAATTGCAAAGAGAAGTCGCATGAAGTTTTTTTTTCTGCTCTCCTTCGCAACAACTGCGCTTCATATTTATGTGTAGTGTTTTCTTCGAAGATACTGCGTGTCCAACCTCCACCAGCCTAAAGGAACCATCTGCTGCGGCAGTTCCCTCTATGCAGCCATCGTCAAAGGGGACACATGATGGAAGGAAAGAGTAATATAGTCCTCTTATTGAAATGCGGCAGATCTAAGAAGAATAAACCATGGCGGAACAAAGTACTAACGAGTGAAGGACATGGTGTCGGAAAGTCCTTTTCGTGTCGCGTGATGACGTTCGAAAGCGCGTAGTTTGCAGGCACAGTTGACCAACTGAGCGTATTACGGCAATGATCGCGGTGCATGTGATGAGAGGCATTTGTCTTGTTTGTTTTATTAATTTGAGACTAGTAGATTATCTCTTTCTCAATCCGGAATAATCTAGATGGCGAGAAGGAGAACGGCAAACGAGTACGATACCAATAGTGAAGCTAATAATAACAACAGTGCTACACCTCATCGAGTTTAAGACAGATCTGATCTTCCAAACCTGCGCCATCTTTAAGCCGCCGTCTCTTCTAGGAAGACTCGGTACACTGCCCAGCACCAAAGCCGGGATGGCACGAACGCAGATTGGACGCAGTTGAGAGTATCAGACATAGCGACAACGATTTTAAACGCAGTGCGGAAGACCATGTTTACCAGGGCCAATCGCGTGTCTATGGACCAGACAATCTGTGGACGATTCAGCGATTCCCTCACGTGAATGCTTTCCTGTTTCCTTTCGCTGCCATCAAGCCTCCTACTACGTCCGGCCAACCAGCCGAGCTATTTGGTTTGACTACCACAGTGCAGGGAACAAACCGAGAAAGCGTAGCCGGTGCTAACCGCTATCAACCCTGTCCCCGCCCGCGAAAGCGCTGTGACGCATAGGGTGCTAGAAAGGCCTCGCCGCCGTCTTTTCCCAAGGACACGTATGAAGGAGACGCCGACGTGGGGGACTAGGGAAAAACGAGGCACGCCTCTCTGCGTGCCCAATGGTCCCTAGGCTAACGGGTTCCGGCAAATGGGCCAGGGGCAAAGCAGCGACCGCTGCAAGGTCTCGCAGCCTGACATATCCCCTCCCCACGATGACCGCATAGATCTCACTTCTCACTGCCATACATTCTCCTGACGCTGCTTTTCTTGGGTATTTTTCTGCGTACATGCCCCTGTGTAAATATATACAGACTGCTGTCTCGCAAGTTTTCTTTACTGTTGCGTTGTTTCTCCCGTACCGCTTGGTGCCCTTCAGGCGCTCGCAACCAGCGTTTTCGGTCATTGTTTGTTTGTTTATTTATTTGTAGACACTGCACTCACCACGCGGTGATTTTAGCAGGGTGGTACAAGCATGATTTAAAACAATGGCAAGTACAGAAAAAAAATGCACTGAGCACTGGCTGTACAATAGACATCTCAATAAACGCACAAGACACAGCTGGACTCAACAAGAACAAATAAATAAATAACACACACGGTTACAGCAAAGAAGGAAACTAGCAAATAATACGTGAAATAGCATTATTGTCAACATGATAAAAACGCAGTTAACGTTGGTGCAGAGACGGCATTGTTTTTCAGCTGATTCCAGTCAACTATTGTGCGGGGGAAGAAGGAAAACTTGAAACGGTTGTTACGCGAGGAAAACGGGGTAATACTTAGATTGTGCCTTTGGCGAGTAGCGTATGTGGAAGAGAAATATATTATGTTAGTTATGTCAGCTTTATAGTGGCCATTAATTAAATGGTACAAATACTTCAGCCGTGAGTAACGCTTTCTTCGCGCCAAGGGAGAAAGATTCGCCCTCTTTAAAAGATCTGTAACAGAAGTTCGGGTAAATGTGTTATAAATGAAACTCGCAGCCCTTCTCTGTACTTTTTCTAGCTTAGCAATATTAGTTTGCGTAAAAGGGTCCCAAATCATGACAGCGTAGTCTAAAATAGGCAATACAGCTGATTTATAGGCCAAGAGATGCACAGCGGGAGTAGAAAAGCACACGCCTGAGGAAAAAAGTTTACTGTTAGCGTTTGCGATCACGTAGTTAAAGTGGGCGCTCCAGTTAAGGTTCTTCGAGAGAGATGCCGTTAATTTTGGTAAATATTTGTTTGTAATGCTTTCAGAACATTCCTCTAAGTCGAGACAATGATGTTCATTAGAGAAAAGAACAAATTCAGTTTTTTTTTGCTCACGTGCTCAACAGCGAAAAGAAAAATTAAATGGGAATGAGTGAGGTATACTCTTGCAAACCTTGTTCGATAATGCTTAAACTTTCTTTATTTCTAAACAAAGCGTTACTTCTTGCAATTCTCCAGTGGTTTATTATCTGGATATAAATGAAAATATGTAATGTGACTTGAAAATATAGAACGTATGGGTGTATGTGCAATAACGTAGAATCTCCGTTCCCATGCGGTATAAATGAAAGTACAACTGCAGTGAAGTATCACAAGCCGCATTTTGTTTATAAACCTATTTTCACTATGGAAACCGACACATGTCCAACATTCTTGGACAGAGAATTTCGAAAATTGGAATATTGTAAGATTCTGTTATGAATTAATGAAGGTAATGGTCCATTCTTCAGATATGTACCAAAATTTTTCTTCTAAAGTGAATCCATCGATCGCATCAAACTAATGGGGCACGCTTTTGACGACAGCAAGAACGTTAATAGAAAAAGAAATGCAAGACTGCCTTGGGGTGACCTGTGGATATATTGATTGTAATCTTACATTCTGTGAAAAAATTTCGTTCATAAACCGTTTCCCGCTCAAAAATGCTTTTGTCTGAAATTGTTCGGTATGAAAAGACGACCGACCCCAATCTCTTCCCTGCTGCTCGTGCAGCCTTTATAATGCCGTTTTGAAAAGAAGAAAAGGACAAGAATCTTAAAAAAAATCACAGGGAATTTCCAGGTCAAATTGTCGTTATAGCCTTGAAAGCTTGACTAAGAAACAGAAGGCAAAAAGGGTATTTCTTGACCCAAATGGGAAGAACTAAATATAGCGAAATGAATTAGAGAATACAATTTTAATGCAATAATCATTATTTTTCGCTATTTAACTTCCAGAGCACGTGTCACAAATGCAAAGCTTCCTGGGATGTTCGTTGGACCCCGCTCGTGATCTTATGTTCTGCACTGGCAACTGCTGCAACCCCTAGCCCTATTTCACGCACATTTGAGGCCGCAGGTTAAACGGGCTTTTATTTAATGTTTGGCGCTCTAATCTTACCGGATAGCAAAGAAACCACGGTGAAAATAACACGCGACGGTGACCAACACTGTAAAACTTTAGGAGTTTGCTTTTGAAACCGAATGAGGCCCTTTCATCACACAATCTTGAGCACTCGTTTTTCTTATTGGCGCCCGTAAGTAACACGTCTCCGAGTAAGTGCGCGTCAACGTTGAATTACGCATCAAGGGTTTCATAAAAATGGAGGAAATTTCAAGTGAGATAAAAAAGGGGAATATCTGAGTTAGTTTATGTATACTTCAGGTTTAGATGCAGCAGAATCAACATCACTATCAGTTACCCCAGCCAGCAATCCGGCCAAGCATTGCAGCGATTGCAGAACAAACAAAAAAGACGAAAGAAAACACGAACGCAGGTGTAAGCCCAATTTGCATGAAGTGTAAGTCCTGGAAAGGAATAGAGACAGGCTAACACGTGAGATCCTTGAAGCGTGCGTGATACATGTAAAAGAATAGCAGTCCGTAAGCACACCACCGATATCGTTATCAAGAAAAAAAATTCGTTTTTTGAGTCAAGCAAGATGCCGATGAGAAGCAAGAGATTTGACACGGAAACAAAATGCGCGGGTTGCCACTAAAGAATTTTAGTTGTCAGTGCATCTTAGTCCTCGTTCTGTGCGTTCCTTTCTGCGTCATGTTCTTCTGATTCTGCTGCATCAAAATCTGAAGGATCCAAGTGTGGCTTGTGAGCACGCTTTAAGTAGTGCATGACCAGTGTGCACCGAGCGAGTTGGTAGCTGCGCATAGTCGAGAGAAGCCAGTGGACACTAGAAGAGCACTGTCCTTCCGTTGACTTCCACGGTGGAGTACTGCTCTACACGCTTACTTCACTTTATAGTAAGCGCGTGCGATAAGTGCCTTTCATCCAGGCTTTTTTCCCCGATTTGAGCGGCATACACAGGCTATGGGCTGATAACAAACATTTTGTTTTCTCCTTCCACGGTTATTAATAATATAGCTTAGAGTACAGGCGGATAATTTCCGGTAAAACCAAACATAGTATTCGTCACCAAAAAATGTTTTGCTCAATAGACACGCATTACGTTCAGTATGCCCTTTTAGATTGCCGGAAAACATCTGGCTGTCTCGTACACCAGCCATAGCTGGGCTTCACAGTCGGAGCTGGACAGCGTTTCCTCCCAGTCGTCGGTCGTTGGGTTTGTTGTCCTGTTCAGTTATGGAGGTTTAAATTCGTGCAGACTTTTGGGCACGCGTTTCATTCTCTTTCCATTCACTGGTTTCTTTTAAAACCATAACCGTGTACACGTCTTCGGGCCGGGCTGTGCGGCCTAACTGCTTGAGAGTCGTAGCGGTCGTTAGCATTTTCCAGTCTCAAAAACCAAATGAAGAAAAAAACCTTAGCTCCATACACCAGCAAGTCTGTGTCATGGCTCCTGTAAGCTTTGCTTACTATTCTGTATGCTGACTGCCCACTGCCGCTTAGATTTTTTGCAGAGACTCAAGTCTAAGGCCGGTAAGCTCATTCTTAAGCCGACGCCCAGAGCGAATAGCCTACGAGCTGCCGGCGCTGCCTTCAACGCTGTTTCACTTTCTGAAGTAAGCTTCCTTCTACACAAATAAAAAAGAAAACTCAATTTTCTTCCTAAAAAAAAAAACCAAACAAAAGAACTGCTTCTGCTGCTCGCTGTCTAAATCCCACCTTCAGAATAAAATACTCTATCCGTCTCAACCGCGCCCTTTTAGAGAGCCTGACTTTCAAAGATAATGTTTAAATTTCGAAATACGATCATTTCACTTCTATTTATTCTTGTCTACGTCGGGTCTGCTCTTGGGCTCAAACATTCTTTGAGCCCTCTATAGAGTGCGCGTCCTGCTCTGAGCGTCGCATCATAACAGATTCGTTACTCTAAAGTTTTCCGACTCACGCAAAGCCGTACTTCTTTAAAGAGAAGCTGAACCACGAACTAAGTCAGTGAAGAATGGTTTCCTTTTTACGTCTTACACGTCGCTTTGATGAAACACTGTCGCGACTGCGATTCAATGAGGAGCGGTAGGGCCCTTTAAGAGCGCCGGACAGAACGACTCTATGTCTGACATTGCACAACTGGGCTTGAAAAAGCTCCTTCGTGTAGGGAAAGGGCGTGTTCTTTGATGTACCCTCTTTATGCGCCGGCTTTGATGCTTACTGCGATATCCGGACAAACGGAAAAATGAGAAAAACCAGCGCTACTCGAAAGCCTCCGCAAGTTTAAGCATCCAAAACCACGCTGCCCATGAAGGAAATGCCATTACTCGCTTGCCGTTGCAGCCAATGTCAGGAAAGTCGTTCGGAGGTCATTTTTCACTCGTACTGTTGCTTTTTCTGGTAAGCCTATTCGCATAACCATCCCCTTCCTTCACTCCGTTTTTCATTTTTTTTGTTAAGTGACAAATGATGGTTCGAAAAAAAGGTTTATCTGTCATTAATCTGCATTCGCATACCGCACACGCATGACTTGTTTTTTTTTTCGTTCCGCGCTAGTTTTACATCCATAGATGTCTAACATGCTTAATCTCTCGTCGAGTTTAGGGAAACTGCCGTAAACAATGTTAGCAAGAAAAGCGCGCTCGAGTGACTTCACTTATCCTGTAGGTAAGCATGGAAGGCATGTGCGCCTTGGAAGACCCCATCTGCGATATTTTTCTCGAAAGAATTCTCTTCACTTTTTTTTCCTGAAAATTTTTTGTCATCTTCTCAAGACCGAACCATACAGACAAGTCGACAGATCGAACGGAACACGCAACACGATATTATATTTTCTATCACTGGCGCAATAATTGAAAACGGACGTTTAAATACAAACGGTAGAAAGAATAACTTGCTTGTTCGAATGTTCTTGCCCTTAATGTTCATTTGCCAATAAATCCACTAGTTGCTACAAACTTTAGTGTCGTGCTGCGTGTTTCACTTCTTCTGGTAAAAAGTTTTCATTCGGGCCCTCGATTATTATGTAACAACCAGGCGAGTCCGGGACATCGGTTCGCTACGGATTTTATGATCTTTGTCCACACGCACCAAGATATAGTTTGTATGTAGACTCGTGAACCTCCAGGCGCATGCTGCTGCCACCAGCCAAACAGATCCCCGTCCAGGGGGAGGGTAGGTCTGTGCGCTAACTAAGGTCCTTAGTTTCTCGCGGTTCCATGCTAAGAGAAAACAAAATCGCGGATTGAAGCATTTTATAAGCGAAATTCTGTGTTAGTAACAATTCATTTTTTTGATACTATCGTTGTTACGGACATCAGTGAGAACAACAGTATGATTAAAATATTGCTATAGGCTGTGGAGCATATAGCCGTCTGCTATATGACTTATTTAAATTATTTGCACGAACATAACGAGAGGGGGGAGTTTGAGAACTCAGGAGAGTTTTTTCCTGTGAAGAAATATAGCTATAATTAATGCAATGTCAAACTATTTAGGCCCATCACAGCAGAGGGTTCCCCCAAAGACTCAGTTGGGCCGCTAAAACATAGCGGCAGCGGATAAGCAGACGATATTTATTAGGTAACGCTTTAGATGCGCAGGTTTCAATCAAGCGAAGGCAAGTCTTTGATTCCCAATGCATGCAGCGTCGCACGCAGCAGCAGTCGCCATCAGCGCCGCCGCTGCTCGGTGTTTCTTGCTGCCTGCGCCCGTTTGCCCTTCATTCCTTTGCCTACTCCGCTCAACTCTTTCAACCTCTTCTCTTTCTCAATGATTCACAGCGGCTTCTTTATATATCCATATCCTCCTACTCCTTCGCACTTTTTACGCCTAATGCTTTGCCCCGAGGTGCGTAGAAAGCTGGCTTCTTATACTGGCTCTCAAGCCTAGCGGCGATGGTCGCTTCTGCTGCCTTCAAAAGCTAGGGGACAAAAAGGATGCCTTCTATTCTGAATAAGACGCGAGGTGCATCCCAAAGCCTTATTTATTCTCACCCGTGGAATTTCTAGGATTATTAGTCTTCAATTCGTCGAATTTCAAAGTACGTCGCAGGAAGTATATGTGAACAAGAAAAACAAAAAAAAACAAGGGGGGTGGGGGGCTATCGGCTGTTTACCTGCAGTGATGTGGCTCAGATTTGTCGGAGAGTGAGCTTCTCCATAGACCAAACAATATTTCTCATCGCTCACATACGGTTTGCCTTTCCACTCCTCCGCCCTTGTGACGAAAATAAATCTTTCGCCTCACGGTAGATAATAGCAATATACGGCTTCAAAACGGGCGTTTCCGTCGTCTCATTACCCGCTGGGAATTGGCCGCTGCAATTTGTTCGTCCCTAAGGCTGCCACGCCTTTTTCTGTACCATTCCGCTGCAGATGGCTTGCGAGTGACGCCACTGGTGCCATGATGGCGGGCAAGGCATTGTTTCCACACTGCGCATCATAGCAGGTGGCCATAAGCGGAAATTGACACGCGCGGAGCCTCTAACCTTAGTCGTCGCCCATCGACATGGCAGCCGATATAACGTCGATGCAAGCGATGCATACACTGCCTGTGGCATTCTCTTCTTATTCCTTACTTCAATGAATACCATTTGTCGGCCATAAAGACAACGGCGTTACCCCGCTTCTAATGAGCCTCGAAAAACTTTTCACACGCTCTCGGAGTTCTTTGCTTACGCCTGCAGAAAGTCAATGTTTTCTCGCATCGTTTGCTCCTGATAGCGCTCGCAGCGGTTCGGCCGTCGCTGCCTCGCGTGTCGCTTTCCGCATCGTAAGCTGCCCGCTTCGAAAATTTGCCTGCATCTGTTATTGCCGGCTGGCTAGTGTTTGCTTCGCGTGGCCCGCGCTAGCGAACAAACGCAACGAACGAGGCAAGAAGACAGCACGCGAAGTTCACAAAACGCGCCAGGCTCAACAGGCGCCAAAGATAAAATACTGCGGGCCTTTCTTTCTTCTCTAACATTGTGCTTTATTTTTTCTTCCTTTTTACTTTCGCGTCGTTCAAAACAAACGCCGAGGGCGATCCTGGGGGGACAGAAAAAAAGTAAACACAAAGAACACTCCATATACAGCCGCTCTGGTGGCAGTCGGGGAAACCTTGGCACCGCGCGAAGCAGTAGCAGCATCTCCTGTGAGTAGTTCGATTATAATTTATGCAAAACCACGTGCCGTCGTGCCAACTTCTCCGCGCTGTTTCCTTGCTTGGTCTTTGCTGTTTGTTTCTTTGTGCATGCCTTTTACAGTGATAAATGTATAGGTGTTCTTCTGCGAGACGGTGGTGTCGCCGTCTGCCACGGTGGCGTCGACCACGCACGTCGCACGCCCACAGCTCAAGACCCATATAACATACAACCCGCATGGCCTCCCCACTACACCAATCCACCCAAGTGCGTCGGTGAATGATGAGTGAACGCGCCCACACGCACACACGCACGAACGCACGCACACGCACACGTCCACACAGGGTACGGCTTTTCGCCGCCTATACTCGTGTTGCGGGTCGGCGGTTACTACCTGCCGTAAGTAAATGTATCCCCTGATACTGAGAGATTCTAATCTTCACTGCCCAGCCTATAGTGTTATGCCCATCGGAGAATACTAAATATTACTTTAGATTTCTTCGTATTAATATTAAGGCCCACCATTGCGCTTTTCTTTGGGTCCTCGATAGTGCTTCGCAAATCGATCCCTCAGTTACTGAGTTCCTGGTTTAAGCTATAGGATACTCTCAGCTAGCGTTTATTGCTTAAACCCCCCCCCCCCCCCCCCTTTTCCTTTCTTGTCACTCCTATATCGCGTCGAACGGACGTAGCCCAGTTCTGCGGAGCAACGTTGATCGACTGCGAGGAACAGTCTTTTATATGCGTAGACTGCGTCGCCATCCTAAGCAGCCTTAAGTGCGTGGCACTGAAGGTGGCCCAGTGATCTAGGCAAGATGTCTTCGTGTGTACTAGATCTCATTGTTTGTTCTAGCTGCGTAAAATCTAGGAGCACTGCTACAATGGGACCATTCTCACTCGCTCAGTGCTAACGACGCACGTCTAGAAGTTGTCGCCACGGGCTCTAATTACTTACCTAATCATCCTATCGATATTTGTCGCACACCACCTTCACATGATCCTCTATCGATTACAGTCCTTCGTTTCAACCTCACTGTTCTGAGAACGACACGACGGCTGCCGACACATTTCGCGGAAACGACCTCGCCGACATAGCCAAGTAATGCTTTCGCATTAATAACAAGTAGTCGATGTTGAAGATGACCTTGATGCAATGTAGCAGCTTAAGTGGGCCACTACACAGTTTTTTATTTTTGCAGCCGGTCAAACCAAAGGTTCAGAACGTTCATTTGGAAGTTTTTTTTTTTATCGGCTCTTCAATGGCAGTCAAAGAAATCGAAATTCTTCAGTAGTCAACTTGCCTGCTGTATGAAGTTTGCCGACACCTGCGTAGCGGCGGGTAGCAGCAGCGCCGTCTGCAACAGCAGCGCAGACGACAGCAGGGTGACAAGCGCCGCCGCCGCCCACAGGGCGGCAGCACGCATCGCGCCGCCGTCTGCACCGCGCCGTCCGGGAAACTGTAAAACAACGACACCAGAGGGCAAAGGGTGGTCAATTTGCATCTCTAATGAGCGAGCCACGGCGTCCCACCCGATTCGCGCACCAACGAGAACACGGGAAACCACCCAGAAAAGCCTTTCTGCGCCGACGGTTGTAGCCAATTACGCGTTCTAGGATGAGCCGCTCGACAGTTAGCGCCGGCTTTAAATTACGTCCCTGTTTAGGTCGCGTCCACGGACGTGCGAGCGAGGCACGCCAAGTCTCGATTCAGGAGCGTTTGTTTGCTGTAGTGCGTTGGATCCGTGCAGGGCTTAGAGTTAAATCCCAGCCTTTTCTGCGGGAGCACCCGGACCTTAGTCTAGTGCTCATTAGAATGCAGCATGTGCAGCATGACTGATGCCGGCTGCTAGATATGTTCTCTGTACTAAAACAGCCAACTCATTCGCAGTGAAATTTCATAAAAAATGCCAATTTTTACTATAAGCTCCACGTATTGTGCTTCAAGCATTGGCCGAAAAAACATTTATGTGCTGTGTTGATTAGAGAACACTCGTAGAAAATATTGAGTACCGAACTCCAGTCTACGCTGCACTGTTGTGGCGTGGCGTGGCGTGGTGTGGTGTGGTGTGGCGTGCTACAAATAAATCGTCAGATGATAACTGGAGAAATATATTCGCAGCTTTTCCTTTTGGGGAAACTGCCCCTCAGATACTTTCTTTTTTTAGGCTTTTTGTTTTTACGCGTAATTGGGCAATATGCTATAAAGTTTGCGCATGCGAGCGGAAGGGTGCCCATATGAATGCGATTTGCGCGATGCACAAAATTAAGAGCCGGAATTCTGAACAAACACTTCTAATTAGCACGGCTGCCACCACTTACCATGTGGCGCTGAACACTGGAAGCCACTGCGGGCATTTCGAATGTTGGATACATCCCACTGATTTTCTGTGGTCACCGAGAATAGGAGGTGCAAACGCAGAAGCATTTTATAGGTCAGGTTTTGCAGGGAAGAAGTAGAGTCGGCGGTGATAATAAGCATGATGCTAGTTGCTGAAGGGCCGGAAAGCTGGCGTGGGGCTCACTGCTGCCTCCAACTTTGATGTTTTGCAGAACATTGCAACCACAGCTCGTATACACTAACTTCAGGCACACCCAATAGGCTTAAAGCTTGGTAAACACAGTATACGAATTGTCCCAAATTTAGGACTTCTGCACACTGCCACGCCACCTGCGAGCATAAACAGTGCAAAACAGATAAAATTTCATAAACACTACCTCTCCCTATGGCAAAGCACCATAATTCGGTGCTACTTTTTACTCCCAGGAGATGCAAACGTCTGGTCTGTGCAGAAAACTAGCATATGCATGTGATGATCACAAGGTTCAAAAGCGGTCTCCCGATTGTAACTATATTCTGAATTTCGTCTCAGCCAAAACGGCCAGGCACTTACGGCGGTATCTTTATATATCAGTTGTGTATATTTTCGCGTTTCTTGGAAATAATTTTTTACAAGAACACCAGATCGTGGCATGGCATACGAATTTGTGATTAAATTGTTTTGCACAATCCGCAAGTTCTGAGGAGCCCTATAGATTACCCATTACTACCATAAGTTACGCCTGCCCTTACAAATCTCTAAGTTATGCGCCTCTTAGAGTGGTCTCTAATTCTCCCCGTGTTACGTAACCCATGCTTGGTAGTGAACTTAAATTCGGCACATAATCATGGTAATGAGGAATATGTAATGAAGCAAATGAACAAACGCGGCGTCGAAGGTTATGGGAGTTCCATAAGTTGCACGATTGCACAGCTTTGATTACATTTATCGATTCCGTTCAAGGTGTAGTTCAAGCTCCCGCTCAGTGGAGCAGCATGAGCGCGATTCACATAGCACACCATTTGAATCTGAATGAGCGGCTGGCCACTCAAATTGGCTCCAACCGAGCTGCGTCAATTTTGGACGAGGTGCCGAGGCATGCTTTCTTCGCCCTGAATACGACTCCACTGGATCTGACAAAATGCTAATGTCACATTCGAGGGAGGAATAAAGCGGTCCTGCCACGCTTTCTGCGCTAAAATGTTGGAGCTGTATGTAAGTCATGAAGTCAGACTACGCAAGGACAAAGCGCACAAGCAGGCAGTGCTCGGGAGTGCATTTAAAGCGCAACAAAGAAAAAACTTTTGAGGGTGAATGAGCACGGAAAGAAACTTGTCAGTCCGATCCTTGACCTTGACTGACGTTGATAAGCCCCTTAGCAACAGCCTTAAGCTAAACGTCAGATCTGCAGCCATGCTTCTCTGTTCCCGACACGGTGATGACCTACAAATTTGGCCAAGATCATTTCCAGAATTTGGTCAAGTAACTCCCGAAATTTGACGTTGGCTGATTCGAACCAAAATCAATGTCGAACCATATTTTAACGCTCTCGACACAATCATCATCATCAGCCTGACTACGCCCACTGCAGGGCAAAGGCCTCTCTCCCATGTCTCACCAATTATTCCTGTCCTTTGCCAGCTGCGCCCACCGTATCTTCGCAAACTTCTTAATCTCATCCGCCCACCTAACTTTCTGCCGCCCCCCGCTACACTTGGCGTTACCCTAAGGAGCACCAGTTATCTTACCTTCGCCTTACATGCCCTTCCCAAGCCCATTTCTTCCTCTTGATTTTGACTAGGATGTCCTTAACCCGCGTTTGTTCCCTCACACACGCTGCCCGCTTCCGGTCCCTTTAAGTTACACATACCATTTTTCTTTCCATAACTCGCTGCGGTAATGTCCTTAACTTAAGCCGAACCCTTTTCGTTAGGCTCCATGTTTCTGCCCCATATGTGTGTACCGGTAAGATACAGCTATTGTGCACATTTGTCTTGAGGGATGCTGGTAAATATTCATTCATGATCTGAGAGAACCTGCCATATGCGCTCCACCCCATTCTTATTCTTCTAGTTATTTCCCTCTCATGATCCGGATCAGCTGTCACTACCTGCCCTAAGTAGACGCATTCCCTTACCACTTCCAGCACCTCGCTATCAATTATGAACTGCAGTTCCCTTGCTAGACTGTTGAACATATCTTTCGCTTTCTGCATGTTAATTTTTAGACCCACCATTCTGCTCTGCCTGTATAACTCATTGATCATGATTTGAAGTTCATCTGAGTGACTCAGCAAGGCAATGTTATCAGCCAATCGCAGATTATTTAGATATTCTTTGTCAACTTTGATCCCCAACTGTTCCCAATTCAGGCCTCGGAATTCCTCCTGTAAACAGGCGGTGAATAGCATTGGCGAGATCGTGTCTCCTTGCCTGACGCCCTTCCTTAGTGCAATTTTATTGCTGGACTTTCTGGAGGACTATGGTAGCTATGCAACCACTGTAATTATCATCCAGTATTTTTACATAAGGCTCTTCTACACCAATTATTTCGCAATGCCTGCTTGGCTGCTGTGGTTTCAACTGAGTCAAGTGCTTTCTCGTAATCTGTGAAGGCTATATATGGGGGTTTGGTTATATTTTGCGCATTCTTCTTTCACCTCATTGATATTGATATTGTTTATTGTATATTGTCAAGTAGGTCTATTGTCAAGCTCCTGAAAGCCACTGTCATCTCTGAGTAAGGAGCCGAGCCGGCTCCGAAATGCCGGGACTTTTTAAAATTCAAATGTTTAGGTTGCAGAAAATGTCTCGCAATTTCGCATACACATTTCGAAATTTTAGTATTCAAATGTTTGTTTGTTTGTTAGAGAATGCTTCCATAGAGTAGCCCAGATAAAGCTCCTTTAGCTCACGTATGTACAAATGCATGCGTAACCTTCTATATCTCTCAAATTGCTGCACTTGGAGTACCGAGCGACACTTTTTGCATTCTATAAAAAAGCCGGAGAAGCCAAAATAAAAGTCAGAGTGAAAAAACGCAGTCAGAGGTTCTGAGTAATCCTTCCCGTCTGAATCACTTGGCTAAGAAAAAGTGCGCTCTCAGTAGGTGTGCCCGTTTGGCTGAATTGAGCTCCGAAAGGCTGCCTCTTTAGTCTAAGGTTCCGGTCGCCTTCGCAGCAGGCTCCGATTCCCTCCTTGGCCATACTCCAGAAAAAACGAAAAAGAAAGCCATACAAGGAGAAGAAACCTGAACCACTGGAACGTGGCGGTTAGAGGGAGCCACAGGCAGCCACCGGAAATAGCCCGCGCAGAGAGATCACGTAACCAGAGACAGACGCTTCGGCCCTCTCGTTTTCGCTGCTTCCTTTCCATATGCCACCGCCTCAGGCGGCTACTGATGACCAACGCTGCCTGCGCCGGGTCAGAGCGGCGGTTATTCAAGAGAAAGTGGGACACCCGACCGTATGCGCTGGACCAGCAGAAGGCGAAAAGAGCTTATCCTCACCGCCGGAGAGCGCTGCGTTGAGACGTTCAACGTACATCTGGGACAGGCTTCTTGGGCCTGATTACAAACTGCCACTTTGCACCGCATTTTTAGCACAGTGTTTAATACTCTTCATGGCCAGAGGAGCTTAGCTAGAGCCAAAGAGTGCTTGAAACGTATAGTACTCTCAAAGCTATCGGAAAGGAATGAATGAATAAATGTAGCCAGGACTGGCGCAGGACAGTGGCCACTGGAGGTGAACGGGAGAGGCATTTCTTCTGCATTATCGTGAGTGCTTCGGTGATTACACTAAAAGTAAATAGTTTTTTAAGGCGTCTCATTAGCTAACCCGGAGCAACACCGACGAAGCTGTCTTTATACCTCTGGCGTAATGGCCGGTACTCAAAGAATCCAATTTCCGTGGTGTCAGATATACGGATGTGGGGAAGCAATAGCCATGAGAAAAATATTTCATTTTCACGAAGCGTCTACATGGATAACGTTTAGACAGACTGCAGCAGGATGAAAAACCCCCTAACTCTTCTCATCTCTTCAAATCTGCCATCGAAGAAACACATTCATTCGTCTAAAACCATTGTCCATAATTTAACAATCTATAATGTTTATTGCCGTTTTTTACCCCGCCACTAATGTAATGTACTGTGAAGGAACCCTTGAGGTATATAAATAAAATAATAAACTCATCGGCATTCCCAACAACGAGGAATTGACACCGGCAATTGTGCCACACCCACCATGAGACCACCTATTCCCAAGCACGTATGACCCATAAGCGTTGTGGCCGATGGCCCTTATGTCCATGGTATTCATGGTCCATAGTCTTCATGTCCCATGGCCTTTATAGCCATGGCCTTTGTGTCCAATTGTTTTCATGGCTCGTGATCTTCAGTGCACAGATTATCCTGGATCATTTCGTTAAAATTAATACACTCACAATATCACCAGCTTCGAGGGTTAGATTGTACTGAACACTCATTTATATATTAAATATCAATAACTAGAAGGTGAGCGCGAAGCTTCTGTTCCACTTCATACAATAGCAACGCAGAAGCGAATGCTGGTTAACACAGGGAAAGCCGCCTAGAGTGCTGTCTGTGTAAGCGCGTTCATCTCGATCCCTTTTGCAACCAGACAACTATGCCTGTGGGGCCATGTGCGCGTCCTGAAGCAAACTTCGAGACTTATCGTCTGTTTAAGGGAAAAGAAGGAAGAATACGTAACCCCGGTATAAGTTTTGCCTATATAGACACCGCTCTGATAAGCTTGTTCCTACTGAATCAAGTGTCGCTATTCCAGAATGATAAACATCGCCACAGGCTGTGCTGGGTCCTGCTTAGAGTGAAATGCAGTGTAAAGCCATATAACGCTCCTTTATTGCTTCTGTGTCTTCCACACATTCATTGAGGGGGAGGGAAAAGAAGGTTTAACTTCGCCGATGGCATCGAGTTTACTTCCGAAAACACAACTCCCAGTAAGGAGTGTGGGGCGTGGTGGAGAAACAAGTGAAGAAAAAAAGTAAGAAAGCACGCAGTTTAGGCAATCATTAATCTTTTTCTTCAAATGAAAACAAGATATATAACGAGCGGCCGGCTTTATTGGGCTAATTTTTACACACCCTGTAGTACCGGAAGAGTGATATGGAGGGGGAAGTTGGGAAAGACTGAAAGAACAGAAGGACGACGTGAAAAAGTGGCAGTAATAAAGCGTAGAGTGCCGTTGCTATGTCGGAGCGTGTCCTTGGGAGTAGGAAAGTGGCACGGCAGAGGACACGCTCGTAGTAAGAGACGAAGTGTGAGACGAGGAGAATATAGAGGAGAGGAAGGGTGACGCTGTCGGCAACACGAGCCAAACGCTTTATATGCTCTGGCTGCTGCTCCGTTGCGAGTGAACGAGCTAACGGCCAAAGGCGACACAGCCGGCAGTGGGTGTCCGTGTCTCCGGCAGCGTGCCCAGCAGTGGAAGTAAAACCCCCCGAGATTTATGACGGCAATTGGAGCATGGCGTTGTACGCTAGTGCTCCTGCTGCCGCTGCTGTTCTGCTTGTTCACCCTGAGGCCGTTCCCGGTTTCCCCATAGGTCCCTAATATTGAGCTCGCTTTCCCCTCCCTATACACTGCTAGCGCTCCGCTTAACCTCCATTCCCTTCTTGCGCAATCCTGTTCGTGAGGACAGTTGCTTCATATTCTTGCTGTTTATGACCTCCGCTCCCGCAAGGCTGCATCGTGATTTATTTTGTTGCTGCCATAACCATATGAGAGACTTTCTCCAGGCTAAAAATCTCCGTTTCAGGCATGGTATAATCACCGTCATCCGCACCCTTACGTCTGCTGCAAGACAAATGCTTCTTGTCCTGTGTGTTCAGTGGCGCGCGGTTCAAAGCAAAAAAAGAAACAGCTCCTGCCCCATGTGCGAGTATCGCATACCCGCAAACTTCCGAAACTCATCCAACCACGGATTTTCTGCCGACCTCCTCCTATTGTTAGCATTCCTCGGAATGCGTGAAGTTTCCTAAGGAACCATTGGTTATTTATTGTGTGCAATACCGGCTTTGCTCATGCCCATTGCGTGACTTCAGCTCAAGTATCACTTACTCGCATTGCTTGTAACACTTATTCTGTTCTTCTACCTCTTAACGTTAATCCCGCCATTTAAAATTTCTGCGCAGTATATTGTCACTGAAATCTTCTGCAATCTGCAGCTGGAAAAACATAATGCTATTGGTGAGTTTGAGCCACAAAAGATGTGCGAGTGGCATTAGGTTTATACAGGTTGGAGAGACGGTGATCTTCGGAGTGTGCCCTTAGTGAGCACTTTGTTTATATAGGCCTGCGAGAATTAGTCCAGGAAGCCGACTTTACCTTGAAGCGGGAGCGGTTATGCCGCTATCTGCGTTATTACTTCACCCCACACAGGGCGAAAAATCCGGCCTCATCTTTACTTCAAAAAATTCTTGATTCTATTTGTTACGATCCAGCCGTGGTCAGCTCTAAACCTTTCTGCCTAGCCGAAGCGAAAAAAACCCACCGGTACGTTCGGCGCACTCGACGTGCGTTGGTACACCACGATAACCAAAGAAGAGAGTTGGGTTGGTTATTGCTGAGCGCCTTCGATTTGTTACCCACAGAGAAAAACACAGACAGAAAAGTGCGAAAGGCACTTTCACCGGACGCATTTTAGCGACGCGGAAACTTATTTTCCTCGGCCTTTGTGTTTTAATGCGATAGCTTTAAGGACACCGTGCCGCAGAAAAGCTGGCGTCGTCGGCGGCATCGTTGCTCGTGAGCGAAAAATCCCCAGAGAAGCAACATAGGTGTCAGAAGGGCCGCCTAAGTCACATTACTTTGTGACATCGTCACAAGCTGTCCACCATAGTAGGTGGCCGTTAAATTCATGGTTGCTCGCGAAAAGCAACCCGCATCTCACAAGCCCCATCGGTCGCAGCATCTGTAATCACAGAGCAGTGGCGCATCGCTTAGCAGTGGGGCATCGCTTAACCGCTGCACCACTGCGCCAGGAGTGGTATGAGGACTCCCAGCGATCTATGAATGCAGAGAATGACCAATACGTAAAACCCCTTAGGAGAAGCTTAAGTGTACTCTTCAGATTTCGCGTTAGTTGCCACGTCGGACCTAACCACTTTAGCAGTTGCAGTAAACGATTGCTGCATTGTTCTCTCAGTTCTTTTTTTTGCATTTCCGAATAAGTGAGGACACCATAAAGATTGATCCCAGCTAAGACCCATTTGCTCGAGTCAGAGTGTTGCCTTGTGCACACAAGAAGCTAACTGCTATTTTTTGATTTCTTTGTTTTTGTTTCATGCGGAAGTGATGGCAACTCGCTCCCAGCATTAACGCTTTATCAGCACTCGCATTAGTTTGCGAACGAACGGTGTCGTTCTCAGTACTGTCACTGAAAAAGTAGCAAGTGATTCGAGCAACCACGCCGAGCAAAGCAGATAATCCAGTCCTTCGAACTGCACCCCGCGGAGGGCGCTGAGAAAGAAATCTAGGGGAGAGGCACGTCGTACTATTCCCCAGCCTGTCGCAGGAAGTTTGCCGGGACATTTCGTGCTATAACTCAGGGTTAGCAGAAAACGGAGCAGATAACATGCTTGCTGTTGCTACGCCAGTTGTCGGAATCGTGGTCTACTAAATAAAGCTGGGTCGATCCGAGTTACAGGGCCTTTTTGTCAGTTTCCGACTAGATACTTTGTATTGATCATAAGATAGTTTCTCGCAAATAGTTTTTACATCCCAAAGTTATTGCAAAATGAAATAATCTCTATAATCACGATTTCAAGGAAAGCCAGGATTCGAGCCAAAGTGATTTGCATGCAACCAACAAATATACCATTTTTCTTAAGTGAGTGAAGACAGCACGCCCAGTCTCATCAGCATGCATAACCTCCTTTTCTAGAGTCCATGCATTACAATCACTAAAACTGCAATAATTGTTTTTTCCCTCTTTTGATGCAGCCGATCTGCCTGAGCCAGGGTAATTACGTTGGAAGATCATGAATGCATGATGCAAGTAGATGCCTCAACTGTTAACGTGAGGTGATAGCAGCAAACAATTAAAATTAAAGTATCTCTGGAAAAGATAACAGCTAGCTCTTTCTGCCATGTAAGAGAATAAACTAGTTCGCGGCTAGACGGCCTAGCAAGGCCACCCTTAGTTACGTGGTGTCACTGGCGCAGACAACAGTACCAGACGTCGCATGGCTGCGACCACAGAAGAGTGTGGCACAGTGAATCACTTCTGAGGCGACCAGTTTCGCTTCGGCCGAGCGACATCAATAGTTTTTTTTTTTCGATGTGGTGGGGACCTACTGTAATATATAAAGAACGGTGCAGAACAGAGGAACCAAGCGGTTAAGATCACATCACTCGCCCAGCTTTCTTGATAAACTAACTACTTTGGAGATTTTTATCCTGTGTAGGTTAAGCCTAACATGATCACATTCAGTACGTGTCACACGGCACCAGCACACGTGCGCCCCATATTGAACCATCGACTTTGCACCTGAGTGGAAGCAATCACCTGTGGTTTCCAAGAACCAGAAGGGATTTCCTGGCGCTGTTGCGAAATTTCCAAGCCGTATATTGTGCGCAACGAAAAAAACCTCAGCTACCTAAATCTCTTGATACTAGCTCAAACGCCACCACTACAAAACTGCCACCCGCAAATGGCTGCAGTCGCCCGCAAGCACCGACTAGCTGCGCCTACATGTTGCAACGTAGCTTGAATGTGCTGAGTGGTTACAAGGGCGAAACAAGACAGAAAGCAGAAGGAAATGAATATGCGGATCATCAGGACTTTTCCTACTACTTATTTTCTTCGCCGATTCATCGCACTCCCTCATTCACAATACCATGTTTGATTGCGCGTTAGAATTCGGCATTCCTTGTCAAATTTTGTCATCTATCTTAACTTTTGTTACCTTAAATATGATCTCTCATTGTATTACCTTGACGTGCGTCACATTTGACGTCAGCACCTGTGCTCACGCATGACGACTCTTGTGCACATCCCGCACACATTAGATGATTCTCCTCAGGCTGCCTTGATATACAGAGGCCCAAACATTATACGAGAACTGCAAACATTTAATGACAGCATTTTTATTAGCAAAGAGTAAAGGAGTGAAGCGCATCCCGAAAAGCGATAAGGACGTATCTCGGTTAGCTTCTAGCATCGTAAACGCCGCGTATTCATGCTCCGAAGGCAGCTTGTTCCCGACTCTCATCTCAAAAGTAGAGTATTCCAAAAGCCCATATCAATTTACATGAATATACCTTGTGGGAATCATATGGCGCCTTTCATACAACTTCCCACGAGAGCTGTACGTGGACAAGTTTGATGGTTTTCTTTGAAGTACACAAACCGCAAGGCAACACGAATGTTGGCCTGCGATAGCAGCACAACTTCAGTTCTCAAACTGTATGTGCAAAACAAAAGATAATTAGGCGGTTTCCCTTTTAAGCGGTATTCTTGTTAGGTATATTTTGACTTATCCTTCCCGTGCACTTTTATCTCTTCTTCACGTCGAAGATTCTCACCTGAAGCAGCAAATCGTAAACGCTCAAACCTGACACTAGAATGCTGTTTAAATAAAAGGTTTGGAAAAAGCCCAAGTAGAAACCATTTCTGACCACTGATACTGTTCGCTGATTTGCCAAGTTATTATTAATAAGCCGCCGTGGCATCACCTTGGCTTTCTGGTCGGTCTACGGAATCCGGAGTCTATTTCATGCTGTATAAATATTATTACTGTATTTATTTATTATCTTTTTGTATTGTTTCTACATACGGCAGCTTGATATAGGGCTATCGCAGAAAAGGATAAAATACACAAACTGCAAACTCTGTAGGATCCCTAGCTTGCCAAAAACGACAAGAGAACAAGAATTTTTATTGAGCCAGCTACTGAACCAGTGATGCCAACGAATGACACCGAGAGGTAAGGGTAAAAAACAACGTAAATCTCTCACAATCTATGAGATATATTTCTCTAGTCAGACCCTTTAGCGACCGGTTCTTTCGACCAGTACTGCATCATTTCTGCCCCGGCAGGATATTGCCCCCCCCCCCCTCCTTTCATTAATTTTCTACAGATGGGAAAGAAACTTCACAAAATCCGTCAAGACGCCACAAGAGACACGTTCGGCACGAAATTCTTCCCCAACGTTCACTTTTGCACTGCTCACATTGCTTTCTTTTGTACATCCCACCATTCGTTCGTTCATTTCCTTGCTTGTTTATGTTTCCTTTTTGTCGCTTACTCTTCTGTCCCATTCCCACACGTTCAGTTGCCTTCGCCAGTCATTCAGGAAGTAAATTAGGATGAGAATTACGCTGCTTACGTGTCGTACCCTTCGATCTACTGCCCCGCCCTTTACCCTGCGCACAGAAAGCTGCGATGGCTCTCTGCACACGCATCCAGCGTTAGAGTTATAGCGACGCCTAGGAGGTAGCATGGAAAGAACCGGTTGGAGATAACGAACAGCCCTCGAACAACGTTCGATATACGTTGGAGAAGGAAGGAAGAGGGGGGGGGGGGGGGGCATTCCCAGCTGCCACCATGAACGTGAAAACAAGCGCGCCTTTCTTCCCGTGCACAGAAATGAGCAACGTGCGAAGAAAAGTGTAAGGTCGACGCAAGGGCAGCCTTATATATTTACGCAATATTATGGCAATGACCGTCGCGACGTTGTAAGGGCGGAGCGTCATATATCGAAATGTATATACCGGCTCGTTCCTGGTGAGTATAGTTTAGCTCAGCTTTATTGCAACGTTCGTGTGGCTACTTCACGCAGCTTGGCACCGCATCCGCAGCGTGTCTGATGCGTCTTTACTTGAGCTTCGTGAATTTCAGCATAGAAAAAAGTCTATGCACACTCTACGGACTGTCTTTAGAAACTTTTGTATGGGAGCGTTCTTGTTAAGTCTGGGAGCAGCTGCAACGCCACCACGGGGAGAGATCTCCGCTCATTTGTTCCTGTTAAACGATAGCTTAGCCGTTGTATATTTTGTTTTTTTTTAAGGCGCGGATATAATAAATCAATTAAAAGAGCTTTAATCTATAGAAACGGCCGCCGAGTGAATACAAGGCATTTTTAACACTGTTTCTGGTCCATGACCGCCTGTGTTCCTAATGCTGTGTGAATTCCAGCATAACTATCTTTCTCTCGTTATAAGACAGGAAAAGAGGACGAAAGGTTCTTCTAGCACAGATTTCAACAAAGATACAAGGAAGCCTCTCCTCTAATTCACACCTCGTAGAGTATCTTTGTCTCCGGTATGGTCTGCACATTTCAGATCACTAGTAAGTTTCGCATTTTCCTGTACCTTTTTGATCTGGTTTCTTTTAATAACTAACCACTCCTTAATAATATTATCTCTGTTTCGTGGCGTAATGTGTCCTCGCTTCGCTCGCTGACTATTTCACGTCTTTGTTCGCTGTATACATCAAAGTGAGAAAATATTGTTTTGACTAATATTATTTCGCTTTACTATGGTGCTTGTTTTCAACGGCAGGAGAGAAGGGTGAAGTGGCAGATATGAAACCGCAGAAGTCAACTTGCATTTTTGACAGCTCACATGCTCTTAAAATAGACTTTCAGCAACTACACGTGCAGTTTCACAACGACGAGTGTATTATTTTTTTTTTTGGTATCTGCCACGCTTTTATTCTCCTCAAAATTCTGGAAGGTCACTCACACATCATGTAGCTCTTCATTTTAAGCCATTTCATCTTTTTGAAAAAAAGAGGTACTTTCTAACACGTCGGAGGCAACGCCGATGGGAAAGAACGCGCAGAACGGCCTTCGGATGATGGACGGTCTTTGGGTAAACATTCGCTGCGTGTTCTTCTGGGTGTGAAGCAAAACACGCAAAAGACCCAAAGTATAGAAGCTAAGCAGCAGCTTTTTTTCATTTAAAATGTATTCGTGAGTCTAGTCTTTGAATCATTGAGTATGTCTCCCATCCCCCTCGTCAACATGCGCCCTGTTTTCCAGGACACATCACGAATAACACCAGCGCTGAGCAGAGCCTTAGCCTCAGCCCTGGGGAAAGTTGCTCATGAATTTCTGAAAGAATTACGGCTGCCTTCTTCTACTCTGTCTGGCCAGCGACTTGACTCTTACTCTGGAAGAGTGACACCGACAAGAATTCCGAAATCGCTTTCACAAGTCTGCTCTGAAGCGGGCACCTTTAAGTCTCCCATAATTCCGTCCTAGCTACCAAGGGCGCATAAGCTTTTGTAACGGTAATCTCACTAATGGTAATGTTTTTATGACAGTTTCACAGAGCTAAGGGCACTGTTAACTCCTTTGTCCCTGTGCTTATCTTGCTATCTTAATTTTAGCTGATGTCTTTTTCTGTACCTAGGGCCTACTTATTGTTCACGAGCCAACATTTTCGTACTACGATGCATGCTTATTTCTTTGCCTTTCTGCGTCGCTCTCTCCTTCGCTTCACCCTGCAGTGTCGCTCCCACAAAAATAATTTCTCTGCATCCTTGAGTTGAGAAGCCGTCGCATTTTTTCCTCGAATTGAAAACAGCACCCACTCGAAAAAAAAATGAGGGAGAATGTTTTAAGCATTCGTACACAGTGGGAAAGCACGGCGTAACATTGCAGGTGCTACCACGGGGGGAATATGTGCTATCCATGTTTGTCCCTCACAGGCGGACAGATAGACAACCTTCAGACGATTTTTCTGGGGTGAGTACTACTGAATTAGCGATTTCGCACCAATAAAAGACTGTGGGGACATTCGCCTCGGTCGCCGGCATCACTGCATACACATTTTGAAGCAAAAGCTTCACTATGGGACCTTGTGCGTCGATCGCTGTGTGCCTTGTGTTCACATTCAGCTGAGTTAGAGGTCAAATCATGAAAAAGAAAAACAGAAAGTGAATCAAGATCTCATTTAAGGGGCGTGTTAGACTGCGCCACACTCTCGCGCTGTGCATTAGACAGCGTCGTCCTAATCAACTTCCATTTGCTCCATACCGCGGCACTTCCTGCTCACCGTCGTCTTCTATGCAGCATAAATTCGTGCTTTCGTTCCGATTTGAATGTAGTAAACATTCTATGTACTTTTTTTTCCTTCTTGTGCGGCCGTACATATGCAATGTCTTTACGTCGAGGGAAATTGCTTCGCGCACTGTTTTGCTTTGGGCATCTGGACCAGCGCGCGACAGAAAGGTTAGATCAGGGGCCGGATTACGCAACTGTCACAAATTCTGTCAAAATTTATTGACAGTGACGTCAAAATGACGAAAAGAGACGTTACCGCTTGACGCAACGAGGAATCAGGCAATTACAGCAGGGCGGCGCCTTGAGAGCATTTATTTGCACGGCGAGGGGTAGTCTGTAAAATTTTTGTAAAAATACTTAAGAAATACCCAGTGATCAAAATAACTAATATTTCATTTTGCTAAAACATTGCGTTTAAAGTTCGAAACTTTTAAGCAAAACAAAAAGCGTATGACAATGTGCTATTAAATTTGCTGGTGGGTAACTTTTGCTGCCACGGGGAAGCGCTGACAGCGGTAAAACGTCAAGCCGCTTTGCAGGAAAGCAGCCGATTCCAGGCCGTGTTGTTGTTTTTTTACGTGGCGCCAGATATCAAGCTACTGTGCGGTTGACCTAAGTGCGCAGAAAAATGTGAACGAATGCAGTGAAGGCTACGTGCCTGCTGAGCGAACTTTCAAGGAGCACACGGAACGAAATCGACGAAGACAACTTGTTGAAGACTGTGTTGTTCGGTTGTTTCGATCGATGACAAAAATGCCAAAAGGTTACGTGCTGCAGTATGTGACGAGTGGTTGTTTGTTTCTTTCCCCTTGGGAAACAGGAGACGAGCACGAAGTGCCATTTGCTGGGAAAAATAAAGTGCTTTGCCAGCATAAGCGTGTCTTATTTATATGTAACTGTGTGTCACAGAGGTGACGACGGAACAAACCCCTTCTGCGCACTAACTTTACAAATTGCCTCCAACACCCGCTGTACGCATTTGCTCGGCGTCGATTGTGCGATGCAGACATACGCCTCATTACCAACGGCAGCTTGAAAGCCGCCGGTAGCAAAGAACCGCAATGCACATAGCACCTGCCGCCGCACCGACAACGCATTCGCACGCGCACCTTCCAGTTCATCGGCGACTTCGTCGCATAGCCACTTGACTGTCTGCTTCTCCAGTCGAAAAAGGCGTTGAAACAGCACGCCCGACAAGTCAAACGCGTCTTCGTGCGCCCTCCTTCGCCGTTGCTCGCGCCAGCGCAGCCGCCTCAGTCGTATCACCGCGTACACCGCCGCCATTTCCTGTCACAAACGCAACAGTCAAATTGACCGCCTCGAGGCTGTCACAAAAAAGTGTCAGTTTTCGCCTGCATAATTAAGTGTGCAACGTCACCACTTCTGCCACATCCGTGACGTAATTTGCAGCCTCCCATGACGCAAAAAAGCAAAATGACCGCCGGCCACGACTGACCGATAGGAGCGAGGCTTATTGACACCTTTTTGACAAGTTTTTGACAATTTTCCTAATTGACAGTTACGTAATCTGGCCCCTGATCATTCTCTGCGATTGAATATAGCAATGGTCGTTTTAGTGCAAGGCTAATTGGAATTTGACATGAAATACTTTTGTCATGGAGGGGCCGTCGCTTAGATGATGATGATGACTACGATTAAGATTGTGATGTGACTTTGGTGGCGCCGGTGCTGAAGGTCATATTTATGCAGATGATAACGACGCTGTAAACGTTGTGCACGACTCACAGTATTAATAATGGCTGTTAATAATGGCGCATTGCCGTCGTGCAGTGCTGTAGCCTGGCTCTCAGTCGTTTCTATAGTTTGCTCTATTAAATGTGAAGCCGGCTCTAGAAATATATACCCAGTCTTTTATGGTCTGTTTGCGCCTTGTTTGTGCCACCTCGGGAATACGTGACCAAGCCCGCCTCTGCACTCCTTTACTATTGAACGCAACACTGGATGCTGAAGGCAGTTTTGCTCTTCGCATTAAGCGTTCGTTGCTTACCCATAAATCAGCGGTGGCAGTCTTATTATTTCGCGCTTATTTCAGGGAGTCTGATATTATAACCAGACGCCACTGAGACATCAATGTCGTCGTCGGGATATGATGAAGTCTTCAAAGAGCAATGTCACATGACCTTTTCTCATCGGTCACATGGACCGTTGCTTACCACGTGACGCACCAAGAGTCAGTGGATTATGTAACCAAGTTCAGTCGCTCACATGATGTATTTAACTGTCCTTGCGCAGTTATATACTCGCGGTACACTAGTGAGCCCATTTCCGTCTCACATTATTTTCTCCACATGCACCTTACACATATATGCGGTTTTGAAACTCATCTCTATATTTTGCGAACGCCGCTTAAATTTGTATTGTTCCTGGACTTCCCTAACTCTGATTTAAATTTACAAAACCTGCAGAGGCACACGCTGATTTATGTATTTTTCTTTTAAGGAAAAGTGGGGCAAATAGCGATATTTTGCTTTGAAGCGTCCCGCAACTTCTAAACGGGGAAACGTATTAATTGGATATTAAGGCCCCATAATCCGTCACACGTACTCTGCAACTAAAGTTAATGCTGACAAGACTGGCCTCTTTTGAGTAGAGAAAAACAAACAAACTGCGAGGTGACTCTTAGTGAACAAGAAACACTGAAAAAAGCGCGAAGTTCTGCATGCCACGTTTCTTAACTGTGAAGCTCGGCCGACCACGCGTCCTGGATTATCCTAGGTTTTTAGTTATTACACTTGGTTATTGGTCTTATCTCTGCAACAGATCAGGAATGCAAGAGCTCACGTTCTTGCCAGGGAATTATTTTAGCGTCACGCTGCACTAGGGGCGATAAGCGACATTGTGGTCTTTCAACAGGCCCTAAAGTAAGCTTAACAGTTTTATTGCTTTCTCTAAAACTCCGCCCTTGCTTTACCTACGCTTGTGATAGTCTTAACTCTCAAAATAAAAAGCTTAATCACAAAGAAAACACGAAGAAAGCTATGTAAAGCTTCACGCAGCGGCAGCGGTGAAGCCAGCAAGCGTTGTGACTCCGTAAAGACGCCCACCACAGAGCCGTGACAAAAGTGAGGGAGCATGAGGGAAAGAAATGCACAAACTTTATTCGGAACCTCAGCTTGGGTCGCGCCCTTTCCGACGAGCAACGACGACAACTCCACAGCGCGTAGACGGAAGAACGAGTGCTCTTCGGTCAGACCTAAAATCACGTCCAAAGCTCCGTGCTCAGGTACTGGGAATCAAACCGAATATGGGGCCGTATACTATATGCTTTCCATTTTTCACTGTCCATTTTGCATCCATTTGGTCCTCTGTCATTGGTTAGTCAGATATACTAGCCTCTTTCAAGCGTCTGCGGAAAGCGACCCGGTCATTGGGTGGCTGGCGACCGGACCACACCATTGGCTGAATATCGCAGGCAATGGCAGGCAATGCCCGCTAATAGTAAGGTCTGGTAGCCAACCACCCAGTGGTTGGGTCGCTTTCCACGACGCTTCAAAGCCGCTAGTATGAGTAACCAATGACAGAGGGCCGAATGGACGCGAAATGGACAATAGCAAATGGGCGGCTGATATGAATACGGCCCCTGTTCTCTATTAGACAGGGAGCAGGTGAAAGAGAACCAACCATGACACTAGAGCAAAAAACGTTGAGCAGGAGGTTAATAAATTGAAAATGAATAGCGTAGACATGCTACAAGGAAAGCCTGGCTGTAGAAGTACCTAGTCTGTAACAGGCCATAGAATAAAGTTCTGGGTTTTGCCTGGATTCAGTGTTCGTGAAACGGACGGGCTCACAAAGATCCCATTGGTGTCCATGGAGTCAACTTGAAGTGCATTGACTGAAAAACTGCGTAATATCTTAATCCTGGAAGGACATTTCGTTTTGCGCCTTGCACTGTCGCATTTCACTCCACTGGTCGGCGGGACATGAGACAATGTGCAGCTATTAATGAGATTTAATTTTACGGTGTTTTCATTCAGCTGGCCTTTTCATATCGTTATGAATGCCCTTTATTAACCTATGATACTGATGAATATTAGAATAAGGCGATGATTTATCAGTTCCTGTCGCCTTTTGCTCTACTCTCCTCTACGCGTTACTGGAGCATGGACATGTGCACAATGTTTAGCGCTCTCATCTCAATGTTTCCTGGTATAGATTTGTGTTATCAATAACACTATCCTTGTCCAGGCAACAGAATTTTCTTTTGCAGATGTGCATTAAATGAATACTGTAAATTCATTCTCAATTTCAGCACAGTTAGCAGATGCGCATTGTGTTCGTCATTTTCACATGACACATAGAGTGGTATAGCGTTAATAAGATGAATCAAAGCACGCAGAATCCAATTGACAAGTTGATAAAGATATAGAAGAGCGTTTTCTGCACTAAAATAACTAAGGTAAAGAAAAATCCGCAAGTACAGAAATTTTTTTCGGTTTGTTATATTCCTCCATAAAAACGTATCCAAAGCTCAACATTGCGATTAAGATCACGTTGTACGGATTTGACAAACGGAGTTGTTCATCTTCAGAAACAAAAAAGAACTGGCCATTCTCTGGCATCTAGATTTAACTTTTGGCTTTCCGTCGCACTCGCAGCAAAGCTCCGACATAATATGTTTTCAGACATTTGCTGTTTCTTTTTTCCTCAATATTCGGTGAAGCATCATTCTGTTCTCAGCGGTGACATCAAGCGGAGGTCAGCGAACGACCCGGCGCTTAATAATCCACTTTAACACATTGGCACGTGTGCTCGCCACGAAAGTCCTGCCTTGCTGCTCTTCAAATAATCTATCTGCAGGCGCCAGCCTTTAGGCCCTGCTTACTCAATAACGCAACCTTTAATACCCGCAGGGCAGCCGCAACAAGACTACCGCAGCACACAAAGAGAAGAGCAAATGCACCGACATTTCTGGCCTTGACCAAAGCCGAAAACTGCGTGCAACCCTGCAAAGCCCCACTGAAGCGAATGAAGCCGGCTTCGAGCGTGACCTCAGTTACTTTGTGGCACTGGTGTTCAGTTGACCTCTTTTTTTTTCGGCGCTCCAGACCACTGAACACAGCAGCGATGTTCACGAGGCTGTTTCGAAAGTCGTCTATTGTTTGCTTTTGTTTTTCTTTCGTTTATCTGCACGCGTGTATCAATAAAAACTCGATTATGTCCCGCCAGAGAAGTTTCCCATGCGGCGGTGGTCGCCAGAGTTTGTTCAGAGTAAACACTGCCTGTCTCGGTCGACCGGCCTGCGTCCGCATAGATCGGAGCATCCGTGCTGAAAATGAGAGCCGCACGTTCGAGTGAGCGTCTGTGGAGTCTAGGCGTCAAAAACAGATGCTCGAAGATATGCGACTTTAAACGGCGCTTAGGCGTGACAAATGGGTCGGAAGAACTCGATATTTCTGACATTATGACTGCAAAATGTAGGCCCAGAACAACAAACCACATTACTTAGCAAATGCAAGTGCATTACTTCAGGTGTATTATCGCCAGTTTTCAAAAAGCATAGAGGTGACTGCGCTATTTAAAACGGGATGCCTTTAAGAGCTTGACTCTTTCTTATTCATTTCCCCTCCATGAAAAATTTGTCGCGATGGATAGATAATGAAAAGCTTAAAAATGCGGCTTAGAGATAAGATAGACACATGCTTCCGCACTGTCGACGCTGCAGAATCACAACCTCCAATTAAGCAGATCTGCCTTGCGGCAAAGGTGATAAATTTCCCATGAACGGAAAAGAGCAAAATTAAGAGCGCTAATTCTCATCGCTTTTGTGGCGCAATATATTCTTCATTCCTAGCATTCTTATAAACGCGTAAGAAAGCGATTTCAATCGCCTCACTCACCGGAAATTTTTTCATCTTATTTTACATCACAAACAAAAAAAACAGCAACTCCTCTCAGCCGAAACCGCCTTCTGAAAAGCTGTCAAACCAGCCGGAACGCGAAACCGGAAGTTTGGGCAATGTGCAGTTTAGAGAACGGAATTACGCCACACCAAACAAAGAGGGGCATAACAATAAAAGTACCAGTGGTGCTTGTCAAAAAGCAATGCCGCATCAATTCATTACTTGCTCCCTCGCTAAGACCTCCTATGCGTCCGCGCCTCTTTCCACCTGCCGCCAGAGAAGGTTGTTTGCACGAGGGGGATTTGTTTGCACAGAAACTGTTACGACGCCGCGTTATTGCGCTGGCAATAGGAGGAGGGAACGTGGAACCGGCGAGAGGAAAGCATCGACGTCACACCTATATTGCCGAAAACCAGAGAGGAAACTGCACTGGTGCGGAGGTTACAGCTGACGTCAGTCAGTTGGGGGTTAAAACTACAAAGTTCATTCCATGTAAAAACTCCTCAGGATTGGACGGCTTCTTGGCTACGTGTCTCTTGACTCTCAGTAGCGCGTTAGTCCGAACAAATGACAGCCATGTCCTTTGTGTGAACCACTTCTATGAATCGTTCCTTCATTCGGAAGCTGCAGCCTCCGCAGCGCTGCACCATTTCTCCGGAGGCAGAGGTACAGCGTCGGCCCACTCCTCACTCGTTCCGCTCTCTCGCCTAATTAGCGCTCGCGAAATGCGTTCGCTGGAGCCGTGCGGGCGCGTAATCATCGCCGGTGTGCGCTTTCAGCACCACTGACTGACGTTGTGGGCCTCGATGGTAGCGCACGTGTTCGCTGCAAGCTCAACACGCCAATGACCGCCGAGACGCAGTCATTCATCATCACAAGGCAGAGGAGAGCTTCGCCTATGCACAAATAATGCCTTTGCCCGGCCACACGCAGCTCAGTAGACATTGGCGCAGCTCGTGTTTGACCTTTTCAGGCACACGTTATGATCTATTATCCAGAGAATATTGAAAATACTTGTCTGTAGACACGACCACCCTGTTCCATAAAAATAACATAGATGACTCAACGCAAAGTGAACAAGGAAAAGGGGAGGCTCGGGGTACTTAGCCAACGTTTTGACAAGATGACTTCTCCTGTGCCAGCTGCAGCCACCGCATCCCAGCAAAGTTCTCTTAATAACATCCGCCCACCTAACTTCTACGCTTGCCTTCTCTTGTAATCCACTCCGTTACCCTTAAAGACCAGGGGTTACCTGCCTTCGCATTACAAGCCCTGCCCAAGACCATTTCCTCCTCTTGATTACGACTAGAACGCCATTAACCCGCGTTTATTCAATCTTAACTCAGCACTCTTCGTGTCTCTCAGAGTTACACCTATCATTTTCCTTTCCATAGTTCGTTGTGTTGTCCTTAAGTTGAACCCTTTTGTTATCCTCAACGTTTCTGCCCCACAGGCGAGTGACCATGACGCCTTTCATTGTCAAGATATCTGAATGCCATGTTCTTGTCGCAGCGTTTGCTGTTCCCTCCTCCGCCTACTGCATCCTCTCTCCCCTCCGCTGCAAGCCGGGACAGACGTCGTGTGGCTGTCTCTCTGTTCGATCTCCTCCTGCCAGCGGCATCAGAAGATAAAGGGAAGTAGTGAGGCCCGTAAGTCCCCACTGCCTCCCGATGAGATCCAGACACTGTCCTGCAGCTTCGCTGGCTTCGCCTGTCAGGGACACAGGCAGAGTCTTCGTTTCTAATCAGATAAGGGCTGCGTCTCGTCTGACGGCCCCACAAGACCCGTACCGAAACCTTTTTTATCCTTTCTCCCCCATCCCCTCTTCTGCCTCTCGTTACGCCTCCTTGACTTGAAAACACGATAGGTGTAGGCAAAGTAATCCTTGACAGGCCACGAGGCTGCGATCGGGACGGTATGGCAAGCATGTCGCATTTTGTTGTCTCTCGTGGCCTTGCCAGCATGCTGGTTCTATGTCAGGTTAAACCATTACTTGCAAAATCATGGACCACCACATGGTCGACTGCTTTAATAAGCACAGGATTTTACACTTTCATTTCCATTTTTTTCTTCTTTCTTTGTCAACTATTAACTTTCTCAATGGTTCTGAGAACCGATAACTTAGCTCCTAGATATACTCTTTTGCTCTTACAAAATAACCCTCCTTTTACCTAAACTGCTTGTTGCCTCGCGTCCTCTGCAGCTTAACATAGTACATTTACATTTAGATCTCACTCCTTCTGTACAGCTACTTTCTATTTACGGTAGATAAAAAAAAGAATTTCTGTTTCTTCGCCTCTTTTTTTTTTTTAAAGAAGCAGTTTTCGGCTGTTAAACAATATACGTCTCACTCCTGACTTTTTTTGCTCAACGGTCCCGTTATCTCATTGTCTACTATGTTACTCCCTTTTTATTTCTTCTTTACTTTCTTTCTCACCTACATCGACAATCTCGTTGCTTAAAAAGCAACGGGTGAGACGTATGGTAACACTGACAAGCCGTCTCTCGGCACACTGTCCACGCAGGACAAAAGACAAAAAACATGTCACAGGGAACGCTCTGTTCTCGTTACCTCGGCTCCCAGGAAGATCAGGCGGCAGAAAAAAGTACCCAGATCAATCCATTTTGCAGACAGGTGCAGCAAAGCGAAAATCATGAAAGAGGCACGCCCCCATCCGGCATTCTCCTCCCCTTTTCACGGGCTTGATTTTGCTGTCAACGTTGCATTGACAGGGGCACAAAGGAGTCACCATCTTTCCCGGACGCCATATTGCCGTCAGTCTTAAACGAATGGAGATCACCGAAAAAGCACCTCTTTCCTTTTCTTTTAGGTGTTCCTGGTGTTTCGAACACCGCTTAAAAGGTGGTGTGTTTGTGTGACGTAGAGAATAAAGCATACGCATAGTTTTGAAGCAACTTTCTCCTGGCCTCTGTCCTTCCCATGATTGACTGACAGATTGATTGATTGATGGATTGATTCACTTGAGGTTGAATAAGGTGGTAGAATGCGTACGTGCCTACCGTGTTTTTCGAACACGCTTGCTCAGAAATGGTAAATACTTCTATCAGGTGCCGTCGTGCATAGCTAACATGACAAACATAGCATACAAAAAGAATAGTAAATATTCAAGAACGGCCTGGTGTTTTCACATTCAATGGTGTTTTCACATTCACATTCATTCAATGTGTCGCCTCCAGCAAATAAAGTAGCGGATGTCAGCCTCTACCGGTACCTGCCGACTGGATATAAAAGCCCCCATTACTTCTCTACCAGACTTGCAATTCCACGTGGCGGCTTAGTTTAAATTTCAAATGGGATTTTCTAGTGCGGTAGTCTGTGTTTTCAATGCATTCTCTCTTTGCTTTTCTTTTGCCACATTTTTCGTCGTATTCGTGCTTCGCGAAAAGGACGCTGATTATTATTAACCGCCGCTGCAAGAAGAAAGACTTTTTTCACATTTGGTGAGGCGAAGTGGTCGCTGTTCAATTCCACGTTGTGGCAAGCTTTCCTTTTGATATGTTTTTTTTTTGTGTAACGTTTGTCTAGTTATTGAAATCTTTACTTTAGATTTGGGTATTTAATACTAACATGCCGTAATCGTTGATTCCTTTTAGTTACGCGCTTCATTAATTTCTCGGGGAAAATTCGCGTCCGAGCACCATCAACTACGATACCCTGTTTCTTCCGTTTTTCACGCACTTTTAAGCTACTTTTTTTAAGCACTTTTAAGCGCACTTGTCCTGTGTCCTCCGTTCCACTTATCGTTTTGCTAGTGTGTAGCGCGTTATTCAAACGAAAATGTATAACCAACTAGCCCACATTGCTGCCTTGCTGCCTTGCTTAAGCTACTGTCTCTTAAATTTTCTGTGGCAGTCAGCGCCGATTCTCAACATTGCATTTTGTTTCTTTGACATTTCTTTGCTTTCTTATCATTTTCTCTTCATTCATTTTCTTCGCAAATGCGTTCACGAGTGTGGATCAGTGCGCGTGTGCGCATGTTGCGCAATGAGAACGACGAATGAAACCTTTTGAAGCGCCATTATCATTTCTATGTAAAACAAATATTTGCTGGAAAAAATAGCGTAAACAGGCCTCAAGAAAGCGAATTCATTAGTTTGACAACAATAAGCAGCAATGCTCAATTTTTACATGCACGTGCAAAAGTCCATATAAACAGTGAAAATAATTGGGAACTGTTAGATTGGACCTTTCACGCACAAGACAATTTTTGGCGCCTTTAAATTACAATGATCAATTACCAACTAGCCCAGCAATAAGTTCCATTAACTCATATTAAAGCACCAGGATTTTTGAAATAAACACCCTAAGAATTGTGGAATCATTCGGCCTTTCAATGATGTACATCATGCAAACAATTTACAAAAAAGCCCTCAGTATTAGCGAAAAAATTTATAAACGCGGAAAACCTGCATACAAGCTCACAATTGTGTAGCCACCGGGGTGGCTCAGTGGTGATGGTGCTTGGCTGCTGACCTGAAGGACGCGGGCTATGTCCCGGCAGCAGTGGTCGCATTTCAATGAAGGCGAAATTCTGGAGGCCCGTGTACTGTGCGATGTCAGTGCACGTTAAAGAACCACAGGTAGTCAAACTATTTGGAGACCACCACTACGGCGTCTCTCATAGCCTCAGCCGCTCTAGGACGTTAAAATCCCATAAAATAAACCACACATGTGTAAAAAAAAATTAATGATGAATTCGCCAGTTCGCAGTCACCTATTTACAAAGTTAATGATGCTAAATGCACCTCAAGTAAATAAATTGGTGCTAGCTAGAGCCCGCTGTGAGAAAATGCTGTGAGCTCGAAATGCCGGAATTGTGCACAAAGCACACTAAAGGGTTAAGTGCTCACCATATCGGAAGAATTCGGACTTATCTTTATGAAGGTAACAAAGGAAGGGTGGTGTATAAAACCTTAAATTTAACACTAATCTCAACAAAAATAATTCAGGATTTTACCGTGACGCTTAATCACAATTCCCTCCTTTATGAAGGAAGATAGTTATGAAAGGAATCCGGCAGAATTGAACTTCCAAGTAGGATTGTTGTTGTTAACATAAGAATAAAAACAACATAAGCCCGTGAAAAATAGGTGGGCTAAATGTACCAATCAAGAAACCTAAAACAAAAATTATCCTAATAAGCAGGAATTGACGCGTACATCAAAAGGAATGACAGTAACGTGAAATGTAGACAGTAAATTAGATGAAATAATTATGGGGCAGGAAGCAACGCGGAAACATACTGTAAAATTTTTTTCAGGGTGTTTTTTGTTTTCATGCGGAGTACACTAGGTGGCAAACTATTAAAACACGCAGGTAGATGGTATTGACGGGTGCGCTTTCCTTACCAGGTTGAGGAGCGAGAAATACGGTCACGGCATTTTGGTCTTAAACCACGTGCAGGAACATGAAAATTTAGGTGTCCCTAAATTCAATATGCACGACAAAAACCACACGATGCTACTTGTTCGTTGAGCAATATTTTTGTGTCAGTAGTCAATTCCGCATTGAACACCGTTCAGCCGGGCCGAGAATTGAACTCCACAGAAACATTGCTCATTAAAATGACATAATTAATTTGTCTTTTCCAAGATTTTTTTATGCACTTCCTTCGCACTCACCTTATACTATAGTAGTGCCACGTGCTCCCGTATATCCCAGGAAAGTAACCGACAATGTTACATCCAGACTGAAAATAACTGCGAAAAGCCGCGTATCGCATCTTGCATACCGTCTACTGAAGTTAGTTGAGTTTCAGGATAGAGCTCGCTGAAACCTTTGTCATATCTCGTGGTAGCCTTCAGTGGGCTCTACCAGCACAAGCGCAACCCCTTCCCGCCTGCGACTTAAGAAATGAAAAATGATATTTCAAAGTTTTAAAGTTTGAAGCCGCCACAGTTTAGCTCGCGAAAGCAGCAAGCGCCAGACAGAGGCTGGTCGTGTACGCCACCAGTTCGGAAACGTGACAAAAAAAAAAAAACTGATACGAGTTAAAATGACCACGCCCGACAGCTACAAAAAATAAAATGTTGGTGAAAATTCAGATCTAGCGGTGCCTGCATCTTGCCTTGATATTGACGATGATGACTGACTTTAGCTGACGATTATTTTGATTTTGACGAAAGAGCGTTTACGGTAAGGTGATGGCCTACAGAGGGCAGGCTGAAGTCCTTTTTTGCCAAGCCTTTCTTCTTTTCAGAAACTGAGCACTAGGCCAGGGGAAAAGATTGCAGCCAATTGAAAACTGGTAGGCACCCGGCGGAAAAGAGGGAGGCGGGGAGGGGGGGCTGAACCCGCCCACCGCCCGTACACTATGCGGATGTTGAGACCATTAGATCACGTTTATGGTGACGTCCAAAGTGGCAAAACGAGTACTGTGCCCGATGGCCCCCCAACCGCCGCTTGGCTTTAGTGACGCTGTCACTGATCCCACTTTTGGTTTTTCTGGCTGAGCCAAAATTTAAGCGCGCTTAGCGGTTATGTGGTACTGAATGACATTGCGATGTCTGAGAAGAATTTTGTCGCGACAACAATCGGGAAAACGGCCGTCAACAATTGTTTGCGTGCGTTCGTTCTCTTCTAAGTGCCGTCTCGATTCTTGCATTTGCAATGCGGTCTGAGCGCTGCGAAGACATTCGAATTCTTTTGCTACATGCTTCTTTGGTAGTTACGCCTCATTTTGATAATTCCCGCATGGTTGATTTCGAACCGAAAAGTACTCTTTTTTCTTCTCTACGCATACTTCCATTAGGAAATACGGCGATCCCTGGTTCACTGCTCATGAATCATTCATTTCTATCTACAGCTTCTTCAGAAGAATAACCTTTTTTTATTCTTTGTTTTTATACCTTTAACGATTGCAGCTATGTATTTTCTTTATTTTTAATTCCTCATCAACAATTCCGCCGGAAGCAGAAGCTTTTCAGTTTTTCAGAGCTGCACCCAGTCATTCCGAAAAAAAAAATCGTTTGCAGTTTCCAGCTTTTAAAGCAGGAGCTGTTGGGGTTCACAAACAAGTTGTCTTTTATGATAGTTGGAAACGCAGCATGCATAGAGATAAAAACGATTCAGGGGCTATAGAAACGCCAGCCGAGGCTATAGAAACGCATTGTGGGCGGCATGACCATGTCTCTCGCGGCGCTTAGGGGATTTCTCGTCTGCTCCCCTATCGTCGTCTGCAATGGCGGCGGGGAACTCGTGTGCTAGATCAAGCCCGTAATTCTTTCAGCGAGCCGCAGGACCTAAAAGGGTTCGCTTGTATCCATTTCAGTTCCAGAATTCATCGCCTCTTTCCTTCCTCCTTATTTTTTTTCCAGGAAGACAAAGTAGTAACTCTGCATTCCGCAAACGCACCATCTGGCGCTGAAGAACAAGAAGATGGATGAGGCGGGCGTCCCGCAGAAGGTTCCGGAAATTTTGTACTCGTGGCAACCGCCTCGCCGTGTTTTTTCAGCTAATTTTTTCACCCTTTATACTTGTCCCATTCTTCGTCTCTCTTTCATTCCAGTGCTCTTAGAAGGTAGCGCGGTTTTGAAACGACTGTTTATTTTTTGAAGATTCCTTCTTTGATGAAATCTTAAGCTGCTAAAGCGATAGTGATCGCCTGCAACAAGCCACAAGTAGGAAAAGTACGTTGTCTTTCCCGACAACTGTATGCGACCTCTGAAAAGGCTTTCCTGTCCTATGCGTTTCATACGAAGCCTAAAATTCTTTTGTGTTCCTATCGAATGCCTGGGTTGTTCTTCTCTCGTGCGCAATGTTATCGTCCTGTATGCCAGTTTTTCTCCTGTGCCATGTGCCCGTCCCTGCTGTCAACGGAACGCGAACACGCCATTCGCTGGGCCGTTTTTCAGCGGGGCTGGCAAACTGAATGGTTTGTCTTTCTTTTTTCCTTCTTTCTCTCCTTCTTTCTTCCTTCATTTCTTCCTTTCTTTGTTTACTCATTAATGCGACAACATTAAAAGCCTCATCGAGAAAATAAAAGTCTCGTTGATCGTAAACTTCGCCTATTGATTGCAGGGAAGTGATATCACCAAACCGGATAATCCTCTTTGGCTGGAGGAAAGTGACGTTACAAGAGCAAATAATTCCGATTAGCTTTAATAAAGACCAATAGCGGCGTTTTTTCTGACTCCTCCGATTTTACTGAAGCTTTCTTGGTACTTCTTCCAAAGTTTTCTGGTGCTTTATGCCAAATTTAACGACGGAACAGTATTTTCGTGCTGCGCAAACGAATATTTAAATATTCCTACTTCGTTGCCTCAATCGGGGAGATATCTACGGCCAACCTTGCCTGTGTGACGTCACTGGACGCACGGCCATCGATATTTGCTCTGCGCATTGTGAGGGAGAAAGTTTTGGTGAGTGCAGACAAATAATGACCCATGTTATCGCTTACACTCACCAGTTTGGCCAATCAACGCGCACACGATAGGCTTTGTCACAATACCCATGATGTCATAAGACGGTCAGTAGCGATGTAATAGTTTCGTTGAAACCGAGTTTGCGTTTTTGCCTGGTTTTTGCTGTTTTTACATATTTGCACTTTGCATTTTTAAAAACATTTTTTGTACCAGTGCGTGGGGACAATAAGAAATGACATGTTATTATCAACTCCAACTTGTCAAAGAAGACACTGCAGTCGCCCTTTCAGGGATCTAACGTCACCAGGCTGCAAACGATGTAAATTGCGGTAAAGGCATCAAACGCTTCTGGTGCCACCACACTGCCAACATATACAGTAATCAGGTGTCCCTGTCAATTACTATTCATTTATTTCTCTCATCTTCACTCCGTTTCTTTCTTTGATATACCTTCTTTCTTGTCCTTTACTCTTTATTTCTTCCTTTCTTTCTCTTTGTTCATGAAAGATGCGTCTCATTATTGCACCGCAATTATTACAAGAAACTGTAATGGCAAGCAGAGCTGCTAATAGCGTTCAGAATGCCAGTTCTTCAAGACTACAAATCTAGCCAAATCGACACAGAAGTATACCGGAGAAAGCCTAGAAAGGACAAACGGTTGACGACACTCAAGCTGCGGGGTGCAGTGATGTGCTGACTAAAGGAGAGACATGAATTCTTCAAATATTAGCATAAAACCGGCACCATCTTATGATCTCGCCAAATAATAGACGCAAGAAGCCTGTGTGTTTCCTCCGGTGCATTCGAAGCTTGCCTTTCCAGCTGGCACATCTGACGCTATAACAGCGAATATTTCAGTCTACTTAGGTGGTGTAGCGCCTAAACTTGGTAACGCAGGTAAGGTGCGTCGGAACTCGTATTAATATCTCATGGCTATGGAATCGCAGTCAGGCATAAATATTCTAGGAAGGGAATGTTTACGCAGCAGGCAATGTAGGCATATGAACAAAAGACACCGCACATAGCAATAAGCCGGCGCATCGCTTCCGAGTCAAACCCCTTCTTTTTTCTTCTTCCCTCGTGCCTCTCTCTCTTTGTCCAACGAGCTATTTGCATATGAATGCCGAGGCCGGCGAACGTGACGTCTTCGCTGCGCACCACTGCTAGGCTGGCGGCCGGGGTTCTTTTCCATCTTTTCCGTTTTCCTATCCCCTCCTAAGCCCGAGATTACATGCATAATTAGAGGTCGTGGCAGGCTTAGTTTCATGAATTATTTCTCCCGCCTAGTTATTTCTGCAGTTTCTCTTTTCTTCCCGTAGGTTTCGGTCTGGCATAATTTCTGTGGGTTCGGTCGAGAATCCGCTGAAGAATTTCGAGTGTTATCAGCCCTTTCCTTTCTTGCTTTAATTGTGCGCCCCAAGCGCAGTGTGGCCGCATTCCGACGAGTCTGGGCGCTAAAGAAAGCAAAGCCAATAAAGTAGCCGGCAGCACTTCCTCGCTGCGCCGTAAAGTGACTTCCTTCACGCTCCCCTCGTCGTAAGTTTCCATTGCTAAACATAGGCTGCGGGGGCAGCACATTTCATCATCGGGTGCGGTTCGCGAAGCGTCCCTGTGTCTTCGCCTCGCACCAGTGAGGCAGTCCTGCGACAGCCCACGAGTCGGTTGGCGACGCTGAGAGAAGCTGCGTTTGAGAGAGGAGATGATGTACAGCCTCGGTTAAAAGTCCTCGGGCCACTCGGCTTGCTTTTTAGCATTTGAACGTGTACGTTATTGGGCGGAGAGGACGGGACACAAAATGGAAACACACACGACATGTACAGAGCGCAAGTTCCGACTAGTTTATTATTGTAGAAGGAAAATACGTTTATACCCATCCTGGTCAATCACAAGATGTCAACATACTCCCTAGTGTGTAATACGCGCAAACACGTACACCCGTTCAAAGCTGAACCAACTCGCCCAAACAAGACTATTACTTTTTAGCCTTGTAGTCGGGTGATTACGGCAGAAAAAAAAATCTCACAGTTCGTTAATCTGACAATCACTTAGACGGCTCAGAAGCAGGCCCTGTGGCTCGAAGACTTTTATTTAAAACTGTGGTATTGCTTGTTCACACACTGGAGTTAAAAATCGCGCGAAATGAAATGCTCTTGATTGCAAGGAAAACCCAGGAACGACTGAAGACACGACCTGTTCACAGATTGGCGTCCTATGCTTGCACCAAAATTAGTTTTATTTGGTCACTAGGATCGTTCCTAAACATCGCCTGCGGCGCCGCCTGGCTAACCTGTCAATACGCGAGGGTTGTTAGAAGGCTCTGTGAGTATGCATACTAGTCGTGCATTCACGCATTTTTGATTGCCCTGTTGTCAGTAGCAGCAAGAATGTCGCTTTGCCCAATTTCTTCCGCTCAGATATCCAAGAAGTTCATCAACGATTCCCAATTTCCTCGCACACTTGAACAACAGTTTTCACCATATCAGTGAGCGATGGGCTTCAACGAGCCGGAAAGTGGTGCTCTTAACGGCTGCGTGTAGTGAGGCTAATTTCCTTTCATCTGAACAATGTAGTGAGCGTTTTTTTTTTCATATTGGCCAGGATTTAGCAAGGAGAGGTTGCATCACTTTAAGTTATAGGAAGCACGTTTTGATAGAGCGAATCGCACCAAATGCTTTTCCGTAAAATTGCGTAAAATTTATTGTAACATAAAGGGTGCATTCTTCACGAGACAGAATGGTTTGAGTTGTGCAGTTCGAGTACGAGGGTGATGTTGAATTTTAAATTGCCCATTGGAAGCTTCGGTCAAAGAACCCTATGGCACAATGCATTTTATATTTTTGTTTTTTAAAGAAAGTGGGGTCCAGAATCCATTAGTTTAAGCAATTTACCCAAAGAAGGCGAGCACCAAGAAAGGGGGAAACTTGTACCCATTTTATCACCGCTGGGTAGCCGGCAGCAGTGACCGTGAAAGCTAACACTAGGCACATTAACTGCAAGATTAAAGGTAGAAATCAACAGTTTCAGGCAACCTTTGCGCATCTTCGATAAGATAATAAGCCGACGATGAACACCACCAAGAGGCGGACTACAAAAATGTGTCTACTTTTTGCTCCTGATGATTGTACCTCCGTACAGGATTAGAGGCTTTATTCCCGGCCCCTAAACATATTCCAGCTTCAACGCAACTAGCGCAAAGCAGCAGGCTATATTTCATTTTCTGAGACCAAAACATTTTTATTTCCACTTTCAGCACAAGAAGCCCGGCGCAACTAGCGCGACGCCGCTCGTAGCGGTAGGAAGGCGCGCAGCAGTAGGCGGGTAGTGTCTGGTGTTCTCGGGGCTTGGCCAGTTAGTTGACAACTGTACAGGCAACGCGAGGGCTCTCACGCTTTTTAAGTGCCACAAACCTTGCCTCGCGTTTATGATGTAAGGGTGTGTGCCTTTTTTGTCTTTTCTTTTCATTTGCCTCCTCCAATCATCATCATCACCCCCACCGTGACCCTCTTTTTTCTCCTCTTCCCGTTCCCCAGTGCAGAGTAGCAGGCCAGATGTTTATTTTTCTGGCCGACTTCTCTGCCTTTCCAGACAATAACCCCCCCCCCCCCCCCCCCCCTTCTCTCTCTCTCTGGTCTTGGCCAAAACACAGCGAATGATAAAGCTGTTTGCAATAGACTTTTACGTATCGATGTCTTTGAACGGCTCGTCGTGTAGAGGGGTAATTTTCGTTTCGCCACGCTGCTTTTCTATACCTTTCGCGCGACGTCCCCGAGACATCAGAAATAAATAGAAAAAAAATACTCACACGCATCGCAGTGTTACTCGTGAAAAAGACGATGGCTGTGCGGCACACATCACGAAAAAGCAGATACATTTCAATGAGCGCCCCTCTGGCGCTTGCAGTACAGGATCGTCCGTCTCACGTGACAAAGAGGGCACATTATTCGCTACACAATTTTAAAAGGTGAAGTTTAAGTTTCAATAAACCATGGCAGAGACGGTGGTGTTTTAACCAGACAAAAGGACTACTGTGCAGCTGTCCTAAGATAACACGCTTATGTTATCACGATTTTGAGTGGCACGTTTTCCGTGGCCTCTGCGGGCAGAAAGATAAAACGCATACGAGCACTTTTTAGGTGACTGTTCTCTAGACTCCACGCAATCCTATTTACAATGACAGATTTGCACGAGATAAAACATTTTTCTCAAGTTTAACGGATGGACACAATCACCCTCATTTGCTCGTCCACTACCTTGAACCCTGTTATACGATCCCAATATTGGCACAAGCTCTTTTGTTGTGTATTTCGAAAATAAAACCTAAAATAAATTCCCAAAACCCCAAGGCCTGCTCGAGAGGAGTTCAAAAACCTCATCCCAGAACTAAGCCACAGCAATGTGATGGCTGTCGCCAGAAGCGTGTGGGTTAATGTAGTTTTCGTCAGAATGGGGGCCTGTCTAACTTAGCAGAAAGACCACAAGTGGAGAGTCCAATTTACATGCTGTCCAGCGCTGCTGCAACATTGACAAGAAGTAATGCGTCTAGGGAAGGTGCCAGAAAGCCCTAGGGAGAGCTAGAGCTCGCTCAATACCTGTCGACAGCGCATTTCGAATTTTTCGATCTTCGCCTCAGAAGAGAACTCCCGTCAGATTATCGAGCACCGTAGTCTAAAGAGCCTCTCTCTCTCTCAAAAAAAGAAGCTGTCTGCTGCCGCTAAAATTGTAAGGAAAAAATAAACTAAATTTTGTCAACGCCTATGACAGATTGTATTGCACCAAGACTTGGTTAAGATACTGGCAAAATTCTCTCGCATGCATCTAATAAGCTATTACCATACGCTTTTAAGACGGCGCCAAAGAAAGAACAATTTCCCACGTGACCTACGACACACTGCTAAATAAAAAAAACATTACTGTAGAAAATGCCAACTGCGTACATGCCAGTGAATAAAATAACTGTCTGAAAAGACAACCGAATAGAGTAACGCTATCATACATTATCGCGGTGAGCTTCTGCATTATTCAGGAATTGTCTGCTTAAAGCTAAGAAGCACTCCAGATCGAATTCTTTTTCCGGAGCGGCCTTAAATTCGTATAGGTTGAGCGCCTCATCTAGGCGCCACAGATATAAAGGTATTTTGCGAAATGGACACACTGACGGGGCTTCCTTTATGTGTACGTGGCTACTCCCTGAAAAACGAATTCCTTTCTTCATTTATTTTTGCTCTTCAATTACGAAGGCTCAAGACAAGTTCTTGTCCATGCTGTTGCGCCTCCAAATCTTTTACAGATGGGGCTTGTAGACTTCAAAAGTGGAAGAAAATACAGCGTGTTGGTGCGCTCAAAAGACAATCTTAGAAAAAAGAAACGGCCACAAAGCGGACCTACGAGACTACCTTCATTGCATTATTTCTCGCTTTCTTTGACATAACTGCCATACCGCTTCATATAGCGTCAAGTGAAAAATGTGCCCACTTACACGACCAGCAACTGAAAAACGAACATCGAACTAATCTTAATTTCCGCTTCGAGTAGAATGGCTAACCAGTTTTCACCATCATGTTTTCTACTACATCTTTAGTCCTTTTCTCAGCACTATTCTTTTTTATTTAAAATTTTTCCCCTTCAAATAATTTTTTATTTCTACGGTACTGGCTAAATTCATAGCAGATTCGAGAAATTTCATTTTTCAAGCAAGAAGCTTCACTACGCCATCTTTTCGAGCCGTTAGCGGGGCCGCAAGTTTGACCTTGAATGTAGATAAAGGTCAGCGCGGCCACAAGTTTCACCTTAAATGTAGCTAGAGGTCAAACCACGGGCATAACTAGTTGTAGTCATTTTCGACACATGATGGTTGGATGGATACGGCTGAACCCTTTAAATCGGGCGGTGGCTCAAGCCACCTAGCCATGTCTTGTGAAATTTTACTCCTCTCTCGCTTTTAGCCACCAATCAGATAACCTTCGCTTGGTTACTTCTACCCGCTTAAAGTCTACTTTCCCCTCACTGTCCTTAAAGCCCAATGCCTTGGATAAATCAGCCCCGCTGCTTTCCACTGTAGGGTGAAGCCCTTTACAGAAAAGTATCAAGTGTTCAGCCGTTCCCTCTTCCTCTCCGCACGCAAGGCACAACGTGTCTATCTCGTGGTACCTGACTCTATATGTCTTTATATCCGCAAAACTCCCGTCCTGGCCTCAAACAACAAAGAGCTTCCCCTACAATTATCATAGATATTTTCTTTGGCAATTTCCTGCTTAAAGATCCTGTATGTTCCCAGTGCCGATTTCGCCAGCATCCTTGTTTTCCACAGAGATCTCTCTGTTTCTTTAACCTTTTTCTTAACCGATAATTTCCGATTTACCCCCCTACTGCTGTCCAGATATATTTGCTTGTCAATTTTCTAGTCCGCTTTCTCCATTTCGTATCAATATTCCTTATGTACAGGTATCTGAAAACTTTCCTAGCCCACTGCTTTTCCCCCATTTTTCTCAATCGCTCCTCAAATGATATCTTACTGCTAGCTTCTCTGCTCTCGAACGACGCCCATCCCATATCACCCTGTACCCCCTGATTTGGTGTATTGCCATGTGCTCCCAAAGCTAGCCTCCCTACGCCACGTTGTTTAATTTCCAACCTTGCTTGAACATCTGGTCGCATGCAGGAGATCGCATTACCGAAAGTCAGGCAAGGAAACATCACCCCTTTCCAGATCCCTCTTACTACTTCATACCTATTGTAAATCCACAGTGCCCTATTTTTCATGACAGCTGCATTCCTACTAGCTTTATTACATATTTTTCATGCTCTGTCAGATACTCAGCGCCGTTATTTATCCATAGACCAAGATACTTGTACTCATCCACTATTTCTAGCGTGAACTCCTGTATTCTATGCTCGCCGACCTCATCATTAAATATCATGACTGCAGATTTTTCCTTACTAAAATTGAAACCTAATCTATCTCCCTCTGTACCACCTATGTCTATCAACTACTGCAAATATTCCTTGCTGTGAGCCATTAGCACTATATCATCGGCGTATATTAGTCCCGGTAATGACTGTTTAATCAATTCTCCTTGCTTGAAACAAGAAAGGTTGAAGCTACCATGACGTCAGCTGCAGCAGCGACACCAGCGGCTTTTACACCAACTATCTCGACTTTGACATTTGTTCTTTGACACTTGACCTTTGACCCTTCACTTTTGACCTCTGATCTCTAATGTTTGGCCTTTACCTCTGACCTTTGACCTTTGACCTTGACCTTCGGTCAAAGGGAAAGCGTCTGCGGGCATCCAATGCGTAGGCCATGAAAGTGAGTTCTGCATAAAACGCCGGTGCACTTTGATGCGTTCAGCGGAACACAAGGTGTGATCAATGCGACGTCTGCCGTGGAGAGCGGCAGATGTGCGCTCCGTCACCGCGTTGCGGAGAGAAGGAAAGGAGGCATCCCAGGTGTGCTGCCTACTCTCTCCGTGACGTCACACACCTTGACCGAGCAGAGCGGGAAAGCGTCTGCTGGAATCGCGTGCGCAGGGCATCAAAGTGGGTTCTGCATAAAACTCTGGTGCACTTTGATGCATTCAGTCGAACGCTAGGTGTGTTCGATGCGCCGCCTGCCGTGGAGAGCGGCAATCGCTCGACCCCAACATAGCCAGGGACATGCAGCTTTTCGCTTTCGACCGGGGTTAACCAGAGCTAAACCACCAGCAATTGTTTTTTTCATCGCTTCAGTTAGATTACCTTGTTTTATTCAGAATCTAATGCCTACGAACCGAGTTCCGCAAAGCTCACTCAATCTCTCACACGGTATTTAGGCAGTCAAGGCCAAGCACGGTCTACAACTTAGCAACACTTGCCAGAGCAATGCAAACTACAAAGCGCTGATCACGCTTATAATCCCACCGTCGACGTATCGATTTGGAGACAAACGCTGCTTGCCCATCGTGTTCTACACATAGAAGGACAAAGAAAACGCTCAAGCTGCAATAATAAATACGATATCGATAAGCCCTGAAATGCACTAAGTCGAGGAACGGCGACTTGTCCTCGATGGTGGTCATGCGATTACAGGCGCCCTCTACGAACACGTGTACTTCAAAGGTTAAAGCGATTTTCACGTGTTACGGTTAAGGTGCAACCTACATATTAGGACAAAATTTGTAGTTATCTTATTGTTTTGGTAATCTGCTGTAATATCTAAGGCGGATGATTAAAATGTCTTATAATATTCAGTAAATCTCAGTGATTTTTTATTGAACTTGTGCAGACCATGGTGCGGAGAATGTACTCTTAAAAGGAAACAAAAAGTTCAAAAAGCCAGCTATAACAACTAGGTATACTGCTCAAAGACAGTATTTTATTGTAAATAGAAAAAGGGTGGGGTTCAGCCGCATGTTTTAATATTACAAGTATTAATATCTCGAAAAAGGTAGTTTTCTCAACGTAAACTATTTTCCTCTCTTGAAGTTCATTTTTGCAATTTTTAGCAATCCTTTTCGACTGACTTTGCTTCAGTTCAGTACGGTAGAAAATCAATCTTCGTCACAAGCGTGCTAAGCCAGGAGAAGGCTGTATCTTCCTGTCTCTCAACAGCTTATACTTCCACCAGCGAACTCTGCTCAGTGCACAAGATGTGTAAAGTCCCCTTCAATGCACTTCCATCAAATACTCGCCTACACAGATACATCTGTGAGACACTGCCGTTCAACCACGCAAATGACTTAGCATCCTACGCCACTGCCCTTGCCTATTGCAGAAAAATCCGCTCTGTGAGCCTCTGCCAACATGTCGGTCTGGTTGCCTCTGCCTTAAGGAGAGTGCTTGTGTGTGCGAGGAGGAGAGTAATAGAGAAACAACGCTGCATAATGCATACCACACCACTAGAGAAGGATTCGGCCTTGACTCTCACCACACCTACAGCTTCTCAAGCGGAAAAAATAAGGATGTGCGACAACAGCAAAAAAAAAGCGGCCAGAGGAATGCACCTCTCGACAATTGGGTAGCATTGCGTGAATGCGGGACAAACTCAGGAACGGAATTATAATTCTTTGTTTTTCTTCTACTTTTGACGTTATTCTCCAGCACTGTGATTTATGCATCTAATCAATGCCCCTGTCCTTTGTAAGATATTACGATAAGAATAGAAAGCCAGAACGATGAAATCTGTTAGCCGTTCTTTATTTCGTTTCTCTTTCTTGAGCTTTTTATTTGAAGCAACTCAACCAGATCCAAAACTACTGCCGCACTCACCAATCAGCATTAACCTTATGAAAGTGCAGGACACGTGTTGCAGTCTCCCACGATGAGGTAAGCAAAAGAAGCAGAAAGCCATGTTGAGACCACCCACTGAGCAGTTTTCCTCAGTCCATCTCTGAAATACAGACCAACCGAACCAATTTCGGCAGTACTAACCCTTGGAGACTGTGACGAAGCTTCGCCACAGCAACTTCTGCTCACCAGTAAAGCAACAGCCTCAGCACCAAAATGAAAATGTGCGACTTTTTATCAGCAAGGAGTACTTCTAGAAGCTGTCAGGTGGTGGACACCTAACCCGCATGTGAGGGATGTGATGAAGGGGAGGTGAAAAGAAGCAAAGAGTATGCCTCAGGCCACTCTTCAAATAAAGGCTAACCGAACCGATCCATCCAGTACTAACCCTTCATTAATTTGATGAAGCTTAGCCACAGTAACGCATTAACTTACAGCAAAGCAAACGTCTCAGTACCAAAGTGCAAGTGTGCAACATTTCATCAGCAAAGAGTAGCCGTAGCAGCTGTCATGTGTACGCTTGGTGGACACGTGAACCACACCATGAGAGAACAGAAAAAGAGAAAGTGAAAAGAAGCAGAAAGTTTGCCTCAGTCCATCCCTCAAATATAGAACAACCGAACCTATCTATCCAGTACTATTCCTTCGTTAATTTGACGTAGCTTCGCCACAGTAACATCGTGCTTAACAGTAAAGCAATAGTCTCAGTACCAAAGTGCAAATGTGCAACTTTTCATCAGCCAAGAGTAGCCGTAGCAGCTTTCACGTGTACACTCGGTGGACAGCTGAACCACACTGTGAGGGAACACTGTTAGGGCCGTTGATTTTTCGTTAGGCTGCTGCATAAGCTTATAACAGGTGTAGGCCCTGTGGAGGATGCGGTAGGTAGGTTGGTGGTGGGTGGCACTCCTGGATGGTAGAGTTAAGACGATTGGTGCTGGATGGCACCTCTGTGAGGTAACGGTGGGCGGGGGTACAGTGAGGCGGTTGAGCCGGACAGTCAATGGGTGGGTCGACTGTATATGTGTGCAGCTAGAGTGTGTGGTAGGAATGTGGCTAGTAGGTGGTGCTTCTGGAGGGTTTTCTCAAAGGTCCTCGCTTGCCTGCCATCCGTCCGTCCGTCGGTCTCAATATATCAATATATCAAGCGAGTTTTGTGGCAGGCTGCTCACCTGCCCCCTACCCCCTCCCCCTCCGCGTGCCAGACGGCAGCTCAATTAATCGTGAGTGGCTGCTCGGGAAGATCAGCCTGGATCGCAAACCAACCCCTGCAACCCAAGTCCACTCAATAGCAGCACCTGCCATAGAAGTGAAGAGGCGCATCGCTTGACCGCTGCGCCACTGCGCCAAGAGTGGTAGGAAAAACCCCAGGGATATATGGATGTAGACGATGGTCAATTCTGCATAAATGAACAGTAAAACACCATCGCTATCGGAACAACTACCATCCTAGAACATTAGACCTGAACATCGAAAGCAAAGTGAAAACTGAACTGGTAGCGCACCCAATTAGCATTTAACCGAAATGCGCAAATTGACCACCATTTTTCTCATCACAGAAGAAGCGCTAACACTGTGAAACAAAACGCTGACGTCAAAATGCCTAAAAGGCTTCTTTCACCGCTGACGTGAAAGCGCGTCGAAAAATTGGCTCACGACGTGCGGCTGTAGTTTTGAAGCCTTATGAGAGAGTTTAAACGCGGCAAAAGCGCACTTGACGTAAACCTCACCATACCCAGAGTTCGAAGGCCTTAGAAAACGGCAGCGCTGAATAAGATCCCAAGGCTCCTGCCTATGTACGTGTGTGTTCATGCATATGAGAGTTCAAAGCAATAAGCAGTTTATAGCACACAGGGTAGAATCAAAATAGACATTTTGTTCTAAACTATCCCAAACAACCCTCTGTAATTGCTTGTTTTTATTCACAAGTAACAAAAAATTTCCGCCAAACAATGCATTGAAAAACGAAAAAATTGCGACATAATGTTTGATTAATGTGTGTTCTTGTTGTGGGGGCAAAACAAGATTTTCTGTTATGTTCTTATAGGAACTATTATAGGAGCCATAATTCTCTTCGTTGCTTGGGTGCCATTTGTTTCCCCTGTTTACTCTTCTAAGAGAAGAATCACAACATCCAAATCCATTACGAAGCCAACCGCAAGACCTTCAAAGACCCTCCTCCACCTAGCCTCCCTAACGCTTCTGACCGCTATTTCTTAGCCTACAACTGAACGAGGGGCCACTGGAGGACCCTGCGTTTTTTACTATATTTCCTTTCTACCCCTTTGATGATCGCCATTTTTGCTGTTAGATGGCATCCATTGGTCTGTTGGTTAAACGTCCCAACCACCGTGCCTGTGTGTTCTAGCATCGCCCTCGACCATTTCTTGTCACACGCTACTCAACTTTGAGGTCTACTTCGTTTTTTCTGTCTCTCTCTCTCTCTGTCTTCTATTCCGGAGCTGGCGAGATTATGTTGCGTTTCAGTTCAAGCAAGTTTCTTCCCCTGGTTGCTACGGACAGACCCAATAAGAGGGGATAGACCGCAGGCTCTTTCAGAGCCGACGAGTTTCTGAAGTCTATATGAACTGTCTTCTTTTATTGTATAGTTGCAATGAGCATTACTAAGAGACCCCACAGATGCTTCTAACCTGGCTTGCGTTCCTTATTTTCTTTTTCTTGCTGTACATCTTCCACAGATTGCGCGATTCTCCCCCTCTCGTCCCTAACATCCAACTTCAATACAAAGGCAACCACAATTTCGGCCCTCAATAACGGCACCTTTGTACCTACCCAACTCAAGTGACGCCTCGTCATCGCTTACGGCACACGAGAGTAGGACTACGGCAAAGATGGCAGCCTTATCGTGCGTCTGTTGGTTTCTGCTGTGTTTTCTCGCTTCTGGATAGTCGACCTGCAGAGCGCCTTTTTCTCTTGCCGCCTCGTTCCGCTGCTCCTTCTCTTTGGCCTTGCTCAACGGCCGGCTTCGATGGCCGTCTTTGTGCGGCTGCAATGTCGTTTTCTTTTCTCCGAAGGTGCTGGCCTGTTTTCCTGCCCCATTCGGCTTCAAACGGTCCATTTGTTCCGGTCGCCTTCGGGTTGCTTTCATTTCTATTTCTCTTTTATTTCTCCCGAACAGATCGAAAGAAAACAAAGCCACGGCCAACAGCAAAACGCTCTTCAAGTTCTTCCGACGGTTTGTTTTCATGCGGCGCACAAAGAGGGAGCCTCCTTTCTCCACTCAGCACTTTTCTCCTTCGCAAGCTCAACGCGGCTCCCAGCATAAAAGTGATTTTTTCTTTACCTAGTTTTGTTTTCTCAAGGACGGGACCTCTGAGCTGAGGCTAATAAGAAAACGGTGCGGTCGTTGTTTTATCTATTAGAGTAAAAAAAATACTAAAGCGATGCTCACTTGAAGTCAGCCGCACGCCTGATGTGCCTAATGAGCGTTCTTGCGCGTTGAGCCCTCAAAAGTTGCCGCCTTGTGTACTGGACTTTTCGTCGCTTCTCATGATTGGTTTTGTTGAAAATTGGCTTTGAGAAAAGGAAATGGCACAGTAACTGTTTTACATATTTCGGGGGACACCCGAACCACGCCGTGAAGGGAAGGAGTACAGGTGGTAGTAAATGAAGAAAGGAAGAAAGAGCTGTCGTAGTGGAGGGCTCCGGAATAATTTCGACCACCTTGGGATCCTTAACGTGCACTGACATCGCACAGCACACGGGTGCCTTTTGCGTTTTGCCTCCATCGAAACCCGACCGTCGTTTACGCCTGTTTCTCTTTTTCTCGTGGTTCTCTCTCTTTTGCTACGTACTGCTTTTAGTTTGTTTCTTTCCTTGTTTGTTTGACTTTTGCATACAGTTTTAACCACGGAAAAGTCACTAGACAAACACTTGACTTTATGCGCCTTACCAGCTGGGACCGGGTGTCCAAGGCGGCGATATGCATGTTGCCGCCAACCACTGATAAACCCCTTCTGTGGAGCCCCAAACTCATTACGCCGCCTTGCAGACCCCTGTCTTGAGGGAAGACTAGGGCTTCCGATTGGAATACTGGCAGCCGCCAGAGCGCTGTGTATCACAGTGGTTTTGCGTTTTTCAGCCTAGGGAAGCTCTGCAGCCGGCATCTACAGTCTTCGCAGCAAGTTGAGCCAAGAAAAATTATTTTCGGTGAGTGCAGCGCGTAACCTAGCGCCGTTTTTCAGAAACAAAGTCGCACCAAGAGCTTTTGCTGTACAATTAGTCGAGAGGCGTGTTGCTTAACCACGTGCGAACAACGATGTGAACTTGTTAGTCTGATATCAGATAACCCCGCCTTTTGATTCATTCGCTGGGTCCGTTATCGTTGCTTCTGGTGCGTTTGCTGAGCATTGTGCTTTATGTGGCCTGTGTTTCTTCGAGCACGCTTTCTCAATTTTTCTGATTTCTTTACTTCTCCTCTCCCCATCACCACCCCCCCCCCCCTCCTAAAAAAAATCGCAAATTCTCCCAATAACACTCTATATACTAAGGCTTCCACACAGGAGCCGTATACTTACTTCTCGCAATATTGTGACGGAGCCGCTTATACCCCTCGCGAAAGGTCACGGACAACCTCACCGCATCCATCAAAGTCGAAACTGTCCAAGTATTTTTTTTCTCTGCAGGCGATGTTCATTCAAATCTGATTGTTGTTACAAACTGCGTAGGCAACGCTGGTGTTGTTGCCAAACTTTTGCGCTTGGCGTTACAGATTAACCCTACGCCATCTTTTGCTCACTAATACTTTGCTTCCACGTCATCTGCGAGTGCATGGTATTGGCATGGAAATAAATTGAGAAATCCCTCAGTTGCATCGCTACTTCTCCCTCGTTTGACGGCAGTGCATGCATTAAAAGATGAACGAGCGCCAACCACAGGGAAAAAAAAGAAAAACAGCAGAAAACAAGAAAAGTGGCCTCAAGTCTATAAGCAAGAAAGAAACTAGGTTGTGATGGCTCTGAAAGTGCTTTGCCGCCTTCCACAGAGTGTACTCTTCACATCGGACCCTTTTAACCCTTTGCGCCTTTCATCGGCGGCCTCTGAACGCACGCTGCATTGCAACTAAAATCACCCGCCAGGCAAAGCGATAGAAACTTGAGTGTAGACTTCCAAGTTCTTCTTGAATCTGAAAATAGAAAGTGCAAATGGGGGTCGGGGGCCAAAGCCTTGTATTACCTTGGCGTCGTTCACAAAAGAAGGCAGCCTTTCACGATATAAGGCCTCAAAGTGAACTTTGCTGCTTCTAGCTTTTCAGTTTCCTCAAGGTCAAAAAAGAGTGCCTCGTACTTTTATTTTTTTCGAGACCTTCTTATAGTTTTTCATCTCCTCTCTGCTTAGGCCGTGAAGTTCGGCGGTTGTTTCGTGACGTGAGCCGCACTATTAAAGCTGGGAGAGCCAGAACTACGAAAACGTAGCGGCTGCTGCTGAATCAACGAAGAAAAAAAAATAGCTGTAAGTGCTCATGCGGTGCTTCCTATTATATTCTTCCACATCTTTTTTTATTGCATCCCTGGTCTAGGAGTGTTTTTTTTTTATCCCCAGAGCGTTTTTTTGTCATCTTCTGTCTCGAACATTCCTGTGTGCTTCATTTGTTTAGCGAAGTGATTTTCATATGTTCCTATCATAAAAAGAAGCGAAGATAGTGAGTAGCAATGGAGAACAAAAAAGAAGGATTGCCAGAGAAGTTTACGGCTCTATGTACTTGCAGCCATAATATATAACTGCATTAAATGTAAAAACAAAAAAATTTTGGAGCGATCAATTTGATTGATACGAGGAAATAAGATAGCATGCTTCTTCGATTCTGCAGTCAATTATAGTTTTGACCTTATTCTAATTCCGAGTTAATTCTCTTTCAGCCAACAAATATTCCAATTCTGATACTCTTCAAATTTCAACTCGGCAGTTAGTCAAAATGTGTCACATTCATAGATCGTGGCGGGTCCTCGCACCGCGACGAGTGCAGTGGCGGAGCGTTTAAGCAATGCATCACTGCACTGGCAGGCGACTGTTTCAAACACATTCCCCTGTAGGGCTTAATTGTGAGACGCAGGTTGCTGGTCCCGAGCAATGCTGGAAGGAGTAGCACTCACAAGCTTCATTTTGGCAGAGCTAGTTCGGGAGGCTGTATATTTTGCACGTAGTCCTGCTGCTGTTCGAGTTATTTTCTTAGCCACTTTCTTTTTTTCTCAGTTATTCATCGTGCGCGTATATTTCCTCTCCCCTACATGTGCTGGAGGAGAGAGGGCAATTGACAGGTGGCAGGTGGAGAGAGGCAAATCCCTCTTAACACCACCTAGCAGGTGGAAGCCAAACACAGACGCCTACGACACGTCTCGCCTCTATGGCCCTCCTAATACAATCGCATTAAAAAATAGCGTGAAAGGTGAAAGGCCCACAAGTAGAAAAAATTATTGCGTATATTTGTTGTCGAGAATACGCGTAAGCATAAATTATTTGCAGGAAGCGTATGTAGAATGGCTCACAAGTGAAAGCCAAACCCCTGTATTGGTGTCCTTCGGCACCTGCACGTGCCGTCGCCTTCGCCTGCTTCTACTCTTCGACCTCGGCAACCCGCGTGGCCTCTCGCTGCTTTCGCAGCTTAAGGAGCCGCCGCCATAAGCCACTCATCCTCCATCTTCGAACGTGCCGGAACGCTTTTTGTGCTCTATGTGCAGCCGCACTCAGCGGCTCTTATTTTTCTCTCTAGCCCGCGTGCTGAGCGCCTATACCTGCTGTCGTTGTTTGAATGCCCCACAACGCTCATCCACTCCTGTTTTTGTGACAAAGTTTCCGACAGGTCAAAGAAGTTCGAAAAGCCACTCCTTCTTCCGCGTGTGGTTGATCGACAACGCCTACACTGGTAGTGTATGTCTTTATTTACATCAAAACCAAAAGCATGATTATTAGTTGGACTCTCGCACGCCCTTCTCTGGCTTTAATGGCCGCCCTTCTCACCTCTTTGCGCGGCTACATAAAGCTACCGTTGGCGACACAGGGGAGCTCTTCTCAAACGGCTTCATCGCACCACCGTGGCAGCAGCACTAGTGCCGGCAACCATTGGGAAATCCAGAACTGTGTGATAAGCGAGACAAGCGAATATCATCCAACGCAAAGGCATGGAAAGGATTAGAGATATTTGAAGATGTCCCACTCAAGGGAGCCTGAAGACATCAGTTGGCCCCTCGACTGGACTTAATCGAAAGAATAGAAGTCCCCTATTTTGAGAACGAAACGATAACCCTTTAGGAACCATGTAAGAAGGTGTGGGATGCTTCCACGTACAGACAGTTGCGCAGACTTGGAGGAGAAAGCGCGCCCACGAACCCAGCTTTGCCGAACCACGGGGCAGTGCCAGCAGACAGAAATATGCGAATAAGATTGATGCGCCGACAGGCCGGGTCGAAGACTCCTTCGAGCCGGCGCTGTGCGGATCACCATCTTTCCCCTTCAGGCATGGCTAGTAATAAACAATGTTTGACAAGGTTACCACCCTGCTGGCTCATTTCTCCTCCGCAGCACGATCCCTGAAGTGCAACCCAATCAGTTCCGTTGCGGTGACCCCGCGCCTCCCATCTCCCCCTTAGAAAAACGTCACGCCACGACACCCAACGTGCATGACCAAATGTTTCAGTAACATCGAAGCCAACTTGCTGCATCACATCAGCACTAAGTCCAGTCTGACACTTTAATCTAGGACAGATTGCGCCGCAGTTACAGCCGCTTTGTACGTAGTTTTCAATGTGGTTTGCGCATCCTTTGTCAGAATTCTTCATCTGCCTTCATAGCGCCACGTTTTATTTGATAGACTGAAGCCTAGAGCGACACCAGACAACACTGTGCATGGCATAATGCTCCATCAAGGGCAATACACACAGATGAAGAAGGTTGCTCAGCTTCATTCGCGACAGGGACCTCCTGGACGAGTGATGAGGCTGAGCGTCATTAATTGAGAGCGTTTCCGCATGGATATCCTTACTGAGCGTCACTTTTACTTGAGCCTTTGGTTTTCCTGCTTATCTAAGTATTGTAATTATGATGGAATGCCACGAAGTGCTATAAATGTCAAAAAAGGTGCAATGGATACGTTTGCTAAACACGCTGCCAGAAACGCCATCCTTTACATTGTGATGACCAGTTTATTTAAGACTACTATATAACGGCGGCACTACGAATGGCTTATAACTAAATTTACGTTGTGAAAAGCATGGCTAATCTATATCCCAGTGAATTGAAATTAACTCTGCTTAGCAAATACCGGAGCGATTTCGTTTAGCCATTTTCGTCAACACATCATTCCACCTGATTTCCCGTCTCACACTACTTGACGCTATGGTTCAACTCGCTGAGGGATGTAGTAAGGCTCAATCTCTAACATCTTTTTCGCATGATATCGCAGCACCTTACGTTATTTCATCCCGTGCAATATCGCAACCTGTTCAATTAAAATAACAGCAGAAGAGCCCATTTAACCATAAGGGATAAGGAGAGAACACAAAAGGAAGCCTGGAATTAAAACTAAAAAAATGGCAAACATATGACTAAAAAAAATCGAAGGATGTTTGTACTGGAGATGAAACCTGGCGCAGAACAAACTAAGAGAATATTTCCCCTTTCCATGTGCAAGGAAAAGAAACAAGCAGCTAGACGGTAGAAAGCCTGCGAGCCTCACTTGTGGTTAAAGCGAAGATCTTTCCTCAGCGTCCTAGCCCAACGCAACCGCAAGACCGGTTGGCAAACCCTCGTCAAATGGAGAAGTCTCGCTGCTATGGTTGTCGAGACCGTCGGACCTCCTCGATGCGACGACAAGCGGTAAAAGGATCCAATTCCCCGTCTCGTTGCAATACCCTTTTTCATTCCTGGTCTTTTCATTCTATTCCCTCATTTTTTTTTTCATTCTTTCTCTATGGTTCCCCGTAAGAAAGAACACTAAAATGGAGCGCTGCGCAAATATCAGCGAAAACGATGTCAAACACATAAAAGAACGAAGACGACGAGTGCTCGTGGCTTGGAAGATAATGGAATGAAAGCCTCCGCAGCCTCTTGCAGTCCGCGCCTATGCCTTGCACTCGACTAGACGGAAATCGGAACGACAGCTTCGTAAAGCTCGGCTGAAATAAAGCGCGAAGAACGGAAAAAGGCCGCCCGAGTGTTTTGGAGGTGAAAATAAAAGCACGGTATATGCGAGAGTGGCGACCGGACGCAGTCTAGCTCCTGCCACTGTTTCGGTATTCAATATCAGCGCGTGCCGTTCGACCTTCGAAACCGTTTACGATGTCTCGCCTCTAGATTCATGAAAGTAATGCGAAGGAAGCATTTTTCTTGTGTTTGAAAGCGCAATAAAGCGCGGAGAATAACCATAATACTGAGCCCGAGTCGACTAACCTTCATAGTACGCCAGTAAAAAATTATTAGATGTCGGAAAGTTAATAGTTTCGATACGGCTCTATACAAAAAAAGAGTCGGCCCAAGCTTGACCGTCCAACACGTCAAACAATTCAGTGTTTACAAGAAGTTATATTGCTGTAAAGAGCTAGATGGCTTGAAACACGGTAGTGCTTTTAGAGCGAAAGGAATACTGAACACGGTTACAAACAAAAACTTTTTGTGAAACCTCGGAGTAACTCGGGTAAGCTCGGAAAGTTTGGAGGAGCTACGCGCCAGCTGTAGCCAATAGGGTGACCTTGGCACCTTCAAGGTCTCTTGCTTGCACAACTTTCAAGCAAGGGGCGCTTTCGCACGTATATTCATTAAACTACATTACTACCATACCAATTTTTTGTTCCCGCTTAGCTACAGTTTCTTACCTCTATTAGTTTTGCAGCCAACGTCTTGGTACTCTATGTTCAAGCATTTAGTAAACAAGAAATATTGAACCGAAGAGAAAACATCACTGACCATGAACTTATACTAATTCTTCCGATAATTTCAAAAGCGAATGAATGATATGAACGTAATATTTTATAAGGGAGTAAGTGCTCATTAGCATCAACCTAAGCTCAGTCATTCCGAATTGCGCGCATATTACATGGACATGCTAAGCTAAGCCGAACCACTTAAAGCCGCACAACGTAGCGCTGGAGCAGTGGGAGGTGACGCTGGCCAGAGACACGCTGGAACACCAGGAGGCGCTGGTCGCCATCGCCAAAGCGTCGACGGAAGCCACTGGAGTCAGGTACTGAGGACCTAACCCACAGTCCGCGCCGGTCTCCATTTTACAAAGAAATGTGTATTCTCTCTCTCTCTCTCAGCCATACGGCTACAAAATAAGGGTATGGAGCTTTCGCAGAAACGACACGCTGCAAAAAAACCGACCCCAGGCCGGTAGCGTTGTATATATGTAAATAGTTCTTTGTGTAGTGTGTTTATTGTGTTCAGACTCCTCCTGATCCGGAGCTTGAACTCGAGACCATAGTCGATCCGGGGCTCTCGCTCTAAAAACAGCATACAAGGAAGGCTGGCATATTCTAGTCAAAACAAAAGCTACAAAAACTCGTACGAAATGCGACAAAATGTTTGTCGCTTTTTTTTAGTAATGAGAGTCTTTTCTATAGTATTGTACTAATTGTCTGTAATAAAGCAGCATTTTTCGGTCGTACGTTTTTTCTGTAGTTATACAAATACCATAACACTACAGAAATTTTTTTAGTACTGCAAGTTCATCGCCAAAAATTAAAAAAAATGTGCTTTTTGGCAGGGATGAAAGGCTGATGCCGAATTGATGAACTCATTCAACTTAGTATTAGCGCATTTAGCTCGTTAATACGCAAGCAAGCAATTATCTAATGAGCCCAAAATACGAAATGCAGGCTGAGTGTGTCATGCAGCTTTCCACGAAATTAGTCTTATCTGCAACGGCTGGCTGCCAACACTATACAGCCCGCCGAGTTGATTCCACTGCGGCGCAAGCAAAAAAAAAACACATTAAAAAAGACTACAACGCTATCAGACTACACGCAAGAGCGCAATAGGGCGACCCAGTGGCCCGCCCGGCTATCCTCTGCAGCGAACGGAAGCCGCCGGTCTCTCCATCGTCGCCACAGCCAGACAAGACAAAAGAAGAAAAATGGCCGACGGAGCCGGGCGAACCAGAGCAGCGTCGCCTGCCGTTAGCGCGGCGGCGTGAGACCACTCTGCGATATATCTCCGCAGCGCGGGGCTGCGGTAGCGCTGAGCTCGGGGCTCGGCACTGCGCTTCTTCGCCGCCCTCGGCACGTTTTCATTTTTACTTTCTAGCCTCTCACCAGTTGGAGCTAGCGTTGTGCTCGGTCGTGCGACCGTCGGCGTTATACTCGGCAGTGGAGCAGCTTCGGTGACCAGCGGGCACGTGGCGGTCCAGCTGTTAGGTGTTGGGTGCCAGTGATCCGTATACTCTGTCCCTAAGTTCGGAGCGGATTATTAGGTCTGAATTATCAGTGCGTCTTAATGTTGCAACGTTTGGAGTGTACGGATCTAATGTTTGGTATGTTCTGTCCCAATGCTCGGTAACTTCGATCCCAGTGTCCGACATGTTCGGCTCAAATGCTCGGTAAGTTCAGTCCGTGCTCCAGACGTTCAGGCTCAATTTTTCGTGAGGTTGGCCCAAATGTTCAGGGCCTTCGTCCACGGGAAGACGAGAGAGATGTTCGAAAAATCTACCGTTAAATTGTTGAATTGACCTGAAATTGAGCACTCCGCTATTGTAAACATACCCCGCCTCTCGAAAGCCGAACGGCACCGGTCCGGGTGATGCTCACAGATGTGCTCGACATAAGCTCAAATATTTCCATTGGGGACTCTAATCAGTGACCGCAGGGAACCAGGGTGAAATCACTTGCGATCTTTACTTCCAAGTTGTATACTACGGTCACGACATGTTGGTGAGGATCAAAAAGGGAGCCGAGCCTTCATTACGGACTGCAACTCCAAACAAACAGAATTGACGAAATAGCTGCTATGTTGAGAACGTAATGTTATGCAGCACCACCTGCAATACAAAACCGTCTTATCGTCCTTTCTTAGAGGAGGCGAGAAAGCAACCAAGAAACGATTGGCGATAAATAGAGAGCGATTTACCCGTTCCGACTCAAACGTAAATTTGAGTAGGAATCGGACTAGTCTGGTAAGATAGCCTCATCTGAGAATGGGCCTACTTAAGATGAGAAAATCACCTGACTTCCACTCCGATCTAGAGCATAGCTCTTCCCTCGAGGGCGGCGATGCGAGAAGTGAAGACAAGTGCCAAGCAACATAGAGGCGTCCACTATGGGGCGTTCCAGCCTTCGCTTACTCTGGCTTACACCCTAAACACTGCATGTGCTTCCTTCCTCTCTCGCTTGCCTTCTCCTACGAACGCTTTTCTACATTAGACAGTTCTTCACTCCAAAGCCCCACTGCAGCGCTGATAAGCTTTACAGCTGTGCTGAAGGCAGCGAGCTCTGCTGAGACGAAGGAGCAAGCGCGATGGAAACAACAGACTCCTATTGAAAGCGAACGTCAAGGAAAAAACGACATTCCGAATTTACTCCAGAACGCCCGTACTGCGCTAGCTCTCCATTGTGCCGTCGTCGTTATCGTAGTGCAAAACAAATTAACTGCAAACTAGTAGCGCGTTTACCGGAGCCTAAGCCTAACTCACTTTTAATAAGGAGCTGAAAATAGCTCTGAAGGCATCTCAAACAGCGCCCAAGTTGGTGTAGTAGTTAGCACGATTATTTCACCTCTCCGTGAAAAACATTTCGGGCAGGCACTGTCAAACCATATAAACGTCGCAAGCTTTAAGTTCCAATTTTTTCTTGAATCAGCACGGCGACTCAATGGATTTACTAATGGCGGAACTATTGAAACAATTTTTTTTTTCAGTTGCAGTAGCTCTTGATGAGGTTCACTGGTCACGGACCAAGGTCAACAAAAAATGACGTTTCGGGAGCGCTGCGGCTCTCTTGTTCACAATGAGCAACCAGCTGGACGTCCCGGGCTTTTTGTAGCGGTTACTATTGTTCTGAGGCATTTCGCGTAGATAGGGTGCAACGTGCCGTCATTCTTATTTATTGCGTTGGGCGTAGTCTGGATGATTAATGACTCGAGATTTCGGCGGGCTGATACATTCTTTTCCGTTGTCACTATATCTGCTTCATCCCAGTTAATTTCGTGACCAGTCTCTTGTGCATGCTCCGCGATTGCGTTCGTTGTCACTTTTCCTTTTCGTACATCGTACTGATGTTCTTTCAGGCGTCTCTTGAAGTCTTTCGTTTCCCCTATGTAAACTGATGAACAGTCGGCGCAGGCAATCTTGTAAACCACGCCGGGAAAACTGGCACGAGGGAGCTGGTCTTTCACGTTTGCAAGCTCATTTCTTATTTTGCTTGTTGGGACATGTGCAACATGGACGCCGTGCTTGCGGAACATCCGCGCCAGCGCCTCGCTGATCCCCGGTACATACGGGATAGCGGCTCGTTTCGGTGCGTTAGCTCTTTCGTCTTCCCGGGCAGCAGGCTCACTTGATACAGCCACTCTTTGCGTGTTCCGAATGAAGGAAAGCGGGTAGCCGTTTCTTTTCAAATCTTTTTCCACGGTCTTCATTTCGTGGTTTAGGGCGGCGTCTTCACTGCATACTTCCCTGGCACGGTTGATTAGAGTAGCTCTTGAGGTCCCAACATTTGCGGAAATAGTGACAGCAGAAATCGCATTCTGCATATCCTCTTTATATTATGCACCGTTATAAGGCTTCTGGAATATATGGATACAGGAGTATACGGTCTCAGTTTCCCATGAAATACACCAGGGCTGTCAGTATCGATGTTCGAAGTACCTTACTACGTACTCCTGTTTTACCTCCTTGAATACATTCCTTTCACGCACCCATATTTTTTTAAGACATCTCAGCCGCCATTTTAACAGCTATTACTCTTAACGTCATTTTTCCGTACAAATATATAGAACGATCAAAAGCAGTAGTATTCCCTTTTTAGCGCGTTTATTCCTAGCATGCCGACACAAGGGCACACTCAGTGTCCTTGCTACCACATCCCAGAGATAAAGGCACACAAAGCCGTGCAGTTGGACCCAACGTTTGCCCGCCGGTTTATAGCCCCGGTCAGGAGAGAGAAAAGGAAATATTTGACCCATGGGAGAACAACCCCTGAAAATCGAGTCGCGCTTTCAACGACTGCGTTATAGACTTTTTCTATCTGTAGGATTAAAACTGCGTCAAGCGAAACAGCCTTAGCAGTAGCACTTCGGCATGGAGGCTCGAATTCGCCGCATTTGGAACAGCCTAACTAACGCACAAACAATGGACTTTATTAGCGGCGGGAAAAACGCGTATCGAGGACACAGGGAGGAACTAATAAGTGTCGCATACAACCAAACCAAAAAAAAAAACAACGCATGTTTTCTCCGCAACTGCAGCTTGAAGCAAAGGCCCGTTACTCACCCTCTGAACAATGAACTGACCCTCCAAATGTTCTAAAAGGCTGAAAAGCAGGCGCCCAAAAGAGTACGGCCAACCTAGGACGGACTGCCGCTGCAACGCGAGCACCCGAAGTGCAGCCTACCGTTCTTCCATTGTTCCAAAACTTCGCGCCTGACTGTGCCTGAAAGCGCCGCCCGGCTGACGTGTGAAGCGTTTACAAAGTGGCGCTAATTTAGCAGCACAATTAGCGGCGCTTTTCGCCGACCCAGCCGACTTGGATTGCAAGAGCGCCCTCTGCTACCATTGAAGTCACGGTGATTGAAGCCTTCGCAGTTGCAGAAACCGTTTGAGGGTATTTGTTTCGCAGTCTACTCAATCCGGTATGGCACCCCCCTCCCCCCCCAAAAAAAGAAAGAAATGGGAGGACACACGTCTGAAGTACTGCAAGCAATCGGTAAGGTATTGTCGCTTTTCGATACACCTTTAGAAAGTGCCTGTTTTACTGAAAACAACAACCCCACAGTGCCTTTTAATTTAATTCTGGTAATGAAGATCACTGCGTGACAAGAACATAAACGTTGTGTTTATGTACTCTTACAGCTGTAAAATGCTTTAATATTCCAACAGCGTAGGTTTAAGCGGTCTTATATTGTTACAACGTTACTTTAAGCATATTTTGTGTGAATTAGTTATTTTTTTCTGCTCAGTAGAAGCATTGCAGTTTTGCAGGCTAATTCTTGCTATTCCTAGATAACCCCGCCATATGAGAGGCCGAATGCATTCCTTTCTACATCAAGTTGTCGTGTCAGTGTGGACCCCCATAGAGCCCCAAGTATTCTTCGAGGCTAGCACCAGCGCTTGCGAATACATGGCTGTTCTTCAGTTATCCAGGTCAGCCTAGACCTGTATCTGTGATGTGGGTACCCACTTAAGCCCATTCATTACAACGCTCGCTTTATAAATGACGTAGTCTCGCGTCCCATGTTCACCGTCCGCATAGGCGCAAAGGTTAAGCACAGGTACAGAACAAGAGTAGAAACCCTACCGAAAACCAGGACCGAAAATTTTCTGGCCTCACAACAAATAATTCCTAATATTTTAGGCTATAAACTTGTCAGTAACAACAAAATTTTTCGTGGTTGTGCTGCCTCTTGTCGTAGCGACAGCACTACAGAAAGATACTAGAGTAATGCAGAAAAATACCACAATACAACAGAAATACCTATCATTACGACAAGACGACAAAAAAATTGTCGTATTTGGGGTGCAATTTTCTAATTTCTTTACTAGTATTAACCTTTGCAACAGGTGCATCTGTGATGCTCTGCCGAAAGACGGGAAAAAATCGGCAGGCGCGGGAGACTGGACACGGAAGAGTAAAAATTTAGCCACGCAATGCGTTTCATGCATTAGAAGCACCGACATTTTGGTAACTGTTCAGCCTTACATAGCAAATGATTCTTAAGCGTGCACAAGTGCTGATGGCTGTACTCAACGACAATTTTTCTTGGCAACGAAGAGAAAGCAACAATGCCGGCGGAACCTTCGTGGCTGCCACTGCGCCATACAGTTTGGCCGCAGGGTGGCTGCCTGGCAGGTTGATCGCTGTGCGGTTGCTGCGCTGCGCCTCTGGTGTAGCTGGCGCCATCTATGTGTTCTTCTTGTCACGTGAGGAAGGGGCTGTCCTTGAATCTTTGCTTTAAACACGTACAGTCACGAGCAATATAAGAGAGAACAAAGTCTGAGCATTCTTTTATTCATTACTCCTCCATAATTATAAGTGACAAGCCCAGTTTTTTAAGGCCAGTTTCTCGCTTTGATCATATGTAACAGTCATTTTCAAAACTATTGCTGATATAACCAGAAATTTCACAATTTTGAGCAAAAACTTGATTTATCTCATATTTTTCACGCCTATACCTGCAGGTGCACATCCTGCGTGCGTTGCAAGTGACACGGCATATGCACTTAGCTTTGGTAAACCGCTGCTCCCCGAAGCCTCACCGCCGAACGGGGCCTTCAGCGATGTTTGCACATGGAAGGCGGGCGTTTCACATCTCCGTGAACAAAACCGGATACCTTTTCCACCCCACCCTGACGGAGCATTGTGTATCGACACCAGCTGAAGTGGGTAGAAAAAAGCTAGCCAGGAAAAAGAAATGTGATTGAAAGCATCTGGCCGACAAGCGCAATGCATGGATGAAAAATATACCTCTACAGCACTGCGCTTGCTTCTTGAGTGCTTTCCTTCTCTCCCTAGTTCTTCCTTGCTCTCTTTTTCATTTTTTTATTCTGTTTGTGTGAACCTTTACAGCCTTTCGTCACTTGTTTTTTTTTTCCATATTCCGTCCTCTTCGCTGTTCCGTTTGCTTCCCGTTCTCGACTCCTTTCCATAGCTTCTTTCCTCTTCTTTCACCTCTACATTCTGCCTCCCCAGGCTCCTCTTCCATACGTCCTTGTCTTCCCGCCTTACGCCCTACTTTTTTTCTTCATAGGGGCTTCATTTTCGCGAGTTGGTTTATTTACAAGCACTTCTTGAGCATGTCATCTGTACGGGTTTTCTTTCTATCAGGTACGTTTACTCTCTCTCTTTTTACTTCCTTCGTGCTTGTCTCTTTTACTCCTTTCCCCGCTTTTTTTTCTATCCTTCTCTTGCTGTTCCTTTTTGTCAGCTCTTTTTTGTGCGCACTTTTTCTTCCCCTTTCGCTTTCTGTGCATATTTTTCTGAACACTACAGATCATTCAATGCACTTTTCCTCCAACATTTTGCTTTTCTATGTGTTCGTACGTTGTCTCGGCATTCCCTTTTAACGTCTTCTTCCCCCGCTTTCTCCCACCACTCGACACGCCGCCTGCTACGGCGCAAACACTGCTCTTTCGTGAAGCCCTGGCTTCCCTGAACGTTTCCCACGTGAGGACAGCGCAAACAAGCCGCACCATCAAGCCAGGATCCTGTTTATATCATCCCCTTCTCTTTCGTCTATACTTCCTTTTTTCTCCCGTCAGTGTTCTCCGGGCCGCAAGCGATATCCCACTGAGCTGTCGCGCGCTGTTACCGCTTCCAAGCATCAGAGCCAGGGTTCCCTGTCCACAGACGGTTACCTGCTCATTAGTGTTACGCCGAAGCCATTTTGCCTAGGGCGCTCGGAGAGTTGCGGGAGCTGCCGCTTTGTTTCACTTTCCTTGTTTGTTCCCTTTTAGGGAGATAACGAACGCAGAAGGGTGGACCGTTTGTGGAAGCGGTGTACTGAGGCAGGGAAAAGCGTTGCGTGGAAGGCTTGCGTGCCTTGTTTCGGGGAGTGTCGCAAATTGGCTTTCCTTCGGAGAGGCATCGTTCGTGTCTACGCCTGCGTGACGTGAGCTGGAGAGAACTTTAATCTGCCAACCTGTGTCTCAAAAGAAGGCTGCGCCCGAAGCGTGGCTTCGAGATGAAACCCAGACACTCTACCAGCCTTGATCTATTCCACAAATCTTTGTACTATTTGTCGTTCCTTTGTTTTCTCGGTTCCCTGGCGTTTAGCTGTCTTGTGTGCCGTTCTGTTCCGTGTCTTGTGTGCAATCTAATTGTTGCTGTTTCTTGTAGTGTTGCATTGGCGTTCTGGTGTTGTCGTCTGCTCTTAGTGCAAACTCTAAGCGCCTTCTTTTCTTTCTTTGTATGTCTAGCTGCGAGTGCTGTTGGGCTAGTTGACAATTGTTTTTTTTTCTTTCTTCTGTTTCTTGCTTTCTTTCTTTCATATTTCGTCCTTTCCTGCACCAGGCTGTCATTGCCATCCTTCTTATGGTAGCTGCCATCATATTCTATTCCTTTTCCTTACTTTTCTATCTTCAGTCGATTTTCGTGTTTTCTTCCCGGAGTAATAAAAACCATTCTCTCTTCTTTCGTCGCGCCATCCCGTTTACAGAATGCTGTCCTGTGCCGTTGAGTACATGCGGCGTGCAAAAGCACTTCTGCATGGAAAACTTTAACAACATTCATCGCCTTTCCCAATCACTCCATTAACAGTCCCCTTCTTTTCCCTAAGGTCACGCCCCTTTTTCTTTGCCGCAGTTGAGCGGAGAGAAATCCATTCTCGTTAGTAGTCTGTGAACGCCGCCAACGACGTCTAAGACGAGGCCTTTCTTCCTCGATGCCAGCAGCGCCCTCGCTGCGGCTGTGGCTTAGAGGGAGAAGAAGAGGGAAGGAGGTGCTCCAGCGCAAACGCTATTAACGACCATTCTCGGCCCGAGGGGTTAATTCATTGGCATGCGATGCCAGACACGGCTGGCGACGCTATAGATAGAAGATGATGGGGTTTCCCGCATCCCTGCAGCGTACGAAGTGGTGGCTTCGCACTTCGTCGGCCAAGCCTGGCGACAGGCGCCTAGCTGTGGCCGCCCTCTATCCATACTCTGTGCATCCTCAGGCCTAACACAGCACTAGCAGCACCGGCAGTGGGTTGCGTTCGATGGTCCGATTGCTTAAGGGATAATGAAACGCGACTGCGAAACGAGCGCGGCTCTCGCATTGCGCAACGAGCGATATGTGGCTCTGCAGTCGGTAGCGACCGGGTTGTTTTTTTTTGCTTGCATTACGCATGGAAATGCGCCGTGCTCGTGGCGGTACTGGTTAATGTTAAATGGGCGTCATTGGGCATTCCTCATTCTCTATCAGAACCAGCCAGCGTACATTAATTGATAGAACAACAAACGGAAATTAAACCTGCTGATAACGTCCTGGATTGCTTAGCAGCAAAGAAACGCACTCGCACTGCTCACTACGATCGATATACAGTCTCTGAAAGAACACTGAAGTGGCGACCGAATAGGGGTGTGCAGTGGATACTTGAAGAAGTTACGGTGGGCACATAATGTCCTTACGTGCTGTGAATACGAAAGTATCATTTCCCCTAAAGGAGTTTACAATAAAGACCTTAACCATAAAGGCATTTCACCTAAAGATCTTGAACACAAAGGTCGTTGACCTAAAGGTCTTCAGTCTAAATACCTTTACCCGAAAGGCACCTACCCTGATGGTTTTCACCCTAAACGACTTCATCCTGAAGGCATCTACCTTGAAAGCCTTCACCCTTAAATGCATTTATTATTGCCATTGTCATTAATGACCCTCATCAGTATAAAGGAACACCCTTTTTCGTTCCAAAACTACCACTATCACTAACTGTACCTATCCCTAACTACTACTATCTCGTCTAATGTTTTTGCTTTATTGTCTATGGTCAACTATTACTACCTTGTGGGCTATTGCAAAGGGCATGCGAAACCCTGGTGACGTCATGAGGCTTTCGTACAACCTTTTTTGGTCAACGCTACCGAGTTTCGTTGCTTATGAGACATATAATGCTTTCTCGTTAATAATGGAGGCCGCAAGTTGTTCGCTGCGGGTACGTTAAGATGTATAAAACGGCCTCAGACTCTACTGCTGCGCTCAGAGTTTGTTCGGTTTCTAAAAAGCAGAAACATAAAAAGCCTTTGGCGTCTACTTCGGCACTCTTCTAACTCCTTCTCGTGGCTTGCTAATATGCTAAATCTTTTTGGTCATGCTACCCTTAGGATTTTGATTTATCAAAAACTATTTCAAAAACAGAATTTGCTAGAGAAGAGGCAGAAAAAATTCTAACCGAGAGATATGGTCCACATTTGGAGCATTCAGTCGTTAAGATTACCTAGCTCGTATCGGACGTTATACTAACTCAATCTCTCATTATCTAACCTTATCGACGGATCAGATAATGTAGTGACCATTCCTGCCTCTAAGCAATCAGCTAGAAAATCCTAGAATTCATTGTTCGTTGGTTGCTATAAAATTTAAATCTTTGCACAGGAATTAGCATGTGGTGCTTAAGGAAATAGGCAGTTACATTTTTTCGCTTCCGACGCTGTTCCGAGCAGAAAAAATCTGTAAATATATTAGCGATTGTGATTAACACCACATGTTCACGATGCCAAAGAAGTACACACTACAACCTAAACTCTTGAGAGTGAAAATTTATCCATACACCCTATACAAAATTTTGTGCTACCTTAACACGGAAGTAGCTCAGTTGCATATTACGTCGATGTAGTCAAGAGTTCGACGGAAATCCGTCTGGTCAGGCATGGTGATGCAATGAAGTGAAGTAGCAGTCACTTTTTTTTTCGACTATGGTCAGTGACTGCTACTTCACTTCATTGCATATTACATCGATAAAGCAAAAGAAATCTCAGCACACGGTCCACGCGAGGTTTTATTCGGTACATCTTAATCGCTCGGACACTGTGTAAGAGTTCAGCAAATGTGAATACAATGTGAAAAAAAATTTATACAACTGATTTATCATTTTAAAAGTGGAGTGAAAAAGGCAAAATACTAAACATAAACAAATTCATTGGGCAAGGCAGAGCCTTTTCTCGTAGATCTCTCGTTAACTTTTTACGTCTTCGTCTGTTGCATATTTTATAATTAACCTGAATTTCAATAGTCCTGCTCTAAATCTATCACCATCAAGGCACAGCGTTAGACTTACTGGCTATACCAAAAGAAACAACGAAGTTTGGCAGCGGTCGTCCCTTCGTGTTGTGAAAGGATTTCAGAAAAGGCTTATTCCCCTCTCATATGTCGTAGACTATGAAACTATCGCCTTTTCGCCTAACCGGAAGTCGCGCACTAAGTGCGGCACTCTTGAAGGAAACGTAGATCAATTCCGTAAGATATATGGTCGTGTGAGTAGTTGCAACAGATAAGGTCTGAAGTCCGCGCTTTCCCTGTAAAGAATAGTAAGCATCCGGTAGGCAAACCACGGAGATGAACTTCGTATCTGCGGAAGGCAGAAACGCAGTTCGGCTAGCGCTTGCGAGCAGAATCATTTGCTACTTATTGAACAAGGTGGCCTAGCCGTTTGAGCATCCGCCTCGCTGCGGAAGGTGCGGGGTTTGATCCCCAGTGCCGCCCGGTACCCACCGGTGATACAGTTGGTACGCGCTTTCCCTTGTCTAGTGCTCGGCTTTTTTTAGGGTGAAATGCATGGGAAATGGGTCTTCGACCCCACCTTGAGCAGAAGGAAAAGCCTTTGGCCATGGCGCTCTTTGGCCACCGAGGCCCTTGCGCCATAAAAATGCATCATCATATTGAACAAGTTATTGGTCTAAAAAAAAAGGCAGCAAAGAAAGAGCTTGCACTGAACACCTTCCTATTCCCCTCACCAATCTCTATACCAGCAAGCCGCAACAGTCCGCTTCTTCCAAATGGCGCATTAGCCTGTGTGGACTGATAGAATAAAAAAAAGAGTACGGGATACAAGTGAACGAGGACAAAAGCACTAGTCCTAAGCAGTAAGGCAAAAACCAACCACTCAAAAGCTTGAATGCCTGCGTATGCTGTCTGAAACGTCTTCACGCTCACTGAGCTAAGTCGATAAAAATTCTTTCAGGAACGTGCATCACGTAAACTATTGTCCCCTACTGTACCTACAGTAAGCGCATTGAAAGAAAATGGAGGAGGGAGAGAGAGAGAGAAAGATACACAGCAAACGTTGTTAGTGTCCTTCACTTTTGTCTACCTGTGTTCCTCGATATGTCCACTACGTTTGTGTACTTTACTATTTTAATGCGGTGGCAAGATTTTCATAAAAGTGTAAAGAAAACCACCTGTTCCTTATGTCAACGGACGCAAGGAAATGAGCGAAAAAAATGTTAGCCATCAGTGCAGACTCATCATTCAGACCTTGTGCTTATCGGTCTAAGCAATCTGCACGGAAATGTTGCTCCCGCCTTTCGTTCAAGCTTTTGATTTCATTTTTCCGAGCGGACTGACTGATGGGGCCTGTCCAAAGTAGACTGAACGCTCGAACAAATGGGACTGGTGAGTAGGATGATGGATGGACGAGACAGGACAAACGAGAGGCTTGATGAAACGTCGAGAGGCTCAGATGCATGATGGACTATTTGCTGCTTGTAACAGCGTTAAGTAGTGCTGCAGAACGGCACAGATTAAATGTCTAATAGCATGTTATTATCCCCCCATTAACTAATGATTTCTAATAAGCAACATTTTTAAATTTCGTTTGTTGCGACTGAGAACAGTGTTTTTCACCTTTAAGAAACAAAGGACACTTCACTTTCACCGAGTGGGTCGGAGTATTGTGTCATCTTTCCATCTTCGAAAGCGCTTCTACTGAGTGTCACGTACCTTCAAGTATGAGAATTTCAATAACAGCTTTAAATAATTCATTAAAGGAGCTCCAAATCACTCACGGGATGGTATAACTCTTTTGAGAACTCGACCTGGCTATAAACATTGAACGCTTCAAATCTCTTAACGAAGAGCCGCCGTGGTGGCTGAGTTGTTATGGCGCTCGGCTGCTGGCCCGATAGACGCCGGTTCTAACCTGGCCGCGGCGGTCGAATTTCGATGGAGGCGAAATTCTAGAGGCCCGTGTACTGTGCGATGTCAGTGCACGTTAAAGAACACCAGGTGGTCGAAATTTTCGGAGCCCTTCACTACGGCGTCTCTCATAGCCTAGGTCGCTTTGGGACGTTAAATCCCCATAAACTGAACTAAATCTCTTAACGAGGCGTAACGCAAATGTTTAAATAGACACCTTCGAAAAACGTTTCAACGATTTTTCATCAACCCTTTTCTGTGTAACTTTACCAACGTCCGCCGCCTCTAGCATGGCAATAAGAATGCTTTCACGGTTTCATGGCACAATTCAGGGTTTAAGGCTAAAAATATAAACCAGCACTTTCTGGGAAGCCCGCAAATAATTTTTAAGAAAAGCTTCTTTTTAGGCAGCGAGGTCTCTTGCGGTATAACAATGCCAGAGCCTGCGAACGTCAAGAATAGGTGAATAATGCTAACTAGTAGAGCGCGATTAGCTGAATTCATATGTATAAGTTTTTAACTATTACCGATAGGAGCCCGATTGCAATTACACATCAGTGTCAAGAATTTTACAAACGCCATTACCCTCTCAAGTGCACCTTAACTAACTTGTGCCATTTCTCGCTGCATTGGAAAACCACGCGCCTGCGAGAGGGTGCAAAGCAGTGTCAATGAAATCGCATCACTCATCACGTACGCACTATGCGACAATTTCTGCCCTGCCCATGCTGCGGTGCTCCCCGCCCCTCGCCACTTCGCTGCTCCTGAGCGGGCGGGGCAGAGGCTGTCACGTGGTACGCGCGTCACGGACTGACATCGCTCTGCGCTTCCCGCAGGCGCGTGGTTTTCCAACGGCGCGAGAAATGCCAAAAAATTTTCTAACCACAGCGGCGAGGTTAATCGCTTTTTCGAAATTCTAAAAACTGATATAGCAATTACTAGCGGCTGGCTACAAATCTCTAGTTGCAATTGGGCGTCTATCGGTAAGAGCTTAAATGCTAACTCTTAGGATTTAGGCAATTACCAGCTAACATTATCCGTGTGTTTTTGAACATCCGCAAAATTTGATATTACTATGCCGCGAAAAAAATTCCTTTTATCTCAAAAACTGAATTTTTTATAATTAGTGGCGGGCTTCCCTGAAACACCTGGTAAATCAAGTCACCTTAGGTTAATTTAAGAGTCACAAAGTGGTATGCGCCTGCAAAGCTCCTCATCCTGTAGCACGGATAATTAGGGTTACAACAGTCTTAACCCGTCACATTAACTGCATGTGAAGAACTTGGGACGTTTAATTAAGTCTTCGTCTAGCGTTGCCAACTAAAGTGCCCATTAGTGGTAGAAACACTGCGTTTTCGAGCATGCATAGAGGCAGAAGATAGCGTCCCGCTCCTGGCAATGAGGGCGTAGATGATTGGTCTCCCGTATGATCAGGACACCTGATTGTGGCATTCGGCGCAAACCCACCCAATCATCCAGTTTTACTTGTGTTGGAGAGCTTTTAAAACATTTCTTTCGTTCCTTTCTAATGTCACATATTTTTTTCAACCCTCCAATGCCCAACCAACCAAAACGTTATATAAAATTAGTAACTTCCACTTTTTCATAGTTGCTGCATTTCAGAAATAGAAAAAAAAACTTGTTGGTTTATAAAAACATGACTGGCACAGAATAGGATTTACCGCACTATGATTATATCTGATTGTTTAAGAGCGATAAAACTGCGTACGAAGGCTCTGGCGCCGCAATAAACCAATATCAAAGTTCAAAACTTTTTCATCACGTGCAAATGCTACTACCACTGAACGTCTAGGCTGCATTGCAGTAGGGTTAGCATTTAAGTGAGGTGCGTGTCAGCAAGCATCCTTCATCTCTGGGACGTGGAACTTTTAGCCTGTTTTGATATGTCGGTTTGAATGTGACGAATAGCTAGTGTAATTCTACTCAAGGAAGTGAACAATATTCGCTTTTCTAGCGTCTATCACACGTGATAGAAAGAGTTACTAGGCTCTGTAGAGAAATGCCATCTCTGGCGTGCACGCTCGTTTTGCGTAACACCATTCTAGCATTCGCTGTGCAGAGCTGACCTGGGTGACAATAAAAACCACTTATGTTTTATAGGCGTACACTGAACACATGGTCACGTAGGTAGGAGTAGAGCTTGTCATGTAATCCGTGCGACAAGAGAGGAAGGTGGAGAAGTAGTAAATAATGAAGAAAGCCTCGACTTTCATAATGGAAAAAGAAGATTAGAGCACACTACTTTAGTGGTAATACGCCAACAATCGTCAGCGCATTCGTTTAAATTACAAATAAATTTAAAATTGCTGTGTTTAACGCCCCGAAGTTACACACGGGCTATGAGGCACACCCGTATTGGACGGCTTTGTAGTAATTTAGTCCACTTGGTTTTCTTTAACGAGCCCTGACCTCGCAGAGCACACGGGCGCATTTTGCTCTTCGCCTCCATCGAAGCGCGGCCACCGCGGCAGGTACTAACTCCGGGTCCTCCGACTCAGTAGCCGCGCGCTAAGCACTGAGCCGCCACGGTTTGGTAGAATGCATTTATGCAGTTAGCATCCAGCGTTTGTTTGGCTGATGTCTCCGCATCTTTTTTTTTTGTTGTCTTCCCACCACGCACGAGCACTGCTTCATTTCAGACACTATACAAGCTTACAAAGGCTACGTTAATGACGAGTCCAGGCGCTTGCGCTGTCCACACCGAGAAGGCTGCCCAAACAACACATTTCCTTCGGTTAAACTATGCCCTAAGACTCATTTCTTGTCTCCACTCTGATCCAGCACAACTCACGCTTGCGTCCTTTGAATCAAGTACCGATACAGACTCCATTAACACTTATATCAAAGCTGTTCTGTATATTCATGGCTAAACTTGGTATAAATGCAGAAATGATTGCCGGCCGGTTCGCTCTTGTGTCTCAGCGCATTGCTCCCAGCTACATTCCTGCGTGTCTGGTCATAAAGGGAGGCGGCGTGGAGACTTAATAACCATCGCTTTACGAAGGCTGCAGAGACAAATCAAAGCGGCACTAATCCGATTCTGTTCCAGTCTCACCCTTTTGGTCCTCGTCACTTGCTAAGGAAAAGTCCTCAACCCCTCCTCTTCCCCTGCCACCCCTCCCTAACAGGCAACGGTCAAAAGACTGATGTAGATGGGAAGAACGGCATAGAATTGATGCAAATGACCGATTTTGGTATACGGGCCAAGATCATTTCTTCAACTGACCTCACTTGACAAAAATATATATTTGGCTCAATATGAAATGAACTGAAATTAGCACGAATCGAACGGCCCAAATAAGCATATAAACGGACAACGCACATCTTGTCATCATCACCGCCTTTGCTCACTTTCCCTTGCAATTCTCCTCGCCACTTGCCAGACCACACGGTGGAGCTTGGCTGAACTCCCTCTGTATCTCCAGAACAGACTTCTCAACCGCGAATAAAAGTCTAACACGCGGAAGAACAAAGACACCAAAACAGCGCGATAGTAGCGGTAGCAGCAATAGGCGCGGTCCTGCAGCGGTACAGTGAGCGGTGATGTTCTTCTATCGGTCCGTGTTCCCTTTTTGTGCCTTGCGGCGAAGTGAAGCATACGGAACCAACTAACCCGGCCCTTCGTCTAGAACATTACAATTTTTTCTCTGGACAAGAACTATCAACAATATCCTTGCTGCACGCCATCTTCTTGCCCCATGAGCGGCAGCAAGACAGGAACTCAGGCAACTCGGTAACGATCTGGAATAATTGAAGCAAAGAAAACATATGATCATGCATCTATGAAAGACAATGTTTGTGCATGCCTCCATTTCCTGCCTCTGCTTCGCAGCATAAGACAGACAACAAGACAAGCAGACCTTTTTCCAGTAATCCTTTTATCCCCCCGTCTAATCCGCTATACGCGCAGCCGCTCTCACGTTCTTCCTCGATAATATTCGGTCATCTGCCCTTTCGGCGATCGATCAGTCGCCAGCTGCTCCAAGGAATCTTGACGATCACCGCTGAAGTACAGTCCCTGCGCTACCTCCCTCGCCCCTTAATCCGCTTAGCGTAAAGGGTGGTCTGCTGGTAAAAGAACTTTAGCTAAGCAGGTAAAGTAGATAGGTGGGACACTTATCTCTTAATCCGATAAAGCGACGGTCAAAGCTAAGCTAGCCCCCCCCCCCCCACCCCCCCCCCCCCCCCCATACGCAAGCGGTGCAGTGGCCTGCAATTGAGTTATGTTTCACGAGCACCTGCTCCCTATCGAGTTACAGGGGCGGGAAGCTTTCGGCCATCTCAGCGTAGCGTGTCATGAGCGCGACGTGACCCAACCATTTTATGCAGATAAGGCCGACAATTATTTTTTTTTCATACCGAATTTCGCCAGACTCAGCTCGAACATCAAATCATTAAAGTGGGTAGAAACAGATGCACTAATTTTATTTAAAATATTCTGCACCTTTAAAGCCCATAATGCAAAAATATGAAGCATATAGTAGTTGTATCTTGCTAGTATTCTCCTATCAGACCGAAGCCTGGCGACCAACATCAAAGATAGAAATAAAGTTAACGACATTGCAGCTAGTTATAAAAAGAAAAAATGACGAATGTAACATTGGCACGAACAGAAAAAAAATACTTGGCGTGGGCCCGGGAAGAAAAGTTGTTTGCGAATATTTTAGCCGAAGCTAAAAGCAGAAAATTTACCAAGGCAGAGCATGTAATGCACACACGTGATAGCCGGTAGTCTGTCAGTGGCCAGCGGAGACCCAGAGATTGAGCGTGTAACTGAGGACGACCGCGTCACTTCTTACTATTCCACGATTCCACATTCCCTTAGACGTTCAGCGCAAACACTATCATTGATTTTTTTATTTTTTTTCAAACCTTTACGTTAGGATAACTTGAGCGACGAAACATGGTTTAAATACCTTCTTCCCGCATTCTGAAATTTTGTGTGCGTGCTTGGCAACGTTTCATTATGAAACTTGTGAGACACAGTTGAAGATTAGACCTCCCTCCGCCCAAACATGTGTATCATGCGTAGGAAAACCGTTGCGAGGAGTAAGAGCTGTTTAAAAATGTTTTACCGCAAGTTAAAATACGCGTGGATCTGCTCCATTTTCTTGACGCCACCACAAACCGTACTCGTGCTGACTGCTGCCCTTTTAAGAGCGCCCGAAGAAGCGGTGAACGGCAGCATTTTAACCGTTCGTACTCGATGACCGCTAGGGTTCTAAATAAGTCCGAGGAGGAGGAGGAGGAGGAGGAGGAGGAGGAGGAGGAGGAGGAGGAGGAGGAGGAGGAGGAGGAGGAGGAGGAGGAGGAGGAGGAGGAGGAGGAGGAGGAGGAGGAGGAGAAACATTTATTCAGAGCATAAAAACTGGGTGGGTTCAGTACGAGAACCCATTGGTCGCCATCATAATCCAGCCCCTCTCAACCAGCAATTTCTGGTCGAGTGGGCTGTGGCTATGAAGGGTTGCCTCCCAGCGCTCATAAGTCGGATCGGGATTGCTGTCCAAGTCTGGGTTTTCTTGACATTCCCAAACAGCGTGAAAGAGTGTGCCAACTGCTCCACAGAAGGGGCAGGACGAATCGTAGGTGTCCGGGTACCATTTACTCATTAGGTAAGGATTGGGCAGAGTATTAGTTTGTAGTCGCCTGATTATGTGCTCTTCATATTTACTTAGGGTTTTGTGAGGAAGAGGATATTTCCTTCTTGTGATCTTATAGTTAAGGGTGAGGGGTTGTCAACTGTGTCAGAGAGAGGCTGCGTGCCAGATGCTCGGTGGAGGAGAGCTCGAGCAGCGGTGTTGGCCGCCTCATTGCCCGTCGTTGAGAGGTGCCCTGGAGTCCAGAAGATCTGGATGTTGGAAGGATTAGACCTTTCCAAAATTTCCCAACACGGAGCGCCAACGCGGTCTCTGAGGTAATTGCGTACCGCTGCTTGTGAGTCGGACATAACCGTCGCCTCGCTGTTCTTTGATATCGCTAGCGCGATAGCTGCTTCTTCAGCCGATGTGGTATCCACCGCTTGGATAAGGCTGCTTGCAATGATATCCCCCCGGGGTGAAACTGCTGCAATTGCTGCGACTCCGTTAACGGGTCCAGCCGCACCGACGTAGATCGTGTCCTTGTTTTCATCCCAGGGCTTCGAGAGGTGTCTAGCTCTGGCTAGTCTCCGTCCTCTGTTGTATTCCTCATCCATGCGTTTTGGTATGGGGTGAGTCGTGATGTGTGATCTCATTTGCATGGGCATGTAGATCTTGTCAGCGACTTCCCGGGGTGGACTGATTTTCAGCTTCTGTAATATTTTCCTGCCAGGCTCAGATGTTGAGAGCCTGACAATTTGATTTACACGGTGGGCCTCCATTAGTTCGTCGACGGTGTTATGGATCCCCAGCTTTAATAAGCGCTTAGTGGAAGTGCATAAAGGGAGTCCCAGCGCCGTATTAACTGCCTTTCGAATAATAACATCTAGTTGGTCTTTCTCCTTTTTGCTAAGCCGTAAGTACGGGGTGGTGTATGTTAGTTTAGAGACAATGAAAGCCTGAACTAATCTTAGGGCCTCCTTCTCTCTTAGCCCATTTCTTTTCTTGATTACCCGGCGTAGGGTTCTAGAGACTTGCTCGGAATAGGCTTGCAGCTGTGTGATTGTAGTGGTGTTAGTGTTGCCGCTGGGTATGATGGCTCCCAGGATCTTGATCTCTTTCTTGATCGGAATGCTCATACCCTGGACCGTAATGGCGACAGAGGGAGTGGACGGCAAAAGCCCCGTATTCTGCTTCTTGCCACGGTCGATCACTCTGATTTCTCGGGAGAGCACGTTAACCCATGCCTCGCCGCATGCTGGCACACGACATTCGCTGCTTCCTGAAGCCGGTCTTGAATTTCCCCTTCATTATCGCTGCAACACCAGATCGTAACGTCGTCGGCGTATATAGCGTGCTCAATGCCTTGCATGCGGTCTAGCTTCTCTAATAGCCCACGCATGGCCAGATTGAAGAGAAGCGGAGACAAGACCGCTCCCTGCGGGGTGCCCATGGAACCTAAATTGAACGGAGAGGAGGTCCGATCACCAATAATTATTGACGTTTTTATATTGGAGAGAAAGTCCCTCACGTAATTATATGTGCGGTCACCAAAGTTGATGCTGTTAAGCTCATCCAGTATTCCCTGGTGGTTGGCATTGTCAAATGCCCCTTTTAAATCAAGCGCAAGGATGGCCTTGACCTGACATCTGCCGGGGTTGTCCAGAATATCCTCTCTGATACGGAGGAGAATATCCTGTGTAGACAGCTTTTCTCTAAACCCGTACAGGGTGTCAGGGAGGATATCAGTCTTCCTCAGGAGTCGCTTCAGTCGGGCGTTCACGACCCTCTCGAACAGTTTACTTAGACACGACGTCAGGGAGATCGGTCGTAAATGATCAATATCGCATGGCTTATTGGGCTTGGGAATAAATCGCACTAAAGCCAATTTCCAGGAGTCGGGGATCTGGCCCTTGTTCCAGCACTGCGTGCTGAAGTATTTCACTCATTTTCTTAAGGAGATGTCATCCATATTAAAGAGAATCTTGGTGTTTATCTGGTCCGGTCCAGGAGCGGTGTTCTTAAGCATGACGTCAAGCTCCGCCCTCAGTTCCTCAACCGTTACGTCTTGGTCCATCTCTTCATTGGGTGCACTTTGCGGGCTCAACCGCCTTACACGGCTGCCGCCCTCGCGACTTCGTTGTCCAATATACTGAACAAATTCTCTAATACCGAGTCTCTGGAGGAATTTCCTCTCGCGCAGGTCGTGCAAAGGATGTTCACTAGCCCCATTTCTTCCTCTGAAAGAGCAGATAAAATGCGGGGAAGAAAAAAATCTATATAACCTGCACCATCACTGATCATCTAGTGGCAACAGTAAAGCTTCAGCGAGGCTTCGCCCGCGCCATCTCTTGTTGTTCTTTCTCTCCATACATGCGCCTTCTCGGGGCCACTCGGCGGCCCCGAGAAGGCGCACCACTACAGGGCCACTGCTGCAAATGGCTGCTGCCCTTTCGAGTCGGTTCTGGCAGACCTCGCTACGCGCGACGCAATGAATCTCGGGCAGTCCGCGAACAAGGCCCGGCAAAGCGCGGCTATCTGCGCCGCCAAGGGAAGGGAGGCAGGCGGAGGGGCAAGCGAGCCTTTCGGGGGGGCACCGCTGTTCGACGCTAATGAATGCCGCTTACGAGCCGGGAAGAGCTCTACAACACGCTCATCGCCTGGTTCGCCCGGCTATATCGGCTCTGCTGGGACCGCCGAAGGCTAGCCGCTGCAATGTTAATGCCTCTGCCCGGGCCTGCAGAACGCGGCCCTGCATTCTTGTATTTTTTCTGGGCCGCCTGACTGCGCGGGCCATTGTTCCGACCGTGCGGGCTAGATAGATACGAGTGGGTTCTCGACCCGGAAATGACTCCATGTCGCAGTTAGACATCCCTAGGGATACTGGTGCCACAGAAAAAAAAAAAAAGCAGGGAGAAACCGACGTCCGGGTACTTAGTACAACTTCGTGCGTCACGAAAATACGGTATTCAGTACCAAGATGACCACGGAAGACGTGCCTCTTGAAATAGATGCGACAATGTGCACAAAGTTTCTAGAAATCTTAGGCCCAACTAGGAGGAATTTTGAAAAGAATAGCGAACTTTTAATGCATATTGTAGCGTTGTATTTAAACTCTTCTGCCACAGTAGTTGTAAGGATGCGAATCAAAAGTATCAGGACATATATGAACGAGGAATGTCATTCAATCCCTCCAAGAATCGCAGGAACAGGGAGGGGTCAGGACTTCCCAGTCTCCCGCGTGCACTCTGAACACGAATGAGCCTATATACAATGGCTTCAGGCCTCAGATTTCAGGTACTTTATTAAAACATGACAAAATGTAAATAAAACGAACGCACTTCGATGACAAGTCTTCCGGCAAAAAAACAAGATTCTCTTTCAACCCATAGCGCAATGCTCGAACCTCCACCGAAAAATCGGGAGACTTAGGAGAAAAAACACACACGGGGGGTGGCCTATATGGCATTCCAAAGCGCGTGCTCAAATGTTACCCCCCCCCCCCCCCCCCCCGCCCATCCTCTATCCTACCACACTCGGTAGGCGGAAAATCCCCGTTCCTGCATGGCGCCCCAGAGCGCACCGTAGATACAGCCTCCACAGCAATGTCACCAAGCATGCTTAGCTTTCACCGTCAGGGGAGAAGCTCGTTTTACAACGCAGGCAGCACTCCCAGCTAGGCCACGCGTGCTATGGCAGCTTGAACGGAACGACGGCGACTTGTGCTTTGACGGCGGCGCCGTCGAGGGATTTCGCTCTCGGAGCGAAGCCTTAATCTCGCGAAGCGAAGAAGGACGCGCCCTAATTCCTCCTCGCCCCGTATAGACAGAAAAAAAAAGTTCTCGTCTTCATTCCTTCCTCGCTTTCAATCTCTCTCTCCCTCTCCGTTGTCTTGATCCCTCTGTCACGCGCCTCACTTCTCGTCTCAGTAGTGTATTCCTTTTATTTTATAATGTAAACTCGGTTCGAGCCCTCGATGCGATGAGTTCGGACTCCATTACTGTCTCGGGCACTTCGTTCATGCTCGCCCCGATGTTCAACTGCGCACGTGGAAGCAGAGCGCTGATATCCGAATATCTGGTTTTACCTACTGTGTCTTCTTTAGAACAGAAAAGACTATAATTTTTGTTTGGTTTCCGGGGATTAACGTCCCAAAGCGATTCAGGCTATGAGGGACGCTGTACTGGACGGCTCCGGCTAATTTAGACAACATGGGGTTCTTTAATGTGCACTGGCATCGCACAGTACACGGGTCTAAAAAATTTTGCCTCCATCTAAATGCAGCCGCCGCCGCCGGGATCAAACTCGCGTCTTCCGGGTCAGCATCCCAGCACCATATCTACTGAATCACCGCTCCGGCACACCCAATAAAGAGCAATGGAGGAAAGTCACCAGAAATTATAACTACAGTAAAGAATATTTTCCACGTGCTAAAGTTGTTCCCTGCTGTACCAAGAAGAGAACAGCTTCGACCCCCCGGGATTATCTAATGTGCACATTAATCTCATTACGTGCCCCTGTCGAAACGCGAGATACCATGATGACAGAATCTAACCCGTCAACTAATCGACATCGTAATCGAGGGTTCGACGGAATACCGTCTGGCGAGGAGCGAACATTTCGGAAGTAATAAACATACACTCGTCAATATTCGATCAAAGAAAATGCTTCGTTTCGGGGCCCGAATAGGTGCCGTCTTCACTCAGAGCGCTGGATGGAGAACACCAGTACGTCACAAGCTCTGAGCCACCGTCACAGGTGCAATTAAAACCTTGGAATTTCACGTCAGGTATTTAATAGCGTCGGGCTATAAAATATTACGCGCAAGTTATACGGTGAGATGAGAGCGCTGCCAGACCGCCAGGCAGACATATGTCATTGCCGCAAAGCGCGAATGTCGGAAAGAGAGACTTAGGAAGAGCGCGGACATCCTTCCGAAGGCGGCTTATGCGATCCCTGGCAACGCCTGGAATGGAAGCGGCCGCTGCGCTTTCCGACGCTTTGAATATATTGATCGGCGAAACGACCGGATGATGGCCTTCTTCCGGACCCGTAATGCGGGCGCGCCATCTGCTTCGCACAGACAAAGGAAGGCCGGGCGTTTGCACTGGCCTCATAAGCCGAAGATTTCAACACCTCGAACTACTGGCTGGGTGCCGCCATCTTGGGGCACCGCGAGGTTAATGCTGCAGTTTTATCACCCTTCCGCACCACAGCGACAGCAGGCAAGTTGGCGAGGCGATATTTTATGCTTTTTGCGTTGTGCCAGTGGACCAATATCTCCAGCGTTAGCTAATGTCGTTACCGAGTATCGCTAACGCACGCGAATCCTTCGTCAGTCGTTTAATAAAACGGAAGAGTTTTATATTGGTCGGCGGCAGTCTAAAACGACGGCAGCAAATCAGATTACATTGACAGCATCCGTTGAAGGCTATCCATAGCACACAGTGTGCTAGGCATCTTCTGCAGCTACTGCCCGTCTAGGCCTAATATACGGGTCGTAAATACTCTGCCAATATACGAGGATGGTGCAATCAAACAAGTTCTACGCAATGCCCAAAGGAACCGGGCAGCATCTGCCTTGAGAAATCTCCCAACCATATATGCACGATGTGTTCGGGAATGCATTGACCGACCTCTTAAGAAATACCAGGCGCCCTTTACGGTGCGGCTTGACAAGCTCCACAAGTCGCGGACCACTAAGAGCTTATTTCTCTCTCACGTAAACGACAGGTTCGAAGGTTACGAATTGTGCAGTCGCTCTTATACATTGTGATGACCCCCATAATGCGCAGGTCCACACGGGACGGAGAGGCAAAGAGACACCGTATGGCTCAGTTTAAACAAACAGGTATATTCAATAATTACACATGATGAAGATTATACATCAGAGGCTGGGGCGTCCGAGCTTACGTGCCGACGACTTCATGGGGGCGATGGAGTGGCTCCGGAGTTGGGCTCGAGCGGTTGCTGGCAGAAGCTGCACGCCGTCGGGCTTCGGCGCTGAAGGCCCTCTTGGCGAATGATGTCGTCCTGAGCGTGTATGCAGTAGAATTTCAATAGTCGTCCGTTTCTTCGAGGATGGTTCCCAAACCCTTCCTCTAGTGTCGTTCGGCTTGGAAGATGAACAGGAGGCGAGCTTGTAGATGATGACAGCAGAGCATAATTTTACAACATACATATACAGAGAGTTAAACTGGAAAAAGCAGAACTGAATTTACAAAAGAACAAACTTTGCACTACTTTACTCATCGACCGCGCAGGTTAGTGCCTAAGTAGCATCACATTACATGCTAAGCATGGAGCCCCAGCTCAGACTGGACTGGACTGCATCCGTTTACATGCGCTTTTAAGCACTTGATTAACAAAGGACTAAGGGCGGTCATTTTCAGTGGCCCGCCCAAAGCATCAATTCTCCAATGAAAAATAACATGCGAGATGGGAACAACCCCTTGGGTTGGGCTTAGCCTCGAACCCAGATTCTTGTTAACAATACAAACTAAATAAACAACAAAAACGCCACCACTCTCTCTCAAGTGAGAGTATACACAGGCTCTCTCTTCGGAGCTAATTCACTAGCGCCTGTCTTTCCACATTCTTGGCGAGTACTGCCTGTCCGCCACGACAGGTGTCCGTCACGGCCCTTCTGGGAATGCGCTTTTGTTCACGAGGCACGGCGGGAAGCTTTGGGTGCCTTCCCGGCGATAGCCCACGTCGAAAGGGGAAGGAGGGAAAGAATGTTGTCTTCGCGGTAGCGCATAGCGTCGGCTGTGGTACGGCGCGCTCTGGCCCGCTGACAGCTCCCTTGTCCTGGAATGTGCCCGGAAATTGGGGAAGATAAAGCCTGTTTCCCCGGGGCGGCGGCGGGTCCGGTTGTTCTGGTCGTCACTCAAAGAGCATGGCTGGGGTAATTGATGATGCCGCTGTCACGGGTCTCCGTCTACGCCGCGCCGTCGAACGTGGATCCTCGTAGCACACACGGAATGTCACACTCGCTCACCCTCCAGAAGAATGTTCTCCGAACACTTGAGTCCACGCAGCTCCCCTTGTCTTTCTGAATCGCCTCGCACAGTGCGTCCGACAAAACACTTTTCGCTGCACTCAACACCACTGCACAACACCATATGCCTCCGCTGTCAATGCTGGCGTCTCCAGGGGCAGCACTGATCTTCTTTTACAGATAAACATGAAACTCAGCACCCAAGCCTCTCCTTTCTAGTCCAAACTGGACGAAATAAATTTACCACAGTTACAAAGGAGCTCCCACTTCTAGCACGATCACGGCACAGACAAAAATATAGATAACGAAAGGAAGTAGGGCAGGTTCTGCATGCGCTCCGCATGCTCTCCTGTGAAGGTGTTACCTAATGACAGAAAGGTTTAACTACCAACTCCGATAACTTAACACATAAGCACATAGCAATGTTATGAGCTGCGGCATTACACAATTCTAACCAGTTCACAACTCCGCTCTGTTTACGCCATTAGTCCGACTTAGCTTTCCGATTTCGCAGCGGATATCGGCCTTCATGAGTCATACTAAGTAAGTCTGTGCCCCTTTGTCTGCTTTGGGACTCGCGAGGGCTCGTGGCAGGAGCCTCTCCTGGCGTTATCTGCGCGGCAACCTCGCGCGCTTCTTCTTCTAGCAATGCATGAAGTAAATCCGGTGGCATTCCGGCCGTCACCTTGGGCGCCTGCCGAACAAATGCAGGAGAGGGCGTTTCTTGCGAACTATCTGCGCGCTCCGCTTCACTTCTGTCCCCATCAAAATCCGCGCTTTCCCTTTCCTCATTTCGTGAATACTGAACCGGTGCCGACTTGAGGCGATTGGCGTGTATCCTTATCAAACGCCGGTTCACGTCTCGGACTCTGAAGTTTACCGGAGAAAGCTTCTCGACAACCTCGCACGGTCCTCTCCACTTCGTCTGGAACTTACGAGCTAGCCCAATCTGCCTTTGGCAGTTTTCAATGTACACGCTGTCCCCCACATCAAACGGCGCGTCTCTAGCACTGCGATCGTGCACCTCCTCCTGCGCTTCGCCGCTTTCTTTAAGGACTCCTTTGCGATGTCCCTCGCCACTTGCAAGCGCGATTCTAGCTCAACCTTATAGTCGTCCAGTGAAGCGTATGGGACACGACGGGGGCCCTCTGGCACTTCACTAGGCTGGTCCGGGTCTCGGCCGTAGAGAAGAAAGAATGGCGATTCGCCCGTGCTCTCGTGTGCTGCGGAATTGTAGGCAAACATTGCATACGGGAGCCACAAGTCCCAGTCCCGCTGGTCGCGCGAAACAAAATGCGACAGGAACCCGGCCACGGTTTGGTTCAGTCGCTCCACCGCGCCGTTGCAAGCCGGATGGTACGGTGTTGTCTGCTTCTTAGCGATCTTAAGCAGCTCGCAAACTCTCCTCATTAGCTGCGACACGAAGTTCGTTCCCCGATCTGTCAAGAGTTGCCTCGGGGGTCCATGTCGGAGCACGATCTGTTCGACAAATGCTCTTGCAACCGTGTCTGCCTTCTGATCTGGGAGTGCTACCGCTTCCGCGTATTTTGAAAGGTGGTCGACAAATACTAAAATGTACTTGTTTCCGGAAGTGGTCGTGGGCAATGGGCCCATTATGTCCATACCTGTCCGCTCGAAGGGAGCCGAAACCTCAGGGAACGGCTGAATTGGAGCTGGTCTTCGTCCCTTGGGTGTTTTTCTTTCGAGACAGGAATGACACTTCGCACAGTAGTCTCTAACATCCCGTCGCATGCCACTCCAAAAGTACAAACGCTCCACACGCCTGCGTGTCTTCGCTACGCCAAAATGACCGGCGCATGGCGCATCGTGAAACGCGCGAAGAACCCTTTCTGTCCACGACCGAGGTATGACGACTCTCTCCCAAGCGGTTTTCTCTGGTCTCCCTTTCCTGGTTGGCCTCGTGCGCCGACACAGGGTGCTGTCTTTGTCAATGAAATAACCTAGCTGTTCGGGGTGAGACGGTGCGCCCTCTAAGCTTTCGATTATTCGCTTCAGGTCAGGATCTTTGCACTGCTCTGTGCGTAATTCGGCGGGGTCGACTACGGGGACAAACTCATCTATAGCTGCCACGGCAGCTGTGCGGCTGAGTGCATCAGCATTCAGATGTGTCTTTCCTGACTTGTGCTCAACTTCAAAGCAGTATTCCTGCAGGTGTAGATTCCATCTAGCGAGTCGCGAGCTAGGGTCCCTGACACTCATCACCCATTTCAGTGGATGGCAGTCTGTGACTAGCTTGAATTTGCGGCCGTAAAGGTAGCATCTGAAGTGCTTTACTGCCCAGACAACGGCGAGGCACTCCCTTTCCGTAGCTCCGTACTTTTGCTCTGTGGGGCTCAGCTGTCGGCTAGCAAAAGCAACGGGATGTTCTTTGCCCTCGATAACCTGAGATAGCACGGCACCAACTGCGAACTTTGACGCATCTGTGGCCATAACGAAGGGCAAACTAAAATCCGGGTGGCGCAACAGCGGTGCACTCATTAGCTTCCCTTTCAGGGCCCCAAAAGCATTCTCCGCGTTTTCGTCCCAGCGAAAGGCGACATTTTTGGCTGTTAAGGCGGTGAGCGGCTTAGCGAGCTTGGCGAACTCCTCTATGTGCCTTCGGTAGTAACCGATCAGGCCGAGAAACTGCCGGACCTGGCGGACGCTAGTCGGGGATGGAAAATCCGAGACACACCTTAGTTTCTCAGTGTCCGGTCGCACGCCGTCAGCTGAAACAACGTGCCCGAGGTATTTCACCTCGTTTTTGAGGAATTGGCACTTAGAGGGCTTCAGCTTGAGACCCGCTGCTCTTAGTCGCACCAAAACCTGCTCAATATCGCGCAAATGGTTGTCAAAACTGTCACTGTATATGATAATGTCATCCATATACACGAAGCACAGCCTCTCCAGAAGACCTGCCAGGATAACATCAGCGGTTCTCTGCCAGACAGCAGGGCTGTTGGCCAGACCCATCGGCATTCTTTTCCATTCATAGTGCCCTGAGGGCGTGTTGAATGCCGTTTTCTCGGCATCTGCCGGATCCATTGCTATCTGCCAGAATCCCGCCGCCATGTCCACTACCGTGAAGTACCTGGCAGAGCCCAGCTGAGAAAGCGTCTCCTGTATATTGGGGATGGGGTATGGATCGATGCGAGTTACGGCATTTAGTTTGCGGTAGTCCACTACCAATCGATACGAGCCATCTGGCTTTTCCACCAATAGTGCTGGTGCTCCCCAGGGTGACTTTGAGTGTTCGACAATGCCGCGATCAATCAGGTCCTGCACCTGCCGCTCCATCTCCTCACGTTGGGAGTAAGGAATCCTGTACGCACGCTGGTAAACGGGCGATGAAGTGCCGGTTTCTATCCTGTGCTTTATAACGCCACAGCAGCCCAAATCCAGGTTGGACGCGGCGAATACCTCCGAGTAGTCGTTCAGTAAACCAGCCAGAGCCTCCCTCTCCCTGGATTTTACGTGAGAAAGATCGAATGACACCTTTGGAGCAGCCGAAGGACTAGCATGCTCTACAGTTGCGAGTACCGTATCGGTGGGCTCACGTTGCTCTATCGCAGAGGTGAAGAAAGCCAATGTTTTGTTCTTGGGAAGGCTCAGTGGCTGCTGGCTACAGTTAACCACCCGTAGGGGCACTCTGTGGGCGTCATTAACTGTCACGAGGCAAGCGGCTGCCTTCAGGCCATTGCTGAGAGAGTCGACCGGCTCAAGCACTCCCACGGCGCCGCTCTCTACATCTGAAGGCACAAACGCGTACAAAATGTGCTCCGACCAAGGAAGGACGACCGCCTTCTCGACCAGCCGGACGGCAACCCGCGAATATACCTTCTCCAATGATCCCATTGTTTGACGGGTGTCAATATCGGTAATGCGAATCTCAGCCCCTCTCCTGTTCAAAAACGGAACTTTTGAGCCGCCCGCATTAACCTCTTCCTCAGAGAATGAGACTACTACCTTCCCTTTTTTCAAAAAATCCTGCCCTAATATACCTGACACTCCGTTTGGCAGAGACACCGTGTCCGGGCATACGTAGCAGGGGTGCTCCAATGCAATTCCGCCGAGAGAAAAGTGTAACCGGTAGAGTCCACTTATGCCAAGAGGATCGCCCGTTATGCCTACAAATTTGGTTGCCATACCACCCGACGCTTCCAACACCTCGCGGTCCCCCTTCCTTCGAAGCGTGTTAAAACTGCTCTCCTTAAGCAATGTCACCTTTGACCCCGTATCTATCAACAATTCCATGCAGCAACCATTTAACTTGCAACGCACAACAGGGCATGCCTCGTCGGCCACACAAACTACCACCACCTCATCATCCACTGCTCCCTCCCCACGCTCCTCAGGCTGGGGAGGACTAACTAGTTTTTTGTCTCGGTATCTGGAGTCCCGCTGTCGGCTTGCTTAGGGCGTGTCTCGCCTGCTTCTCTTTGTGGCTCCCCACGGCGCACGTTTTGGCAGAACCTGGCGATGTGTCCGCGACCCTGGCAAGCGAAGCATACGATTTCTTCAAAATCTCGCATACCGCGCCTGTAGCTTTGTGGCGGTCTCCGGTTTCCAGCGAATGGGCGCTGTTGAGCGCGCGCTTCAACTTGGCGTTCTACCTGCTGAGTTAGCAGCTGTTCCAAGCGATCTAACCGCTCTGTCAAGAGAGCAACCTCAGGGTTGAGCACCGCTCTCTCTATGACGCGTACTCTCGCTGCGGCTGTCGTTAACGCCTCATTTTGTTCCTCATCCAATGCGGCCTCCACGGCTTGGTCGAAATTGCTCGGCTTGCGCGAGAGCACGAACCGGCGCACGGGGTCTTGCAGACCAGCCACGAACAAAGCGGTCATTTCCTCTTTAAGTATATCCTCCGCGTATTTCTTCCTTAGCTGGTCTCCTTCCTCCTCCCTGCTTAACGTATCGCGTGCTAGGCGCTGAAGCCGCGACGCAAATGTTCGCACGTCCTCCCCTACCATCTGTCCGGCGTCACGGAACCTCTGTACCCGCACGTGACGTGGTTCAGTGTCGAAATGCTCAAACGCGAGCTTCTTAAATTCCGCAAATGATTTTGTGGATTTTACTTTTTCATCTCGCCAGGCAAAATCATGAGCAGCTCCTGCCATCTTACACCTCGCCATTCCCAGCATTTGAGCATCGGACCATCCCCCCATTTTCCCAATCTCTTCTAGCATGGAAAAGAAATCGCAGATTGGAACCCCTGTCTTATCTCCCGTAAACGTCGGAATGACGCTTCCTAATGCCAGCATGCTTGCTCCGAGCGACGGCTGTGGAGTGGGAGCTCCCTCAGATACAGTCATTTTTTTTTTTCAAGCCCTCCAGTGCCTCAAGCCTCTCCAATGGGGGTAAAAGTCCCACAATCAGTCCCGTGATTCCCTTTTGATTACAATTTTGAAGTCATGAATGTCACCGCATTCAGAGGACATTTGCTTTTGAGACCCCACTTCTGACACCAGTGTGATGACCCCCATAATGCGCAGGTCCACACGGGACGGAGAGGCAAAGAGACACCGTATGGCTCAGTTTAAACAAACAGGTATATTCAATAATTACACATGATGAAGATTATACATCAGAGGCTGGGGCGTCCGAGCTTACGTGCCGACGACTTCATGGGGGCGATGGAGTGGCTCCGGAGTTGGGCTCGAGCGGTTGCTGGCAGAAGCTGCACGCCGTCGGGCTTCGGCGCTGAAGGCCCTCTTGGCGAATGATGTCGTCCTGAGCGTGTATGCAGTAGAATTTCAATAGTCGTCCGTTTCTTCGAGGATGGTTCCCAAACCCTTCCTCTAGTGTCGTTCGGCTTGGAAGATGAACAGGAGGCGAGCTTGTAGATGATGACAGCAGAGCATAATTTTACAACATACATATACAGAGAGTTAAACTGGAAAAAGCAGAACTGAATTTACAAAAGAACAAACTTTGCACTACTTTACTCATCGACCGGGCAGGTTAGTGCCTAAGTAGCATCACATTACATGCTAAGCATGGAGCCCCAGCTCAGACTGGACTGGACTGCATCCGTTTACATGCGCTTTTAAGCACTTGATTAACAAAGGACTAAGGGCGGTCATTTTCAGTGGCCCGCCCAAAGCATCAATTCTCCAATGAAAAATAACATGCGAGATGGGAACAACCCCTTGGGTTGGGCTTAGCCTCGAACCCAGATTCTTGTTAACAATACAAACTAAATAAACAACAAAAACGCCACCACTCTCTCTCAAGTGAGAGTATACACAGGCTCTCTCTTCGGAGCTAATTCACTAGCGCCTGTCTTTCCACATTCTTGGCGAGTACTGCCTGTCCGCCACGACAGGTGTCCGTCACGGCCCTTCTGGGAATGCGCTTTTGTTCACGAGGCACGGCGGGAAGCTGTGGGTGCCTTCCCGGCGATAGCCCACGTCGAAAGGGGAAGGAGGGAAAGAATGTTGTCTTCGCGGTAGCGCATAGCGTCGGCTGTGGTACGGCGCGCTCTGGCCCGCTGACAGCTCCCTTGTCCTGGAATGTGCCCGGAAATTGGGGAGGATAAAGCCTGTTTCCCCGGGGCGGCGGCGGGTCCGGTTGTTCTGGTCGTCACTCAAAGAGCATGGCTGGGGTAATTGATGATGCCGCTGTCACGGGTCTCCGTCTACGCCGCGCCGTCGAACGTGGATCCTCGTAGCACACACGGAATGTCACAACATCAACGTAGAAGAAGCGCTAAGGAACCGGACGGGAAAAAAGTTAGTGTAAAGAGCTGGGGTACCTTTCTACACCCTGGCACAAGGCTGTAGAAAGAACAGTTAATAAACCAAAACAGCTCTGAAAAATACGTGAAGAATGAGAGTGTATCCCGCAAAGCCCTCCCTCTGAATTTCAGGAGGGCGCAAAAAGAACACCATTTTTTGTCTACATTCTTCTTGTTCATCCAAAAGATGCCTAGCCTGGACACCCTCTTCTGTATACACCCTATTTTTTAAGATTTGTCCGTAGCGCTTTTCTCTGTTTCTGAGATGTCTGTTATGCGTTGTTGTGAACGGGATGCACACCAGCCGAAGAGGATTAAGGCGAAGATTCCAACTGCCGGGATGACCACGGTATTGGCAATTTCGACAGGTCCTTTGACTCCATGATTACCCCACAAAAAAAAAGGATGTGCTGGGAACCTGCCTGGGGAATCTTTCCCACGCTCTTCAGGAGGGGGGGAAGATGGCCTTCCCTTTGGTTCGCCGCGAGACGCGACCGACAATGGACAAGACGACGGAGGGAAGAGCGGACGGCGCCTTCCTTTAATTAACTGTTCCTGACAAGAGACGTCCCGACCGGACAGAGCCCGCCGAGGTTGTAGCCACGGCGCCGCACCTGTTTTTGGATGGACACGTGCAGCTTGAGGCGAAGTAGCAGCGGACCGACGAGTCCTCCTCGCCCATTCCCACGGTGCCTCCGTGTGCTATGTTTTGTGCCACTCTTCCGATCTTTGCCTCGTGTTCAATTGGCCGCCACCTGGTGAGAAGGGTGGTGCCTTAGGGTATTTAACAAGCGTCCCGAGTGGGAATGAGCGCTCTGGGCCTTGGCGACAAGGCTCATCCAGTCGCTCGACGCCATGAACTTTTAATTTCTGACTGTTTGCTCTTTCTTTCCTAAAATCTGTAAACAAGCTTCTTCAAAGTGCCAGTAAACCTGTTTGTGTTTTCGTTCGCAAATGTCAACCTTCCATCCTTCCTCATCCCTTCGGCAAAACACCGCTACCCTGCATCACAACAACTGGTCATGCTACCTCCGACCATAACAGCTTGCAGTAAGCAGAGAAAGTCGCCCTTGCCCTCGTGACGGCCGGCCGAATGACCCTGAAAACCGAGCCCCGCCCCTAACCACCGCTTGAGGCGACGAAGGCTTAGATCTCTTCCTCGGGTCAACTGGGACATCAGCTTTGAAAAGGCAGTGTTATTTTTCCTTCTTGATAACGTCAGTCCGCTTGCGTTTCGCCTCACTTTCTTCTTATCCTGATCTCCCATTTCTTGTCTTCTTAACTTCGGACAGGGTGGCGATCGAGAATTACTTTGGCTTGGGCTAGTTGGCTCATAGTTTTGATGTCAGGACGGCGTGAACGAACAAGGACAAAAGAGGCACATGAACGGCGCCTGTCCTGTTGCGTTTTTGTGCCTCTCCTGTCCTTGTTCCTTTCGCGCCGTCCTGACACCAACTGCGGCAAAGTGGATGCTATGGTTATGTAAAGTTTTCTGCACATCCTTCATCTTCTGCTTCAATTCACTTTCTTTAATATGCCTATTTTACTACTAGTGTTAATGCCTTTAATAATAACACTACATCTAATTATCCAAAATTTTCTCTCGGGCTGGCTGCATGACTTGCACCACGCTTACCTGCCATTCGTCTGCAATAATATGCAGATTCTTTTTCATTACTAGTAACGATTTTTTTAATGTTTGAATAATAGCATCGAAATGTCACTTTTCGATGAGGGAGTCTAGCGATGAATTCCAACATTCTCTGTAATCACATTTAAGCAAGAACACATTAAAAGATGCCCTGCTTCGCAATGTATTTGCAAATTCGGGGCTGACTCTAATATTAAGTGAGTAAAAACTGCGTCAGAACTTTCCGGCAGTCAGGCTTCAAAATATCCTGAACGAAAAATCTGTCGACATTTTAATCGCCACACTGCCCACGCGGAACTAGTGAGCGCCACTTCTGCGTCAACAAACAGACGTCACTGCCGTCCTTGACTGGAAGCCCATGCGGATCAGCCGACATTATCCGCGAGGCAAGCGAATTCTGACGGCTTTTCGGTCGTGCAGTTGAATGACTTAAATTCACGGCGTCGGAATAGGTACGAGCTGCCAACCCAGTCCACCGATCAAGCATGTCGTAAAACGATTCGCCTTAGGCAGCGTTTCCCATACCGTATAATGATACTCTTACTCCCGCTGCAGATAAGGCACATATATCCTTGTTTAGTGTGTTTTCCAATGTATTTAACAGCATGACGTAAATGTGGAGAGTCTTGACAAAAGTTTCCTACAATAGTTACCAGCAACGCCACCAGCGTAAATTTCTTGTTGCTCAAGAACTGCGCTGATCACGGCCATGATTCTTGGCGTAAATACCACTTCCAGTTGCCTCGAAATAATTTATTGTACACAAGCACCATATAGTTTCTGCATTCGTCAAGGTGCTGTCATGTGCCGATAGTTAAACAGCTCAAAATCTGTCCCACACAGACGGCTAAGCGAAATGTATTAGACCACTTTTAGCACGTGTTTGGAAGTTCTTATGCCACTTACTAATTAGGCATACGAAGGAAATGAAAGAAAAACCTCTCGAAAGACATAAATAAGACCGAATAACTCAACTCGTCGCAGCGGCGGCAAAAGAATCACTGCAGGTGAACCATCTGTAGAGCAGAGTAGCTCGATGTAAGCGCTCGTGTGTTAATGAATCTTTCAATCGCTCGCGTCATTTCAAAGGTCATATTTAACTCAGAAGTCATCATCGTGGGCGGAGACCCTCTCATGACACGGAATACAGAATTTTGCATCGCAGTCAAGTGGGCTGCGACACCTCTGCACAGCAGCCTGGAGATTGCGACGCGCTGCTAATGACATCACGCATCTGCGCCCTTTCGAAATTCAGACACGCGTACGGTCGCGCTTTGAAGCTTCACGCCACATCAGGACGTGTCCGTGCTCGGCAAGCCCTTTGGCGCCACCGGCAGTCGTTGGCTTGCAGCGACGCTGAACCATTACAAATATTGTCTATAGACAATTTGTAGACATCTTATAGACTCTACAGCCTTCCCATAGATATTTCTTTTTGTCCATTCATAGTCAATAGACTGTCTAAAGAATTTGTATTGCCTATAGACGATTCTCTAGAGATTGCCTAGAGAGAATCTAAAGACTTTACAGACAGAAGCCTAAGGAAAGTCTATATACTCTCTAAAGAAATTTTTTTCAAGGGAAGCAAGCCTGAGGACCCGAAGGACAGTAAGAACGCCTCGAAGTAACCCCTTCACAAGGCCCTCTAAGCGCTCTTGCACTCATATGTCAAAAGAACAAAGAACGATTTAACTGCGGCGCATAAGATTAGCTTGAAATGGGAAAGGTTTCACGCGTCGAATGCATGCGTAGTTGATTGGGTTCGTCCAAAAATTGCTAGCAGAAATCGCCGTCGTAATTTTCTCTGCGAAGTCTGAACATTGGCTTCCCTCTCTATCGGCACGATCGGCATGACGCCTCAAGATCAAACATTCACTGTAGTCGGATACAGCTCTTAAACGAAACGGCTTTTCCCCGTCAAACAACCCCCCTTCCAGCCAATGGCGTCGGTCGATTCCATTCAGCATATTAGCCTGACAATTCAGGGAGTGGAATATGAAGGAGGAAAGTGCCCTCTCTCCATGGTCGGAGATAAACCCCTCCTTGCATTGTCTCACTAGCAGGTTCATGAGAATCCGCTAACGCCATTGGCTGGAACGGGGGTCTTTTGTAGGGGAAAAACCGCTTCGTTCTTGAGTTCTAGCGGACTATAGACCCGAGATAGATTTTCGTTGAGCACCGCTACGTTCCACGAGCAATCTCAATTTCTTATTTCTAGCTTTTTTTTTAGCATGCTTGCGTTTGGCACTACTATAAGTTAGCATTCGAAATTTGCGGCCATTGATATAGGCTGGGGCGCTCGCACTCAGTGCGCCTCCGTGACCGCCGGGCTGTACAAGATGTTAGCAGTAGAGAGAGAGAGAGAGTAGCAACCTCTTGCCTGAATTCCTTCGGCAAGAGTTGAGAGACCGGTTTTTCCGCCAGTAAAAATTGATCCTGCGCCGCAGCTGGGTTTTTAACCTGAAAATTGTCCCCGGCGGCAGATTTCGTTCGCTTTTCATGGCGCACTCCTTAATGTCAACGTAGCATAAGAACTTAAGCCGGTCTGCAGCATCTAGCGCGTATCGTCCGATTTCAATTCTCACAATGCGAAAGCAAATGTGGCTATTCTGATCCCGCCCATCTTAGAAGTGTAGAGCCGCATTAGTCAGAACATGGTGGGCGCGGGAAAATGTCAGTGATACACAGGTTGTCGCTTCTTAGATATTGGTTTTGGTTTGAAACCTATCAAAGGACTTTAAAAGATATTTGACGTCTATGCACCCGCGCTTACGCAGAGCTTTGGAGACGCCGAATTTTTGTTTTGGACGTTCTTTCTTTCAAACGTTGCATATTGCCTCAGAATGCATAATACACGGTCGAAGATTCATGTACGCACTGTAAATAATTTCTTATTTAATTATTTACGCTGAGCGATTTGAGTTTTCATTGCTGAGCCCCTGCTCTAGGAGCGATGCTGTACGTCATCGTCATCATCAGCCTGACTACACCCACTGCAGGGCAAAGGCCTTTCTCATGTCTCTCCAATTACCCCAGTTATTTGCCAGCTGAGGTCACCGTATCGCTGCAAACATCTTAATATCATCCGCCCACCTAACCTTCTGCTGCATTTTTCTGCGCTTACTTTCTCTTGGAATCCAATCCGTTAACCTTAAGGACCGCTGCTTGTCTTGCCTTCGCATTACATGCCCTGCCCAAACCCTTTTCTTCCTCATGATTTCGACCAGGATGTCATTAACCCGCGTTTGTTCCCTCATCCACTCTGTCCGCTTTCAGTCTCTTAACGTTACACCTATCATTTTTCTTTCCATAGCTCGCTGCGTTGTCCTCAACTTTAGCTGAACCCTTTTCTTTAGTCTCCATTTTTCAGCCGCATAGCTGAGTACCGGTAAGATACAGCTGTTTTACACTTTTCTCTTGAGGGAAATTGGTAAACTGCCACTCATGATCTGAGAGAACCTGCCATATGCGCTACATCCCATTCTTAAAACATCAGCAATTGCCTTCTTAGCATGCCGCGGGCGCCCACTGCAACAGCAAACAAGACACTCTGTAGCGTAGAAGACTTCCCTATCTGGTAGGTGACTTATGATTAGCTTGATGCGAGCTGAAAGATGAAGAAAAACGGAAGAGTTGTGCCCCGTCTGTCTAAACTTGGTCATTTATCTTTCTCGTCTCTTCGCGCGTTAAGTTAAAAAGGAGATACGTTGACGTTCTGACGGCTATCAGCGGCCGGGTAACCGAGTTCCACTAGCGGCGTCGTGCCCCCCAAAACTAGCGGAAGATGAAAAGACAAATGCCTACACGAAAAGTGACGTAACATTCCTTTAGGGACACCGTACGCCAGTAACTAAGTAGTAAGGCAATTTGCGTCAGTGGCAGTACGAGAGGAGTCGCAAAGCTTGCGAACACAGAGAAATGGAAACATGGTACACTGCCTTCCTTTCACTGTGGCATGCCTTCCTGTAGGTGTCAGGAATGGTTTGTCCTTTTTACCTGCCTGCGGGGGAGCAGCATTTCTGGCACAACCTCGACGTTAGCTCGCGCATGTGCAAACTAACGCGATATAAGAGTACTCGTGGTTTGAAAGCGATAATACAGGCTATTTCTACTCAACAGAAAATGTTTTGTTGTCCGAACAGATTTTCCTGTAATATTTTTGGAGCTGACGCCAGAAACGCTTGTAGTGACAACGTTATTTTCTGCAGTATTGCGCAGTTCCTTGTCGTAATGCCACAGCCAGTTCTGTCGCGAATACAGCTGCAACTTCGCAATGTTACAGAAAAAGCTGTCGTAACAACAGGACGCAAAAAAAAACTACAGTATTTTGCGACTGGCTCTGTCGTAGTTTTCTACTGGGGCTCGGGCTGTACTGAATGGATTAGATTAGTTAATGCTTTCAGCTATCTACCCTGAACAGCATGTTTTTTTATTCGAGAGCAGGTGGCCATTACGGGAGGGAAATGTTTATTCGCACTGATCGGAAGAAACGAAAGAGATAGCCTTCAGCTTGCGTTTGACTTTACAGTACTGGAGTCTTGCAGTTACTGTTGTGAGAGCTGACGACTTGACAACGTCCGCTTTCTAGCCATTAAAAGTCCAGCCGTAATTCCATGCCTTGCAACCCCACCTACCATCATTGCAGTAAAAATCGGGAACATTCTGCCCGTGCTTGCCTAGAAGTTTGCACGTAAAACGCTCATAGGTACCAGTTAGACACAGTGGTGAAGAAACGCCGGATATATGGCGTCGACTCTTAGCGCTGAAATTTTAATCAAAACCTTTCAACCAACCGACTGCACGTCCAGCGTCTATATTGCGCTCAGCAAGTATAGTCCCAGCTATATGTTTTCCACTTTCGCGAAGCCAAGAACAAAGAGAGTAGGAACTCAGCTTAAAAGCTCCCAGTGTTAACACATATGTAAACCGTCTATTAAACGGCGTACAAACAATATCACAATATAGCGGCTCCACTGGGACATGCAAACGCTGAGACGTACGCCAAGCTACAAACAATTGCCGACGTATTCCCTCTGTCGCGCTGAAAGCACTCCAGTGCTTAAAGGATTACAGTCTTCCCAATCACTCATTCGACAGATTAAACGCAGAGTTCCACTCGCATAGCAGTTTGCCCTTCATATCCCAAACGAGCCTCTCCCCTCTGCCCGCTCGTAAGATTACTCCGCTGACACAAATGACAGTTTGAATTACAACACACACACGTACATGAATGAGCTCCGAGTTTCTAAGCCTAAGCTTATAATTCGAAAAAAACTGCCATCGCTGAAGCGAGATAGATTTTGACAGCTCCAGGGAGGCATCAAACGCGGGAAACAACTTATGAGTTGGGATTCCTTTTAGCTCCAATAACACGTTCTTATAAAGCCAAGAGAGTGTTTACCAGGAGGACCGATCGTCGTCGGCGGCGTTGGAAATTAATAATTGTGACTGCTGACCCCCCAGGCAGGGAGGCAGCGCGAGCATTAAGGCGCCTTATTAGATTCGTGCGCAAACAGTTCAAACATAGCATCCATCGCGTTCTGGAGCGCAGCCGATGCCTCATTAACGCGTTACGAGCCGCGGTCTGTCATCACTGAATAACGGCGATAATGACAGTGTTTATCGTTACCTTGGGTAACATGCTGATGGGAATTCGATGCGCCGCTAATTTGGCAACGAAAGGCGACGGCACAGGGGGCGCTGCATGAGGCGCTATCTATCGTCTGCGCCCTTGCGCATAGTTACATACTGCCTCTATACAGTATAAGTGCGATGAATGAATAAACGGGCGAGTGAGTGAGTGAGTGAGTGAGTGAGTGAGTGAGTGAGTGAGTGAGTGAGTGAGTGAGTGAGTGAGTGAGTGAGTGAGTGAGTGAGTGAGTGAGTGAGTGAGTGAGTGAGTGAGTGAGTGAGTGAGTGAGTGAGTGAGTGAGTGAGTGAGTGAGTGAGTGAGTGAGTGAGTGAGTGAGTGAGTGAGTGAGTGAGTGAGTGAGTGAGTGAGTGAGTGAGTGAGTGAGTGAGTGGGCTCCACTGTTTGGAACAATATGGGCTATGAAAACAACAATCAGCGGGTATTTTTGGAAGGAAAACTCAAGGCCAGAAGAAATGAGGTGAGCGGAATACCTTTCATCCCTTCCCTTCGGTGCAGTGTATACCTTTTCACTGCCTGAGTTCAAAAACATTCGCTTTTGAGCTGAAACCAGGGTAGTTTTCAGAATGTTCCACCCGACTATTGTGCTTCTAATAAATGGAATAAGACGCCGAAATTTTCGTGCTGTATCTTTGCTATCGAATGATGTGTTAGACACTAGCAAACATAAATCACCACGTGCCAATTCGCCTGCCCTCAGTACCTAGCTTATAATATATTGTTTTCTCCTATGCATTTTCGGGTTCTGTTCCAACAGTGTAAAAACGGTTTCTAAGCCAAAAATGTGCAAAGATCACGTGAGGAATAAAAAATTGCAATATTAAAGATCTTTGCTCACTTGCTGCCAATCCGCAGTTTAGCGTAAGAATTTGAATGAATTAAAACGACAAAACAGCGTTTATATTGCAGTTTTTGTACGCCTCCCATGATCTCAAATTCACTCGTGACCTCGCAAGGTCGTCTGGCAACTGAAACCGAACCTCAAACTGCAGATGTAAAAAAATTAATTGCAAAGTATTCATTCAGCACTTACAAATTCTACGTGGTGATCCATGTTTGAAAATGTCGTAAGCATCATTCCAAAACAGAAACACGCTCCGAAAAATTTGGTTGCCACGTATCATTTCCTGCGACTCAGATATCCCTCCCATCTTGCTATCTGCTAGCAGTCCAGGCACTTCGCAGCAGCAAAACGATCCGCGAACGAACATTTAGACTCTCTATTTCAGGCAGTTTGGTGCAGGCCTCATTAAGGGAGTAAGGCAAATTGTTTAATAGACGTGTTAAAGTTGTCAGGGCAGGAGCAGGCCAGATGAAAGAGTGTCGGAAATGGCCTCCACAAACAAAACTATCCAGGCGGGTTCCTTTGGTATTGAAAAAAAAGCCATGATTGATGACGGCGACGGCGCTGGGAAACACGAATCGACAAGCATCTGCGGAAATCACCGCTCTAGAAGGCGAGCAGAAATGATGGATTGGCTTGGCTTGGCTGCGGGGTTTCTTTGCGTCTATGAACGAGACTTCGCAAATGCAGACCCGCCGCTTTAGAACAGTCGCGGCGCTCTAACCAAGTAAACAGCACGCCATTCTGGAACCGGCTTGTTTGCGCGATGGTGAATGTTTTGACTGAAGCGAAGTTCCAGAGCAGGTGAGCCTGGATGTATGCATCGACTGCCTAGGAGTAGCAAGCATAACTCCTGGCCCAAAGGCCACAGTTTCGGTTCCTATTAATTGTCCCAGTTTACTTTTCAGCACAATGAATATACTTTACGTTCTTGCAGCTCATAGAACGTTTGAGTCATGTTGCCAGGTTATAATCACAATTTATCTAATGTTTTAATCGCATTTCAATTCTGTAGCTCCACGTGTGAAATCACGACCCTCGCGGCCAATTCACGCTTTTTTGACATATGCCAACGCCAGATAGTACGGCGGGTTCTCCACCGAATGGGACCATCAAGATTAGCACATTAGAACTAAGTCAACCACATTTATTTACTTGCAGGCAGATTTGGTTCCTCTTCTTGAAAAATCAATATGCAATTTAACTCGCCCGAATCCTAGTGCTGTAAACAGCAGTACGAGACTCAATGCATGAGACTTTTAACTTGTGCAAAGTATGCAAACAAGCCTGATGCCAATTCACAAAGCAATCCCGTAGAAAAATACCCGGAATTCGCACTAGTCTGATCCTGGCTATTCTGACGGGTGAAAAGAAAACAAAACTCATTTTCAAACGAAGGTAAACGAAGCATCTTAGACGAAATTCTCGACCAAAATGATGGGAGATCCAATAGTCAGTGACTCTTTTGTTGTGATTTGCGCAAGCTTCGATCGAAAGTATCCCTCTTGCCGGAGCGTGAGTCTAATAAGAGTTTGGCGCGCACAAAGTAATCACATTGTTTGGCAGCGCATGAACTATATCATTAAATGTACCGGGCAGTAAGTCGTGACGTAACAGCTCTCAAAGGACATGGAATTGAGGTCGTGCGTGTAGCCACCTCAGCACGCACGCCTGCTGTTTAGCCCCATACCGCAACGTTGCTTTCAAACCAGTATAGCAAAATGAAACAAAAAAGAAGACATACCACGGAGAAGACATTGTAAAAAAAATAACCACAAATGGCCTTCAAGAATTGCACATAATTTTGTTAATAATTCACCGCGTCCATTTCAAACGTTAAGAAGAGAGTAAAATGCCGAGGTTCTTGCGTTTTCTTATCTGATCTGTAATTAGGTTTCCTTCCAAACGAAATCCCACAAATTGCGCGGCTAAAACGCATGCAGGTAGGTATAACTCCATCTCCCCGTGCATTATATCGCACATTAGCGGGAACCTCGGCCCGGCGCAACAAGAATTTCTTAAAATGAATTTTTAGCGGAGCAATTTATCGTTTGGTCCTGCACGCATTAGAACAAATGGACTGAACAGAAAACGGCAAACTTAGAAATTGTTTTGGGCAGAAAGGAAAGGTCACACAGCTGCCAACATTGACCAGAGCCGTCAGAAGTGTTAGCAGAACGTATTGGACATGTTTTATTCAAGTATGGCAACCTGGATGAGCCAGCGGAGTTGCCCTTGTAGTCCATATGTCGCTGACCTGAATGAAGAAATGCGTTACCGAACAGGACTCCATAGCGTTGTTGCTTTGTTTTAGTGAATCTTAGAAACTGCGATCTCATTTTTTAGTTACACCACAGGAGCACTTTAACTTTCTGGGGACAGAAAAAATGCGCAAAATATGATGATATAACACTTTATGCAAGAATCTGAATCTGTGGATTCGATTTTAATCCTCTTTAAGTGCACATAGAAATGTTCAAATCATCATCAATAAGAGAATATCACTATTCCCTTCATTGAAAGCCTTGCTGCATCGATCGGTGCAGGGGGGTCGGTTTTAATCTGCTAAGCACGAACCTAATTCTGGACGCCGTCGTCAAGTGAGAACGGGGCAATAACGGCCGCAAACAATGCGCACTGGCTGATATTGATAGCGGTAACCATGCGCTTTCCTCGGAGCGGCATGTGGGGGATCGTAGCGACGCGTGGCCATAGATATGGCCACATAAAAGACTACGTATCACGCCCATATGTGACGTCACGTGTCCTCATATATGGGGCAAAATAGGCGTCCCCATCTGGAACAGTATGGGGCCGCATAGGGAAACTTTATAGGACTACATATAAGACTCCTGGGCATGGGCTCTTCCTGGGATGTTGCTCGGGTGTCTTGCAAAAAGAAAAATGTTTCTTAACTACGTCGTTAGTCCGTCTTATCACTGCCTAATAATGTCAACTTCAGCTTCAGTAGCGCTGGGTGCAGCACAAAGAAGCGTCGGCGAACGAACAGGGTGTGCGTACGAACCGTGCTCCAAAATCTTGAGCAGAACAGGCGAGTGAAAGCGATGCGAGCAGCCGTAAAGTGACGAGGTGAGTTCAGTGGCCCGCCGTCATTAAACGAGGCTCCTAGCTGTCGGGTGCATCCTCAGTGTCGCGTCAGGTTACTCTTAACATGTTTGCTTAGCATCGACGAAGCTGCCAAAATAGCACTTTCACAGCACGTTTACGCACCACCCAGACACCGCAGAGAACCCTTTATTGTGTCCTTTCATTTCTCTCACTTCAAAGTATTTCTTTCATGTTTTTTTTTCTTTTTTACGGTCGAGCATTGTCAGAGAGTGATCCGGCAAAAGGCGCCGTAACTAGAGGCATGTATAGCGAGCCTCCGCGGTGGCTCAGTGGTTGTGGCGCTCTGCTGCTGACCCGAAAGACGTGGGTTCGATCACGGCCGCGGCGGGCGAACTTTGATGGAGGCGAAATTCTAGAGCACCGTGTACTGTGCGATGTCAGTTCACGTTAAAGAACACCAAGTGGCCGAAATTTCCGGATACCTGCACTATGGCGACCCTCATAGCCTGAGTCGCTTTGGGACGTTAAACCCCCATAAACCACACCTAAGCCAAGCATGTACAGACAAGTTCAATGCTAGATCGAACATAACAACGCGAGACGGAGTCACCCGAGAACTCTGCACAGCGTCAAACGATAGCGTCATCTACGTCACTGCGCACGTGAAATAACCGCGGAACCATGGCAGCTCCCCGCGCCCTGCCCTACTTGCTCCAGATCGTTAGTTCCCTACCAACCAAAAATATGACGCATTCATGTTCGTTCTAGCAGTAGCGAATGTACACATGTAAGAAGAACAGGTATACAACAAAGGAAGTTTACCTTAAAAAAAAACAGCTTTAGCTGTAAGACAACACTCGAAAGTTTAGTTTCAAGCGCGAGCGATAGACTGACCACTAGCGCCACATACAATGCACAGAAGCCCTTGAAGCCCAGGTGTAGCGCAATTAAGTGTCGTGCAGTGGTGCAGTGTGTGTGCGTGTGTTTGCTGAGCGCACGCCGTTTTGGCCAGAAATGGGGCGCTACACCTCGTTAATAAAGGTTTCATCATTACGTAAGCCTTAACCATTGTTGAACGCCACGCCCATCCTCCGCCTATCTTTTCCTCAGCCTTAAACCCCCGCTCACACTTGCGACAAACAACTGAGTGAAGCGTTAGCATTTTAACTGCGAAGCCACTGAGAACTCATCGATCGCAGCGGCAAAGCGGGAGGAATGTGACGATGGAATTCCACACATCATCGAAAGAGACCTTTATCATTCTAGGCGACATCGTTAGGGTGGATCCCGAATTGCGCAGCTTCGTCAGCTTCTGTTCGCTCTTCGTATCCGCGAACGCTGCTCAACTGCGCTACGCGAGGGAAAGATAGCGAAGTCCAGATTTCATATCGCGATCAAAGGCACCGCCAGACTCAATCCTCGAAGCGAAAGACGCGATCGTGAATTACTTGCCTTCTGAGAAAATTTCTATCCGCTAGCACAACGCCAGAGGAAGAGGGACAGGGGGTATCTTCGGTAGAAATACAACGAGGCATAAAGGGTGCGTCTCGAGGACAGCTACTCGGCTCGCTGGAGGGGCGACAGAGAATTCAATGAAGAGAGGATGCAAGTGACTGAGATGAGAATGCTTCGAGGGATGTGTGGAGTGACCAAGAAGGCTTTACAGATGAATGGTCGCATAAAAATAGGCCATAGTTAATGTGGAAAACACAGGAGTGAAGGTAGAGGAACCGAAGTCCTGGCTCCATTGCTTTGGTTATGTAATAGCGAAGAAGCGAAGAATTTGTTGAGAGGAAGTTATTAGACTTGGAAATCGAAGGGAAGAGGGCGCTTGGACTACCGGATAGGAAATCGAAGAACCGGTATAACAAGCTCTCAGTTGTGGCAGCTAAAGACAAGGAGTGATGCAAGGCACGCTTCAGAAAAGGCGGCCCCTTGTAGGCAAGCGGAATAAGCTGGACTAGAATGAAGACCGAAATAGTGATGAAGGCAAGCTAAGCGATAATAATCACGACAACGACCTTGAAGAAATAAAAGCTTCAGGTCTTTTTGTCCTCTTTCACGGTTAAAAAGCGTTACACCAACTTGTGCCGCATCCTTGCCCCAATGGGTGCGTATAATCCCGTGCGGACCCGCAACCCAGGTAGCCCATTGTTGAGCGTGTTGACTTCTCGACCCACATGTCGTTTTGGCTCACACCCACGCGGACACTGTCCTCTTTAGGGAAATGGTGAAGAAGGAATTTTTCGGACAACGACATATTACGAAGAGGGTGCACCGTTTCAACTGGACTAAAAACATTACACATCAATCGCTTTATTGGAAACCTTGCGGATGAAATGGCAATATTCTTGAATAACCGGCACTTCGTAACGTGTGGAAGGTACAGCTCATGCCGCATGTGAGTGCCAGTTTTTAACACGATTTGTTTTCTATATAAGCTATCACACCGCACCTGCGTTCAGTGAGGAATTTGCGGTGCCTGTAACCATTTCCCTCTCTGTATTTGTTACACGCGAAACAACCGCTATTACTTCCACTACGATTCTTACCCTGATGCAGAAGTCTACACTCATAGACCCTGTTTGGCGCTAATCTTGGATGCATTAATAACGTGGCGCACAGAGCGCGTTAACTGCTTTTGCTACCCCGTTAATGAGGGTTTCTACACGGCGGCAGTTATACATCAGGAAACAAAGGTGGACGGACTCTCCTATCGAGCACCCAATGCAACACATGCTGAGGAAGTTGCCATTGCGTTGGCTACCTCTGATTCCAAGTCAAAGGCCATTATCATAGACTCACGCAGGGCCTGTGAGGGCTATCTAGCTCTAGAAATATCCCCTCTAGCCTACAAAATGTGGCGCACCTGTATCCGGGACACAGATAACTTACCAAAACGTATCGTTTCAACGCCTGGCCATCTCGGGCTAGGAGGGAATGAGGCCGCTGACATGGTCGGCCGAGTGCTCATTTCCGGGGCATCTCGCCTTAGCCCCGCTGGCTCACAGCAGCCGCATTTCTTGCTGCGCTTTAGAGAAATTCTGGAGTATTATAGCGACAAGCACCGTCGCTACCTACCCACTGCAAAGGGGCTAGGGAAGGCGGACGAGCGAATCCTGAGTAGCTTACAGACTAACAATTTATTATGACCGGCAATCTTAAGACACTTTCACCCTACGGTCACTGGGCTGTGCTGGCACTGTTGGGAGATGTCCGACATCTACCACATGGTGTGGGCCTGCTAGCTAAATTCAGCTCTTAGCAGAACCTCCCCCCCCCCCCCCCACACACACACACACAAGAGATGACTGGGAGGCGGAACCGCTCGGCTGCTCCGACCTTGAGGCCAAAAAAGCCTTGGTAGCGAGGGCACGGATGGCGGTTCCGTTCAGTGACGTCCCGGAATAGGGAAGTCACTTAGTCTGTAGAGCCTTCGGGCTCCTACGCTCAGTTTTTATTAATAATATTTGTTCACTACCAGCCTCGCATTTGAAAAAAATCGGTGGGCAGTGGGCGCAGGAATGTTTACAGTCGCAGACGACATTTAGGTTATGTGGTCCGCGCTCACCCGAGATCCAATCCGAGACAAAAGTGGCTGCCCATTCTTGCCTATAGGAATGCAACTTTGCATAAAGATGAATGAATGTTGCAGGTACCTGGACTAATTAAGCTCGAGGACGTTGTCGCTGCTATTTCTTTCTTTGTTGTTTGTTGTTCTCCTTTTTGAGCGATAGCTCTATTGAGTGCCGAAACTAGTTTAAGTCGGTATGTAGATCTGAACCAAGGAAAGGGAGCAGCGCAAAAGCATGCAACCACACAAGAAAAAAGGACAAAATGCGCTGCGCTTCTCCTTTTCCTTGGTTCAAAATGCAACAACTAGTCCAGAAAGAAGTTTTACTGATGTAGATCTGACACTGATGTGACATTCGGACTTGAAAATTTCATAGCAACAGCCTGAAGTCAGATGCCGAAGCATACATTGACTATGCCCGATGGCATGGTGTCCCCAATTTTGGCCCTAGTCATTACCATCATTAGCCAACCCCACCGCCCACATTTAGACCACCTCACTCCCTAAATTTGATCTTCTCGAATTTGGACCACATTTGATATCCAACCTAGTCTCAATGTGTCCAATACGACGGTAACATCCAAATTTGACCCAACCCCACCCCCAAAATTTGGCCTTCTCGGATTGGGACTAAACTCGATATCTAGGCTAATTTTGCCATGATCATCATCATCATGACTACACCCACTTCAGGACAAATGCCACTCTCATATCTCTCCAATTAGCACTCTACTGTACCAGCTGCGGCCACCCTAATCCCGCAAACACCTTAATCTAATTCGCCTGTCGAACTTTCTGCTGCCCCCTGCCACGCTTTCCATATCTTGGAATCCAGTCTGTTTCCCTTAAGCAACATCGGTTATCTTGCCTTCGCATTACATGCTCTGCCCAAGCCCACTGCTTCTTGATTTCGACTAGGTTGTCATTGACACGTGTTTGATCCCAGGCTCTCTGCGCCTTCCCGTCCCTTAACGTTGCATCTATCGAACTTTCATTCCAAAGCTGCGCTGTCCTTAACTCAGGTTCAACCCATTTCGTTAGCCTACACGTTTCTGCCCCTTAGTTGAGCATCGGCAAGATACAGCTGTTATATATTTCTTTCTTGAGGAATATTGGTGAAATGCACTCCTCCCCGTGGTTCTACATGAACAAACCAAATGAAGGTCAATTTTAATGTGCCGAATACAATGGTGCCCTCAAAATCTGACCCGGGATACTCCCAAAATTTGGCCCACCCTACACCACCCCCGAAATTTTAACTCGAATTTGGACCACAATCGATGTCCAGGCTAATTTGAATGTGCTCGATACGATGGTGACCTCCAATTTTGACCAGGGCCACTCCCCTCAAGTATGCACTATCTGTCAACAGTTTTACGTTAGGAGGAAAATATCTATCATGTCTCAAGAGACATAGCTTTCTGAACGCGGACAAACATTTGTTATCTACGTGCGAATTCAAGGAAGAATTGTTAGCTATTGTTACATATCGATATGTGTAGCTATTAACCTGATAATCAGAGTACGCATAGCAGCCACAAGCACCAAGGTGAGCCGAGGGATAAGAAACAGCAAAATCCTATTAAAAGCAAGTATAGCTATCGCTCGACCATTCAGTGTAACAGAGTGAAAGCGCTGTCATATTTTATTCATTTACTTTTTACTGGAGGTCGTCCGTCTTTTTCTTTATTTTTCTTCTCAGAGAAGGCTGTTGCTTTCTCTCACTCCGCATAATAATTTCCACTCGAACAAGGTCAGTGAAGTCTAATCAAACGAAGGAATCAGCAAAACAGACCTAAGGAAAGCACAAAAAACTGAGCCCCTTAATAGCGAAAATCAATTTAGTTCATAAATCTCCTAAGAAAAGACACATCCACGTCTCACATGGTTCGTAGGGCGTTTCTTTAACATCTGACGGGTAATCATTAACCGCAGAGGCGCGTAAAAGAGCTCTAATTGCATCGTTACTCACACTTCGCAGGAGGGAATTAATTTTTCGCTCCCTTAACGATCACAACTAATTAAAATTGCTCCTGCTTTCGAGGCTAGCTACTGGTCGCTGGAGAAAAAAAAAGGAAATGCGATCTACAAGTGCATAAAATGTCAATAGAGGGAGCTCATTTCCCGGGATGGCTTCTCTTGCTTCGCCGATTTCCCCTTTTGCTTTAAGCTTCCCTTGCTAAGGAGATTAGATCGTCACGTGAGTACTGCATTGTCCTAAACTCCGTCACTCCGTTTTTAAAATTTTAATGGATTGACTAATGAACATTTATTTGCCATGACGCTATGGCACAAGAAACACGCTACAGGGAAGAAAGTAAGATTAATATCAAGCTCCCATTTCCCCACATCAATTTTAGTACGCGCGCGCGCGTGTGTGTGTGTGTGTGTGTGTGTGTGTGTGTGTGTGTGCGTGCGTGCGTGCGTGCGTGCGTGCGTGCGTGCGTGCGTGCGTGTGTGTGTGTGTGTGTGTGTGTGTGTGTGTGTGTGTGTGTGTGTGTGTGTGTGTGTGTGTGTGTGTGTGTGTGTGTGTGTGTGTGTGTGTGTGTGTGTGTGTGTGTGTGTGTGTGTGTGTGTGTGTGTGTGTGTGCGTGTGCGTGTGTGTGTGCGCTCGTGCGTATGTTTTCATGGCGACTCCATCCATCAAAAAGTATTCGTTACGACTCAGATCGAAACGATGATCTTGGGCTCAGCTCCCACACGTCATAGCCACTCTGCTGGCGTGGCAGAATCAATTTTCATTGCCTTTCTTATCGGCAAGGTCACGACGGATGTCTGTCATCTGCAGACATGCCGTGAGCTTCGACACTGGGGCTTCTAAACACAGGATGCGTGTAGAGTCACTGTAAAAAATAAACCTAGTGTCTGTGGTGACTCCAGCGACTACGGCCGTGTGGAACCCCCCGCCCCCACCCAGGCAATGAGTCACGCTTCAGACTGCGCGGTACAGGCACAACACCGTCCCAGTCCCGCACACACCACAAGTGGAACATAGCGGAGACGAAGCCAAGTCCGCCTCATACATCCATACACGTGTACGAGAAGATTCCGTGCGAATGCGGTGGAGTAAAATGGCTTAGGATCTTTTGGGGCGAAAACTGCGCTACGCCATGTTTCGCCAAAGTCATCGACTGCCACCGCATGATCTTCAACCGAAGAAGCGCCGGGAGTGTGGCCAGGACGTCATACCACGTGATGGGCCGCAGCTGTAGCCGCTGCGCCGCCACCATCACTGCGCGGCGCGCTGAACCCCACATCGTAAGCTGTGGTCACATGACTAACCATGTGAGTCGCCGTTCGCCTAATAAGGAGCACCCTGCAGATGTGGCTCGACGGGCTGCAGTGTTGAAGAGAAAGCGAGAAGCTAGTAGCGCCAAAGAAGCGGCCGAAACAGAGGAAGAACTTGAGCAAAGACTCGCTAAGCGGCGGTGTTGCAAGCCAGGGAAAGGCGACAGAGGAAGGCATTCGCACAAACTGCTAACTTCCAATGCTATCGCTCCAAGTAGGTTTAGAGAAGTTAAACAACAGCCAATATTTAGTCCAGTGGCCAAAAGTGGCTTGTTTTGTGAATTCCACAGGTACTAAAATGACTAACGCCGTTTCTCTGAAAAGCCTCTTAGCATCTTGAGGGACTTTTCTCGATGGATGACCTGCCAGAGCTTAGATGACCAGCCTTGCTTATTAAATAAGCAAGCAAAGGCTGCTCAAATCTGGTTCTCCTGTAATCTCCCCATCGACAAGTCCTTCATCCTAAATGGTATGCACGCACTGTCAGGACCATAAAATCCCTGTCACTATAATGATGATTATGGATTTTTATGGCGCAGGTGCATCTATGTCCAAATAGCGCCATGGCACTAGGTATTTTCGACTTCTCAAGGTGGGGTCGAAGAATCATTTCCCAAGCATTTAACCCTAAATAAGCCGAGCAGCAGACCAGAGGAAAGCTTGTACCCATCATATCACCGGTGGGTACCCGGCGCCACTGGGGATCGAGCCCCGCCCCTCCGGAATGCGAGGCGGGTGCTCAACCACTCGGCCACCGCTGCGGTCCTTGTCGCAGTAAATCTGAGGCAAGTGTGACTGTCCGTTCTTTGTTACGTCGGAAATTGCATATAGTACTGCACATAAAAAAAGCATGCGCGTTTATATCGCTTCTTCAGGAGCATCGGCAACGCTCTCAAAGCCAAAAGCAAGGAATGCGTGGATGTTTATACGCCCCCTGAAGAGTGCCTGCCCTTTATCGTGACATCCTCGCGACTTTGCCACACCGGCAATTACGAAATTAGCTCACTACGTCGGAGCATTTCAGAACTTATGACTAAATGCAGAACATCCCGCCGTATTTTCTTCATTAGGGTCTCCTGAAATATCAGTCCTCAATGTAGGCATCATTAGCCGTCATGTAACCCACAAGTCCTCACACAGATTCACATTTCCCCCAATATTTTAAAATGAACCGGAAAGCTTACATCCATAGATCAACACAATTATCTCCAAGTCTTCAGCAGTGGGATAACTTATTTCCTCGAACCGAGAAAAAACAGAGAAACAACACTCAAACACTGGTTGTACAGCATTACAGCTCAAATAACTCAACATCTGTCCTCAACATTCCATTAGTACGGCGGCATTAGTCCCGAAACATAGAAGCAACATTACTGGCTCATTAGCTGCAGAGTGCGAATCTGTCGAAGAAGCAGCAAAGCTCTGCAGTCATCCAAGGGGAACGTCATAACTCGGTTGGTGCTCACAAGGAACACGTCAGCCGGCGAAGAAAAAAGAACGGCATCAAAAAAAAAGTGCAAAATTTTAGTCTGGAATAGAAACCACTGATTACTCTGTTTTAAACGTTTTATTCTAACAATCACGCGCTAATTTCTTCGTGCCGCGCAGAAAGGCAGAAATGACGTTTTCTTTCAAATAACTGTTCACCCTTGCGGCCCCAGTCCGAAAAAAAATTTTCAAAAAAAAAGAAAACAAGTAAATGACAGGAAGCGATGTCAATTTCAATGACCACGTGCATATTACTCATCAGTTAACAAAGCGCACGCACAATTAGCAGGACACAAAGAAAACAAATACGGGCCAATAGAGGTGTCTAGACAGAACGGCACGCCAAGCCAGTCCTCAGCATTCACAACTTTCACGAAAGAGAAAACAGCGGACCCCTTTCACCAAGAAAAAGGGAAAAAAAGACAGCTACCGCCGATGCGGCATGACGCAAAGACCCCGGCAGACTTCACACTAGCGCCGCTGCATGCCTTCCTCAGCCATCGAAGCTGAGCTCAGGCCACGTGACCGGGCAGTACCCGTGAATCCGGGCTCGGTAGTCGGTTCGCCAAGGACACCAGACCTTGCACAAAGAAACTCACCCGTTTTGTCTGTATTTTTGTTTTTTTTTTTTCTGGAAACGTCATGCTCGTTCATTTCAGAAAGAAAATGCGGCATGTAACCATAAATTCACAGCACGCATACTAAGTTATTCTATTTTGTGTGTGAATTAAAACAAAAGGAAACACGAAATATCCGCCTTTGAAGAAACGGCGGAGCAGCTGATTCCAAAACTGCCGCATGCAAAGCTCGAAGACGCACGAGCACACGCATGGAAGAACATAAAACCCAGATAAGGGACAGTGGTTTGCACAGCGCGATCATCGCACGGCATATAAATCCAAGCCACGGCGGCGACGACGAGACAGAGCGAGTAAGCCAAGCAGCAGCAGATACGGAACGAGAAGCAACAAGATCGGGCTGCGCACTGACCGGTGCTGTGCGACAGCGCTGCTCCGCGGTTCGACGACGACGAAGCTTGTCCGGCGGGGGCTGCTAGCTGCGGCAGCGGCAAAGCGGCGACGGCGCCAGAGCAGAGCCCCGTTTAACTCCGTGCCGCCGGCCGGTGCGAAGAGCGGCGGAGGCCAGAGCAGTAGCAGCGGCAGCAGCAGCAGAGCGCGCGCGCTGCAGCCCTTGCGGCCGCCGCGGCTTCACTGTTTGCCTGCTGCAGCGGCGAGGCGACCAAGCGGCGCGCCGGCGAGCTACGCTATACCCCCCTCGGTGCGCTCCGCAGTGCCGGCGGACGCGCAACAGGCGAACTCGGCCGCCTCCTCCCATGTCCTCTTTTTTCCCCTCTTACACCCTCCTATCGCGGTCGTCAGAGGAGCCAGAGCGCCGCGACCTCCGGTCGGCTGGCTGCGCAGCTCCGTGTCGCGTTGCTGGACTCGAGCGCCAGCCGGCGTTGAGAGCCAAGCGACGGAGACGACGACGGCGAAGGCTGGAGGGATGGAGGAAAGACGAGTAGGTTTCTCACATCCAACTGGAAAGCGGTTGAGCGCAGAAAGGACGCGAAAGAAAACCGCTATCGTTGAGCATGGCGCTGCAGTCGTGTGCGATTTAAGATGCTAAACGTGAGCATTGCTCAACGTGTTCTTGAGCAAATCTGTTTCAACTGTGCACTCTATTTTTGTCATTACTGCTTGTGCCTTCTGCTGTTTATCTGTATCCTTTACCCGGATTTTCATGCACAAAGCATCCATTGTAGCTGTTTGCATTGGCAACTCCACTGATATTGTTGTTAGCCTTCTTTTTGTCGTTATCCTTGAACTGTTTCTCATCCTTGGTCTAATGCCATCTCATCATAACTTTATCTTTAATGTTTATTCCGGCCGTCTTTCTTGGAAATTTGCTTCTAACATTCTTTGGTGAAACAGTGTGCGGATTGACTGAAAAATTCTGAGCCCAACAAAGAAAGAAAGGAGGTAGATGCAAGGTTTTTTTTTAATATAGGGTACAGTATATTGTAATCGGACTTAGTTTGGGTTCTTGGAATTTGGTCACTTTGAAAAAAAAAACTCAGCTATTCCTACCGAAATTTGCGGTCCAAGGGATTAAAAAACTTCTTCCCACAAAATGTTAAATCTTGTTGCATCACCTTTGGAAAAGATTTCTTCGCTGAAGGATTGTAAGCGAAACCTCTGTTAAGCAATCTTGCTTCGCCTCTGCTGGAGAAATAGGACTGTTCTTCGTTCAAACCCCACCTGACTTTTTTATTCCTACTGAGGCCGAACTAAGCAGCTGGGCTCTGCATGGAAGAAAACATTTTGTCTTCATCAAAGCTTCCGTTTCTCCGCCATTCCTTTCCGACTTTGGTTCCGTTCGGCTCCTTTCATCTTTCCGGATGCCCGCAGTCCCCTCGGGAACACTGAGCATGGCGTTACCGACGACCATTTTGTTTCCATTTCCTGAAGCGGCACTTGCTTCTCTCCCATTTCCTGCGCACTCGCCGTCTGATTACTTCCGCTCAGAGTACAGCTTCCAAGCACTAGAGGTCGCGTAATGGCGGGAGAGGGGGCAAGCGAGTGAAGAGACGTGGCGAGTCGATATCGTCAGGCGTGAGCCGATTCTTGACTAATCTCTAGCACGGCTGCTTCTACTAATCTGGTTTGTTCCCATTTTATCGCGCATTTTCTTGTCCGACTCTGCACTTCAATTCGCATTTGCGCGTTGGAGTGCTACCGTGTTGTGCTCCGGCTATTGTACTCGACATTCTGGCTTCATACTACTCTACACTAAACACGATTTTCTTATACAAAGCCAGATTTCAAGAATGAATACAAGATCGAACGGACATGACCTGATTTACTAATAGAGCGAATATTAGAGATTTCCTGCTCTAGTAATCAGATACACACGTGAATTATGGGATATGACACCCAAGGTATCCTTCCATAGTTCCACAGCCGCGCGTCATATTTAAAATATTTTTGAATGCTTTATGAAAGACTGCTAGCCGAACGTGATATCAGCAACGTCACCTACGTTTAATGCCAGCAGCTGTAGGTCAGTGGCTTTTGCCAAAATCTCGGGAACAAAATCTTGTCGCGGCGGCCACATTTCAATGGAGGCGAAATTCCAAACGTCTTGCGCTGCGCGATGTAAATACAAGCTAGATATCCTCAGGGCACCTCGATCAATCCGGAGCACTGCACTACGGTGTTCGGCATAGCCCATGCGTCATGTTCGCACGTTAAACCTGACATACCCCAACTACGTCCTCTGTTTATTCGCCCCTTTTTGTTCTTCAGCATGTTAAGATTATGTGCAGTAATACGGTTCATGGTAGAAAGAGGGCAAAAATATGGATTTCCAGAAAAAAAAAAGTCAGCAAGAGAGGGGGAGCTTCATGGTGCTTAGCTATCGTTTCAAGAAGCCGACATGTCTTCGTGTGGGCCATAAGAACACAAGCCCTCTCGTCGAAACGTTGACTAAGCAGCCTCAATCTCCCCCACCCTTCTTCCCTTCATTTGTGATCTTGTATAACAGGACATGTAGGAATGCAATGTATAAAAACGCATATAATTTCGTGGTTGCCAACTGCCACCAACATACTCATTCAGTCATCTTTACCAAAGGGGAGAGCCTTTTTTTTGTCGTTTCATCCTGTGGTGTTCCTTACACCGCTACCTTCACTTTCTAAGAATAGGGACGATGAACCATAGGAACTGGATCTCGTAGCATTTGCAACCACAATAACACTTGTTAGAGACATATGAAAAAATCACACATTAGCCATCTCACAATAACACTTAGGAGCTTCTTTTTACATACAGGCAAGGAAATTGAGGTTTTTTGTGCGGCTGCAATGCGTTTAAGGAGTAGAAAATTGTTACTAGCTGCAAATCTGGTAGAGTTGTGGTTGGTGAATAGGACGGGATCGATAAACTGAAAATGTAGGGTGTCACTTAAAAGCTTAAAGTAAATGATTCTGAAGCGGTACTGAAAAAGCTGGCTGAGTGATAAAATTTTGTGCTCATGTAGTAATCAACGAGCGTTAGAAAGACAATAGCTACGGATTATTATGCGGATTGCCTAGATTTGTAACTATTGGGCAGACGATAAATAGCAATGGTAAGTTTTTCCCCATGCAACAATCTTGTGACGTCACTGTGTACGAAACCATAATAGAAAGATAAGAGCAGGTTGCATGGAAATTATGAACGCGCTTTAATCACAGATTTAATTCTAAACATAAACCTTTTTTTCAGATGAGGGATGCGGATGAAAAATTTAAGAATAGAATCAAGAATAACGCCGAGCAAGATCGTGTTAGAAACTGGAAGAAAGCATGGACTGAGCTAACCGGAAAGGCTAGCATATGGCAGGGTGAGAGCGAATTTATCAGCAAGTCGAAGTGGAAAAAGCTTAATTGGTACATCGACTGCTCAGGTGAAGCTGTGGTCTCGGACCAGGATGAATTTTTCTTTAAGTGCGAAGTTTCAGTGGAAGCTGTATAGCGTTTTCTTGCAGCCGTATGGCGGCGCTTGGGCGGATGCCACTGAGTAATTACTCCATTATTACAAATTTACTCCACCTTGAGGGATTCCCCGAAACACTTCACCAATTGTTACATTATCTTATTGATAATGAGGGCCTACTCTTCGGGCCTGCAAATCTTGACTTACAAAATGATTCTTGCACTTCGGTGCGTTAGAACTCACGGCCATTGAAAATCGATGTGGTTTATTAAAAGCTTAAAATTGTTGTCGTAGTTTTGTTTCGGTCCTTGCGGCACTTCATAGTAACCGCGTGTACTGAAAGCGCTTGTCCAAATTTTCTGGCTTGGTTTCAGTGTGAACACCATGAGGCGAGGAGTGCAGGCGCAAACAAGGGAAGAGAAGTAGCCGTTATCAAGGCCGGAAATTAAGAGCGAATAAAAGGGAGTTGTAAGGTGTCTTGAAATATCAGTGTGTTGGTTTTCGGGTTGCCGCATGCAGAGATCCAGTAGATTATGGGCGAGTATGTTCTGCCGGGAATTGCTGAAATAATTACAGCATTTCTTTTTGCCTACGTCTCTCGCTTCCGGATTCAAATGCATCTCAAAAGTTGCAACTGACTGCGGCCTCAAGCTGCCATGGTGTCCTAAAACTTAATTTATCACCAAATAAAAGCTATTTGCTAGCTCACTACTCCTCTAATTATAACCTTTCTAGCTCTTCCAACATAAGCATGAGCGTTGCTATGTAAGGAAACAAAAAAAAGCTCAAAACTGTAAAGCTGTTTATATTGCGCACATTATATATTTTGGCTGAAATACTTTGCCAGGAGAAAAAATCGGACTACTTTGAGGCATCTGTAAAGCAAGATATTGTTAGGCGCACTGAATTGTAAAAAAAACAAAATTTGGCGAATGTTATATGTGTTTCTATAACTGAAGGAAAGCCGGTTCAGCCGCACCATAAATTGAACAAGACGCAGCATAACCTTAACATTAAGTACTACATTTTCTAGGCAGATATTTTAATCTCAGCATTATTTACAACGTGACAGTCTGCTTGAAAGGCTGCCGTCGTTTATGCGGTCCCGCTTTCAGCCGCATTTCCGGAATGCCCTTTTAGCTGAGGAAAAAATAAATAAAAACGCTCTCAATACTCTACTTCATCGCTGGCTGTAAAGATTCCCTTTGAGTGTGATGGTTCTTATTTCAATGAATAGAGCAAAATGAACATTTCTGAATGTCGTGTAGGTCATTTTTTACCGGCTTTACTGCGAAATTTGTTATGAGCTGAACTGAGGTCTGGAAACACAGTCTTACTTTAATGTGAGGGTAGAATATAAGTTTTTCACATGAAGTGAACGCGGAGGGCGACCATATGCAATCTTCCTGATGCACAGCCTTTGCCAAAAAAGTTATGCCGCCACCGTCTGGAAGACGTTGAAGTAACGAGCATTAGCTTTTTGGTTGGCTACATCTTGGATTTATAAGTCACGCCACCAATCACCACTTGGGTTGATATTGATTTCCCATGGCGACCGCTATTTTGGATTAATCGTGGACGTCATCAATTGGCGGCCATCTTAGATATATCAGTGACGTCACCAATCAATCACCAATTTCATATACCAATGACGTCACCAATCAATCACCATTCGGTTTGCTATATTGATTTACTATGGGGGCCGCCATCTTTTAATTCCTGGGACTTTGAAAATTTCACGCCGAAGGGATGTGGTAGCAGACCCCAAGAAATCGAGAAACGTGATAAATAAGAGCTAACGCCCTTAAAATATACAGCCCAAGATGTTTGATTTCAAGCCGTGTTGCGGGGCTCTTCAGCACATTTGACAGTCCTAAGCTTGGGAGGGTTTAGGAACTTAATTTCCTCCTGTCTTGCCAGACCCTGAGTGTGCAAGAGGAGCCGCGCTGCAGGGCTCAGAAGCGGACTCCTTGGCCTGTATACTTTTGACAAAGACTGTGAATCTGGTCTTGGGGAATCGCACCTTGGGAACGATAAGAAGACAGTACCCTCACGATCTCACCGGCTTAGTCATGTGTTATCTTTAATTTTTCACAAGGTACGGTGAGGCCGAACATAATATCAAGGCAAACCGGTTGAAACGTTCTAAAGATCGTTTTGAGCAATCATAGCAGAGAATACTTTGGAAGCAAGAAAAACCACGGAATCTTTGTCAGCTGATGGACATTGCGAAAGGATGAGCTGCTGCGCTGACTGCACAGGAAACTTCAAGTGTTTGAATAACCATCAGGGCGGATTAAAATCGACTGTTTGTGAGAAGTTGACCTGGGTGGATGGAGCAAAAGAAATTTCTCTTACCATGCGCTACGCCACTAACACACTGTACATAAAAAGAAAAAAAGAAGTCAACGGAACGTCCGTACAGACAGTCAGTAGCAAGAATAGTAACAAAAGCTGAAAAATATTGTATGACAAAAATAAAACTGAAGAAACCCAGAAAGAGTAAAAACCGACAATCCTGCTTGCATCTTGTCCGTGAAATTCGGCCTGCCGACTGCTCCAACGGCAGCGTCCAACAGGGGCTGTATGCAGCGAGGTAATATTCCTCCTTTTAATGCATCTGTGTGGTGTCATTTGTGGAAGCTCCGTACGCCAAAGAATCTCACCGATTTGCTGTTTTTTTCAGTCGCGCACAGATATCGTTTCTCACGAGGCAGTTCTCATTTTTCTTCTGTATTAGTAATTTATTTTTCTCTTTTATTTTAATTTAGTGGCTTTTTTTCTCTTATGTCGCGGTTTTCCTTTGCCTTCAATTTCACGCTCCTGAGGACTCCTTGGTGGAAGCATCTGTCGCGGAAGGCAGCTGTCGGCAAGCCTGGGAAGACTTGCGATTCTTCCGGTGCTGTGGACACCGATCCATCTAGCTGAAATGAGGACTGCGCGGCAATAAACCCGAGATGAGGCGAGCCCACTGGAGGTGCTAGCAGGGACGACTATAATCATCGTGCTTACTCGAAACGGAACTGAAAGAATCGGCACAGCGCAGGACAACACGCGGTGAGGAACTCACTTTGTCCCCAACGCTCTCCTTTTACGACTGATACACGTTCGCTCAGCCGACAAGGGCTACTCTTGTAGCCAGGTGGCCATCTACTTGCTCTATATTGATACCATAGGAACAGCGCATAATAAAAATTTTCGGCCGTCCAATACGCGTAAAAATGTACGATTCGGCCTGGTCAGGAAAACCTATTCGCTGAATATGGCCTCGAAGCACGAGGGGACCCAAATGCTCCCTCCTCTGGAACCAATACCAGCTGAAGTGGAACACAGCCAACGCGGGATAAATATTTTTTTTTTCGGAAGCGCGTATACATTATTTTTGCGGTCGGGATTCAGCATTACTGGGTACAACGGTTTCTGTGTGGTAGCGAGCGATGTTTTTTATACCTTATTTTTAGCAAAGTACACTAAGGACGAACGCTAGCTAAGAACAATTTTAATCGGTAGAGTGCAAAACAACATGAGCACCCCATTTATTTATTAGGAAACCGAAATTCGGGAAAGAACCGGGGAAACTGGGCACGCTAGGAAATTAAGAACTTAACCGTGGCTCTCGGATATTTGCCGCTGTAACTACTAACACTTCTTAAACTTTCATGTGGATGCTTAACTATACGAATGTACACCGCGTTAAATGTTTATCCGGTTTATCTGGTTTCCAGGTGCCATAGTTGTTTGAGATAGCATCTCGGAATCAATGGCAGATGGAATAATTAGAAAATAAATGTAGTAAAATTAGTGTTCTTCGTTCTTTTTTTCTACCTACGTAAGCCTATACAAGCTAAAAGTTATTTTAAACACCTCAGATTTAACACCAGCTTCTCAGTCTGCCAATTTAGAGGTGCGCATGCATAATCTTAGACATTCTCTTTTTGTTATGTGTGCAGGAAATTACCTGCTTTTTTATTTTACTGTAATGATGAGCGCTCCATTCACTCTTCGCGACAAGAAATAACAGCTCCTCATCAATTCCGGCTTCGTTTTATGATAACAGGTACATAGATCTATCAGCGATCTTTTATAACTGCAATCATTAAGCTCCTATCTCTTCAGGTTCTGTAATATATATATATATTTTTTGTGCCTTCACATTATTCCGACCGTTACACAAATGCAAGGGGACTTTCGCTTACCTCAGCCAAAGAAAGCGTGCTCATACTTGTTCTCCGCTCAAGCAATGCTTCGTCTTCGGGCGTAGCGCAGTTTGTAATCCACGTTGCTTGTATTTCCCCCGGAGAATAACACAGACAGCACGTCGTTGCCTTTCTGGAACCCTTTACGCATGCAGTAATAACAGGAAAGAAATGGACCCAAACGCAGCTGATTCAGCAGCGCGCACAGGGGCTCCTAGCTATGAGCCTTGCTTGCCAAGCCGTCGGCGACTGCAGCAATGTTTCTGTAATCGAATAAAGGCTGGCTTTCGCTCTTTGCTGACCTAAGGAAGATCCTGACCATAGGAAGCGCCCTGCCCCGAAGCTCTTTTCTTCTAATAGTTCTCTTTTTATGGAGTGAATCAAAGAACCCTCCACCAATAGAGGCTGTCAAATACACGTCATAGAGCCATGTCTCGCTTGCTACAATCGCCTCGAATTTCACACTTCTTTCGTGTCGTATCTCCAAATCATTTTCTTTCTCTTTATGCTGCCATAAAGTTTTTCTGAACACATGTAGGCACTTTTGAAATGCATATAACGGGACATAAAAAGAGGGAAGACAGCAGAAAACTAGACCAGAGCTATCCCACACTTCTCACGTTCATCTGCTGCCCTCGTCTTTTATATCGCGCTACATGCTTTCCCAACAGCAAAATGAATGAGCTCGCTTAGCAGAAGATATTGCTGCAGGCACTAGGCGACTGGCTCTTTGTCCGAGTGGCAAAACTGGGGCTACATTTCACATCTGATTGGTTTATCTTTACCTTTTAGCTCTGGAGTTCTTTCTGATCGATTGCGGCCGAATTCCTAAGGTAGCTGCTCAAGAGTAAAAAGAAAACATTCCTCTCTTAAGTGCTCTTCCTTGCTTTTTTTTTTTTTTTACTCCGGTTGGTACTGCTGTCTTATATCGTTTCACCACAGCATTCTTTAGATGCGTAAAAAACGCAAACGCCGTACAGAATAAAGACTTTCGCTTCTCTCCTTTTTAGCCTGGCCTACCATGCTTGTGCTCTTGCTTACATGGATGACCTGCCCAAATCTTCTCCTTCATACCTCCTGTTCCCACACCTTTGCCACTCGGGACAGACTCGTTATTTCAGAGAAGCATATACGCGATTATACGCGCGAGGCTGAAATAGCCACTTCGTTTAGATCGATATCTATGTTGGCGGGATTGCATCACCTGAAACAAAAGAGGCGCTGCCGTGAATAATCAACAGACCCTCGCAAGAGACAGCATGAGAGCAAGCTTAATCGTCCAAACAACTATCGCCCTCGTAAAGCTCTCGGCCGCTTTGAGTTATTAGGGGACAATAAAAGAGCCCATTGCTATCTATGCCTGGTGATATATTGCCGTGAGGTGTAGAAGCGTGGCGGGCTGCTCCCCTCTGGAATGTTGTTTTCTGGCGCGTTTTGAGAACAGGCCACTCCTGGACGACCAAGTACACTGGGTGCTTGGCCAGATACTTAAAAATTGCTGTAGGCTACGCGGAAACTCCTTTGTTCCGGCGCAGCAGGGCTATCGACTACCATTGTGTACAGTGCAACGTGAACTGGTGGGCGAGTTGGTCCGACATGGTTCTTGTAAACCAGAGCAACAGATCGAAACCGAGCAAGGAAGGGACAAAACACAGCACTGTGTTTTGTCCCTTTCTTGTTTGGTTTCGAGCCGTTGCGCTGGTTTACAAGAATCACTGTGATCTGCGGCTGACCTCACGTGCGCTTGTATATTCGCATATCTCTTCTTTCCACATCGCCACGCATCAAAACATTTTTCCTTCTCATCTACGTCTTCCGCAGTGCAGATTAGCTGGCCAGATAATGACCATTCAGGCCAACCTCTCTACCTCTGTCGCCAAACAAACCTCTACCTCTCTTTTGTGTCTGAAGCACAATTGGTCTTGACTTTTTTATTTGATGTGGAAATTTAATTCTTAATCTTTCACCAACAATAGTGGTGAACTTTCACTTCGTTCTGTAGGTGAAATAAAAGGCATGAGCGTATTTACAATGTGAAAGATTCTTTAGATACTTTGCCTTTACATGGCAGTGTATCCCTCCTCCATGCGCGCGCTCCCCTACAGTGAACAGCCAGAAGATGTGGAGAATACGTGCGCGTCGCAGTTGGACCAAAGGAAGCAGAGCCTTATCTCCCCATAATACTCGCAAGATGAAGCCGATATTAGGCGTTGCAAGCTACCTCCACCCATCATTCTCAATGTGTCTCTCCTGTTTTGATTTGCAATGCTCTCAGACCAATCACCCATTGTGGGTATGTGCCACTGCGGCAGCGGCCAACAACAACACCACCGCCACGTAGAGAAAAAGAGCGCCTGAAAAGAAATAATTGACAAGCAGCTGCCGGCCTCTGTCGATACGCAAAGAACGGAACGAAGCGCCTTCTACAAATTCAGGAAGCCGCCCCGAGCAAGGGGCGCCTACAAAACCGCCAATGAACACGAGACGGGGCTTCAAAACGTGCATGTAGTTAGGCGTAGTCGCTTGCCAGAACAACCGTTTACTGCCGAAGCAGAGGCTATTCTGCGAAACACTTCATGCAAAACGGGTTCGGAGTGCCGTGTGGCGCATGCGATACGCTGTGGTTCACGTCGGGAGGTATGCAAAATGAAACTCCGAGGCCGGAGGTTTATCCTTAGATCGTTCTCTTGAACGAGGAAAGATGTACGTGTTAACTACTAACATTGGCGTTTAAGTCTGGTTGGTCAACGGCAACATGGACACTTTGAAATACATAGAACTCGAGGTAGTGATCACCATAAACTCTGGCCGAGTTCTCCTAATTGGTCCGTAAGGGTAGCTTCAAGACTTACAACGTGACATGTCACGGACACAGATTCATTTATCTATGATCTCTTGATTGAAATAATGTTTGAAAGCACCAAAAGTGCAACCGACAGGGTTAGGATAGAAGAGACTGTATAACAGAACACGTGAAAACTGATAACGGGTTTCGATTCGACATGTATCATGGTCGAAGGTGCCCCCAAAAAGATGATTGTAATCTCATCGATAACCTTTTTCAGATTGCGCGTGTTGAGTTCTGAGGACCATGCCAAATGCTCACAGCCAATCAGCGTAGGGGCTTCTTCAACATTATTTCATCCGTTCATTTTTACTTCGCCATTGATTGTTGATATATCGCGGTGTTTTAATATGAACCGGCGTCTTGTGGCAGCGCGACAACTTTTATTTTGTTAGTTTATTGGTAGTATAACTTAGGGAAGGCAACAAATAAATAACACAGAGTTTTACACGAGGGCACTTCTGATGCTGAATTCTTGAGGTCTCGTGTCCGAGCTGGCCGCGACAATTACCAACGAATTTTATAAAGGCCACGATCTGGAAAGCTCTAACGTTTGGTTTGGTTTGGTTTATAGGGGTTTAACGTCCCAAAGCAACTCAGGCTATAAGAAACGCCGTAGTGAAGGGCTCCGGAAATTTCGACCACCTGGGGTTCTTTAACGTGCACTGACATCGCACAGTACACGAGCCTCTAGAATTTCGCCTCCATCGAAATTCGACCTCCGCAGCCGGGATCGAAGCTGCGTCTTTCGGGCCGGCAGCCGAGCGCCATAACCACTCAGCCACCGCGGCGGCTTGGAAAGCTCGAACGTGAAATCTGAAAATTTTAAGAGAAAATTTTTGTTTCTCTCTATTACAAAGATGTCATCTGTAAGAAGACCCATAAAATACTCTAATGTCATTGCTTGATCATGGTACGACCTGTTACTTATAGCCGTCTTGGGCGATCTGTCGCATTCATCTATTGTGCATACTGTTATATGCGCCCGCTATCTACATCAAAGACTAGTGCGTCGTCACTGGCAATCAACTGCAACCCTAATAAACCTGCCATCGTTATCATCTACTTCACAGACAACAAAAAAAAATCATGCGTATAAAATGTATGAACTTTAACAGCAGAAGACGAGTACGTGGTGTTTTTGTTATATATCCGTTGAGAACAATGAGCAAAAAATTAAAGAACCATTTTCTGTGCTAGCTTCTTACCTCCCGCAATGTGGATGCTGTCAACAGAAGTTTGAAACCACAAAGTTTGAAAGCAGTGCGTTTTGAAAGCGAAGCCGGAAAAGGGCAGAATGCGCCCGTGAGCATTCCATTAGCGACATCCGCCGGGTGTTTACACTAGCTTTGGCTTTGTTCCCTCCAGAAAAAAAGAGACAAAGCTGGGTCGGTGGTTTGCTCTGGAAAATCGTGCGCTGAAAAGGATGAGGGTTGTGATAACGGTCCCGGGAGGTCGGCATAGAAAGCTTATAGCTTTTCAACTTTCCTTTTATTGTTCCTTAGAAGCCATATCTAGCGCGCTCACAAAATGCGTGCTCTATTTTTCGCTTAAAAAAAGGGACGGTATGGATGGGTCGAAACTGGGTCATCTGTGTTGTGCAATAGGTGGTGGTGTACAGTCACCAGCAAACGTTTTCGGAAAGCGGTTTCTTGGAAAAACATTTATTCTAGCTCCACCTCGCTACCAAGTGACCTGACATTGTTACCAGAGGAAGGAGTGTGTAGGCGCCTAGCATCTTCATACATTTTAAGCAATTGGCTTGCGTGACTGGCAGGAATAATTTTTTTTTCGGAAAACCCACGTGCCGTAAACTTTTGCTGGCGATAGTTCCTCGTGGCGACCTGCGAGATGGGGAACACTGCGTCTATGCTCTCCTCCGACCCCTCTTCTACTTCTGTTTCTAGTTATTGAATATGATTCAGAAGCACAAAAAAGTACTGCGCATTGTGTCGAAAATTGAAGCGAGTACAGCACCGTCATTGAGGCTCAGTTTCTTAGCGAAATTGTTAAATGGTTTTTTTTATGTCCACCAATTCTGACCACTGCATTCGACTTTTCATCCGCTCCGCAAGGGTTTGAAGTCACAGCAGAACGAATAAATTTTTGGCTAGTTTTCCATGATTGATTTGAGATGAAAAAAACGACAAAAACTCTTCGGCAAAGTCTATTAGCTCTCCTGAGCTCTCCTTCCTTCAGCATTTCGATATTTCGTGGTTTCTTTTTAAATCTATCGAGGAAAGGAGAAACAATTACATAGAAATATTACGCAAACTGGTGTAGAACGAAGAAGGAGCAAGAAAAAGAATTTGGGAGCAAGGAAAGTTGCGCCCTGCGAAGAAGAAAGAAGAAAGAGTAACGAAATAATGAATGAATGAAGAAATATTCTGTCAATACTATTTAAGCTCGTCTTTGGAGATCAGGCATTTTTGTGACTATCGGCCCACTCGATTATGGTTTTTCTTCCTTTGTATCCACTCTTGTACACCAATAAACCACCGTGTTTAACTACAACGTACTATGTATTATGCACATGCCAATTATTTCGCAATAACCCATGTTTATGACACAAATATTGAGGCGTAAACCTTTTCTTGGCTCATAAGTGGCTTGGATGGAAGATTGTGGACGGAAGTTCTCCGATCGAACTGTCAACCATAAGTTCTATGGTAAATAAAATAAGATGTAAAAGTTGATTCATCAACAGTTGTAAGTCAGATATGTGTAGTGAAATAAAAACCAGAAATCAAGAAACATAAAAACAAAAGCAAAAAGTAAAATAAAATAAAACCAATACAAAGTAGTAAGATATTATACGATAAAAAGGTAAAATGAAAATAGAAAATAAATGGTATGAAAACAAAAATGAAAAAAATGAACAAGCACAAGAACAACAAAAAAATTAAAAATGAAAAAGGGAGGGAGAAAGAGAGGACAGGGAAAGGATTTACAATTTCCACTCTTAAGCAGACTTAAGTGCCGTCCTGTAATTTTTCTATGGGCATGCAAAATACGACGCCGAGCCCCGTTTCCTTATCCTGCCCTTAAAAAAATTGGCGCGCGTATTCACATTTAGTTTAAAGCCGCATGGTGGAAATACCGCGAAAAAAACAATATATTAAAGCATTCAAAGTTGTGCAATAAGCGCAGAACTCTCTGTCTACGTTTATCCTGAAACTAATTGTAGATAAAAAAGAAGTAGTGTCTTTATTCCTAAGTCCTTGCCAATTATGCAGTGTAATTTGTGTAATTTTATTTTTTGTGATGAATCTGACGCATTGCGTTAAAGAACTGCACTGCTCTCCTCGAACCCAGCGTTAAGACTCCCGTCCCGAGAGCCGTCACATGAACCACTGAGTCGTTCGCATTCGCTGCCGTCATTTGGAACCTGATGCCTTGCGTGAGCTACGACAACGACGGATGCAAAAAAATGACACATTAAGGCTAAGGCCGACGCGAGCTCCTAGCTCCTTGACGTAGGCGAAATGTCATTCAGTGTAGTGCTTTCACGGAGAAACACTATTAAGATATAATCATGGCATCACTCGCCGTTTTGGGGTGCCGACGAAGGGCCACCTATGGCAGTTCTGGTAAACAGTTGTGACAGATTTTATGTTAAAAACGGCTACAGGCGTTGAACCGTTGTTGGAACTTACAAATGAATGTGTCGTCAGCAAGAAGAGTCTTTGCCTGGCGAAGCTCCCCGCGGAAGCACTACATATTCAAGCACTTCAATGGCAAAATATCCTCCGCAGCGAGTACGCAAAGATAGGTCTATAGAGGAAAAAAAAGGGATAGAGTGAAAAAAACTCAAGAAAAAGACAAACGCTAAAGGAGCGATCACTAAAAGACCGAAATTCGATTCAAGCCAGCGTTGATTTCTTTTCGTCCTCAAAAATTTGCCGGTCGTTTTGCTTCAGCACCGCCCTCTAGAGGGCTGGTTACGACTTCATTTGAGAGCTTTACGATATTTCTGTGTCCCGAGCTCAGAAGAGCGCGCCATTCCGGCTCTGTTGCCTTGTCTCCCCTTTTTGCTCGTTACAGTCGCTAAGAGCAGGTCTGTCCTCTTCCTTGCTTCTCGCCAGTTCTTTTTTCCACGCTTTCTTTTATTACTACCCGTTTTTTTTCTTCTCTCGCCACTTTCACCCTGCCGCGGTCTCCTCACTGGACGGAGCTGCAGCGGAAGGAAGCGGGCGCCAAACTACAGAAGGGCAGGTGATTCATTCCGCGTAGACGACGGCGCTCGTCTCTCCAGCTGAAGTGAGAACTCGGCCGGGGCGGCACTAAAGGCGTTGCGAGGCCAGCCAAGCTCGAGATGCGCGCAGCGACGGCTGACGTCAGCGTGCCTACCCGAAACGGAAGTGAAAAGCTGGTTAGTAGTGTCATGCGAAGTGTTGTGAGAGGCTCTTGAGAAGCTCATCAACATCCTTTCTACTTCGGCGGCAATAATCTTGCTTTTACGGCATTTACGCGTCCCTAGAGGCGTCAACCGGGATTGTGTAGTGGGTTGGACTGTCTGTTCGTTTTGTATTAATGCCAGAGGCATGTTGATGGGAGCAACGCAGCTTTTGTTGACAGTTTCCAGTGAATGTCTCTTTTTTTTTTCTTCAGGTTGGTTCTATTTTTTTTAATATCCATGGACAGTGTGTGAGATGTGTTCTTATAGTACTCGTTGACGGAATGTCATTCCGGTTTACGTGCAAGGCTTAGAACAAATTGGTACTGCACGGAACACAGCGTCTGCGCGTAGCTGTTCTTGTTTCTTCGTGGTTCAGACAGGATAGTTGAGACGATGCGAGGGTATTAAAGTTCGGGCCACGATCAAAGGCTTTCCTCTGGGAACTATCCTGCCTAACAGGATGCACGATTGCTTCTACCATGTCTTGAACGAAAAACAATCTGCTGCTCTTTTTCAAACTGCTTCCCTCGAGAGGTGTTGTAAACTAGCGATTAGGCTTTTGAACAATGCCACGGGCAAGCCCTGTGGAGCCCTCTGTGCTTCAAGGCTTTATGCGCTGATAAAAACTAATATGGGACACGATTCCTTCGCAAACAAGGTGGCACTAGCTCAGTGGGTGTTTTATCTATGAGGCCTCTATGATTATTGATGTTATGTGCTATACCGCACAACCTCCTAGTGCAGTAGACTGCTTAACTACATAAGCCACGCGAAGTAGAAAATAAACGCGTATTTGACCAACGTTACGATCAGCATAAGCGGTGTCCCGGTAGCTTTAAGAGAGCTCTTTGAAGCTGCACTAGAGGCAGCTAATTTTCCGTCCAAGGTATCGCGAACCGCTCAGGAGCGTCAGCAGTTACCTCTTACATCAAAGAATCAACATGGATATTTCGAAATTCAAACTGTAACTGAGGGATGCGAGGGGCATAAGCTATCTCACTGTCCCGTACCTCCGAATATTACAGCATTAACATGTGTACAATTTGTGCTGGCAAATCAGAACATAATTTCTTGATGAGGAGCTAAAACTTTATTTCTGTGTAATCGGCCCTTTCTCCTGCTTATTCGAGCTGTCCCATTTCGATCTCCTTTTAGCAATGCATTGAAAATTTCCTAACAGCATAACAAAGAACGGTTGATTTGGTGAATAAATGGCGTCGGCGAAGAGATTCTGTGGTTATTGAACCATCTCGGCAATTAATAAGCGCGCCACAGTTTCGTCGTCACAGCTCATTCCCGTCAAGCCGCCTTCATGCATAAGACTTCCATTTCCGCCATTCCAATTTTGCTCGCGTTCGTGTTAATGTCTTCCCGAAGATTTATTACTCGCACTGGCATCGCTTTGCACTTTCCGTCACTTTTTCATCTAACGCAGCGTACCTAGACAGTGCTTCTGTAAGAAAAAAATAATAATAAACCCATTTTATGGATACGCTACAGTGGAAATTCTGGCACCCGAATTGATGCGAAAATGTTAAAAAAAAACTGCATGCAGCAGGCACTTCGTATTCTTCTTTCTCGCAAATAACAATTCAGCACAGAAGAATAAGCGGTCTAAAATGCTGAAGCAATCCTTAATCACTTGCTGATGAAAGTTATTTCTCTCTCTCTTTTTGTCACCTACACATTGCTCGGAGTGGCACCAAAAAAAAAATGAAAATCAACCTCTTTCAGGCGACGGTCGTTAGCGTCCCAGGAGTAGATAGCGACATAGAAGACGAAATAATGGTATATTTTCAAGTGACTGCACTTCTTTCGTATTGAAGTATCGGCGCTTCGCTGGTCCTCCGCCTCCGATGTTTGTTGAGAACCAGTTTTTATTAAAGACCTAGTCGAGCGATATTGAAGGCGTAGAATTTTAATCAGCGTGCTATTATTGAATTTTTATAGCAGGCTACTCTGGATGAAAATTGTTTTCATATGAACAACGGTGTTAAGATCCCGCAGCAGCGATTAGTTCAGTGAAGTGCTGGTTCACCGATAGCGTAGAAGTTACGACCAATTCGCAAACAACTCTAATTACCGCTGAAATAAAGAAACCAAAACCCAAAAAGTTAAGATGCGTAAGAGCAAAACAACTAAGCCTTTATAGCTATGTCGTTAAGCTTGGCGCATGATGACCTGAGCTGCTTGTGGACCATTAAACCCAACACAACACACAGCACGTATAACTGAGCCGATTTTTGAAGTCCAGTTGTGGGCATCTGATATTCGAAGGGCCAGTTTCGAGCGTGGATAGCGGCGTGGTCGAGAGGCGTTTTACAACCACATATGAAGACTGAGCTGGGGAATGGCCCACTGCGTGAAATGCAACCACCAAAACACAATGTCATTGAGGAATCCTTGTGCGCTTCGCTTGTGAACGCATTAATGCAAATATGACGCCTTCAGTCTTCCGGAGAACTCGATGGAGATATCATTTCTCTTATTTGCAAGCGAAGATAAACACCCTTATTCTGCGTCGTAAAGAGACTATGAGCTTCCTTGGAAGCCTAAATTCAAAACAATTTTGGGTGTGTCTCTGGCGATGCAAGCCACGGCCGCTGTTCGCGGCCACCAAAGCTGATGGAGCTTCCTGGTTGCTCCGTGAGCACAAATTCAAACGCCCACTTTGGGCTTCCGGCATTCAGGCTTCGTTGAATCTAACAAAAGAGTAAAATAAGTAGCGCTAAAAACGCATGGATGACAGAAGAAAGACAACACAAGCGCTGACACTACCAACTGAAAACGGTTCTTTTTTTTTTTGCACGTGCAATAAATGACGTCTAACTGAAAAATACCGTAAATACCGTAAATCTAACAACCTGTCGTGTTTCTTTAGGCATTGCGTAGAGCTGGCATCCTTCATTGTCCAATTTGTTCTACAGTATTGTTTTGCATTTAAACTCAGAGCCGTCTCTCCGTAGAATGGACTCTTCATGGCGCCAGCTTTTATTCATTGTAAGCTGCAAGCAAGGTTGACACGGCTTTGCCTATCTCCGGGCTACGCTAATGGCGCTTCTCGGTAGGCGCTGATGGCTCTCGTCGTTTTGCTGATGGTTTGTTCTGGCGGCAAAGTAGAAAAGAAAACCTTATCAAGGGAGCCTGAGAGCCTTCGCACAAATATTTCCATCGCAAGCGGCGAAGTCAGATTTCTCTCGGCCTAATGCCTCCCTCGGGCTATGGATGCGAACAACGAGCTCTACCTTCTTTTCGACTGTCAGGCTCAGATGCTTTATTGCGAACAATTGATTCCGACACCATTTGTTATCTTGCTTTTGCCTTCATTATACGCCCGATTCGGGAATACTTCGAAAAGCGCTTGAGCAGGACGTCATTAGGTGTAATTGAGTGTTTTCATTAACGAGGCCAAATGGCCCCTGATTTATTTGCATGCGCGCAATTAGGATACATTTTGTATTCTCGGAATAAATTCTTCCGTTGCGCCAACGCTTGAAACAAGTGAACCAAATGTTTTCAACTCTCAGTAATTGAATTCAATTGAATTTTATTTCCCTTCTTTTGGACAGAAAGACAGAAAGAGTCGAGACAAAAGGCCAATTGGCCTCAGAGGGTCCCGGCACCTGCAACAGTGGCAGCGGTGCACAAAGCATACTGAACTTATAGAGGGCTGACAATATTACGTGATAATATTACGGCAACAATTTACAAAAAATTAGTGACATTATGTACACAAAACCAGATGGAGAAGCACTGCTTTAGAAAGTGTGGCCTCGGTGTGTAAGTTATTGCATTACATCTATACAGTGATAGATATGGGCGTCTCTCCCATTCGGTGGTTTGGTTTGGGAAGCTGTCCGCTTTGCACAATTCACCTCTAGAAATTTCTAAAGCCAGATTATGGCACGACCTCAATACGAATTCCTGATGGAAACTTCCTGGCCAGAAATCCTCCGCTGCTCATTTATTCATCACATGTAGTACACACACATCCATACTCGGCACTTGCTAGTGTTTCCGACGTGGTAATTTGTCCTCTGCGCAACCTCTGCTTTCTGTCTCGTCAACACACCGCCGAGTCTGGATTCCTCTTGCGCCCATTTTGCTCAAACACAGGACGGAGGTCACGTCTTTGCCTCTGTGCTCGGCCTTTTTCGAGTAGCGGCGAAATGAAGCGAATACAAAGAAACAAGACCGCAGCGTTAGCCGCGGACGCAATAGCCTCAAGCCATGAGCCTGTCTTTTTTCCTGTCATCCCGGACACGAGCGACGTCTGTGCGATCGAATAAAGGCCGGTCCTTGTCCAGCGGCGATCGAAGTAGGCATGGCGACAGCGTCTCCCATCTTCTTGCTGTAGAAACCGCGACCAGTGGAAATTGAGCAACCCTCGAAAGAGTACGATGTTACGATTGCACCACTGATCTAGCATTTTGTTCTTTCTGAGGGCACTGCCGCTGTCCTTATGTTTCCTGTGTGATTGGCGCTTCGTTTTCTCAGCGCCTGTAGCAGCCAATCATTCGACTGTCTCTCCGAGACGCGAAGTGCCGGCATTCATTTTGGTGCTGATTGGTGTACTTCTGTTTTTGTCTGCGCCGGGCTTTAAAGTTTCAGATTCCCCGGGACAAGGAGAGACGTGGCTCCTGAAGTGGTCCCCTCTGTTCAGCAGCGTCCTTTCCTCGTCGCCAAATGTGTACGTGTATATGTGGGTGCGTGTTTTCCTGTACTTTTCTTCTTGCTGTGAGTACTTTGGAGTTGCGCCATTTTATCACTCTCTGTATTGCCAGAAAAAAAAATAAAGCAGTCGTGGTCACAGGCCCCTAGCTCGCTGCATGGGATTACCTTTCTCTAGTTTTACGTAACGTACTTGCACGCATCGTAATGTATATCACGGCTCCGTGTTGTGAGGATTATGAGCAGAGGCAGACAACAAACAGCTTCGGAAACTGTGGTAGCCTTTTAAATAATCAATGAACGATCAATCTGAGTCACTAAAAGGTCTGTCTTTTTTTTATGAGGCTGAGGAGAAATCGCTTTCACGCCTACTATGGCAAGACTTTTTGCTTGCATTTTTTGTTGCCTTTTACGCGTGCGCATGCACAGGGCTTTTGGGATGTTGCATGTTATGTCGTTCACTCTCACCTTATTAATCAGTTGTCAGTAAGCGGCGGTGTTGTCTACTTCTTGTGTGCATTGCATCGAGCCGCTAAAATTCTTTTGTAATATTCTGGAACTTTTTGTGCGTTAGAAATCTCCGTTGATTTTTTTACAGTCCTGTTTTTTATCGTCTGAAAGTTAGGCTCCTGATTACGCAGCTGTGAGAAGACTACCCATAATCTTGCAGGTTTTGTTTCGTACCTGTCGTTGGCGATCATTAGCCATTAGGAAGCATCATTAGCCATACTGTGAGTGTTAGCGGGTTGAAAAGTTTGTAGCGATTATGGTCTCACAGTTCTGATAGTGTGTATCGTTTGCCTGGCATATTCATGCTTGAAAATTACAACCACCCTATAGAAGAAAAATCACTCATACGAGTGCTTGGCGTCTGGTCTAGCATGGCGGCAAGCCCACTCACACCACTGCCACTCTACGCACGTCCGTGCTCAATATCACCCGCATGGTACGACGTATCGCTGGACATCGCTAGGGTATGCGCGAGGATGACACTATCTACCTAGTCACGGTCCTGGCCATGAGTCGAATCCAATATGGTCTCCCATACCACAATATTGATCGCACTGCCGAATGTAGCATTGATATCCTTAACCGTACCCTCTTTAAAACAGCTCTGGACCTCCCCATGTGTACATCCACCTCTAGACTGCTTGCACTCGGGATTCATAGCACGTTTACGGAAATCTAGAGGGCTGTTCTGGGCTCCTAACACACTCCTCTCCTCACCACCTTGGCGGGTGGTGCCACCCTTTCGCCAATATGCGACGCGCAAGCCACCTGGACCACGGCCCTGACCGGAATTCTCAACGCTATCAGCTCCCGCCTTTACATGGACCCTATCTATTGCCACATGAACCACGAGTCACAGGCCGCCCGCCGTTAGGCCCGTCTTCGCAGCCTCCGTAGGCAATACGACCAAGACACCTCGGCTATTTATGCGGATGTGGCTTCCTGTGCACAGCCCCCCAGATATGCTTGCGCTGCTGTCAATCACGCCAACACCCCTTTTCTTGCAGCATCCTTCAAGGCACCTGATACGGCGGTCGCCGAACCTATTGCAATAGCGATCACCACCAACATAAGCGACACCCAACAGCACGGCACTTATATTTTTACAGACTACCATGCCGCCTGCAGAGCCTATACGAGTGGACGTGTCCCACCCCCGGCTCTCCGCGTGCTGGGCGGCCATGATCCAGTATGATCACGTCATCACCTGGGTGCCAGGTCATGCAGGTCTCGATGGCAATATTAGGGCAGATGCCCTAGCTCGAGATTACACCAACCGAGCGGGACACACTAACTCTACTCTCTACCCCCTCTCTAACCAACTAAGCTAACCAGGAATGCTAGCAGGTGGCAGGGTGAGGCTGAAATGATCAACAACTGATCAACCACTAAAGTTGTCAATCAGTTCAACATCACTGTGTCATCTGCGGGCTTTTAAAACAAAAAGAAAAATACATCATGGCTCTGCGTGCGGTGAAGTTATAACATAGAAATAAATAAATAAATTAATCAATCAATGTGAACGCGTAAGCTGATAAGACGCAAGACACTATATGTCGCACTATAAAGATTTCCTTTCAGTGCTAAGGAAAAGGAATGGGCAATGTCCCCATTCCCGTCCGGTAAAATATGTCTTACATAAAATTGTGCCATGTCTAGCGCATATATAACATTGTACTTTCTACCGGCAGTTTTCCTGCTGCAATGAAACTTGCTAGGGTGGCCGTAATTTTTAAAAAGAGAGACAGAAATAATGTAAGTAATTATAGGCCAATATCTGTTTTGGCCTTGTTATCTAAGGGGCTTGAAAGTGTAATTCATTTCCATGTTCATAATTTCCTACAAAAACACTCTATTATAAATGACTGCCAGCACGGGTTCACCCAAAATAGATCAACAGAACAGGCATTACTTGATCAAAAGGAGTATATATTTGGCAATATTGAATCCCAGAAGCTTACATTAGGAATTTTCGTAGACTTAAGTAAGGCGTTTGATACGCTTAATCATAACACGCTCTTTGTAAAGCTTGAACATTACGGTATACGCGGTCATATGTGCTCGCGATCACAATATGTTTGCATCAATAATTGCCATTCTGAAGTTCTACAAATTTCAAACGGTGTTCCTCAGGGAAGTCTTCTAGGTCCTATGCTTTCTAATATATATGTAAACGCCATAGTCAACATAAGCAAAGAGACAAAATATATTATTTACGCTGACGACACCAGTTTACTCTGCTCCTTCTCAGATATGAAACAACTGACACCGCGAACACAGCACTGGATAAATTGAGGGAATGGTCTTCATTGAATTCATTATTAGTAAATCGAGAGAAAACAAAGATAATAATTCATTCCAAGAGCAAGGCAGTCTCGAATCCTCCACCAATCCTTTTCAGCGGCGCAGAACTACAATACGTCGAAGCATTCACCTCCCTTGGCATAGATTTTACTCCCACAATGTCATAGAATAACCACATAAGCAAGATATACATCACCCTGTCAAAATTCATAGGTATCATCGCTCGTAATAAACATATTTTGCCCGTGAAAACGAAGCTCGACCTTTATTACGCTTTTTTCTTGTCTCATATAGGGTATTGTTACTTGGTATGGGGAAATACTACTGTGTCAAATATACAAAAACTTTTTACACTACAGAAAAAAATGCTACGGATCATTACAAATGCTTCTTTTGACGCCCCGACTCGCTCCATAAGACAAAGGTATAAAATTATTCCGGTTGATAAATCATTTGATCACATTTTCTTCTGCTTTTATAAAAAAAAATCACGGCACGAAATGACCCTTTTTTGAGCCGCATTGTTCCGCTTGTACCATATGCCACACCCTATGCAACTAGAGGCCATGGAATGTTTGAAATGCCCAGATGCGGAATAAACTACGGTTGTGCGATGTTAAAATATATTCTTCCGAAATGTTTGAACACCCCTCTCTATAGAAATTTAACAAAAATGACTTCTTCTGCACTTAGGAAACTGTTCATTGACTAGGTGGTATTTTGTTACTGTATTGAAAGGCTTTTACCTGTCATTTTTTTTTTCCATTCTTTCTCTAATAATGTATAATGATTCTTTTGTGTAACTGTCTCTGCTAATGCTGCCGACTTCTATGGGTGACGAAGCTTGTGAAGCGGTCATTGCGAACCGTTTTTTTCCGTCACCCACGGTTTTTCTACGACAAAAGTTGAAAGAAACATGACTTGACATAAAGTTCCATGTTAACTTATGAGAGGAAAGAAAATCGCACTATAGAGAGCACAGATAGAGAGGCCAATCATACAGATAAGAAACTAGTTGTCTGAAGAGCACTCAGGCGTATCAGGAGTGTTCGAAAATTCGCCTTTAGCTATATTATTTTCAGGCTCAGCCATGAGAATAATCTGCAGCTCGTTCACCAACAAGATCGTAGACACAGCTGAAATGCAAAGCTTCAGCGCATGCCGCAGACTGCTTAATGCAGGAAAATGCCCTTTCTTAATTACTTTAATTTATATTCCGCTATACGGTCGGTATGCCTGAAGTCGCGATGTCTTTCTCTCAAGGAGCCCTCATCAAGTTGGGAGTTAGAAAAAAGCTAGGAAATGAAATAATTTCCGTCGAAAGTGGCGGCTATAAGGCATTTGTTGGCATTCATTTATATTACCACATTATCAACGTTGAAATTAGTATTCTTACACATTTTCACACTGCAACCTTTGAAAAACTGGTTCCTCAATTTACACTCCTGATCTCAGGAGACAACCAGACCAACCACTCCACCGGTCACTTGAACACAAGCCGGCACAGGTTTATACTTGCTTGATCATGTGCTAAACAAACCTTTTAAAGTGCACAACGACGGCATTACCGGACGCAGGTTGTATTTGAGTATGGTAGCACTGGCATGACTGCTCTGGACAAATGGTCAAAGGTCATTTTCTTCGATTCAGCTGCCATTTCCGACCTCAGAGCGGCTTTGCCGTATAATAAATGTTGCATGGGAGTGGTTATTAGCTAAGTGCAAATATATTTCATCCCAAGATAAAAATTTCCTCAAACAAAGTATTGACACAATACTGCATGACGCTTCGATTGTAGTGTCTGGGGTCTTCACGGCAGCAAGTTTAATAGAAATGCGCCGCAGAAGTGGAGTTAGTCGTCGCATTAATTATCGGTGAGATTCAGCCCTTCATTAGGGTAATGAGGCTGCTGCGTTCCCGTTCATTAGGAGCCTAATACCTTGCAGTGAGCGAATCTATAGGGAAAGAAGGCAAGCGCATATATAATGAGTGTTATTTCACAGAAAAGCTTAAATAAAGCTTTCACAGGACGGTTGTCACAGTGCAACGCGAGTTTCAGGGAAACCTGTTTCAGGAGTTGGATATAGCTTTATTTCTTAATTCTTACTTGTTTGCTTGTCTGGTACGGTAGAGTGAGATTGACGTCACTATGCTGTGACGCGGGATGTCACGATATTCAAACTGAACATCGTTGCGGGGTTACATCTACGCCGACGCCGCTGAACCGGGCATCCTGCCTTTGCTGAAATATTTCTATTTTTGCTTTAGAATACGTTTTCGACGTCTGTAAAGCCTTCCGCGGCATGCGCTTTGTTATGCATCCTAGTCAGCAAAAGAAATAAAAGAATGATGCGAATTAGCGTGACCTTAATTTAGCATTGAATTGCGATGGGCATGCATCGGGACATCCTCAAGCTCACGAACTGGGCTAACTTTCCTTTTATGGTTAGAACTGAGATGGGAACAGAGCACTCCATGAATTTGTTTTATTTTTTTTTGCGGCGCCTTGTTCAGAATTTACGAAATGAGTGGCGTGCGAGGGATACAGTGAAGCGACGGTGACAGAAAAAGAAAGTTTAATGCCTTATTCAAAAATCTTGCAAGCACGTCAGCAGCTCGTGTGAGTTTGGAAACGGATTTGGAGGTCACGTTCGCTGCCTTCTGAGGAAATATCACGAAGTAAAGACCGCAGAGGAAGACGTAAAGGCGCTACATAAACGGTGCGTGTTGCAGAAAATGTACTGGGAACACATTTTATTAGTCTTATTATAATTTTTGTCGCCTACGGGAAGGTTGTGAAAACATTATGTGCAGGATGAGCAAAATTGAGAAAGGAAAATAAACCCTCCCTCTTAGAAACTCATTTTGGATGCCGTTCGTCTGAAGCCTTACCCCGTTTTTTTTTAACCTCGATTTGGAATTAAGAACTCATGACTGGTATTTCGTTTCGAGGGAAGAGTAGTTACTCAAGATCTTGTTGGCTGTTTTGTGTTAGTGCGCTGCTCACCTTCTGCTCAGAGTGGCGTTCTCAGGAGAGTCGTTTTGATAGCTCTGGTTGTTACTGCTTCTCGACAAGCGAGTACCAAAGTTCTGAAATGTTTTCGGACGCGCAAGGCAGGACGTGGCGAACCAGTATAAAAAATAAACAGAAACGGCAAAGAAAACTTATAATTCTGGGTCCGAAAAGCACAAGAAAGACCCTGAAACTTCGCAAATGGCGAAATAAGCGTTACATTGCTCCGATTTCGCACTATTGGCGCTCATTGTGGTCGTCTCGTTTCGCGCCCAACAGAAACTGCGCGCAGCGATTTTTCTTCTCCTAGCACTGGTTCTAGATGGAACCTTCTCCATCGCACTAAGTCATTTATTTACTTACTTATATCTGTTTATTTCATAATGATCTCAATCTCTCGGGGATATTTTGGGGTTGGTGGCTTGCACGTATGTGCGCGTGGCCGCGAAGATGATCACTGTTCAATGTGCACAACATAGAATCTTTAAAAAAACTGAGCCGACGTTAGAATACACTCCAAATGAAAACAATGAAAAAGAGAATCCACAAATAGCATTAGCAGAGAACTTGTGTCGTAGGCTACTCTTATCCCTTAAAGGGCACTTCTCGTGTTGCATCCAAATTCACAGTCCGGGAAGAAAAATGAACAGCACTGCATTTCTGCTCAGCAGACAAAATGGTACAAGAAGTTGCACTCTCGCATTGGAAAGGCATTCCTGTTCTAGGTAATCACTTAAGGCAGTTTGCTGCAAAAACCTGATGTAAAAAAAAACGCAGATTAAATAAGAAAACAGGCTTATGGGGGTTTATCGTCCCAAAGAGCTTCAGGCTATGACGGAGGAAAAATAAAATAGAACACACGTACCTGTATGTGGTTGCGTCTATAACATAGAAATTCGCCCTTCGTAAGAGACAAAGCGTGAATGTATTACTGCGCTTGGAGAGGATACTTATCTGAGTTGGGGTTTATGAGTTCATCGAGGTTTGACGTCCCAAAGCAACTCAGGCTATGAGGAACGCCGTAGTGAAGGGCTCCGGAAATTTCGACCACCTGGGGTTCATTAACGTGCGCTGACATCGCACAGTACCAGGCCTTTAGATTTCGCCTCCATCGAAATTCAACCACCGCGGCCTAGATAGAACCCGTGTCTTTCGGGTCAGCAGCCGAGCGCCATAACCACTGAATCAGCGCGGCGGCGCTACTTATCTGAGGAAGGTTGTTTAATTTCTAATTCTGTGAGCCATTTTGCTGAAAAAAATTTTTAAACAGCGCCAGTACACGTTTATCCGTGAAGCCACTGTTATTCCGCCGTTATTTCATGTTTTATTTTGATTGCAGTGCATCTGCTTGTAACGCACTGGATTCGAAAAGCAGAAGACCGTAGCAAGAGGAGGCCTGAGGTCACGTGGCCGGAATAGATTAAGATGTTTATGGGAATTAGGTGGCCGCATCTTGCACACAGCAAGGCTAATTCCAAAAGATGTCGAAGTGCCCTTGTTCTGCTGTAGCGCGCTTGGGCTGATGAATTTAGAAAATCTTATTTTAGCTTGTATAGTATGCGCGTACGGCATGAGGGTTTTAATGTGCACTGCTGCGTACAGGCAACGAGAGATTCCGCAGTGAAAAACTGCGTATTAATTTGGTCATATGAGGTTTTTAACGTACATCGCCCAGCACGGGAGAATTTTTTTTTTACTTCGTCTGCACCAAACTGAAAAAGTTGCGCCCAGAAAAAAGATTTGCAAGGATGTGCTCTTGGGTGTTCCCCAAAGTTGCTGCCAACTGGTCAAGGCTTTCTTTTCGCAGTTTTTCATAGCAGGCCGTTTGCAGCCGTCCTTAATTGCTATAAAATATAATGTTTCCTAATACATATTCTTCTAGAAAATCAATGGCATTTCTGTAGTGCAATTACATTTTGAAAAAGTTCGAGTATTAAATCGCATTTTGTTTTTCTTTACTAGTTGCATATCCCAATTTTTTTCAGCGTTTTTCGTATCAGTGTCGCCGCACAAGCGCACCTTTGCATCATATTAAGTTCCGTATAAGAAACCCCCAAAGTCGAGGCTCTTGCGCAGAAGTCCATGTGCAGCTCCAAGTACAGTCTTCGCTGCGGAAAAAAAAACCGTACGACGTAAATGGGGGCTCAAAGGGCGAAAACAACTCGCGGCTCAGTAAACCGAGGCTAACGAAGAAATACACTCCTCTCCTTCTGTCGACTCCCACACACTCACATAATTAGCTGACGTTGGGCTTGGTACTGCCAAAAAATAAAATAAAAACTGTGAACAGGTCGCTCCATCGCTGAACACTGCAAGAGTTTTCAAAGGAAGGTAAATGGTTCGTTGCCGAAGGATGATTTATGCAACCCCATTATCGAAGAGCGCATTCCTCGTTTAGTTTTATTGATTCTCACACACGTGTCGTTCCTCCTCTCGTTTTTTTTTTCTGCAGCGTGCTAGGAAAATATTTACGAAGAAGCTGTTCGCTCTGATCTGCTTATGTATTGATCTGATAGCGTGCGAAATAACTGCGGTATAGTGGTGTCATTCACCGTTCCTTTTGCCCTTTTCAAAGAGAAACGGAAAAGATCAACATCGCTTTTGTTAGATGCACTGTTCATTTAGTCATAACTTGAGCTGTCATTTATCGCTTAAAAGAAGTTCATTGAGGCGCTACGAACTAGATATGTTTGTCCGTATAAATGTTCCCATTGAAGAGGTTTCCGACTGTAGGAGCTGCGCCGAAGTAGCAGTGCTAAGCGTGTGGAGTGCCGCCATGGCACCGCCGTAAATGTCTCCGCAGTTCAAGTCGTAGAAATAATGACAGACGGCTTGAGCTACAGTCGCAATCGATTTAAAGAGAAGAATTTTCAACTTTCAAGCACAGTATCCTTGAGCCTTTTCCAGGTGCTGATGCTGTAAGCTTTATTTTCTTGCTAACTGCGGTTATCATAGGGCCAGTCTTGTATGTGGAATATGAGAAGATCGGAGTTGCTAGAGGAATGGGTGGACCATAAATATGATTCCCGTAATGACGGCACGTTCTCAAGAGCCGTGAGAGCAATGGCTGCCACCAAGGTTAGGGCGCATTAGAGAGGGTGTGCGTGTCACTGTGGCCCTCACTTCCATTGTGTAATCAGTATTTGAACTCTGTGCGTCTGCAACAATTGTGGCTTCACTTGCATATACAGAACAAAACTATACGAAAATGTAGGTAAAAAAAAACCACCTATGCCACCTGCTCGGCTGATTATTGATGTCATAGTTGTTTTCTTAATAGCGTCATCATCACATTATGACTGGAAACGCTTTTAAAGAAAGACTCCTTAATGGTTTTGACTCCGTACCATAAAACGAGGAGGTGCGCAATTGTCCCAAGAATGAGGTCATGCAGTAAAAAAGCTTCGGGTTTTTGCAAACCCGGGAGCAATATGTACTATGACCCACTTAGTGTACAGAATGGAAAAGGGGTGGGTGCGGAAGCTTGGTCTCCTTAACAATATTTCGACAGCAGGTGTCTGTTCGCTGTGTCTACCGTCGTCACAGGGAAGTCACAGAAATACATTTGCTGGCTGTCACAAAAAAACGAACCCTCTCAGAAAGCATTTAACCGTGACTGCCAAACCCCCTTTCGAATGTCAAGTTAGGGAGTGAGAATCGCTGGAATCAGGTAGTCTTCGCTCTATATTCGAATCAAACCTCCTCTATGCGTGCCTGCTGCAATAACATAACATTTACTACGTCAGCCTGAGATAACTTGATGGGCGGTTGAGTGCACATATCTCATACACAGACATGGGATGCTGTGTCAGTGATCAAGGGATTGACGTCAGTTTAGAAGGTGGAATACTACCACGGCCATGTCCTCACCTCTGGAAAAGACGAAACATCTGGAACCCATTTTCGTTTTCAATGGAAAGACTATTACCTTAAAGTAAGGCAAATACGTTTCCTTTTCAATAAGTATCCTAAAGGTAAATGCAGTAGATAGCCTTGCGTCTGGGGGAAAAATTTAAATTTAGGATAACACTTTTTTCTCATACCTAGCAGAAACAACCGAAAAAATCCAGAGTGTATGGCCCGTTGACTGGCGCCGACCATCCTTCGCCATTACTTCGTGAATACGAAAGAAAGTGGCGTGTGTCATCACTCCGCCTACACAAAATATTTTCTGGCTACTTTTAGTACCCGCACTACAGCTGATGACACGGCTCAAGGGAAAAATTGGAGGGGACACTTAAGCTCCGCCTTAAGGATATGACGCGATAGCGTAGTGGGTTAATGGCCATATATGCAGAGGGTCATTTTATACTTTACATTAACAGACACCTGGGAGTCCTCGTACCCACACTGGCGAAGCGGTGCCGCGGTTAAGCTATGCGCCACTGCCCCGCAGTGACAGGTGCTCCCAGCAATGGCCCTAGTGTGCCCCAGGGTTACTCTTCCCAAGCGTTGACTCATTAATTTAACTGCCACTTGCCATAGTGGGGAGTTTGCCCACTATGCGGTGGGCAGGTTATGATGACAATGCAAGGCTACGTGACCTACCTGCCTGCTAGTTTGCTCTCTGGGGACCACCACTTGCCAAACTCATACTCTTGACTTTTCGCGCTCACAACGCCGACGCCGGATTTTAGGGATAACAGGGCCTTCAACGCTATTTCCTTAAAACCACGGGACTCCCAAGAACACAAGAGAAACGGAAACAGACCGAAAGAAATTGACTGTTACGACGGAATTCGGGCCACGGAGGTCCCTGGGTCTCCTCACAAACCCACATCCTTCAAGTGCTTATATTTCTAAGGGCCGTAACACGGGCAGACAGGCTGGTTGCGATGGTCTGCACGGCTGGGTCCTCTGAGCGGAGCCGGACCTCGCAGTCCTCGCAGTACTTGGGGTAGTACAGGCCCCGCGTGGAAGGGTCCGCCGCGCAATAGGAGAGGACGAGGAGAGATCCGGCGAAGGTTGCAGGCTGTGGTGGGGAAGGCGGGATGATAGTGGGATAAGGTAATGGATGGGGAAGGGTGTGTGTCTGCAGTGTGCGCCACAGTGTTGTGTGGTTGCTATATAAGGAGCAGTGTGGTGGGGGTAAAGCTGGCGCGAGGCTTCCTAGGCCTTCATCAGCTCGCTGAATGAATGCATGCGCTTCCTCGTGAATCCCTGATCAGAGGCCACCGGAGCTTGTTTGAACAGTCTGAAACCTAGAGCCTAACCTAAAGGATTAAAACGACATGCAAAGGGCGTAAAACTTGAGCCGATGCCAAACTTGGTTTTTTATTTTTATGTCTGTGCGATACTGCTTTTGTATATGGTACTGTGTGAACACTGGGCGACAGCGAAGGACCGGAAGGCTTGATATGCTGTAGTACATAAGGTCACGAAGAGCGAAACGCGACTTCCCGACACAAGAATAACAAGTCAAGACAAGGTATTTCTTTCTGTAGGAATTTAAATCTACATTAAAAATGTACACTTCAGCTTGTCCTATAGCAGCAATACATAGTGGAATGTATCATGTTCGTTGTATTATTTGTAACATGCTTTTTTGGGGTGAGATTTTTCGACTTTGGTACCCGCGTGTAAATTGTGGCTTAGTATGTCCAGGGACGACTGCGTTAGCTGAAAAAGATGGTAGAGTACCGCCCTGTATTTAACCAAAAGAGTTATAGAAACTCGAAAACTCAAGTCTTCAGCGTACATTCTCCAGAAGACCGCCTTTGGTCTAATTATAATTCATCAAAAAAATCGACAACACAGAGGCTTCTTTCGTATTGTTTCGGAGCTAACACAACCACTGGAAAGTAGCGCGCTTGCTCTATAGGGAAATGAGATGCGACATCCTCAAACGAGATGGCCTCAAACAGGCGGCCTCAGATGGCGCTAGTCTGTGATAAATAGGAAAGCTTCGCTGGTGAACAAGTGAAAGAAAATGCAGCGGAATACGTGCGGCGTCCACTAGGCTCCTTATGTCTTCATTTTTTCTCGAATGTGCAAGCGCTTTAATACAAAGCAATTCCTACAGAAAAATACTACAGTAAAGAAGACCAAGAACATTCTGTCCAAACAACTCTATTATGCGTTTCCGTATCAAGTAAAAGTGCGAATTTCGCCCTGTTGCAGCAAGTCCTTGTGTAATAATGAGGTTTCAGGAACGTGAAGCAAATTCTCTTGTCAGGCGCTTCAAGGCTACTTCATGGAAAAGAAAAGAGGCGAGACATGTATCTGTCAGAAAGAGAACAACGCTGTCAATGATAGCACAACTGCTTTTCCTGATAGTAAATTGTACTTGATCGACATTAATCTATTTCGTACCTGTTCCATATTCGCTCGATTCTGTAAATTTATTACAGCTCACCGTACTATTATCATATCGCGTGATAGTTTTTCAACTGCGTTGAGATTGGTACTGACGCTCTGGTCATAATCATCGTTAATGCGGCCGCGTGCCAGTCCACGCCCCTAAGAACGACGAATAATTGCTTCTGTGGGCGCTCTAAGCACGCCGCAAGTTTGGGAAACATATTCGAACCAGTGCTCCACGTTCTCCAACCGTGTATTTCAAAAAAAAAGAAATTCTTTTTGTAAAGTCATGTAAATAATGTATAAATTATCCTGAAGGATACATACACATTGCGTAATTTTATTTGAGCAGCTACTCGGGTAATTTGTTCTTTAGAACGGCGGTGACGACGACGTTGTGGTGCTGGCTGTTTTGTACACTTGTGATATCTGAGTTGAGTATCTTAGCAACCGGGATGATATAACAGCGCCTTAAGCTCACTTGCAGTGTTATTCCAAGGAAGTCGCTTGCATTCTCAGCAGGGGATACGAGACGCCAAGTACAGATAACCCGGATCCATCAATGTCGACACTCGGAAAGTTTCTTCAGAACATAAGGTGCTCCTCATACTAAGATTACTTTTCGACACACTGCGCGACGCTGATATATTATGCTCAGCGTATGCGCGTGGAACAGTTGATTGATCTACACCATACGCCGAGGACTAATATCTTATACTTGTACTCGCTGACTTACCCTTCAAGCTTCCCTCCAAAGTCAGCTGCTACGAGTGCATGGTCGTCGTGCCCCTAGTGAATTGAAGGACTTGCGCTTTATGCTCTTGCGGACTCATCTTGTGCTGACATCTCTCGGGTCGGAAAGATTGCCCAGGGTTACCTATTGAGAAAACAAGAGGGAGAAACCATGGCATATTTGGAGATACATCATAGTGTTCACCGGCAACGAAGGAAAAAAGTCATGAACGGTAAAGGATGTCCACCAGGGTTGGCTGAGGATGCGAGCTAAAAGCATCTTATTTTCCACAAATACGCGCCTTCATGCGTGAGCAGCGAGTAACCAGCCTGCGTTAAAGTCGTACACAGAAAAAAAGGAAGTTCAAAAGGTGGAGAACAGGGACAGAAAAGGTAGCGAAAAGCAGCGCAGCCTAGGAGAACATAATCAAAAAAGTCACTCGGAGTTACTCTTTAAGATCATTCCACTTTTTGGGGGCTCTGCTCATGACTGCTGCTCGGTGTTCTGCTTCTTATTCGTGTTTCCTTGAAGCTGAAAAGAAAAGCCAGGGATATTGTCTTCCGTTAGCTTCCTCCAACTACATGCTTCTGAACGTTAGACTTTTAGTCTGATTGACTGACTTATTGATTGATGTATTGATTGATTTGCTGAGTTTATATCGACTGATTGATTTATAGACACACGGACGGACTGACATGCCAAATCAGTAAGATTAGCTGTGAGATGCCCTTTAGTGAATGGCTCCAGATCGGCTTAAACAATTTAGGATTCTTTAGCGTGCTTCAAATCCTTAGCAGGACGGTATTTTTGCACTTTTCCTGACGATAAAATTGAGACTCCGGGTAGGGGACCGCACCCGCAAACTTCTCAGAATAGTAAAGCCCCATATTCACGGCAGCGAGCAGGGATGCCTAATTTGCCTGGTTTTGCAGCTCAAAAGTCTTGAATATATGTTCACATCTCACACTACCAATGCTCCACTCAATATTTAGTAGTAGTAGTAGTAATTGGTTTTGAGGGGAAAGGAAATGGCGCAGTATCTGTCTCATATATCGTTGGACACCTGAACCGCGCCGTAAAGGATGGGCAAAGGAAGGAGCGAAAGAAGAACGGAAGAGAAAGGTGCCGTAGTGGAGGGCTCCGGAATAATTTCGACTACCTGGGGATCTTTAACGTGCACTGACATCGCACAGCACACGGGCGTCTTAGCGTTTTTCCTCCATAAAAACGCAGCCGCCGCGGTCGGGTTCGAACCCGGGAACTCCGGATCAGTAGTCGAGCGCCCTAACCACTGAGCCACCGCGGCGGGGCCACTCAATATTCTGAAGCTAAAGTTTCGTGACTCTGATTCCGCTTCCATAGGGTTTTAATGTGAGTAGAAAATTTTCAGCTATATTTGCTTAAACAAGCATAGTATGTTTCTTTCGCTGTCATATTATCTAGAACGGACAAGCCCCTACTACTCACTGGCTATGGCGTTCAACTGGCGACGCAGTAACGTCGCGGGCATAAAGTGGCCACAGCTCTAAGCACGAGGTCAATGCAGGTCAACGGAAAGTGGGCTTTGTCTAGCAGGGGGCGTAGTTAAGCTCGAGACAATCGCAATTTCTATGCCGCTGGTTATGTTCTGTTACAGATAATATATTGGGAGGCACTAAGCACCTAAAGTAAAAAAAAGAAATGTTGGCTACCTCATGAGTACGTTACAGAAAATAAAACAAGGACAAGAGGAAGACAGGCTTAAATACAGTGTTGGACGCCTCTTGAAAGCTGCGGGAGGAAAGGAAACACTTTAGTGTTCCTTCCCCATACGAGGGCGAAAAAAAAAATGTGATCGAAACATTTCAGGAAAGAAGGCTACTAGCATTATAGGTGTAAAGCAAATAATCCCTGTCAACCTATCAACCTAAAGTAAATCTCGAGGCTGGTTTGCAAACACTTATTCAAAAGCGAACTCTCGCTGTTTTGTTTGTCGAGACCGGTGGACCTCCTCAAGAGGTGCGGCGCAGTAAAAAACATTTATTCCTGTTCGCTGCAGCATATGTTATAAAATGTATGTTATATAAAAATTCAGTAAAGCGCCACAAACTTTCGTCGTATGCAAACTCTAGCATCAAAATATATGCCTCCACCCTCTGGAAGACGGTGAAGTAACAAGCGTTAGCTGCTTGGTAGCGCCATCTATCGTTCATGCGATGTATTACCCCGTGGTTGAGCTGCCAAGTGCTGAAGTCATGGCTGCCGTGTTAAGCCTAACCAGAATTATGAACCTAATTAGGCGATATTGGTTTCAAACATGTTCTGCTCATCGAGCCCGTTTCGAATACGCCATTAGATCCTGAAGTTGTCGGTTAATTAATTATAAGAAAATTAATATAAGCCTCACTATAACTAAATAATCTCTTCCAAATATTCCAAATATGTAATTCGTTTTATGATGACCGCAGTAGTTACTGAGTTGCAAGCGATTAAACAGTCACGTGACTAGATAATTATGAAGTCGCAAAATCAGGGACGTTACCAATCAATCACCAATTCGATATACTAAGACGTCACCAAGCAATCATCAGTTGGGTTGCTGTATCTATTTACTATGGGGGCCGCCATCTTGAATACCTCGGACTGAAAATTTCACTCCGAGGGAGGTGGTAGCAGACCCCAAGAAATTGAGACACGTGATGAATAAGACATAACGCTCTTAAAAGGCGACGTTATACAAAGACAACACAAGCGCACCTTGACAGTATACAAAACTTGAATACGGAACTTTGCTGTAGTAGGATGTCAAGTTGGGCTAGTTGGGTTATGTTCATTTTCAAAAAATAAAATACAGCGCGAACAGAGACGACGGAAGAAGAATAGGTGCACGACACAAGCGCTGTTTCGCAACTAAAATTTCATTCAGAAGAAAATCACATATATAAAAGCGCCCGCAAAAACGGCGCATATCAGCAATCATATGAGGCAATCAACACAAGGAGCAAAATCAAAGTGCAAAAGATTGCGCGGGAGGCCCTTTACTATGACCTATGGCACATCAGGTGTTGTCCGATAACCGTATCTCCGCAACATACAATGTGATAGAGGGTTGGCTGATGCAGGCGCTTTTTTTTCTCTTGATGAAGCTGCACATAGAGGCTACCAGAGGCGCCTCGTAGATGGCTCCGGAGCAATTTTGAGCACAATGGGTTCTTTAATGCACACTAACACAGGGCACGGATCTTACTGCACCTGGCCTCCATGATAATTTGGCCTCCGAGGCCGGGATCGAACCCGGGATCTTGAGATAAGCAGCCAAATGCCAGAGTAACTGCGGTGGGTGACAGGCATATCAGCGGGTCATCTCTATAGTTGGGTAAATCAAGTAAAAAATGTCATTGCGAAACCATTTCCTGCCGCCGGTGCACTGCTGGTAACGGCCCTCAGTAATGAAAATACTTGATTAGAAATTCATGAACAATCTCACAGCAGAACATATTAGGTGTCCCATTTGCTATTGCTGTGTACATAGGTCCAACTCGTGCGAACTCAAGCGAGCAGATCAAGAAACGAGGTAGAGCCGTGAAGGAAACAAATGAAGGAAAGAAAAACGGCCAAGTAGGCAGGAGAATACTGAGACTTCTGGAGGCCGGAAACTGCAAATTTAGCCGGACTGGTCGTTTCGACTGCATGCTGGGACAGGCAGGTGACGTTCGGGCTTTGCATGGCTTGCTGCCTTTGCCCTCCACTCTTCCATGTACCGGGCAGTTGACTGGATTGACGCCATAAATCTCGGAAGGTACCGCTCAAGATTACAGTCAAGCGGAACGCCGGGCCGCCCTCGTATATCGTGCTGGCCGGTCACTCCTTTTCGCCTTCTTTTTGCTCCTACTCTCACTGGCTTTCGCAAGATATTTCGTTTGCTCGCTTTTATGCCTGTGCCTAAATTTTCGCTTTGTCGGCTACTTTGCCCAGGATTCCTAAAACCCGCGCTAGGACAGCTTTAGTACTCGGTGCAGTGTAGCGAGCGAAGCGGTGGCGCCTCATGCACAGGAAGCGTCGCCAGGAAGAATTTTAGTAGCGTAAGTACGCCGTGCAGGCTCAACTGAGCAACAAAAATTTGAAACACGTTTACGTTTTTGAGTTCCGTTACGAAGTTACAGAAGTTCACTTAAAAAAGCGAGGAAATGAAAGGCGCCTTAATAAAAATTCCTTGGGTGCCTAAACCCAGCAAGCGAGTGGCTTCACGACTGAAAAAAAGCCAAGGACGCTGACATGTCGATTGGCCCAACACAAGCTACCATCACTTCCTCGTGCCGATAGCACAAACGCTCGCCGCAGAAATCAACGAAGCAGCGATGATTATTGCTGCAAAAGTAGATACTGTGAATGAAACCGTGAAATGGGGCAGGGATACGAAGAATCTGAGGTACAATCAGTGTTAAATGGAACGGGAAATATAAAACCCAAACGGAGATACAAAAATGTAAACAGATTAACGGGTGCAGCGGAAATGCAGGTGCGGGTGATTAACAGTTTTGATAGATGAATCAGTACACCTTCGAAATTGAAATAAAATGCTCTATTATTTTACATCCTTCCAATGAGATCTCATTTGCTTTTGACACAGCAATTAACTGGTACGCACATCATTTCACACTGGCTTATAAGACATGACACGCATGATCTAAGGCTCCTTAGGCAACATTCAGTTCAGTCGTCTTCTTGACCTTGGCGTCGGAGCTCATCATAGGCTCGCACAGTACAGTGTTCTTTACCGTATTCTCCTACTCGGATATGTTCATGGTGATTGAAGACGGATCGCAATAGAATTAACTCTTCTTCCCCTATCACCCCTTCGGAGCAATCGGTGGGGGTTTATAACAGTTTTATTTCTCTTCAATTTCTTTTGCATACCTCACAGTTCGCTACCTTTATCCGTGACCACCAGGTCTGCGGTGGGGAACCGATGACTTAAGAAATTTGCCATTTCGCCTATAGTTCCTTCAGCCTGTTTATTTTCTTTTCCGTACTCTGTAAATAATAAAATATTTAAAATTATACGGTCGGGAAGGAATGCATCGACCAGGAAGCGTGTCTTTTGAAGTCGGCAGCACTCAGAGAAGGAATGTTTGATTCGCTACTTGCATAAAAGAAAAAAGAACTTTTTTTCAAAATTCTGCCAAAAATTTACCGTGAGACCTCCATAAAAGCAGTTCCTGAGTTTAAAGAAGAAATGGAGACATGAAATGCTAGTACATATACCCTCTCCACTTTTGGAATTCAAATGCATTTCATCATAAAGTCTGTGTTAAAGTGGTAGACCAGTATCACTTTAATTTTTTTAAACTCTATTCTGCAAAAATGTAGCACTCAGAGACACTAAATGTCGCCTAATGCTTGCTCTCTGCTGCGTAACAGGCTAATCTCAGTGCAAGGGCTCGCTCTATGGCTGGCTGTCTTTGCTAATGCCTAAGGCCTGGAGAAGGATCTCAGACCAACAGATTTTAGGAAGTGTCCAAAACTACGAAACCTTTCAACATGAAATGAAATATTCACCTATTCGATTCGTTCAGCGAATCAGATAATGCACGTTCAGTATTATTTTGAAAGAAGCAAAACTGGATGAAAATAATTCGACTAGTGTTTCAATTGTAGGCCTAAAGTGCGAACAGGAAACGCCGCATTCTTTCTTTCGGCGGTAGTTACAAAAACAGGACCCCAATGGAACGCTACACAGCCTGCTGCCTCCATCTGTGTGCGCTTTCAGCGCCGCGACTTGGGCTATTAATGTGGCGGCCAACATATATGGTCTCCAAAATTGGCCGACCGGGCAGGGTTGAGCCAGACACACCAAACCCCGACTTCAGACCGATATCGGAGGCTATCGCTCATGCCTCTCCGGCCTTCCATCAAGTGAAATGTCGCACTAGGTTTTTTGGCATTATGGGTAGTTGCAAAAGACAAACTTTCTATGCGCACGACATGATGCTGACAGCCTTACTGCATTGTCGCATTGTCCAACACCTCTTCCCTCTCCAATAGGGGTCGCTTGCATCTTTCGACAGCTATATTTTTCACTCCATGAGTATGGCTATAGCGCTGGCGTTTTGCTATTTTCCGCGGATATTCATTCTAAAAGCACATTAGCGCAAGAAACGGATAGTGAATATTCAGTCAGTGTAAAATAGGTCTTTGATTCAATTGCTCGTATTCGACTCATAATCAATACTAGAGTATTTGTATTTCGTTCGGTTTCAAGGAAATACTGTTCGTACCCTTATTTTTCGGCAACCTCGGCTACCACAGTGATTGCGATGGGCGCCCTGTGCCATGCGTGGCGGTGGTCAAGTGCGCTCGTTACACGATCGCACGTGTCCGGTCACTTCACGGTTACGGACCTTGCAGCTGACAGCCTGCGATGCGCTTCCGTTAGGGAGCGCTCTGTATAAGAGATTGTCCTCTAAACATATGCCGCTCATTCGCTCCTCAAGGCTGTCTAACTTTCGATCAGCTTCACTTACGCGAGCCTAAAATCTCCCGGTGCCTTTCTTTCTGTTCTCCTGTTGATGTGCAATAGCGAAATAACAGATTATAGCTAGCGATATAAACGTCAGGCCTGAAACTGGCGAGCTTCGTGTTGGCGCATACACATTCGCTCTAGCATAATCGCGAGCTTGAAAAAAACAGTTCGGTTTGGTTTATGGGGGTTTAACGTTCCAAAGCGACTCAGGCTATGAGGGACGCCGTAGTGAATGTCTCCGGAAATTTCGACCAACTAGGGTTCTCTAACGTGCTCTAACATCGCACAGTACACGGGCCTCTAGAATTTCGCCTTCATCGAAATTCAATCGCTGAAGCCGGGATCAAACCTGTCTTTCGGGTAAGCAGCCGAGTGCTATAACCACTGAGCTAACACAGTGGCTCCAAAGTTGCTATCCTGGCTGCATTTGTTGTTCGTCTAAGAATAGTTTCTACGCGATAATATTCGGAGAGCAGAGCCAGCCTTCATCACCCGACTAGTAGCTGAACACCGCCTACGTCGGTGTGGCCGCTTAAATTATCCCACGGCTTCCGAGGCTAGGGTGTGCAACTTATGTAAAGATTGCCGGCCGCGATCTACTTTCTTTTTTTCGTTTCTGCTCTCGTCCTACTGTTCATCACAGGCCCGCGGAGACGCAATCAATGCTCACGAAGCGTGCATCAAGGCCGTGTCCTAAATTGGCACACCCCGAAGGAGCAATTCCTAGCGGCCCGACTCTCATTCAAATTCCAATCACCGTGCTACACCGAGGTGTGATGCAGCAGTGCTCCGTGCGGAGCGGCATTCCGAGATAAAAAGTTGTACCGAACCGTCTACGATAGCCCTCCCTGGAGTTGCCATTATCGCCTTACAACGTGACTCTTAGGAAAATACTTCCAGTCTAAATTGACACATAATTAAACAGAAAATCGATTTGTCGGTTACTTTCCATGCATAAAGAATACATCCTGATTGAAAGAATGTGCATTTTCAATGTATATTTCACTGCAGAAGAAACATAAAAGAATTCTCAATTCATGAGAGCAGAGGAAAATTAAAGAAAATTTGTCAAAGAAATCGAGAGCGCGGGTTTTGCTAAGACTTCCTGCTTCAAATTTTTTTCTTTTACTGAAGACACCATCGAGGTCATTACGAAGCAACGTCTTCTGATCACGTAGCGCTGATCTCAAACTCTATTTTCCTATTAAGCGAGATAGGTTTAAAGACTCCGTTTCCCAGAAAATTCGGTGTCGGCGTTGTCGGCGTCGGTGTTGTGAGCGAAGAATCAAGGGCATGGCTCTGGCAGGTGGGTCACCTAGGTCACGTGACCTTGCGGCGTCATCAATATCTGTCCACCGGATAGTGAGCAAACTGCCTACCATGCGAGGTGACAGTTAAGTTAATGATTGGTCGCTCGGGAAGAGCAACCTGGGTCGCCCAAGTCCCACCGGTGGCAGCACCTGCCATCGCAGGGCAAAGGCGCATCGCTTGACCACTGCACCACTGCGCCAGCAGGGGTATGAGGACTCCCGGGGATCTACGACTGTAATGTAGGGAATGACCTTCTGCGTGTATGGAAATTAACCCATTACGCTAAAGAGCCATTCCTATAAGGCGGAGCTAAAGTGCTACCTCCTGTTTTTTCATTTCCAAACGAAAAAGTTTCTCCCCTTTACCATGGCACAATAGAGCGTCTTCATACATCCCGGCAGCGTTACAAAATCCGTGTTTTTCGTCTCCCGGCCTCTAATTTTTCGTTTTTGATGTGGTTCGATTAGCTGTGCCGCTACCCAAGAAGTTTCAGTTCGAAATTCGGCTTCCTCGATTCCTCGCCTACTCGCCGATTTTTATCAAACACGGTTGCATACCCCCCGCTCAGGGCGGTATAGGGCTCCCAGAGAAAAAGTGATAGCAGAAGGTAAGCCTCGAACATAAGCTTGCATGCACGTCTCCAGAGATGCATGATTTGTTGCCGCCCTCTGAGTGCATATCAACCTCACTGTAGAGGAATGAGTGCACCCGACGCATTTTTGAGCACAAATGCCTTTTGGGCACTCAGTAAATGATATTTGACGCTTCTTTTTGTTAGTTTAGAGGCGTCCCATCAGTGAAGATATTCAGGGTGAAAAAAAGCAGTAATGTAGCCGTACCTTGTTCGGCCGTCCCATTGGAAGTTCCGGCAACTTCCGAGGTAACGCACGGAAAAAATGCGGTGACTCTCGGGCAGTGCACTGATAACTTATAGAAAGCCGCGGCGCTTTTCAAATCAAATCAAATCAAATCAAATCAAATGCAGTTTATTTTCCGTCAGAAAGAAATCAACGGAGGAGGCTCGAGCAAAAAGTGAAACGTGTTCACTTGATTGCGCTCAAGCCCCCTTTTACATGGCATGCAGTGACGACACATAGGTGGACATTATATAAAGCATACTCGTGGAATATGGAAATATGAAACAAAGCAAGCAAAACGTACAAGGTTAAACAATATAGAGTGGTTTTACAAAGCTCTCTTGTGGAACTTAAACAATTTTTTTATATGTACAGCAAGTACGAAGACAAAACAAAATAAACTGTAGTAATTTACATACAGAATGGAACGTGCATAGGTACATATTCATAAAGGCAAACGGTTTTGCAACAGAATTGCATGTTATTATTTCAGGTGCACTAATTAGTATGGGTTGTCTGATGCTTGCTCCGACAGGAAAGACCTAATTTTTGAAATACTAATGTGGTTAATGTCAATTCCGTTATGTTCAAGATTGTTTAAAAGTGTTGGTAATGAATGACGTAGCATTTGTTGCCCATAATTTGTCCGGGAATAAGGAACTTTCCAAGGTTCTGAAAAGCGTGTATCACGTACATGTGTTGTTCGAGTTAACTGTGCCATAAATTTTAATTCTTGCTGGCTCTTACGAAGTTGTTGTTTGTATCTTTTTGCCAATGTATATAGGTATAGATTATGTACACTTGTTACATTAAGCTGCATAAAATATTCGCCTGTGTGGGCTTGCGAGTCGACCCCTACGATATGCCGAATACATTTTTTTTTGGAGTACGTGCAAACGATTTAGATTTGTGACGGTTGTTCTCCCCCAAACAAGAAAGCAGTAACTTATATGTGATAGAATCAAGGCATTGTATATGTGCAGTTTAATTGCTTGTGGTAGGAAAGAGTGGAACCTCGCTAGTATTCCGACAGATTTAGATATTTTTGTTATAGCATAATTAACGTGAGTGTCCCATAGCATATTTTTGTGCAGATACCTCCAGGCGCCTAGAGCCTTTACCTTTCCTCCTCTTTTGTTCGCCTTTCTTCTAAGTGCAATGAAATTAGCATTCAGAATAATGTAAATACTGGGGTTATTCTGAAAAAATTACCGACGCCGCGATAGTTTCGCGAGGCAGCCGTGAATATTTGAAAGGTTCACGCTCACGGACACCGGAAAAGAATTCTTTGCTGCTTTAGTTTTTCAGCATTCCGATATTTTTATCTTGTTATTTACTTCAAAAGGCGGCATTTCGAATGTTATTGACTATGATATTCCTTTATATAAACCGCCTCAAAGCCCTCTTCAAGGAACGCAGCTCACGAAAACTTTCCTGCAAAATGCTCTCTTTGTTTTGGGGGTTAGTTTTTCCTGTCCAAATAACGGGCTTTCTTGTTTTTATTCCGAGATAGAGCATCGCTCTATGTTATCCTGACCGCATATGCAACTAGCATAAAATGGCCATCAATATCAATTTGCTACTAAAGTTACCGCATGACTAAAAGGGCATTCTGCTTTTACAGAGAACGAGCCATCATTTGTCATTTGCCCAGGGCAGCTCTCCTTAGCAATGCAAATATCCCGTGCTCATGTTTCTCTTGCAAGAAACTGGGCCGAATGAAGGGATATCTAGTCCTCGTGCATGCTCTTACCTCAACCTCTCAGTGTAGGTCGACAATAAGGCTGATAAGATGTGTCCATATGTCCAAGTGCAAAAACGTTTTCTGACGGCGGGTGGCATTGATGTCTTTCTTCTAGACATTGTGCACTTTGTTAGAAAAGTTTATTTTGCAGTTGTAACTTTTCTCTTTTACTTTTCTCATTGACGCGGGCACGCGGGCACGCGGGCTACTCTCTCTCTCTATTGTTATGTGAAGCTACCTGCAACGTTTTCCGGTTTCCATCAATATTTGTCAATTTTATTTATTCATCAGAAGAGGGCGATCACTTCCGTGTGTACTCGTCTAGAAGCACCGCTCCGGCCACCTTGTTCCACCATAAACGAAGCTTGAAAAACAAATAAGCCTTCTTATGGTCATTAAAATGTTTTGAAGCCAAGTTGAGAGCTCAGCAACTATTTATTTTTTTAAGAACGTGCCATTTTGGTCCATGACATATATTATCAAGAAATACTGTTGCTTATATGTGCTTAATCAAATGAGATATAAGTGAGATAAACGTGGTACCGCGCAAGAAAAACATTTACCCCAGGGCAGAACGAGTGGCACTAAGTAGTTACTGCGACATAACTTCTAGATCTGGTGACTTCAAATTTCAAAGTCACACGTGGGTAAGAAAAATCAATTCTACAGTGGCCACAACGATCACAGTGATAACTGCATAATTAACTCGGTTACATTGTGTGAAGGTGATGTTTGGCCTTGTTAAGAGCTGTTTTTCTTTAGATATCCGTACCTAGTGCAAAATTGTACTTTGGTTGAAGACATAAAGAAGAACATACAGCTGTACCGGGTTAGGATGTACAGACTGCTTTCTGACCTAAGTCTGCAACTTCAAAGAACGCAACTGACAGTACACCGAGTAGGAATGTTCCGATACTGCCAGCGTGGTGCGCAAATGTTTACTTGCCAACACTTACCTCTAGTTTTGGAACAGCAACGCATTTAGCATTACTCGATTAAAAGTATTCTTCGCAGGAGGTACAAAAAAAAATACTGTTTGTTACACCACCGAGATATGGTGCGAGCATGAGCTACTTTCCGGGGACCGCATGGCACCTTCTAGGACTGACTGGTGCTGTTAGCTGCTGTATCTTAAAATGCCACTGCATTTTTTTAAATGAGCCTTTAGAGAATCCAGAAGAGCTTCCTTAAATACCTAAATATCCTTGAAAAAATTGACTGATGCTTCTCGATATTGTGTCAGTGAGCTGCAAGTGCTTTCATACAGTCAGTTCCAACAACCTTTTAGAGCCACGTGTTATCAGTGCGATGGCCTAAACTGTACTCTGATGCGCAAGCTGTGTAAGGCCATACAACCACCTAACTTCCAGCAAGCAGAAACAGTCTGATCATCATTGCGGTCATCAAGGCCGCTTGTCTGAGACGCCAATTGTCAGAGAGCTACTGGGTTCTAGCCTGGGGTGGATTCGAAGCCAGTTTGGCATTGAGATGTTTTTATCGCAAAGCAATAAGTTCCGAACGCCAATTCTCATCGGTTTTCCGCTTCGGTTTAAGTTTCCGAGATGGGGCCTAAAAGCATTCAGGGCTTAGCCTGTATTCGAGGCTTATTTTTGGGGACCGTTAAGAGTAGCATGGAGAACTTTTCGAGTTATGCAAATATTGAAATGGAGGGCAGTTAAGACGACGTAAATGCTTTGAATGCGAAAGCATTGTTTTTAATTTTCTTTTTTATTGAGTCACTAATTCATTTTCCTTCCTCTCTAATGAGACACCTACGGGTTAGCGTACAGTAGCAAGGCAACTTATACTTAGATTCTACTTACTGTATTGAAATACATTACAATGAAGCACCTCCTGTCGCCAATAGCAGAAGGGCAAGAACTTTCAGCAGTAATTTATTTAAAAGCCACTCAGTGGTGCTTTAGACCATAATGATGCGGAAGAACTGCTTTTAAGACGTGAAATAGTGGAACGTTTCACAGCAGTAGCTGCCCAATAAACTTCCTCTGACATCAACGCCGCCGTTGTCGCTTGATTTGAAGGAGACCACAACATGTTCACCCACAAGCCACTAAACATGTCACCCAGGCTGCTCATAAAATTCTAATGAAGCAGAGAGGGCGCCCCATCGTGATTATGCTATTTCTGGTCCTGTGATTTCACAGCTCGCTTATCATATAAGTTTTCAAAACTCGACTCCGAAACAAGCCGCTTCCCCGCGGGCACTTTTTAGTCATTGCAGGTGGTGGCGGCGCTCTAAGCGGGAGAATTAACTGTTAACCCCACCTGTGGGACGTCTGTTTCTGAACTAAAGGTTTGTTTTCGCAGTGACGAGAAGTCTTCACGATCCTCAAAGGTAGCGTGAAAGTCTGCTAGCCTCCAAATTTAGCCCAATTTGAGCGCAACATTTCGGCAATCCACTTCTCTAGGAAGTTGCCAAGCGGCTCTTATCAAATAGCTGTGATGTTATGCAGAGGATCGGGAAGTGGACTGGTATGTTGGAAGGGTCTTAGAGCTTTTGTTTTTTTTCTTATTTGCTTCGGGAATGCCGATTAAGCTTGGGGTTGCAATGTTTTGCCAGTGAGCGCGTGTGAGCGAGCAATTCGCATACCAATAACCGCCTTTTCGCGAATCCAGGTAGACCCGTAGAGAAAAACATAGAACTATGGGAGATTGTTGATAGTAATCCAGGAATAAAGAGAAAAGAAGGGGTGCTTCTATCGCGCACAGTGCACTATGGAACAACAGCGTGCCAATTCTCATTCGTTGAGTAATTGCACTACTGATTAAAAATGTTCGAGCGGTTCACACACGCTGCACCTTGCTTGAAGTGAGTGACAAAGAGGAAAGTTCGCTTCTTTGGCTGAGATTTGACGGCACGTGCGCTTTCACACGGTGAAGCTTTTCAAACAATAGAAATATTCTTGACAACATGCGGTTGCCATTGCTCCATGCATTTTTTTTATGAATGTGTTCTCCAAGCTAAATACTATATAATCCCTCCGCATTCAGAGAATATGCTAAAAAAATTGGCAGTGGCTTAACTTGGCTAACCCTGGAATGCAGCGAAAAGCAAGGACACTTGCAAAGCGTCGCAGGCTCGTCATGGTAGCTGCACTACACGCTCGCGACAGCCGTTCTATATATATACCCACACGACCACGTGGCTATGACGTGGTATCACAGGGTCTTGCGACACCCCCATCGAATGTCATCACGTGGCTTTACATCACCCCATCGGATGTTCTTAAGGTCAAAGGTCAACCCAGAGGTCAGCCGTTGACAAAAGTCAAAGGTTGGTCAGGGGTAAAGGGTGGACACCATAACTGTACCACATGTGGTCATACACGGCTAACATGGTTGGGCTGAAGGTCGTTCAAGGTCATCCTCCCGCCTACGCGACGACTGCTTTACCTAGCGTAGTGAAGCTTTTCACTTCAAACATCTTGCGCTATATTATGATCGCAGCGCTGTACCTTTGCTGCTGAGTGCAAAAAGCTGCCGAAAAAACTAGAGGCGACACTCGAGCTACGCCTTGAGGGTGTGATGCGATAGCGTTAATGGGTTAATGTCCATACACGCGGCAATGGTCATTCTCGACTTTACATTAATAGATCTCTAGGTGTCCTCATACCATTCCTGACACAGTGGGCAAGCGGTTAAGCGAAGCGTCACTGCCTTGCAAAAGCAGGTGCTGCTACTGGTGGGGCTGGCGAGACCCAGGTTGCTCACCTCGAGTAACCTCTCACGTCCAGTCATGAATTTAACGGCCACTTGCCACGGTGGTCAGTTTGCTCACAGTCCGGTAGGTGTGCTGTGATGAATCCAGAAGGTCACGCGCCCCAGGTGGCCCCCCTAAGTTGCCGGAAGCGGCCGGTTTTTCCGTCTGTTGCAGTTGCCAGGCTTCAAACTTTCGGTAACAACGAAACCAAAGCCGACGCCGGACAATTTTTTCGAACACGGAGAACTAACGCTCTCGAGTTTAATAAAAAGCAAAAAGATTTATTAGCTGCTACAGGAACTTCGCGGAGAGTGTGATGTTATAAGCGCTTTATTATTTTAAACAATTGGGCCATTACAGCACCTCAGATATTCATGTACAGGGTTTTAACGAAGGTTGTAGGCATGTGAACTGGTGAGGTACATAAGTAGTGTTATATGGAGACACAACTCTGACATAAGGAAACTAGGAGCTCAAGAAAATGTTTTTTAAGGGCACAGGGTAAGGTAAAATTAGAAAAAAATCGTTTTTTTTTCTTTTGGAATTTTAGAAGTTCAATTTTTTCTACACATGTTCCATGATCGCACTTTCCTCAGAAAGCCATATTTACGGCTGAAAAACGCTTTTTCCGAAACCAAGTAGTGAGCGGCCACGCCCCCTTTCAGGATTAACGTCAATTTTTTCAACCAAAAAGTCCACCACCTGATTTCGAAACTTGTATAAAATCAGCTACATATAAAAAATTGTCTGGCAACTATTGTACAGCTCCTCTTTTTTAGCCAAGACAATCCTGAGACGCTTTGAACGTTTTTTTCACGTTTCTGCAACCTTCATGCAGCTGCGTCCGAGTGCTATCCCTTTCGATCAGTATTGTAAATTGTGCCGGTGTTGATTGCTGCTGATAAGTTGAGATGCCCAGGGCAAAGAAGGCCTTCGTCAGGCGTGAATTTCACGGCAACCGCTACGCTCATCGTGAAAAAGCAAAAGGATGTCCACGACCGAATGAGATCCCGAACGCCGAGCGCGCCAGCTCCTCGACATCGAAGCTTTCAAGATTTTCTCTGTGCTTCCAGGAAGAGGATGTGCTACAGAGCAGCAGCCAATATGCCTTAATGAACATGGACGGCATTTGTGCCGCAGTTACACAGATTTGTGTGTGCAGAGAGTGCGGTGGAAGTGTTGAGCTCATCGAAATTGTGACAAAATGGGTAGGTGTTGCAAGCGTTTACAGTTTGAACTGTGAAGTGCGTAGTGCCGCACAACGATTTGAGACGTCGAAGAAAACTACTTCTGGCCTCTATGAAGCCAACCTCAGGTTAGTGTATGCCTTGAGGTCCATTGGTAAGGGAATGGCTGCAGGAAATATACTCTGTGCTATGCTAAACCTTCCTAAGCCGCCGACAAAGTTTGCGAAATACAATCAAGAGCTTCTAGGTCACATCGAAGCTGCTGCTCAGGAGTCGATGAAAAGGGCAGCTGACGAAGCTGTGCAGCTGAATGAGGGGGATAAAGACATCGCAGTTGCTCTTGATGGAAGCTGGCAGAAGCGAGGCCATACTTCCAATAACGGCATAGTCTCTGCGACCAGTGTAGACTCTGGGAAAGTGCTGGATGTGGAGGTTTTGTCTAAACGTTGTCCAAAGTGCAGCATCAAGGGTACAAACAGTGACCCCCTTCATAGAGAGGTGTGCCAAAGCAACTACCAAGGCACCAGCGGTGGAATGGAAGTCGCAGGAGCACTGAAAATTTTCGGCAGGAGTGAGGAGCTTCACGGCGTTCGATACGTCAAATACCTTGGGGATGGTGACAGCAAGGCTTTTATGGCTGTGAAGGCACAAATGCCATATGGTGATTCCGTTGAAATATCTAAGGTTGAGTGCATAGGGCACGTGCAAAAAAGGATGGGCACAAGGTTACGAAGGCTAAAAAAAGGAAACAAAGCAGGAAAACTCTCTGATGGAAAGAGCCTCTCGGGCCGAGGCCGACTGACTGATGCAGTAATAGACAAGCTCCAGACGTACTATGGTTTGGCCATCAGAAGAAATGTAGGAAACCTGGATGAAATGCGAAAGGCCGTTTGGGCAACCTTCTTCCACTTATCGGCCACAGACGATGACCCATGCCATGGACTTTGCCCAAAGGGACCTGATACGTGGTGTGCCTTCAACAGAAGTCAGTCAGAGGGCAAGCCATTTTTCCACAAGGAGAGTTTGCCTGCATCTGTCTTGGAGGCTATCAAACCCATTTATAGGGAGCTATCGAAGGCTGAGCTCCTAGAAAAGTGCCTGCATGGGCGAACTCAAAATGCAAATGAGTCGTTCAACCATGTTGTTTGGGAACGCGCGCCAAAGAATGTGTTTGTTAGGCTTCGGACCCTACGGATGGCAACACTGGATGCTGTTCTTTCATTTAATGATGGTAGCATCGCACGGGCCAACGTTTTGAAGGCGTGTGGATTGAACCCAGGGAGTAACACCATCAAGTGGCTGAGGGAAGCTGACCATAAGCGCATGTACTTTGCGGACCGAGCAACACGACAGCTTACAAAAGAGGCCCGAAAGTCAAAACGACAAGCCGAAAAGTGAAAAAATGACGGCGACGGCGACAGCAGGGGGCTATTAAACCAATTACTATGGAGGCGTTTCTGCGAATAAAAAATGGTTTTTCACATCTTTTTTCTCTTTACGCTCTATTATCTCAAAACAGTGTTTTTTCTTACAAAGGTACCATTATTTTCAATGCCTTTCAAGACAGACGGCTGATTTTTTTTTGCAATCATCTACATAAGTGTTGCCAACAACTGAACTAGAATTAAGCAATTTCACTGAGCAGTTATTCTGTTCTGAATTTTGAAATGCGCAAAGAAAGGCCAGATTTGTGTACTACCGGAAAAAATTTTATTAAAAATCGAATGTTCAACACATTTCAAATATTCTAGTTTAGTAAAAAGAGCACAAAATTTGGCAAACAATGATATATGTATTATTAGGCTACTGTTATTAGTTAGTGAGAAACATGTACCTCAACATGGCCTAAAATACATGGGAAGTATAGGGCTTACCCTGTGCCCTTAACGTATGCCGCTTATGCTGGTACAAAAATGCAAGGTAACTTTCAGAGAATTCACATCGACCTCAATAACCTCCTTCACTTATTTTTGCTGCGTTTCTAAAGGAACGGTCAGGTCTTCTATAATCTTACTTTGCAGCTTTTTTTTACCCTTTCTTTTGCCGCCAGCCACCCTATTCATATCACGTATTTGAATATTGTGCCTTGCTGACACACGATCTATAGGGCAACGGCTCAGGCGCCAATAACACGTGCCTGAACAGTGTTCCACCATATCACCGAGCACGTCGTTCTCTTCCTGGCCTGGTACGCAGCTATTTTGACTCTTGTTCGAGCCCGCAACGAACACAAGCGCAGAGGCAGCAGGTGAAAAACTTTGCGCCCGTGAATCGCCCCTCAATATCAGGAGTGAGGCTTTCAGTGTTTCCGTCCCATAAGCGTTTTGTCGCGCCTACGGGACTTGACTGCCACTTGGGCACGTTGCGTTGCCCGCGTATTGAAAGTCACACAGGACGGCAAAAAAATATCCCTAGCCCAAGCGAAACAAGACGCTGATGTTGCTGCTTAAGCTGGAAGAGGTTCTTTGCCCCGACTACAGTCGTGCTGAAAATATATAATGAGCTGTTTCCTCACGGGATCAAAACTTAATCACGGGTTTTCAAAACGAATGGGGCACCATGTGGTTTTGTGACCTCACCGAAAGAAACGGATTGTGCGGGTAGTCAGTGCTGTGAATCGCAAAACAGTGCGACCTGAAATGTCGTGACTACTTAACGACCAGACTCTGGCATGGTGTGGTACGGTAGTGTATGGTATGTAAAAAAAAATGAAAATTGTCCAGTTTAACGAACGCAAGCGACACATGGGCTATAAGGGACGCCATTGTGATGGTATCAGTAGTATAGTCAGACTATCTTAGGTTCTTTAACATGCGCCGACATCACAATAATATGGGGCGCCTTTTTTTGCGCCGTAGAAAAGCGGCCATCGCAGCACTGATAGAACTCGTGTCTTCTGAATCATTTCCGATCACCCTTACCAATGAGCGGCCTCGTTGGCATGGTATGGCCTAGAATAGTATGATGTGGAAAAGAGTGGAATGGAGTGGTATGCTAAGGCACGGCATGATATGGCATGTTGAGGTTTGTAATTCTATGCCATGCTATTGTATGGTTTGTGGGGCATGACAACACGAAACTGGGAGAGCAATAAGAGACACCGGCGTGGAGAGCTCCAGGTTAACCTGGCCCATCTCTCGCGTCCTCTCGTGCCCAGCAACCTCTCGCGTCCAGTCTTGAATTTAACATCCACCTGCCACGGTGGTCAGTTTGCTCAAAGACCGGTAGGTATGTTGTGATGACTCCATAAGGTCACGCGCCACGCGAGATCGATGGTTTGTAATGAACAAAGGCGCATTTATTGAATATGGTGTTGTCTTAGAACGGTACTTTTTCTTTACTTACGGCGCTGTTTGGGTGTCCACTGAGATATGCGAGACAAGTGTCATTTCCTTTCCATAAAAGCAATTTTATTTTCATTTTCCGTGCCTTACGGCGTGGTTCGGGTGTCCAGAAAGATATCTTTCCTTTCCTTAAATGGTCCTGGCAAGGCGTCGCGCCGAACTGATTATGGTGTTCCATCGATTCCTTGGCACTGCAGCAACACGCTGTCGCGTCCTGCTCTTAAAGACGAAGCTTAAGCGTCTTCTATTTTTTTTTTGCTCCAACAGCCACAATTCTACTAATCAGCGAGTATACTCACTCGTTTTCCAAGCGCGAATATGTGCCGAGTGCCGATGGCGTGGCGTGGCGAAAACAAATGGCTGGTGGTTTAACATTGCTAAGCACGAACTGCCACTTCGCATTCCTCTAAGCATGAGTGAGGTGTACAGAAATACAGAGACAGTTATGCACCTTTCCTTTCCTCAAAAGAAACGTAGTTTATGACGGGGCTTTGCACAATGCATGAGCCATGTAAACGAGAAGCTATCATGGAGCCACACAAACTATTTGCCATCTCGGCTGGACTGACTGCTGCGCAGTTCATAAATATGGCCAATACGGCACTGCAGTTGAAACACAAAACTTATTACTGAAGCAAGTGTCGTTTATTCTTATCAAACCGTAGCATGAAAGCAGGTATTGCTATGAGAGTCACCTGGCAAGCTTGTCGTCTCTCTTCAGCCTGAATTGAAACACTCATCGTAGCATTAGTTTAGTGTCTCACTGTTTCACAAAAAATCACAATAATCTTGTTAAAATTATCAAGAGCTGGAGAATAATTTGATTTTAACACAAACTACAAAGAAGCGTTAAGCGGTTTCTCATGATTCATTAATATTCCTTTCTCTAGCTCAATAAATCGCTCAACGCTCGGCCGTGTTTCGCCTGATGTCCGGCGACAGTGCACCACGTGAAGCATGCAAACTGAATATTGGTTTTGGGGGAAAGTGAATGGTGCAGTAGCTGTCTCACATCTCGGTGTACACCTGAACCGCGCCGTAAGAGAAGGAACAGAGGAGGGAGTGAGAGAGATAATGAGAGAGGTGCTGTAGTGGAGGCCTCCGGAATAATTTCGACCACGTGGGCTTCTTTAACGTGCACTTATAATAATAATAGTTGGTTTTTGGGAAAATGAAATGGCCCAGTATCTGTCATATATTGTTGGACACATGAACCACACCGTAAGGGAAGGGATAAAGGAGGGAGTGAAAGAAGATAGGAAGAGGTGCCGTAGTGCAGAGCTCCGGAATAATTTCGACCACCTGGGGATCTTTAACGTGCAATGACATCGCACAGCACTCGGGGCCTTAGCGTTTTGCCTCCATAAAAACGCATCCGCCGCGGTCGAGTTCAAACCCGGGAACTCCGGATCAGTAGCCGAGTGCTCTAACCACTGAGCCACCGCGGCGGGTGCAGTGACATCGCACAGGCGCCATTTTGCGTTTCGCGTCCATCGAAACGCAGCCGCTGCTGTCAGGTTCGAACCCGGGTACTCCGGATCAGTTCGATGAAAATAATAATTGGTTTTTGGGGAAAGGAAATCGTGCAGTATCTCTCATATATCATTGGACAGCTGAACCGCGCAGAAAAGGAAGGGACAAAGGAGAGAGTGAAAGAAGAAAGGAAGAAAGAGGCGCCCGTAGCGGAGGGCTCCGGAATAATTTCGACCAACTGGGGATCTTTAACGTGCACTGACATCGGACAGCACACGGGTGGGTGCCTTAGCTTTTTGCCTCCATAAAAACGCAGTCGCCGCAAAAATATTGGAGGACGCTTAAGCTTCGTCTTTAAGAGTGAGACGCGACAGCGTGTTGCAGCGTTGCCGAGGAGTACACGGAACACCATCGCCCGTTCCGCGCGACGCGTGGCACGTTGGACAATTTAAAGGAAGGACGGCTGTCTCACATACTTCGGCGAACACCCGAACCGGGATGTAAGGGAAGGAAAATGAAATGAACAATTGCTTTTAAGGAAATTCACCCGCCGCGGTGGCTCAGTGGTTAGGGCGCTCGACTACTGATCCGGAGTTCCCGGGTTCGAACCCGACCGCGGCGGCTGCGTTTTTATGGAGGAAAAACGCTAAGGCGCCCGTGTGCTGTGCGATGTCAGTGCACGTTAAAGATCCTCAGGTGGTCGAAATTATTCCGGAGCCCTCCACTACGGCACCTCTTCTTCTTTTCTTCTTTCACTCCCTACTTTATCCCTTCCCTTACGGCGCGGTTCAGGTGTCCAACGATATATGAAACAGATACTGCGCCATTTCCTTTCCCCCCAAAACCAATTAAAAAAAGGAAAGAAAATTATGCCTGTCTCATATTTTTCGCTGTACACCTGGATCGCGCCGTAAGGGAAGGAAAAATAAATTACTAAATAAATAAATCAATCAATTAATTGATTAATCGATCGAGCAATCGCTCACGCGATCAGTCAATCGATCAATTATATACCAATTAATCAATGGTGAATCAATAGATTACTCGATCAATAAATCAATCAGTCAGTCAATCAATCAATCCATCAATCAATCAAATCTTAACGCTGGCGCGTTAAGATCCCTTCTCTTACGGCGCAGTACAGGCGTCCGCCGAGATGTGCCATTTTTCGCTCAAGGCCAAAGACGCCAACGCCGACGACCCCGGCTTTTCTGCGACACGAGCTCCTTAACGCTTTCGCGTTAATACCTGCTTTCACGTTGTGGTCCATGATTGCAGACATGCAAACCCCCTAGTAGTTCGATGGAGGTGAGACGCAAAGGCGCCTCGTGCTGTGCGACGTCAGGACACGTTAAAGATCCTCATGTGGTCGAAATTAATCCGGAGCCCTCCACTGCGGCAGCTCTTCCTTCCTTCCTTCTCTTAGATCCTCCTTTGTCCCTTCTCTTACGGCTCTGTTCAGGTGTCCACCCAGATGCGACAGATACTGCACCATTTCCTTTCCCCAATAATAATAATTGGCTTGGTAGTGGTTTTTTTATTAAAGTAATAGTAAAAAGGATGGAAAAGATGTGCTACACAGTTCTGGGACATTGCTTCGGCCGGACACCGTCACCGCCTTAGCTCATTTGTCGCCAATTAAGTTTTTTTTTTCGTCCAGCGCCGCGTCGCAAAAGTAAAAATCAGAGCGGTCGGTTACTCAACCGGAGTACCCGGGTTAGAACCCGACCGTGGCGGCACCGTTTCGATGGAGGCGAAACGCAAAGACGCCCGTCTGCTGTGCGATGTCAATGCGCGTTAAAGATCCTCAGGTGGTCGAAAATATTCCGGAGCCCTCCACTTCGGCATCTTTTTCTTCCTTTCTTCTTTCGTTCCATCATTTATGCCTTTAGGCGCGGTTCGGGTGTCCTCCGAAACATGAGAGATACTGCGCGATTTCCTTCGGCCAAAAACAAATTTAATTTAATTTGGTGCTGTTTCGGGCATGCTGATGGATGGCGCCACGGGACCTTTGTCGCCGGTGCGCGCATTATGTTTTGACCGCAACACACGCGGAGCTGGTGGTGAAAGAATTTTAACGCGACAGCGCGAAGGGCCGGCCCCGTGTCGCAGAAAACCCGGTGTCGTCTTCGTCGGTGGCGTTGGCCGTGAGCGAAAAATCCCTCCTCTCCCTCCTCCTCCTCGCAATTTACGCCACTGCCCCAACAGATAGCGCGCGACGGTAGCGCCTCCCACACGTCTCGTTCGGGTGCAGTGCGGGTACGCGGGAATCACGCGGTGAGCGGCGAACAACGCATCGCACATCCAAAGCACTTTCACCACGAAGCTTGCGGCTTGCTGCCCGTTCGTTCAGCGCGGAAGCTGTGCTGGCGTTCGTGGCATCGGGTTTGTCGAGAACGATGTGCCGACGAACTACGACTGCAACTTGAGTCCCGCGCGTTTCGGCAAGGCGCCTGGCAGCGCTTCTACGTTGTTTGCCGCTCCGCGCGTCCGTTTCACCGTACCTAGCAGAGCGATTTGTCTAACGGGCAAGGCGTCGCGCCGAACGGGCTATGGCGTTCGGTGGACTCCCTGGCAGTGCTGCAACACGCTCTCGTGTTCCACTCCTAAAGGCGAAGCTTAAGCGTGCTTCAATTTTTATTTGTTTCAAGAGAGTACGTACAGAGAAGTACGACTGGACAGACACTTGAGGGGCCGACTCTTGAGGCTACAGACAGTAGTACTACTTGTGAAGGCCGGCGCTGTCGCCGCGCTCAACTGCCAGCAGTACTACGCATGCGCTCCCCGGGTTGCAGGACACAACTTAGGATCTTTCGCGCCGCGCGGCTTCGCACACCACACAGTTACGAGGACGCTATTGTTGACGCGTGCCCCGCTCCGCTGGCAGCGCAGCACCATGGGATGAAGGAAAGATCCACCAGGGCTCGTTCAGGTTCGGCTCCGTCTTTTTTATTCTGGCTCAAAGAAGCCGGCAATGAGAGTTAAGAATAAAAAAAGTAGCAGTAAATGACCATGGCTTAAATGTCAACTTAAACTAAAGTATAAGTAAACGAAACGAAAAGGATCGAAAGACAGAAAAAAACTAAGGTTGTAAAGGGGTACAGGTTTCTCTTTCAACGAACATTGGGGCTATAATGTGTCACTAGCCCTCGATGCATGAAGTAATTATCGCTTCAAAAGACGGGATAATTACATCGGACGAAGCTCACTGAAAAGCTGTTGCAATCGCAAACGTGCGCTTTTGTCGTAATGACACCGAAAACTGGCAGGATCAGCTGGAAAGCTCTGAGGGAAGCGTGAAGGGGAGGGGGTGGGAGCTGTCATGGAGGAGGAACAGCGACGAATTAGAAGCTCTGGTTACTCTGTCAAACGCTCTATTGGATCATTAGCTGCTGCAACACGATACGCATCTCCGCCATTACGTAGTTGTCGTTACGCTGTAATCAAGCTTCTATAACGGGATTACTTTTCGCAACAACCCCTACGGTTGCCGCGTTTTAACATTGGCTAACGAGGGCAGAAATGCGATTGAAGAAAGTGTTAGGGTTAGTGTGTTACGGTGTTATCAATACAAAGGTTGTCGTGTAACAACACCTCGGGATGCCAGAGAAGGAAGCGGGCGTCCGCTCCGCGTGTCACAGGCCTAATTAGCAATTCCTAATTAGCGTTCGTAAAACACGTACTTCAAAGCAACGCGTGTGCTTTGCTCCGTGTTTGCTCCACGCTGGTTGCTCCGTGCGCGTATTTTCATTTAGTGTGTTCGCAAATTTTATGCTTCTTTGAACAGGAAGAACACCAGCCGCTGAAGCATGTGGTAGAGCGTTAAGAACGTTGTAGCCCTTACCAGGTGAGTGGACCATAGTTTTTCACTCTAACTTAGATGCCGAACGTATTGGACGAACTGCGCGGCTGTCCCTGCAGTCATCCCCTTTAAAGCACTTGCGCCGTTTCAAAGATATGAACGTGCTATAGTGAGATAATATGTTGAAGACAGGGACAAGAATTGATGGCAGGCAACTGAAGGCAATGCATGTCAGTGCGCAAATTTCCCGCGAACGATTTGTCGATTCATCCACACATTCAGCGCAAGAGAAGGGACACACAGAAAAGCAGAGGCATCACGTGCGCTTCCAATCGCTCGTGTTGTCTCTGCTGTTGTGCAAGTTACGCATTTTTTAGCTAATTCTTCACCCGCCGCGGTGGCTGAGTGATTAGGGCGCTCGGCTACTGATCAGGAGTTCCCGGGTTCGAACCCGACCGCGGCGGCTGCGTTTTTATGGAGGTAAAACGCTAAGACGCCCGTGTGCTGTGCAATGTCAGCGCACGTTAAAGATCCCCAGGTGGTCGAAATTACTCCAGAGCCCTCCACTACGGCACCTCTTCTTTCGCTCCCTCCTTTATCTCTTCCCTTACGGCGTGGTTCAGGTGTCCAACGATATATGAGACAGATACTGCGCCATTTCCTTTCCACAAAAACCAATTATTATTATTATTATTAGCTAATTCTTTTAATCATGAAAAAACCACCTATCCCAATTTCACGAACTTCTAAGTTTTGAGTCTTCCAGTGCATTGGAAAAAAAAGCTAGAAAATCATTTAGTAAGAAGGAGCCCATGCGACAAAACAGAAACGTTGGGTTTTTTGAAGCTGACATATAGACGATAGAACTACTGATAGCGAGGAATATGGCAGTTGTGTGAACCAGATTTATAATGGACAGTATTATCAGCTTTACCGTGTACATCCCGTATTGCAGGACGCTGCGTTGAAAGCTTCAAAGCTTCCATATCCGCTCTGCTCGTAGTACTAGAAAATCCTACTGTTGCAACGTGCGGGCACAGGCGTCAGTTCAAGTAGCCCGCCGTTCCTAAGTTGTAGCAGTCCCCCAAAACATTACTACAGGCTCGATAAGGTCAGTTTAGTGTTACGCAGCCATGAGCAGGTCCAGTACCACTTCCTTAGGAGGAAACTGAAGTGTTTGCACCATCGTAACGTGAGGAATTCCTAACCCGCAAGCGAAGGAGACAGGAACCCAGAAACACGGTCGTGGGGGGCTCCTGAGGGCAATTCGCTGGTCGCCCCTGAACAAAGTATAGCAATGTTGCGCTAGTTGGATTAATTTGATTGGTTCTCACGGTGTTGAAAAATTCGCAATTTTGAGTAACGCAAATACCCAAACATAAATTTAAAACACCTGGTTCTGGAGCCGAGCTGTTCGCAGGACACATAATAAGGTGCAAATGTAAGCAATTTTGGAGATTGAAAAATCTATGACGCGAGTTGATTTGAACATGCTCAAGATTTGATTTATTCTCGGCAAACACTACACAGAACTTGGCAGTGCCCTGGAGACAATCCTTTTTTATGTGTAATTGACGTGCTCTTCTGCTTCTGAGTCCACTCTTGCGAAAGCACTTTTCTCAGAATCCTTCATACTTCGTCACAAAGTCTTCTGAAGCAATTACGTGGCTTTCATATTTTCCCGTAGAAGCGAGGGCAGTGTTTTGACGGTCAAAAGAGAGCAATAAAGATTCTCTTAAAAAGAGTATCACTGGAAAGTCCTTTATTGTAAAGGTCTCAAGAAATACATAAAAAGTCTAAAATAAATGCGACACGAAGGGATTATTTTCGTCAAGCTCCTATTGGGTCCTATAAATGAATGCGGGTTTACACAACCTTCTTCGCAGCTCAATAAATGAGAAGTGTGATGTAGATTTTTGCTTTAATGTGCACTTGTTCTTTTGACCTTCGTAGGACGTTTATGCACACATGGGGCACTGGATTGTTTCGCTGGTTAGTGTCACTCATGTGATGATTCCTTTAGGCCCACGAAGAAGAGCATCGCGGTAACTGGTGTAGTTTGAAATTCTCGGAGGACAAACGTCTCCGGCGGCAGCTGCCGCAGTATAACTCGTTTACAGTATGCGACACAGTCACAACAAAAGAGCGCATGTTCATTGTACGGCGAATTTCGCCCGCAATTTAACACCACTACCACTTCAATCAACTTCGGTCGAAGGACTCTCCGCTTTTCTTCGGATATTGTCGTCCGCCTACAAGCTTGTTGCCCTATCGGCTCAAAAACGAGTACACTGAACGAAAACATAACCCATGAGCAAAGCTTGTCGGGCACTATCTTCTCCTCTCTCCCCTCCCCCCCTCCCATTTCCTAGCCTATTTCCGGCTACCTACGGTTCCTCACAAATGGCCCGCAGCCGAAGCACGGGCACGCCAGCAAATAGGTGCGCCGCTTTCGTTTGCAGCCTGTGCTTCCTCAATTCGGCGGCCACTGATGAAACTCAGGGAGCCCGCGTGCTAGTCACAAGGACGGCAAAACACGAATCCACTTTCGGTGCGAGTGAAGGGAGACAAGGAGAAAGGAGCGCGCGACTCCCGGACCTTTAAGCGGGAACCATTGCTCTTGAGTAGTTTATTCTGCTTACCATGTCGGGGAAAAAAAGAGTTCAACAACGCTCTCATCGCCAACTCCACCACCCTGTCAGCTGTGTAAGGTCTGATACGAAGGAGGGCAGCTCCTCCTACAATGTTAACGTCGCTGTCGAGACATCGAGGACGCTGACCCGTCGGCTTCTTTTATTTTTCTTTTATTGTACTTGGGAGTGGATGAATTGAAAGCATTAGATGCGTTTTTGCATCTTGATATAGTTAAATGGAGGACACTTATTTCAAAATATACAGCAGTCATGCTGACTTTGTCATAGCAGAGGTTGCGTTAATCTTTCGCTTAGTGCGACGTAAAAGACCTCTCATGTACGGGCTAAGACCACAGCTGAATATGAGGAACAATTTGTATCATCAGCCTTAGTGTCGAATCTTCCAGTAGTATTTTGCCATCAAGGGCCTCATTGGGGGCGCTGACCAGGTGTCTGGATCGGCGCCATTCAGAAGTAGCAATGAAAAAGACAAGAAAGCAACTGCCACATCCATGTGCGAGAGGTCTCAACAGAACCGTGGACATTGCTGGAACCACCCTCCTCCGTTTTGGTTTGTGCAGAGCCGATAGGGCGGATGCACCCGGTGCTGAGACCTGTGTGGAACTCTTCCTACCTCTAAGCGGCATTCGGCAACGAGTAAAAACGGTTTTACTGAAAAGGCCCGGAAGCTGCGGGCGCTCCCTTTTTCCCATGATATCTAAATTCACTCGCATCAACAGTGGCTTCGCGTTGACTTTGCCGTCCCGTCAGCATGTTCTGCCCACGAGCTACCTGAGACTCATTAGTGGCGGCTGAAGAGAGGAAACCTAGGTTACATTCGAAAGTGCAGCATCTCATTTGCCAGTGTGTCTTCGCTTTGTTTGTAGAGCAGCGATGAGGAACAGGAAGTAGCCGAAAATAGACGAGGAAATGAGGAGAGATGGCCCGCCAGAACTGTTCCTCTACGGCTACGCTTTTGTTCGGTGTAGAAGTTTTCCAGCCGAAATGAAGGCCGCTTGTGAAACAAGGTGCAGTGGGGACTTTAAGCGCTGTCTCTCACGAGAAAGCCTTACATAATGGGTTTGAGACAGGAAGGTGGCTGCTTAAACAGAGCGGAGAGATGTTTGTGACCTGCGCTGGTAGTGGTGCAAGTGGTGGTTATATGCAGGTGGGATCCGCCTTAGAATATACATGCGATTAATTTCTGCGCCTTCGTTCATACTGGAAGAAATATATAACTGCTAATAAGGGGGTAATTACTCATTCACATGCACCCGAGCGCAGCCATGCAGCTACAAAGGAAAGCATTACAGCTTTCTCAGAAACTTCGTAGTTAAAGAATAATTCGCCCTGGCCCGGGGTTCAAACCCGGGACCACCGCTTCACCGGAGCAGTCGCTCTACGAACTGAGCTAACCAGGACGGGATATAACTGCTTCAATTGCTCCTGGAAAACCTGTGCGCTCCCTGTATTTCAAAACTAAGCCCACTATGATGCGCCGCTTAGTTCGTGGACCTTAAGGAAATTTGACGTGAGTTGCGCTGCGCTGTTATGCATTCAGTCTTTTTTTTTAAACATAAATGTCTAACACTTCCTATAAATAAATTGGCGAACAAAACAAAATGGTGCATATCTCTGCCCTCACGGTTTGAACTGGAAAATATGTTTGGATAAAATGTCACCTTCGCTAAGAAAACAAAATAGCAGTATGAGACCAGCAAGCCGATCAATTAACGGTTTGTTTGTTTTTACGTGAGTATTATATTACGTGAACATGTGTGGGTTTTTTTAAGAGCGAACATATGGTGCCTGCTTTGCCAGCCAAGTTTCAGGCAAGGGTCAGGAACTTCAGACTGGAAGTTTTTGCCTTGAAGCATGAATGGCGTCCACTTAAATGCTTCCTTCGGCATGTGCACTGGGACGCTTAAACATACGTGCGTTACAGAAAAAAAAGAATTGCCATTAAGCACTTTCTGTTCTGATGTGTACGTTGAATTGATTGGCAGAGAAAAATGAATTCGTCTGCATGCAGAATTCAGGCGGCTTAATGACAGAGATCTTTCCGAGCTTAAAATTAATGTTATTTGTACCATGCTATGTGTGCTCTTAACCACTGTCGTCCAGAATCAGGTGCGTTAATCAAATGTCTCGTTGTTTTCGTAAACAGACACTCGTTTCTTCCACACCATATGAAGTAAGCAACTTAGCGAAAGGAAGAGGGGTCCGTTGCAGTTCATTCGAGAACCCTCTCTTTACCTATGACCGTCTTCCCGTTTTCTCCGCTCTGCCCCTTGAGAGGGAGCAGTGGTGCCCCCAAGCATTGGTGGCTGCTTGCTGTTGCGTTCGCCGCGTTTAGCCGGCTTTTTTTGAATGACCAACTGTTTCGGACCTGCGGGCAAGATACAGTGCTTCCTATACCGAGACGCTGCAACCCAGGGTCCTTCAAGCTTTGTCTGAGCAAAGAATCTTACTGGACTAAAGAAAAAGGAGCGGCACATTTCCTTCATGACTTTGTGGGTCCGTTGACAATGTTAAGTACGGCTTTCTTCTGATAAGGCTACGTGCAGGGTTGACTGTAAAGCGTGGCTAACGCCTTCAGTTGACATCGCTGGGAGGTAGATTGCGCTTTTTGTAGACGACTACCCCACCGTGCATTCTGTAACCGGTTTCTTCGATGCCCGGAAAGTAGAAGCCTCGTGGAAGAACAATTTAAAGAGGGAACTTATTTTTTGCCCTGAAGACAGAGAATGAGGGAGGAGAAGAGAGAAAGCGAAAGAACAAAACACAAAACAAAACCGTTGCCTTGCTTGACTATTGCCGTTTGTGCAACATTCGACATTTTCAGTGACATGGTAAGAACTAGCATTTAATCAACACCTAAGGGGTATGCGAAAATTCGTTCAGGCTGATGGCACAATTTTAGTACAAAACGAAATCTGTGTCTGCTCTCTGAGAGTTAACTTAGCAGCAGTTCTCAAAATGCATCTAAACGTATACCTACCCATGCCATAACATGTATTGCACTCTGGGGCGTAACGTGTGGAGCGTTCTGCGAAAAAACACTATCCTATTTCTCTCCTCCGTTTCTGGATACCAACAGTAAAATTACCGTGAGGAAATATATTCAAACTCCAGAAAATGTTTCCACAGAAATACGCAGTTCCGTTTTCACTTTTTCATAGTGCGCCCATATTACATGCGTAATGTGCTTAAGCAATGTGCCGACGCCTTTCAGCATTAAGAAAGAAAACGAGGGCAGGAGCACATGTGATCTGACTCAATTGGAAAACACTGCACCATCCGGGAATGCGGATAGATTTTGATTTGGACGACTTTTTATCAGATTATGAGGAAAGTCAACAACACCTCCACCAATAATGTTACTTCTTTTTTCACGGCGGAGAAAGACCACGCTAAGCAGTGTACGACGTGCCGAAAGGTCCGTGCTCGAGCTATCCGCGATCCCTGTCAAGTGGAAGATTCCTCTCAGTGCTAGAGAAGTTAAAATTTCAACGAAGAGAGTCATGACGAATACTTCCGATGCAAGCCGAAGGAAATGCGTAGTCGCTTATGAGGCGAATGAATAAGAAAGACTACAGGTGGCGGACCATTCGCAATGCTTGTCCCCTAATGTATTCAGGCGCCAGAAATAGACAGGGCCAAATAACCTCCACTGAACAGCGCAATATATGGTTCGCATGCTTCCGCGTATATCTTACCAAAATTGTACAATGATATTTACGATTCGTCTTTCTAACAATCTCTTCGTGACGGTACTCTAGTAGAGAAATTTTCAGAAACGATCGCAACATCCAATTAAAACAGATTTCAAAGGACTAGTTGAAAGGACATTAAACTCATTGTGGAGAAAATGCCGCAAATACAGTATAACAAAAGAAGCAGCGCCCCCATCAAAGATCAACGTCTATGTTAATTATCGCACCGGTGTGAAAAAGCACGCGTCGCGGCAGCCACCGATGCGGTGCCTTGGGCCTCGTTGCCCAAAATCCAACAGAACTGGTCAAAAGTGACAGGCAACAAACATTAACAAGAGGCCAATATAAAAGGACCAAAAAAAGAAAATGGCGCCTTGGTCCTCCACACTCCAGCGGCCTGATGGACTGCGGACGTCCCATTTCCCTGCCACAGCACGATGTGCTCGGCTACTACCGATGCGCGCCTCCTTTTGTCACGACCGTCAACAGCAGAGCAGTCGAGCGCCACACCATAAATCTATCAAGCATGAAAAGCACCCGAGCAAGAGCAAGGACGAATTTTGTCGTCACTCCGGGCATTCTGGCAGCAAGCGAGAGGCGCGAGATAGCAGCGCTGCGGTGCCGCCCCATAGTAGCTCCGAAGCCCCGAGCGGTAGTCCATTTACTTTTGCGGCCGATAGTACAATCAAGCACTAACACAATGACAAAACAAGCGTAAGTACGGGAAAAAGAGGGAAAAGGGATAGTGACATTGCAGTCGTAAGAAACATTCAAGCAACCACATGCTCCACGATTTTGCCAAGGGAGCTTTCAATAAAATGAGTGGCCTTATTACAGATTGCTTTGTGCCTAATGCACGGACAGAAATAGCACCCGAACATCCGAGATTTTTAAAGGGGCTTCCCATGTGAGGTACAAGACTGTCTTCTCTTATCTATGATAATAACGCAATATAAAAGGGCAGTATCTCATCAACATAACTTCTACAAAACTGAATGTTCACAAAATCAACCTTCTTCAGTTCCAATAATACTTAAGTGCTAAGTAACATATGTGTAGCCCAAACGTTCAAGGCAGCAATAACTTCGCGTTTGCAAAGGATAGGGTCATATATTTCTCATTTATCAAAACGTTCCGCGATATTTACAGGTCAATAAAGCATATTTAATTTTCAAGTACCTGCTAAGCGCACATTGATAGTAGGCACAGTCATTCAGTCATACTGCAGGTGCCACAAAAATAACAATATTCACTACTGAACATATGCTTTCGTACGAAAACAAACTATCAAGCGATCATCAGAAAGTTGCATGTGACAGTTCCCACACAGACGTTGTAACACACCTTTCTGGCTCATATAAGCATTCAATGGCGAGGGCATGCCCCAGTACTAAAGAGACTAACTGCCTACCGTTGCAATGTGGTGGCAGGGGGGAAGTTCCCGCTTTTACACTCTCCCAGGGAGCAGCAGTTCTTCGCGTGCTGTGCGCTCTTTTCGAATCGCAACGTCTTTCCGAAGGCAGCATCGTCAAAAACAAGCGACTGGAACTGTGGCTGATGATGGCAAAAACAAGCGCGCACACGTAGCCGACGAGACCGCAGCACAAGAAAAGAAAGCAAGGAAGCATTCGAAATTAAAGCTGATAACACGCGAAAAGACGCTCGCAACGAAATCACGAGATGACGAGATACGCCGGCATCTAGCGGTAATCAAGCCGAAGAATAGTGAAAATGAATAGCATGAAAGATGCTGCCCTCTGCTGCCATAGAACGAGAATATAATTTTTTGTAAAAAACATTGCACTATCCTACAAAACGTACACAACTAAAACATTTTGAAAACCAGAAACTACAGTGGTGTATTAATGGCAAAAGGCCAGAAATACATAACCAATAATTTTCTCTTATTTGTGTCGTTCGGGCCGACAATTTTGGTGCCTCAGGTCCGCCCCTTAGCTGATGTAGATAACACTTTGTTCTCCACTGCTATCGAGTCCCGCCATCGCGGCATACGTCAATTCACATTGTGAGGCATTTAAGGATAATCGAGAAATGACGTATGTTTTCTTGTCGCTTATCTTACACCCCTGTTATTTGTTCAGGTCCTGAATATTCGAATTGTTCAGAAACTGAACCGAGTGAAATACTTTTTACCCTTTTGTTTTCTGTCTTCTTAGTTGTGCAAACCGCATCTTCCCATTGTCAAGCGCTACGTAGTTTTTAATATCGCTATTTATATTTATGAAATAATAAAAAAGACAAATGTAAAGAAGAATACGGGCATTCGCGCGAGCCGCATAGCCATCGCCTGGTGCGCGCTCCTGGCTGGACTGGCGGATCTCGGACAGCTGTTTGCCCCGCTTCCATTTCCGAAGCTTCTCGGAATAAAGGCCACCTTATACAAGGAATAAAAGTCGGCATTGTTCTTACTACGCTAAAAATTTGAGCAAAATCCTCGCAAAGCAAAATGTGCTTTAACAAGAGCTGTTGTCGGGCCAGAATCTATATAAGCCCAGACCTTTTCATTTCGACCATAACCTACCGTGGGCTTGCGTCAGTTGTAAGCCCGTGTAGTCTATGTTCTCTTCACGTTTTAGGCCTTGTATGATGACGTTAGGCCACACACGATTTCCTGATTGGCTTTCCACTGCGTGCTACATCTTACACAATCGGGATGGAGGCAACGACAACAAAGCCAAGTTAACGTTCAGGATTTATCCCTACACAACAGTGCGTGACAGGCCCGTACAATTGATTCTTCGGTCATCAATAAAATTTAGGAGCAAGGTTTCAGGTCCGAAATGCTCGAATAAAGAAAAGCGTAGGAGAGGCAGTGGAGACACCATTGCTGGTGTCTTTTTCCGTTAGCACCAGTATTTTCGTTCTCACTAAGGAAGCTGCGCTGACAAACGTAACATGAATACTTTATGACGTTGCTAAGAAATCGCGACCTAGCCTATAGAAAAAAGCTAGTGAAGTATGCGTGAGCCTTGTGAGAAAATAAATATCAAGGTCTACTAAAAAAAGAGGCTAGTAAGCGACTTTTTAGCTCTTTTTGTTCCTGATGCGTTATGTTGGAAACTGTCAGCAAGTGAGGAGGCGCCGGAGGAAAAAGAATTGGGCGGACGCACGCAGCCTACTTCGTAACAATGGGCGCTTGGGGCTGCATCCCCACAGTCGGCGACATACAACCCAGGCGACGCACTTTCGTTCGATCCATTTGGAACATGCCGTTTGCTTTGCATACTGAAGCGCGTTTTCGTGGTCCTGCCATACAGGGGAACAAAAGGCCACAAAAATGAAGACTGAAAAGCCATAGACGAGCCGGGCCGGCTTTGTGGCCTGCTGCCACTGTTGCTTTTTTTCTCTCTCTCTTCCCAGTGCCACGTGACAGAAAGAATCAAGCTCTTTATGTGTTTTCAGGATGGGACAACGCAAGTGAAATATCCAGGCGGCAGTCGCTATAATATAGCCTGCAGAAGCATTTGGCACACATGACACTCAAGTTTAAAAGGTCCGGCGTTAGGCACAGTATGTAAAAAGTGTCACTAATGGAACTATCTACGCTGTAAAAAGGAAGAATGGAACAAAAAGCACGATTTTTAACATTACCTATTACTGCTCGTAATGCTATTTGCCACGTATTGCGCTCCCTGCTTTTGACAAAGTTGGTCTCGCAATATTTTATGTGCAAAGCTGGCCGTCAGCCAGCGTAGTCTTGTACACACACACACGAAAAAAAAAAACAGAGAGTCCTTTAATTTAATCAGAGCAGTCCTGGACAGAACACCCGCATTTTACTCCGAGGCAAGCGACAGTGAAAGGATATAATGTTTATATTTGGGAGAGATTGCTAAAGAAATGCGGCACTATTCGAACCAAAGCCGCGCAATGATTAACGAGTCGCATTTATTCTTTCTTAGTCGATTTTTGAACCCACGTTGGATTCACTAGAAGTGATCTTGAGAGCATGGCCGTCAGTATAGAAGGAACACAAATCTGTTACTAATATTCAGCACATTTGGTGTGGACTCAGCAAGCGATTTGGAAAGACGAGAGCAATAATCATTCCAAGCATTTTTGTGGTGTACATCTTCAGACAATAACTCAGATATAAGTAGTAAAACCCTAACTATGGAGTGAAAGGCGCTGCCGGTGTTTTTGTATTATCTCGCACTGTTACATGCAGTGACTAAACGAGGAGATTGTTTTCGAAATTAGTGAAATGCACGAAGTCAAATTACGCTTTGAAGGCACGTTTGCGCATATCTGGCTTTTGAAGAGCTATGACAAAGGAAAGTGTCTGGTAAAGCCTAGAAAATAAGCGTGGAGATACTAAGTGTGGTAAAAAAATGAGCTAGATCCTGCAAATATACGGATCGAAAAAATTCGTTGGAGGCACTTGGATTTCTCTTAAGTGCGGCAAGGCGAAAACTGTTAGCGACTCATTTCACTGATTTTACTTTGAATTTGCCACGCTAGAATTCATTATCATTCAATATGATTACTGTATACATATCTTAACTAAACCCTGTACCAGCACCAGAGCTGCGTCGTAGTGATTAAGATAGCTCAGCATACGCGTGGGAGGTAGCAGGTGGGTTGGAATTCTGTGCAGTTCCACATGCGTGCACTCCTGGTTGGCATTCGATCCTACTGAAAGACTCTCACGGTAACTGGACACTGGCTCCCTCGTCGAGTTGCGGGTTGGGTGCGGTCCTCCTCGATCTGAAGCAACCATTCTTCAGCAGTTTTTCTCCTAACCTTTTTAGCTCCTGAGTTAAGACTTCCGGCACGTGCCAGGGTCCCAAGTTTACAGGTGCGGTTGTGATCACGTGACATGGTCACGCGACCTAGGTGGTGATGTAATGGACGGACACGGTCACGTGACCTAAGATGCAACAGACGGACACTTTCACGTGACCTGAGATGTAACGGACGGACGCGAGTATGAGTCATTAAAGGCTTTCGCCTTAATAAGCCAAATCCACTCGCGACAGCATACGTTGTCAGCTTAACTCTCATAGGTTGGAGTGTTTTGCGTGTGGTTTAATTTATTACTTTCTCAGCACTACTTTCCAATTGTCCGTGAAAGATATTAGAAGATCGGAGGAAGATCTGAACCCAGAAGGCGACGATAACAATGGGATCATTAGCACTGCGCCGTTACCACTAGCTCTGCTTCGTTGAAAGCAAAATATTTTAGTTGAACAACTTAGAAGTGCCTTTCTCAGTTCAAGATTAAAAGCGATAGAGCAGAGACAGACAAAAAAGGTTTGCCGCTGTCCTGTAATTCTGCGTCTCTCACGTGTAAACTAATTCGCTACTGAACATTAATTGCGAATTCTACACTGAAGTAGAATATACATTTAATTCTGCACGCGATGTTCAAAGTTAGGCTTCAATGAATAAAAAAAATACCATGAGCAGTGCACAAAAGTCATGTAAGTGGGTTATGCGGCTAGATGGACATAAAGAGTAAGAAATATTGTCATCTTACAAATGTAGGTAGTGAAAATTCAATTCAAAAATATAAATATGGAACTAGCCCTCTTTAACGATTTTTTCCTTAAAGAAAAATTCACGATAAAAACCAGATGATTTATAGAGCTACCCGTGACATGTAACTAATGCAGCGACTACCAGGGATCCGTCTTTCCACTCCAGCTTTCCTAAGGTGAGCTGAATGCTTTGAGAGGACGTTACAAAAAAAAGATGAGACTTCAATAGCAATAACAGGGGCAATTGCACCTCATGGACGTTCTGAACACTGTGGAATTCAGACGCCGAGGGTCGTTGAGAAAAGGTGGAGAATAACAAAATACTTGCAGCGCTCGAACATTAGGCTACCATTATCGGCATTTGGCAAGTTTGTTAAATTCATAGCCCCTTAGCAGAAGGCTTCTCTAGATTGTATAGATTCTATATTTTTCAGTCGAAGACGCGGAAGCTTGTAGCGGTTGTCAGAAGGGGCACATAGCCTACACTCTCTAGAAACGATTAGGACAGGGAAGGGTGTTGGAACGAAGGAGGAAGAAAATACAAAACGGTAGCTAGGATAGTCACCACACAAACACGTTAAAAACTGGATGCGAAGAAGAAATTTCATATTAAATAAGGTTGCTGCACATTTGTTTGAACTGACGATATTTTGAAGCAGTACATTCAAGCGACCTGAGATTGTTTTGTACGTATGTGTGCTTGTTCCACAGCTTAACACGTAACATTTTGCAAGGAGGTGCTACGAGCCTAAGAGACGAAGTACCACCCGGCGTCGTCACCTTTCTTCAAAACAGCGCGCAACTGTTGACAGTAACTAGACTTGGGGTATGAGGAATGGGTTGCTGTTTTTTCTGCCGTCGGAAGGCCGTGGAAACTCAGGCCGACCTGGAGATTTTTTCGGTCTCTAGCGCAGGTAATAGGATTCAGACCCAGGAGGCAGGCCGCCGTAAAAATGCAAACTTTACGTTGTGCAGCGTTATTGCCTCAGGAAAACAAGCCCGTCAAGATAAAATAGAGGGAATTGTCAGGCGCGCCGGTGGAAGTTCAGGCCTGGCGAGGGATGAACGTTCTGCGAGTTTTTTTATCTTGCTCCTTTTTCCAAATCTCGCTCCAAATGGTCGGACAGATGGAAAGGAATTGCCGGGTCAATCTCGGGAAGCCGCAGGTACCGTGGCTTCTCAATCAAGTTTCTGCTGCACCTACCGCACCGTTCTTCGGGCCGCCGTTTTCTGCAGCTGACGGATCGGTACCGGCTTTTCGCTGCCGACATGTAGTGAAGACGCTTAAAGGCTAATAGAAAAAATATGCACTTCAGTGCGGGACATAAGATGGAGAGGATGGCACATTACTTAAGGACCTGAAGTTTAATGTTTATAAAATGTGACATACGAAGCTCGAGCTGTAAACGGTGTTCACTGTGTAAATTATGGCAAGATTGCACATAAAAACTTTTCTCTTTAGTTGATTACATGCATTACATTCTTCTACCCGGCTGCCATTGCTGCAAGTTTCGTTTGGTGCGAAGTGCCTAGCTAGGCGACAATTGTTATAAACGGGCATGCTGCCTCAGTTAGCAATGCTGTAGGCCGCTAACTGCGAGGAAGCAGGATAAGGTGCTGGCCGTGAAGACGTTCCTTCGGAGGAGACAAATTGCTGAAACGCCCGGATGATACGGGATTTCATTGCACGTTTTAAATAACGGTAAACGGCTATGAACGAAGGTGGCATTCGTGAACACTCTTTAGATTTGGTTACACGAAACATAAATACCCCTAAAATTAGAAGGTTGGACAGCTGCCGCCGTAGTTTAGTTGACAGAGCACCGGACACGAAATTCTGAATTCCTTGGGTTGGATCCCGCCCGCTGCATGTGGTTGTTTTTTCGGATACTTTCTATAAAAGTATGCTTCAAGGCAAAAATAAATAATTTAAAAACTTAAAAAATTTAAAAAACGGACACAAACATTCCCTTACGCTCCTTGGTTTCGATGGCAATTGGCTTCCTTCGAATTTCTGTCTTAACGAGCCCCTCATTTACTTTTTTTTTGTCTGGTCTACAGGACAAAGATAGAGCTGCTCTGTTGCATAATATCCTCCGTTTATTTCCGAGCGTGCAAATTGCGAGTGTTCCATACAAAAAAAACATGGGCCACGAGGGGGTTTCCATTTCAATTCCCATTACATTTCAATGAGACAAAAACAGGGACAGAAATCTTTAACAATTTGCGTTAGTGCTCTCTCAGATTGTGGCCGGAGCAGGAAGCTAACGAAAAAGCCCTGTGCTAATGCTGGAAGCGTAGGAACCAGGAACTCATCAAGACTATGCGCACCGCTGGCAATGAAATAAAAAGGAAAAACAGGCGGTCGGCTTCGGTTTCTGCAGTGACAGGATATAGCGACGACACCATAGTAGTATTGAGGGATTTCTAATCTAGCCGGGAACGCTAGCACACTGGAATCGTTGACTGAGATTAGCGAAGAAATAAATCTGTATTCAGTAAGTGTTCCGTCCACATCCAGCCATAAAGAATGCCTAGTGGATATATAAAGCCGGACATTATTGAAGCATTGACGGGCCGCACTTATCTAAGGTGATTTCGGATGAGAGGGATGTAATTAGGAGATTCGAAAAGAAATCTAAATATTTTTATAGATAGGGCCTTCGAGTCACCGGCACAGGCCTCAGAAACATCTCTCGTTCTCTACTACAGTTAGTTGCAGCATCTCTGGCAGGTGCGAAGAGGAGCCGCAGTACAAAGAAAGTTTCAGAAATCACGAATCCAACCTAGAGAAAAGAAAAACAAATAAGAATAAAAATAAGTTGCAGTCCTACAAAAAACTACTTCAGAGAAGATTGAAGGAATCGAGATTATTGGGTCTCCTACTCCCGTTTTCGTACAACAGTCGATGTGAACACGACCTGTGAGCTCGTTCTTCTAGATTTGTGCTCCTGAGGAAGGGTGACTGGCCATCATGACAGACTAAAATCTTCCGCACGCAATGGCGCATGTTACAGCACACTGCCTGTACGTCGCGTTAGCGAGAACTTTGGTCGGACGTGGCTTTGCAGCGCCGGAGCTTTAGCAGCGCCCGAGAAGCGAACCAGACTGTTGCTGTTTCGGGTGAAGTTGATTTCATATGCTTCATCGCTTGAATCATGTCATTATTAACTAAAGCGGTAAATGCATTAACTAGCCTTTATCATGCATTTTATGTAACAAAGCGGAAACGGATTAAAATGTAAAAAGACGGCAAAGATGAACTGCTTGGCGTCCTGGCTTTACTAGTTGTACATTATTAAACAGCATTAACATTCCGTGTATGATCTTAACAGCTTTAAGGCTGCCAGTTCATCATAGAAATAATGCCTATATCGCTGTAAGATTAGCTCGTGCACGTTATTTCTTCACCTCGGTGGTCGCGGCGCTTCCCAGAATACCCCAAGAACCTTCTTACTGCTACTTACTCCGAAAGCTACAGTTACGGTAGTTCTTCGCATGTGTATCGGGCGTGCACTGTCTGCCTTACCGTTACAGTGCACCGACTGCCTTATCATGTCGCGCCCCTAAGCTGTCCGCTTGGCACTGTTAGTGCCCCGCCCCATCACCTATATAAAGGCGTACCAATAAACCCTACGCGTTCTTCTTGTTCCTGCCACCATGTAGTTGCCTCCGTTCCTTAGTTCGACACACATCACGTTACAGCATGCACTGTCTACCTCACCCTGTAGCAAATGCGATGACCTACTTGAGACTACGTCGCAGTTCACGTCACGCTACTCACGTGGCCGCCGCCCCGTGATTGGCTCATTGGGTTTCTTCACTTCGCTCTAGCGATCCATCGCACCTCAGGAGCTAATATGCGGAGCGCTGCGCGGTTGCGCTTCAAGGAAGAACCAAATCTAAAGGGTGGTAAGATGGCTTCACCATATAAACTCGTGTAATGAAAGCAGGCGACAAAAGCAGGCTTCATTGTGTACCTAAAGCAAGTATGGCGCTGAGGGAAGACAAGATATTTTGTGTGCCCTGTGCACTGGTGACAGAAGCCCACAAAGCGGAGCAGATTTACGGGACAGTCGATTTTTAACGCCTTATTTCATATAAAGGCAAGATCGAATGAGTTTTTTTATCTACTTTGCTTGAGTAAAAAACCCCACAATAAAAGTAGGACTGTCCCAGTGGCGCGTAGCTTGTTTGATTGTCCTGATTACAGCTTCAAAAGGGACATGGGATAGCTTGCGATATTAAAAGTCATCTCTCATTTCTGAGAATTAGGGACTGTAGGTAGGAAGCAGGCAAAAAAGTCAGGATTTAAAAAATTGAAAGATAGGGGATTTTTTCAACAGAAAGTGGTCAGAAGTACGATAAAGAAAGTGCAGCAAGAAAAACAGAATTTCTTGCAGCGACTACAGGTCATGGACTTTGACTGCTTGGCATTTTTTTTGTTTCTGACAGTAAAAACAAGTGATCAAGCACCTCAATATTCACTAGAGGGAAAAAGAGCAACACACGTGTACGCACACAGACGCATTTCTGGGAGACAAAAGGAAGGCCATCTGCTGCTTCCATGACAGGACGGCTTTGTGAGTCAGGCTGGGTCTTGTCGGAGGGAATCTGAAACTCCATACGTACTAAAAGAAAACAAAACACTGGAAAAAACTGAAAAGAGAGACTAGAAGCACGTGTTTCGCTTCTCGGAGAGACTGTCGAGTCGTTGGTGCCTAAAGGAGCTGATACACAGAACTGACATTCAAAGTGGAAAGATAAAGACAATGAACATCTCCGATTAAAAAGAATGAAATTCGATATGGTTGGCCACAGCGAAAAATTGTCGTCTTTCTAGGATTGCTCAGCAACGGCTAGTCGCGGTTTTTTTTCTCTGCTTCCATTAAAAAGAAAGCAGAGAAAACGCGCAAGACAGTGTCACCATACCTCCTTTGATTTGGCGAGACAAGGGCGAGCCCTCGTTCAATTACAGGAACCGCTCGCGTTCCCAATGGAAGGCAAGAGAGACAGGATTGTGGCTCAAAGCTTTTGCGTCCGCGGATTTCTTTGTGTCTGTTTCTCCCCGGTCGTGGCTACACAGAGAAGAGCGAAAGCAGAGGCACGGACGTCATCTCCTTCGAGCTTTTGATCACAATGGATGCAAGAGGAGACCTGCTCAGTTCTCTGTCCGGAGGAGAGAAAGCAAAGGCTGGGAGGAGGACAAAGCATTGCCGCGTCGGATTCCAACACAAACTCTCTTTCGAATGCGGTGCGTGGGTGTAGGCTTACTGCTTATAATCGATGAGCAACGGCGCTGAGTTTCGTCCAAGAATTGCTCCATGAATTTTTTTTTTTATTGAGCGACCACCATTTTAGCACCAGCGAAGATCGAGCAATGAATTGTGCAAGCTGTACTGGTCTCTCCGCCGTTCCAGGATACATATATCCAGCACATAGATCCGCACTAAACGTACACACGCGCCCCCTATACTCTTGTTGTCTCCTTTTGCGCTGTCAAAAATGCCATTTTCGTGCCCGCTCTCTGCCACAGCTCTCTGTCATTTATAATGACTTTATATTGCGGCGAAGCTTTCTACTGTTTGTTTGCTCACGCTCAAAGCCGCGTGCACTCAGATTTAGCATTTTGTTTGGAAATAAGTCTGATGGCATCTCACGTCACAAAGATCGCACCCACGCACAACTGCTTCCACAGTTGTTCTAGGTTGTTGTAGTTGCTTTGATGGCTTATCTCGGTGCTTCCCTGCCGGCTTTAAATCTAGCGCGGCCGAGAGCGGCACGCATTCTTTTCGCCAACCCCCGAACACGCTGCTGTTTACAGCCGCCGCCAAGCTGTTCAGTTCTGTGTGGGTGCCGGCCCGCCCATTACAGAGTTTTCATTTTACGCTACACAGTCCGTCTTTTACGCAGCAATATATACTTCAAATAGAAAAAAATAAAACGTTCACGCTAGGTGTAGGATTCACGGCATGTTGGAGCTGAGGACTGAAGGAAATCTAACTAGACCTGCTCCTCGTTGACGTTACGCACGAGCAGTTTTGACAGTAAGCGAATTTTTACTATATTCTGTGAAGGGTACGATCGCAGTTAGTAAGCTCCAATACATTCACAAAAAAGAAACAGTTCAAGGTGACTTTCGAAACCCCGTATTGCACCTTTCGCACGTCTCCCCTGTTGGTTAAACTTCTCTTAAAGCTAGCACTGTTATTATGACCACCTATATTAAACTTTAATGAGGATTCTTTTTATTAAAAAAAATTGCCGCACTGAATACGTTAACGTCCCCAACGAACAAACAAACCAACGGACCCCGTAACAAGAGACCCCTGCACTGGGCATTAGTTGTAGGCTTAAAAAACACGATAGGACCTTTTGTCGCGACACAGGACTAATTTTTGTCTATGAATATTTTCGATCTGATTAAAGTAATTTTTCTCTTTTTCCCCATAGTGATGCTTTATAAATAATTACGCTAGTCTTATTTACTTTAGACAGGTCATGTTGGTCCCTCTAGCTGCATCCAAGGTCAAACTTCTGGCCCCACTGACGGCTAGAAAAGCTGGCGTAGTGAAGCTGTTCGCTTAAAAAGAAATCTTGGACATCATATATATGTTAATTTTTTTTTCCTACTGTAACGACACTAATATATAGCTTAAGCAAAGTTTTCTTTCTCTGTGCTCCTGTAATTGCTGTACAGCAACCATTTTGATTCAGTACATTTAGAGCTAGGTTGCGAACTGCAGCAACACAAAAAAAAAATTGGCAGGGTTTTAACGTACTTAATCCGGAGCTGTCGAACGAATGCCAGGACGGTTATACTCTCTCTGATTCCCTGATTCGCGCCCTCGTTGGTGCACATCGTAAGGATCGGTAGAGGGACGCTGTCGCTCTCGTGAATTCGTTGGTGTTCACGTCGCCTAGTCCGACGCGTCTCATTCGCAGTGAAGGTAGAAGGCCCCGGCTCGCTCTCCATCCTGACAGCAATTTAAGCATTACCTGACGAACCTCATTTCGCCTGGTTCTGCCCCTTCTTTTCCGCCTTTTTTCATCGGCGCGGTGATCTTCAAGTGGTTTCAACGTAGTTCAAGCAAAGTTTTCAACCGAAAGGTGTGTTTCGCTTGGTTTAACTTGGTTTGGCTTGCTTAGCTTGGTAGTAATCGCTGGCAAGTAATCTTAATGGGCGTGGCACGTCTGGCGATAAAACTGCTTCGATAGTAGTATGAGTTGATGAAGACGACGACGTGCCGTGCAAAGCGTGAAAGTGTGCTGCAGTTTAACATTTAGAATGATCTACTGCGGCAGTTGCATAGTGCGCTCGTGTAAAGGCCAGCGGAGCTCATCTGTTTGCGCCGCGTCGGGTTCAAACGCCCGAGGCGGCTACATTTACTTCATTTATATGCTTAAGGTAAGTTTAATGTCAGGATTCAGCGATGACCTTGCTTTTGCAGCTTTGGTTGATAAGAGAAAAGTTTCGGCCTAAAAAGAACTGGAGGGGACACTTAAACTCCACCTTAAGGGTGTGACGTGATAGCGTCAGTGGGTAATGCCGCGAAATTCGAAACCAGTAATTCTGGACTTGTGGACATCTGTGAATGTATTCACAGATGTAAAGGGAGTCCTTATACCACTCCTGGCGCAGTGGTGTGCAGCGGTTAAGCAATGCGGCAATGCCCTGCGATGGTTGGTGCTGCCATCGGTGAGGCTTGTTAGACCCAGATTTCTTTTCCCGAGCAACCTCTCGCCCGCTAGGCCTGCGTCCGTCGTTTCAGTTGTCGCTTTTTGCTTGTGTAGCGCGTTATTACCATGAAATGTACAACCAACTAGCCCAGATTGCTGCCTTGCTTGCTCTCGCGACCAGTCATTAGATTAACTGCCATCTGCCACGGTGGCCAGTTTGCTGACAACCCGGTGGGCACGTTGTGATGAGGACACAAGGTCAGGTGGCCTGACCTAGGTGGCCCACCTTGGTTACGTGAACGGCTTGTCGCTACGGCTGCTATGGGTGAGGGGCTTCAAACGGTCGCGACGCCGTTACCGACGCCAGACAAATTTTTCGACATAAGGGCTCTCACGCTCTGGCGTTAGAGTTGCTTTGTTCTCATGACATTAAGCAGGCAATGTGACCGCCACTGCAATGCTCTGTCGTACTAAGTGACCTGGAAAAAAGCTTTGAAGTTCATTCATTATCATATAAGCAAGATTCAAAAAAGGACGTCCTACATTTAGAAGGGTATCGCAAATTTTTATTTTTTTGTGAATGAAAGAAAAAGCATGTGTTTTACTTTTAGCACTTTATTAGGATAAGTGCATAAGTGCTTGATAGTCACTCCCATAGAGCAACCATCATTCTAGAGCTGGGGTTAAGCTATGAAAACTGAGTTGGTCATAAATGTTCGTAAGTCATTTCTGAAATGCACCAATACTTTGGTAGTCCCAGGAAGCCCACTCTTTCGTTTAGTTTCAGCAAGTGTGCGTGTACCTGCAGCATTTGCCAAAGACTCCTCGGACGGGCTGAGCGCAATATCCCTCATCCACTGGACGCTCACACCTGCGTGAAAAAAAAAAGAAATGCGGCAATACGTTTTAGTTCTGCTTTTCTACAGGCGTGCAAATAGCCTCTCTGTTGATTGGACGACCATTCACCAGATTCCACCTAATACTGCAGCGAGGAACACATAGCGAGGTTTTAAAGTTACAATTTTATTTTATGTATTTTTTAAAATGCATAAAATAAAATATTTTTAGACCGCTATCCTAAACAAATTAAGCAGGCGATCGAATTAAAATAATTAAAAGAATAAAAACATTGAGCAAAACAACGTTTAGTGCATTGTAGTGTCCCCGGTGAACTCCGCTATGATAACACCACTTTGTTGAATCCGCTATAATGGGCTGAAAAACAATCCGCAATAATGCCCTGAAAACCGAAAACTTTAAAGCATTTGTTTGCGCGAACTAGGTTAGTGAAAGAGGTTGATGGTGCCGAGTGTGCCGTGTTCCACAACGCGAGAGGAAAGGCGCACCATCAACTGCTTACGCAGGATTTCGCAGCGAAATAGGAAATTCAAGGCGGGTTTTTCCTTTTTCTAGCGGTTCAGACTCGTCAGTTTTGATCTCCTCTGTTGGGGTGTCAGACAATGAGTATTTAGAACAAATATATCGTTCTGCTTTGTCTCAGTCTTCATTTAAGTTGGTCAATATTCATTTTATTCTGAATCCCTTGCTACGCACGTATAGTATATCTCGGCCTGATTAGTGCTGTTTAATCAAATAGTGCAACTTTGGTTGACGTTTTTTAAAGTTTATGTGTGAGGAAGATAAGTTTACGCAAGAGGGATGGAAAGATGCTTCCAGAATGACGGTTTAGATATAAATTATTTGCGAATGTCACTCGTAATTACTCATAGCTGACTTCGGACACAGGTACAGGTTCTTGTATATTTGACAGAGTTCAATGCTTTTACGAGTAATGAGCAGAAAATCAGATGTTTCAAGGTTAATAGCAATCGCACAGTTACTGCGGCATCTCAAAATATTATTCAATGATACGTTAAGATGAGCCTGATCGCTAACTAGAGGATGAAATTCGTTCGTACCGTGTGCAGTCCGGCGCATATGACCGCATTTGATCACCATCGTTGACTCTGTTAAGTATTTCAGTTATATCAACTGGAAAATATCAACTGGAAAGTAACGAATCAACTACATTTCCCTGCGGTACACTGGAAATGGCAGGAAGACAGTCCGAGCTTTGTTTACCCACGGCAACAAACTGCTTTCGCAGTTTATTTGCTGTGTTTGTTGTGAATCTGTTGGTTACGAGGAACTTTATCGAAGGCTATACTGAAATAAAAGATGTATAAACCTATATCATCTTTACATCAAGACAGGATGCGAGCGAATGGATGACTAATTCCTTAACCTCCGAGTACCGTTTTCTAAATATACGTCGAAAACTAGTTAGGATGTAACTGTCTGTTGAAATTCATTATTACGAGTATCAACAACGTGCGGTGTTACTCGTGCCTACCAGTTGCGCACTAATGATGTCAAATATGTTCTTGTAGTTTGCAACAAGAGGGCGTTACAGAGTAACATCACGATTGATGTCTAATAAGCGATTTTCCTTTTTCAAGACGTTTACCACTTCACCTATCCCCCAGTCACCATATCACGGAAAATGACAATAATAAATATAGCTCGTGATACAGCACAACGAAGAACACTCACGTTAGGAATATCATGACGACCACAGGAAGTAGTTTTTAGGTTTAAGAGCTAAGACAGCACAGTACCGTAACAAATACAGCTTGCTTGCGCTGTGTGACAGTCACAGTGGTTTGGCTTTAAAAGTACGGAGATAGTACGATGAATAAGGATCTGTTGAAATATTGACCGATGGTCTTCGTGTTTGTAACAATGCAAACAAGGATTCATGGATTCATACTTGGTTGACTTGTTTGTTTTTCTGACAGTTAAATGGAAGTATTTTGTGAATCGTTCTTGATGAAATTTGGCAAATACATGGTAAAGTAATGACCTCTGGTATTTTTGTGCTGCGCTTGTAAAGCGTTCATACAAGTCCGTCATAACTGCAACGGGTGTTGTTCTGTATTTTAACGTTTTGACTTTCCGATTTATAAGGGTGATCTTGAGCGTTACTCATGAATTTTTCTTTCTTTTCTTTATTTTGTTTCACTACGAATTTGTCAGTGAAGGAGAAGTATACATTTTTAAGCATGAGAATACGACCCGTGGTGAGCGCCAGCTGGGTTGCGAAATGGTTAAAGCAATGCTGATGCTGTGGCGTCTCTGCAAATTAGCAATACACTGCACGCAAGCCGGTGAGTAACAACGCCAGTCGAGGGTTGGAACACTGTAATATATACTTTGACCCTAAGCTTCCCTCTCCCCACGATTTTGCAGTGCTCCGCCAGCACATGACCGAGTGGCGCACCTCACAATTATCTCCCCTGATGGAGGGTCCCGCCAAATGCAGGATGCAATCCGTGGGGAGCTTCCTCAATGCACGCAAGAGAAGGACCCCCAGCGGCCATTCACAGTCTGACCTGTTTCGTTTACAATGATGTAAAAGACCGACAGAGTGTGGCGAAGTGGTGCTGTGAATTCTCGGAAAGAAGAATCGACGCTCACGGCGAAAAACCAAGCTGGGGCCCATCTGTTGTCAGGGATGATTCTCGCGGGATCGAATACAGAATTTGTTCGAATAGGCGGATTACGATCAGACATATTTAATGAGCTCTAACGTCAAGCCTCCAGAAGTCTGCCGCATACTGAGATACACTAGAACAGTTCAATTTAAGCAAACGGCAGCGTCTGTTGACAAATGGCATACGACTGCTTCATGAGAGTTCCCGAGTCCATAAAGCTGACGCCACCACCTCACTTCTGGCAAGATTCAAGTGGGTGATTTTGGAGCATGCCCAACATAACGTTAACCTGGCACCTAGTTATTATCACTCGTTTGTTCGTGTCAAGAAACATCTCGTTTCAAAACTTATTCGAGTTCACAAGAAAAGCCTTGGCGTAGTCTACACGGCAAGCAGGCGACTTCTTTGAGCAAGGCTTCCAAACACTGATTTCCAAGCTAAGCAGTTGCTTTTATAATGCCCGCAAATATATTCAAAGCTAGAAAACCGCAAAATGATTACTTCTAAGTTCACGTTTTGTAGACTAAGACACGCTACCTTTTTGCATCTTCTCTTTCCGGACAATCCTCGTATGATTGTTTCTTACTGTCTTACGGAAGTGCTGCAATGACTGCTTAATGTCGTGGAATGCGTTTCCATGGTTTTGAGTGGTTTGTAGTGCAGCCGGTCTGTGGGCAGAGTCGGTACTGCGTTCATCCGTTTTCAACCAGCCAAACATTCTTGTCTCTGGCCTCGGCCCTACGCGCCGCGTACCGAGCTCTGTGCTCCACCTCGGCTGCACTCATAGCCTTATGCGCCAATCTAATAGTGTGTCGCATTTCCGACGGTGGTTTTATAATCCCCATGGCGGTCTCTAGTGCGCGGGCCTGCGCACACAACTGCTACTCCCTAAAGCCCATTTATCACATAAGGCGCAATCGAATCGTGCCACCACTGGTGAGGGGCATCCGCCTACAGGAAAAAGATGTGTGCCCCCGCACCGCTCTCGCCGCCACTTGTTACGTCCCTTCTGCTTCTCGTGTCGGCCTTTTCCCGCCGCGTTGGCTCAGTGGTCAGAGCGCTCGTCTACCAATTCGGAGTACCCGTGTTCTAACAGATTGGTTGTCAGGAGACTAAAGGCGCGGTAACTGTCTGACCGGTGGACAGCTTAACCGTGCCGTCAGCGAAACGACAAAGGCGGGAATGAAGCAGGAGAGAGAGAGAAATGCAGTAGTGGAAAGGCTGCGGAATAATTTCAACCAACTGGGGATATTTAACGTGCACTGACATCGCACAGTGCGCGCGAGACTTCTGTGCTTCGCCTCCATCGAAACAAGGCCGCTGCCGTCGGATTCGATCCCGGCTACTCTGGTCCCCAGGTACCTTCGAAATCACAACAGTTTCCAGTTCAGCATCCAGTTCATGCCTTATTTTCTTTGCTTTCCTCTTCTCTGCGCTGCGTAAATTAAGTCTTGGTAAGTCTCGTTATTTTCGCGGTTGTCGGCTGGCTACAAAATTTGTGCAGCTCCTAACTGCTTTGAGAAATCATCAAAATTTGACAGACGATTACAATAGTAGGTAATGCGAAATTTGAGCGCCGTTGACAACGGCTCTCAGCTGTGTTACGCTGCTGGCCCCCTCCGCGGTCTTCTCGTGGCGGCCACCTTCCGGTTGTCCGCTCCTCCGCTTTCGCCATGGCAGGTGGAGTTTCGCTCTGATTCTACCTGCCATGGTTGTCAGGGTGCGTGTTGCGCCGACTACGACGACAACGCCGGCGACTACGACGCACAATCTAGGAACGGAAGCCTAAAGGCGCGTTCACACTGGCGAGTCGCAAAGGCGATGCGACCTGGTCCGGTCTGCTCGCAACGTGCGACTAAGCGACATGAAATGTTCACACAGGCCTGACGAGTTTGCGACTCGATTCCCGAGAACTCCATCTCTAAACTAGAATTTGCGGAGGAGGAGGGCTTCTCTCGCGTGTTCTCTACCCTTTAGCTGGCACATGTCAGAGGGAACGAAAGAAGTAGTGACCACGCTCAAAGGCAATCAGACTTTGAATGCCCAGAAAGCTGTAGTGCACCAACCACGAAGCCAGCGGTGCCTGTGTATGCGACGTACTTACAGTGGCGGCAGCTTAGCCAGCCAGCAAGCCTTCTCTATACCCAGAGGCGTTCGTACGACGAATGGCGCTGCAGAAAGTCAGTTTCCTCCTCCTGTCTACTGCGAGGTGTTCGTCTCTCTATGTAGGCTACAGCAACTCTAATACCACATGTGGAGAAAAGGCCAAAAACGCATACGCGTCACCTAACGACACGTTGTAAATAATATAATCGCGAAAGTGCATATTGTTATTCGTCATTCGAGAAAAATTACTTTATTCACAAATCACGAAAGGCAGCATGCATGTATATGCACGCATGTTCTATTCTCTGTATAATTGTTCAAGAGAACTGCAATATCTGTTTTTACATATCAGTTTCTTTTTCAGCAGCGCATGAAATTAAGGTTCTGCTTAATGATAAGAATGAAAAATATTTAAAATGTCGTTGATTGCCTCTGCACAAAATTTCGTGACGAAGACATGTACATCTCAAATATAGGAAGAAAAAAGCAGCGTATGCAGCAGAGGGCGCAATGTGGCCGCCGAAGCGTGCATCTATGACCACGGAGGCCTCGCGCGTGGGTGTGGCTGCCGCGCACTGTAGACTGAATTTTCCCGCCTAAAAACCCAGGTATTACGTCACGTCATATGGTTTAATAGCCCGCGGCGTTTTCGGGGCTGCCCGTCCACGACGAATGAGCTTAATCACGTCCCGCGATCTCCGGAACACGCCAGAGTGAACGCACCTTAAAAGCTGCGCTCTAAAAAACGCCCGCGAATTTGGACCTCACTAGCTCAAAACTCTGGATCCTTTTAGCGCTTGTGACCTGTTCCGAAGCCGAACCATGATCGCATTTCAGGTTCCTTATATTTGTTCTGAGAAGTGCTTCACGTAAAGCCAGGCATAATAAGAAACCAGTGATAGTCGACCATTGTGTTTTCTCTATCATCGTGAGCATGGCTGTGAGTTCGGCTGCTGAAAGGTGATGCACAGCACAAAGTCCCCACGTGCGCCCAATCGACGTGGGTGATCTTCTTCCCGTTCTGCACTTCACTAAAAATGGTAGTGTGGCAGCTATGGACACAAAAACGACGCACTACTGTTTGGCAGTGGGCTTGGAATTGTACTGGTGGTGCCTGGGCCGCCGGACGAAATTCAGAGCTGCCCCTGTTCGATCGAGGCAAAATGTAAAAGAAGGTGTGCAAAACGAACTTGCGTTAGTAGTAGACTTTCGTGTAGACAAGAAGTAAAGTAGAAAAAGTTGTCCAATGTACACTTACATGGCTTGAGCGCACCCATTTAGCACGCAGGAAAAATAACACTGGTCTCATGCTTGAACTAGGTATTAAACGGCATTTTAACATGCATTAAAAATTGTAGACATTTCGTTGCGTGTATAGTGATGCTGGAACGAAAGGCACGAAGAAACTGTGAACCAAAGAAGCTACCATACCCAAGTAGTTTTGAGCTGCAGTACATAAAAAGCCCGATTCGTGCTTTATTGTAAATGGTACACCGAAGTATGTGCTCCTAAAGTGGTACTGCAAAGGTATATCTAGCGGCAAACTATAGTATATGGCATAGGCAGGCTCGCGTTCATACCGGGCTGACTTCAGATACGTGGCAAATAGAGAGCAGGAATAGAATTCTTGACAGCGCAAGTGAACAAGAGAAACTTAGTCAGCTGAGCTGCGTTTCGACAAAATTCCTTGTCAGACACGAAGACGAAGACAAGGTACATTGTTGAAGAGCTGGATTAGGGTTCTTAGGCTGCTGCTCCCCTCGGCCTCTTGTTCTTTTTGTGCTGACTTAGCCCGGTTGGAGCAACATGACAATAGCCATATCTAAGTCTCTAACAGTGAATGGGCCTAACAAGTTGTAGTGTGCTGTTTGCGCAGCTGTTCTTTTGTATCATCAGTTTCCTTTGAAGAGTAGTCTTGGCCGAGAATAAATATGCTGCTGTGGCAGCGACACAGTCCAGCTGTCGGTGGAAATGTGACGTAGCGGTCGCCAACTCCCGTCTCCTGCGAGGACAGGTTACGTGAGTTCAGTCTGTACCATCACTATCCTCCACACGATCACAAATCATCTGAGAGCACGGCAGCCGTTGTGGCAAATGTACGTTGGCGCTCTCTCTTTTGTCTGTCCATGATAATGAAGGTTGGAAGCTCGCTACGACAACTGAGTCTTATGTCTTCTCGCGCGCATTCCACCTCTGGCCTATTCCGCTACTACCGCTACTGCGCGTTCTTGGGGCTAGCATGTTCAAGATCAGGGATATCCCGCATGCACTGATCATTAGAAGTCTAAGGTAAAAAAATTTTACTCCAAACACTAAACTCACCGTGGCGCTGTAATGAATACTGAGAAGTGACGCAATACTAGTGCCTTCACTACCATTACCAGCCGAGGGAGAACAATTCCCTCACTTTCATCATGGTCTTATGTAAGCAATGGAAGACTAAGTTACAACTGCGTGTTCTGCTCAGCGTATGTTGGCGAGCGGCATAAGTTAATTCAGAAAAGGCACACCAATTAGCACAACTATTGAAGTTTCAGACACGTCTTGAACATTTAGTTGAAAGATTTTAATCGGACACACTTTCTTTGAAATGCTCATTCTAGCTTAAGCGAAATATATCCGTAAGTATTGTTCCGTTATGAACGTGCTTTGGGTGCAAGAGGTCTTCAAACTAGTGTCACTGCGAACCACGGATGTGCTAGTCCTTCAGTTTAAAGTCACTTGTGCTGAGTAGGCTTCGCGATAAGACGCAATTATATGTTCTTCCTCCAGCCGTTGAAGGGAAACGCGTAGTGTTTCCTACAGAGTCGTCCATCGTGACTTTGTCTTGTAGGGGTGCTAAGAACCAGGAGTCCCAACAAGGCGGTCGATGCTGGTCCGCTGCATCTATCAAGCGCGCACGTGAGAACGAGTGCGTACTTGGCAGTCTTACTCTCCATTGCAGCATCGAACACGGGTTTGCTATCCTCAAAGAACCAAGTGACATCAATTGTATTTGCCGATTTTAAACACCCCTGGACGAGGTGCGGAAGGTATTTGCCGTCGCCTGGAGGCAGTTGTTATGGGTGACGAAGAAATGCCTCTTTGCAGCTCATTTTAGGTTGTCCACTTGACTCTTGTGGCGCCTCGTGAAGGCTTTGCGCTGGCGCATATACTCAGAGGGAACGTGCCGGAAGGTTTCGTGGCTGTGCCTGCGCGCTATGCACCATTACTTGGCGGCAACGACCCATAACCTCGCTATCTTGAGGGACACCAAGTTTAGCCGGGCACGACGCACAAAGAGCCGGTCGCAGAAGTTTGCCAAGTACCGCGTCATCATTCAATTCGAACTGCTAGCCCGCTGCAACGTCAACAGTCACTTCCGCGTTGTACATTTTTTCCTTGGCTTGTGGTCTAAAGCACGTAAAGCGTTGCCACGAAGGGTCGCCAGAATACTCGTGCGCCCCGCCCCGGCAGCTTCTGCTTTAGCGCGGGTGGTGCTGGGTTCTGTTCCTGCATGTTTCTTGAAACCGGCAGGCGTCAGGAAGCCTTGAGATCTTCTGTCCAGGGGCTCTGGTGCTGGCATGCCCTGGTTAGGACGGACCTTGCCAGTACTCTAAGCTGTGATGTCCTGACGGGCTGCTGGTAGGCGCACTCGCTTCGCCGCGATCGCACTGACTGCCTGCAGTGCGAGGTCTTGTACCTTCTAGTGCGGAGACGAGAGGAACTTCAAAGCGGTACAAAATTTCTCAGATTTCGCCCAGCTCCACAGCAAAGGTAATGCCGATCGACCTTGATGCCGCGCTTCTTTTGTGTACACGTTCTGCCCGCAGCCACTGTGCCTTGCGCGACGAAGCGCACCCCGCGGAGAAACTAAGCTTTGGGTAGATAACGGTCTCAACAGCGTCCCACCCTTGCAAAGAGCGCAACAGGCAGCTCAGTAGACGGTGGCAAAGTTTTGGCGTAGTCGCGGGGATTCTGCGGTGAAGACGTTGAAACAGACAGAGTGACCAGAAGATATGCGCTTGGAAGCCGTCGTTCGTTAAAATGGGCCTTCTTGCAATACATAAAGGCTTTGTTACCGGGTAGAATGGCACTTCGCTGGGAAAGCAAAAAGTCTGGCACTTAATAGGGTGCAGCTGGAAACCCGTCCTTGAAGACAGGGCGCCGTTTATGCTAATGCGGTCCCCTTACTTTCAGGGTCATCGGCTGGTAAGGTCAGGCTATCAGTGCAGGTAAGGAAAAAATAAGAAAAATCTCGTAAATCACGAGATTTAACAACAATTTGTTTAGTGGGTGGCCTTGGCGAACCCGTGCAGAAATGTGAACAGCCGGATTTTTTTTTTTGGTTTCCTGGGCAATAAATCTGGCAGTGTTGCCCATGTAAAGATCAAGCAGTGGTCTGCGGCGCCTGCTCCTCTTAGCGTTGACGAATGCGCTGCTTGCGACGGGCGCCATGGAGTTGGAAAAATCCAAGAACCGCACGGACAGTTTCCTTGCGCCAGTTCTTGCCGCTACACTGCGTTTCTGTAACTCGATATTGCTCGATCTCGCCTTCATGTGGCAGCAATCTCTTTTGGCAACGAGATAGTTACTGCTGTTTTGTGATCGATTGTTGCAGAAAAGTGTATGAGTCACCAGACATACAACTTCGAAATCGATTCATAGACAGCAGTTGGGCGCCGTTTTGTGACGTCCTTCGTAGCTATTTTCCCGTAGACGCAGATGGGGTGAGAGGCCTTCCACTCCAAGGCACTATTAATAGTGACTACTAGCTTCCACCAGACTTTTTCATGCTTTCAAGCAACCATCATTGGTGACATGCACAGTTGGGTTCCTCACGGATCGAGTTTATTTCAGTGCAACGTCTGACTACGTGCACTGATCAACAATGGCCTTTCCCATATTTCTCTGATTAGCCCTTTCCTGTGCCAGCTGCAGCCAACTTATTCCCGCAGACTTTGTAATCACATCCTCCCGCCTAACTTTCTCCGGCTGCCAGCTACGGTTCCCTTCCCTTGGCATCTAATCCGCTGCCCTTAACGATCATCGGTTATCTTGCCTTTGCATAGAATGACCTGTCCAAGCTCGTTTCTTTCTCTTGATTTCGACTAGGATGTCATTAACACGCGTTTGTTCTCTCACCCATTCTACCCTCTTACTCTCTCCTAAAGTTAGACCTGTCATTTTCCTTTCCATTTCTCTTTGCGTTGTGCTCAATTTTTGCTGAGCTTTTTTAGTTAGCCTCGACATTTCTGCCCCATAGAGAACTAGCGGTAAGGTAACGCTTTTATATTGTTTCGTCTTGAGCGATATTGGTAAATCTCCATTCGTTGTCTACAGAACCTGCGAAATGAACTCCAGCTAATGGTCATTCTTATGGTTATTTCTTTCTCGGGATCCAGATTTGCGGCTACTACCTGCCCTAAGTACACGCATTCCCTCACTACTTTCAGCGCCTCGCCACCAATTGTAAACTGCAGCTCCTTTACGAGACTGCTGAATATTTCTTTGGTTTTCTGCCATATAATTTTTCTTTTGCGTGTAAGCTTCACAGAAACCTCAGTCAAATAAAAAAAAGTGCATTGCATATTATAAATATTTGTATTAAGAAATGTCTCTGCCTATTACTCTAATATTGTGGAGAGTCATGAGTATACGGCGGCTTATGAAAAATATTGAGAATAAGCTTGCGACTACTTACGGGTGAAACGAGAGCGCGAAGAAAGTACTCAATTTTTAGTATAACAGCAGAAAAATAGCTTTCGAATTAACCTTCTAGGCGCTGGTGGTGCCCGTCGTATACTAATTAGCAATTCGGAAATCTTTACTCAAGTCATTTTAAAGATTATCATTTTGTTCAAGGCCAGTAGTTTCAATACAGCGACACAGTTCTTAAAGATAAACCGGGAGAAAAACACCTACGCCGATACGTCAGACTTAAGGCAAACATATTCATATGCAAGCAGGAGGCGGGGAGTGGGGGGGGGGGGGGGGGGGGGTACGTGTGAAATGTGTTTTACTTTTACACAGAATATTCCACTTGCTTTGCCCCTATACTCATTTTATGCTGCTATGCTCTCCGTTGTCAGCCCCGCTGAACTCTGACATTTCTTATTTTATCACCGCTGGGCCTTTTACTCAAAGGAAAGCACTACACTCTGCTGAAGCTACTACTACTGTCACTATCAATTTTACGAGCGTTACTACTATTTTTTACGTATTTCGTCTGTCCATTATCCTCCAATTCTTTATCCTCCTATTCATCCTGTCCAACGTGCAGTAACACAAAGGTGGCATTTTTATGCTAGTGGAAACTTCCCTTCCTTATTCGCAATCTTTCTGTAAACCTTGCAGGTAGGTACGGCCCCTGCCTACCCTTTAAAAGAAGAAGAGACCATGCTCCCAATTTTTATGGTTTTCCTTTCTGCAGTCTGTATCATATACGCCAAAGATGAAGCAGATAAAGAATACGTTGATAAAGTAATGGACCAGTTTTGCAGTAAGTGCAAGCTTCAGCGTCTTTTCCAGTGCACTAACCAGTCAGTAATGCATGCTAAATGCAGCGTAAAAGCAGAACAGGTCACCTTGCCAGCATGACGCGCTTTATGAGACGTTCTTCTGCGTTCTAACTAAATGAAAAAAAAAATGGTAGGAAACAATTCCTTGAGTCCAACAAGATAATTGCAAGTAGGGCACATGAAACAAAAGCATTAAAAATGGAGACGCAAATATGAAGATTTTGAATGCCTCTTGCCTCAGTAAATGGTGGATTTATTATAAGATTTCACTGCCCAATAATGCTACGTGCTTCAGTTTTTGTTTTTCAGCGCTGGTTCAGTTTTTGAGCCCAGATGGCAATAAGTACTGTACACATTGACTTGACCGGAAAAAAAAATTTGGTAATGCCGGTCACCCCAATATATTCGAGGTGGGGCAGAAAAGAAGGAAACATGATGCATGTAAAATTTGTGTATAGCTATACTGGGAACGCTGTAGAGCAGCAGTAATTTTCACGCATAGGGGTGCTTCCCGCAATGAGGAACATTTTCTTATCTTTTTGCTTTTGCTCTTGACGCGTTAGAACATTACAGATATCTATGCGGTCGCAGATTTTATCATGCATTTTCAAGTAATGGCTTACGCGCTGATTTAAAAAACCTCGTCTTTCCTTGTGCCCACAGAACTTTCATCTGCCGACAGAAAGACAGTTTTTCTTTGCATTCAAGATGGTACGGAAAGGGTGAGCTGCGGTGTTTGGCTCACTGCCTTATTTTGTGTGCTTCTTTAAGTGCAGAGCTAATTAAGTACCAAGGATAGCGAGAATGCTATCGCATACTCTCTTGAGATTATAACATGGTCACAGTTGACGCGGTTGAGGAAAGTTGATACGCCGACCAAGCATTTCAAAACCTCTTCGTTTAGTTTGACCGGCTTTTCATACTGAATTGATTCGATTCCTTTTAGAGCTTGAATTCTAATTCATCTGACGAATATTTTCTGAGCCATAGAAGCCAATTTTCTTGAATTGATGAAGTTAATACTTGCTTCTCAGTGCATCTTCGTTTTTTGGAAATATAAATAAATAAGTTTTATATAATACCGTACATCGTACATGGATGCGCTTTGAAGCATAATCCTCTCTATCGCCACAAAAATCGGCATTTCTGGTTTCGGCAGCAAAAGCGTACAAATTAATGGTACAATAAGCAGCATTGCACCTCTCCAGTGTTTCTTTTTTTCTTAATTGTCCCTCAAGCAACACCTGTGGGAGTGACGTCGCACCGTCCATTAAGTAGGATTCTCGATGTTTATAACATTGCCATTTTTACCCACGCAATTTAGAGAGAAGTAACCACTGGTGGCTCTTTAAAATATAAGTGGACGCTGCCATTCTAAGGCGGCTGATCTGTGAGAGCAGAAATTAAGCAGTAGACAGGCAGTTATTCTTTAAGCAGTGGTTAGATACCCGAGCGTCCACGAAAGACAGTACAACGTGACCTATCTTTGTCGGCAGCGTTCTTATTAACAAGCTTAGATGACTAACTACAATTCAATGTTCGGGTTGTAGCACTGGTGCCCTTTCAAAAATAATACACATTAAAGAAAAGGACGTGGAGCTAGTAATGCGCTCATGTTAGCGCTTCGTTAATCCATACATGCCTACGAATCGTTTTCGAGGAAATAAATGCAGAAATTATCAGGTGTTTCGACTTTTGTCCATGGGAAGAAGTGGCAGAACTGCAAAACTTCAGTAACAGCACACTATGAGCTTTCGGGCAATAGAGCCCATGCATCTCACGAAAGCTGGGTATCTTGATGGCTGTCCACTTCTGAACCGAACTGTCGAGCGCTTATTAAGAAACAATCAAATTAACGAACAGGCGCAGACAACAAACGGTCCAAGGTCCTTCTCCCAAGCACTTCAGCCCAGAAAAGCCGAGCAATAGGCCAGAGGGAAGTTTGTACCCATAATAAAACCGATGGGTCCCCGTCGGCGCTGGGTATCGAACCCAGCACCTCCCGAATGCGAGGCGAATGTTCTGTCACAAGGGCACCGCTTCGGTTCCCTCATAGTTACCGCGCTTTTCGCCTCACATTAATGCGGACATCAGTTTTATGGGAAGCTCTATAGACGTAAAGTCCTTTACTTGCTCTTTTATACAATGATTATGTACTGTTAAAAAAATCATGTTTTTAACTTTTAATTGTTTTGGATTCTGGTGCGGAAAAGTAATTGAGAAATCATAGCTATCAACTTGCGACATGAAGTTCCGCAACAAACCTCAATGCAAAACTAAATGTCACACGTCCCAGTCTCTCCAGCTTTGTTGTCTTCAAATACTCACGCATGAACTAGAAAATTTGGCTCCCAATATTGCCCGGAATGATAGAGTAGGACTGCCCTGCTTCCTCGATTCTCAGCGTTAGAACTTCGAGCAATGGCTTTGCCTTTTACGTCGCTTAGTATATAGTGTAATCGTTTATCTTCGAAATTGTTGTTACATATATTTTGATAGAAATCTTTACGTGCTTCATTACCTGTCTCAAGCTTTATTTACTTAAGCCCTAAACTTACGACGAAAAAATTCGAAGAAGTATTAGTTTTTACAACGTTGAAACGAAGGTAAGACGCAAATGTGATTTTTAATCATTCGCTTTATTTTATTCAATGATTTGCAAGGCAAGCCGCCAGGAATATTCGGATGAACAACAGATTTTACCTGGAAGAGGCACAACGAAGCACGAAGAAAAACAAATCGAAGCGCATATCGCAAATATATGCGGCCCAGGAGTAAGTTAAATTTTTTTTCTAAATATGCATAAAAAATTTGTACCCCCCCCCCCCAATTCAGCAAACTGTACAAAGCAGGAGGAGGAGCGTAAAGAGCGAACTAGCTTAAAGATTTTAGAAGTAAGTGTGAAATGCTAGCTCCTGTGAAGTTTTGGGGGACATCATTACGGCAAAAAATTCTCATGCTGCAATTATTCAGCAAAAGAAATATATCGGGCATTACTTCATGCCATATACTTTACTACACGTCCTGCGCAAATGTTTATTCACGCAGTTCTGCAAACAACTGCCAGAGATCTTATAGTTTGTTGTAGGTGTTTCTGTGATGCGATCAGTGAGATCTCGTCGAGAAATACAGCCAGGTAGACGACTATTAATTAATGTTGTATACGTCAGATTCTCCCATAAAAGCAATTACTTGTAACCTGATTGATTTTATGCGATGTTATCTCATGGTATTATCAGCGGAGAGAGCAGGATTTTCTGAAAATATAAAGCGTGTGTCTTCTTTCTCTTTATTCCGGCCTGCTTACAATACACTGACAAGCCTTGGTGCGCAGTTCACACACATCAGTTTGCAATCATCCTTCTGTTTTCTTGAGTAAAACTGCTTTGGTGAATCATACATGTAATTATAAATATTATAAGATCAATAAAGCGATTAATTGGTAATGCGCCCATTTCTAAAACTGACAGCATATTGTTCTCCTTGTTCTCGTGGCTGGTCTTGACTGCGCCAGGGCGCTTCTTTTCGTCCTCTAACTGCATGCGAATAGTCTAGAGGTAGTTGTTACGGTTCACACAGTTCTAAAAACCACAGACGAGCAGATATTTATCACGTTTCAAATGCTTTGTGATGGAGCAGGAAGACTGCATTCAAAGCCCGTAAAACCTCGAAAGTCTGTTGTTGAAAGTCGGGACATTATAGGCCAAAGAATGCCTAAAGACAGTTTTGCTGTCACGAAAAGCAGTCTTATTTTCTTTTTGTATGCCTACGGCACTTAGACAGGCTTTTCTTAGGACAGAAGCTTGCAATACAAATAACGAGGTTTCGAGTTCTTCGGATATCTATTTCCCCGTCGGCCATGCTGGAAGTGCTAAGCCTAAGCTGGCCCATCAGAGACGAAGATTGCTGTCAACCACATACTTCCCTGGCTTCATGAAACCTGCAAACACCGTCAAAACAGTTTTTGTGTGCAAGATGGGGATATAATGCAAGGCTGTGTTCTGAAGATTCTCCTTTAGGATGGTTCGAGGCTAAATGGGATTACTGAAGCCGTAATTATCGTAAATCGATACCAGTATCTAAGAACTTTAACACGTACTTCGTGCTGCTGAGATCGCGTATAGAAACTTTCTACCCCAAGTAATAACTAATGCAGAAAGAAATAAAAACAAGGTAACCGTCTAAACGAAAATACCTTATCAAGTACTCAAGGACACAATTCAAATGTTGAGACGTC